>NC_140648.1:29015769-30413943 GCF_978046115.1 Saccoglossus kowalevskii | reverse complement strand
TAAATGATCTGAAGGCATTCATTCACAACTCCCTAGATACTCATCGTTTTTATAATATAGAGCATTCCTCTGAACTTAATACTTAAAATTGTTGTTCATAAAATTATTACTGCATTACAGTGGTTGCACAGCATGCATTAATATTTTGTTTGAACAAACAATATTTTTTACATAGTTGAATACATGTATGTCACATGGGACCTAAATTGTTCGCAGTGCAATCCAATACGATCGATAACTGGCACTTTAAAATATATTCAAATATTTCAATGCAATGTCAACTTAGCCCTGAACAGTGTACAAGCATTTCTGCTGATGTTTTGTTATTGAATTCATTGTATGTCTGTCAGTGTGTCATCGTTGATGGTGTTGTGTGATGCTTTTATATTCAGTTTTGTGATGTTACTTCAGATTCAAACATTTTTTTCCAATCATGTTGGTATATTATTATCAACCATAAAATTCGACGTGGACGGTCATGACAACTGCAAAGTAATAACAGCATTTAGTTGTTCAGCAAATTTGAGTATGCACTGACTATATATGCTATTTTTAGTTTCAAATGATCTGTATTTACAAATTTTTATAAATACAATGTATATAGGTAATATAAGCAAAGGCCATCTGACTTTCTCGCCCAAAATTTTTCGCACGTTTTTCTTATATTCTTCAATTTTTTGGGAAATGAACCCTAATTTTGGAATCAACAGACAGAATTTGAGTCAATTTTCAGTTTCTACTCAAAAAATTTAGCTATATTTGTTCCAAACTTCTGAAGGAAAATGCGGACTATAAACGGGACTATTTTGTGAATTTGTGAAGACAAGAGGGAACTGATGGTGAAAAGATTAAAACAAATATAAAGTTGATTTTGTGAAGCAATTATATTAGTTTTCTTTGATAAATTTTACAGTATGAAGAATGGTTGACAATATCTACAGTGGAAAATGTCACATATGCCAAGAAATACAAAATTTTCCATTATTTATACTGGCATAGAACGAGACAACTACCAGCAATATGGTGTATACTTGATGTCATAAACAGTCAATTGTTATGTTGTAACATTTACCTACACGTAAATGTATTTGCATTTCCCCTCATAAAATGGCACAAAATTTATTATTAGTTTATTCAAGTTAAACACTAAATGTGAATTATGCTCTAGATTTGCAGCATATCTGATCATGTTCGAGAGCTATCGTATATTTTTTTTCCCTCCAGAATCTGGTTCAACATTTGGTACATTTTTTTATATTTATTCATAATTACAATGCTAATTTTGAATAAGATGTACATATTTTGTTTGTTTGCTACTGTACTTGATCAAAAAATATGGTAAATTTCATGCAGCTTTATTTTGTAAAAAGGTATTTATTTGACATTGGCATTCAACTGGTTGAACACACAATAATTAGCTCTTAAGGGATGAAGATGTCTTGTTAAATATGTTAAGAAATAGCTGTGTTATATGTGATAGGTTTTTTCATTCAAAAAAAATACCGTTTTTGCCTAAACAAATTTTGAAAGTGAGGGAAAAAAATTAAAAAAAAAATTGTTTAAACTCAAAAAATTCTGTGACTTCCACATAACTGCATCTGTGCATGTGCAGTCAAGCAGTGGCAATAAATGAATGATTTTACCTCATTTTCCTTTCTTGTAGCTTAAAATATTATATTCGTGTGAGGTACAGTGAAGCTGCATAATTCCAATGTAGCCAGTATAAGTCAGATATTGGTATTATATTGCATTACATTGTCTTATGGGATTACTAGGAAGCTGTACATTTTTAATAAAGTGTGCATATTGACCTCAGTGACATTTTTGTATTCTATCATCATAATTTTATCTCATCATTCTCAAGGTTTAGTATTTGTGTAGTACTGTAAAATACTTTATTTTAGCTTGAATTTATTTTTGCTGAAATAACTTTTTTGGTTTTTCGTATGGAGTTTATTTTCACTCATTTTTGATGAGTAGAATGTAAAATATAGAAAAAACGTATATTCGCTGGATTTTATTTTCACTGAATCATTCCTTCAGCAAAAATAGCGAAAATTAGTTCCAAGCGAAATTGTACAGTATGCAGAGTGTTTGTGAGTCTGTCTGTGCATGCACTAAGACATCTCAAAAGAAATGTGTATTATTGAAGTTAATAAAATTTTATAAAAATTTATAAATTTCACAATTCAAACTGAAGCGAGAGGTTGGCAGATTGAATAACATTGAAATGTTCTTCAAATGATTTTATTGCACACTGTGCTTATTGATTGGCTGCTTTAATTCAATTGCCATATATATATATTTATATGGTATATACTGTGGAATACTTTATTTTCGCTTGGAATTTATTTTTGCTGAAGGGATGTTTCTGTGAAAATAAAATCCTGCGAATATACTTTTTTTCCTATATTTCACATTAAACTCATCAAAAATCAGTGAAAATAAATTCCACACAAAACGCCCAAAAAGCCTTTTCAGCGAAAATAAAGTATTCCACAGTATATATTTATAAAAATGAAGGAAATGCTTTAGATGTGCTAATTATACCATTTTGCTGACATTATTTCTTGATTAAAAGCATATGTGCACATTCGTAATTGTTATTTAATTTAAAAATGAAAATTTATTATCTCTATTTTCTTTTTTAAACAAATAATCAAATTTTCTTTATTATAAGCGCACATGTCAAATAACATCGTTTCCCTGGCAAGTTTGTGAACTTAAAACCCAGTAAAATTGCTCAAAATAGTGAAATTAGATGGCAGGGAAAATAAATGGTTTTCTTGTTACAGTAGTTTATTTTGCTGTGTAGCTTTGGGTAGCAGCTGCAGTTGAGTTTGGTGTAATTGTAGTTGTGCATAGTACCATCTTAAGGTGTGTATGCGACCTGCATGTGATTGGCATCCCATAATATTGCTGCTGAATTTAACTTAGTTATTATGGTTATTACACGCATTTCCTCTGAGTGGATTTATCGCACAACGCTGTTACAATGAGGACATTAAACTGACGCTGGGTGGCACGGATGGTTGAAACAGCATGCATAGTACCGTAAAATCTGTATTAGAAGCCGCATCTCTAATAGAAGTCGCACCTATTCTTTTTCAACAATTGAGAAACAAAAATACATGATTTCTAATATGTGTAGATGTTCTAATAGAAGCTGCATCCCCTATGTTGCTTTGTACCATTTTAACAGCTTTTAATACAGAGTTCACAGTACTGAGTGATGATATATGGTTATATAAATATTACAGTTCACTTGTTTTTCGGGAAATCTATTGGAATTCGGTAACTAGCAGCTCAATAATTCACAAATATGACTCCATTAATATTTCACTGGATTTAAATTTTTGCTGTTTTAGTCATGAAATTTTTCAATTTTCAATTCTGAAGATCATGTAAAATTACAATAATCTAACTCATTGTTTCTTTATACTAATTTTGAATTTAAAACACAATGTAATAATACTGTAAACCGCTTAATTAGTCCTCGTTCGGACACAGTCCGAAAACGGGGACTTATGTTTTGACCTTCGTGTGTCCGTGCATGCGTGTGTGTGTGCGTACGTGTGTGTGTCTGTGCGTGCGTCCGGACCTGTATCTTAGAAATGCCTGGACCAATCACAATCAAACTTCACACATACATCATACATGATAGTATACATATGCACGATCTGATTCAAGATGGCCGAATGGCGGCCATTTTTGTGCTAAAAATCATGAAAAACAAGCATTTCTCAGCTGTTAACAGATGGATTTTGTTCAAACTTGGTATATACATTAGACATTATAGGACCTTGCTGCACATTATTTTGTTTTACGATCTGATTCAAGATGGCCGAATGGCGGCCATTTTTGTGCTAAAAAGTCATCAAAATCAAGCATTTCTCGGCTGTTTACAGATAGATTTTGTTCAAACTTGGTATATACATTAGACATTATGGGACCTTGATGCAAATAATTTTGTTTTTAGATAAGATTCAAAATGGCCAACTGGCAGCTATTTTGTTTTAATGAATGTGGTTCTCGTGCCATATCTCTGACTTGCTTTCACTGATTATGTTCAAATTTTAAATATTCATTATACATCATGTCATAGATAGACAGATATATTGGTTTGACGATTCTATTCAAAATGGCCAAATGGTGGCCATTTTTGTGCTATAAAATCATCAAATATCAAGCATTTCTGGCATTTATGGATGGATTTCGTTCAAACTTGGTACATATGTTAGACATTACAGGTTCCTGATGCACATCATATATTTTTCAGATCGGATTCAAAATGGCTGTCTGGTGGCCATTTTGTTTTAATGATTGGGCTTCTAGAGCCATATCTCTTAAATGCTTTCACTGATTATATTCAAATTTTATATATTTGTTATACATCATGTTATACATGTATTCAAAATGGCTGATTCTGAATGCTGTTCCAAAGCAATATCTCTCAATATGGACAAGTACTTTTTTGACGATCAGATACAAACGTCAATCATTTTAATGTTAAAAAAATCATATTCCTGACATGGTTATATTTCAGATATATTACTATAAACAAAACTATATATCTTAAATTTGATAACTAACAGGGACTGTGCCATGCATGGCTTGTTTCTCCTGCTAGGAATTTCTACGGTATGATAGTTTTATGAAATTAAACACTTTTTTTACAGCACTCAATATATGTATGTACATGTATGACCAAAATCGTTAAATTGAAAACCATAATAATAATGCTTTTACAATAATTTTAACTAATCACAGTATTATGCATGGTATATAATACTTTTTAATAGGATAAAAAGTTGAAAGAGGACATTTTTGTAAATTATTGTAAATTACTGTAAAGGGGTTAATTATTCACTGGGTTTCAATTACCGGTATGCTTATTTCACGAACTGTAAAATCTTTCATAGAATACATTATTTAAATGATAAAACCCACTGAATATGCCTGAAATGGTAAATCAGCGAAATTAAAACCCAGTAAAAATTAGTCATTTTACAGTATTGCCAATTTCTAGAGAATTCATTATTTTTTTTTTCATTTTGCCAAAATTCAATTTTTTTCTTCATCTAAAAGAATTAAAGTATTACATGTATATAATGCGCATAATACTGTGATTACATGTAGTTACTGTGCCAAAACGAAACCAGAAATGTTTATTTATGACTGTTATTATATTTCCTCTGCCCTGACTTGCTTTTCTCTCAGTGACATCTGATAACAAAGATCACAAAATTATTCATGATAATTTGACCATCTTTCTATTGAGTTTTCTTTAAATAATTCATTCTATTCCGTTAATCATTTCCTGTGATTGTATTGACAGTCATGTAAATCCAAATTCTTCATTCGTAATGAAGAAAACAAATTAAATCGATGTATGAAATCATTTGAAATCCAAAACTGACTCATGAATAAATATTCAACAGAGATGTCAGGTGAGTTGTAGTATTTGGTGTAATATACTGGGTCGCTCCACTTGGTTTCTCAGGGCCACCTAAGTTACTCAGTCACTTCACCAGGGTATTCAGGGGCCAGCTGAATATATAATAAGGGTCACTCCACCTGGGTATTTGGGATCCAGCTGAATAATGAGGGTCATTTCTCTTGGTTACTCAGGGTCACTCTGTCAGTATACTCTAGGTAATTCCAATTGTAGTATAGTACAATATGAAATACTTAAAAATGAAAGAAATTGACTTTTAAGTTGCCTTGTTAGTCTTAGATACTGAACTCCCTAGACTGTTTCAAATGATCTTGTGGTACTACCCTTGTATACTCCCTATGCAAGTTGAAATTATCCCAGTGAGTTGACTTTCTATGTTGGTTGAAATGATCTTGTTTTTGCTTGACCTCCCCGGACTAATTTAAATTCTATTGCGACAATTGACTCTTATGCTGGGTGAAATGTTTTCAGTAGCAGTGGACTTTTTAGGCTGAGTGAAATTTTCTTGGTGGTACTTGACTCCCTCGAATGGTTAAAATGAACTTGGATGCTCTTGTCTCCATAGGCTGGTTGAAATTAACCCAGTGTTATATGACTATCTCAGCTGAATGAAATGGGATCTGTGGCATCTGACATCCTTGAATAATTGAATCCATCCTGGCAGCACAGACTCCCTTAACTTGGTCAACATGATTTTAGTGGACTCCCTAGGCTGAAATCAGGAATAGCCTGGAGAAGCACTATGTATTAAACTGTTGTGAGCACAGTATTCAGTATCACCAAGTTGTCTCCATTACCATGGAAACACGCGAAGTTTAGCCCATGCACCCATAACACATTCAGACAATTTAAGCCTCTTATTTTCAAGGTCTAATGATCATAGACAATATCTAGTATATTGACTTCCTGGATCTGGTCATCATAATATATAATAACTTTAAAGACTTGTTGTCCTGTTCCGCTTAAATGAAGTATGCTGCATCAAATACACGTCCTTTAACGTTAATCAGCTGAAATCGGTGTGATCCCCATATGCTTACGAGTACGCGTAACACCTTATTTCCCATCCAAGTGGAATAAATATCAAACATAAATATTGCATTAGGTATTCCAATGTGCTATGCATTAGAATTAAATGTTTGGTTTCTATTTTATCAGTAAATCATGGCTGCATATACATTTGGATAATGGAACTCTGACACTGCTGTTACATGTTGTTGATGAGTAAATTGATATCAATGATGTGATCTGTAATGCTGTCAATGGGACTTTTTTTTTCTCCCTCCAATAATAGAACTCTTCAATGCATATGCATATGATATCTTCATAAACTTCTAATCTCTTGTCCTACTGTTATAGTTATCCTTTAATTTCCTCCTAAGTGCATATACTTGTGTTGCATAACTCTGAGTGTTACTGCTTTGCATATCATAGTTACCAACAAAGTATTCTCAGAGGTGTTTAATATTCTGTGCAGTAAGTATATTACTAAGATCAATTTCAGTCGGTATTGTTAGATGTGTTGCATTTACATGTAATTAACATCTGAGCCAATACACAACTAAGCAGAAATTTTCCCTCAAATCAGAGAACACATACCTGTCAACTAACAGCCTTTCTGATTGGCTGTTGGCCTAGTTACATTATACAGGAAATGACATGTATATACAGGTTCCTACTTCAGACACTGAACAGATTAATCTGGTGTATCAGTATGCTTACATGAATGCTTCTTTCTTCACCACAGTTAATAAGATGCTAGATACATATTAAATAAGCCAAAGGTTTTTTCATTTTATTTATTTTATTTTTTTCCATTATACATATGTAATTATATCCATAAAGAATCAAGTCTAAAATTTATGAATTAGTGATGGAAAAATAATTTTTGTTTTCCCTCACCACTGTCAATAAGATGTTGGATACATAAATAATTCGAAAGTAGTTTTAATTTTATTTATTTTAGATTATTCCTTTCAATTTAAATCTTTCTATAGGTTGAAAACTGAAATTTAGGCATTGCTGATGGCAAAATTAAATTATTTTGTTTATTGAATGTGCATGTATTCTATTTTACAACCATCCAAGATTGCTGCACTTATCTTTAAATAATTTAAACACTGTTCTGTAATTATAACGGCGGTGGTCGTCACGTCGCTTCCTGTTCAATATGGGACTCTTAGTGCATATACAATGTATGTAAAATACATTGTTTATTTACATGAAATTCGAACACGCGCTGCGCAACGACCACCGCCCTTAATTATTCATTAATGAGTTCTAATGCTGTATCAAGAATTCACGAACTCGCACAAATTGCAAGATGAACACACAAATGCCAGACAAGCATTCTAGTTCTTAATACTAAATGCAAATATGAGTCTGTGAAAGAAAATGGTTATGTGTTTGTCTCTGGCTTGCTTATTCACAGATCGTGACATTTTACGTGAAATGAATTACACATGTTTTGCCGTTTTGAATAGGGCAATACCCTAACTCAGTTTTGTTCACACAATAGAACCTTTCCAAGCGTCTACTTTGTTGTATATACATTGGAAATGCATTTGATTGATGCATACATGAGAATGGGATCTCTGTTGTATCACCGTGCAGGGATATCTAAGTTTTATAATATATATCCTTATCTTATACAATGTATTCTATCCAATATTGAGGAGCAGTATTTGCTGTCCCATCCATTATCGGTGATCTCCACAGGGATCTTGTCTTTCTTGAGGCAACATACAACTTTGAAAGAAACCATCATTGTTTTCATGGAATTTATATTCCATACATGTAGTCTGGAAAATCATTTGAATCCCGTTTTCTGAAAACCTGCATGTATAAAAATAGAGGTGACACGCATTTAATTTTGTGATTCCATGCACATTAACTGTTATTGTTGATTAAATACTCAAAATGATAAGTTGGCAGAGTAAGTCGGATAAAACAAAATGTCATCAGATTTCATAGTCTTTTACCTTATGGTTATTTTAAGCTGTGTGCAAAACATGATTAAAAAAATTGTGGTTATTGAACTTTTTTTTTCTTACTGTAAAATCGGTCAAACATCCACGCAAAAGACAGTTTTGAGCCCTATTTACATGTACCATGGATTCTTATGACAAAGAGTCTCATAATATTATATCTCAAAGTTTTGTTCAGTGAAAAAATACACAGGTGTCAAAATTATTAGGAAATTCTGCTTAATAAATGTTTTATTGAATCTTTAGAAATAACATTTCCATCAGTGTATAGCAATAAAGTGTAATATAAAATAAAATAAAATATTTTAAAATGAAAAACAGTCAGGATACGGCACACGCTCTCTCCTAGTGGGAAAAATGTTATTGTCTTCTGTTGTCTGTTTGCATTAATTACCGGTAGACAAACTTTTCTAAAAATGTTGAAATCAATATTTTAGATAGAAAAGAATGAATAGTGTGTGCATACAATAGGAAAACCCTTCCTACCTGACTATAATGTATGAATTTGTGTCAGTTAACAGTTTTAACACCAGCAATTGAGGTAAAAATCATGTTGATGTCCTGAGGCTCAAAACTAGAATTAATCAGCTTTATCCTAGAAATGATATGTTGCTTGTTCAGTATATATGGATAGTGGTGTCACATTACAAAATATTATTTCAAAGTATTATGTCAGCAGTATTGAGGGTCCAATATTCAATGAAAATATTCATTGGGTTTAATTTTAGTGGATTTGTTCTTGCTTGATATTGCAGGGATGTTTACTATGTTTTAAGTTTACTGGTTTGTGAAGAAAACAGTACATGTATGGTTCTCTGTGGCTTTTTCACCAGTTCTTAATTTAGCATAATTTAGAGGAATTCAATTTCCAAAATTTGAAGGCAGGCAAATACCAAATTTAGCCTCAGTCATAGTTTGGTATCCATTTAGACCCCAATTGGACTAGCGCCAATTTTGCATTTTGTTTTGACATGCATATATGTTGTGTTAGTATTGGTTGACGTTAGGGCAGCTTTTTAGCTCCGCTGTCTACTTTGTCGAGCGGAGCTTATCATATGAGTGATTGTCCGTCGGCGTCCATCGTCGGCGTCCGTCGTTGGCGTCCGTCGTTGTCCATGTCAATGTTTAACTTTTTCGACTTCTTCTTGAAAACTACTGAATGCTTTGATACTTGGTGTATATGTACCTTGGGTAGACCTCTCTTAGGTTTGTTCATTTCATGTTGATATCTTCAATTCTCTAATTTTGGTGAATATTTTTGTAATTTTTAGTAAAAAGTGATATTTTCGACTTCTTGTTAAAAACCGCAAGTCCAATTGCTTTGATATTACAAATATAGATACTACATGTATACCTCTCTCAGATTTGTTCATTTCGTGATGATATCTTAAATTTCTTAATTTTGGTGAATATTTTTGTCATTTTTGGTAAAAAGTGATATTTTCAACTTCTTGTCAAAAACCAAAAATCCAATTGCTTTGATATTACATATATAGGTACTACATGTGGACCTTTCTCAGATTTGTTCATTTTGTGATGATATCCTCAATTCTCTAATTTTGGTGAATATTTTTGTTATTTTTGTTAAAAAGTGATATTTTTGACTTGTTAAAAACCGCAAGTGCAATTGCTTTGATATTACATATATAGGTACATGTACTACATGTGGACCTCTCTCAGATTTGTTCATTTTGTGATGATATCTTCAATTATCTAATTTTGATGAATATTTATGTGATTTTTGGTAAAAAGTGATATTTTTGAATTATTGTTGAAAACAACAAGTCCAATTGCTATACATACTTATACATATTGTTCATTTTTAGCTCCGCTGTCGACTTCGTCGAGCGGAACTTATCATATGAGTGATTGTCCGGCGTCGTCGTCGTCCGTGTCAATGTTTTACTTTTTCGATTTCTTCTTGAAAACTACAAGCCTGAATGCTTTGATACTTGGTGTACATGTACCTTGGGTAGACCTCTCTCAGATTTGTTCATTTCATGATCATATCTTCAATTCTCTAATTTTGGTGAATATTTTTGTCATTTTTGGTTAAAAGTGATATTTTCAACTTCTTGTTAAAAACCGCAAGTCCAATTGCTTTAATATTACATATATAGGTACTACATGTGGACCACTCTCAAATTTGTTCATTTTGTAATGATATCGTCAATTCTCTAATTTTGGTGAATATTTTTGTCATTTTTGGTAAAAAGTGATATTTTTTTCTTGTTAAAAACCACAATCATTTATCGTGAAAAATGATATTTAGCTCCGCTGTCGACTTTGTCGAGCGGAGCTTATCATATGAGTGATTGTCCGTCGTCGTCCGGTGTCGTCCGTCGTCGTCGTCCGTCGTCCGTGTCAATGTTTTACTTTTTAGACTTCTTCTTGAAAACTACAAGCCTGAATGCTTTGATACTTGGTGTATATGTACCTTGGGTAGACCTCTCTTAGGTTTGTTCATTTCATGTTGATATCTTCAATTCTCTAATTTTGGTGAATATTTTTGTCATTTTTGGTAAAAAGTGATATTTTCGACTTCTTGTTAAAAACCGCAAGTGCAATTGCTTTGATATTACATATATAGGTACTACATGTGGACCTCTCTCAGATTTGTTCATTTTGTAATGATATCTTTAATTCTCTAATTTTGGTGAATATTTTTGTCATTTTTGGTAAAAAGTGATATTTTCGACTTCTTGTTAAAAACCGCAAGTGCAATTGCTTTGATATTACATATATAGATACTACATGTGGACCTCTCTCAGATTTGTTGATTTTGTAATGATATCTTTAATTCTCTAATTTTGGTGAATATTTTTGTCATTTTTGGTAAAAAGTGATATTTTCGACTTCTTGTTAAAAACCGCAAGTGCAATTGCTTTGATATTACATATATAAGTACTACATGTGGACCTATCTCAGATTTGTTGATTTTGTAATGATATCTTGGATTCTCTAATTTTGGTGAATATTTTTGTCATTTTTGGTAAAAAGTGATATTTTCGACTTCTTGTTAAAAACCGCAAGTGCAATTGCTTTGATATTACATATATAGGTACTACATGTGGACCTCTCTCAGATTTGTTCATTTTGTAATGATATCTTTAATTCTCTAATTTTGGTGAATATTTTTGTCATTTTTGGTAAAAAGTGATATTTTCGACTTCTTGTTAAAAACCGCAAGTGCAATTGCTTTGATATTACATATATAGATACTACATGTGGACCTCTCTCAGATTTGTTGATTTTGTAATAATATCTTTAATTCTCTAATTTTGGTGAATATTTTTGTCATTTTTGGTAAAAAGTGATATTTTCGATTTCTTGTTAAAAACCGCAAGTGCAATTGCTTTGATATTACATATATAGATACTACATGTGGACCTCTCTCAGATTTGTTGATTTTGTAATGATATCTTTAATTCTCTAATTTTGGTGAATATTTTTGTCATTTTTGGTAAAAAGTGATATTTTCGACTTCTTGTTAAAAACCGCAAGTCCAATCGCTTTGATACTACATATATAGGTACTACATGTGGACCTCTCTCAGATTTGTTCATTTCGTGATGATATCTTCAATTCTCTAATTTTGGTGAATATTTTTGTCATTTTTGGTAAAAAGTGATATTTTCGACTTCTTGTTAAAAACCGCAAGTCCAATTGCTTTGATATTACATATATAGGTACTACATGTGGACCTCTCTCAGATTTGTTCATTTTGTAATGATATCTTTAATTCTCTAATTTTGGTGAATATTTTTATCATTTTTGGTAAAAAGTGATATTTTCGACTTCTTGTTAAAAACCGCAAGTGCAATTGCTTTGATATTACATATATAAGTACTACATGTGGACCTCTCTCAGATTTGTTGATTTTGTAATGATATCTTGGATTCTCTAATTTTGGTGAATATTTTTGTCATTTTTGGTAAAAAGTGATATTTTCGACTTCTTGTTAAAAACCGCAAGTCAAATCGCTTTGATACTACATATATAGGTACTACATGTGGACCTCTCTCAGATTTGTTCATTTCGTGATGATATCTTCAATTCTCTAATTTTGGTGAATATTTTTGTCATTTTTGGTAAAAAGTGATATTTTCGACTTCTTGTTAAAAACCGCAAGTGCAATTGCTTTGATATTACATATATAGGTACTACATGTGGACCTCTCTCAGATTTGTTCATTTCGTGATGATATCTTCAATTCTCTAATTTTGGTGAATATTTTTGTCATTTTTGGTAAAAAGTGATATTTTCGACTTCTTGTTAAAAACCGCAAGTGCAATTGCTTTGATATTACATATATAGGTACTACATGTGGACCTCTCTCAGATTTGTTCATTTTTTAATGATATCTTTAATTCTCTAATTTTGGTGAATATTTTTGTCATTTTTGGTAAAAAGTGATATTTTCGACTTCTTGTTGAAAACTGTAAGTCCGATTGCTTTGATATTACATATATAGGTACTACATGTGGACCTCTCAGATTTGTTCATTTTGTGATGATATCTTCAATTCTCTAATTAATTTATTTTGGTGAATATTTTTGTAATTTTCGGTAAAAAGTGATATTTTCGACTTCTTGTTAAAAACCGTAAGTCCGATTGCTTTGATACTATTCATATTATTCATTTTCTAATGATGTATTCAGTTCTTTAATTGAAATGTGCATTGCTAACAGCGAAGCTATCTCAGCCGATAGGCTGCTTGTTTTGAATTCTTGTTGAAAACAGCAAGTCCCATTGCATTGATACTATACATATTGTTCATTTTCTAATGATATCTTCAGTTCTTTAATTGAAATTTGCCTTGCTAACAGCGGAGCTATCTCAGCCGAGAGGTTGCTTGTTTAGCCCTGGGAATATATATAGCTTGACAAATTATTCATTTAACTGAAGTACTTTTCACCGTGAAAAGTATTTATTTATTTATTTCATTTGTATTTATTTATTTATTTATTTATTTATTTATTTATTTATCTATTTATCAATCTATTTATCTATCTATTTATCTATTTATCTATCTATCTATTTATCTATCTATCTTTCTGATTGCCCTTAGTATTGCGGCACAATTAGACTGATAAAATACAAAGAATGGACAGGTCAAGGTGTAAAGAATTATCACCATGATTGATGACATACAGGCAATACAATTGTTTTTACTTTATGACTTTCTCTTACTATGTAAATATTTGAATCGCCTCGCAAGTAGCTGAATAAAATTCAAACACTGATTTTTACATGTATCTATACTGTAAATGATTAAGTATTCGCAGGATTTTAATTTCTCTATTTCGTTGAGAAGTAAAATTCGCTAAATCCACATAAGCATGTAAAACATCAATATAACCATTGTTATCAATATAACATCATTGTTTTCCCTGCCAAATTTTTGAACTTAAAACCGAGTGAAAAGGCTTGAAATATCAAAATAGTGAAATTAAATGTCAGTGAAAATAAATGGTTGTACAGTATATGTGTGATCCATGTTAAACACAACACAATTTGAAGACTGGAGCTGTCAACTCTATCTGCTTACTTGAAGGCATTTGATTGTGGTGGTTCTAAATATAGACTCAGTTTTTGTATCTTGCTGGGTATAACTCTCTAAGGGCAATTTGTGATTGAATGAAAGTGGAATCTACTTTTATTCCTTTTATAACCGTATACAATTATTTTATTTAATTGGAATTAGTATACATAATTTAACTGATTCAGTTGTGTAGCACATACTGCTAATTAGGGTTATATGAAATACATGTATGCCCACTACCAGAAAATACAAGAAATTTTTTGAAATGAGAATGTAAGCAAAATTGTTATCAAACATTGTAATATTGTAGTTATCTTGTTCAAATACAGAGGCAAATCTGACACTGAATTTTACACCAAGACACTGTAATGAAAAACTTCTTCTTTAGGCAAAAAAGTGATACAAACAAATCTTGTGTTGTATGTAAATAATGGTAATAATAAACCTTGGGGATGTATACTGATAACTGTTATCATTTAGGCTCTTGGCTTCACTTATTCAGTGAACAAGAGGGATTATAGCTTATCTCATTTAGTTTCATTATTATATGTGATCTGAAAATTGAAAGTAAAGAATCTAATCACATGGTAAAGCCTGATATTGTGATAGATCTTATCCATCAATGTAGTGTAATAGAAATGTATCTGTAGAACTATACAAGCAGAGGTCTTTAGATTGCCAGAGTGCAATATCTGTAGCGCTATACAAGCACAGGTCTTTAGATTGCCAGAGTGCAATATCTGTAGAACTATACAAGCAGAGGTTTTTAGATTGCCAGAGTGCAATATCTGTAGAACTATACAAGCAGAGGTTTTTAGATTGCCAGAGTGCAATATCTGTAGAACTATACAAGCAGAGGTTTTTAGATTGCCAGAGTGCAATATCTGTAGAACTATACAAGCAGAGGTTTTTAGATTGCCAGAGTGCAATATTTATAGAGCTACATGTATACAAGCAGAGGTCTTTAGATTGCCAGAGTGCAATATCTGTAGAACTATACAAGCAGAGGTCTTTAGATTGCCAGAGTGCAATATCTGTTGCGCTATACAAGCAGAGGTCCTTAGATTGCCAGAGTGCAATATCTGTAGAACTATACAAGCAGAGGGTTTTAGATTGCCAGAGTGCGATATCTGTAGAACTATACAAGCAGAGGTCTTTAGATTGCCAGAGTGCAATATCTGTAGAACTATACGGGCAGAGGTTTTTAGATTGCCAGAGTTCAATATCTGTAGAACTATACAAGCAGAGGTTTTTAGATTGCCAGAGTGCAATATCTGTAGAACTATACAAGCAGAGGTTTTTAGATTGCCAGAGTGCGATATCTGTAGAACTATACAATCAGAGGTTTTTAGATTGCCAGAGTGCAATATCTGTAGAACTATACGAGGAGAGGTTTTTAGATTGCCAGAGTGCAATATCTGTAGAACTATACAAGCAGAGGTTTTTAGATTGCCAGAGTGCAATATCTGTAGAACTATACAAGCAGAGGTCTTTAGATTGCCAGAGTGCAATATCTGTAGAACTATACAAGCAGAGGTCTTTAGATTGCCAGAGTGCAATATCTGTAGAACTATACAAGCAGAGGTTTTTAGATTGCCAGAGTGCAATATCTGTAGAACTATACAAGCAGAGGTTTTTAGATTGCCAGAGTGCAATATCTGTAGAACTATACGAGGAGAGGTTTTTAGATTGCCAGAGTGCAATATCTGTAGAACTATACAAGCAGAGGGTTTTAGATTGCCAGAGTGCAATATTTGTAGAACTATACAAACAGAGGTTTTTAGATTGCCAGATTGCCAGATTGCCAGAGTGCAATATCTGTAGAACTATACAAGCAGAGGTTTTTAGATTGCCAGAGTGCAATATCTGTAGAGCTATACAAGCAGAGGTCTTTAGATTGCCAGAGTGCAATATCTGTAGAACTATACAAGCAGAGGGTTTTAGATTGCCAGAGTGCAATATCTGTAGAACTATACGAGGAGAGGTTTTTAGATTGCCAGAGTGCGATATCTGTAGAACTATACAAGCAGAGGGTTTTAGATTGCCAGAGTGCAATATCTGTAGAACTATACAAGCAGAGGTCTTTAGATTGCCTGAGTTCAATATCTGTAGAACTATATAAGCAGAGGTTTTTAGATTGCCAGAGTGCAATATCTGTAGAGCTATACAAGCAGAGGTCTTTAGATTGCCTGAGTTCAATATCTGTAGAACTATATAAGCAGAGGTTTTTAGATTGCCAGAGTGCAATATCTGTAGAACTATACAAGCAGAGGGTTTTAGATTGCCAGATTGCCAGATTGCCAGAGTGCAATATCTGTAGAACTATACAAGCAGAGGTTTTTAGATTGCCAGAGTGCAATATCTGTAGAACTATACAAGCAGAGGGTTTTAGATTGCCAGATTGCCAGAGTGCAATATCTGTAGAACTATACATGCAGAGGGTTTTAGATTGCCAGAGTGCAATATCTGTAGAACTATACAAGCAGAGGTTTTTAGATTGCCAGAGTGCAATATTTGTAGAACTATATAAGCAGAGGTTTTTAGATTGCCAGAGTGCAATATCTGTAGAACTATACAAGCAGAGGGTTTTAGATTGCCAGATTGCCAGATTGCCAGATTGCCAGAGTGCAATATCTGTAGAACTATACAAGCAGAGGTTTTTAGATTGCCAGAGTGCAATATCTGTAGAACTATACAAGCAGAGGGTTTTAGATTGCCAGATTACCAGATTGCCAGATTGCCAGAGTGCAATATCTGTAGAACTATACAAGCAGAGGTTTTTAGATTGCCAGAGTGCAATATCTGTAGAACTATACAAGCAGAGGTCTTTAGATTGCCAGAGTGCAATATCTGTAGAACTATATGAGGAGAGGTTTTTAGATTGCCAGATTGCCAGATTGCCAGATTGCAATATCTGTAGAACTATATAAGCAGAGGTCTTTAGATTGCCAGAGTGCAATATCTGTAGAACTATACGAGGAGAGGTTTTCAGATTGCCAGATTGCCAGATTGCAATATCTGTAGAACTATATAAGCAGAGGTCTTTAGATTGCCAGAGTGCAATATCTGTAGAACTATACGAGGAGAGGTTTTTAGATTGCCAGAGTGCAATATCTGTAGAACTATACAAACAGAGGTTTTTAGATTGCCAGAGTGCAATATCTGTAGAACTATACAAACAGAGGTTTTTAGATTGCCAGATTGCCAGAGTGCAATATCTGTAGAACTATACAAGCAGAGGGTTTTAGATTGCCAGAGTGCAATATCTGTAGAACTATACAAGCAGAGGTTTTTAGATTGCCAGAGTGCAATATTTGTAGAGCTACATGTATACAAGCAGAGGTCTTTAGATTGCCAGAGTGCAATATCTGTAGAACTATACAAGCAGAGGTCTTTAGATTGCCAGAGTGCAATATCTGTTGCGCTATACAAGCAGAGGTTTTTAGATTGCCAGAGTGCAATATCTGTAGAACTATACAAGCAGAGGTTTTTAGATTGCCAGAGTGCAATATCTGTAGAACTATACGAGGAGAGGTTTTTAGATTGCCAGAGTGCGATATCTGTAGAACTATACAAGCAGAGGGTTTTAGATTGCCAGAGTGCAATATCTGTAGAACTATACAAGCAGAGGTTTTTAGATTGCCTGAGTTCAATATCTGTAGAATTATACAAGCAGAGGTTTTTAGATTGCCAGAGTGCAATATCTGTAGAACTATACGAGGAGAGGTTTTTAGATTGCCAGAGTGCAATATCTGTAGAACTACATGTATACAAGCAGAGGTCCTTAGATTGCCAGAGTGCAATATCTGTAGAGCTATACAAGCAGAGGTCTTTAGATTGCCAGAGTGCAATATCTGTAGAATTATACAAGCAGAGGTTTTTCCCAGGACCCTGGGTAAATTGTAATATTCGTTGCCAGCTTGAGAGGCTAAGTCTCTCACTGGTGATTTTATGTGCCTAGAATTATAATTTTTTATGGGTCCCATCACTTGACCTATCTTAATGCTAATGGAGACTACTTTGACTTTCAGTATTCACATTGCTTTTCATGTGACATGAGCATTTTGTTGGATGACTTTGTCCAATTGTGTCTGAAACAATATTTTTATAAGATTTGGTCATCTTTATGGGGTTACATTCAAAACGAAAGTGTTAAAGATCACAGCTATTGCCGCTTTAAACTACAATTTTGTATCAGTGTTCAACAATGTTCACACACATGTATGTGAAGTAATAATTAGCTCCACTCAACAGAACAGAGCAGTTCTTATTACTATTGTCCACTGCTGTTCATCGCCGTACATTTTTGGCTACTTCTTGAAAACTGCTAGCCAGATTGTTACTGTATTTTATATGTTGGCACCTTGAATGGACTTTTGTCAGATTTGTTGTTTCTGTGACGATATCTTCAATACTTCTGTTGTTTTTGATAAAAAATGCTATTTTTGACCTCTTTAAAATGGCTAAACCAATTACGTTGATATTTTATGCTATGCTGTGGAGCTATATCAGCTGTCAGGCTGCTTGTTATAATTTATACTTATCCACTTAGAGGGTTTGCAGAAATTCACAAACAGTCTTTGAGCAAGGCACGTAGGTTGAATCCTATTTTCATTATATGTATATTAATATTTCCGTTTAATTTATATTATTATGAGTTGACATATTTGATTCCATTTCTATTAGGTATGTTTTACATTCATGCTAATTTAGTTTGAGATACATAATGCCTTGGGCATGAACAAAGTACTTGTATTTGTTTACAAAGGACAAGGCATAAAAATAAATTACATTTTAATAATATTATCTTAACTAAATATATGAATAAATTACCTTGTATAGAGTTTCAGTGGTTTCAGTCTGCATTATAATAATTTGATTAGAGGAATAGGAAGAACATTTAATTATAAACTACAAACTTTGTATGCTGAGGTAATATTAATATTATTTCTTATTGCATTTCTTTGATGACTATTTAAAGCGAGGGAGTCGTCACCTGCGCATGCGTCAGATAGCCATAGCTTGTCATTGTTTACAAACGAGTGTCTACCCCATGAGCTTTTGCATTTTTAGTGTGTGTTGTTATCATCGCTTGGGACTCGATTCTCGCGCATGGCGCAGGTAACGAGCCTCCCGCTTTAAGTAAACTTTCATGGTCACCAAGACTACATGGTGTATTGATCTCGTGTACCGTATTTTCTCTGTTAGTAAAATATGTGATTACGTAAATAATAATTCGCTTTGCAGTGGCCATTGCTGACTAATTTGCTTTCGAAGCCTCTCTTTCAAGTCTCTTGTCTGATATGTATGATTGGCTGCCGATGCACTCCATCTATATGAAAACGAGGCTTGGATCGCAAATACTCAGGAATGACTCACATGATGAAAGCGAATATGTCAAACAATTCAATGAATACAATTGTTGTATGCTTTTATTTGTGATGTGATAATTATTAGTTGAGCACTAATGTGTGTATGTGTACAGCATAAACAATGGATGTTATTAAAATATGATATAGAAATGAAATATGGATTATTTGTGATGTGTATATAATGAGAAGGAGGATTCTGTAAATGCATTAACCTTTTCAGCACTAGACTTTCCCACCCAAAATTTGTCTGCACTTTTTTTCTTATATTCTTCAATATTTCTAGAAATGAACCCTAATTTTGGAACCAACAGACAAAATTTGGATTAATTTTCAGTTTTTACTCAAAAATTTTGGCTATTTTTGTCCCAATCTTCTGAAGGAAAGTGCAGACTATAAACAGAACTATTTTGTGAAATTGTGATGTAAAAAGGGAGCTGGCGATGAAAAGGTTAATTCTTCACTGGGTTTTAATTTCACTCTTTTTGCTGAAAAGAAAAATCTGCTGAATTTGAATCCACATGAAGATTTGAAATAACAATAAAACTCATAGTTTCCCTGGGAAATTCTTAAAACTATGCTCAAAATATAAAAATAGTGATATTAATGTCAGTGAATTAGAACATGTGGCCTGGATAATAATAAGAAGGATATAAATGTTTGTTGTAGATCAAGTCAGATATATTGATGAATGATGAGATTTATAATAAAACAATGTAAACATTGATAAATGGAAAACCATTAAATGATAAAACAGAACAAATAGTACAAAACAAATAACACAAATGTCATTTATAAATCTGTGAAGAAGCGTATTTGAGGGAGCAATGTACTTTATGTACTTCATTCAGTGTGTTTATTCAGGTCTCTGATTTTGGTACATGTGTGTGGTCCATGCCTTGTCAAACCAATACAATTTTAAGTTATGGGTATAGAAACCAAGGTGTGCCTGCCTGCCTGTCAAACCCATACCATTTTCGGTTATGGGTATGAAACCCAGGTGTGCCTGCCTGCCTGTCAAACCCATACAATTTTAGGTTATGGGTATAGAAACCCAGGTGTGCCTGCCTATCAAACCCATACACTTTTAGGTTATGGGTATAGAAACCCAGGTGTGCCTGCCTATCAAACCCATAAAATTTTAGGTTATGGGTATAAAAACCCAGGTGTGCCTGCCTGTCAAACCCATACAATTTTAGTTTGTGGGTATAGAAACCCAGGTGTGGCTGTCTGCCAAACACATACAATTTTAGTTTGTGGGTATAGAAACCCAGGTGTGGCTGTCTGCCAAACCCATACAATTTTAGGTTATGGGTATAAAAACCCAGTTGTGGCTGCCTGTCAAACACATACCAGTTTTGGTTATAGGTACAGGAACTGAGAAATGTGCATATAATCTATAATCCTACTTAATAAGTGTATTATCTTCATCAAAGCAAAATCTATCTTCCCTATAATTACTCTCAAAGCATTGATTAATTAGTTACCATTTCAAAGTCATAAATCAGGGACTATTAATTTAGGTTCGGTCTCAGAGCCATTTCTCAGAGATACTTTTACAAATCACTCTTAAACAGAACATATATTATGACTTACATTATGCACATCAAATTTCATTATCATTTGGTTGAATATGCCTGAATGACAGACATTTTAGTTCCCAAATAGTTTTCCATGTATAATACTGTAATTTATACCTAAACAGGTACATTTTTTGTATTATTAAATTTCAGATGCATCACATAGTGAAATTTTCAATATTACAATAAAAGTATTTGGATACTGTAAAAGGATTAATTATTCACTGGGTTTTAATTTTGCTTATTTCGCTGACTGAAATGTGCTAAATTTAAACCCAGTGAATATGTAAAATTTAGCATAGAACACATTATCTAAATGATAAAACCGTGAATTTAAAACCCACTGAATATGCCTGAAATGGTAAATCGGCGAAATTTAAACCCAGTGAAAATTAGTCATTTTACAGGTAGCTTGTTAACTGCACTGTGAATATAAAAAAGATTCCCAAAAATCTGTCTACCGGTAATTGGACTCTCCCCTAATTAATTGATGATTTAATACATCACCAATCGTAACTGTACTTCAGTGTAATTGTTTTGAGTTGAACTAGTACATGTACGTTAGTAAAATGTTTTCAATAGTAAACTATATTTCTGTATAAAAATAGCGCTACCAATTAATATATCATAGAGGGAAAACTGATGATCCTGTTAATAACGAATGAATTCCCCAATGGACTAGTATCTTGTTCTAATTAATAACCAATTAAGTTTTATCTTAATAGATTTTGACCATAATTAATCAAACAAAGGTTGATAATATTTTGACCAATCACATCACAGAACACAACAGACATTCGTCAGTGTGTCAGAATGGTTCCACTGTGGAAATAGATTATAGTAATGTTATCGTCTTAGCAATAAGATCTAGCTATATTATGAAAAAAAACGACTGACCATTTTCTTAATATTTGCGTAATTTAGTATTTTGTTTAATCACATCATAGAACACCATGGACATTTGTCAGTATCGTCAGAATGGTTCGACTGTGGAAACAGATTATAGTAATGTTATCGCCTTTATTGGTCAAAGTAAAAATATTATGAAAAAATAAACGACTGACCATTTTCTGCACATTGCATAATTTAGTATTATTTTTTTTTACAAATGTACATTTTGTTTGTGATTACAATGTACTAGTATATGTGAATAGTAGTGAGATTTCATCGTTTGTCACCACTGTTGCATATCCTCATTTCTACTTGGGTTTCCTCATTAGTTACTTGCATCTCTTACTTATTTTGTATCCTTATTTCAACAGAAGATTTTCAGCATCATTAAATCACAAAATAACGAGAAATATTATATTTTGTGTAGTTTTTGGAATTTGCAGCCATTTCATTCCCTAGAATGTTATTTTAGCTACCCTGTACATTCAAGTTGTCACAAGGAATTCCATTCTCACTATTAAATTTATAACTTTTTAGTTAAATTAAAGCACTGCTGTTCTCATGCACGATGTGTACATCTTTTTGTAAATAATTTGTTTTACATGCGTTGTCGCATTGCACCCACATCAAACTCGGCGTGGTGCAACGACTGTTAGTATTTAAACTAAAATATTGACAGGGAAAAAATTGCTGTGAAAAAAGGTTAATTAAACCCAAATTCTGTTACTATTTTGTTATGCCTGACTTCATTTTGTAAGCTTTGTGCTTTGATTGCTAAGTCAAGCATAAGGCTCAAGTAGACTTAATGAGCCTTCATCTAATGTCTAAATTGGCTTCCGTATAAAGCTATCAATTTCTCTTTTCTCTTGCTGCATAAATATACCAATGTATTACATCCCAAAGATCCAGTGTTTCATTCATATTCATGTTATTGGTGTTCAAGCATAAAGTTATAATGACAGCTAACAATATAGCACACCATTCTTATACCGACTCTGGGTCTCCTGTTTATGCTAATGGGGGGGGGGGGGGGTATTTTACCATTCCATATGAATCAATTTTCTATTTCAGGTTGCCATAGCAACAATGTATCATGTCCAAATTGTAATTTTTGAAATGATTGATCAAAGGAATAGAAAATTTCATTATAAGCCCTTGACTGATTGCATGTGTAGGTTTTATGACCCAATTCCATGCATTTTACTGTATGTAAAGGATGCAACTTTCACCACTCCATAGAGAGCATTGCACTGCAATGCTAATAGTTGCAATTCGGCATATTGACATGGATTTGATTTTCTAAAATTTTAAATATATGTTACTATGGTAACTAACTAATGTTGATTGTCTTGACAACAATGCTCTCTTGAAACAGTTTTGTTGCTATGAAAACTTGCTTATTATTGCAATTAATATGGAAAATCAATAACATCTGCCTACATAATTCAAAAATATATCATCTTGTGGTAATTTTGTTAAACTTATGCAAGACAATATGATGCACCTACAAAAAATTATGTAAGAAATCATGAACTTTACACATTCTTCTTAACATATTCGCAATCATGATAAAAATTGAAGTAAATGATCCTCACACAGCCCTGTACAATAGTAGTGTTTACAACAAGCATATTATGAAAAATATTGTACTTACAAGTTTGTGTGACTCTTTGGATTGGTAGACATCTTCTCAAACTTTGTCACAGATTCACTAAAATTTAAGATTGTTTTTTTTAACATATTTTTAACACCTGAGAAACTGTTTATGTGACACATTGAGAAAATGGTCATGTGACACATTGAGAAACTGTTTATGTGACACATTGAGAAAATGGTCATGTGAGACTTGCATTAATTATTCACTTGGCTATTTCTGCTACTAGAGAAATGTTCAAAATTAAATCTATTTGAACATGTAAAAGTACTATAGAATTTATTGTTGAATTGCTGAATTGAAAATATACAATGTATGCATGTATGTCATACTTTTATTGTTATAGATCCATTAGCTTAACGAAAATGAAAACAAAAATAGGGGTCACTGGAGTCCAAAATGTCATGAAAATTGTGAGATTAGTTCTTCAATATCTCAACATTCTAACTTAGTTTCCATAGTTACATTTGTAGCGATCTGATACAATTAATTTATCAATCATATACAGTCTATTATTGCATTATTCCTTGTTGCTATGCACTTTTATGTATATTTGTAAAGATGCAATTAAATTTATTATTATTATATTTTTACTTGCTGTAGCCAGTAAAAAAATTAACAACACTGTACTTAAATAATAACTATAAGTGCACCATGAACAGATATCCTAAGATCAATATTTTCTAAATGTTAAAAGCAAATTACACATTTGAGGACAATAAAGTTTGCCTTAATAGTGAGAGGATGTGCCGTGAATCTTCCACAGGTCAATTTGAATATTCAAAAATTATTCTACATGCATTCTTAATGCATGTGTAAGCTGAGCACTTAAATGATGAACTGACAAACAGATTATTATCACTTAAATTAAGCAGAAACTTCCATTTTGTTTTGTTTTCTGCGATTTATTTGAATCGCTTTGAATGAAATATGCATCTCTCATGCTGACGTTTCACAGAAAGT
Organism: Saccoglossus kowalevskii; assembly: GCF_978046115.1. Lineage (NCBI taxonomy): Eukaryota > Metazoa > Hemichordata > Enteropneusta > Harrimaniidae > Saccoglossus > Saccoglossus kowalevskii. The sequence continues at coordinate 30,389,496 of NC_140648.1, read as the reverse complement.
ATTGCTGCTGCTCTTTCATGCCATTGTGCTCAAAAGTGGACCTACTTTTTTTGTGTTTGGCAGCGTTTCCATGGCAATTTACCAAATTTTGGCTTGAGGAAATGTTTTTTAATATATAAAATATATAAATAAATAAAAAACAAAACTATAAGTAATATAGTATATTTGAAAACAAACAGCCTCTCGGCTGAGATAGCTCCGCTGTTAGCAATTCAATTAAAGAATTGGAGAAATCGTCACAAAATGAACAAATCTGAGAGAGGTTCACCTGAGGTGCCAATATGTACGATATCTAAGCAATCAGACTTACGGTTTTCAACAAGAAGTTGAAAATATCACATGAATTGAAGAAATCTGAGTTAGCTCTACCCAAGGTATATATTTACCAAGTATCAAAGCATTCAGATTTGTAGTTTTCGAGAAGAAGTTGAAAAAGTAAAACATTGACACGGACGACGGGCGACGACTGACAATCACTCATATGATAGCTCCGCTCGACAGCAGAGCTAAAAAAAAAGCATAATCCCTCGGATTAACCTGTAAAAGTTTGATTGAATGTGGCAAGAGTAATTTTGGACCCTCCACCATGCCACCAGTGGCATTAAAATCATTCAAGACCTGCAAATAGGGACATGCCATTGGAATAAAAACATGAAAGATTTAGTTTCAAAGTATAAAACACTGTGCACTGATTCATGTTTGATGTCACATGTCACATATACAGTGGCTGTAAAAACATTCTTTGTTTACATGAAATATGTGCATGCTGTGTGATGATAACTTTATTTAGCGATTTATTTAATGATCCTCGATCAAAGATATCATGAAAGAATTCCTAGTGTTGGATAATATTGTTGATTGATGTTTGGGTTTTGATACATGTATATAAACAGAGTCCCTCTATCGATGAGGACTGTGATAGGAATGAAAATTACCCCCAATTGGAATACATGAATTACAGCTTGTCATAATAATGCGAATATTAAACTTGTTGTTTTCAGTAATTTGTTGATGCTAAATGGCAATTGCTTCAGTGCTATTACAATTGTAATACTGACAAAGTGCTTCTTTGGTTTTAGTGAGTGATTTGTGATTTCATTAGAACATCAGTGTTCTGATATTACTCATTCATCCTGTATTGTACATTCCAACTGTCTAGTGGTAGTGATTATCTACGTACTCATGTAGGTCACAAAGGTCATTCAATATACAGGACTTGATCACCCTACTATTATGTTCTCCATACTTGACAAAGTTTCTACTGAATATTTAACCCAGAAAAAAAATATTACTGTTTCTGGGTATTGTGCATTTCAGTTAAAAATACGAAAATCAGTTTTTAAGGATTTTTCATAATACTAAAAGAAAAACTCAATTTTTATGAAAAATCCGAATTAAAAAGCGCATGTTTTTAGATAATTTTAAAATAAGAAAAATAAAAAAATTCTATGTCTATCACATTGATTTTAGAAAACAATTTAACCAGAAAACAACTACCGGTACATTGTAAACATTGAAGTTGAATTATAGGCTCTGAATGTGGTAATATTGGAAATGTGGGCAGACTAAGCTGAGCACTATGGTATATTTGTTTATTAAAGTTCCCCATTTATAAAACACTTTGTTCTACTAAAGAAAGTTTGCTTATACAGATATCATATTTGAAAAAATTTAATAAAATAAACATATGTTGTATCTACGTATCATACATTTCAATGCCTTTATTCGTTTTCCCCATTCACAATAAGACTGCTTTTTTTAATATTATTTTGCATGGTCCTAACCTCAACTACTGTTGAGTTTACTGGCTAAAAGAATGGTTGCTATGGATGCAGCGATGGTTGCCAAGGTATTATTCAGATGTATTTTTGAGTTTTTTAAAGAAATGTAAAGTCACAAACAGTGTTTTGATGTATTTATAGAAGGTGAGACATCACAATTCAAGTAGCACACACAAACTAATCAAATTTCTTATATGTCTCTGTGTGGTAAGAAATATCATATCGTGTATGTAGTTGGCTGGCATACCCACAATCTACCTATATAAGGCTAAGTAATTAGAATGTTATAAATACACTGTATGTGCACCCTAAAAAAAAAAATCTTGAAAAATCCAAATAAAAGCGCAATTTTTATGACTATTTTTAAATAACAAAAATACATACTGATTTGATTCTGAAAAATAAATGACCAGAAACTTCTCCAAATTTAAATTTTTTTTTTTTTTTCCAATATATATACTGTGAGTTACTGTAAACCATTATCTATGTTCAACATTAGCGAGGAAACTGTGACGAAAGTCGCTGTGATTCCATGACTTATGGACCCCGATAAAATCTTACTGCTACATACAAAATTTTATAATTTTTTCTGACTCATAAAATTCCTGAAAATGTGTCTCTCAAGAATTTAAAACGGTTTGCAGTACATTGTCATGCATGTCGTATAAAAAGAGATTAGAGGTCCCGCACTGCTGATTTGAAGCAAGGAAACACGATGTGACTGAGTAAAGTAGTGATGTCTGTGTTATGACAGCTGGTCTTTACATTCAAATATGATATCCATATAGCTGTATATAGTTTTCAATAAGTGATTTTATTCGTGATTTAATAAAAATATTTGGGCCTGGATTATTTTTATGAAATATTACACTATTGTTATTTAAATCGCTATACATTTAGCAATGTGTACATATGAATTAATATTTTGAAACTGCAATTTATTAAATGTTAAATAATAGTGATCATATAATAGAATAATATTGTATTGATACCTTTTTTTAGGGGGGGTAGCTTAAATTCCTCAATATAAATTATGAAAAAAATATGAAATGGCTGGATTTAATTTCATTCTGTAGCTGAAGTTGTAATTGCTTCATACTAATAGTATATATAATACACAAAATTGTTGTTGCCATGACGTACAAACATTAACATGTCTTGACTCAATTACTGTGTGATGTCTTGAATAATGTAACAAACATGGTTCATCTAATGGTACTGATTCTAAGTGTGACAGACTGAATCAATCGTTCCTTTCTGGTGATTGACTTTAGTTTGATTAGTTAGATTCTTAAATTGGTATCGCATATGTTTTTATCTACGCCTGGAGTAAAAATATTAAAAAATGAAAGTTGATGAAGTATAATAAATTATTTTGTCAACAATTCCTACTGAGGGTAATTTGTAGTTGTATTCTTATTATGATAGCTACCGTTTTGTGTCACTATTACTAAAAGTTAGAATGTTGGAATGAATGTTAGAGGTGGAGGTGCTAGTGCTTGCACTTTGTTTAATCTATGATTATTTAAATTAAAAAAACACCAAAAAAAAACATCATTTTGAACCTAAATTGTCAGCCATTCACTGAAAAGAATTTTTGCGTGTTTTGTATGGATTTTATTTTCATTGATTTTTGGCAAGTTGAATGTAAAATATAGGAAAAAAGGTATATTCTTGGAATTTATTTTCACTGAATCATCCATTCACCGAAAATATTGAAAATTAATTTCAAACGAAAAAAAATAAAGTACTTTTAAATCCCAGTATTTAGTTTTGTATAAATAAATTTTCAAATTGATAATACTTGGAGGTTGATGTGATCCTGTACTGTCCTTTGCTTTGTGGTATTCTTGTGATGACCCCTTGCATGCTTGTACATGTAGTCACATTATATGCCCTAGCTCAGCCTGAAATAGCATGCAGCGAAAAGTAATATTTTACGTGGTTTATGTCTGTGCGTTTGTTTATGTTCCGGGACCAATTTTATTCCCATGATGTTCTACATTGTACATCCATACATTTTTTTTTCACATATCGGTATCTGGTTTTTCTGCCAGATGTGTAATTAAACCTCAGTTGAATGCCTTACTTTGGTGTGTCCTGCAGCTGTTTTTCCTCCAAGAAAAGTGAGTGAAAATATAGCATGTATACATCACATCCTCATAAAAAAAACTTTCATACCATATAAACTACGAGTGAGGTCATATGGGTCAGTCATTTTATTATATAACACCCAAGTAATTTAAATTTCTAGTAAATAAATAAGTATGTATGCAATTAATCTCTCCATAGGCACAAGACTTACTGGCGCACCCACAAATACTCCACAAATCTAACTTTAAAAGAAAAAAGTAAAAGTATTATTAAGTACATTGTATCACATGTATGATATTAATCACACTTTTCATATATCAACACATTTTATATCTGCTTTAAATTGTCACAAAACGTAGCAGGTTTTCATAATATTTGGGGGATGCATGTTTTATAAATCAAACCTGAATGTGTATCGTGACCACCCAAGGTACAGTAAAACCTGTGTATAATGACCACACAAGGTACAGTAAAACATGTGTATAATGACCACCCAAGGTACAGTAAAACCTGTGTATAATGACCACCCAGGGTACAGTAAAACCTGTGTATAATGACCACACAAGGTACAGTCAAACCTGTGTATAGAGACCACCCAAGGGACATAACCAAAACAGTCTTTTAGACAGGTGGTTCTTACCTGTATATGAAAGTTAGATTATTTTTAGTCTCCGTTCGGACGAAGTCCGAAAACGGGAACTTATAATTCGGTCTCCGTCTGTCCGTCCAGAGTAATATCTCAAAATCATTTGGACCGATTCCATTCATTCTTTGCATGTGCCTAGTACTTTATGTGGGACATATGCACATGCAGTGGTTTAACGATTCAATTCAAAATAGCCGACTGGCAGCCATCTTGTTTTTTGAAAATTTCATATTTTGGACATGCTTTGTCAGTTTTCATTTAAATTTGGCACATACCTTTTACATGTTATACATGTCCAGGACAATTCGTTTCAAAATCGGATCAAGGATGGCCGATTGACAGCCATCTGACTTTTTGGCCTTACTACTATATTTCCAAGATTTATGTACCACATGTTCGAATTTGATGTGAATAAACAATCTGTTGTATACGCCACTTGGGACTCGAGTTTCAAGGACACGCTCACAACAACCCCTCCGCTTTAATATGACGAGCACAAAGAAAACTTTCAAAAATTTAACGGGGACTGTGTCATTTTCAATGACTTGTTTTCATTGATTGCCATTTCATACATTCAACATACTATGTCCAGAAAATAATGAGATGGTACAGTTGCACATTTATTGAAAATCAAATTAATTTGACTCAAGTCAAGTGAGTGCAAACAAGATTCATATTGGGAGATGGCTAACTACTAACTAGGAAAGTCCCTATGAACATTGCTATGATCTAATGTTATGAAAACAGTTTGCTACATTTTATGTCAAGCTCACTTTCCCTGGCGCATATTTTGTACTAATTAATGTTTGTCTAATTATGTAATATGGCTAAGTTGTTGTCTGTTTCCATATTACAAAGAAAGTAAAAAAACTGTTGTAAATTATCTGTATGAATCAATCATACAATCAATCATACAATCAATTGTATCAATCAATCACTTCAATCGTCTGGGGGGAGTTGATTGGGTTATTGATAAGATTGATAAGGACATTCTGAGGAAAGTGCAAGTTACCTGTACGAATCTTGCTTGCTAAAAATTGTTTATGAATAAAAATATTACCGGGTATAAAATATTATTTTGGTCTTGAAACAAAAGTGAATATGCAAAAGTATTGCTGAAAGGGTGGTCACCCAAGACAGGTGGTCTTTATACACAGGTTGCTCATATATTATCTCTTGGGACTACCTAAAAGTGGTCACTATGATCTCCTCTGCATATTTGTCTGCCTAGGGTGATAGTTTGTAGTCTGGGATTGTTATTTACATGTGCGATGTTACGACCACTAACATAATATGTAGATGACTGTAATACCAGTTACATATATGCCATTAAGGGCAAGGCTTAAAGTATTGTGTGTTCTAACCATGTTGTGTTAGGTTGCATGAGATGTATACAATGTGTTTAAGATTCATTGTCCGTTTAGACCAAATTAAGTGTGTTGTGCCAGACTTTGTCGATTCCCTGTGACTGCAAGAATAAATTGAACAATATTGCTGTATGAAAATCTTCACTGCAGCTACAAAATTTCACAATTTTCACTAACTCCCAAAAATTATTTCTCACAAAATTAACCTTTTTACCACCAATTCCCTGTTTTCATCACAAATTCACAAAATAGTCTTGTTTATAGTCTGCACTTTCCTTCAGAAGATTCGAACAAAAATTGCCAAATTTTTTGAATAAAAGCTGAAAATTCACTCAAATTTTGTCTTTTGGCTCCAAAATTAGGATTCATTTCCAGAAATATTGAGAAAATATAAGAAAAAAGTGCAGAAAAATTTGGGCGAGAAAGTCAGGTGGTGAAAAAGGTTAAAGCAGTTTACAGTAGATGTGGTTAAACAATATCCCATAAATAAAATAAATTTTAAGTCATAGACGACAAATTAAAATAAATTATGAATTGTTCCAAACACGGCATAATCTAAAGCGCTCATGTTATGCAGTACACGTTTAAATGTTGTTATATTGTACACGACTTACATGGCAAGCCAACTTTCAAAATGTAGAATCGAAGATGTATGGTTTTTATGTTGAGAAAAAAACATTAATCATTAATAATGTCACAGATATATTCTTGTCCTGTAAAATATTTTAGCTGGAATTAATTTTCACTGAAAAGACATTTTTGATTATTTTGTATGAAGTTCATTTTCATTAATTTTTGATGAGTGACAATACCTTTTTTTAGCTCCGCTGTCGACTTTGTCGAGCGGAGCTTATCATATGAGTGATTGTCCGTCGTCGTCGTCCGTGTCAATGTTTTACTTTTTCGACTTCTTCTTGAAAACTACAAGCCTGAATGCTTTGATACTTGGTGTATATGTACCTTGGGTAGACCTCTCTTAGGTTTGTTCATTTCATGTTGATATCTTCAATTCTTTAATTTTGGTGAATATTTTTGTCATTTTTGGTAAAAAGTGATATTTTCGACTTCTTGTTAAAAACCACAAGTGCAATTGCTTTGATATTACATATATAGGTACTACATGTGAACCTCTCTCAGATTTGTTCATTTCGTGATGATATCTTCAATTCTTTAATTTTGGTGAATATTTTTGTCATTTTTGGTAAAAAGTGATATTTTCGACTTCTTGTTAAAAACCACAAGTGCAATTGCTTTGATATTACATATATAGGTACTACATGTGGACCTCTCTCAGATTTGTTCATTTTGTAATGATATCTTTAATTCTCTAATTTTGGTGAATATTTTTGTAATTTTTGGTAAAAAGTGATATTTTCGACTTCTTGTTAGAAACCAATAGTCTGATTGCTTTGATATTACATATATAGGTACTACATGTGAACCTCTCTCAGATTTGTTCATTTCGTGATGATATCTTCAATTCTCTAATTTTGGTGAATATTTTTGTAATTTTTGGTAAAAAGTGATATTTTCGACTTCTTGTTAAAAACCAATAGTTCAATTGCTTTGATATTACATATTTAGATACTACATGTAGACCTTTCTCAGATTTGTTCATTTCGTGATGGTATCTTCGATTCTATAATTTTGGTGAATATTTTTGTCATTTTTGGTAAAAAGTGATATTTTCGACTTCTTGTAAAAAAACCAATAGTCTGATTGCTTTGATATTACATATATAGGTACTACATGTGGACCTCTCTCAGATTTGTTCATTTTGTGATGGTATCTTCAATTCTCTAATTTTGGTGAATATTTTTGTAATTTTTGGTAAAAAGTGATATTTTCGACTTGTTAAAAACCAAAAGTTCAATTGCTTTGATATTACTATATAGATACTACATGTAGACCTTTCTTAGATTTGTTCAATTCGTGATGATATCTTCAATTCTCTAATTTTGGTGAATATTTTGGTCATTTTTGGTAGAAAGTGATATTTTCGACTTCTTGTTAAAACCTGTAAGTCCGATTGCTTTGATACTATACATATTGTTCATTTTCTAATGATGTCTTCAGTTCTTTAATTGAAATGTGCATTGCTAACAGCGGAGCTATCTCAGCCGATAGGCTGCTTGTTTTCCTAGATTTTATTTTCACTGAATAATCCCTTCAACGTAAATCAATTGCAAGTGAAAATAAAGTAGTATTTGGTAGTTTGCATTATTTATCTTTCGCTCACTAAAAGTCAACTGAAATAATCATTGTACATGATTGCTGTCAAATTACAAAGTGCTGCCAATAAACTTGTATACAAGATAATAGCTTAGATATCTTGACTCAATTATATCTTTAATGTACTGCTAACATTTACGTTGATTGAGAAAGTCAACATATATATTTCATAAAATGTACCAAATGTCTGTTTGGTGACTTTATCAAAGCAGTATCTCAGCATGAAGTGACTTTCATGTAGAATATGGTTTGGAATTCATTAAGATTTAAATTACTTTTTTTCAGAAATCATTTACTTTGTAACATTCAGAATTAATTGACAGTGTCTGGATGCCCTGTGGCGTCTCAAGTTTTTTTGAAAAGAGATGTTCTTTGAGGTTACTTTAACAATTGAGAAAACAGACCAGAAATTCATATGATTTCGATAGTTCAGTAGTTCTGAATAGTCAGTTTAATCATGCAGGATATAATCACTATTGGAGTTGCATTCCCACTTTGCAAATCCTTGATGTGTCATTCTATGATCAATATATACACATTACCCAAATTTTTCTGCACTTTTTTCTTATAAATGTTCAATTTTTTTCTGGAAATGAACCCTAATTTTGGGGTCAACGGACAAAATTGTAGTCAAATTTGAATTTTTACTCAAAATATTTTAGGCTATTTTTGTCCCAATCTTTTGAAGGAAAGTGCAGACTATAAACAGGATTATTTTGTGAATTTGTGATGAAAAGAGGGAAGTACATTAGTGGTGAAAAGGTTATTATTGAGACTATGGATGAGTGATGAAGAATTAAACTTAAGTGGAAATCAACCTTCATTTTTTATCATGTAATTAACAAAGAAGGCTGGTTTGTTGTGTCTGAGGAAAGTGTATAAATTTCCAAGTAGTATGCTAATGAGGATGCAGACTGAGCCCAATCATGGTAAGGGTTTTAGAGTTGGTGAATCATTAGCCAATCAGGAAAGCATTACAACTTGAGCTACCGGTACTCATTCTTGGCTGCCAGAGCTAGCCACTTTCACCACATATCATGTGGGTTTTTTTGGAAGTCCCCATGATTTGAGAATCTGCTACCTCCCCTTGTGAAGTTGTATTTCCAAGTGCAGGTGGCATCATTTTTCTTCTTTTAATCTTTAATTTTTTGTGATGTAAGATGCTTTAATAGGTATTTTACATTTGAGTAATTGACTATGATTTATATATGTGTATGCATTTAAAATGATGGTTATAAATTTATGCTAATAATTAAATGACATTTTACTATTACATCAGTGTTATTGTGTACTTGCTTGCTATCATAAATTACCTGCAGAATATAAATTTGAGCAGGCTTTTTATATTAAGTTAGATTATTTTGTAAACAATAGATGAATTAGGTGACTATAGCCTTGTTCACAAATTATGAGACAGGGAGATTTCTTATCTGTGGCTAGACTTGCATTCTGTTTATACTTTACAGTGGTTTTCATTTAATTCACACACACTTACTTCTCCTACTATTGAATCACCTTTAGGGCATTGTTTTAACCCCAAGACCTTGTTCACACATGTCTCATCTAAAGGTTGAACAAAAAACTCTGGGTCAAAACCCAGCCTTCTGACTCTGAACTAAAATAACCCGGATCAAGACCTGGTGAATCTATGTTCACAAATGTTTTCCAAAAGTGGGTTAAAGTTAAGGTAGAGATGCACTTTATTTGTGAATTTCAATCAAAAATAGTTTTTTTCGTTTTTTATATAGATTTTTATCTAAAGAACATTCTGTGAAAATTTGACCAATGAATTCTTATTGGAACACCGTTAAAATTGCTGTTTATTTTCTGGTTAAAAATAAAAAACACTCACACGTGGCAATGTTTATGTCCAATTGCCTAATTTGCATGAGTAACCAAATAACAAGACCTTTGATTGACAATATGCAAATCGAGATTGTACGGGTCATAGTTCATTCAATTCACGTGCATGTGCAATTATTCTCAAATCAGTTCTCGCTCGCTAGCAAACCAAACATTATATTTCCTCAGCGTTTTTTCTTAATTTTTATCATTACATTATGCGTGGTAAAATAACAAGTCCGCAATTAGCATGGATATATAAATTATGCAAAAATAGAAAAGAGTGAACTTTGAGGTCATGCTGTGCGACTTTGAAAGTCGTTAGAGAGATGAGTGGACGCATTTGAATTAGTAGTATACCAAGGTATCCAGTGATGTAATTTTACCCACAAATGGACTTGAAGTTTTTAAGCTATTTTTTTTTAAACCACTTTTGTACAAAAAAGCATATTTTTGACCCAAAATCAAAAACGCATTCTGGATATTTAAAATAAAGACAAGTTTTACAAAGTTTGTATAATAAGTTTTCAGAAAATATATAACATGTTGGATATATAATACCATCTTCATTGTCTAATTACTCAATTAAAAAGCAAGCCAAATAAACTGCATCTCTACCTTAACTCAAGGTTGAATTCTGCATTTAGCTACATGTTTGCACACCAAATATATTGATTGTCATTAAAGATCAGGTGCATTGTAGGTGTATTTATCTTGAGAATAAGAATTCCAGTACATTCAATATGAAATGTGTGGAATGGTCAGGGCAGGACTTTGAATAAATGTTAAATCAGCCAAAATGAATCTTGAAAGAGTTTAATGCTTAGATGTAAATTATCTCTTTTTACTATTCCGCCTTAATTAAAAAAAATACCAACCATTAATTTCCACTGAAGCTTGAAATTGCGTAGTTGCATTAGTTGCCACGGAGACTTGGGAGTGAACCTGACCATGTAATAATCCTGTGATGGTTAATTGGTTCCTCATTTAATAGACTTATTGATGCATAAATGTCATCTACTGTATTAATTATTCAGTAGATTTTAATTTCTGTTTATATCTATATGCTCACAGGAACAGACATGTATGAGCAATAGAACGTTATTGTGAATGTGAATGGAGCTTGCAAATATATGCTCAACCAAAGAACCCCCCTCATCACTTTATGCACACTATGGGCTAACTTGGATGGCTAGAAGTGCTAGCATATGAACTTAATGTACTATGGGCTAACTTGGATCGCTAGAAGTGCTAGCATATGAACTTAATGTACTATGGGCTAACTTGGATGGCTAGAAGTGCTAGCATATGAACTTAATGTACTATGGGCTAACTTGGATGGCTAGAAGTGCTAGCATACAAAATTAATGGACTATGGGTTTACTTGGATGGCTAGAAGAGTGAGCTCACTTAATGCACTATGGGCTAACTTGGATGGCTAGAGGAACTAGTCCACTTAATGCACCATGGGCTAACTTGTATGGCTAGAAGTGCTAGCATATGAACTTAATGTACTATGGGCTAACTTGGATGGCTAGAAGTGCTAGCATATGAACTTAATGTACTATGGGTTTACTTGGATGGCTAGAAGTGCTAGCATATGAACTTAATGTACTATGGGTTTACTTGGATGGCTAGAGGAGCTAGCATATGAACTTAATGTACTATGGGCTAACTTGGATGGCTAGAAGTGCTAGGATATGAACTTAATGTACTATGGGCTAACTTGGATGGCTAGAAGTGCTAGCATATGAACTTAATGTACTATGGGCTAACTTGGATGGCTAGAAGTGCTAGCATATGAACTTAATGTACTATGGGTTTACTTGGATGGCTAGAAGTGCTAGCATATGAACTTAATGTACTATGGGCTAACTTGGATGGCTAGAAGTGCTAGCATATGAACTTAATGTACTATGGGTTTATTTGAATGGCTAGAAGTGCTAGCATATGAACTTAATGTACTATGGGTTTACTTGGATGGCTAGAAGTGCTAGCATATGAACTTAATGTACTATGGGCTAACTTGGATGGCTAGAAGTGCTAGCATATGAACTTAATGTACTATGGGCTAACTTGGATGGCTAGAAATGCTAGCATATGAACTTAATGTACTATGGGTTTACTTGGATGGCTAGAAGTGCTAGCATACATGTATGAACTTAATGTACTATGGGCTTACTTGGATGGCTAGAAGTGCTAGCATATGAACTTAATGTACTATGGGTTTACTTGGATGGCTAGAAGTGCTAGCATATGAACTTAATGTACTATGGGTTTACTTGGATGGCTAGAAGTGCTAGCATATGAACTTAATGTACTATGGGCTAACTTGGATGGCTAGAAGTGCTAGCATATGAACTTAATGTACTATGGGCTAACTTGGATGGCTAGAAATGCTAGCATATGAACTTAATGTACTATGGGTTTACTTGGATGGCTAGAAGTGCTAGCATATGAACTTAATGTACTATGGGTTTACTTGGATGGCTAGAAGTGCTAGCATATGAACTTAATGTACTATGGGCTAACTTGGATGGCTAGAAGTGCTAGCATATGAACTTAATGTACTATGGGTTTACTTGGATGGCTAGAAGTGCTAGCATATGAACTTAATGTACTATGGGCTAACTTGGATGGCTAGAAGTGCTAGCATATGAACTTAATGTACTATGGGCTAACTTGGATGGCTAGAAATGCTAGCATATGAACTTAATGTACTATGGGTTTACTTGGATGGCTAGAAGTGCTAGCATATGAACTTAATGTACTATGGGCTAACTTGGATGGCTAGAAATGCTAGCATATGAACTTAATGTACTATGGGCTAACTTGGATGGCTAGAAGTGCTAGCATATGAACTTAATGTACTATGGGCTAACTTGGATGGCTAGAAATGCTAGCATATGAACTTAATGTACTATGGGCTAACTTGGATGGCTAGAAGTGCTAGCATATGAACTTAATGTACTATGGGTTTACTTGGATGGCTAGAAGTGCTAGCATATGAACTTAATGTACTATGGGTTTACTTGGATGGCTAGAGGAGCTAGCATATGAACTTAATGTACTATGGGCTAACTTGGATGGCTAGAAATGCTAGCATATGAACTTAATGTACTATGGGTTTACTTGGATGGCTAGAAGTGCTAGCATATGAACTTAATGTACTATGGGCTAGTTTGGATGGCTAGAAGTGCTAGCATATGAACTTAATGTACTATGGGTTTACTTGGATGGCTAGAGGAGCTAGCATATGAACTTAATGTACTATGGGCTAACTTGGATGGCTAGAAGTGCTAGCATATGAACTTAATGTACTATGGGTTTACTTGGATGGCTAAAGGAGCTAGCATACAAAATTAATGGACTATGGGTTTACTTGGATGGCTAGAAGAGTGAGCTCACTTAATGCACTATGGGCTAACTTGGATGGCTAGAGGAACTAGTCCACTTAATGCACCATGGGCTAACTTGTATGGCTAGAAGAGTGAGCCCACTTAATGCACTATGGGCTAACTTGGATGGCTAGAAGAGTGAGCCCACTTAATGCACTATGGGCTAACTTGGATGGCTAGAAGAGCGAGCTCACTTAATGCACTATGGGCTAACTTAGATGGCTAGAAGAGCGAGCCCACTTAATGCACTATGGGCTAACTTGGATGGCTAGAAGAGTGAGCCCACTTAATGCACTATGGGCTAACTTGGATGGCTAGAAGAGTGAGCTCACTTAATGCACTATGGGCTAACTTGGATGCGAGCCCACTTAATGCACTATGGGTAACTTGGAAGGCTATAAGAGTGAGCCCACTTAATGCACTGTGGGCTAACTTGGATGGCTAGAAGTGCTAGCTCACTTTGATGGCTAGAAGAATGTGCCCACTAAATGCACTATGGGCTCACTTGGATGCGAGCCCACTTAATGCATTATGGGCTAACTTGAATGGCTAGAAGAGTGAGCCCACTTAATGCACTATGGACTAACTTGGATGGCTAGAAGAGCTAGTCCACTTAATGCACCATGGGCTAACTTGTATGGCTAGAAGAGTGAGCCCACTTGATGCACTATGGGCCAACTTGGAAGGTTAGAAGAGTGAGCTAACTTAATGCACTATGGGCTAACTTGGATGGCTAGAAGAGTGAGCCCACTTAATGCACTATGGGCTAACTTGGATGGCTAGAAGAGTGAGCCCACTTAATGCACTATGGGCTAACTTGGATGGCTAGAAGAGTGAGCCCACTTAATGCACTATGGGCTAACTTGGATGGCTAGATGAGTGAGCCACTTAATGCACTATGGGCTAACTTGGATGGCTACAGGAGTGAGCCCACTTAATGCACTATCAGCTAACTTGGATGGCTAGAAGTACTAGCCCACTTAATGCACTATGAGCTAACTTGGATGGCTAGAAGTGTGAGTCCACTTAATGCACTATGGGCTAACTTAGATGGCTAGAAGAGCGAGCTCACTTAATGCACTATGGGCTAACTTGGATGGCTAGAAGAGTGAGCCCACTTAATGCACTATGGGTAACTTGGATGGCTACAGGAGTGAGCCCACTTAATGCACTATCAGCTAACTTGGATGGCTAGAAGTACTAGCCCACTTAATGCACTATGAGCTAACTTGGATGGCTAGAAGTGTGAGTCCACTTAATGCACTATGGGCTAACTTGGATGGCTAGATGAGTGAGCCACTTAATGCACTATCAGCTAACTTGGATGGCTAGAAGTACTAGCCCACTTAATGCACTATGAGCTAACTTGGATGGCTAGAAGTGTGAGTCCACTTAATGCACTATGGGCTAACTTAGATGGCTAGAAGAGCGAGCTCACTTAATGCACTATGGGCTAACTTGGATGGCTAGAAGAGTGAGCCCACTTAATGCACTATGGGTAACTTGAGTGGCTAGTGGAGTGAGCCCCACTTAATGCACTATGGGCTAACTTGGAAGGCTATAAGAGTGAGCTCACTTAATGCACTGTGGGCTAACTTGGATGGCTAGAAGTGCTAGCTCACTTTGATGGCTAGAAGAATGTGCCCACTTAATGCACTATGGGCTCACTTGGATGGCTAAAGGAGCTAGCTCACTTAATGCACTATGGGCTAACTTTGTAACTTTATTGGTAACAAACTTAACAACTGGGCTAAAAAACCAATGAAAGACTTGCGCCACAAAGTTACACAAATGCTAAATTCCTCTTTGATTGCCATGGTGACAGATTGGCTATTACAAAACTTGCAATCATCAGTTGTGGTTTTTGGATATACATGTAGTTTGATGTTGATATATGAAATTCTTTTTTATATAGTAGATCAAGTAGATCTGGATTGGTTAGGTGCATTAGACTAGATCAATGTACTTATATTGGTACAACAAGCGGCTATGTGAATGACACTCAGTGGATTATATTGATCGTACTATTAATAAAGTGTTCTTCAATAATGAGGTACGCTGACCCACCTTTAAGGTGGGTCGCAGCTAGCATGTTTTTGAGACAGAAATTTTCGTTGTGATTGGCCGTTCTACGCTATGAAAAATAAAAAAAAACTTGGGGCTTAGAATTGCAATGAATTATTAACTACATTTGTATATATTTTGCCCATTTTCCAATCCAAAATGATCACAAAGTGGAATTTAATGCTTTGGGGAATCGCAAAGTCATTGTTTCCACGGAAATGTATTAGTGGGTATCCACAATTTTTATTTATTTTTAATATTTATTATATGAAATGTTTTCACTCAGCAAAATATCAAGAATTTGTAAATGCTTTTACAATTTTCACGCTTTCTATAAACAATATGTGAAAATAAGAGGGAAAACAGAGACGCATGATTTAACGCTATGAGAGATCACAAAGTCATTGTTTCCATGGAAATGTGTTTGGGTATGCACAATTTTTATTTATTTAAACTATTCATTTGCATTTCTAATATAAACTAGTTTTTAATATTCATTTATTTGTTATTTCAAGAATATTTTTCATTTGTTCATTTATGTTATTTTGTTGTTAACAGGTTGTGATATGAACGTGCATAAAAGATGCCGAAAGCAGACCCCGAATATGTGTGGTTGTGATCACACAGAGCGCAGAGGTAGAATATCTTTGAAAGCCTATTTTACAAATAATAAACTGATAGTGGAAGGTAAGTTGAATAATTGATGTTCTACTTTGCATAGAAATACATTCTAAATTCACATAGGAGGCCTTACAAATTTGACTCCATATACTTTGTGTGTGACATAAGCTCCATGGTGCTGAATGTGTTAAATTTCACGCTGTGTTTGTGTCACTTTAACGTTGTTTAATGTCATTATAGTATACTGTAAAGGGTTAATTATTCACTGGGTTTTAATTTTGCTTATTTCGCTGACTGGAAAATGTGCTAAATTAAAACCCAGTGAATATGTAAAATTTAGCATAGAACACATTATCTAAATGATAAACCTGTGAATTTAAAACCCACTGAATATGCCTGAAACAATAAATCAGCGCAATTTAAACCCAGTGAAAATTAGTCATTTTACAGTTACTGTAGTATACATGTACATGTTTATCATTATTTGTCTCTGAAATCTGAAAAACATTAACTGTTCATTTAACCTAGTTATGCACAATATTATTGCAGAAATAATGGCCGACTATGATAAATTAATCTTTGAGTGTAACCAGGATGACTCATTGATGAGAAAAAATGCGTAAAGGATTATTAATTGTCATTTTTATTCATGCTAATTAATAACTTTTTAAAAATAACTGTTACCAATTAAAATATGGTGTATGCATCAGCAGTTTATGTATTGGTATCAATTATTCCACGAATTCTGTGAGGTTATTGTGAGTTCACTATTAGAAACTCAAGGGGGTAGCGAAATAAAAAAAAAAGCAGGAATCAGGAAGTTAATAATGCACACCTAAATTTTGAAGATAATATATTTCATATAGTGGAAAAAAATTACAGGAAATTCATCATGGAAACAAAAAAGATATCACAAAACAAAACAAAAACATATTTTACATATTTTTTTCTGCCATTGCCCCACCTTGAGTTTCTAATGGTCCACCCCTAAGTTGAATACAGCGCCCTCAATGCATTTGACTTGCTCATGGTGGTGACACTTTTCTCAATGAGTTTTAAGATACAGATAATTCGTAGTTTCACACATTTTCTGTTTATTGTGGTTGATAAAAATAAAAAAACAACTACAACAATTTTCAAATTGCCATGGACGTCACAAAATGATCAACAAAATTTTGTGTGATTAAATACTGTAATTCCAACACACTGTTGGATGTACATGTACATGGGTCCCACGTGACATAGCAGGATGAATGGACTGCTTTAATTAGGTGATGGAAAATTATATTTCATTGATTCTATAAAAAAAAAAGTTTTTTGGTGTAATCGATAGATTTAGTGGCTTTAATATAAACTGATCTGCCACCGCACAATAAAAACATTTTCATATTGCATTAAGTTTTGAACAACAATCTTTGGTTATCTCATTGCATTGTCATCACAATCTTGTATGACATAGATAATTTGACGATGATAGAGCTGTCAAATTACATCTCATTACATCCACAACAAATTGATTTTATGTATTAAAGAGAGATTAAAGCAGAATTACAAACATGATGTGAACACTTTATTAAAGGGCAAAACATCGATTACTGTAAAGAATATTATTTTCACTTGAAATTTATTTTCAAGGAGTGTTTCAGTGAAAATAAAATCCAGCGAATATACATTTTTTTCTAATACTTTACATTCAACTCATCAAAAATCAGGTGAGAAAAAACTTCATACACAACATTCAAAATGTCCTTTCAGTGAAAGTTAAATATAGCAAGAATAAAGTAGTTTACAGAAGCAAACCATACTAACGCGCACACACGCATGATTACGGGCATGTATCTGTGGGTGGGGGGGGGTGCAAGGTTGGGGTCAGCAGGTACTTAAGGATGGCTGGTGCATTTGAGCTCAAAGTGAGTGATTGAAACTGGAAATTTACAGCTGTGTTTATGTCTCTTTGCACTCAGATTATTCTGTTACTGCATTCAGATCTTGAGACTATTATATGAAACATTTGATGGTCTGACATTTCAATGATTTTCATCTTCATCAATTTGAGGTATTATTTCTAGAAAATTACAATAATCTCTAAGCCACATAATGTCTTAGTTATTGATTGGAAAAAAAAGTTTACGTATGAGGCTGATTATAAAAAAACATATTAAATATTCAACTTATTCCATTAGTTCATATGGAATAGTGTTTTTTTTTATATGTTGTCATCTACAGCCTCCCACATTTAACTCTTTCAGTGACATAACATTTCTCGCCAAGATTTTAGTGGCATATTTTGCATATTTCTAATAATTTTCTAATATTTTTTTTACAAATTTTGGACCAGATCTTGATAAAAATTTTGAAAATTGAATAAATTAGTCAGGTTTAATTTCTGAAAAATTACTTAAATTGATTTAATGCTCAGTGGGTTAGTATATGATTGAAAACTGCTCAAAGTTTTTAGAGACAAATTTTTGTGAATCTTAAAATTCTGTAGCAGTGACAACAACAACAAAATGTTACGCTGAATGACTGCAATAAACAGTCAAATCGCAAATATTCCTCACTGCAGAAATTAAACAATTTCCAGTGTATCTGTTTTTGGTGCAATTGTCAATGCAAAGCGTATAATATATATGCATGATTAACCATACAGGTCTAATTTGATAGTGGTAATGAGATCGCAGGTGTGAATGTCAGATTTCATGACTCTCTCAATTTGGAGTAATTAACACATTGATATAGGTGACCTTTGTACTTCCATAGATTGTATATCTTGTCTCCAAAATAGTCAAAAATGGTTTCTTCTGCTTTTTTAATTAAAAGAGAAATTAATTACGCTTCTCGGATACAATAATGTGTGATGAATTACATGATTCGCATAACAATTAAGTTGTGTCATAAATATAGGTCATTTCAAATGTTATTCTCAAAAACCGACTTTATGGATTGACCTCTGTGCGACTGTCCGTTATTCCATCCATCTCCATCTGTATCTCGAACATGCCTCAGCCGATCACATTCAAAATTTACATACACATCATATATCATGGGCTACATAAGCACGTCCATTTGTTTCATGACCTGATTCAAGATGGACAAATGGTAACCATTTTAATGTTGAAAATTCATCAAAATCATGCATTTCTGCCATTCTGTCAATGTATGGATGGGTTCTATTCAAATTTGGTACATACATGTACGTTGGACAGTATAGGACTTTAATGTACGTTGTTTTCAGATTCAAAATGACCATCTGGTGGCCATTTTTTTTAATGAAATATGGTTCAACGCAGTATCTCTGACATGCCTTGACTTATCACATTCAAACTTTATAAATGCATCATACATCTTTTCTCACATAATCATGTGTATTATTTGACCATTTGATTCAAGACTACCATATGGTGGTGCATCAAAATTTCTGCCATTACAAATCTTTGTTATACCTGACAGCCATTGTCCATCTTGCTGAATACATAGAACATAAATTTGATGGGATCATAATTTTTTTTCAGATCAGTTTTAAAATAGCTGAATACAAATGCTAACATGCGTTGATTGATCTCAATCAAACTTTACAAATACATTGTACGTCATATTTGTTGTATGTTCTGATTCAAAATGGCCGACTCATTTCAGTTAAATTTGTTTATTATTTAAATAAAAACCAATGAGGACTTGTTTTCTATTTTTTTTTAAAAAAATACTGTAAAAATGATTGAAACTATTTTCAGGACAATAAACAAATCATAGATAAGTCCTTTGTAGACATACAAGGCCTAGAAAAAAAAATAGTTCTGGTCAATATGCCATTTTCTGTTTACTGCAAGATCCTGTGTTACGCATAACATGAAACAAAAAAACAGGATAAACAAAGGTCATAGCGTTGTAGTGGCATCTGAACATCACATAAGGTTTGTGAAATGCTAAGTCTTTTAGGGTATTACCATGTTTGATAATGTAATGCAATATTATCCTCTTCAAATCTAAATTCAATCAATCATTCTATTTTTGTGGCTGTCTTTAAGTCTGCATCTTTCACAAGATCTCAAAGTGAATGGAAAATCACAAAATTAACAGAAAAATGTTTCCACAATCGATGCATGTACTTTTGTTTTTACTTCTCAATTCTGTGATTACCTTATATGTGTGTATGTACCCCATTTTCTCTATTAGTAACTTATACACTTACGTAAAGTGACAGAGATGCATATCTGGTTGGAAGAGAGTAAAATGTAATTTTTGGCTTATGTGTGTTTCTGTTATACTTCTCAAAGCAGTACATATACATGTATGTCTGATTTTAGTGGCACTTGTTACGTGTACGTGTGCTCTCGGATTATCCATGGACTCATAGTTGCTGTTGACATAGGAAGTAAAGTAAGCAAATAACACCTAATAAACGGCAAGGTAAATACTACGTCTAATTATAGTAAACACGTACTGCGTGCGTGACTCGAACCGGCGCTCTCATACGGCACCTAATCGCCTAGCTTCATGCCACTACACGTCTTCCCCTCGGCCACCGGGCATCCCCAAATAAGGATGCTTAATAACCGAGCTTATTACGTGCAGAGAACATGAAACCCGTCCACGCGATCCGCGCCACACAGCATACTAGCCAGATCTGAAGGCCTTTGCCGCATTCTGACCACGCTGCGTGGCGCGGATCGCGTGGACGGGTTTCATGTTCTCTGCACGTAATTAAGCATCCTTTTTTGGGGATGCCCGGTGGCCGAGGGGAAGACGTGTAGTGGCATGAAGCTAGGCGATTAGGTGTCGTATGCGAGCGCCAGTTCGAGTCACGCACGCAGTACGTGTTTACTATAATTAGACGTAGTATTTACTTTGCCGTTTATTCAGTGTTATTTGCTTACTTTGATTATCCATGGATATGGATATATCAACAAATCATATACTCGTTTGACGATCAGATACAAGATGACTGAATGACAATCAAGCATCAGCTTCTGGATTCATATCTCTGACATGTTTGTGCTCAAACTATATTACTATAAACAAAAGTATATATCTTAAATTTGATAACCAACAGGGACTGTGCCATGCATGGATTTTTCTCGATATCCCGATAATATGGACTCAAAATAATGAAAGCATGAAGACGAAATATATTTTTAATTCGGCTCGTAACTCGTTAAAGCTAAATCTTGCATAACTTAACAGCAACTAATTTGTTTTGTTTCATTTATGATACAATGTATGTTACGAAGTTTATGTCTTGGCTAGATTTATTATCATCTTAGTTTTAATCAGTAGAGTTAATTTTAACATTTACAAAAATATGCAGGGTCACAAGTAAAAAAGTTATCATCGATAATTCAATCTTATGTAGAAGTAAATGGAAAAGGAAAAGGGCATGTGAGTATTAATCAGACCTAGCAGCAAACTTAAGATTTAGTATTAGATTGCGTATTACATATTCAAGATATCACAGCTTACAGCATATTGTGTGTTTTATCACGGGCAACATTTTGTATAAGGGCTATTTATAGCTCCTTGCCATGTCTGCAGAAAGCTGTTGCCTCATTTTATTATGATGTCTATGCATCAACACATGTCGTCTCTAAGACTAATTCAGATTCAGTATTATTCTATTACTGTCATATTATATGCATACTAATGAAGTAATTTGCATATTACAAAATGTAATTAGTGGATTTCAATAATTTCTGTGTTATTGTCTTCAAACCTTCATTTGAAAAAAAACCTAATTCAGATTCAGTATTATTCTATCATTGTCATATTCTATGCATACTAATGAGGTAATTTGCATATTGCAAAATGTAATTAGTGGATTTCAATAATTTCTGTGTTATTGTCTTCAAACCTCTATCTGATAAAAACCTAATTCAGATTCAATATTACAGGTATTCTATCACTGTCATATTCTATGCATAACTAATGAGGTAATTTGCATATTAATCAGTAGATTTCAATAATTTCTGTGTTGTCTTCAAACCTCCATCTGAAAAAAAACCTAATTCAGATTCAATATTACCGGTATTCTATCACTCATATTCCATGCAAACTAATGAGGTAATTTGCATATTAATCAGTAGATTTCAATAATTTCTGTGTTATTGTCTTCAAACCTCCATCTGATAAAAACCTAATTCAGATTCAATATTACCGGTATTCTATCACTGTCATATTCTATGCATAACTAATGAGGTAATTTGCATATTAATCAGTAGATTTCAATAATTTCTGTGTTGTCTTCAAACCTCCATCTGAAAAAAAACCTAATTCAGATTCAATATTACCGGTATTCTATCACTCATATTCCATGCAAACTAATGAGGTAATTTGCATATTAATCAGTAGATTTCAATAATTTCTGTGTTATTGTCTTCAAACCTCCTTCTGATAAAAACCTAATTCAGATTCAATATTACCGGTATTCTATCACTGTCATATTCTATGCATAACTAATGAGGTAATTTGCATATTAATCAGCAGATTTCAATAATTTCTGTGTTGTTTTCAAACCTCCATCTGAAAAAAACCTAATTCAAATTTAATATTACCGGTATTCTATCACTGTCATATTCTATGCATACTAATGAGGTAATTTGCATATTAATCAGTGGATTTCAATAATTTCTGTGTTATTGTCTTCAAACCTCCATCTGATAAAACCTAATTCAGATTCAATATTACCGGTATTCTATCACTGTCATATTCTATGCATACTAATGAGGTAATTTGCATATTAATCAGTGGATTTCAATAATTTCTGTGTTATTGTCTTCAAACCTCCATCTGATAAAAACCTAGTTCAGATTCAATATTACCAGTATTCTATCACTGTCATATTCTATGCATAACTAATGAGGTAATTTGCATATTAATCAGTGGATTTCAATAATTTCTGTATTATTGTCTCTAAACCTTCCATCTGAAAAAACAAAACAAATTCAGGCTGGGTATTATTCCATTACTGCCATATTCTATGCATCCTAATATATTGAATTTTACATGTAATATGTAATCTAATGTTTTTTCTGTCAGTAAAAGTGAAAACAAAAGCCTTTTGAGTGACCAATGCATTTTCCCCTACAAAGAAGTCTATCTTGATTTACTCACCTACACATACAAGTGGTTGAGAAGTTGTATTCCTGGTAACATTTTAGAATTTTAGAAAATTTGTATTTGAACACACCACCTACTGAAAGCCAAATAAGCACGAAAAATGGCGTCAGCCAGAAATATATTATGATGGATACCTTGAGTATGTTTGAATAATTTTGTTTGAAAATGCATTCTGATTATATTCATATGATCTGATTTATTATTGATTATCGTTGTAAAAGTTCAGTGAGTTCTTGATTCATGACTGAAATACCTCTATCACTAATGTACATGACAATGTAAGTCATTTCTCTACAACTGATAGTACTATAGATTAGTTTAACAGGCGTAAGGCATCGTGTTTGACATGGGTCCCATGTGACGTCTACAACGTGTATAAAATGCTTTTGTTTGTTTACATCAAATTTGAACTGTGCAGCTGTATATTTGCTTCTGATTAATTATTGTTACAACTCCTCTTTCATCTTCATTTCAGTTCGCGATGCAAGAAACTTAATCCCAATGGATCCGAATGGGTTGTCAGATCCGTACGTCAAACTTAAGTTAATTCCTGATCCTGATAATAAAAGCAAAAAGAAGACTAAGACATTGAAGGGAACACTCAATCCAGCCTGGAATGAAACCTTTACATTGTAAGTTGTTATTTCTCACTTTGTTGGATCAACACAACAAATCCACTCCCATCATTTTAGAAATATTTAATTTTGCCATTCAAAATGAAATGAAAGGTTTCTATTGGTCACTGCGCTTGTTGGCAGGTTCAATTCAACTGCCATTAAAATGTATATATGACAAATAAATTGTGTGCAAAAATTTCTCAAAGATGAATCAATCAACTTGATAACAATACATATTCTCGAAGGCAGAGCATTCTAAGTTGTTATGTACCATTATTGCATGTATTTGTATGGGCTCTGTGTGAACTGCTGTGGAAGGCCAGTCAAAGAACTCAACTATGACACAATCCTTACAACCAAATTTATATATGTTGCACACATAGCTTGTTATACTGTTTAGAAAAGTCTTGACAACTAGCTCAAAGTACTGTTTTGAAAATTTTCAATCATTGTTTTCACCAATGGTTGCCAGGCGAAGAAAATGCCTTGATGTTTTCTCCCGGTGTAGGTGCTTGTTTATTTTTTTCTCTGATCAAACTCAGTAAGGCTGAATAGTAACCATTTTGTTAATCCCCACTCGGATTCGGTCTTAAAAATTGATTGATGTCAGTGTTGGTCCATGCTTTCACGCACACACACACACATGCATGTGTCGTCACCTAACTTGATACATAGATTGAACTTAATGAGACTTTGAATACAGCCATTTGTTTTAAGAATGTCGTGCCTAGTATGTTTGCATTAAATCTTTCCTACATCAGTCTTCATGTCACTAGACTGACTGGATCTGCTCCAACTGATGTATTACTCGTTTATTTAGGCTGATTGCTGTCACCTCTACAAATACACGCACCAAATGTGCTCTATGATGAGAGAATGTGTCAATTTCAGAGGTCTAAATAAGACATATTCTTCCATGATTCAGTATAGAAATGCATTTTTTTTTAGTTATCAGTTATGCTTCTAATACAGTGTGTATTATGTTGTATGTTTGTACAGCCATTATAGAGGTCTAATATTAACAATCCATACAGTGTTTTCTTTCAGTTTTCTTTACTATCTTAAAACCAGGACTGTTTCATTTGATTTCTTTGGCAGTTAATGACAACTTTCCACTTTTATTAGTCCCTGTAGGATACATATGCATGTCCATTTCATGATCTGCTTCAAGATGACTGAATGGCTTAAAATAGCAATGCAAAAATTCATCAAAATTAGGTCATGCATTAATGGATTTTGTTCAAATTTAGTACATATATTTTGTAAGTGATTCAATATGGGGGGGGGGGGGGTGGGGTGCCGAGCATCTATTTTAAACAAATACTATTGCCATATCTCTAACATGCCTTGACCACTCACATTCACACATATACATTTAGATATGTAATTCAGATTCAAGATGGCCAATTGCGGTTATTTTAATGTTAAAATTCAACAAAATCAAACAGTTTTGCCACTCTGAACCCAGATCTTGGTTATACATTGACAGCTATTGTCCATCTTTTACATATGATGAGGTCAGTAAACTAAACCAAAAAAACACCAGTGGAAGACAGATTATGCTCCCTTATAATGAACATTGGAACATCATTTCAAACCTCATAAGTTATACACAAAAGAAAGAAACGCAATGTGCATTTGGATATTAAAGAAAAACTGTTATATTTATTACAATCAAGCATGAAAACACTATTATAGCCCTCTATGTTTACTTGAGTAACAGTAAATGAACAACAAAAAGAATACTGTAAAATACTTTATTTTTGCTTGAATTAATTTTCACTATTTTCGCTGAAGGAATGATTCAGTGAAAATAAAATCCAGCAAATATACTTTTTTTCCTATATTTTACATTCAACTCATCAAAAATCAGTGAAAATAAATTCCAAAAAAGAAACACCCAAAAAGTCTTTTCAGCAAAAATTAATTTCAGCTAAAATATAGTATTCTACAGTAGTCAGTACACTTATTTTACTTTTTGTGTCATGACATGACTTGTTTTTAGACCCCCTTTGAACGAATTCTGAGAACAGGGACTTATAATTTGGTCTACGTCCGTCTGTTCGTGTATCCGTTATATTTCAGAATCCGTCGGACCTATTCCATTCATCTTTGCATGTGCCTAGTACTTTATGTGGGACATATGCACATGCAGTGGTTTCGTGATTCGATTCAAAATGGCCGACTGGCAGCCATCTTGTTTTTTGAAAATGTTGTATTTTGGACATGCTTTGTCAGTTTTCATTCAAATTTGCTATATAGATTATACATGTTAGGATACTTGTCCATGACATTTCTTTTGCAATTGGATAAAAGATGGCCGACTGGCAGCCATCTTGTTTTTTGAAAATGTTGTATTTTGGACATGCTTTGTCAGTTTTCATTCAAATTTGGCACATACATGTACTTTATACATGTTAGGATACATGTCCATGACAATTTGTTTCAAAATCTAGTCAAGGATGGCCGATTGACAGCCATCTGACTTTTTGGCCTTACTACTATATTTCCACGATTTATGACAAATAAAGTATTCTACAGTATTACTAAAGTGAAATACATAAGTAAATAAAATAAAACAAATAAATAAATTCAAATCTTCAATTAATAAATGTTTATTTACTTTTGTGTAAACCGCTTCAAATTCTTGAAAGACTAAAATAAGTTCAGGAAATTTGTGAAATATTGTTGGAATAATTATTTCACTATGGTGGTTCCTAAAGACAGGAACCCTTAGTAATACTTTAAAATTATGAAATAGGAAACATTTCTAATGGTGCCAATTTATCGGTTTACAATCATGCTACTTAACATAACTGAATGTTTTTTGATCAAGAAAATCGGTTGATCTAGTGTAGAATACATATTCCAAACAATTTGTTAAAGCGGAGGAGACGTCACCTGCGCAAGCGTCAGATGGCCATATCTTGTCATTGTTTACAAACAAGTGTCTACCCATGAGCCTTTGTGTTTTTAGCGTGTGTTGTTATCACCATTTGGGACTCGATTTTCGCGCATGTGCAGGTGACGACCCTCTCGCTTTAAATTTGGCAATAAAAAAGACATTTTTGTTTGTAATACTGGCATTAATTGTGTCAGAAGTTGCAGTGAGTACAAATCAGACTACCCTGTACTGCATTACATTATTAAATAGCCTGAATTTTGCCAACAATTAAATATTTACTGGATGTTCGTGCAGCTTAGGAAAAATAAAGCTTGTAAAGAAGATCATATTGTCATACCTATAACATCTATGTTTTAGTGAATATATACTATTTGGTTTATTTATCACTTTACTATAACAACTCTGGAAAGGGTTGTTTGGGGAAAAAAATCTGCAAAACATGTTGAAATTAAAACCTACAAGAAAAACAACAATACTAATAAAGTATAAAAACATTTGATAGAGGATAATAAAACAATTATTTTTACGGATTTAAATCATTCTGAGAAAAAAAAATCTAGCTAAAAAGTGAGAGTGAAAATAATCACCAAAACATCAAATCCAATTATATTGAAAAACTACATCCCATTTGCAGTTAGCTTTCTGTGAACTATAACAATATTAGTCACTATATACTGTTTGTTCCTTTTGGTAAAAATTTAGAACTATGGGATAACTTAACATTACAAAAAAAGAGAATGGTGTGTTTCTTTTGGTTAACGTTCTTCTTAAATATATAAATGGAAAGTTTCCAGAAAGGTTATAAAAATTGATTATGTATTGGTTAATGAGAAAAAAATTATTTTTTCTATTTAAGACTGTTCTAGAAAGCTCATGTATCCCACATAACTCACCATAGACTGTCAGGAACAGAAGCAACATTACATTGCGCCCTCTAGTGGTATAAAATACATAACACCAGGTCAAATGGTTGAACATAATTTAAATATTGTGATTGATATTCCATGTATAATTATCAATATCTGGTATTAAAATTAATTGAGAGATGTTCCCACTGCTTGACATCTTGACAATATTAATGATATACAAATTATATCAGGTGAAGCGTTCTCCACATTGCAATGCATTGATGTATGGAATATTGATTTGTACTGTACTGTGAGTAGTAGGACATGCATAAAACATGTGATGAATATCAGACTACATCACATGTTAAATTGCCGCAATAAATCTGCCTTAAGCTTTGAGAGTGAATTAAAAATAAATATCTATGGAGTGTCTATTACATGCATTTTAGATACTAATAACCGATACAATATGGCAAAGTTCATCCTATTTAAGCAAAAGCATTTTATTTCCCACTACAGTTGGATTTATTGCTATTAAATACCATGATAATTACATTTTTTTTCTTACCTGATTATTTGCTTACTAAAATACCCCCCCCCCCCCTTCCCTGGCAGATATTATGCCACATTGATTCAAGTTTTCATAATTTTGTGATTTTACAATGCATCATGGGAGAGGAGGATAGTTCTGGTGATCATAGGGAATTTCGGCAGTGAATACTCTTGCCTTTGGTTGGAATTTTATTCTAGTGACAGGTAGTCCACAAGAGTAGACAGTGTTTGGCCAAGAGGGTGGGGATTGGTGAGTTTATTGAACATGACAGAATATGTTGTCACCTGGCAACCATAACCATGCCGATAGCAACAAAATCAATACCTAAAGCTAAATCACTTGGGTAATAGAGCTGGTACAATGGGAACATCTCCCCATTTCATTAATGTATATGGGTGTGCTTCCGAACGTCATATCATGTAATCTTAGCAAACCACTCAGAAACTGACATGTTTTAGAACATTCACATGTACCTAGCAACTGTGATCAGCCACATTTCATTTTTCTTGCTCGTACTTGGTATATTCATCCGTTTTCTTGAATATTTGTCTAGCAACAATCTGTTGGATACAAAATAGCATTTCCACAGAGCTCAACACAGTTGATGGTAAATCTTGTGTAAAAAGGGTTGTTTTTGTCTCCTGATAAATCTGATCATAGCAACTGATTATCTAGATGAAAGCGAGACAGCCACAAAACTTTTTCTCTTCAAATATTGTCTCATTTTTTACCGTCTACTGTCCCAATATGTGAGTGGAGCAGATAATGGTAGGAACTGGAAACATTTTTTGAGGTGTGAGAACAAGTTACTTAAGGTCTATTTGCTGTGCTGGCTGCTTGGTTATGTCTGTTTGGGGGACAATTTGATACTGAATAAGTATCTGGGACTCGTTGTTAAACTTGGTCCCCACGCTAGGTTCAAAATATTTAACTTGAGTTTTTCCTGGAGTATATTTGCTGCAATGGACAGTTCGCGGGTTGACAGAAGCATGATCACAGCAATAACATTAAACTCGAACACTTTAGTATCACAGAATTCCTGAATGAACCAAACACTAACACAATGTAACACAATGTCCAGTAGCACGTACAAAACTATGTAGGTTTACAATGCAAAGTTCCACGAAAAACGTACAGCAGACGGCTCACTGGTAAACAATAACACAACTAGCGAATTCTACTTTTTTGAATAGGGGGGCCTATTGAGAGTAAAAGCCCACGAAGAGTCCTGATTGGTCAAACGGCGATCACTTTTCACATTATGAATAAATGGAACAGTAAAACGAAATAATCGATGTACAATGTAAAGATACAATAAATGATAACGATAGAAATTATATATTATTGATTGCAAATATTCTCAATGTATTATTGATAGTCTCAACGACAATGTCTGAATAAATTTCTATCCCCATTTTTGTCTAACTTTAATGGTTTACTTAATTTGTATTATTTACAGCATTATTGATGAGGAAGATAAAAACAGGCGACTATCAATTGAATCATGGGATTGGGATCGGACTTCGCGAAATGATTTCATGGGAGCATTATCATTCGGTGTGTCTGAACTCATCAAAACCCCCGTAGATGGATGGTTTAAGCTACTCAACCAGGAAGAAGGAGAGTACTATAATGTTCCAATTGCAGATGAACAAAAAGTTAATGTATCCGAGCTGAGAAACAAATTTGAGGTTTGTATCATGGGCTTAACTGCTATCATTAAACACCTGACTTAGAAAATTGAAAAGTTTTTAAAAACCTTGAAAGTATGTGATTGTCCATCATCATCCATTGTTCATTCCTCGGTCCGTTTGTCATCTATCATCCTTGGGATGTTAGGTACCTTGGGTGGATCTCTGTTCATTTCATGATGATATCTTCAATTTTCTATTTTTAGTAAATATTTCAGTCATTTTTGGTAAAAAATGATATTTTCTACTTCTTGAAAACTGTTACTCTAATGGTTTTGATACTTGATATATGTGTACCTTAGATGGACCTCTATTAGATTAGTTCTTCCTGTTATGTTAGGGGAACACTCAAGAACTAAAAGTGAGAAATTTATGTTATTGAATATAAATAGAAGATCATGATGTACTTGTCTTTCAATTTATTTCATTTTGGTGAACATTATGGAATTGACAGTAAGTGCAATATTGAACAGTTAAATATGTGTTGACTTAAATATTCTTTATGTATTGTATTTTGTAGAACCAAGCAAATATGAATACTAAATACGAAGACGGACAACAAAGAACATCGCTGAGTAAAACTGATATAATGAGAGCCAGTGATTTTAATTTCCTCATGGTACTGGGAAAAGGAAGCTTCGGGAAGGTAATAACTCAATCCTACATATAGGCGGTAGTTGCAGACCAGGTGGTATTTCATTAATGTTGGTTATTTATCAGCATTATGTATTACTTTTGCACCTGTTAATGGACTGCTACTATAACATGCGTTTTGTGAGACTGACTTAATTGAAAATAATTGACATGGTGATGATAACTCACTGTTTAATCGATAAATGAGTAATTTATTGCAGAACAGCTAGAAAACTTAGGTTAAATGCTCAAATACTGATGAAAACATGATTTTGAAAAACTTACTTAAACAACAAAATAGTTTAAACCTTCAGTTTAAAAAAGTTGAATCACTAGATTTTAAGTTCTAATACCCCCTCAGAGTACATTGTATCATCACATTATGAATGTTGACCAACTGATACATTGTAGTCAACAAATCCACTTTTTGTACACTGTAATTTATGTAAAACCTAAATATTTATAACTCAAAAAGCAGTTACAAACTATAATAGGCAGATTAATTTATACTTTGAATCATGGCAATGTTAAAAAATGTCAAACAACCACAAATGGTATTGGTTTTCTAATTGCTGCATGTATGAATTGGTGGTAGGTGCCACCAATCAAATCGTCTCGTTTGTTTTTAATTCTGAGTAATATAAAATGACAACAGTTGCCGTAATAAACAAGGTAGCTCTTACACCATCACCTGAGGTTTTCTTAACCCGGAGAAAAAGAACAAACTAAAGTTGGTAGTAGGTCTCCCAGTTTGGCCACTAGAGGGCGCCACTCTGGTTAAAATTTATACCATAAAGCTAGTCTGATTAATTTAGCGAAATAACCTACAACAAATTGGTGGTACTATTTAACAATGAAACTAGCAGTTTTCCATTATTTTTCATTGCCCACTGTAACAGTTGTAGGGCTCTAGATTTTGATTATTCACTTGTGTATAATCTTCTTACAAAAGTTACACCTTGCCAAAGCGCTTCTGTGACGTACTTTGACGGGATGCTATCCTCATTATCGATATTGTTTTGATATTTTGTTGAGCAACAATAAAATATACTATATTTTAGAAAATTTGCTGTATTCTGATTCTGAATAGCAATTTTAAAACCGAATGAACAATATTGCTTATCAAGTGATTTTTGTGCGATAGAAGTATTACGTCACCAGAGAGATTATTGGAAATATTTATTGTACATCCTGTTTCAGGTTATGCTAGCCGAGAGAAAGGGAACTGATGAGCTATATGCTATCAAAGTGCTTAAAAAGGATGTGATAATCCAGGATGATGATGTAGAATGTACAATGGTTGAAAAACGCGTTCTAGCATTGTCCAGTAAACCACCATTTTTAGTGCAGTTGCATTCCTGTTTCCAAACAATGGTAAGTTCATTTTATAACGAGATAGTCTTTTCTCTGGCTTATGATTTATAAATTAAATAGGCCCCATGGATGACCTCTATAGGTTGTACATCCTGGGACGTATATGTCACATATCCTGGGACTAAAGGTCACACATCCTGGTACTTTTGGGGAAAACAAATTCCCATTTTTAATTAGTTTTTAGCTCCGCTGTCGACTTCAAGCAGAGCTTATAGTATGTGTGATTGTTGGTCGTCCACGATATCTTTAATTTAGATGAATATTTTTGTCATTTTTGGTAAAAAGTGATATTTTTGACTTCTTGTTAAAAAGCACAAGTCTGATTGCTTTTATATTATATATATAGGCACTACAGGTGGACTCTCTCAGATTTGTTCATTTCGTGATGATATCTTCAATTCTCTAATTTTGATGAATATTTTTGTCATTTTTAGTAAACAGGGATATTTTTGATTCTTGTTAAAAACTGAAAGTTTGATGGCTTTGATATTAAACATATAGGTACCTCAGGGGGACCAATCTCAGATTTGTTCATTTTCTAATTGAAATGTGCATTGCTTACAGCAGGGCTATCTCAGCCGAAGGGCTGCTTGTTTCAAAATACATACAATTGTCATTAAATTTCAGAAGAAGTTTAATATTTAGAAGTTATATATGGCAAGCATCTCTCATATTTGTCGTAAGATTAGAAACGTTAAATAAGCAAACATAAGTGTTAAATCGTGAAAACGATTATTAAATTTCAACTGCAACAATTAATAACATTATACATAAATTCGAAAAAACCAAAAACATAAATCTAGTCACCAGTGGATTTAGAGTATACATCATTTCATTCATATACCACGAGTATCTTTGAGATCAGTGTAACATGCACACAGACAACTTAAAAACTCCCTTGTGTGCTTTTACACATGCGACTCAGACATACATGGATATAGAGAGTATTAGTGTGCATGAATGTACAGTAGAATTACTTTCCATATTTCCACTATCAGAAGCCAAAATCTTGTACTTGCATAAAAAATTGTCATACTTAAATTATTTATGTTTTTATGGATTTATTATCTGTGTTTTGTTTTTTCCCTGCTTTCTTTTTTGTACAATTTTATCAAAATCCAAACAAATATACAATTCAATAGATTATTATTATTACTATACTGTTAGAAATGTTAGAAGTGCAGATTCACCTACTGCGTTGTTGCTGATAGGGGGAAACAATGAAACCAATCATTTTCCAATTTTTACCTAATTATCATAATCTTTGGTCATAATTTATTCAAGAAGCTTTGAACTAAGACTGGAAATGCAGAATTTATTTTAATCTGCATAATAACGAAGTTAACACATGCTTTCAATAATCATTATTAACTAGAATTGATGACTTATATTGTAGTCTGTCGACAGTTGTAAAAAGAGCCATAAAAATGTCGTGCAAAGCATAGTAATAACACTATTTTCTTTATATTATTATGTAAAAACTATAAATACCCACATCATATGTAAATGTATGACTGTCGTGTTACTTTAAGTAAAATTCATACCAAGAGGTAATATTCCAGTACTATAAGGTTATTACAAGGATACCTCAAAGTATGCATGAAGACAACGACAGTACAGCGACAGTATCAACCGACACGCAGCGGAGGTCGATGCGACAGCGTACTGTCTGAGTACATATTTTGAGATATCTTCGTAATAACCTTGTTATTATACATCTTTTCCTACCAAGGATACATCATGGGGAATGCGGAAATCTAAAAAGTTTAGAACAGAATCAGCGAACTTCTTTGTAGGGAGTCCGGTCAAACCCTGATGGCAGCCATGTTTGTTTTTATTATTAGAGGACGCTTGTGCGTGTAATCATTCCATATTTGGAATTCGTAGTTTCTTATATGGTAGGATGAAAATACCCCGTAAAATACCGCAAAATTACAGCACGCTGTAACTTATGGCGTTACGGTGACAGGTGTATAATAATAGTCATTATTAATCTGACACTTATGAACAATTCTGGCAAAAGTAGTGTCATTTTAATAGCTTGCACATTCATATAAAATCAAAGTTGTTCATTATCTTTTACGATCAATATCACATAGAACTTGCATGGTTGAAAACCAAACACTTACAGAGTAGTGCTTTAGATCATCCATTCTGTCATGATCAATTTAAACAAGAAACCTAACCATAATTCTTTCACTTAAAAAATCATTCAAAAAGAAACATTTTTTTTTTATTCAAATTTGCTTGTCAATTACAAATGTTAATTTCATTCAATTCAAACATACTGATGTATTTTCAAGTTTTTGGCATTTTAGGGGGCAGTGTGTCATCCTGTATCCCCTTTATATCATATTAATGATACATTATTCTTCAATTTAACGTGATTGATGTATGTGTTACCTGAATGTCAAACCATCATACTGGTGTGTGAAAACAATGTCACATGTAATTATAGATACATTTTTGGCAATTTTTCACAAAAAGAAAACATTTTTTAGAAGAAAAGGATTAAATTGATGGAGATAATTAGGTCCCGAAATAAATAGCTATAATTTGAGTTCATTTACCTGTGAATATAAAGACAGCTAGTGAATAATAGTTCACATACTGTACATCGTTTTTATATTACCTTTCCCTTTTTGAATATGAATCCAAAGATATACTGGACATTACTGTTGTTGTGATCATAAACAAAGGTGTTGAGCATTTTTGGTGCATAATAATATCTGCCAAATTTTACAGTCACATATTAGGTAATGTTAGTAGAAGTGGTCATGTCAATCAACAGAATTAAAAGATAGACTGACTAAAAAATTAAAAAATGGCAGAATTTTATTCATTATGATTATTTCCATATAAATTTGTGGGTATAGGTGTGTGTGTGTGTCCTGACCTGTATCTTGGGATTCAACAAATGCGAATGTATTTTTGGGATACTTTCACGCTTAATAATGTGCTATCCACAATTGACGATGATCACTTTTTATAACGCATGGATATCACAATGCCATGTTCCTCTTTGAAAAAAATTGTATTTCGAAATCAAAAAATTAAATTATAAATCATTTGATGTTTGATTTTGCACATTTTGCGTATTATGCAAGATCTCACACAAATCATGGTTCTTCTAGTAACAGTGCACAAATCACAATTAATTAGACTTCTACAGTAAAACTTCAATTACCGATATTGTCATATTTTGTGATGGAGTTCGTAAAAAGTTAAAAAAATCAAACCATTTGTTTTTAGTAGCTGCAAAATCTCACACAAATCAACATTTAGACTTCAAGATTAAAACTTCAATTATTGTCTTACAGGATCGCTTATATTTTGTGATGGAGTTTGTAAATGGAGGTGATTTGATGTACCAGATTCAACAAGTTGGAAAATTCAAAGAACCACACGCTGTGTGAGTAAAACTGAAAACTTATAGTGAAACTGTTGTAAGAACTGCACATGTTTTTTATGCTATCTGTACATCACATTCACTATACATAGTTCACAAACATTGCTCGAATCCATTTATTCAATTTGTATATGCACAACTGATTTTTTTAACACTGATCAACATGCAAACATTGATGTGTACATGTGCAGTTCTGATGACAGTATACGTTTAAAGCGTGGTGGTCGTCGTGCAGCGTGTGTTCGAATTTCATGTAAATAAACAATGTATTTTACATGCGTTGTATACGTCGCTATGAGTCCCATATCGAACAGGATGCGGCACGACGACTGCTGCCCTTTAAATTATACACCTCCACCTCACCTCACCACTTCCAGGATATTTACCGTCCTTCTGACTCCATAGAATCCATTCTCCTAACAAGGCATACTGAGAGTCAAGTGAGTGTGCCCGATGTACTGTTCAACCACTGGAATAAAAAACACAATCTCACGGATGAATGTCTGACAAACTAACCATGACATGATAAAACTTTATTTTTTTTCTTTCAGATTTTATGCTGCTGAGATCGCTGTTGGTCTTTTTTATCTGCACGGTAAAGGTATTGTGTATCGCGATTTAAAGTTAGACAATGTGATGTTAGACACTGACGGACACATTAAAATTGCCGACTTTGGAATGTGCAAGGAAAACCTCTTTGATGGATCTACCACAAGGACTTTTTGTGGAACTCCAGATTATATTGCACCGGAGGTGAATATTTGTCATTTATTCACCTTGTCTATAAATCCTCCATTTTTTACCTTGCCTGTATGATTATAGAAAGGTATTTGAGGGGAAAATGTCTTGTTGTTGCCCCCAATCATACAATGTTGAAACATTTTTCTTCCACTATCTTTCAAACTTATTTTATTGACCAGTTTGGAGTCTCGGCCAAATTTGATACTGATGTGTTCTATGTATATTTTTCAAGAATTTATGTGAATTTATGATGCTGAGGGTGATTCATTATTGTTATAAATCACCACCATCAGAATTAATCAAATTAGTATTCGTTGAAATGAATTTACTACTAAGGAAATGGAGGTTTACATTATTATTATTATTATCATGTAAAGGTATGAAATCATAAAAACCTCTAATTTTGAATATGATTTATATTTATATTATGTGCTAGTTACTCCAGTTCCAAAGATTTATATGTGTAACATTAACCAAAACTAGTAAATGCATGCATTTTCCGATTGATATCTTTGCATTAACCCTAAGTGCACCATATTTTTTCCCGCCAAAATTTTAATGCTATATTTTGCACATTTATATGTAATTTTATATAATTTTTTTGATTAATTTTGAACTAAATGGACATAATTTCTCATTGGATACAGATCTTGATCAAAGTGTTCATAAAAAATATGGAAAAATTATGCAAATTTATTTTATGAATGGTAACAAAAGTGAACTTTGGTGCTGAAGGAGTTGATGTGTCAGTCACTGAACAGTATTTCACTGAAGTATGTGATTAAATGTAAATATAAATTTATATATTAAGTTCTGTTATTATGAATATTTCTAATTTGTTTCAATATTTCTTTTGATTTTTGTAGATTGTTGCCTATCAACCATATAGTAAGTCTGTGGATTGGTGGGCCTATGGTGTTTTAATCTATGAAATGTTGGCTGGCCAGGTGAGTCATTGCCTTGTAGCTTTTAATATAATAAAGGAAAAAAAAATGTTTATGTAGAATTAGACCCCTTAGGTCTCCTGAAAGATTATTAATGAAACATAAAGTAGACCTCTTAGGAATCCTGAAAGATTACTATATATATCTTACAGAGATCTTATATAATGCCAGTAGATTCTACTGTACCATATTCTTGTATATTTTTGTAAATTAAATATTTTTTCAACTAATAATTGTTGTCTCTGGTAAGATGTTTTTTCATGGATACACAGCGTTAAAAAGAACTTCTCAAAATGTGGAAATTTGCTCAAACCATCCAGGATATACAACTTTCATAGTATTGTGATACGTGCAAGTTTCATAGTCAGCGTCACAGCATGATATAGGCAACTGTCAGTAACCATGGTACGGGTCGATTATGGAAATGAGCAAGGTCATCAACCTTCTACTCTAAAGGTGAAAATTAACACAAGACAGATGAGCCAATAGAGTGTTGCTCAACAGCTTTTTGACAACAAATATTTCAAATTATTTGGCAATATAAAAAAAAAGGTATTAGATATATATAAATAATAGAGGTCCATATAAGCAATCGGGCTACTCATTTTCATGAAGAAATATTTTTTTTACTAAATATGGCAAAAATTTTGAAAATTTGAAAAAAATGAAGTTATAGTTGTGGTTGTGTCCCACTAAACAGTTGAAGGTTTCCCAGAATAGATTAGGGAGCAAAATTATTAATGAATATTCAGTGGTGAAACAGCAATACTGTCCATATACCTTGTACTACACTGCTCACAAAATCGAGACTAAAAGTACCATGCACAACCAATAGATAACAGAAACAAAGTAACAAAGTTGTGGTGCCAACACAGATGCATAAATTATCAACGTATTCATAACAAAGAATCACGTTACATGCAATAAATATAAACAATTGAATGGAAATAAATGATCATTCTTCAAACCCATCTTCAACAATAGTTGAGAAATGAACAAATCTGACAGATGTGCAACCAAGGTGATGTCATAAATGGTTATTACAAGAATACCGCAAAATAGACACAAACGCAGTAAGATGATCGTATTGACCAACGCATAGCAGATATTGATGCGTTAACGTACTGCCCAAGTGCATATTTTTGTTGTATTCTTATGATAACTTTATTATGGTACATCTAACCCCTGCTTGTAGTAACTATTTCATGTGAGATAACAGCTCAAATAGGCAACGATGAATATTTACATGTAGCTGTGTGTGAACGTTTGCTCTGGTAGCACTCCTACTTCTGAAGTAAACAGTGTTCAAATTATAACGTGACACACAATTTCCAATTAAGGAAAGATAACCATATACAACTATATTTTTCTGATTTGTGTCAGCTCTCACAAATTAACATATTTTCTGATTTGTTTGTTTGTTTGTTTGTTTATAATTTCAGCTCTCTCATTTCAACATATTTTCTGATTCGTTTATTTGTTGTTTCAGCTCTCACAAGTCAACATATTTTCTGATTTGTTTGTTTGTAGTTTCAGCTCTCACAAGTCAACATATTTTCTGATTTGTTCGTTTGTTGTTTCAGCTCTCACAAGTCAACATATTTTCTGATTTGTTTGTTTGTAATTTCAGCTCTCACAAGTCAACATATTTTCTGATTTGTTTGTTTGTAATTTCAGCTCTCACAAGTCAACATATTTTCTGATTTGTTTGTTTGTTTGTTGTTTCAGCCACCATTTGATGGTGAAGATGAGGATGAATTGTTCCAGTCAATAATGGAGCACAATGTCAGCTATCCCAAATCAATGAGTAAAGAATCTGTTTTATTATGCAAGGGTGTAAGTAAATATTTGAATATACATGTTGAGAGGAACCACACTTTAATCTTTTCTTCACAAATTCACTAAATAGTCATGTTTATAGTCTGCACTTTCCCTCAGATTTTGGGACAAAAATAACCAAATGTTTTTGAGTAAAACCAAAAATGTACTCAAATTGAAAATGAAAATTGTTGACTACAAACTTATCAAGAAATATTGAAGAATATAAGAAAAAAAAGTGGCCAAGAACGTAAGTTGAAAATGCATAAGCTGTCAATTTTTCATATTTTTTAAACTAAAAATGTACCCAAAATTACCTAGTGTGCTGTCAAATGAGTAAACATCTACAGTAAAACAATTTATTTTATCAGTATTCAATTTCATTATTTTGAGTACCGGTACATTCTGCATTGGGTTTAAAGTTTATACACTTGGCAGTGTAGCAATGTTTTTTTTTTTATTTCTGTTATATTTTATTTCACTGCTTACATGGATTAATTTCACTTATCAGTGAAAATATCAAAATTAAAATCCATATAATGAATTAAAAGTGATAATGATGTTAAATGATCTGTATTCATGATAATATCAAGCAAAGTACTAGAAAAATCATTTTTTGTTTAAAAACGTATTTTCCAGCTGTCTGATTATGCAGTTCACACATCAAAGCATAAAGATTTTACTTGAGGTATATTCAATAGAGGCGTATATGCTTTAGTTGTAAATAGTTTCACCATCTGTATTTGTAGTTTCTAACCAAGCATCCTGCTAAACGTCTTGGATGTACAGTGTCTGGTGAACGGGACATCAAGGACCATCCATTCTTCAGAAGAATTGACTGGGATAAACTTGCTGCTCGTGAAGTTCAGCCACCATTCAAACCCAAAATTGTAAGTTATTTTATCATGATTTTATCTTACCCAGTAAATTTAAAATTCAATATTATTCAAATTTTTATTGTATATTTTCCCTCATCATTTGTTTTCCTATATTTTGTTATTTTCCTTATTTCTTACTATTTTCTATATTTTTTTCTCTATTTTGATCTTTAATTTGTATAATCAAATATTTTTACTTCCTAACAGAGTTCACCGGGCGATACAAGAAATTTTGATACTTGTTTTACCCGAGCACCCCCTAACCTTACCCCAACAGACAAGCTTATGATCATGAATATGGATCAGGAAGTATTCCGCGGGTTCACTTTAACCAATCCTCATTTTACTAACTTTACCTACACTGAGAAACAATCCCCAATATAGTGGCAAGTTAATTTTTTCTAATTATTGAATCTCTCATTTCAGCCATGACACCATCGCTTAAAACAGGAAGCATTCGACAGATTCCAAACTAAATTTGGAAATTCTGTTGGTGTCTGTAATAAGTCATTTATTTTATATCATTAATATGGGTT
This sequence comes from Saccoglossus kowalevskii, assembly GCF_978046115.1. Taxonomy (NCBI): domain Eukaryota; kingdom Metazoa; phylum Hemichordata; class Enteropneusta; family Harrimaniidae; genus Saccoglossus; species Saccoglossus kowalevskii. The sequence goes on along the minus strand of NC_140648.1, from coordinate 30,349,394 downwards.
GATGGTATTCATTTAATTGATACTTAAAAAAATATATACATTCAGTAGAAACAAATGCGTTATAAAAAAAAATTTATTAGTGTTTTGATCTACTTTTTGGTGAAAACAAGCTATGAGTACTGGTATATTTGTGTTCTCACTAAATGGGTCACATATTCCATGTACTTATAAGAATTGAGTTGATACTATCACAACCCATGTATATCAACAAAATTCCATAATTAATTTGTATACTGTTATTTGTAATATTAAGTATATTGTACATATGTCATCATTCATCGTATACTGCTGCAGACCATGTCCAACTATCACATTGATAACATTAATGTATGTATTTATAAATTTAAATATGCGTGAAAGTTTGAACAGTTACGCGATTTCCTCACCCTTGTCGTATCAGCATCCAATTCATTTTTTTGTTAAAATTTCATAAACTTTACATGCTATAAAATACCAATTATATTGTACATATTTATACATTCATGTCACATTCACGTTAAGCTCAACTCTCACAGTGCTAAATAAGATTTGTATTCTGAGAGTTCCTATCATTAACTACATCTATAGCACTATAGGGAACCCCCCATTAAGTACATATGTCTTATACCATTGGGAATCCATTATTATCGGAGACTATCTAACACGATGGTTGTCATCAATCATGTCTTGCGTCATTAACATTGAATATTTGTTGCTTTGCGTGTAATTCAGAATAATGTACTATTAATTTTCGTTCCACAATTACTAGACATACATGTACCCCACATTATAAAGTATTAAATGCTGGATCCATTGCAAGCAAACCATTTAAATAAATTTTTGAACAATTTCTCTTGAAAAATAATTCTTATTGTGGTGAATAAAAATGTACAAGAATCTGGCATAAAAAATAGTTCAAAATATGAGACTACCCTAGACTTTGGTATGCACATGCACATTTAATAAAACAAATTTGGTATGTGGTCTTGTTGAAAGTTATGTTTTGATGATATATGTTTGTTTTCATAATTAGATAAGTGTAATTAGCCAAATTATTTAATAATAATTATAAAAATATTCTACCAAGTGAATATATTGATTATCCAAGAAGATATAGGATTAATGATTATTTTTTTCGGTGGCTGTTATCTTGAAAGGTGTTGCATCCATCACACTCTTGGAATCGGAATTTTCCGACATGCCAGTAAATTATTTTTTGTGACTGGCTTGTTTTAAATATGGAAGAATAAATCTTGGATACCCAAACTATTTTTTGTATTATGAACCTTCCATTGTATGTGTTTTCTATTTTCCAATCAAAAAATTGCCAAATTAAACTTCAATGCATTTGGAAAATTGCAAAGACATTGTTTCTGGTACTCTTAATCTTTATTCACTGTTTATTATTTATTTGATGGAACTCTGGAAAATGTCAAGAATGTGTATACTAGTAATAGTTTTAATAATGTTTTTAAAATGTTAACAGTTGTTACTTCAAGCACCAAAATCAATTATTGTCACCATAAACCTTTAAACCCTCATAATTTTTCAATCATTTTCTTAACATTTTTCATAAGATTTGTAGCCAATCGGGAATTATGTCTATTTGAATCAAAATTATTATTATAAAATATAGAAAATAACATAAAAACAGACGAAATGTTGCAACCAAATTTGCTTGGAAAAATGATGGCATTCAAAGAGTTAATCTCTGAATATTTATTGTAGTGTTTTTAGACTTGGGTCATTAGGTAATTTTCTGTACCGTTATCTTGTTACATTTTTGTCACATTTCAATTAATTAATAAGTAAATGATTTCAACAAAGTATATTGAAATTTCCAAATCCATGATTCATACAAACACATTTGTCGTCATGCATTTTTTCCAATCTTAACATGATTTTCTGAGCTAATTGAATAATTTTTTCTGTTTTGTCCATCACAGAGAAATCCACAAGATGTGAGTAATTTTGACAAAGAGTTTACAAAAGAAGCACCATGTTTGACACCAACGGACAAGTTGTTCATCATGAATCTAGACCAATCCGAATTTTCTGGATTTTCTTACACCAATCCTGAATTTGTCATCAATGTGTAACCATGATAATATCCAATCAAGGTCAAAGGTCAATAATTTTAATCGTAGTATCATACCTGCCTACATCATGAAATAGTTTTCAGTTCATTCAATTGTTAATCATTAATTCAAATTAGATTTCTTTTTTTAAAATAAATTTTTTCATCTACTTTTAATTTTTGGACCAAAAACTTATTTAATTTAAATTCTAAAATGAAATGTATTAACTTTTAAAATAAGGTCCAAAAACCATATTATATAGTTAGTTGTTACTATAGAGTAATTTGTGGAGATTTTGATCTGACATCATCATGATCTCTATTGTGTGGAAATTAATATTGTTGAGGGGTGAGCAGTTTTAGTGATGTAAGACACATTATTGTTTAATGCAGCGTTCCTTAATACTCAAACCTGTGTATAACGACCACTTTTTCAGCAATATTTTTGTAGATTCGCCTCTGTTTAGAGACAAAATACGATAATATTTAAATTCCTCTCAAGTCAAATTATTTGATTTTGATCAACTCAAATAAATATGTGTTTTTTTGCAAACAGTACTGTCTCATTTCCTGGACAAATATTATGTAAAATGTGGAAATTGGTGATCTATAAAAAAAATTAATCAAACCTCCATATGAAGACCACTCTTTGGTGGTTGCTATACACAGGGTTTGACTGTATATGCCATGGTACATAACACATATCATCATGTGTTTACTTATTTGGTACCACAAAGGTAAGTTTGCCTCAGTATTAGATGAATTGGTGAAAACCCAAGCTTACCGGTATGTTTTTTATGCCCTGTACAGTTTATCCATTTATTAAGAAACAGTGAATTTAAAAAGTCCACATAATGTTGACTAAAAAACAAATAATTATAGGCAAACACCACAGCTTGCACAAAAATATGCTGATATGCCCAAAACAGACGTATCAAGTATCATTCTACTTTTAAAGCCCTGTGCAGTACATTCATTTTCTGAAAACAATTTTATTTAGTACTACGATAAGCGCCTACTGGATGTATATGACATTTTCGTTGGAGTTCAATTCAATGAAGCATAAAATTAAGAACAGTTCATCAATTGTATACAGACAGTAGCTTTATGTTTGTATCATGATATATAATAAAATACCTTTTTCAATCAATAGCAGGGTTGCATGACCACCTCACCAGTTCATGTAGCTGTATGAATACTATTTGCTCACCCCTTGTGTTGATTGATCATTAGAGCTTTAAGAGAACCAACCTATTGCAACATTATCAGTATTTCTCATATTTTCTGCAACTTTAAATCATGTGTATACTTATTAGCATACATTATTTCTATTGTAATGGGGTAATTAAAGCCATTGGATGGGTATTAATACCAACTGTTGCCATGGTATAGGCTATTAATACCAATTGTTGCTATGGTATGGGGTATTAATACCAATTGTTGCTATGGTATGGGGTATTAATACCAATTGTTGCTATGGTATGGGGTATTAATACCAATTGTTGCTATGGTATGGGGTATTAATACCAATTGTTGCCACAGTATGGGGTATTAATACCAATTGTTGCTATGGTATGAGGTATTAATACCAATTGTTGCTATGGTATGGGGTATTAATACCAATTGTTGCTATGGTATGGGGTATTAATACCAATTGTTGCCACAGTATGGGGTATTAATACCAATTGTTGCCACAGTATGGGGTATTAATACCAATTGTTGCCACAGTATGGGGTATTAATACCAATTGTTGCCACAGTATGGGGTATTAATACCAATTGTTGCCACAGTATGGGGTATTAATACCAATTGTTGCTATGGTATGGGGTATTAATACCAATTGTTGCCACAGTATGGGGTATTAATACCAATTGTTGCCACAGTATGGGGTATTAATACAAATTGTTGCCACAGTATGGGGTATTAATACAAATTGTTGCCACAGTATGGGGTATTAATACCAATTGTTGCTATGGTATGGGGTATTAATACCAATTGTTGCTATGGTATGAGGTATTAATACCAATTGTTGCTATGGTATGAGGTATTAATACCAATTGTTGCTATGGTATGGGGTATTAATACCAATTGTTGCTATGGTATGAGGTATTAATACCAATTGTTGCTATGGTATGGGGTATTAATACCAATTGTTGCTATGGTATGGGGTATTAATACCAATTGTCGCTATGGTATGGGGTATGAATACCAATTGTTGCTATGGTATGGGGTATTAATACCAGTTATCGCTATGGTATAGGGTATTAATAATAGTTGTCGCTATGGTATAGGGTATTAATACCAGTTGTCGCTATGGTATAGGGTATTAATACCAGTTGTCGCTATGGTATAGGGTATTAATACCAGTTGTCGCTATGGTATGGGGTATTAATACCAGTTGTTGCCACAGTATGAGGTATTAATATCAATTGTTGCTATGGTATGGGGTATTAATACCAATTGTTGCTATGGTATGGGGTATTAATACCAATTGTTGCCACAGTATGGGGTATTAATATCAGTTATCGCTATGGTATAGGGTATTAATACCAGTTGTCGCTATGGTATGGGGTATTAATACCAGTTGTCGCTATGGTATGGGGTATTAATACCAGTTGTCGCTATGGTATGGGGTATTAATACCAGTTGTCGCTATGGTATGGGGTATTAATACCAGTTGTCGCTATGGTATAGGGTATTAATACCAGTTGTCGCTATGGTATGGGGTATTAATACCAGTTGTTGCTATGGTATGGGGTATTGCTATGGTATGGGGTATTAATACCAGTTGTTGCTATGGTATGGGGTATTAATACCAGTTGTTGCTATGGTATGGGGTATTAATACCAGTTGTTGCTATGGATAGAGATATTTACGTTAATTGCTGCTACTAGTATATGATGAAGTATTTTATGCCTATTGCTATGATATGGGGTATTAATACCAGTTGTTGCTATGGTATGGGGTATTAATACCAGTTGTTGTTATGGTATGGGGTATTAATACCAGTTGTTGCTATAGATAGAGATATTTACGTTAATTGCTGCTACTAGTATATGATGAAGTATTTTATGCCTATTGCTATGGTATGGGGTATTAATACCAGTTGTTGCTATGGTATGGGGTATTAATACCAGTTGTTGCTATGGATAGAGATATTTACGTTAATTGCTGCTACTAGTATATGATGAAGTATTTTATGCCTATTGCTATGGTATGGGGTATTAATACCAGTTGTTGCTATGGTATGGGGTATTAATACCAGTTGTTGCTATGGATAGAGATATTTACGTTAATTGCTGCTACTAGTATATGATGAAGTATTTTATGCCTATTGCTATGGTATGGGGTATTAATACCAGTTGTTGCTATGGTATGGGGTATTAATACCAGTTGTTGCTATGGATAGAGATATTTACGTTAATTGCTGCTACTAGTATATGATGAAGTATTTTATGCCTATTGCTATGGTATGGGGTATTAATACCAGTTGTTGCTATGGTATGGGGTATTAATACCAGTTGTTGCTATGGATAGAGATATTTACGTTAATTGCTGCTACTAGTATATGATGAAGTATTTTATGCCTATTGCTATGGTATGGGGTATTAATACCAGTTGTTGCTATGGTATGGGGTATTAATACCAGTTGTTGCTATGGATAGAGATATTCACGTTAATTGCTGCTACTAGTATATGATGAAGTATTTTATGCCTATTGCTATGGTATCGGGTATTGATGCCAACTTTTTTATCTTATGTTTATTCATTTTTATGGTATGGGATATTCAGGGTATAACAATTGAGTTATATGAGGTATTTATGACAGTTGTTACCATATTCATACAGATTGTTGCTATTGTATTGGTATGTAGCCATATATGGGGTTTTAATTCCATTAGTTGCTATGGTATGGGGTATTTATGCCAGTAGTTGCTATGGTATGGGGTATTTATGCCAGTAGTTGCTATGGTATGGGGTATTTATGCCAGTAGTTGCTATGGTATGGAGTATTTATGCCAGTAGTTGCTATGGTATGGAGTATTTATGCCAGTAGTTGCTATGGTTAGGGGTATTTGTCAATTAAAGTTGTATAAATTATTCACCATAATGAAAATGTGTAAATTTCTTGCAAACATAATATGTAATTTATTATCAATAATGTTGTACAAGATGTGCACACCATTGTTTTATTTGCATTGTTAGTAATGTAGATTAGTAATTGCATTAAAATTAACCCAATAATGTATGTCACAATATTTACATATAGATGCATCAGGTAGTATCCTTGCCATTTCTTCATTGTGCAATTATTTTCCATAAACTAAATTATTATTTGAGCTTGTTGTACAAAGACGCTTTGTTAATTAAACAACTCACACATTTCATATCAACAATGCTTTTTTTTTCTAATATTGAAACTATATCATTATTCAGTGATGTTGTTTGGATTCCTTAAAAAAAGGTGAATAGTTATTTCAAACTATCCTTGTACACCTAGATTATTGCATTTCTGTTGTCTGGTATATAGTATTAATTTTCACTGCCGTTTTTGACTTGTCAAAATATACAAGTGTTTTCTCATGCTGCTTTTCTTTTGCCTCTTTCCCGATAAGTGTAGCTTCCATTCCTGAATGCATGAATTACTTTAATGCCACTATTATGTCTTACGTGTATATAACTATGTAATCTATGCACTCACTTTCATACCAGGACCTTTTATACGTTGATGTAACTTTCTATTTTAAGTATTAACTTACTTTAATCCTCCCTTGTTTTTAATTTACTTGTATCATTATCAACTTTCTCTCTTTGATCTCTCAACCCTCTCTTCAAATCAGTTGGAATCTGAAGTTGTTGCCAAGGTAACAGTTATGGAATAATGTCCAGATATTTGAGAACAGAGTGATAATTTTATTAATAATGCTGAATTTTTTTTTTCTCTTTTGAAAGTGATGAACTTAAAATGTGCAATTATGTGTTTGCTTTATCTTTGTTTTATTTAGCGTGAATACAACAATCATAAAGTTCTATGTATTGAGTTATATCAAGAATAATAGATCCTGTAATTTTATCTACATTACATATAGACTTACTGTAATATTTCACTTCAATACTTCATTATTCTCATTGTTATTGAGTATATAAAGTTATTCCTAATTATTGGTAAATAAATTTAGGGGAAAATAAAATGAAATTGTGTTGTAGTGTTGACTTCTTCATAGCAGTTAATAAATGTGTGTTTTGTGAGTGTGAAAATAGTGGTTTCCAATAATATAGGTAAAACATTTGAATGTTGTCTATGAATTGACCATTTTCGCGTTCACTGCGAGAATCGCGCGTTCTGCGTGAAATCGAACGTAAAAACAGGACAAACAAAGGTCATAGCGTCGTAGTGGCGTCAAACGTCGCGTGGGATTCGACAAACGCGAAAATATTTTGGGGGCATTTCCATGCTTAATAATGTGCTGTACACATTTGATGATAGGCAATTTAGATTAAGTTAGGGTATTCGGAAGCAATATTCCTCTGTCGAAGATCGGCCGGTCGATGTGAGCTACGAAATAAAGAAATTAGAGTTCAAAATCAAATCGTTCGATTTTTGCGGCAGACATTCGACGCGCGTCTTTCATGCTTCTCGCGAGATCTCGCAATTGTACATAAAATCACCTATTGTATCGTTATTACTGATGTGGTCCATGAAACTACAGTTTTGCTAGATGGCCATCAAACATGCACTTCCTCTGGAAATGGACGAGTCTACAATCTTGATACAAAATCTGTGTAACCATGGCTATACTATTAATAGTCTCTTTCTCTTTTTGATATTTCACTATAAATTTAATAATGCCTACAAATTTCAGCACAGAAATACTGAAATCATATTCTTGTAATTCGTCTGAAAAAAGTGGAGTAAAACATTTGTGTTTCTAGAAATTGTTTGTTTTGCGTTATACAGAGTCTAAACTGGACCATACCATTTATATCATAGGGTTGAATGATGCTTACGTGTCAATTATCTGTTTTGCAAATTTGATAGCCATCTTGCAAAACTGCAGTTCCATTCACACATATCTAGTGAAACATATCTGTATCTCATTGCTGATGATAGCATTCACCTTGGCACACAACAGTCTTGATTTGGTGAATAGCAATAAAAATAAATTTAGATCTATAATTATATATATGAAAATTAAGATAGCTTGCTACCAATAAAAAAAATATTTGGAAATATAGCAAGAGGGATTGGGTTACTGTAATATTCTAAATTCTAGAATATAAATATAGTGTCACGGAACTTAGTTTTCCACAAAATTACCTCAAAAATTGGTCAAAAATTTGTTTTTCTGTTGGCAAGAAACATTCCATCATATCTCAAAATGTTGTTTGGTGACCTACATGTATGTAGTGTTATGAGGCTACATATGGCTGTCACGAAGAATTTTGAATATTAGTACAAGTTATCCATAGAATAAAGTGTTTACATGGAATCTTTAGGGAAAATTTTCCAAAATGGACATTTTTTAGATTATTTTGCATATGTTGCCTTGGAAACGCATCCTTGTTTCTCACTAAAAACTTTAGATGTGAATGACATGCATGTATGTGAATCATTACACAACACTTTTTGAATGATTTACTGTGATTTAACTTTTAGCTCCACTGTCGACTTTGTTGAGCGGAGCTTATCATATGAGTGATTGTCCGTCGCCGTGCACATCAAATTTTCATTTTTAGCTCCGCTGTCGACTTTGTCGAGCGGAGCTTATTATACGAGTGATTGTTCGTCGTCGTCCATGTCAATGTTTTACTTTTTCGACTTCTTCTTGAAAACTTCAAGCCTGAATGCTTTGATACTTGGTGTATATGTACTTTGGGTAGGCCTCTCTTAGATTTGTTCATTTCAATTCTCTCTTCAATTCTCTAATTTTGATGAATATTTTGGTCATTTTTGGTAAAAAGTGATATTTTCGACTTCTTGTTAAAAACTGTAAGTCCGATTGCTTTGATATTATAAAGATAGGTACTACAGGTGGACCTCTCTCAGATTTGTTCATTTCAAAATGATATCTTCAATTATCTAATTTGGATGAATATTTTTGGAAAAAGTGATATGCCTTCAAATTCAGCCCCTGGGAATGCCTTCAAATTTAGACCCTGGAAATGCCTTCGAATTCAGCTCTTGTGCCTTCAAATTTAACCCATCAGAATGACTTAAAATTTAGCCCTTGGAATACCTTCAGATTCAGCCTCTTTGAATGCCTTCAAATTTAGACCCTGGGAATGCCTTCAAATTCAGCCCCTGGGAATGCCTTCAAATTCAGCCCCTGGGAATGCCTTCAAATTCAGCCCCTGGGAATGCCTTCAAATTTAGACCCTGGGAATGCCTTCAAATTTAGACCCTGGGAATGCCTTCAAATTTAGACCTTTGGAATGCCTTCAAATTTAGACCCTGGGAATGCCTTCAAATTTAGACCCTTGGAATGCCTTCAAATTCAGCCCCTTGGAATGCCTTCAAATTTTGACCCTGGGAATGCCTTCGAATTCAGCCATTGTCTGAATTTGAGCTTGGCGAAATGTGTACCATACATAATCGTACGAATATCTTAAATGATACTACCCTTAGACTGGCAAAGTCGCGACTTGTTTGTTTTACAAAAATAAATAAATATTGTTCTAGTTTTTTTAGCGTGGTCGCAAAAACTATCCTGACCGCTAAAGAAATCCCGACTGGACACATCTGCAGACATTTGACTGCTATTAATTATTCATGATGTCATTGATTATTCATAAGTGGGTGTGTGAAAGTAAACGTGACCTTTTAAAGGTTGATTTGATTGCAGAGATGGATACTTTAACTTTCTAAGTGCAAAGGCGATACTTCCATCCATGTTTACTGAAAACATGTCGGTTTAAATGTCCAATGTACATAAGTAGTCTTTCAAAATCGCTGGGATCTCAGAAGTGAAAGGTCACGTACCTTAACATAAATAAGCTGCACTCTGATTCGTTGTCAATGCTAATCGACAACTTTTAATTAGCATAATCACCGGAGCGATTCTGCTCCCGTTTTCACTCCAACGCAGTGGCAGTGGGTCAACGCTTGTCTAGTCGGGATTTCTTTCGCAGTCACACTAGTTTTCACAATCATGTTAAAAAGGCTAAAATGACAATTATATTTTTGTTTGTAAAACAAAAAAGAAGTCCCGACTTTGCCGGTCTATAGTTCTCTCTATCACACATTAATACATTTATCTGACCAGGATGCCATTATTACTCATAGCATCCCACCAGGCACTCACAGACTGTTTTCAAAGTTTGGTTTTATGTAAGGCTTCTGTATTCAGTTATTAACCCCAGAACCTACTCCTAAACAACATATCTGTTCAAACACATCTCCATTAGCAATGTAGCAAAAATAATTTAATTCTGGCAGATCACTTTTTATTACAAATTTATATGGTTGAGGAGGAACAAGTCAAAAGAGCTGCGACACAAAAGACACTCCCACATAAAGTCATGAAATGAAGGTTTAATTAAAATCAGGGTGAACAAAATTCAGATTTAATTATCCCCCTTGTGAATGTTACAAGGACAGTATGGTAATATACCCAATTTATACACCTGGTACAGGAACATGTATCAATGTTGTTACTGCAACATGCCCTGTTTTAGGTGCAGGACTGTAACATTCTGGTGCAAACTAGTAACTATCTAACACAAATGGCTCCCATGCCCCTTATCAGGTTTTACCACCAAGTTTTATTCCATCATCACTCTAATTGGTTCTGTTCTAGTACATGTATTAAGAGAATACTTGTATCACAATTTGCCAGGGGATAATAATGGGTAAGAATAATAATTAAATGGACATCAATAAACATATGACTTTGTAATGATTTTGTAATCCAAGTATCACATAATAATAATCAATATTATCTCACGTGATATAAAAATAACTTCTAACCAGCAATTTATTTTCTGGCACCAATATAAAATACATAAAATAAAAATGAACAAAAATTTTCCCATGCTTTACACACAACTCAAAAGTCAGTGAAAATTAATTCCACACAAAGCACCTGAAAAGTTTTTACAGTATATAGAAGCTGATTGGATTAGTCCTTCTATGGACTGTGGTTTACTTTTACATACAATCATAGCGCTACAGTTCCACAGTATATTGAAATATTCTGTAAGTTACAGTAACATATTTTGAACCAAATTGGCTAAATATTATTTCCAATAAATCATAGTTTCATAGATCAGTTCATAGAACACAATGTTCAGGCAAAATAATGTTTCTATACTGTTAAATACTATTTTTGCGATTTTCACTGAAGGAATGATTCATTGCAAATAAAATCCAGCAAATATATCTTTTTTCTTATTTTTTACATTCAACTTTTTACATTCAAATCGGTGAAAATAAATTCCATGCAAAACACCCAAAAAGTCTTTTCAGCAAAAATTCCAGCTAAAAGTATTTTACAGTAACTCAGACTCTTATAACAAAATAACAAAATCACAATACATAATCTGTTTTACCCTACATGTATGTCAACAATTTGAGATGTCATATATCCTCCTACAGAAATCAATGTTAAAAGTATTCTAATATTAACAAAATGGCCACCATTCGTTGAAATATAGCAACAAATTTCTCAAAAAAAATGCACATGCTTTTATGTTAACTTAATTTCTTTATATCTTGTCAGGGAATTTATTGCAAAATACCTTGATAGTAAAGTACTGTAAAATACTTCATTTTAGCTAGAATTTATTTTAAAATACTTTTTGGGTGTTTTGTATGGAATTTATTTTCACTGACTGACGTTGAGTTGAATCTAAAATGTAGGAAAAAAGGTATATTCATTAGATTTTATTTTCACTGAATCATTCCTTCAGCGAAAAATTAATTCCAAGTGAACATAAAGTATTTTACAGTATTTCTTTACCAGTAATGGAAATAAACCAACCTAATTAATCCACCACACAAATAAACATACATTACCAGGTAAATATTCAAAGCTGTAGCAATATATTATGGTAGCTAACAAAACCAGGTAAAATCACCCCAGTCATCACGCTATGCTATGCAGTGACTGTGGGAGTTTAACCTTTTGAGAGTCTACTTTTGGCACCATCTATAAGATTATTTATACTGTCTGCTTCTCTCCACATGAAATGTTGATAAAACTTGACAAACCTTTTAATCAAACACTAAAGCAATGTCTAAATCTGCATGGTCCAAAATGATAATGAAACTTGGTTAAAATATTACAAAATGTGGAAATATTTGCACTAAGATTTTGTGCGAGAAAATATCTGGCATTCAAAGGATTAATAAGACATACTTAATGCTTTAATACAGACATATGTAAGTTAAATAATACTGAGTTTAAAATGGAAAAATAATAATAAATATAAAGAAACAAAATCATTACATGCCTTGTCACATGAGGGCAGTAACTCTTTTCCAACATCATTACGCATATTTTGAAATTTAGTTTTGGGAGATTTATTCATAAATTTTTGATCACAGAATCTTCTTAGCTTTACAAGTATTAAGAAAACTTGAAAGTACTACAAATCATTGGTTTACAGAATCTTCTTAGCTTTACAAGTATTAAGAAAACTTGAAAGTACTACAAATCATTGGTTTACAGTATTGAGTTATCAACATAAATGTGTATTCGACTAGGACAGAATTCTACAAAACTAACTCCTTATTGTTACAAAGTTTTATCTGTATAAAATTGCTTTCACAAAAGAAAGAGAAATTTACTGGTATATAACCCTTTGAATGTCATGTTTGTTCACACCAAAAGGTTGGTGCAACTTTTCATACATTTTTATGCATTGTCCTACAGGATCTGATCAAAATTTTGAAAAAAATTTGCAGATTTATTTTGTGAACGATGACTAAACATTGATTTTGGCGTTAATAATCATACATATCATGTTTCCATTCATGCAGCTCATCAGTTAGGGGATATTCTTCATAGTCCTCCTTCATATCTGGTTCAGCTGAGAATAAAAGACAATAATTCACAAAATTATGGCTATTATTTCCATCATGTGACTACTCAACCCCATCATGTGACTACACATTCCGATCATGTGACTACACAATCCCATCATGTGACTACACAATCCCATCATGTGACTACACAATCCCATCATGTGACTACACAATCGCAGCATGTGACTACACAATCGCAGCATGTGACTACACAATCGCAGCATGTGACTACCCAACCCCAGCATGTGACTACACAATCTTATCATGTGACTACCCAACCCCAGCATGTGACTACACAATCCTATCATGTGACTACACAATCCTATCGTGTGACTACTCAACCCCAGCATGTGACTACACAATCCTATCATGTGACTACCCAACCCCAGCATGTGACTACACAATCCTATCATGTGACTACACAATCCTATCGTGTGACTACTCAACCCCAGCATGTGACTACACAATCCTATCATGTGACTACCCAACCCCAGCATGTGACTACACAATCCTATCATGTGACTACACAATCCTATCATGTGACTACACAATCACAGCATGTGACTACCCAACCCCAGCATGTGACTACCCAACCCTATCATGTGACTACACAATCCTATCATGTGACTACCGAACCCCCATCATGTGACTACACAATCCTATCATGTGACTACACAATCCTATCGTGTGACTACTCAACCCCAGCATGTGACTACTCAACCCCAGCATGTGACTACACAATCCAATCATGTGACTACACAATCCTATCATGTGACTACACAATCCTATCATGTGACTACACAATCCCATCATGTGACTACACAATCCCATCATGTGACTACACAATCCCATCATGTGACTACAAAATTCCATCATGTGACTACACAATCCCATCATGTGACTACAAAATTCCATCATGTGACTACAAAATCCCATCATGTGACTACAAAATTCCATCATGTGACTACAAAATCCCATCATGTGACTAGAAAATCCCATCATGTGACTACAAAATCCGATCAAAGCCACAATTTATGCTTGCATAAGTTTGCTTGTCAATGGTTTGTTATTCAAATATAATCTGATTAAAATACAATTAGCGTAGATGCTCCACTTTACAGCATCTTGCAACCAATCAAACTAATGTTACAGGCTACTTATTAACATGGAGTTCACCTGAAATTCAGATTGGGTCTATAGATGTGTAAACATGATTTAGTATTATGCAAGTAGAGGTCACCTACATGAGCGGCCAGAATGAAAAGCATCCAGAGCATTTACTACCATCTGATTTTAATCAGATTGATGCAAAAGAAAAGAAACATAGCAGATAGAAGATTTGTCATATACAACTGTGCATTACAACAATACAATATGCAAGGTCTACAAGACTACCACCCACTCCAAACATTGCATCTATTCAGATACAGTACCTGTAATAGAGGTGTCATTCTGTTGTTGTAACAGGGGACAAAGATTGAAGGAAATTGCAAATTATAGCATATATATTAGTGGTTCATATAGTGGGACTCAATCATTATGTTAGTCCATACACTTTTAATAAAGCAAATACAATATATAATTTACACTGTACATAGTACACCTGACAGCAAAGGCAATAGAATTCAGCATTTTGTAAAAAGACTTATTATGTTTGTCCAAAATGTATTAAGATCAAAATTAGTCTAATTTAGTGTAAACTACATCACCGACAATAAAAGCAGTCAAGATTTCTGAGAGCATATTTGAACACTTTCCTTTGTTTACATCAAGTAGCCTTAAAGTGCATGGCAGAAAAAGAATTCCATCACTGAACACAATAGTTTGCCCAGTGCAAAACATTTTCCATTGTGTATCAGTCATTATAAACACAGTATTGACATTTTGTCTTCATGGATATTTATACATGTATACCATCCTATGATATTTTCTCTTAGGTTGACCTCAGCAGAAACTAGGAATTACTGCCAGAGTTGTGTATTAATCTGAGCCACAGGCTGGTTGATGGTAATCACAAGTATATGCTGATTTCAACCTAATAGAAAATATCATGGGGTTATATATTCATCACATGCATGTCTCCACAGTATGACATAGTGAAACGGCAGAGTGTTGACAGTGGAACTATTGCTGAAATAACATCACATGCCTTGTATGCTAAATTTTGTGATGCCACAGACTTGTATTTGTATATTCTGCTCATTCATGATTTTTGCTCAAATTTCTTTGGAGGGAATGAATAATAATTCTGAAAATACACAAGTGAGCTTGGTATGACAATCTGTAGTTATCGGATTTTATATATAACCAGAGAAGCTTCTGACATCGTTCAGGCATTTCAGGGCGGGGTTTAAATCTAGTCATTGTTTTTTTGGCTATAACAAGTAAAAAGTAAGATCAAAGTAAAATTAAACAAACTAAACCTAAAACTATTTTGAATTCAGGTTGTGGTGCAAAAGTTAACAACAAAATATCAACTAGATGTATTTACCTGGCCTTTTATGCTCTGGTACTAGTGACTTCAACCTTTCTACTTCTTCTGCTAATTTTTTGTATTCCTGTTTAATGAAAAGCATTCATTATATTTTTTGTCAACTTATTCCACTTTGCCCTGAATTATGAATTATCGGTATACTGTAGAATACTTTATTTTCGCTTGGAATTAATTTTCGCTGAAAGAATGATTCAGTGAAAATAAAATCCAGCGAATATATACCCTTTTTCCTATATTTTACATTCAACTTGTCAAAAATCAGTGAAAATAAACACCCAAAAAGTCTAATCAGCAAAAATTAATTCCAGCTCTAAAATAAAGTATTTTACAGTATATGACGAAGTCACAAATTAGATCTATCCAAAAGATAGATAAATCAGTGAAAATAAATTCCACACAAACACCCAAAAAGTCTATTAAGCGAAAATAAATTCCAGCTAAAATAAAGTATTTTACAGTATATGACAAAGTCACAAATTAGATCTATCCAAAAGATAGAAATGCTTTTATTTCGGTGTTGTACGTCTTAAGGCCCAGTTACATAAAGCATTTTGTTGCAAGAGAACAACACAAAAATTCAATTATCATGACAAAAACAGTTACATGGTATGACGTATGCACATGGGTAAATAAATAAATTATAAGTTTTAGTAATTATTTTAGTATGAATACAACATATCTTTTTACCCAATTTCAATTTGTGAAATTTACTTTTTCATTTTCCTATAAATTTCAGAACATTGACAATATAAAAATATACACATGAATAGACAAAAGGAACATATCCTGCATACACGTATGGAGAAGTATTATGTCATCCCCATGGATGATATTCCCACTCTGTGGTAATTGAATAAACAATCTAAATAGCTTTCTGACCTATTATATTCTAAATGGATTATTTCAATAAGGCTCGATTTTGAAGAGGTCTATTGAATATTAACGTAGTTTGTTAAATGATATGTCTAATCTTTGAGTAGCAAAACAGAAAAGTTTTTGTAATAAAGCTGTAATAAATAATGAACAATAAAATCTTTTTCAAATTGAGATTTTCTGTTTTCAGCAGGGTTTGAATTGATTTTAAGTAAGTTTCTATTGTTTTACAGGGTTCAGTTTAGACAGGTTTCTGTGTTTGGTTTAGACAGGTTTCTGTGTTCAGCTTAGACAGGTTTCTGTGGTTGGTTTAAACAGGTTTCAGTGTTATGTATGGTTTAGTTTAAACAGGTTTCTGTGTTCAGCTTAGACAGGTTTCGGTGTTTGGCTTAGACAGGTTTCTGTGTTCAGCTTAGACAGGTTTCTGTGTTTGGTTTAGACAGGTTTCTGTGTTCAGCTTAGACAGGTTTCTGTGTTTGGTTTAGACAGGTTTCAGTGTTATGTATGGTTTAGTTTAGACAGGTTTCTGTGTTACACAATTTGGTTTAGACAGGATTCAGCGTTACACACAGTTCAGTTTAGACAGGTTTTCATGTTTAGCTTAGACAGGTTTTCATGTTTAGCTTAGACAGGTTTCAGTGTTACACACAGTTTGGTTTAGACAGGTTTCTGTGTTCAGCTTAGACAGGTTTCTGTGTTACACACAGTTTGGTTTAGACAGGCTTCTGTGTTCAGCTTAGACAGGTTTCTGTGTTACACTTGGTTTGGTTTAGACAGGTTTCCGTGTTCAGTTTTCAGTGTTATACATGTTTCGGTTAAAACCAATTTACACACGGTTTATACAAGGTTTGCTTTAAAAAAAGTTTACACTGGGTTCAGTTTGTTAACATTTTACTTACTATGTTACATGAATATAAATTGTCAAAGTCCTCCACTTCCTCTGTCTTCTTTTCTGGATGTAATGCAACTAATGACTTGTCTGGTGATAAAACTAAATCTGCTTCCTCAAATATTTTATGTAATCTTTTCTTATAACCCTGTAAACCAGAATAAAAACAAGAATAAAGAAACTACTGTAGAATACTTTATTTTCGCTTGGAATTTATTTTCACTATTTTCGCTGAAGGGATGATTCCGTGAAAATAAAATCCAGCGAATATACTTTTTTTCCTATATTTTACATTAAACTCATCAAAAATCAGTAAAAATAAATTCCAAGCAAAACGCCCAAAAAGCCTTTTAAGTGAAAATTAATTCCAGCGAAAATAAAGTATTCCACAGTATAAACTCAATTGTTAAAATGCACACATGTATATTGACATCTTCATGTTTACAAATTCTAGTTATATCATGACATGTTCAAAACGAGTCTAAGCAATGTATACAATGAAATCAATGGTCGAAAACTTAAAAAAAAACCCTGTAATTTACGCTAGTTGTTCAGACTCTCATGAACAATGTAACAAGATTACCCCTACATAAATTGGGTTACCGGTACTCAGGATCAAAGTTGAGTTTTTGCTGTTTCCTGAACTTTAGCTGTTTTCACTAGCTCTTCGGTCAGTATTCCACAGCAGCTCGCACAGAGCTTATTGAAATATGGTACAGTGGTGCTCGTCTTAGAAACATGTTCTGTGACATAACTCTGCCCTTGAGATTGGTTATTGAAATATACTGCACCATGAATGAAATGCTTTAAATATAACCACCTGTTCAGATTGTGCGTTTTAAATGATAAAGCATGCACACTTTTATTTCCTGAGAGACAAATGTTTGCAAATTTTACGATTCAGTGAAAACCACAACATTTAAAGTGCCTGTGAAATGGCTGCTATTTTCACGCCTAAATTATCCATTGATACATAAATATTATTAATTTTTATGTTTCTAAGCATGAATTATTCTTTTTAAGTGAAAAAATGTGTTTTAAACTCAGCAACAACAACTTTATTTTTGTGTATTTTAAAACGAGGCTCCTCATTTGCATACAGAAATTCCCCTTGTGACGTCAGAAGGGGAAGTCACATGGCAGCTTGCATTGCCGATACGTGTAAATAAGGCAAATTTCTTGTCCAGTTTTCTCGTCTTTGACTAAATTGTCACTTATGTACTTGTTCGTCGAGGAAGAATGGACCATAATGAACACATACTATCAATTTTTGTTGCATGGGGTTGAGTTAGATGCGAAATCTGTGCGTTCTGTTGTAGCTGGTCACCGTGATCGTCACCGACACCGGCGCACGTTTGTACACTGTCGCTGAACAAAATAGAATTTGACGTCGGAATTATCTCGTTATTTAGCAGGTTACTAGGCACGTCACTACACTTTTTTTATTTCATCGATCGTCGAGTAAAACTTTCAAAATTAAAATAAAAGAGAACATATTTTGACAATCTAAACATTAGACTATAGTGGTCACTATAAAATAATTAAACAAAACGACAAATCACAGTTACTACATAAATGACAGTCGCGTGGAAATAAATTGACATTTTGTTGAAATAGGTGAACGCTTCGGGACACGACGAGGGCAAGTGCGTTAAAAGCGGCGTTTAATTGGATAACAAAAATAATCAAGATCGACACACATACAGATAAATTCAGAGTGGATTCAAGTTAGCATGATCCATGGCATGATTGTCATAATTATAACATCATATTAAAACTTTATTTGGTGGAAACACATCTGTAAGCATGGAGGTTAAAAAAGAACAGAGGTGTGAATTCGACATTCAACACCAATCACCAATTCAGAAACTTTTAGTCTTCGAAAATGAAAACAATTAGTGTGTAAGGGCTGTGTAATTTCCTGTTTGTCCGACGCTTCGTTTCGTGTCACTGTCAAAATTATTGCTACCTTTTACTTAACAGGGACTAAATGGTCTCTATAAAACGATAATCACTACCGCAAAAAAAGCCAACTCATTTGAAACACTTGCCAGACGTCTCTCTCTCTTCGGAAATCCGCCTCGGTGATCATGAGTTGGTCCGGAATCTATTTCTTTCAAAGGTGTTGCGTCAGCTTTACGTTGTCGGCGTTTCTCTTTAAACCTAGTTGTTTTTTTTTGGACGAGGACAGTTTTTCCACACAAAAAAAGAATCTGAGGTGAAGTGGCTTTTGTCCACTGATGTCGCACCTTTGGATCGATTAGAAACGTGTGAATACATACACTAATCACTATGACTATACGTTTCGCTGCAACTGCCCACAACACATCTAAAAACTCTCTCTCAAAAAAAAAAAAAATAGACAAAAAAAAGAAAGAAAAAATGCCGACCGAAAAATGTACATCGTTTAAAAGTATACAGAATGACCAGTGTTATTACGGCTCAGGGGTATGACTTTCTCTCACATTTTGTCATTTGGTGGCGCACTTTCGGCGAGAGTCGGAAATCCGGAAACAGTCGACCGTTTCAGGATGGGTGGGCGTTGCTACAACACGAAAAATATCCAAAATTTACTTGGATACGAGTAATCATTTTCAGCAAAAAAATCAATAACTGCCCATTTCAGTGGGACACAGATCTAAAATGGGAAACGTGAGGGTGGGCATTGCACAGGCACTTTAATAGCAGTTGGAATTTCTCTGGGGTCTTAGGAAGTGTTAGTGATGTTAGCAAGATTTTGTCTTCAGCCATAAAATTCTAAAATCAAGAAGTTTCTAGCAGTGTAAATTGAACTGTTTACAGTAATATAATTTCTAGATTCAATTTGTCAATTCCTGGAGTACCGGTACTGTAGAATACTTTATTTTCGCTTGGAATTTATTTTCGCTATATTCAATGAAGGAATGATTCAGTAAAAATAAAATCAAGCGAATATGCCTTCTTTCCTTTATTTTACATTAAACTTGTTAAAAATCAGTGAAAATTCATGCCATACAAAACATCTAAAATGTTTTTTCAGCGAAAATTAATTAAATATTTCCAAAACAGTATTTTTTAATGACAGATGACCATAGATCAAAGCAGTATCAATGTTATGAATAACCTTGACCACTAGAGGTTCTGATTAACCTTTTCACCACCAGACTTTCTCGCCCAAATTATTCTCTTTTTTTTTTTATTCTTCAATATTTCTGGAAATGAACCCTAATCTTGGAGCCAAAAGACAATATTTGTGCCAATTTAAGTTTTTACTCGAAGAATTTGGCTGTTTTTGTTCCAATCTTCTGAAGGAAAATGCATACTATAAATAATTTTATTTTGTAAAGTTGTGATGAAACGCAAAAACTGGTGGTGAAAAGCGGGAACTGGTGGTGAAAAGATTAAAAGAAAACAGGAGTAAGCATAAATTTTTTAATAAAGCTATCATTATACAAATGTTTAGCATTTGTTCACAAAACCCACAAATAAGTAGAAGGTCACCTAACTCAGGTCAGACATTCATGAAAATATGATTCTTAATTTGTAAAGTTAACAAGCAGCCTGTCGGCTGAGATAGCTTCGCTGTTAGCAATGCACATGGCAATTAAAGAATTGAAGATATCATTAGAAAATGAACAAATCTGAGAGAGGTCCACATGTAGTACCTATATATGTAATATATCAAAGCAATTGGACTTGTGGTTTTTAACAAGAAGTCGAAAATATCACTTTTTACCAAAAATTACAAAAATATTCATCAAAATTAGAGAATTAAAGATATCATCATGAAATGAACAAATCTGAGAGAGGTCCACATGTAGTACCTATATATATAATATCAAAGCAATTGGACTTGAGGTTTTTAACAAGAAGTCAAAAATATCACTTTTTACCAAAAATGCCAAAAATATTCACCAAAATTAGAAAATTAAAGATATCATTACAAAATGAACAAATTTGAGAGAGGTCCACATGTAGTACCTATATTATGTAATATCAAAGCAATTGGACTTGCGGTTTTTAACAAGAAGTCGAAAATATCAGTTTTTACCAAAAATGACAAAAATATTCACCAAAATTAGAGAATTGAAGATATCATCATGAAATGAACAAATCTGAGAGAGGTCCACATGTAGTACCTATATATATAATATCAAAGCAATTGGACTTGCGGTTTTTAACAAGAAGTTGAAAATATCACTTTTTACCAAAAATTACAAAAATATTCACCAAAATTAGATAATTGAAGATATCATCATGAAATGAACAAATTTAAGAGAGGTCTACCCAAGGTACATATACACAAAGTATCAAAGCATTCAGGCTTGTAGTTTTCAAGAAGAAGTTGAAAAAGTAAAACATTGACACGGACGACGACGGACAAGCACTCATATGATAAGCTCCGCTCGACAAAGTCGACAGCGGAGCTGAAAAGGTCTCATTATATCTTAAATTTTCATCTTATAAAACTACATGAATTCTTTCACCATATGTATATGGTGAAAGAAATCATGTAGTTTTATAAGATGTATATATATGTATATGGTGAAAGAAATCATGTAGTTTTATAAGATGAACACTATAGATAAATGGTTGTCATGAAATATTAGGAAATTTGAATGAATACTATTTATTTATAAAATAATGCATTAACATGGATTGTTGTAAAAATGTCTATATTTGTATATTTTTTCCAAACAAATATTTCATACTAGGCAACAAACTGAAAAAGTCAATGTCTTGTTTAAATCGATACTTTGAAAAATTATGATAAATTTTTCACCAGCATTTTTAGGTTGAATGTCAACGACCTTAAAGAACATTTGGAAACTATACATCACTCTAGAAAATACAAAGGCATGTCAGTGTGAACTAATGCACATCACAGCGCCCTCTACAGTTGGTGACCAGGTGCCATTTGTACTGTGTTTTAGGAGGATAAAAGGTAGACATATTACCTTTCGGGTAATCTCTTCTCGAACTAACTCTCCTTCTAATTCATCCCACTTTAGCTGTAAATCATCTGATAATGTCGGATAAACTAAATAAATGAAGAAAACAAAATTATATGATTTTCCTTCTGATGGATTTGATGACATTTTTAGACTCATAGCAAGCAATAGTAATGTTGAGTATTTAAATCAATATGAAGCTAACTCAGATAACAAGCATTAAATATATTTTCTCCATCCAAGGCACATCACTAATACAAGAACACGAGAGGCCAACATAGGATATATCATATGGTATATCATATACATGAACATGCACTGTAAAAATGGTGAATTTTTGGTTTTCAATTGTTCAAAAAGGATAGGTGTAACTTATATTAGGGATGCAGGTGTTAATACTAATTTTACAGTACAAGATCATTAAAACATATAATTTGACCATAGACATCCTTGTCACTTACATAAGTTCATGCACTACTACCAGTAATACCGGTAAAGCAAATACAGTATTGTATAATGAATCATTAACATACAATATTTTTACCAGAGACACACCTCTTTCATTTACATACTGGGGGAAGTGCATGTACTACCGTAAAATCTGTATTAGAAGCCGCATCCCTAATAGAAGCCGCCCATTCATTTTGAATAACTGAGAACCAAAAATTCATCATTTTATAGTACCAATAAAGCAAATACAGTATAGTATACTGAATCATTAAAACATGACATATTTTAACCATAGACACGCCTCTGTCATTGAAGTAAGCACATATGCTACGAATAAAGCAAAAACTATATCACAAATTTACTTTGCAGCTAATTCAGCTGATCTGCATTTCAATTACGGTACTTAATTTAGAACTTTGGGTGTGTAGTTGTATTGTTAAATTAGGATATATAATACACACCGATGTTGAGTTCAGATAAGCATAGAAAAGCATGAAGCTACATGATAGCATAGAAACTGTGAGTTGATGAAAATAACACTTACCTAACATTACATGGTCATGACAAACCAAAGGAGTAGAAAAATTCATTACATATTCACATGTTACTGGTTCCTCCACAGTAAGCAATTCGGTTTTTTGACTGCATAGTAAATTAACCTAAATGTACAATAACATGAGATTAAATAATAATTTAATCTTTTATTAATCAAAATAAGTACAAGTGTGAGGCATTATAGACTTCATTATTTATCAAAATTACTATAAATTTTCTGTTGCAGCAACGTTTTTTCTTTGCAAGAAGATGATTAAAATGTAAAAAAAAAATTGCATATAAAATAAACAAAAAATGTAATGATTAAAGAATGTTATTATCACTTGGATACATACATGGAGAATGACATTAAAGAGTGATTTTAAAATAAATTTATGTACCGGTATACCATTTTCAAATCACCAAGGGTCAATGAATTTGTTATACAACTACATTTTTTGGATCTCAAATAATTATTTTACAGATTCTGTAAACCAATAAATATTATTTTAGTTCGGCACACAGAAGTGTACAAGTGTGTGGCCATATTGGTTCAAGTATTGAACAATCAGTATATTGTATAAAATGATTTTGTAAATATAATGCTTTTTTTATATTACATTTGGCTGAGATCTACCTGCGAGAAATCACTGTTCAAAACAAGCATGAGACTAGTGTGCCTTCAACAGGACTGACATTGCAGGGATCTGCAGTCAAAATTGAATCCTCCAAAATTAAGTTGAGTCAGTATGCTGACTGCTGAAGAGGCCGGTCTTCAAGAAAAAATACTTTGTATGAGACTTGAGATTTTCCTTTGTGTTTAACCCTATTTTGTTTATAAAATGAAAATCTAATTGAACCAAATTGCAAATCAAATTATTAAAGTAAGATGTTTTAATAAGAGTATTACATGTATGTCAAAATCTTTGTGTGTTGATGGAGTAACATATCTGCTTTGAGGGCACACTGCATGTATATGCAAATATCTTGCCCTCACTGAGACCAGTATTATTCCTGTACTTAATTAACTAGGTTCATTGAATAAAAATCACAAATATATTCCTAAAGTTTTTAATTAAATTGCAAAACAAAAAATCACGGTAATCCAGCTATGTGTGATGTTCATTCCACACATGCACTGAGACATCAATAAACACTGCTCATTCCATTAGCCACTGTTTCAGTCTGTACTCGATAAGGGCCAACAAACCAGTGATCTGATATCGAGTAGATAATGTTTCTATAATTTATAGTAATTTACACAGACCTTAGACAAAAATGATATATCCATATACTAAATTAGATCTGTTGGTTTACAAATTAGTCACCATGGTTATTGGAGAAAATGTATACATACCAAGACTTGTCTTCTCTTGTTAGCACATACATCTCCTGATTTATAAAACATCCCTTGATATGTGTTATTTTCAATCTGCCATTCTTGCCACACTCTGGAAAACAGAAATAATATTTAAATAGAACCCTTTGCATTATGGTGTGTCCTCTATAATCAATGTGATGTGATGGAAATATGACATGATGATGTAGATGTGATGTACTGTACTAAAAGCCACTGCTTCTATTCAAATGGTACAACAGAGTGGATGCATCATGGATTTGAGCATCTACACAATATTTGGTTCTCAATTGATCAAAGAAATGGGTGTGGCTTCTATTAGGGATGTGGCTTCTGATACAGATTTAGATTTGATGGTGAAGTGAAGTACCAGATTCTACCATAAATTCGTCCATCCAAAAAATCACCCTTGGTGATTTCACAGCTGGTGGGGCTTTATTTGGGGATAAAAATTTCAAAAAATGATCATCAAATATTTTTGTAAGGTCTACTATTTTCATTGAAAAATCCACCTATGCCATCTTTCAACACCAGCAGTTTGACCACCTAATACGAGAGAAAATATTGCAGAAGCTAATCTAAAATTTGATACATTTTTTTCTTGCTGAATTAAAAAGTGGGCCGTCTAAATTTTCTCCAAAAAGATTACATTAACGAATCTGGTACGCCAAATACAATTATATTTTTAAACCTAAATGATCGCATTAGTGCAATCTGGTCATGCTGCGTTTCACAATTGTTGATTATTACTTAGTAGTGATTATAATAACGTACAAAAAATAAATTGGTTGAACTGTTATGAAATGCAAATAAATTTCAACTTTAAGTTAGTTTCATCATAAGCGAATGATTCCGGTCGCATATTAAACGCTCGATGCTGGAGAATATCTGCCATGTTTTGACCTGGGACGGTGTTCTTTGACCTGATAAGCAAAATTTCTAATTAACTGATCAAAATGATGGATCATACCAATCTGCTCAAATTATCATATCTCATTTAAATATGTTATTGTTATTTAACGCAACACCAAAGAGACTTGGCGATATGGTAATATAATCTTTTGGCTTGAATTTTGATGGAAAAATGGCATGATTATTTTTAAATAAAAAAATTACCGTACATTTGTAGTTGTTTTCAAAAGATAAACTGAACATTTGAAGAATAACTTTACATTGTTTACAGTGATAAAAGCTCATTGTCGAAACAAAGCTTACCCATTCACGCTAGTCGCAGTAAACTTCATATTCTTGAAATGTCCAAAAAATTACGCCAAATTATTAAAAAAAAACTTAAAAAACTGCTACAAAAACGATTTTCCTGGTGCAATTTTATTATTTTTAAAAAACTGGCAAATTCACAGCAGAATCCGATAAAAGTGATGTAGAAGGTAATGTGCAAAGTTATTGCCATATATGGAAGATTATGTGAAAGAAACACGTACATACCCTAATATTCCACTGTAAGGATTCCAACGTAAAGACTGCTCATGCTGTGTTACATTATGAAATGGACAAAGTACAAATTTGTATCTGAAATAAAACACACGAATTTTCAAGAATCCAATTGGTGCATCAGTTTGTCAAAAAGCTATTGTAGAAGATAAATTTTTTTTTTCAAAATGTTTAGTTTAAAACACAGCAGTGTGGGTGGGGCACACAGTTATGTAAAACTCATTTGTATAGACATAACATAATGTTTTTACATGTACATATTTAAACTTACTGTTCATTGATTAAATCAAAGCATTTTCCCTCCAATCGCCTCAGCATAGGTGGACCTAGATTGAAATGGAACAAATCAGCATAATTACATCATCAACAGTTGTTTTATTTTTGCATTGAGACAATGACAATGATTCAATATTATTTTGAAAAAGATCTGAATCAGTTGCCATAGAGACAAGAATTTTTGGAATGATTCTTCACCACTATCAGACAGGATCTGTCATTGTAAGTATAGCTGTACAATGTAGCT
Source organism: Saccoglossus kowalevskii (assembly GCF_978046115.1). Lineage (NCBI taxonomy): Eukaryota > Metazoa > Hemichordata > Enteropneusta > Harrimaniidae > Saccoglossus > Saccoglossus kowalevskii. The sequence goes on along the minus strand of NC_140648.1, from coordinate 30,322,809 downwards.
GTGCAGTGCCTTCTAATAAATTAAATTTAAATTGTTGTACAGAAAGTAAAAACTACAGCTCTATAAAATCTCCATATTCATTGCCCTATATAAATGCAAGCAATAATTTAACTGTCTATGGGATTTCAACAATTTTATTGGCATAAGTTCTCTCAAATACCTACCTGAGATGTTAGCCGCTTTAAAGTGAGCCTCTAATCCACTACTGCCCAGCTGAGTTTCTTGATTATACCTAAAAATAAAAGTTATTGTCAATAATTCTAGAGACATTTCAAAATCAACCATCAGTAAAGTAAAAGTTTTATAAATAAAGGCAAAATAAATGTGAATATGATCATAGATGGCCTTGGATATAATACCGGTATTGCAGACAAAGTAATGTGCATCTATAACACTGTATATTATCACATTAATTAATGAAACTGTCTCTGAGGACACTGTGTACGATTGTGGGTGCAGTACATAAAAATACAAACAAGCAGCCTGTCGGCTGAGATAGCTCCGCTGTTAGCAATGCACATGGCAATTAAAGAACAGAAGATATCATTAGAAAATGAACAAATCTGAGAGAGGTCCACATGTAGTACCTATATGTATAATATATCAAAGCAATCGGACTTGCGGTTTTCAACAAGAAGTCGAAAATATCACTTTTTACCAAAAATTACAAAAATATTCATCAAAATTAGAGAATTAAAGATATCATTATGAAATGAACAAATCTGAGAGAGGTCCACATGTAGTACCTATATATGTAATATCAAAGCAATTGGACTTGCGGTTTTCAACAAGAAGTCGAAAATATCACTTTTTACCAAAAATTACAAAAATATTCACCGAAATTAGAGAATTAAAGATATCATTACAAAATGAACAAATCTGAGAGAGGGTCACATGTAGTACCTATATATGTAATATCAAAGCAATTGGACTTGCGGTTTTTAACAAGAAGTCGAAAATATCACATTTGACCAAAAATGACAAAAATATTCACCAAAATTAGAGAATTGAAGATATAATTACAAAATGAACAAATCTGAGAGAGATCTACATGTACTACCTATATATGTAATATTAAAGCAATTGGACTTGCGAAAGTAGTCGAAAAAATCACTTTTTACCAAAAATGAAGGGTCTAAATTTGAAGGCATTCCCAGGGTCTAAATTTGAAGGCATTCCCAGGGTCTAAATTTGAAGGCATTCCCAGGGTCTAAATTTGAAGGCATTCCCAGGGTCTAAATATAGTCTGTGCAACTTGCCTTGAACGCAGTCGCAATTTTCATTTTGTTTTGTTTTGTTCATAAAGTGGCGACCACCACAGCCGCTTTTCCACCATTTTGTGACACTCTGTAATTACGGTGTAGTTTACAACTATACTAAAATAACCATATCAGGCCCGTAGTTTGGGGGATTGGGGGGTTCGTTCGAACCCCCTAAATTTTGGAAATGAATCGATTGATGATCGTAGATTAAATTATTATTAATTATCATCATTTAAATCACTTGACTCAGTGAGGTAACTATCAGACTCAGCCGAAATTGTATAGTAATGAGCATTTTGGTGGCTGCAAGCTTTAAATGTCAATCGCGAAGTTACGTCTCAGCTCAACAGCAGCAAGTAAAAAAAAAACGTTGTTATAAATGGGCAAGCTTTTATTCGGTGAATCCGCGATGGTGTAATGAAGATCGCGTTCAAGCAGCTGATGTTAAATATTAAAACAACATTGAAACAATGTAATGGTAGTCACTTTCTGAAGGATGTGATGGTCCTGATTAGGGCAGTTTGTCTTGTGCTAGTGTTCGCATCGAACGGGATTGACACGACAACACGACACTGTACTTTCCTAGTTTGGTTCATTAGTTTTGTATTCTTCAAGTTAATGATGGCATATATACTGTTTTGTTCCAAGTGTATCAGCCAAATGTAGTTAACTTATTGTATTAGTATGTGTAGCCTGTGTTATTGGACAATAGTGTACAGCTACGATTTGAACAGATTATTAAAAAAATGCTGAAAATTTAACATCACGAGTTGTATAGGTCGAAGAGCTCCTTGCAGCCAACTATTTACCCCACAGTGTTGCTTCAGCATTGAAACTATGCAATGAATCATAATTTTTTTGATGTCTGAGAAAATTTACTACATGTATATTTTTAGTGGGTTCATATAAAGGAGATGTAGTCATTGAAGTTTATTGAGACCGCTGCTAAACTGCCACTATATGCATATTATTTTACCGCTCTCTAAAAACAGATTTACAGTGAACCAACAAATTTACATACAGTTGTACCTTGGTAGTATGCCATTGGTTAGTGCATTTAATTTGTTTGATGCAATCATTGTGCCAGCTATTTCTTATGGTAGCGATATGGGGGTACGAAAATTCGGAAATCGAGAGGGTACAGACAACATTTTGCAGATATCTACTTGGCGTTAATAGTTGTACAAACAATGTAGCGATGTTGGACGAATGTGGAAGGCTGCCATTATGATGTGGTTATTTCAAGCGTTGTATCTCATATTTGTTAAAATTGATAAAAATAGCTGGAACCCCAAAATATGTTATATCATGCTTAAACTATTAGACAAGACCGACAGACTTGCATGGGAAACCCACATAAAAATCTCCTGTTCAAATATGGTTTCGGCATTGTCTGGTTTGAAAAACAAGTTGGAGATACTGCAAATTTTTAGAGATATTTACTCAAAGCAAGAATGGCATGCCCCAATATCACAATCATCCAGGCTGTGTATTTTCGGAAAAATCAAAGTAGTATTATAACCTAGGAGATTTATTGGTAACAATTATAGACAAAAATATATACTGACAGATTAGGCAGACACACAAATAAGCAGTTAGATCAATATTTTTTTAGTTTTTGCAATGATACGTTTGAATTTAGCATGGTAGAAAATGTGTCCATGTGGCTGATCTTTTGTCAATAACCCTATGCAATTATGCAAATACTGACAGTCTGGGCTTACTTCGTTGCTACACAAACTGCTACACCATATATCAAATAACTCTGTATCTTTCAAAAGTTTTCAAGCAACGAGATGAATATGAATCCAGCTTAATTTAGTATCATATGTTTACATAGATGTTGTATTGTTTTTAAAACGTACTATGCACTTTTCTACCTATTACATTTTGTACGATGGGCTGAAATAAAATAACATAATACAAAATTGACTAATACTAAAATGAATAATTGTAGACAGAATTCAACATGAAATCGTGTCACTTTTATGTGCGCTAACATCTGCAAAGAGCAAAAAAAATAGCGAGTACCATTTTACCTTAAAATGCTTAGACAATAATGCTAAGATACACGTGTGTTTGTCTGTGGGCGGGGGGATGGCTCAGGACCCCTTCTCTAAAATAGTTCAAAGATGTTATGTGAAATAACTTACCAACGTAACACAAAGTAAACCAATTGAATTTAAAACTGAGAATATAAAAATGTCTGAAACAGAGCTCAAAGACACTTTTTTAATATTACAAAATTCACACGTTTCACATCAAATATATTATTGTTGTTTTCGAACCCCCTATTCAAAAGTGCTGGCTACGGGCCTGCATATCCTTCACAATATTACCAGTAATATAATAATTTATAACATATCTTACCCAAAGTTTGATGGTTCTTCTACAAGTCTCATTGTTATTTTGTCGCCATCAGAACCTGAATATTATAAAATAAACATCATTAACTGCATAGAGGTGAAATGCAAAGAGGACGTTAACGGTTTATCGTCTACTTCACAGCTTGTTTTATACCTGATATTTAGGGAGTTCCGCAGCACATATAAGTTGTTTTTTCGCCAGAATTCATTTATTGATCTCAAATTCTCTGCACAGAGCAGCAAAAACCTTTGCTTTCCTTTAATGCCAGAAATTGTTAGTCTGCACAACCTTTCAGCCACCCCAATATTTTCAATGGTCGACCCCTAACCCAGTAGCAGTATACATGATGCCGAATTATTGCAAACTGCACCAAACAAAACAAATTCGGAGCAAACTGTTTTGTTCATGACATATTCGTTATCTCCAGCATGAGATTCGACAATACGAGTTATATTTACTTACCTTGTAATGCAAAATATACGAAGAAACAAATCCAGTACAGTCCTGCCATGTTGGGGGAAAAAATAACAACACGCCGCACTTCCGGTTCACCCACAATGCAGTTTGATTTAAACATGGCTGCCTCCGCGAAATAGTCACGCCAAATCGTCCAGGTGAATTTCTGCTAGCAACATAATAAAACGGATTTGGTGCAGTAATATAGTGACATACTTGCTATTTCAAAAACAGATAAGTACCCTTATCCGCCGCCGCATTTCTTGAATTGCGACTTGATTATTGAGATAAATAATGTCCACTACTTCTAAGATTGCCCTCTGTGCTTCTTTCGTAACATCAATTGGCATAATAGCAGCGGTTCACCACTATAAAAATACTACCCAGGAACGGATGTTCCAGGGTGTCTTGAGGGATATTGAACGCAGGGAAAGAAAAGAGCGAAATATTCAAGATTTGGAGTTACAAATTGAGCTTACGAAAAGACTGAAAGAAGAAAGGAATGAAGAGAATTATGCAAACAATCCCATAAAAAGTTAAAACACGGCAGTAATGGAAATGAAAACTACTTCTCGTTTGTTCAAATTCAGTGATAGTAATGTAGATGAAGATGATGACACAACACTCGAAGTAATAATTCAAGAGGTAATTGTATACATTTTTTAAAAATATATTTTTTTTTAATACACATGTATTTGTTTTATTCTTTATTAATTTGTTTAGTGTTTAATTTATAAATATTTGTTATTAAAACAAATCTTGCCTTCATGATACCTGGTGTAATACAGAGCTAGAGTCATTGCCTTCATGATACCTGGTGTAATACAGAGCTAGAGTCATTGCCTTCATGATACATGTACCTGGTGTAATACAGAACTAGCGTCATTGCCTTCATGATACCTGGTGTAATACAGAGCTAGAGTCGTTGCCTTCATGATACCTGGTGTAATACAGAGCTAGAGTCGTTGCCTTCATGATACCTGGTGTAATACAGAGCTAGAGTCATTGCCTTCATGATACCTGGTGTAATACAGAGCTAGAGTCGTTGCCTTCATGATACCTGGTGTAATACAGAGCTAGAGTCGTTGCCTTCATGATACCTGGTGTAATACAGAGCTAGAGTCATTGCCTTCATGATATCTGGTATAATACAGAGCTAGAGTCATTATTGCCTTCATGATACCTGGTGTAATACAGAGCTAGAGTCGTTGCCTTCATGATACCTGGTGTAATACAGAGCTAGAGTCGTTGACTTCATGATACCTGGTGTAATACAGAGCTAGAGTCGTTGCCTTCATGATACCTGGTGTAATACAGAGCTAGAGTCGTTGCCTTCATGATACCTGGTGTAATACAGAGCTAGAGTCGTTGCCTTCATGATACCTGGTGTAATACAGAGCTAGAGTCCTTGCCTTCATGATACCTGGTGTAATACAGAGCTAGAGTCCTTGCCTTCATGATACCTGGTGTAATACAGAGCTAGAGTCATTGCCTTCATGATACCTGGTGTAATACAGAGCTAGAGTCATTGCCTTCATGATACCTGGTGTAATACAGAGCTAGAGTCGTTGCCTTCATGATACCTGGTGTAATACAGAGCTAGAGTCCTTGCCTTCATGATACCTGGTGTAATACAGAGCTAGAGTCCTTGCCTTCATGATACCTGGTGTAATACAGAGCTAGAGTCATTGCCTTCATGATACCTGGTGTAATACAGAGCTAGAGTCATTGCCTTCATGATACCTGGTGTAATACAGAGCTAGAGTCGTTGCCTTCATGATACCTGGTGTAATACAGAGCTAGAGTCATTGCCTTCATGATACCTGGTATAATACAGAGCAAGAGTCATTGCCTTCATGATACCTGGTATAATACAGAGCTAGAGTCATTGCCTTCATGATACCTGGTGTAATACAGAGCTAGAGTCGTTGCCTTCATGATACCTGGTGTAATACAGAGCTAGAGTCCTTGCCTTCATGATACCTGGTGTAATACAGAGCTAGAGTCCTTGCCTTCATGATACCTGGTGTAATACAGAGCTAGAGTCATTGCCTTCATGATACCTGGTGTAATACAGAGCTAGAGTCATTGCCTTCATGATACCTGGTGTAATACAGAGCTAGAGTCGTTGCCTTCATGATACCTGGTGTAATACAGAGCTAGAGTCATTGCCTTCATGATACCTGGTATAATACAGAGCAAGAGTCATTGCCTTCATGATACCTGGTATAATACAGAGCTAGAGTCATTGCCTTCATGATACCTGGTGTAATACAGAGCTAGAGTCGTTGCTTCATGATACCTGGTGTAATACAGAGCTAGAGTCATTGCCTTCATGATACATTTTGTACCTGGTGTAATACAGAGCTAGAGTCGTTGCCTTCATGATATCTGGTGTAATACAGAGCTAGAATCAGGGAAACAGTGAACATGAAACCATGGAAGGTACTAACGTTAGTACCTTCCATGATGAAACCATGGAGGTAAAAAGAGAAGGAGTCACAGCCAAGCTTAGATCAAAGGTACCAGGATGGTCGCTGCTGTTTGTACATAGATCAGGGAGTTTATTTGCCGAACGGATCAAGGAGGACAGTTTCCTCTTAGCGCAGTGAGGATTACGATGCATTAGCATACTACGGACGCCTTCGACAGCACTCTGTGATTTTCGTGACAATTCTAGTCAAATTCTTATAAACAAATATGGCGACGATCGATAACGCGCACAAGTTTGACTACGATGCTGAAACTGCTAATTACAACTGTAATTCGTTTCCCTCATGCATGTCGTCTTTTATTTACAATGTATTGCAATATATTGATGTAATGACAGTACCAGGGCTCGCTGCCGTTTTTTTTTTGGTCTCCTCGTGTTTCGAGTCTACCGTGCAGTGGTTACATTCAGAATTTACCAGCATAGAACCCGCATCCGAGATACATGTACTTTGTCGTAGCTACGTGCGGGGTTCAGGGTTTTTGCGTGAAAGTGTGTTTTTTCCTGGAGTTCTGAGGCCTGAGATTATCTTTCAGAGCCATCAAAATTGCTGAGACTGACCGCGTCACAGCAAGGTCGCGCGTCCAGTAAACAAATCGGTTAAAGTGAGTTGCATATTTTGCATGAGTGGAAAGTGCTCACACAGGCACAGGCACGTGTTCGGTGAGTGTCCAGGTCACAACTTAGTGACTACTTCAGGCCTTGGGGAACTCACCTCATGGGGGAAGGGAGCGCCCCCCCTCGCAACTGCCGAACACATGGCCACATATCCCTGTCGTTCACAGATTGCGCCGGTGTAGTCCGGTTTGGAGACGGCCGGTGGCCGATACCTGGACCTTTCCAGGTGGTGACATCTGTTTACGGGATACCGCTGAAATCTCCATTTCCCCCCGTCAGTGTCTCCCCTGTTGGGCACTGCCAGGGGACTCCCGCAAGGCGGAAGCAATCAGACAGGAAGTAGCAGTTTGCTGGGGAAAGACGCCATACACGGGGTACATCAGCCGGAACTAAGTCCAGGCTTCTACCCAAATGTGTTCGTAGTACCAAATCTACAAGTGGCGGGCGTCCAGTTTTGGACCTAGACAGACTGAATCAGTACGTGCTCCTCAATCGGTTCCACATGGAGATACCATTCAGGGTTCTTCTCTCCATCCACCGTTTTGACTGGCTAGCCCCGCTAGACTTAACTAGTTTCCACTTCTGTCGGAAACGATAGTCGAAACACCAGCAGTGCTTCTGGACTTACCGGACCTGCCGTCCCAACCAGACGGTGCACTACCACGAGCCCAGCGGGTATCACTTACACGCATAGAGGCCCTCATTAGACCTGCACATATGAAAGCTCCAGGGCGAACAGGGATTCCACCAATGCAGCCTGCATTTCTAGGCCGCGAGCATACACTGGTTAGTGTAGCGGAAGGGAGATTGATCGATACCATCCCTCTATTGGCCAGGTAGCAGGCTCCTTCGTCCACCTGTTTGACGAAGTGGGTTTGTCCTACGCAACATTCGTTGGCTACAGGTCGGCCTTGTTCCCCACCATTCAAACATACTTGAACAAGACTAACCGATTGTCCTATTATTAGGAGACTATTTACTGCTTTCCAGACGCTGAGACCCCATACAAGGGAACCGCCCAACTGGGACTTGTCGGCTGTGTTGTCCGCCCTAAGCAGACTGCTCTTTGAGCCTCTCCGATCAAGCACCACTCAAATTTTTGACATGGAAAATAGTCTTCCTGCTGGTCCTTGCCTCAGGTAGGCATTGGCCAGAGCTGGGGGGCATTGTCCTTCTCGGATGATGTACCGCTGTTATGGACAATCAAGTTGTGCTAAAGACGCGAATTGGGTTTCTCGCTTAGAACCAAATACGAGGACACGATCCTCACCCAATCGTCATCCCCGGGCTGGCAAATATTGTCGGTCTAGAGGATCAGGAGGAATTGCTTCTCTGCCCAGTCCGAGCGCTGAGTTGCCACGAGAACCATACCAGGTTTCCAGACGGGGAACCAAACACATGTTTTTGTGTTACGGCCCTGGCAAACAGGATAAGCCGGCTTCCCCGACTTCCATCTCCAGGTGGATTACTGCAACGGTACTGGAGGTCTATAATATACTATCCTCCTCAACACAGACCTTGCAGAGACACCAAGTACGAGCACATGAGGTCCGTGCGATTGCTAACTCACAAGCGCTAGCGTCAGGTGCCCCCCTCAGACACATTCTGAGGGCAGGCTTCTGGAGAACGTAGAACGTCTTCATCAACTACTACCCAAGAGACACCCAATCTATTGAGCAGGGTCTCTTCAGGTTAGGCCCCGTCGTAGCGGGTCAGGCCTTGTTTGCTGACCCAGCCCGAACGACCGCAGGGGCCTCTGCGCATAGGTGATAAGTCAGTCTCGACATTTTTGTGGGCAGATTGTCTGTACCACTAGCACTTCCTTGAAGCTCCCAGGTTTCGCTTCTGTCGACCTACGCCCTCATGCAAATTTCAAGCTTACCACCCCCGAATTCGGCTTGGGTCTAGCTTTCCCGGGCACACCGAACCCTGTCACCACAGCAGCATTGTCTCCTTGCTTCGGGGACAGCACAGGCAAGGTAAGACACCACCCTTCTTGGGTCTTAACTTAGGTTTTTGAGTTTGTTTTCATGGGGAAAAGTCTTTCATCTTTCTCCTTTTTTTTCTGTTTGCTCAGAAAAACCCACCACCTATCGGTGTCTGACTCTGCCTACAGTTCAAAATAGTCATTTTGACTGACCGGAGTCTATGGTGGGTAATTGAACGTAGTGAATTTAGGCGAGGGTTCTCCGAACCCACCTATTCACATAGTTCATACCCACCATAGACTCCGGGTCACCGTAAGGGGTAAAAGAATCTTGAGGTCATGGGGCTTCCCCTGATCTAGATTCTATCTCTCAGTCACCGGCAGAATCGCTGATTAATGCCTACAGTTCAAAATAGTCATTTTGACTGGCCGGAGTCTATGGTGGGTATAAACTATGTGAATAGGCGGGTTCGGAGAACCCTCGCTTAAATTCGGGCCCTGTTTAACTCCGGTGATAGAGGGACTGTGCTCTGGGATTACGTCGAAACGCCACTCTCTTGACTGAAGATCTGTGTTGAAAAATAATCCTTTGTTGTTGCATGTTTTTTAACATCACTTCATCTATTAACAATTCACCCCTAGACGTGATAATTTCATAGTAAAAATCCGTTCTCAAAAATCCAAATAATAACAACTTCATCGAAATTCATTTTCTATTCTTACCACAAGCCACACCTAGATCATTCATCAAAACGAGTTGTCTGGTATATACTAGTACTCTGACCCATGCCGAGGACTTGTTTGTCATGCTATATGATGAATCAGACTAACTATCACGTGAAACCAAATGAAAATCATTCTAAAATAACGTACTTATACCCATTGACCAGGGAGAATGAAATGACATTTGCAATAATAATCAACGAGCAGGTCCGGGTTATAACGTTCGGTTGACGAAATAGACGATACAACAGTACTGATTGGACCTACATGAATGCTAATCAATTTCACATAACCAAATGTTGTTTTTTGCTGTCGTACATTATCTTCGGTAATAACTCCGAAAGTGGAGTTTCATATCTTCAACAGAACGTAGCTGTTAAATCTTACGAGTCTGTTTCGATCGATCACCACTTAAGCAGCATACAATTTTTTTTGTTTTGGCTCATTTAAAAAATACGAACGGTGTCAATATTCAAAACTACATTTTTTCTGTCTCTGGCGTGCTTCAGAATGATAGATCTTGGTCGATGGTATTTTTACAAAGGACGTGAATGTACAGCACTAATTTCACCCAACTTCCTGATCGCTTCTGCTTTCGACCATTTTTTTTCTCGTGATTTTGCAACCACTTGTTGAATAACTTCCGCTTTATTTTTCGGCCGCACAAACCCAGAAATATCGTCCGAACGATACAAGGTACCGGTATGATGGATTGTCATTCTAAATTAAATAATAGTTATTAATACTTGTTGAATCCTCAACTTTTAGCACTAAAACAACCATATCAACAACTCGTGTGCCAGTGATCAGTGTTTGGACAAGCGAACAGTGTTTTTAATAAGTGAGTGAGAAAAGAAAGTGATAAAAATATGGTCGTTTTCCGGTCAAAAATTAAGCGATATGCGGTTGATTAGATGCCATTTATAGATTGACATGCATGACCAAATGAGAACATGGTAGGAGTTGGTAGTACATGTACTAGTTTACGCAGGGAGGGAGTCCAGAGAGGGAACAGTCAGCATCCCTTTTACAGGGAAAACGTTAAATCTCGACGGATTTGTTTTGTTCTCGCATGTAATATTATGTTTTGAGGGCTTCTGAGTTTAAAAAAGATGACTAAATCAACTAAAAAGTATGCGCTCAGAGACATACCTATGCAGACGTTGGGTTGCCAGTACTTAATCCATTTTAACACCTAGACTACTCTATTGACATTGGCTGTTTATTTCATGGATTTGGCACTTGAGGTGGCTGATAAGCCGTTTTGAAAACGTGCGCAAATGACCATTTTCATATGATTTTAGAACATTTCTAAGATGTGAAAGATAAACACTGTGTAAATGTATGTCATTAAATACCAGCCCTCAGAGCTAATTTTTTTTTCTTAGTTGCCATTGGCAACAAACTTCAATTTGTTAGTGGCCAGCTGATAACTATAGTAGCCAAGTACAAAATTGCCAGAATTTTTTTTACAAATACATAATTAACTACAGAAAAACAGAAATTTGTTTGTTTTTTAGATATTTATTTAGGCATAGATGTTATAACTTATTATATGTACAAACAGTAATCCTTGCGACCTCATTCAATTACAAACTTTCATCTTTATTGGGATGTGCTCTGCAGTATGTACAAAACATACAATTTTCATCATTGTTGTGTTTTATCCTCAAAAAAACATTTTCAACATCATGAGCAACAAAATGAGTTTCACATTCAGCTGCACCATTCTGCTGCAAACTTTGTGGTTTATCGCTCTAGTATGCAATACACCATTTTATAACAAATAAAACAATTAAATATGGCAGATATTAAAATGTGCATGTGCAAAGTTTTGAAATGTTGTTAGAAAAGTGCCACCAAGAGCTAACAAGCAGTGAAGTCTGTTTACATTACAATTTTGTCGCCAGCCAAATGGTAACCTACATATTTTTTTTTTAATTGCCATTCATTAATTAAATTTAATAACACTGTTACCAAAATGATTACAATCTAGATGGCTGACTACTCGAAAATAATATTAAAAAACAATTAATAATATGTGGGATTTTTAAGCACTACAAATTCTTGATATTTTGTTGAGTGAGAAAGAGCAAATGAAAATTGGAGAGGGGTGTACTCCCTATAGTGTTCTGCCGTCCTCTGATCGTCATTTTGAATTAATAATTGGTCAAAATACAACTGAGGTTCCCAATTCAAAAACTAACCCCAAATTGTTCTTTCTGACTTTCAAATAGTCAGTCACATGGCTTAGCTTGGTAACATTTCAGGAAATTGCTGTGTCAAAAGTTTTTATGCTCATGTCATGGCTACTCTTTACTATTTGCTAATAGATAAAATTATCAATAATGGTCTAACCAAAAATAAATTTGGCTAAAGGCAGTATTACTTATGTACGATATGCCTAAATTTCATGAATAATAGAATGAATATGCAAATTATATAGTTGTATGCAAATTAGTCACCATATTTGGGCATCTACCCAGAACACTGCTCATGTATAAATATAAATAGATTTAACCAATTTCCTGATACTGTTACATCTAATTTTATTTTTAGATGATGGATGCTGATTATGCTATGTATGTATGGCCGTGTGCTCCTGTCTTGGCTCAGTATTTATACTATCACAGACACTTTATTAAAGGAAAAACTATATTGGAGGTATACATTGACTTTTATTTTCACTAGACCTACTACATTTGACCAGTCACATATTATATGTGGCTATTGAATGTGTCTTGGGTTGGGGGTCATGTAGGTCATCGGCCATTTCCTAATTGATTGAATAAATGATGACGTATAATGAATATTAATGTTGACTTTACAATAAATTACAAAAATGATGTGGGGCTCTGTGAAATATTGTCAGACTGAAAAGTTATGCAATATTAATTAATTAATTGTTGCCCTCGTTGTGTAATATCTTTACTCGCAAGAAAGTTGCGACATTATAAGAAAAAGTAAATACCAGTCGATCTGATTTTCCTTGTCTTCCTAGTGTCCATTGATGTTGTTGTTACACAAGTTTATTCTACATGTATGTGTTGGTTTGTTTGTTAATGATATTTTTATTTACTAGTTAGTATCCATTGTTATCCTTTTGCAGCTAGGTACTGGTACAGCTCTTCCAAGTGTAGTAGCCGCCAAATGTGGAGCTCATATTATCTTGTCTGATGTGGCACATCTTATAAATGCCACTACAAGTTGTACATTAAATGGTATTACTGATTTCCAGGTTGCCAATATTACATGGGGACAGTTCTCACCTGCAGTACTGCAACTACCTAAACTAGACATCGTCATGGCATCAGACTGCTTCTATTCTCTTAAAGGTATCTTTCATTTTCTCTATCTCATGTTTATTCAAAGTGAGCATTTGTTGTATTTTACTTTAATATTTTCCCTGTACAGGGCATGCATGCACTGTTGAAGGTACAAAAGTGTGAGTCGGTTTTAATTCATCAAAATTATGTTTATATCTAGATTTTGAAGATATTTTGGTGACTGTGAATTTCTTGCTGCAAGATAAGTCAGCAGCTGTGTTTTGGTGCACTTACCAAGAAAGGGAGTAAGTTGCATTATTATGAAACTAAGTATTTTGTGTTCTGGGCATCATGGTAATTTTATGTGTACCCTTAATTACGTCTCGTTAGATGCTGTATGAGATATATCAAATCTGTGATTGTCTGTTGCTATATTTTGCAGCAAAATCTAAGTCATGCACTGCTTAAATTGTCATCTTTCTGATTTAATCAAGTTACTTGTATGATAAATAAACTTCTATTGAGTAGTATTTATTGTATTATGGTGACTTTATCTAGAAAATACAAAACATTTTGCCATTCTGAAATTGTATTTGGTAAAGTCATGTAAAACTTCAAATGCGTGTCTACATGTGAAATATGTGTTGAACATTGATATGTAGAACAATTATTTATCATAACACTTATTTTATATCGTTTATTTCCAGTTCTGATTGGTCAATAGAACATTTATTGAATAAGTGGCATCTACAGTGTATACATATACCACTGTCATCATTTCAGGCAGATTCCCCATCTGTAGCATCATCTGGTCTCCCTGGTAACCACACAATCTGGATGTTGCAGATAACCACCAAGAAATGAACATTTGATGACTGATGCAGGTGTCTGCTGCCCTCTATGGTTCATAATGAAAACTGCTGAATGTAGAGGAGATTTGTAATATCCTGTGACCTGGTACGTCACATGTCTGACTCATGTGACTTGGTATGTCACGTGACTGTTAAATAAATCATGATATATTTAATATTCTACATGTATTCACTAGCACAATGGATTATTTTTACTCCATGCACAAAGCTATTTATATGTGTCTAGCGTACAGTCTACATGTAAAAGCCTTTGAAATGAACAAACATACATAGTTGAATTCAACATGTAGAGCAATATATATAATCTGATATTTAATGTACAGTTTAATTCAATAAATAAATGAAACAACCATCATTTGGGTTTCTTTACAGTTCATTCTCAATAGATAAAATAGATACGGTTTATGACAGTATTCTCTTCATTTCAGCCTACGTCTCCAATAATGAAAATGTGATTAATTTTTGGCGCCATTGAATTCATACATCTTTTCTCATCAAAAATGCAGATTCAATAGATTCACACCCAATATTCATCTAAAATTGTGATAATTAGTGTTGATTTGTCAGTAACTGATACAATTTCTGTTGCTTAATGTAACATATCATTTATGAATTGTAAAGAACAACATTTTTTTCCATAATTTCTTCGTTAATTTTGATCAAAATTGATATAATTACCTATTGACTATAATTGTTGATTAACCCTTTGAGCACCAAATTGTTTTCTTGCTCATATTTTGTGTAATTCACTGAATTCAATCTTAATTTTGAACCAAACAGACAAAATGTGATGTTACTTTTAGCTTTTGAACAAAAAAAATCTTTTTCTCAATTTCTGACAACAGATTCTATGATGTCATACTTTACCTATAATTCTTTGCTGAAGAATCAAGATGGCGGACTACATAAATTGATGAAAAGTTGAATATCTAGAGTATGAAAAGTTATATAAAAAAACAAATTGCTTGTTCTTACATTGGCCAAGCTCTTTTATCCAAGAATTTAATGTTAACCTTGACTTTTCCTTTTTAACTTGTTGACAAAATCTGAAATAAAATTCGGTGGGTTTATTTTGTGGAAGGAGACAACAGTTGAATTTGGTGTTCAAAGTAATAAAGATGAAGACATTACTTGTTCGTTTGTACTCTCCCAGTAACCATAGAAATGTGTTCATCATATACTAGTAAATCATGTATCAACAATTTTAATGAAAGTAGAAACAAATATCAAACTCCTGATTACCTTGTTTTATGTTTCTGACCTTCTGATCATTTTAATCATCGCAAAATGGTCTGCATAAAATCCAATCAAATTTGCCATCATTCTCGTATCGTGACATCATCAGGTCAACACCTGAATCAACAGTGCTCATTGATTTGTGTCTGAATTGTTTCATTAATTTATTTCATAACAAAATGGGAATTTACTAATTTATTTCAATCAATTATATTATTGTTGGGTTCAATTGTCTCAGGGGATCATACTTTTATTGTATTGGGAGCGTGTTTTGAAAAATTAAATTTATGAGAAAGGTTCTTCTTTGTAGACAAGACAGAATATGATGAAGTGGCTTTTGTAAGTAGCATGTTCCTTTCTTTCCTTTGTTATCCAAGCTGTTAAAAAATAAAAATTACACTGTTATAAATACTTTTGATAGGATTATTCGATACAGTGTACAGTAAATAATTAATAATTGGAGTAAAGAGGACAGTGAATAATGTACATTTCTAGCTGTTACTAATTAATGAAAGCATGCATTCCAATTGTCTGTCTATAGTGTCATCAATAAAACCTCATTATAAGCACAATAAAGACATATACATATTAAAGGGATTATCTATGCTTCAGTATGATCCCGATGAGATCTATACGATACAATGAAATACATTGCTCACAGGAAATTTGAAAACTCTCTGCTCAATGAGCATCACTTTTTAAGTACTTGTACGTCTAAAATTGAATAAGTCAATGGCATTAGCTGAAGTGACTTTTAAGGACATGTGGGAGAAGGAAGTCAGACCCTAAATACAAATTGGCATGCATATGCCTTTGTACCAAATTTGAGCAAAATTGGTGTGTCAGAGAAATGGACAAGAACTATTGAGCATTAAAACAAAATGGCTGCCAGTTGGTTTCATTTTATAAAAATAATTGATGAGAATATCCAAAATATGTCTTTGTATAGTATCAAATTGAAAAAAATAAATGAGTGTATCTGAGAAATGCATAGGACATGTGAAAAAATGGCTGCTCGAATGCCATTCTTAAGTGAAACCAAATATATATCAGTAACCTGTTCCGAGTGATGTTCATACCCAGTTTTATTGCTTGAGAAATGGTGAACTAGTGGTTTTTGAATGCCTGCCAGTCACTCTGGTTCTGGTGAGAAGTTGCCTTCTGAATATTATCTACAGCCAATTGTTCAGTACTGGTAGATAAGGCACTGTATCTGTGGTGAGACAGTCCCCCCTCCCCACTTAATATCATGGATAGCCAGTTGTGCAGTACCAGTAGGTAAAGCACTGTGGATCTCTGGTGAACAGTTGCCCCTGAATATCATGGGTAGCCAGTTATTCAGTACCAACAGGTAGGCTACTGTGGATCTTTGGTGAGATGATTGCCCCCCCCCCCCCGGCAGTTGTTTAGTACCAGTAGGTTACTGGTTACTGAGGCTTGTATGCAACACAGCATTGACCTGTTCTCTGACGCCTGCAACAAATTTGGCCTTACCATCAGCACTAAAAAAGACTGAGGTAATCCATCAGGCAGCTCCAGGAAAGCCCTATGTTGAACCCAACATCACTATCAACAGCAGCGACTGGGCGCAGTGGACAAGTTCACATACCTTGGAAGCACACTCTCTGGGAATTTGGTTATTGACGACAAAGTCAATGTCAGACTCACTAACGCGAGTGTCGTCTTCGGCAGGCTACACAAAGAATATCTGGAACAGGAGAGGGATTACCACAGTAACAAAGATCAAGGTGTATCAGGCTGTAGTTCTCACTGCATTGCCTTACGGCTATGAAGACCGGACAGTCTATCAGCGAACGTCATGCCAGGAAGTTAAACCACTTCCACACCACCCACCTCAGAAAACTTCTTACGATAAAGTGGCAAGACAGGATCCCAGACTCTGAGGTCCTAGCATTTGCTGACCTGCCTAGCATCACAACCATCCTGATGCTCACATGTCAGATGAGCGTATCCCAAAAGCTACATCAAAGAAAAGGCAGCCAGAAGAAGCATTTCAGGGACATGTTAAAAGCCTTACTGAGGGCTTTTAGCATGGGAGCAGTCGTCCTGAGACAGAGGAATGTGGCACTCAGCTGTTCACAAGGTAGCCTAACCATGCAAGGCCAACATGATTGCTGCTGCTGAAGACCGCAGGGAGGCCAGGAAGAATAGGGCCTATAACCTACTACCTTTTCCTGTCCGCACTGCCAGAGACTCTTAAGGGCGCAGTTTGGCACATAGCACGATCACCCTGACCCCAGGATTACTAGATGGTCCTCGTTGCATTGACGGACGAACAATGATATGGTAGGTAATACACCGTGGCTCTCTGGTGAGACAGTTGCCCCCCCCCCTGAATATCATGGATAGCCAGTTATTTAGTACTTGTACGTAAGGCATTGTGGCCCTCTGAATCGTGATTTTAAGGACAGACTGTCAAGAAGTGATGTCAGGTGTTTCAAATATATTTGAAATATTTTGATCCACATGTGGCACTTGCCAATCTATTCTATGTCATAATCAAATACTTGTTGTTTAACGCAAGTGACATTGATGCCATTTTAGATACTTTTTTTTTACATATATCTTATTTCAGCCCACGAGTGGTTAGGTGCACATCTGTCTACAGTGGCGAGATGCTTTGTAGTGTTCAAAGTTGATGGTTTTTTTTGTGTTAAAGTTGTTCTACATGTATACATTGATACATATGTACCCCAGAGATATGGGAGAGTTTTATATTATTGCAAGGTGCGCCTTAAAAATGGCAATGTTTGAATCATTTCTTTTGTCGTACAGTCTGGTAGAAAGCAGGCCAATACATTCAGGCACAGATCTAATTATGAATCTGTTACCCCAATCTCAAGTTCATTTGGATATATCATACCACGATAATTCCCTTATTGGATTAGAGAAGATGCATATATAAGTGAGGATGTTCATTGGTCGAATACTTTGATCAAAATTCGCAAAGTGTCAACAATACAATAATCAATGTCTGGTTGAGATGTGTCTCTTGTAAGCCAAATATATAAATCACTTAAAGTCACTAAGCGGGAGTTTGAATCTGTCAAAGCAAGCTTCATTAAGCTGGACTGATGGTATCACACATATTGCTATTGCTATTACACACGTACTTGGTAATTGAGTTAGGGTTGTGTTTAACCGTGGCAGTTAACTATTATAACTTATGATGAGAACTGACAGAAAACACGACGAGAGTAATGTTACATGGTTTAGTTCAATTCTATTTTATGGTAGCTATGACAACTAACATGTACCTGTATTCAGTTCATTTTAGTTTCTG
Source organism: Saccoglossus kowalevskii (assembly GCF_978046115.1). Taxonomy (NCBI): domain Eukaryota; kingdom Metazoa; phylum Hemichordata; class Enteropneusta; family Harrimaniidae; genus Saccoglossus; species Saccoglossus kowalevskii. The sequence goes on along the minus strand of NC_140648.1, from coordinate 30,304,287 downwards.
ACTGAATGTTCTATAATAGAAACATCATCCGGGTCACTTCCACTCGTCTATTAATTCAACCGCTTTATTGTTGGTTTCTTGCAGTTTGACCATTTGGCGGGAAATTAGTTGTTTGTGAGATGTTTACTACGGTCGCATTAAATGATTAGTTGAAGTGATTTACAACAGTACTATCAGAGTAGCCTTCAGTTAACAGATGTAGTTCAAGGATTGCACGAGGTCACGAAGAAGAATGGATTGAGATGGTCATTATCGTAATTGTTTCACTGTAATGAAGAGACTTGATTGAGGTCATAGTTTCAATTGCCACATGGAAAAGGGTTAGCTTGAAGTCGTAATTGTTACACGACTCCCTTAGGAAACAGTTGAATTTAGGTCCCAATCAAAGGTTGTAAACAGCAAGGGAGGGTATTTAGTAGATGATAGAAAACTTCTCCCGGACAATTATCATATTTGGCGAAAAAATTATCGAGGCATCCTAAATCCGCTACTATATACCCGAGCGTATGTATATAACCTTCTTTTAACACACTTAAATGTGAACTACGTCACAAATTAAAACAACCATTTATATCGTCTTGCTACACCTTTCCCTAGATTGCAAGGGATGCTAAATAGCCATCGGTTATGCAAATAATCTATATTCTTATAAATCTAACAGTAATTCTCAATTTTTCAAATATTACAGTATATAATAATTTCCACTTTGGTTTTAGGTTAATTGACTTTAATAGGTGTAGCAAAAATGCGAAATATTCTTGCATTAATAATACAATTTTGGCAAAAATCATTACTCATAGCAATTCAATTATATAATTGACTAAGACTTTGTTTTAGCCAATAAAATAGCTATATTCAGACTAAGCATTTTATACATGTACTGATCCCATATAAGAGATATAAGGATTGAGGTAAATATTACAAATTACTGCACTGTTTCCATTGAAGGAAAATATAGATTTGGTTGTCATGACGACGCTAATTATCATAATTCTTCCAATAAAATGAGATAAGTGGATATGAAACCGAAATAGCCAGCTTATCTACATAGAAAACAAACCCATTTCCAATCATTGTAAATTTCACTAAATCACGTGTGTGTGTGTGTGTTTGGCAAGTTTTGATAGAACAGAACAGGATACCTATAAACTAGGTTTTGAATATCATTTCCCAAGACATATATGTCTCATATAGGCGATGTTACCTCATTGCGTTATATGAAATAATGCATATTGTAAAATGTAATGGCAAAATCTGATCAGCATGACGACTGGCTGACATAAAATAAAAATAATACAACCAAATTAAAGTGTTTTTGCATGTCTTGATTTGAAATTATATTGGCGTGAAACGCGAATAAAAATACTGGAATTGTAATTCCCAATCAGCCTGCAGCTATCATTTCACGGTGTTCTAATAATCTACACACGTATTGCCAATAACAAAACGATAAACCCAAATGTGTATTACTGGTTTATTGCCACATCTATTCACTCAATCTAATACCCGGGCCCAACAAATCATATAATCTAATTATTCAGTTCACATACGCGATTTCAATTTTAAAATTGATAGGTAGAAATATAAACTGTATATCAAGAAAAACACAGTTATACATGGTACAATATAAATTGTAGATTCAAAATAAAGTTTATAGTTGTAGAATGTGTGGTAACTATGTAATCATATAGTGGTCTTGGCTTCGTAAATATGTTTGAAGCTATAGTGTCTGTATTTTCATCCATGTTGACTTTGCTCACAGGTTTGCCGTCGTGTATTCGTCACATGTTTTGGAGTTCCCCGCACACGTTTGAAAGTCTATATTTGTTGACTTTGTCCACAAATATGAGAGATCATCTGTGGTGACTTTGTCCACATGCTTCAGAGTTTATCAGTGGTGACTTTGTCAACAGGTTTGGAAGATCATCTGGTGTGACTTTGCCAACAGGTTTGGGAGTTCATCTGGTGTGACTTTGCCAACAGGTTTTGGAGATCATCTGTGGTGACGAACGAACAAAACCTTATATTTTTTTATAGTGTCCGGTTATACCGACTATAGACGTTATCGGATTATGATTCACCATGATCTAAACATGTTACATCTGCAGGACATGCCACAAATATGTGTTAGATATGCATACTAATACGCATATACAGTGCCTGTTATTGTACGTACAAAACATCCCATGCACAATACGTATTAGAGAATTTTATTGTTTTATGTAAGAAATACTGAGATGTGTGGTACAAGATTATCTTATTAATTTCACGAAAAATCATAATCCAATGTATCCATCAATATACAATATCAAATAAGAATAGTAAAAATCTCTTTCATTATGATACTGAATGTTTGAAACTGCATAGCAAGAATTATCAACTGTCTATAGCAATTGTCACTTCATATCGGTACTTTCCCAACACGTGGTTTGCATATATTATCATATCATAGCTATAGATTAGATTAGCTGCCTGTAAAGTGCGTGTTACTAATAGTGTTCGGTAAGTGAGCAATTCCCAGGAAACCTCATCTAATTGAAATGATGTAGAGGGACCATCATACATACAGTACAATGGAATCTCATCAAGTTGTAATCGCACTGCATGAACTAGAAGTGGCCTGCTCTAAAGACGGCAATAATGTATGGTAATTCCTACGAGATAAGTCCAATATATATAGATTGTGAATTCAGTGCATATAGTTCACCAATTCCCCGGGTGTAGACAGCGCAGTGCGATGTATTAACATCGCAATCCACTTTCTCTGTCACTGCACGCTGCGTTAGTTTCATTTTGTTCTCAGTATTCAGTGGACCTTAAACCAGTTGAAGCTATTGAGATATGCAAACCCCTTTCAGTCAACTCACTCGGTTTTCAATACAGATCCGGAACCATTTCCGTGTTTGAGGACATCATATTAATTTCCTGCAAATACTAAATGGGTTGGATATGTAATTTATACGTACAATATGATTCAATCCTGGAAGCATAGGCTGCGAGGTAGATTGCAATATAATAATGACTATATTGTTGATATCTTAATGTAACCACGGTGATGATAACATACGTTGCCATGGCGATGTACATCTTTTTGATTATACATATTGTAATATAGTAATTTGCATATATCCTAACACAGATTTGTCAACGAATTGAAATTAATTTAACATGATGCATGTTCCCTCTAGCGTTGATGAGACGACATAGCAACGTTAGATAATGCCATCCAAAACCCTCAACATATATAGCCATAACATACACGGTCCACAGTGGCAGCCTTGAATTGATTTAGTTTGTAGTCACCATCGAATTGACAAGAAATAACGAATACGTCAGCATATGTTTGCGAAGTAATCCACTACACTGGTTATCTCAACGAAAAAAAAAATGTCTTATAAAGTATTACGTATTATTATAATTTTAACATGTTCTTCACTTGGCGTGTGTCTGCTGACATGCGTTATCAATGGGTACTTAACGTATGAAATACGTATATGGTTACCATCTTACTATCTAAATAGACGATCTCCGATGTATGCCAGCGTCTTCGAGTACTACTATCAAAATGGCGCATTGGGATTTAGAGCTTCTCTGTAGATTAGTTAGCGGTAACCTCGTCATCTATGGCGAATATTTAAAGGGCGGTGGTAGTCGCGTAGCGCGTGTTCGAAATTCATGTAAACCAAAAATGTATTTTACATGCGTTGTATACGTCGCCATGAGTCCCACATCGAACACTGAGGACTTGGCGCGACGACAACCGCCCTTTTAGGCAATTACGTAAAACAGACGCGCTTGCTTGCAAACCAAAGCATTGGGGTCCCTTCAGCATCGTCAGGGTGACACTAACGTGCCTCACGACATTCTAACCCCGTTTACGAAGCAATTTACTGATTGTATCAAATTATTTAAGACGAATATATATGTAGTTATTATGAATTTGATATCTCATGCTGAATGTACTGTCATGAATTTGTTTTCGCGTATCTGTTAACCGACTTAATTAGCTGATTATTAGCTGAATTGCTGTGTTATGTCTGTCATCGTTTAGGTCTATTTGAAGTTTTGGACGGAACTTGGCTCAGTGATTTGGAACTAATTACCAGATAGCCGCCGCTTTTTAGACTACTCATTCTGACAGTTGGTATCCGTAGTTATTAATGTAGTGAACGATTAATCAAAAGATATGACGTATTCAGTACTTAGTGTGATTGGCTTTATGATTGAAGGTTACGCCCTAGAGTCTTTTTACTGCATTGTAATTGGTCAGAGTTTTGGAAATGAATAAAGAGAGTTTGAGTTGGTCTTGGCGAATACTCCACGACAGACGCAGCCTTGGACAGTCGAGAGTCCGAGAGAGTCCAGGGGCGAGCCTTGAGGCAGTCCAGTCTTGGGCTAGCCTTGGGTCAGCCTTGTGAGAATCTTGGGGACTTTTCCCCAGGGCGCTGTGTCTTATAGAGTGCTCCAAAAGATCGACTAAGACGAGAGCTGAAACGTATTTCGTTGTGTGTGTCTTATTTGACTGTAAAGTATAAGTGACTTTCCCGATCCCGTACCTCAAGGGGACGAGATAGAGAGACGAGACGAGATTCCCCCCTGACAAGTGTGGAGACCCCGAGAGAGAAGAGATTTTACCCCTGATACGTGGTGTGAGAACCCTGGGCATTGCGTCTTACGCACATTGACATCCTGTGAAGAGAAGTGAAATGGCGAAGATGTGTCTTTCTTGTGAACCAAACTAACAGCTCCATGGCAGAGACGACTCAGAAACCGCGCTTGACGACTAACACCGTTAACAGTATGGCACCGATGTACAACGCTGAAGAGATGAAGATTTCAGAACCCCTTACGAAGGACAAGTATCGTATAGGACTGTATAATTAAGAATTGAGCGACATTAAAGACAAGAAGATGAAAGAACGACCCCGGACTAACGCGACGAAAGAAGAAGACGCTTATAGACTTTGATTAGAACTTTAGCTATTTGCTTAGAGAACCGCTCGTTGGACACTGTAACGGACACTGTGTAACTCAAGGACGTTGAACTCTTTTCCACAACCCTAACCCTATTGCTCAGTAATGTAATGTATTGCTTGTTTTTTCTATTGTTTTTACCGTTTTTTTTTGTGATGTTGAATTGTATGTATGTAAGCGCCCAGATCTTTGTTTTGAACTGATATTTAGTGACGTTCGAGGTCCTTTATAACGATTTAAGCGCGTTTCAGTGGACAAGTATTTGCAACACAGTGTTTTGAGTTTTGTGGAGTTTTAGGGTGTTTTAATGAGTTTATGAGTACGGAATATGATGGGAGGAATGATGCCCCCACGTGTTTTTTAAGAGTTTTGTCGAGTACAGAGATATCGACGTTTTAAGAGTTGTTTTTTGTTTATGTGTTGTTTCCGGAATACTTCTGATGCTTTTTTGAGTTGATAGCACCTTTGCAACGTTTTTTAATGTCTTTTTGAGATGGGAGTATGGTGCGCTTATATACGTATTGTTTGATAACGCAAGCTTTTGTTCATGATTGACAGGATTATATGTAATTCAGTAGTTTCTATCGTTTTACTTTTCCCCGTCTTTTTGCCAGAGGAGTAATGTGTTATGAAAGCGAATTTGTCTTTGCATTCTGTTTCCACGCCGTATGACTTTTGTTTAGATAAACGACTTTTGAGTTCAGTTGAAGTTTATAAGCGTAGATGACAGAAGTTTGATTAATAGCTTTTTATTCATTGTTTATTAGTTACCGCTTTGCAATGCTTTAACCAGAGACGCATCCCTGGTAATCACGTGATCACGCTGTCGACTGCAGCGATTGGCTGATCGCATGGTTACACCGCCACGCCTTAGTTTTTTGACCTTTTGATATAGAGTTTGTAACTTTAGTAACGGAGACAGTGCAGCGAAGGGTTACCCTCAGCGGACCGTTTTGAGAAAAGTGAGTCGTTTGGTTGCCTTTCCCTTTTTTTGATTCATAACCGTTGATATTTGTGACTTTATAACCATTGTATTTAGACTTTATAATCATAGTACTTAATTAGTGTGTTTTACTCTTTTTGATTTATACCTTTTATTATTAGTATTGTATTTAACCCTATGACGATGAGTGGCTGACGGTATCTTTGATTTATGAACGTGTAATGCCGAGAGGCATATCTCAGTTTGGGTGAAGGGATGTGTCATGAATTTGTTTTCGCGTATCTGTTAACCGACTTAATTAGCTGATTATTAGCTGAATTGCTGTGTTATGTCTGTCATCGTTTAGGTCTATTTGAAGTTTTGGACGGAACTTGGCTCAGTGATTTGGAACTAATTACCAGATAGCCGCCGCTTTTTAGACTACTCATTCTGACAGTTGGTATCCGTAGTTATTAATGTAGTGAACGATTAATCAAAAGATATGACGTATTCAGTACTTAGTGTGATTGGCTTTATGATTGAAGGTTACGCCCTAGAGTCTTTTTACTGCATTGTAATTGGTCAGAGTTTTGGAAATGAATAAAGAGAGTTTGAGTTGGTCTTGGCGAATACTCCACGACAGACGCAGCCTTGGACAGTCGAGAGTCCGAGAGAGTCCAGGGGCGAGCCTTGAGGCAGTCCAGTCTTGGGCTAGCCTTGGGTCAGCCTTGTGAGAATCTTGGGGACTTTTCCCCAGGGCGCTGTGTCTTATAGAGTGCTCCAAAAGATCGACTAAGACGAGAGCTGAAACGTATTTCGTTGTGTGTGTCTTATTTGACTGTAAAGTATAAGTGACTTTCCCGATCCCGTACCTCAAGGGGACGAGATAGAGAGACGAGACGAGATTCCCCCCTGACAAGTGTGGAGACCCCGAGAGAGAAGAGATTTTACCCCTGATAGTACTACTACAAATAATGCATCGAATTACAGCGATGTTATGGAAACTACATATTCAAATTTGGCATTTTGCTGAACAAATATGCGTACATAGATAGTTATTATATCTGAGATATCTCATTTGTCTGAAAAAGTATAGTGTCAGCTGATACTATATCCTCGAATTGATACGACGATCCATTGACGCCGAACTACGTCGTCATTGGTAAAATGCAATTGCATTTATTTTGATGTTAGTCCTCCGACAACAACATGTTCAAAAAGCCTGTTCGAACTTTGACCTCTGGGAGTTGGGGGATACAATTGTGCAAGCATCTAACAGTACGCCCTTACGGATAGATACTGCTTTAATGTTTTATTTATAAGTAACATGATATCGCTTTTAACAGCTTATAACATTAATATCAATGGCTCTCCTATCTTTGATCTCTACCCCAACCTTCAAACAAAAACAGCAACCTCTGTGAATTGAGTCCGAGTGGAATGCATCTGGAGCTGAGTCCAATATTGAATTTAATACCGTGTTACTTTGGGAGACACAAAAACCATTGCTGTGCCTCTAAATCTAAGTCTGCCAAGAGTACCATGGTGCCTGTCTCATGCGATCCATTCGGTGCTCGAATTCGATTGTTCATGTATTCTCCTCTGAATATATATACCGGTGTCGCAAGTGTCACCTGTGAGACGTATATTGTGAGATATGTATTTATTTCATTCATTTACAGTATTTTTAGTATTTCCTTTTATTTTCATTTTTTTATTATTATTACATGTTTTTGACTTTATTGTATTTTATGTCAAGATCTCAAATGGGATACGATAGCAATAAAGAATTAAAGCCGCAAGCGGCGTCACCGGGGCCCAAGCTGACAAGATTCTGTTTCATAATCAATGAGGTCACATGTTAGACAATCAGGTAGCTTGAATTATCAGTAACATGAGGTCAAAATGAAGTTGGTACCATGTATTTACCTGGTTTGGTTATCGAAATGGTTTTCAGGATATATAATGAGCCATGTTCTTATGCACAATAATGAGATTACATAATCATATATAGCCATTTCTAATGTCAGTTACATCTTTCATTCAATGTCTTCATAATGACACTAGTTACATGTCCTGCTCTGCGACAGTGTTTTAGATATGACTGCTATGCATATTAATGAGCTCACATGACCATATATGGTCATGTTATTTTAATCAAATCTCTTGTTCACTGTTGTCATAATAACACAGGATTCATCTTCCTAACTGCAACAGTGTTTAAGATATAATGGTTATGCATATTAATGAGTTCACATGACCATATATGGTCATCTGTTATTTTAATCAAATCTCTTGTTCACTGTTGTCATGATAACACAGGATTTATCTTCCTAATTGCAACAGTGTTTAAGATATAATGGTTATGCATATTAATGAGTTCACATGTCCATATATGGTCATCTGTTATTTTAATCAAATCTCTTGTTCACTGTTGTCATAATAACACAGGATTCATCTTCCTAACTGCAACAGTGTTTAAGATATTATGGTTATGCATATTAATGAGTTCACATGACCATATATGGCCATCTGTCATTTTAATGAAATCACTTTTTTAATGTTGTCATAATAACACAGGTTTCATCTCCCTAACTACAACAGTGCTTGAGTTATAACAGTTATGCATATTAATGAGGTTAGAAGCCCCCACCCCATGGGTGCCCAGCCACGTGGCCTAACAGTGTGCTATTGGGGCAAAATGATGCATCTGATGACACAAATGCACATACAAAATTTGAAAGAAATCAGACTAATACAAAACATGTAGTTGCATAATTTCTATTTTCACAAAATCCAAGATGGCGGCCAAACCACGTGACTGATCAAAATAATATTATTTTTCTCGTATGCAGCTAAGGCCAGGCATGGCAAATATAAAAACATCTAGTAGATTGGTTGAATCGTCTCTGAGAAACAAATACCCAAACTTTTGGTCAATTTTGCTTAAAATCCAAAATGGCGGCCAAACCATGTGACTGATCTGAAATTTTTTTTAGGTTTCTGAAAGGGCTTGATACACAGATGCCATGAAGCAAAATTGAAAATATTCCCTCAAGTGTTGCCAGAGTAAAAAACTACTTCCTGTTTAGAAGAAATCCAAAATGGTGGCCAAACCACGTGACCAATCGTAAACATTTTTTCAAACATAAATGGGATTCATATATAGAAGCTAAATACTACATGTGAGAGCATTCTGCTTGGTGGTTCTGAAGAAGAAGATTTTTAAGTGTTTTTTGCCGTTTTTAGGAAAAACAAAATGGCGGGAAAAGTCACATGACCGCTAAAGTTTTTATTGCTGATATTTATTACACATGAGTTGTACTATATACCATAAAAAAATCTAGACGCCTAGACCCTCAGAAAGTGGTAAAACAGCCACTTCCGGTTTTATTTCAATCCAATATGGCTGCTAAACTAATTGACCAATCGAAATTCTGAAAGCATGTTGCACTAGTTCACATTAGGGACTATCAGCATACAGCATTATCAGACCATTCTGTTCAGCGGTTTTCTCAAACGGCTTGACGAAAAAAGTTACGGAAGAAAGAAGAAGATGATGAAGAAGAAAAATCCGAACAATAAGAATAGGGGCCACGCCCTACAGGCTTGGGCCCCTAATGAGGTCACATGTCAGACAATCAGCTGCAGGTAGATTGTATTATCAGTAACATGAGGTCGAAATGAAGTTGGTACCATGTATTTACCTCGTTTGGTTATTGAAATATGGTTTTCAGGATATATAATGAGCCATGTTCTTATGCACAATAATGAGATTACATAATCATATATAGCCATTTCTAATGTCAGTTACATCTTTCATTCAATGTCTTCATAGTGACACGAGTTACATGTCCTGCTCTGCAACTGTGTTTTAGATATGACTGCTTTGCATATTAATGAGTTCACATGACCATATATGGTCATCTGTTATTTTAATCAAATTTCTTGTTCACTGTTGTCATAATAACACAGGATTCATCTTCCTAACTGCAACAGTGTTTAAGATATAATGGTTATGCATATTAATGAGTTCACATGACCATATATGGTCATCTGTTATTTTAATCAAATCTCTTGTTCACTGTTGTCATAATAACACAGGATTCATCTTCCTAACTGCGACAGTGTTTTAGATATGACTGCTATGCATATTAATGAGTTCACATGACCATATATGGTTATCTGTTATTTTAATCAAATCTCTTGTTCATTGTTGTCATAATGACACAGGATTTATCTTCCTAACTGCGACAGTGTTTTAGATATAATGGTTATGCATATTAATGAGTTCACATGACCATATATGGTTATCTGTTATTTTAATCAAATCTCTTGTTCACTGTTGTCATAATGACACAGGATTCATCTTCCTAACTGCAACAGTGTTTGAGATATAACGATTACGCATATTAATGAGCTCACGTGACTATATATGGTCATCTGTTATTTTAATCAAATCTTTTGTTCAATGTTGTCATAATAACACAGGATTCCACTTCCTAACTGCAACAGTGTTTGAGATATGACAGTTATGCATATTAATGAGCTCACATGACCATATATGGTCATTTGTTATTTTAATCGAATCTCTTGTTCAAGGTTGTCATAATAACACAGGATTCATCATCCTAACTACAACAGTGCTTGAGTTATAACAGTTATGCATATTAATGAGGTTAGAAGCCCCCACCCCATGGGTGCCCAGCCACGAGGCCTAACAGTGTGCTATTGGGTCAAAATTATGCATCTGATGACACAAATGCACATACAAAATTTGAAAGAAATCAGACTAATACAAAACATGTAGTTGCATAATTTCTATTTTCACAAAATCCAAGATGGCGGCCAAACCACGTGACTGATCAAAGTAATATTATTTTTCTCGTATGCAGCTAAGGCCAGGCATGGTAAATATAGAAACGTCTAGTAGATTGGTTGAATCGTCTCTGAGAAACAAATACCCAAACTTTTGGTCAATTTTGCTTAAAATCCAAAATGGCGGCCAAACCATGTGACTGATCTGAATTTTTTTTTAGGTTTCTGAAAGGGCTTGATACACAGATGCCATGAAGCAAAATTGAAAATACTCCCTCAAGTGTTGCCAGAGTAAAAAACTACTTCCTGTTTAGAAGAAATCCAAAATGGTGGCCAAACCACGTGACCAATCGTAAACATTTTTTCAAACATAAATGGGATTCATATAAAGAAGCTAAATACTACATATGAGTGCATTCTGCTTGGTAGTTCTGAAGAAGAAGATTTTTAAGTGTTTTTTGCCGTTTTTAGGAAAAACAAAATGGCGGGAAAAGTCACATGACCGCTAAAGTTTTTATTGCTGATATTTATTACACATGAGTTGTACTATATACCATAAAAAAATCTAGACGCCTAGACCCTCAGAAAGTGGTCAAACAGCCACTTCCGGTTTTATTTCAATCCAATATGGCTGCCAAACTAATTGACCAATCGAAATTCTGAAAGCATGTTGCACCAGTTCACATTAATGACTATAAGTATAGAGCATTTTCAGACTATTAAGTTCAGCAGTTTTCTCAAACGGCTTGACGAAAAAAGTTACGGAAGAAAGAAAGAAGAAAGAAAAAACCGGACAATAAGAATAGGGGCCTCGCCCTTCAGGCTTGGGCCCCTAATTAAAGCCGCAAGCGGCATCACCGGGGCCCAAGCTGATCTATCATGACAAGATTCTGTTTCATAATAAATGAGGTCACATGTTAGACAATCAGGTAGCTTGTATTATCAGTAACATGAGGTCAAAATGAAGTTGGTACCATGTATTTACCTGGTTTGGTTATCGAAATATGGTTTTCAGGATATATAATGAGCCATGTTCTTATGCACAATAATGAGATTACATAATCATATATAGCCATTTCTAATGTCAGTTACATCTTTCATTCAATGTCTTCATAATGACACTAGTTACATGTCCTGCTCTGCGACAGTGTTTCAGATATGACTGCTATGCATATTAATGAGTTTACATGACCATATATGGTCATCTGTTATTTTAATCAAATCTCTTGTTCATTGTTGTCATAATAACACAGGATTCATCTTCCTAACTGCAACAGTGTTTAAGATATAATGGTTATGCATATTAATGAGTTCACATGACCATATATGGTCATCTGTTATTTTAATCAAATCTCTTGTTCACTGTTGTCATAATAACACAGGATTCATCTTCCTAACTGCAACAGTGTTTAAGATATAATGGTTATGCATATTAATGAGTTCACATGACCATATATGGTCATCTGTTATTTTAATCAAATCTCTTGTTCAACGTTGTCATGATAACACAGGAATCATCTTCCTAACTCCAACAGTGCTTGAGATATATCAGTTATGCATATTAATGAGGTTAGAAGCCCCCCACCCCATGGGTGCCCAGCCACGTGGCCTAACAGTGTGCTATTGAGGCAAAATGATGCATCTGATGACACAAATGCACATACAAAATTTGAAAGAAATCAGACTAATACAAAACATGTAGTTGCATAATTTCTATTTTCACAAAATCCAAGATGGCGGCCAAACCACGTGACTGATAAAAATAATATTATTTTTCTCGTATGCAGCTAAGGCCAGGCATGGTAAATATAAAAACATCTAGTAGATTGGTTGAATCATCTCTGAGAAACAAATACCCAAACTTTTGGTAAATTTTGCTTAAAATTCAAAATGGCGGCCAAACCATGTGACTGATCTGAATTTTTTTTTAGGTTTCTGAAAGGGCTTGATACACAGATGCCATGAAGCAAAATTGAAAATATTCCCTCAAGTGTTGCCAGAGTAAAAAACTACTTCCTGTTTAGAAGAAATCCAATATGGTGGCCAAACCACGTGACCAATCGCAAACATTTTTTCAAACATAAATGGGATTCATATATAGAAGCTAAATACTACATATGAGAGCATTCTGCTGGGTGGTTCTGAAGAAGAAGATTTTCAAGTGTTTTTTGCCGTTTTTAGGAAAAACAAAATGGCGGGAAAAGTCACATGACCGCTAAAGTTTTTATTGCTGATATTTATTACACATGAGTTGTACTATATACCATAAAAAGATCTAGACGCCTAGACCCTCAGAAAGTGGTCAAACAGCCACTTCCGGTTTTATTTCAATCCAATATGGCTGCCAAACTAATTGTCCAATCGAAATTCTGAAAGCATGTTGCACCAGTTCACATTATGGACTATCAGTATAGAGCATTATCAGACCATTCTGTTCAGCGGTTTTCTCAAACGGCTTGACGAAAAAAGTTACGGAAGAAAGAAAGAAAGAAGAAAGAAGATTAAAGCCGCAAGCGGCGTCACCGGGGCCCAAGCTGATAAGATTCTGTTTCATAATTAATGAGGTTACATGTTAGACAATCAGGTAGCTCTTATTATCAGTAACATGAGGTTGAAATGAAGTTGGTACCATGTATTTACCTGCTTTGGTTATCGAAATATGGTTTTCAGGATATATAATGAGCCATGTTCTTATGCACAATAATGAGATTACATAATCATATATAGCCATTTCTAATGTCAGTTACATCTTTCATTCAATGTCTTCATAATGACACTAGTTACATGTCCTGCTCTGCGACAGTGTTTTAGATATGACTGCTTTGCATATTAATGAGTTCACATGACCATATATGGTCATCTGTTATTTTTAATCAAATCTCTTGTTCACTGTTGTCATAATAACACAGGATTCATCTTCCTAACTGCAACAGTGTTTAAGATATAATGGTTATGCATATTAATGAGTTCACATGACCATATATGGTCATCTGTTATTTTAATCAAATCTCTTGTTCACTGCTGTCATAATAACACAGGATTCATCTTCCTAACTGCAACAGTGTTTAAGATATAATGGTTATGCATATTAATGAATTCACATGACCATATATGGTCATCTGTTATTTTAATCAAATCTCAGGTTCACTGCTGTCATGATAACACGTGAATCATCTTCCTAATTACAACAGTGTTTAAGATATAATGGTTATGCATATTAATGAGTTCACATGACCATATATGGCCATCTGTTATTTTAATCAAATCTCTTGTTCACTGTTGTCATAATAACACAGGATTCATCATCCTAACTACAACAGTGCTTGAGTTATAACAGTTATGCATATTAATGAGGTTAGAAGCCCCCACCCCATGGGTGCCCAGCCACGTGGCCTAGCAGTGTGCTATTGGGGCAAAATGATGCATCTGATGACACAAATGCACATACAAAATTTGAAAGAAATCAGACTAATACAAAACATGTAGTTGCATAATTTCTATTTTCACAAAATCCAAGATGGCGGCCAAACCACGTGACTGATCAAAATAATATTATTTTTCTCATATGGAGCTAAGGCCAGGCATGGTAAATATAAAAACATCTAGTAGATTGGTTGAATCACCTCTGAGAAACAAATGCCCAAACTTTTGGTCAATTTTGCTTAAAATCCAAGATGGCGGCCAAACCATGCGACTGATCTGAAATCTTTTTCAGGTTTCTGAAAGGGTTTGATATACAGATGCCATGAAGCAAAATTGAAAATAATCCCTCAAGTGTTGCCAGTGTAAAAAACTACTTCCTGTTTAGAAGAAATCCAAAATGGTGGCCAAACCACTTGACCAATCGTAATAATTTTTTCAAACCTAAATGGGATTCATATATAGCAGCTAAATACTACATATGAGAGCATTCTGCTTGGTGGTTCTTAAGAAGAAGATTTTTTAGTGTTTTTTGCCGTTTTTAGGAGAAACAAAATGGCGGGAAAAGTCACATGACCGCTAAAGTTTTTATTGCTGATATCTATTACACATGAGTTGTACTATATACCATAAAAAAATCTAGAGGCCTAGACCCTCAGAAAGTGGTCAAACAGCTACTTCCGGTTTTATTTCATTCCAATATGGCTGCCAAACTAATTGACCAATCGAAATTCTGAAAGCATGTTGCACCAGTTCACATTAGGGACTATCAGTATAGAGCATTATCAGATCATTCCGTTCAGCGGTATTCTCAAACGTCTTGACGAAAAAAGTTACGGAAGAAAGAAAGAAGAAGAAGAAGAAGAAACCGGACGATAACAATAGGGGCCTCGCCCTTCGGGCTTGGGCCCCTAATTAAAGCCGCAAGCGGCGTCACCGGGGCCCAAGCTATCGGACGAATTTCATCATTAAAGTGGTCACCGAATTGCCATTAAGGTACTTTGAATGATTTGTACCTTGAGGTTGATGTGCCTTCTATTTACCTGGTTTGGTAATGAGATATGGTTTTTAGAATATATAAGGAGCCATGTGCTTATGCATATTATTGAGGTTACAATGTCATATATGGTATTCTTTTATATTAGTCTTTTGTTTGATTACTTCATTGTGGCACTGGTTTTGCAACAGTGTTTCAGATATGACAGTTATGCATATTAATGAGTTCACGTGACCATATATGGTCATCTTTTATTTTAGTGAGAGCTCTTGTTTACCATCATCTTAATAATGTAGACCAGGAAGTTTGAATGAACAGTTACATTAGGTACACATGCAGTTAGTTGCATGTATTTACCTGGTCTGGTTATTAAGATATGGTTTTCAAAATATATAATTAGCCATGTGTTTATGGATAATAATGAGGTTTGTTTGATGCCTTCATTATGGTACAAGTTACATATCCCGTTCTGTAATAGTGTTACAGATATGACAGTTATGCATATTAATGAGCTCACAGGACCACATATGGTCATCTGTTATTTTAATCACATTTCTTGTTCAACATCATCATAATAAAACAAGTTTCATCTTCCTAACTGCAACAGTGTTTGAGATATAATGGTTATGCATATTAATGAGTTCACATGAACATATATGGTCATCTGTTATTTTAATCAAATCTCTTGTTCACTGTTGTCATAATAACACAGGATTCATCTTCCTAACTGCAACAGTGTTTAAGATATAATTGTTATGCATATTAATGAGTTCACATGACCATATATGGTCATCTGTTATTTTAATCAAATCTCTTGTTCACTGCTGTCATAATAACACAGGATTCATCTTCCTAACTGCAACAATGTTTAAGATATAATGGTTATGCATATTAATGAGTTCACATGACCATATATGGTCATCTGTTATTTTAATCAAATCTCTTGTTCACTGTTGTCATAATAACACAGGATTCATCTTCCTAACTGCAACAGTGTTTAAGATATAATTGTTATGCATATTAATGAGTTCACATGACCATATATGGTCATCTGTTATTTTAATCAAATCTCTTGTTCACTGCTGTCATAATAACACAGGATTCATCTTCCTAACTGCAACAATGTTTAAGATATAATGGTTATGCATATTAATGAGTTCACATGACCATATATGGTCATCTGTTATTTTAATCAAATCTCAGGTTCACTGCTGTCATAATAACACAGGATTCATCTTCCTAATTACAACAGTGTTTGAGATATAATGGTTATGCATATTAACGAGTTCAAATGACCATATATGGTAATCTGTTATTTTAATGAAATCAATTGTGAAATGTTGTCATAATAACACAGGTTTCATCTTCCTAACTCCAACAGTGCTTAAGATATATCAGTTATGCATATTAATGAGGTTAGAAGCCCCCACCCCCATGGGTGCTCAGCCACGTGGCATAGCAGTGTGCTATTGGGGCAAAATGATGCATCTGATGACACAAATGCACATACAAAATTTGAAAGAAATCAGACTAATACAAAACATGTATTTGCATAATTTATATTTTCACAAAATCCAAGATGGCGGCCAAACCACGTGACTGATCAAAATAATATTATTTTTCTCGTATGCAGCTAAGGCCAGGCATGGTTAATATAAAAACATCTAGTAGATTGGTTGAATCGTCTCTGAGAAACAAATACCCAAACTTTTGGTCAATTTTGCTTAAAATCCAAAATGGCGGCCAAACCATGTGACTGATCTGAAATTTTGTTTAGGTTTCTGAAAGGGCTTGATACACAGATGCAATGAAGCAAAATTGAAAATATTCCCGCAAGTGTTGCCAGAGTAAAAAACTACTTCCTGTTTAGAAGGAATCCAAAATGGTGGCCAAACCACGTGACCAATCGTAAACATTTTTTCAAACATAAATGGGATTCATATATAGAAGCTAAATACCACATATGAGAGCATTCTGCTTGGTGGTTCTGAAGAAGAAGATTTTAAAGTGTTTTTTGCCGTTTTTAGGAAAAACAAAATGGCGGGAAAAGTCACATGACCGCTAAAGTTTTTATTGCTGATATTTATTACACATGAGTTGTACTATATACCATAAAAAAATATAGACGCCTAGACCCTCAGAAAGTGGTCAAACAGCCACTTCCGGTTTTATTTCAATCCAATATGGCTGCCAAACTAATTGACCAATCGAAATTCTGAAAGCATGTTGCACCAGTTCACATTAGGGACTATCAGTATAGAGCATTTTCAGACTATTCAGTTCAGCAGTTTTCTCAAACGGCTTGACGAAAAAAGTTACGGAAGAAAGAAAGAAAGAAGAAAGAATTAAAGCCGCAAGCGGCATCACCGGGGCCCAAGCTGACAAGATTCTGTTTCATAATTAATGTGGTCACATGTTAGACAATCGGGTAGCTTGAATTATCAGTAACATGAGGTCAAAATGAAGTTGGTACCATGTATTTACCTGGTTTGGTTATCGAAATATGGTTTTCAGGATATATAATGAGCCATGTTCTTAATAATGAGATTACATAATCATATATAGCCATTTCTAATGTCCGTTACATCTTTCATTCAATGTCTTCATAATGACACTTGTTACACGTCCTGCTCTGCGACAGTGTTTTAGATATGACTGCTTTGCATATTAATGAGTTCACATTACCATATATGGTCATCTGTTATTTTTAATCAAATCTCTTGTTCACTGTTGTCATAATAACACAGGATTCATCTTCCTAACTGCAACAGTGTTTAAGATATAATGGTTATGCATATTAATGAGTTCACATGACCATATATGGTTATCTGTTATTTTAATCAAATCTCTTGTTCACTGTTGTCATAACACAGAATTCATCTTCCTAACTGCAACAGTGTTTAAGATATAATGGTTATGCATATTAATGAGTTCACATGACCATATATGGTCATCTGTTATTTTAATCAAATCTCTTGTTCACTGTTGTCATAATAACACAGGATTCATCTTCCTAACTGCGACAGTGTTTTAGATATGACTGCTATGCATATTAATGAGTTCACATGACCATATATGGTTATCTGTTATTTTAATCAAATCTCTT
The DNA here is from genome assembly GCF_978046115.1 of Saccoglossus kowalevskii. Classification (NCBI taxonomy): domain Eukaryota; kingdom Metazoa; phylum Hemichordata; class Enteropneusta; family Harrimaniidae; genus Saccoglossus; species Saccoglossus kowalevskii. The sequence continues at coordinate 30,286,050 of NC_140648.1, read as the reverse complement.
GTTCACTGTTGTTATAATGACACAGGATTTATCTTCTTAACTGCGACAGTGTTTAAGATATAATGGTTATGCATATTAATGAGTTCACATGACCATATATGGTTATCTGTTATTTTAATCAAATCTCTTGTTAACTGTTGTCATAATGACACAGGATTCATCTTCCTAACTGCAACAGTGTTTGAGATATAACGATTACGCATATTAATGAGCTCACGTGACTATATATGGTCATCTGTTATTTTAATCAAATCTTTTGTTCAATGTTGTCATAATAACACAGGATTCCACTTCCTAACTGCAACAGTGTTTGAGATATGACAGTTATGCATATTAATGAGCTCACATGACCATATATGGTCATTTGTTATTTTAATCGTATCTCTTGTTTAACGTTGTCATAATAACACAGGATTCATCATCCTAACTACAACAGTGCTTGAGTTATAACAGTTATGCATATTAATGAGGTTAGAAGCCCCCCACCCCATGGGTGCCCAGCCACGTGGCCTAACAGTGTGCTATTGGGGCAAAATGATGCATCTGATGACACAAATGCACATACAAAATTTGAAAGAAATCAGACTAATACAAAACATGTAGTTGCATAATTTCTATTTTCACAAAATCCAAGATGGCGGCCAAACCACGTGACTGACTTAAATAATATTATTTTTCTCGTATGCAGCTAAGGCCAGGCATGGTAAATATAAAAACATCTAGTAGATTGGTTGAATCGTCTCTGAGAAACAAATACCCAAACTTTTGGTCAATTTTGCTTAAAATCCAAAATGGCGGCCAAACCATGTGACTGATCTGAAATTTTTTTTAGGTTTCTGAAAGGGCTTATTACACAGATGCCATGAAGCAAAATTGAAAATATTCCCTCAAGTGTTGCCAGAGTAAAAAACTACTTCCTGTTTAGAAGAAATCCAAAATGGTGGCCAAACCACGTGACCAATCGTAAACATTTTTTCAAACATAAATTGCATTCATATATAGAAGCTAAATACTACATATGAGAGCATTCTGCTTGGTGGTTCTGAAGAAGAAGATTTTCAAGTGTTTTTTGCCGTTTTTAGGAAAAACAAAATGGCGGGAAAAGTCACATGACCGCTAAAGTTTTTATTGCTGATATTTATTACACATGAGTTGTACTATATACCATAAAAAAATCTAGACGCCTAGACCCTCAGAAAGTGGTCAAACAGCCACTTCCGGTTTTATTTCAATCCAATATGGCTGCCAAACTAATTGTCCAATCGAAATTCTGAAAGCGTGTTGCACCAGTTCACATTATGGACTATCAGTATAGAGCATTATCAGACCATTCTGTTCAGCGGTTTTCTCAAACGGCTTGACGAAAAAAGTTACGGAAGAAAGAAGATGATGAAGAAGAAGAAAAAACCGGACAATAAGAATAGGGGCCTCGCCCTTCGGGCTTGGGCCCCTAAAAAAACCGGACAATAAGAATAGGGGCCTCGCCCTTCAGGCTTGGGCCCCTAATTACTTACTTACGTAGACAAGGCGTTTTATACATGGAAATACAAGCATGTATTATTTCTGCCACATTTAAAATGCAAAATGGACGAGAATTTGTATTTTTTATGTCGTTCTTTGATACTGTGTGTTAATAAATACATTGGATTCATCATGACATAAAAAAAAACATTCTTGCAGCAGGACACACTTAAAGCGGGGAAGTCGTCACCTGCGCATGCGTCAGATGGCCATAAGGTGTCATTGTTTACAAACAAGCGTCTACCCGTGAAACTTTGCGTTTGTAGCGTGTGTTGTTATCGTCGCTTGGGACTCAATTCCCGTGCGTGCATAGGCAATGTTATCGCCAACAAGCAGCACCAAACGATACTATTAACTATGTTCTCTTCCATATTGCATTTTAAACAAATACAGACATATTTTGTGTTTAACATGAATACAGATTGATACATGTAATTGTATTATTCCTGTATTACTTCAGTATATATAAATACATGGCAATGCTCGTAACATAGTCATCGCTCAATGCATCGAAGCATCGTACGCATGCATCCTCGGCGAGTGACTGTACGTGGTTATTACAGCTGAACTAGATCTAGATTATGTATGTTTCACATTGCCATAATATATACACAGTTACAGGATACGGAAGGGGTTCTGAGAATTACATGAACAGTAGTTGGTGTGTTAATTTACTGATTGTGTATTTACTTGGTTAGGAACTGCAAGCCTGGGAAAATTATTGCAATCTATTTGTGTTAATCATAATCACTCATCTATTGTTTTAAATCTTCTTTTGCCATTACGAATGTGAAACGTGATTGTGTTATGCTGTTGGTACTTTGTCATTAATCATCTCCGACACTACACTTTAAGGATACGTTATGGTCGAAAACAGGTAATTTATAACATGTTTTTGTCTGATACAGCACGTTAATGATAAAATCGGATTATGATTTATTATCATCAACAGAATATGTCAAATTAGCAGTCGTCCAATAATATTCGTTCGATGAAATATGAAAACAATTATACGCATGCGCAGTGATTGTTATTGTACGTACCAAAACAATCAGTGCCCGGGACCCCCTTGTAAGGACGGTGAGGATGGTGATAGATCTCACCCCCATGCAAAAGTTCGTGCCGCCGCCTCAGCTACAAGAATAGGGTGAACTATCCAATGTATTCAATGAATATTCATCAAATCAAATGACATCATAACAAAATTACATGTTTTAGCAGATGGTTGGTTTTAATTATGTCTGAATGCGTGAAGAGAGTGCAATGTCTGTTTACAGCTACCTGTCACTAGATGCTAAATATCTCACATATACAATAATTTCATGCGTTACAGACAGCTCGGAAACTCGTCTCACATTCATTTCGACCAAATTTGTTTTGAAGCCGAAATTCGCACATTTTTGCTAAATACTTTGGATAAGTTTTCGAGATGTCGTGGAATATCTCCTTCAAATTAGGATTTCTTCCCGAGGAGCACTGAACTATGGGTACCTTGAATCATACACTTCACTGAGTCAACCCGACATTCACTAATAAAATTATGCCAGATAACCTATCTTGTCTATTACAACTGGAACGGTTGTCAGGTTGCATCAATCCAAATGTCATAGTTATTACCCACAAAAGTGTTTCTGGTCATTTCATTCTTTAAGTGCCTTGTTACTTTGAATGGTAAACTATATATCCCAGAATGCATCAGTGTAATTGAATCGGACAGAGGTCATAGTGTGCCGTCACATCCACTCATGCCTTCTGTTAACTATCGTTTCAGAGTCAACGAACTTTATAATCTCATTATAATAATCCGAAAACTGACAATTCAGGGGCACTTACGTATCATTAGTATCAATACAATTGGTGAATATTTTATGATACATTTAATGTGTATATCAGTATACAGTAAACAATTCCCATACGAAAATAAGCTTCAAGTTACCCATAGTTTATTCATTTCTATTTATAGGACAACGTGCCAGTAATGTAAAAATGTTCAATTTGGGTATTGTAATACAAATCAAATTGAAGCTGAATTTCACCTTTCGCCTTTTTTGTTACCCAGATTGCTATGGCAACCTCTAAAATATTGTAGGACGTGGTCCACCACGTGATACAGATGAAATAAGACAGTATGCAGCCGATAACACAAATTTCCACGTCACCTTAATTATTTCTAGGGGGCTTTTCAGTGATTTGTTGAATCAAAAGGAGCTGTATTGCCTTACCACAGCAACAGTTTAATTATTCAATTCCACGACAGTTATAAATACGTCTGCCGCTATTTTAGTTTGAGATGTAGCTTTGAGTTTATTTTTTGCGATCCTGTATGGCCTGCATGGTAACAGTCAAGTATAACTGACTCTTCGGTTCACCTTGATTTTAACCTCTATACCATTGCATGCAATGCATCCAGTACTCGAATAGACCATTTTCCGTTTACTGCGAGAATCACGCGTTATGCGTGAAATCGAACGTAAAAACAGGACAAGCAAAGGTCATAGCGTCGTAGTGGCGTCAAACATCGCGGGGGATTCAACAAACGCGAAAGTATTTTGGGGACATTTCCAAGCTTAATAATGTGCTGTCCACATTTGATGATAGACAATTTCGATTAAGTGAGGGTATTCGGAAGCAATATTCCTCTGTCGAAGATCGGCCGGTTGATGTGAGCTACGAAATAAAGAAATTCGAGTTGAAAATCAAATCGTTCGATTTTTGCAGCAGACGTTCGACGCGCGTCTTTCATGCATCTCGCGAGATCTCGCAATTGTACGGAAAATCACCTATTAAAGTTCACTATCACGGTCAGCCTACCTATGACAAGTCTTTAAAAGAGTTTGTTTGAAAATCAGTGTCAAGTTGAAATGAAACTTTGAACAAAAGCTCGAATAAACAAACAATAGAAGTATGAAAATATATGCTTATTTAATAAAAATCAATCTAAAACTGTGCTGGGGTCAGTCTGCCGGATGTCTCCTGTGTTCGTGATCTACAATGACGTATGCATCGTGACAGGAACATACTCTGTTGGTGTTTGGTTGTAAATTGTCACGTACGTCATCGGAAAGATTCATACAAATGTCAAATTTGAGCAAAAGTTGATGTTTTCAATGTACTAGGCGAAACCTTATAAATCTACAAAAAGGTGCTTCAATCGAACATTGAGAACTATACATCTATAACTTGGATCCAGCTATCACATGAAACCGTTATCTCGTTTGAACAACTTCAAACATGAATATTAATATGAATATTTGTACAACTTTAAACATGAATATAAACATGCGCTTCGGATCATATCTTAGTATCACGTGATGCGAGTGTCTGGTAGACATCACTACTGGTACAGCTAATCGTGCAGGGATTTGCAACGATCATCACCATGGAAACGCTACCAAAGAAACATGCCGTTAGCGTTGTCAGTGTCTTTGTTTTGGATTATAGCAGGTTATTGGTGCAAATAATACTTATTTATATCTAGTTCTGGTATCTGGTAGTAGACAGCATACATTAGGCATATTGACTGGAACACATTTGCCCACACACGGAATCAACATCAGAAAATACATACAAACAAAGGCTTGTATGACTAAACCAGTAGAAACAGATATATGGACCTCAAGGCATTCAGCCAGGAAGTGATGTCAGGTGTTTTGAAAACCGAGTGAGCTTATTCTGCTCCACATGTGGCATCGGCGATCTATCACGATCTATGTAACTGTTGTGAATTGGTAATTGGTTTAGACATGCTATGCATCACATAAGTAACATAGTTGCCTTGCGAGATTATTTGACAACTTAATTTCGTTATTTTATACACTAGGTTATGTTAAAGCAACACAAGTATTTAAGATAAGACTCATTGTGACACGACAGCTCAAGTTCAAGTATGCCGCAAATTGTTCTATCTGTGTCTAGATGAACAGTGGACTTTACATCGAATGCCTATTGGATTTGGCTATTTTTTGCTCCGCTGAATTGTCCAATGTTTAAATACTAGTATTTCCCAAGCAAGCTGATGTAAAAGATAATTATAGGCTATGAGCAAAACTAGAAACGGCTCGTTTATTTCTACGACTTGGATGTCATTTGAATCCGGTACCAGCATCAAAAACTCAGATTTTTCCCTCAAATGTTTTCTACTCATTTCTGGGAGGCGGGGATAAATATAATTTACCAAGCCAGAATTGAGAAAACATTTTAGAAGAACAAACCGACCATAAGATACAGAGATTTTGTTAACGTGTCCGCCCATTATCAGGGAGATCGTGGGTTCGACTCTTATGGTCAGCCTCACACTCATCAGTTTTGACAGAAAATGATAGTAATATGCGTTGCCAATCCTATAAAATACTGGCTAAATACATTAATAAATCGGTGTAGTTATGTAAAAACCGAGCCAGGTGCGAACTAACCCAGACACATGTCCAGTCAACTCAGAAGCACATAAGTAGTGCATCCGAATTTGGTCACGTTAAATCTGTTTTTCAAAAAATATAATAATAAAAATGCACATTATATATAGTTGAACGCACCGGAAGTTGTTTTACATACGTCTGAAATGACGAATAAAGAAATGAATCTGCCAGTAAGGGAGTACAATACTATTTATATAATACCTAATACTAGTAACGAAGGTGCCAGTATTTAATAGGATGTTCAATCTAGATCAAGAAAAATAAATGTTATAATTACGGGCATACGGTGACCACGGACTGACGTTCCTGCACCATTACACATATGCTAATTACACCTTCCATATTTATGCTTAGGTTTCATCCATATAATATATGTTGGAAAATGCATCTTATTATGAAGTCAACATGTTCGTGATGTCGCATTCAGATTACAACCCACGAACATCAAAGAAGATCCAATAATATTTAAATAACCGCCGCTACTTTAGTGTGTGTATTATACTGAAGGTCCCTGAGGTCATTGAGTGTTTTGAATCAGTGAGATGCGTAATCAAACGTTAATGCTGTATACGAAGCCGTATATCATCAGATGACATACAATATGTAAGCTACTAATGTATTGAGAGTAAGATAACATCTAGACAATATAGGCCTGGGTAACCATATAAATCACTGTAATGTCTATATCCCGTGTACCACGTGTTGTGTGATTTGTAATAGAGAACGAGGTCAGTATGTTGAACTTCACAGATGACATACAATATGTAAGCTACTAATGTATTGAGAGTAAGATAACATCTAGACAATATAGGCCTGGGTAACCATATAAATCACTGTAATGTCTATATCCCGTGTACCACGTGTTGTATGATTTGTAATAGAGAACGAGGTCAGTATGTTGAACTTCACAGATGACATACAATATGTAAGCTACTAATGTATTGAGAGTAAGATAACATCTAGACAATATAGGCCTGGGTAACCATATAAATCACTGTAATGTCTATATCCCGTGTACCACGTGTTGTATGATTTGTAATAGAGAACGAGGTCAGTATGTTGAACTTCACAGATGCAATAGAAGACATATATTTTATTCAGTAATACTACCCTTCTAAAAACATTTGGTACTTGAATATGTGTGTATTGTTCTTGTATAATTTAAAATATGAATCAGCGAGACTGTGAATAGAAATCAGTGTTTATAAAGCTGCCATTTTGCAATAAAGTATGTTTTTATTGCTGTAATATTACATTTCACTGATACTAAATGGTTTCGCCGTAATGTCGATGTGTATTGCAACATGTTTACTAATATAGTATTGCATTGCAAGACAGTGATTTGCAGACACATGTCAGGCCACTCGGTGGCAAGAAAACACTAGTTTTCTTTCCGGTAGCGTGTCTTCCAGTTTGTTTATTATCGTAACTGTGGCATCACTGTTGTAATATTCATAGTCACATATATCTAATTTGAGGTATAGTGACTTAAAAATTATAACTTATTTGGGAGATGTTATGGTTAAATGGGACTTGACTGATCTTAATCGTGTTAGGCCCATTAAGCCCCACATTGACCTTTATCAGCCAGACGCATGGAAATAAATAAATAAATAATTGGTGAAATAAAGGAACAACTTGAACAAACTCGAAGAACAAGAATAAATAAATAAACTGGAAACGAAGGTGGAGGGAGGAGGGAATGAAGAAGCCCTACGCAATCGAAGACAATATTGTGATATGGTGCACATGTCCCGTTGTGCGCTGCCTGCCTGCACATTGTGGTCAAACTATTTACAGTACTGTTTTACGACGTCGATAATATCTCTTTTGAACGTTTTAGTTTGGCTAGTATTTTTCTTGCGAATTTATGTCCTTCGTTAGCTGTCATATCAGTGTTTGCATTCTGATGATCTCTCGTGTCTTCCAGTTCGGCCAGGGCAGGCCGGTACTGGTGTCGATATTCCGGCGGGGTTCCCACTGCCACTATGTTGTCTGCGCTACGTTTATTGAATGTTTCTGTTGTTGTTAGCACCCATTCACTGGTCATTCTTTCTCTACCCTTGGCATCTGATGACGTGTTAACCCCATGTGCTTCCAGCAGTACGCTTAGTTCGTCCATTGATTTGCTGTACCTCCTGAATGTCTCACTATGCAGCAACGGTTCATTTTCTCTTTTTATCCAATCATCGCCTAGATACTTGTAAATTTCTCTAATTGCGCACCGTTTATCTGGTCTGATGTCCAATATTTTCCTGAAACATTTCATCAGACGAGGGGTGAACCGTCTCCACTGCGTTGGTATAGCAGGGGTTTTACGCCGTTGCCAATGGATAAATTCCAGGAAGTACGCATCTGCCGTGTTCGCGGCTTCCCATGGGAAATTCCCTGTAAGTATAGAGAACAATAAGACGCCAAATGCCCAGACATCTTGACTAGATTCAACGTAGAATCCTTCATTTTTTACGGCTTGGCATATTTCCGGCGGTGTGTAAGGTATGCTGCCACTGATCTTTCTAACGTGAGTCCCACTCCGACGTGTCATCCCGAAGTCCATAAGTTTTACAATGGAACAATCTGGACTGAAAAGTAGAACGTTTTCTGGCTTGATATCACGGTGTACGAACCCCTTAGTGTGTATAAAGTCTATTGCCGATGCGATTTGTTGCATGCATTGCTTAGCGACGCTTTCTGATAGTCCGTGCTGAGGTGGGATGGCTTCGAATAAGTCACCGTAGGCGGTGTACTCCTGGGCGAACACATAAGCTGTGGGCGTTTCAAACGCTACGTCGTAGCTATTAATAACATTCGGATGCACTGACAGAAAGTCACCCAATGTGCATTCCCGTTGGAAGTCTTTGAACTTGGTGGATTTCTTACAGAGTGATTTCAATGCCAGCTGTAGCCCACTCTCCCTGTGTACAGCCAGGTCAACTCTGCCATACGTACCGCGACCGAGTTCTCTTACGATGTCGTAGTAATCCTCCAGACTAACGAGATTGAGAAGTTTGTCATTATTGCTAAGTTTGTGCGGTGATTGCAACATGGTGGGAGAATTAATATAACAGTTGTCACCGGCTCCAGTGGTCGTATTATTCTCGCCTTACACACACTGCTTGAACCGTGACCTGAAGAAAAAAAATACATTACGTTAGAATTGATGGGAAATTTCCCAGCAAGCATTGCTAAATAATTTGATTGAATCTTATCGAATGTAACCGGGGTATTCACAGTTAATAACTTATCACATTCACAGCTGCGTACAATCATGAAGCGATCTATCTGGTCTAATCAACTAATTTCTATATACATTTCAACATTTCGAGGTAATTGTTGTTGAAAATGAGAAGCAAGTATTGTAAATCGAGATTATGTGCGACTATGATAATACAATACGTGCAGATAGTCGTCAGAATATAATTAATTTATGCGGTTGTTAACAAAACCTACATGAATATATATATAGTCGCCGAACTTTTTTCGCAAAAAACATGAATCGAGCCTTTATGAAATTGTCATATGTTCCTATTACAAATAACTCTCACTAAATCTCAAACTTAAAGGGCGGTAGTCGTCGCGCCACGCATGCGCGAGACATATGGGTCTCATATAAACAAAGATGACGACTTTGACTGTTGCGCATATCAACGAATACAAACTGAAACGTTACGAAGCTTTAATAAAGTATTTTTTTAGGTGGTTGGAAGGTATCAAAGGAGTCACCGGCGGTAATTAGTGCAAGTCGCGCCCAGGTAAAACCTCATACTTGTGATTACCATAAGGAGAGCGTATTGGATTGTGGGAAAATCAATGTTTATCAACACAAATGTCGCACATCACAGTGCGCAGAGCGACGACTGCCGCGCTTTAATGTGTGACATGTGGTGAAAAAATCATAATGCTGTAGACGTGGGTAGTTATGGTGGTCACGAATTATCAGTAAATATGTATTTTCATAAAATAATACGTTACATAAATTTCTTTGGAAATAGCTAAACAAACATTTTTGTATTTTGTCGGATAATCTCCAAAAATAATTCCGCACTGGGTTTGATTATTTCAAATCAATAATTATAAAACATTTTGACCTCCCCAACAAAATTGTTACATTTTTCACAGAGTTCACGACTCAGTAAATACGTAGTCAAATGAGTATATATATGTTTCTTTTCAAGGAAGAATTATCTCCCAGGTGACCCTATATGTGGGTATATTAACTGCAAGTACAAAACGATCTCCGTCAGAACAAAGACGCTTGGGAGCTACTCCAAGGACGCGGAGTGACAGGGAAGAGAAAGCGATGGAGGAAAAGTAACATAATTTGAATTGCAAATAACTTTTAATATTGGCAACATGAGTCATTTTAAATTTAATTGCTGGCTTGCCATCACGCAGCTGTCTCCTAGGTACTTGACACATCGTCGCTGACCCGCCTTAAGTGATGTTGATCGTGAATATTTTTAAAATGATTTTGTTAACCTCTAAAATCACCAGTCGCCAACATTCTGTGGGTTGTTCATCAATAAAGCGAATAAGTTGATAATTTGAAGAATCAGCTATATCATTATCCAAAATTCGAATTTGTCAAAGATTGCAATATACATGTTTGGTCACGTGACATTTACATATATTTCGAAATAAAAACTTAGCTATCATAATGATTGTATAATTCGTATTATTTACTGTACGCAGTGTTTACAAAAGTCAACCCTATTTTATATAAACGTCGACAGATTGTACACTGATTATGAAAATTTGCCATTCTCCTCACTTGTGTTTACAGTTCGTCAGGCAAGTTCATCTTAAGTAGCTCTCAGAGGTTTGGTTGGTTTCCTGTGAGACTATCACGACCTAGACTAGAACGTAGGGGAAGTGTTTTTTGTCTTGTAACAATGACACATACATTTTTTTTTCCATATAACCAAGTGTACTCAAGCATTTAATACTTCTGTCAACATTATCACGCCCGTCATCACTATCTGAGAACACGTCATCATTGTCTGAGAACATATCGTCACTGTCTGAGAACACGTCATCATTATCTGAGAACACGTCGGCACTATCTGAGAACTAAATAATATGTAAAAACTCCCGGATGTTTTTCAATGTAGACTACCTACATAGTGTGAACATTTCAATATAAAATAAACAGGTATGTGTACCTTTAATTTTTAATCTTCTAAATTGTATACGTGACAGAGCTTATATTTTGTTTGATGTACAGCAAAAAAAACACATGTTTTCGTGGGATGTCACGTACCTACGTCTATGCCTTAGGCCAGGTCATCTTGAATTTTCAAGGTGAATGTTCCGCCGAAGTGTTGTAGAGGGAGGAATGCCCGAACGAACAAAACCGTGCAGGCGGACGATGAGCCAGGTTGGCCGGATTGTTTTCTCTAATTTGATAGAAATAATGAAGTTTATGCAAGAAAACTTTGTTTTTTTTATTATAATTTATTGGAGTGAATTATCCTGCCACATTGACATGCGTAATGCCACGTCATGTTTTTTATGACGTAATGACATATAGTTGTTATGAAACATACCATATTATGGTTGTTATGACTTGATGATATATGGGTGTTCGCATGTAATAACATGGTTGTTATGACGTCATGACATATGGCTGTCATTAAAACAATGCCATATGACTGTCATGACGTAATGACATATGGCTGTCATAATATATGGTTGTTACGACGTAGTGGCATTGCTGTTATGAAGTACTGGCATATGGCTTTTATGACGTATGAAATATGGTTGCTACGAAAAAATGTCATGTGGCTGTTATGACGTATGACATGTGGTTGCTACGATGTAAAGTCATGTGGCTGTTATGACGTATGACATATGGTAGTTACGAGGTTATATAACATGGTTATTATGACGTTAAAAATATGAGTGTTATGTTTAATATCATCGATCACGGAATAAGTTTGATTTCGAAAAAACAGTCGTATTGGCTGAAAATTGAAATGATAGTCATCACAAAATGTTGGTTGCTTGTTGACTCCTCTGCTATAGCCGTATAACTCTATAGTTTTTATAATAGGCAAATATACCATTCAATTTTATAACAATCATTTATTTGTAGTCGTGGTATATTAATTGATTGTTCTCAGTTGACGTGCTATTATAAATTAACACCTGCGATTGAAGTGAAGAGATAAGTAAACCAGATGCAAATGATGGAGATGCGCTGACAGGTCAAATTAGGACAATGACGTCAACGCATGTACGATGAGTACTAATGTCTGGCTATTAACTACGATCTGAAGTTGTTGTTTTAAACATAAGTTATGTTAAATGTAAATTCCTATCTTGGGTCAAAACGTATCTGTAATATATGCAGCTCGAGGTCTCCTCGAACACAAAAATGAGGACATCGGAAATTAAATCGCGTATATTCCAGCCTATTAACTCGGTGGAGAAAGGAAAAACGAATCCGTATCCATGTGGAAATTGAATAGTGTATATTTGTTACAAAGTTCTTGATATACATATAGTGACTTGCGGGGAAGACATTTAAAATGTAGTACATATTAACTGCTGCGAAAATTCAGAACTGCATTTGTGTTTATATGTTAATGAAATGTTGAATAGTAGTCTACGTTAGATGTTAGTTATATTATTGGAATGTACAAAATATGCAAGTCCGTTGTCAGTAGTCGTGACGCTGAAATTATACAATGAGTTAAAGGGTATTCAAAAAAAATCAGATACGAGTTAAGGGGTATTCACAAACCACGTATGGTTTTAATATATGTAAAGCACGTTTCAACGTGTTCATACGGACAAGTGAAATAAATGTATTCGAAACAATAAATTATTCGTTAATATTGTATAGTCAGTGATTGGATAACAAACAACATACGCTGTGAAATGATTGGTTTATATAAAGTGTTGCGATTGGTTCATATAATGTAAGTATTCTAATGTATTGGTTCATGTGCTGTGATTGGTTCATATACTGTGAGTATTCTAATGTGATTGGTTTATATACTGTGCTGTGATTGGTTCATATACTATAACTATTCTAATGCGATTGGTTCATGTGCTGGGATTGATTCATATACTGTAAGTATTCTAAGGCGATTGGTTCATATAATGTGATGTGATTGGTTTATATACTATAAGTATTCTAATGAGATTGGTTTATATGCTGTGCTGTAATTGGGTCATATACTGTAAGTATTCTTATGCGATTGGTTCATATACTGTGATGTGATTGGTTCATATACTGTAAGTATTCTAATGCGATTGGTTCATATCTACTGTGATTGGTTCACATAATGTGAGTATTCTAATGTGATTGGTTCATATAATGTGATGTGATTGGTTCATATACTGTAAATATTCTAATGCGATTGGTTCATATAATGTGATGTCATTGGTTCATATAATGTAAGTATTCTAATGCGATTGGTTCATATACTGTGCTGTGATTGGTTCATATAATGTGATGTGATTAGTTCATATAATGTAAGTATTCTAATGCAATTGGTTCATATAATGTGATGTGATTGGTTCATATAATGTGAGTATTCTAATGTGATTGGTTCATATAATGTGATGTGGTTGGTTCATATACTGTAAATATTCTAATGTGATTGGTTCATATAATGTCATGTGATTGGTATATATAATGTAAGTATTCTAATGTGATTGGTTCATATAATGTGATGTGATTGGTTCATATAATGTGAGTATTCTAATGTGATTGGTTCCTATACTTTTCTTTGATTGGTTCATATAATGTGAGTATTCTAATGTGATTGGTTCATATAATTTGATGTGATTGGTTCATATACTGTAAATACTTTAATGTAGTTGGTTTATTAATGTAAATATTGCATATAACACACTTTGATATAACAGCTTCCTGTCCAGTGCGTTGAACTCTGATGGCCAATACAATTGCGAAATACATACATACATCACGCCCGCCAATTGAAAGATCTGGTCTATTGTATGGAGTACCGAGCAACAACCTATAGCGCTATTGTTACATTACATTGAATTATTTGCTTAGCTTAATATAATATTTACCGTAAGAGCCACGCTTGATAACAATACAAAAATAGTTGAAAAAAAAGTAAACTGAATGCATTTAATTAAAAAAATATATACGTTTAAATAATCATTGATTCGACTCAATCGTGTATTTATGTCATTCATAAATGCTTATATATTATTAAAGTACGCGAATTCAAAGAATGTTAAACTGCAATAGAATTACATATTCGGCACTACAACACAGTGTACTTATGTAATGTATGGTATAGTATGGTTACTGCTATGACAACTAATTTACATATCTACTTTCCAATCCTTGTGTGATCACAGTGCTCCGCATGATATGTTGGGAAACTTTAACAGCGTGACAAATAATTCAATGGAAAACAGCTATTACAGGAAAGTAAATTTCCTACTCAGTGTGGGGGCAGATATGACCCATACTGTCCAATTAACCGGTGGAAGGTCATAGGCCAAGGTCAGGGGGCCAACAAGGCATTACAAATCCCTTTCTACCAATCAGGCATACACGCTGTTACGGATACGTAATTCAGCGTAATTTAAGTCGTTACAATGTTTGCAGATACCACATATAGTGTCCTAAACGAGAGACAATTCCGAATCGCCTTTGTGTAAATGCCAACCCTCATATATTATTATGTCGAAACCATTTATGTTGCTGCATTAGTCGCGGTATAAATAATAAATACGGACGTAATGAAAAATGCAATGTAAATGTTTACCTACCACATCACGTCTCAGTGCTTATAGAATGGTGCGTGGAACAGCATTCACTTCCCTCCATCCTCATATATCACCGTGTAATCCGCGTCTAGTGTATAGTGTTGCATTCATAGACACCCTCTACGATATTTGATATTATTTAAATCAGCCTCGGTAGATTCGACGCATGTGTGGTGAATCGGACGGGCTGGCACGTCTGGTGTGCGATTTAGTCCGATGATATATATTAATAATGAATAGGAAGGGCATCGTCAATGACGTCATTCATTTTGCTTCATCGGGGACGCATCAATGCCTGCAAAGCCAATTAGATCATAATTTATCACATTATTTCAACAAATTTCGAGGACGGGAAAGGGGACGTGTCATCGACATTGCTACATTTCAGTGCGCCTATTGTGTATATGTTTTTTTTTCAATATGTCGATATTTGTATTTTCTACTGTATAGCATGACGTAAGCGATGTTGGTATCCTTGCCGGATATAAAGATATTGTTACCGCGTGTAGGACACACTGGCACAGCCGGAGAGCAGGAAAGTAGGCGCAGGCGAGCGTAAAACGTTTTCTAGCTGTTTTCAATGTGATCAAAGAACGTATTTAAATGTCAAATTTGTACGTTTATAAACAAGAATTGACAGCTATGGGTGGTAAAATTGTTTAGTAACAATATATTGAAATTTATTTGCAAATGCTATCGTAAAATACTCACTAAATGGTGTAATCTACCAGCCGTATTTATCTTAGTAGACCCATACAAACTATATTGAGGTTTCTGGTCATCGAAGAATCGTGTCAATTACATTTGTTCGCGGCAACGCTTTTTTTCAGGATTTTATCAGAATTTTCAGAAAGAAAATAAGTATAACATTTTCATAAAAAAATAAAAATGGATAAATTGTATAACAAATTTTAGAAAAAAAACACAGAAAACTTTTCTTGGCTTTATATATTACAATGTTCGAATCAATTAAAATCGCAAATCCGTCGTCTTAAGTCGATAATTATAAAAACAATATTTGTTATTCAGAAATATTCTACTATAATGCTGTTTTTATTTATACCCTTCATAGAAGCCACATATAAACATTGTTGTAAGGTATATTTTTTAGCAGTTTCGTGAATTCATTTTGCTTTTAGGAATTCAAACGCGTCTTTGATTTTTCTTCTTACCAACGTACTGAGAAAACGTTTCTTTTCTTCAAGTTCTTTTCAGATTCTTTGTATCGTGCCCGCCGACGGGCATGATGGTATCACTGTGTTTGTAACTATCGGACAATATCAAATTGAAACGACACAATAATGTCTACAATCACACGGCCACGTGTCGCGTACGTACGTGGTGTTCTTATCGAAAAGTTTGAAAAATGGAAGTGGGTATCCATTTATTATTTGTTCGCCTGCCAATTTAAAATAAATGATATTTCAAACCTCTTTTTGAAAATTACCAGCTCAATTGCGTTAATACTTGGTAAGTAGGTACCGTGGATAGACCTTTATCAGATTTGTTTATTTCGTGACGAATTCTTCAGTTTTCTATTTTTAGCAAATATTTTTGTAATGTTTGGTAAAAGATGTTATTTTCGACTTTTTCGGTCAATAATTTATTCTCCGAGTTATTAGAACCATATATTAACCTATATTAACTATTTGTCTGTTGTTTCACACTAAGTAACAACATCTTGCCGAAGTTCACAGTGACACACCTGTATTTTACAATGTATTTTATACACGTTGTATACGTCGCTATGAGTCCCATATCGAACAGGACGCGGCGCGACGACCACCATCACGCGGCGTTAGAGTTCATGGCGCAGTTTATTCAGGCTTACACTGCCCAAAAAACAAAAAATAAACAAAAACACGCTCATATCAGTATGACGTATTTCAGTTGTACTAATGACTTTATAATGAATCACATATAAAATATATTTAAATTTAAATTTGATTGCAAGTATTCTGAATCGTATTGTCTACTGTCTTATAAACAAAATTAACATCAATCTATTGTGCGAGCGGTTAGTCTTATCTTCATCGCGATCTAGCCTCAATAATGAAATATGTGATTTAAAAAAAATGTGTGCTAGGAAAGGCAATTAAGGCTGTTATATTTTAAGGGATTGTAGATTCCTTGGTTATTATTATAAAGATTCATGTTACCATGATTGATAAGAATTGTGTGCGATGCGAAGTAGATTTTGTTTGACAGAGCGTGCTCGTTCCTCATGTGGGCAACTGATTTGGAAATCTCGCCTTTCCGTATTTTCTCTCATGTTATTCGATGATTGCTTCAGCTACGGGGCTTAAAATCGAATGTCAATATTTTTCACAGACCGGATTACATATGCCGGGGGATATATTCAAATGACAGTCTCAATCTGACGGGTTTCAAGAAATTAAAGTGGTATGTGAGGGGCATATATAACGATCGAAATGTTGTTGTTTTGAATTATTATTACTTCACGGGGCAAGGATTGTTCACAATATTTCAGCGAGGGTTGTCACGACTGAAACGAGGCCGTGCGGGATTGGCTATCCTTTAAATTATCCTGCTAATAGGATAGCTGGGTTAATGAAATATGTACTGAGAATAACTTCTCTAACGGCATACACGAACTATCGTCCCCATCTGAGAGAGAATGTTATCAGTGTGAAATTACATAGATCGGGTGTGAACACACTGTATACGTGATTTATACTACGGAGTAATCGCCTTGTTGACATCGTCTGAATCTCAGCTCTCCGCCTCCATTCGAACATGTACTGCTTTACTTTCACAAAAATGACTTGTACAACTCTATGTTGATTTTTATAACGCGATTTTTTTGTTCATCTTCGGAAAATCCAGCTCGCGTTACGAGAGTGAAGTACTGACACTGCGTCTAAAACGATCACTACTTCTCGTGCGGTTTATACACTAAAATCTCAGTCTGGCAAACGATGACTCAATTTATATTCATCTCATCTCTGTCAGTTCTCGTTTCGTTCAAATGTCGGTTACTAAAAGTAGTCGTGACAGCTTATAAAAGCAGTATAGGCAGGTAATTGTATGTGATACAGTACGAAAATCGTAATTATAGTCTGGCACACATCTTACATGAAACACTTTGCGTACTGATATTTGTCCAGCCAAATAACCGTCTAGTGCGCATGTACTTGTACCTAAGAGCAATTTCACTACACTGTATAAGCTAATGTTACGATTGTTACGTACATCCACTATTGATAGTGTAGGTATTAAATGACATATATTGATGGTCATGATGACAAAATCGTGTAATTCCATTATACGCACTGTTGCTAGACACGGAATTTTGTATGTTTTATGTGGTTTGTATAAACAATTCTATATACGAGTGACTTTTTGCAGTCTAGGAAATGGCGCGAATTGGAACACAGCCTCGCGACATTTACGTGGTATCACGCTGTTGTGTCGTCACATGACGCGCCGTATAAATGGCGCATATTGCAGCGTCAATAGATGTCACTCACGAAAACAAGCGTTATTTTCTTACCTATACCAAAAGAGACTTGAGAAAATGCTAAAAAGCATAAATACCAGGGGCGGATCTAGGATTCTGGAATAGGGGGGGCGGCGATAAGTTGGCCTATAAAGGCCAAGTTCGCGAGCGCCGATGGCGCGAAGCCCTGTTTGTTGTTAAAAATAGGGGGCGGCCCCCTCGGCCCCCATCTAAATCCGCCAATGAATACGGTGACAAAAGCGTAAATTGGAAGCATTATATGCTAGAATCTACATATGTCACATGACATGAAATCGTCATTTGAATGTTAGTCGATGATTCAAGATGGCTGACCATGTAATATGTAAATTTGTTATATGTATCATTCATACTCCAGCTGAGAGTCAGTCAATATTCTGATTAGAGAAAGGGGAAGACTGTTAACCATATGTATTTTCATTTTCTCTATTCGCCCATTTTTAATCTTCGATAACCACCGGCAAAGTTTGAATTGTCGTCATCTGTAATATTAAAGTCGTTGTGCAGCGTGGGATTGAACTCGTATAAACGAACAACATATTTTACACATGTTGTATGTGGCACTTTAATTTTATGTTACAGACTTTCTGATGTTTTCCCTACTTAGAACCAGACTATTATGATTATGGAAGCAATTTCGCTTGTGATTTTGAATAATTTATCAATTGTAATTATATTACTTACATTGGACGTGTTTTGAAAATATAATTATTGATATAGAGTAATGAGATTGGTATTCAATTTAATATTTTTATAGTTCATAATTTCGATAGGCGGTATAAATGCAGGTTGGAAGACGGACGTGACTTGAGTGCAAAATTAATGATGACTTGAATTCCAAATTACATAACCGATAGTAGGCGGGAAAATCTAGTCGGCCGACAGTTTTAAAAAGAAGGCCGACTGAACGCAGAAAAGGAAGCATGTTCCATTCCCCTGACAACCGTCAACCGATATTCCTATCTACTAGACCGATTGTAATCAGCCGCGATTACTTTCGACAACATATTATTTTCCGCCAAAGATTTGTTTATTTCCTTTTTCCCATTTTCTATCATTTCCTTATTAATTTTGGACCAAATGGGGGCAACTTTTCATTTTCTACAGTTCTTGGTCAAATATTGTAAAAGAAATACGTAAAACAATTTAGGAATTATTTTTTGGCGAAAAGCGACAAACGTCGACTTTGGTGATCAGTGTTTACCTTTAGTACATGGAATATCTTCACCATAATATACCTTATGTATGACCTCTGAAGGTCACACATCCCGGCACTTTATTCTATTCTATTCTATTCTATTCTATTCTATTCTATTCTATTCTATTCTATTCTATTCTATTCTATTCTATTCTATTCTATTCTATTCTATTCTATTCACTATTTTTGTAAAACATTCCAATAACTTAATTAATTTTGTAAAACACCCTACATCTCAACGACCAGAAGTGCAGAATACATAAACAACTATAGTCGTTCAAACGTCGAGAGCGATCTGCCAGTGAGTCACATTAGTACGGTTCCACTATTATTATGGGAAGGTCAATGTAGTTAAAAATAAATCCATTTTATGTACCTATTTGTGGTTAACTGGCAGCTCGTCTAGGACACACACTGGCAGACGTGTGCTCTGTAAGCAATCAGGGCAGACTATTACTTTGAAATGATCCAATTGCCAATCACGCCTGTTTTATAGAACATCTTTCCAATCGTTATTGCCCGTGTGTCACAATGCATGTCAATGTTCGGTAGTAAGTGTAATCTCACTCACAGTCAGGCTGCCATACTGCGCTAAGCTATAGTGTAGGAATACTCACATACGATATGATCGCTGTAGAATATCATCCGCCCCATCCAATGTCACACGAGTGTGGTTTATATATATGTGTCTAGCCCGCACGAGACGTGCACGATAACAAACATAATGTTCTCTCTGTGTAGTAACCTACCACTTGTCAGTACTGTGCGCTCAATGCCGCTTCACGCTGAATACACCTGCATCTGCACACTTGAAAAACAGACTGCGCATGCGCAGTGATATAATGAGGACTGTGGAGCGATTGTTATTAACTGTTTCTGCTTTCTGTTCCGCTGACAGATTGACAATGGCACAAATTCAATAAATGCAACTGTTCATTCATCAAACAAAATTGGGTGTATTGCTTCCCACAGATACGTTTGACCACTGCCATCAAGACAATTCACCTGTCTGATAACTATATACACGGGTCTACAAAGTAATAGAGAATACCTACAATGTTCTACAAAGTAATAGATGATACATACACGGGTCTATATAGTATTAGATGATATCTACACGGGTCTACATAGTAATAGCTGATACCTAAACGGGTCTACATAGTAGTAGCTGATATCTACACGTGTCTACATAGTAATAGCTGATACCTAAACGGAAACGGGCCTACATAGTATTAGATGATACCTACACGTGTCTACATAGTATTAGATGATACATACACTGGTCTACATAGTATTAGATGATACCTACACGGGTCTACATAGTATTAGACGATACATACACGGGCCTACATAGTATTAGATGATACATACACTGGTCTACATAATATTAGATGATACCTACACGGGTCTACATAGTATTAGATTATACATACACGGGTCTATATAGTATTAGATGATACATACACTGGTCTACATAGTATTAGATGATACCTACACGGGTCTACATAGTATTAGACGATACATACACGGGCCTACATAGTATTAGATGATACATACACTGGTCTACATAGTATTAGATGATACCTACACGGGTCTACATAGTATTAGACGATACATACACGTGCCTACATAGTATTAGATGATACATACACGGGTCTATATAGTATTAGATGATACCTACACGGGTCTACATAGTATTAGATTATACATACACGGGTCTACATAGTATTAGACGATACATACACAGGCCTACATAGTATTAGATGATACATACACTGGTCTACATAGTATTAGATGATACATACACGGGTCTACATAGTATTAGATTATACATACACGGGTCTACATAGTATTAGACGATACATACACGGGCCTACATAGTATTAGATGATACCTACACTGGTCTACATAGTATTAGATGATACATACACGGGTCTATATAGTATTAGATGGTACCTACACGGGTCTACATAGTATTAGATGATACATACACGAGTCTACATAGTATTATATACTACATACACGGGTCTACATAGTATTAGATGATACATATACGGGTCTAGTATTAGATGATACCTACACTGGTCTACATAGTATTAGATGATACCTACACTGGTCTACATAGTATTAGATACTACATACACGGGTCTACATAGTATTAGATGAAACCTACACTGGTCTACATAGTATTAGATGATACATACACGGGTCTATATAGTATTAGATGGTACCTACACGGGTCTACATAGTATTAGATGATACCTACACGGGTCTACATAGTATT
This sequence comes from Saccoglossus kowalevskii, assembly GCF_978046115.1. Classification (NCBI taxonomy): domain Eukaryota; kingdom Metazoa; phylum Hemichordata; class Enteropneusta; family Harrimaniidae; genus Saccoglossus; species Saccoglossus kowalevskii. The sequence continues at coordinate 30,264,373 of NC_140648.1, read as the reverse complement.
AGATACTACATACACGGGTCTACATAGTATTAGATGATACATACACGGGTCTATATAGTATTAGATGGTACCTACACGGGTCTATATAGAATTATATGATACATACACGGGTCTACATAGTATTAGATGATACCTACACTGGTCTACATAGTATTAGATGATACCTACACTGGTCTACATAGTATTAGATGATACATACACGGGTCTATATAGTATTAGATGGTACCTACACGGGTCTACATAGAATTAGATGATACCTACACTAGTCTACAAAGTATTAGATGATACCTACACTGGTCTACATAGTATTAGATGATACATACACGGGTCTATATAGTATTAGATGGTACCTACACGGGTCTACATAGTATTATATGATACATACACGGGTCTACATAGTATTAGATGATACATACACGGGTCTATATAGTATTAGATGATACCTACACGGGTCTACATAGTAATAGCTGATACCTAAACGGGTCTACATAGTAGTAGCTGATATCTACACGACACGTGTCTACATAGTAATAGCTGATACCTAAACGGAAACGGGCCTACATAGTATTAGATGATACCTACACGTGTCTACATAGTATTAGATGATACATATACGGGTCTACATAGTAATAGCTGTACATATACGGGTCTACATAGTATTATATGATACATACACGTGTCTACATAGTATTATATGATACATACACGGGTCTACATAGTAATAGCTGATATCTACACGTGTCTACATAGTAATAGCTGATACCTAAACTGGCCTACATTGTATTAGATGATACCTACACGTGTCTACATAGTAATAGCTGATACCTAAACTGGCCTACATAGTATTAGATGATACCTAAACGGGCATACATAGTATTAGATGATACCTACACGTGTCTACATAGTATTAGATGATACATACACGGGTCTACATAGTAATCGCTGATATCTACACGGGTATATATAGTAATAGATACAAAACTGCGGCAACCACATCATGGCGAGGACGACCGCGCTACACACATACTGTTAGGAAAACCGCGGTACGTACATTAGGGTTACGAAAACCGCGGTACGTACATTAGGGTTACGAAAACCGCGGTACGCACATTAGGGTTATGAAAACCGCGGTACGTACATTAGGGTTACGAAAACCGCGGTACGTACATTAGGGTTATGAAAACCGCGGTACGTACATTAGGGTTACGAAAACCGCGGTACGCACATTAGGGTTATGAAAACCGCGGTACGTACATTAGGGTTACGAAAACCGCGGTACGTACATTAGGGTTACAAAAACCGCGGTACGTACATTAGGGTTACGAAAACCGCGGTACGCACATTAGGGTTACGAAAACCGCGGTACGTACATTAGGGTTACGAAAACCGCGGTACGTATATTAGGGTTACGAAAACCGCGGCACGTACATTAGGGTTACGAAAACCGCGGTACGTACATTAGGGTTACGAAAACCGCGGTACGCACATTAGGGTTATGAAAACCGCGGTACGTACATTAGGGTTACGAAAACTGCGGTACGTACATTAGGGTTATGAAAACCGCGGTACGTACATTAGGGTTACGAAAACCGCGGTACGCACATTAGGGTTATGAAAACCGCGGTACGTACATTAGGGTTACGAAAACCGCGGTACGTACATTAGGGTTACGAAAACCGCGGTACGTACATTAGGGTTACGAAAACCGCGGTACGTACATTAGGGTTACGAAAACCGCGGTACGTACATTAGGGTTACGAAAACCGCGGTATGTACATTAGGGTTACGAAAACCGCGGTACGTACATTAGGGTTACGAAAACCGCGGTACGCACATTAGGGTTACGAAAACCGCGGTACGTACATTAGGGTTACGAAAACCGCGGTACGTATATTAGGGTTACGAAAACCGCGGTACGTACATTAGGGTTACGAAAACCGCGGCACGTACATTAGGGTTACGAAAACCGTGGTACGTACATTAGGGTTACGAAAACCGCGGTACGCACATTAGGGTTACGAAAACCGCGGTACGTACATTAGGGTTACGAAAACCGCGGTACGTATATTAGGGTTACGAAAACCGCGGCACGTACATTAGGGTTACGAAAACCGCGGTACGTACATTAGGGTTACGAAAACCGCGGTACGCACATTAGGGTTATGAAAACCGCGGTACGTACATTAGGGTTACGAAAACTGCGGTACGTACATTAGGGTTATGAAAACCGCGGTACGTACATTAGGGTTACGAAAACCGCGGTACGCACATTAGGGTTATGAAAACCGCGGTACGTACATTAGGGTTACGAAAACCGTGGTACGTACATTAGGGTTACGAAAACCGCGGTACGTACATTAGGGTTACGAAAACCGCGGTACGTACATTAGGGTTACGAAAACCGCGGTATGTACATTAGGGTTACGAAAACCGCGGTACGTACATTAGGGTTACGAAAACCGCGGTACGCACATTAGGGTTACAAAAACCGCGGTACGTACATTAGGGTTACGAAAACCGCGGTACGTATATTAGGGTTACGAAAACCGCGGTACGTACATTAGGGTTACGAAAACCGCGGCACGTACATTAGGGTTACGAAAACCGCGGTACGTACATTAGGGTTACGAAAACCGCGGTACGTACATTAGGGTTACGAAAACCGCGGTACGTACATTAGGGTTACGAAAACCGCGGTACGTACATTAGGGTTAGGAAAACCGCCGTAGCACTTTCGGGTTACTACCCCGGGCGATTAAATTCTGAAAATCTGTAATTCATTTTCCTTTATAGTATATCGTCTGTTTGTGTCTATTTCACAACCTACTCCACCATTTCAAACATTATATTAATTTGCTCTCATCCGTGATTATATAAAATGTACAATTATTCACCCTTACGCCTATGTGTATAAATATACTTGTAAATTTGCTTAGTACTAATGAGAATGAAGAGATGACATGAATGTTTAGATAAGATGTGTCCGATGGCGTCATCGGATGATTATCGGGTGTACCTCGTAGGGAAATGACGTGATTACTGCGTATTGTTAGCATCAGCCATGTGAATGTTTGCAAACCACCAACAGAACTTTAGTGTTTAAAGCGCGGTGGTCGTCGCGCAGCGCCTGTTCGAATTTCATGTAAATAAACAATGTATTTTACCGCCCTTTAAATAGAGTGTAAGTAAAGCCAGGATCGAGAAATAACAAAACGTAGCTGTAGACGTCATCATTGGTTCACGGTGTCAAGTGTCGGATCACGTTCATTGTCAATTGGACACATAACGGTTGCAAAAACAAATTATAACAATTTGTTTGATTGAAAGTAAAGTGATCGCACGTGACACAAACTATGGTTATTTTGATATAAGATGACGCATTCTGGCACAAAAAATAAATACTTACGCGATGCCAGTGTGAAACGTCTAGTCACAGTAGAATCTGTTATATTGGCGAGTCTTTGTTTGACTGCATGGTTTATTCAGTCGTTTGCCTCACAGTGGCTGTGCTTAAAACGTGATGCACTCAGAATAGTTAATGACGACGCCCTCCCCGTCCAGAGAATATGTAGTGTGCGTAGAGGGCGCTCACTTGTGAGTTATTCACTTTGATTTTACTTACGCATTCCCACTTTTCATCACGCCAATCACAACACCGTGTGAGTAATGAAGCATGTCTCTCTCATAATTTTAATTGCGCTCACACGTGTTAAAGACTATGCACCAATCAGTAATAACCAACTAGGGTGTGAGTACGGTGACTGACCGAGGAAATTCCCCACCTACAAGATATCGAAATTTTTCTGTGTTCAATTCCCCCTGTTCTCTCTCATGCGCGCCATATAACCGTGAGTGAATGCAAAGATACTTACAAAATTGTGCCTGATTGGCCACCCAAGCCTAGCAGTCAGACCAATCAGCGAGCAGGTTTTTTGTTGTTGGCGGATTTTATTTTCGACGTATAAAATTCTTCCTTGTACTTCGACTCACCTGCGAATCGTACAGAGGCGAAAAGCAGGTCGATGTTATATGGCACTCATGTACTCAAGCATAACACAAGTAGTGAATACACCCTGTTTTTTTTAGTTATTTGCCAAAATATAATTTATGTTCTTTTATACTTGAAAGGGCAATTGGCAGTGTATGTTAACATTTAATTTACAGCTCGGCTCACTTTTTCCACTTCCACTTCTTCGACACGTGTGAAATGTGAAAATAATTGTGATTTGAAACAACAATTCTATTGGTCAACTTTAAATAAAAAAATCTCGTTATTAAAAATCTGCTTATGCTAACTAATTGGAGCACCATCTTTGGCAATTCTCGTACAGTTTTATAAGGTGTTTTTTTTCTCTAACATTGTATAATTTCGAACAAAACCCGTGCAGTGAACATCTTCTAAACTTTCTGCCTCTTGTGCGTCATCAACAGGTGTTGTCTACGAGAGCGTGGTTTAATCTTAGCGTCGTTAATATTAGGTGTGGTCTACGAGAACGAGGTTTAATCTTAGCGTCGTTAATATTAGGTGTGGTGTACAAGCCCCCCCTTTCTCTTAATTCATACGAATATGATAACAATTTCTTTACAATAAGCAAATGTAGGAAGGAAGTCGTGTTTAAATTGTATATCAAAATTTGACGTCTTTTTCGATGATTAGTTTTGAAATAAGCCATAATCATCAAAATTCACTTTATACAAATTCATCTATAATTGGTAAGAAATAAAGAGAACTAGCAAGAAACGGTGAAATCCATTTATAAATTTATTGAATTACACTTTCACAGCAAATTAATAAAAATAAACTTTCGTAATTGTCTTGTTCATGAATCTGCTCAGACTCATCGCAACAATCTCATTTTCTTCCACTCATGCGCAATACGCTCTTCTGTTTCTTCACCACATCTTTTTCTTTTACGGCGAGACTTTTTTGAGACAGGAGTCTGTGATCCGACGTCGACGCCATTTTCATTCGATGGTTGCATGTTTGGCGATGCAGTCTCTTTCAGAAGTCTGAATTGCACCTCTCGGTAAAGTATTTCAACTTGTTCCGGTGTAAATAGTCCCACCTGTACTATTCCATCGTTTGACCGGGCATTAAGTCGTAGGGGTGGCAGTTGAACTCCTCGTTCAAGCCATGCCCGTATGCGTGAATACATAATATCAAATTCGAAACAATGGATATCTACCATTACTAGATTATCGTAAGCAAGATCAACACCGCCAGCATTTGGTAACACATCATCAGATTCTACCACCCTCACGAGGGCGTTGATAAGTTCTTCATTTCTTCCATTGACAACTTCATTATAATCATTCTCTCGAAGTCTCGCAAAATGTCCGTCACCATGTGCATTGAAGTCTACATTGATCAATTCGTCATCATTAGATCCAATTGATAACGAATCGTCGATGAAATCATCATCTTCATCACTACTGACATCACTATCACGTCGGTCAATGTGTTCATTTAATGATTCATCGTCGCTTGATTGAATTGACAATGAATCATCGATGACGTCATCTTCGTCGCTACTAACATCATCATCTCGTTGGTCAATGTTCAGAGATTCACCATCGCTTGATTGAATCCATAATGAGTCATCGCAGATGTCATCTTCGTTGATACTAACATCACTATCACATCCGTCAATATTTGACGATTCATCGTCACTTGACTGAATTGGTAGTGTGCTATTGATGACGTCATCCTCGTCACTACTGTCATCTTCATCACGTCGGTCAATATAACCATTTAACGATTCTTCGTCGCTCGACTGAATCGGTAATGTGTTATTGATGATGTCATCTTCGTCACTACTGTCATCTTCATCACGTCGGTCAATGTTCAAAGATTGATCATCGCTTGATTGAATCAATAATGCGTCGTCACCAACGTCATCTTCGTCGCTACTAACATCACTATCATACCCGTCAATATTTGACGATTCTTCATCGCTCGAGTCAATCGGTAATGTGTCATTGATGACATCATCATCACATTCGTCAATGTTTATATCACTGTAATATAATTCTGATCTTCTTTTGTTTTTCTTTCTGCGAATTTTCACATCATTGGTGATAATCATTTCCCATTTATCGAATGGAAAAGCATCATCGCTAACTGATATATGGGGAGGAAACTGCCATGCTACTGGATGTCCAGTTGATGCTAAAGATGACATCCTCCAAAGTAAGTTCATTTGTTTCGTCCACCATTTAGGTCTTCCACCCGTACTCATCCTTGTAGTTGTACGTTGTGTTGGTCGAAGAAATGCCTTCATCACAGATGGGTGTATCTTCACTATTTCTCTTTCTTTCACCATATTCAAATCTGTAAATAGAAAGACGAGAGAATATGTAAAAATCATATTTGTTTGTCTGGTTACATGTTTCCAGGCTGTTAATAAGTCCCGTATACTTTTGTTCATTTGTTTGATTTCATTCTATATGCGCTATATACAGTCATACAGTTGGTAACATTGGATGACATCGATTCCAGTCGAATACGGTTTTACTCTGGTTGAATCATAAACAACAAATTGGATTTGTGTTTATTCTTAGAAAACGGAGCTCATATCTCCCATAGTTTACCAGCTCAACTACTTTTCATTAAAGATGGTTCACGATCGAAGTAAACTGCTTTTTGGTTATTATAAAACTTAAACGGTGTTCGTAAATCCACTTAATTTTTAATTCACATATTTTTACTTTCCTATTAATGTGATATAACCAGGATAACGGAAATGAATATATTGAACTTGTAATTCCAAAGCACTCGGCGGTCTTCTCTGGCACACATGCGTAGTTCGTATGCATAACGAGTGACTTAAAAGAAAACCATTTATTATCAACTTTCACTCACCTGGGTTGTAGAAATGGCTCTGAAAATTACGCGTGGTTTGGTTCAGATACGACGATAATTCACTTGAATCAAGAGGAATTGTCTACGATATGCGGTCACGATGAGATCGATCAGCAATAAACAGAGAAGTGTTCGACGCTATATGCAAATGTCGCGGTGATTGGAACGTTCGAACTACCATTGTGATCTCACAGTCGTAAAGGCATCGTCTTGAAAGTGTATATATTAGTGATGTTATAGAAGTTTAGAAAAAAAATAATGTCAGCAACAACTGAATGGGTGAAAACAAAATGTTTGACCGAATAAGAATATTGTGAAGGCGACATGAACACGTTTACAATAGTTGTCTACGCCAAGATGTGCGCGTCGCCGTTGATGGCGCATCGCGCCGCTGAATTTTGCGGTTCCCAGCATCCTTTGCAATGCGCCGGTAATTTCAAACACGCGGCAAGCGTTTTCGGTAATAAAATACTATTATAAGTTTATGAATGAATCAAAACTGGATTTATAAATAAACCAATTTCCATGAACTACAAGAGTGCGTTGCATACATTTTATGAGAAAATCAACAAAACGTGCACCTTGATTGTAGTGCAATTTCAGTTTTAGATTGATATGCCAAATGTGCAGCATGGTCAAACAGAATCCATTACGATGCCGTAGATAATATTGTATCATCATGTATTGATCTCGTGTATGCAGATCGCAATGAAAAGTAAAACATGTCATATCACATTATTAAGATAAAAGCCTACTCATATTTTTTGAGAAAGTTGGTCACTAAATCGCATGACAATGTTCCTTGGTTCAATTATGTAAAATCATGGAGCTACTGTCCCTATGCACCAGGAAATAGCATTTGTTTCTTACAGAATCTTATTTTGAGAAACTTGGCTTAATATTTTTCAAAAAAAGCTCTTTTTACAAAATAAAACACTATATTAAAGAAAAAAATGCATTTTTTGACACTCGTTAAAACCACGATTTTTTAAATAAATGAGAAAAGCAATATTCACAATATATGATTTTTTCAGCCTATTTCATCAGATTACAATTTGAGATACGGCAACATATCTATGCCATAGTAACCTATACTAAAACCATTTTAATTCTGTGAACATGGCCACTATCCACGAAAATACAACCATCAATTTCTTCGAAAATTTGGCTGGTTATACCAAACGTTTTAAAGTCAGTATTGTTATATTGCCCAGAGTACAATTTATTGCAAAATAAATAAATTCTGGGTATTTGCATTTTATTATATGAGTGAATGAATGAATGAATGAATGAATGAATAAATGAATGAATGAATGAATGAAGGAAGAAGTATGCCATATAACATGACTAATTTTATAAATATCCTGACTTACACGTGTAGTCTAAGTGGACGCGGTGAAAGTCCGTGTAGTCTAACACTAGGCGTGGTTAACATAAAATGTGGTCTAAGTTGGCATTGTTAAATGTTTGAAGTGGGCGTATTTTATTGTGAATAAATAATGAAAATAACATTAATGGTGGTCTACGAGGACGTGGTTTAATTATGGCGTCGTTAACATTAGGTATGGTCTACGAGGGCGTAGTTTAAAGTAGGCGTCGTAAATTGTTAACGGTGGTCTACGAGGGCGTGGTTTAATGTTGGCGTCGTTAAAATTATGTGAAGTCTACGACGCTCTGGTTTAATGTTTTGCACCGTTAACATTAACGAGTGGTCTACGAGGGCGTGGTCCAATGTTGACGTTCTTAACATTAGGTGTGGTCTATGATGGCGTGGTTTAATATATGTTGGTGTCGTTAACATTAGGTGTGGTCTATTTGGGAGTGGTTTATTGTTAGCGTCATTAACATTACAATGTTTTGTAAGTGGTCGTTGTTTGATGCTGGCGTCTTTAGCATTAAGTGTGGTGAAAGTGTGTGTTGTATATCATTGCATGTATATATTAAATGTGTTCTAAATGAATGTAGTCTAAAATTGGATGTGATTGGGACAAAATTACACAATTTGTCCGGTAACATGTTAGCACAACGGTCATTAATGAATGGCCACTGTGTCTTAACTCATGGCCATCATACGAATACAACGGGCTGATACAATAACACTTTCTTGAAGATATGCAAAACAGGAACTCAGACTGTATATAAAAGTCTTTTTTGACGATTTGTTTTGAGTTAAACCATAATCATTAAAATTCACATTTATAATTGGTAAGAAATAAAGAGAACCAGCATATAACGATGAAATCCATTTATAAATTTATTGAATTACACTTTCACAGCAAATTAATAAAACAAACTTTCGTAACTGTCTTGTTGACAAATCTGCACAGACTCATCGCAACAATCTCATTTTCTTCCACTCATGCGCAATACGCTCTTCTGTTTCTTCACCACATCTTTTTCTTTTACGGCGAGACTTTTTTGAGACAGGAGTCTGTGATCCGACGTCGACGCCATTTTCATTCGATGGTTGCATGTTTGGCGATGCAGTCTCTTTCAGAAGTCTGAATTGCACCTCTCGGTAAAGTATTTCAACTTGTTCCGGTGTAAATAGTCCCACCTGTACTATTCCATCGTTTGACCGGGCATTAAGTCGTAGGGGTGGCAGTTGAACTCCTCGTTCAAGCCATGCCCGTATGCGTGAATACATAATATCAAATTCGAAACAATGGATATCTACCATTACTAGATTATCGTAAGCAAGATCAACACCGCCAGCATTTGGTAACACATCATCAGATTCTACCACCCTCACGAGGGCGTTGATAAGTTCTTCATTTCTTTCATTGACAACTTCATTATAATCATTCTCTCGAAGTCTCGCAAAATGTCCGTCACCATGTGCATTGAAGTCTACATTGATCAATTCGTCATCATTAGATCCAATTGATAACGAATCGTCGATGAAATCATCATCTTCATCACTACTGACATCACTATCACGTCGGTCAATGTGTTCATTTAATGATTCATCGTCGCTTGATTGAATTGACAATGAATCATCGATGACGTCATCTTCGTCGCTACTAACATCATCATCTCGTTGGTCAATGTTCAGAGATTCACCATCGCTTGATTGAATCCATAATGAGTCATCGCAGATGTCATCTTCGTCGATACTAACATCACTATCACATCCGTCAATATTTGACGATTCATCGTCACTTGACTGAATTGGTAGTGTGCTATTGATGACGTCATCCTCGTCACTACTGTCATCTTCATCACGTCGGTCAATATAACCATTTAACGATTCTTCGTCGCTCGACTGAATCGGTAATGTGTTATTGATGATGTCATCTTCGTCACTACTGTCATCTTCATCACGTCGGTCAATGTTCAAAGATTGATCATCGCTTGATTGAATCAATAATGCGTCGTCACCAACGTCATCTTCGTCGCTACTAACATCACTATCATACCCGTCAATATTTGACGATTCTTCATCGCTCGAGTCAATCGGTAATGTGTCATTGATGACATCATCATCACATTCGTCAATGTTTATATCACTGTAATATAATTCTGATCTTCTTTTGTTTTTCTTTCTGCGAATTTTCACATCATTGGTGATAATCATTTCCCATTTATCGAATGGAAAAGCATCATCGCTAACTGATATATGGGGAGGAAACTGCCATGCTACTGGATGTCCAGTTGATGCTAAAGATGACATCCTCCAAAGTAAGTTCATTTGTTTCGTCCACCATTTAGGTCTTCCACCCGTACTCATCCTTGTAGTTGTACGTTGTGTTGGTCGAAGAAATGCCTTCATCACAGATGGGTGTATCTTCACTATTTCTCTTTCTTTCACCATATTCAAATCTGTAAATAGAAAGACGAGAGAATATGTAAAAATCATATTTGTTTGTCTGGTTACATGTTTCCAGGCTGTTAATAAGTCCCGTATACTTTTGTTCATTTGTTTGATTTCATTCTATATGCGCTATATACAGTCATACAGTTGGTAACATTGGATGACATCGATTCCAGTCGAATACGGTTTTACTCTGGTTGAATCATAAACAACAAATTGGATTTGTGTTTATTCTTAGAAAACGGAGCTCATATCTCCCATAGTTTACCAGCTCAACTACTTTTCATTAAAGATGGTTCACGATCGAAGTAAACTGCTTTTTGGTTATTATAAAACTTAAACGGTGTTCGTAAATCCACTTAATTTTTAATTCACATATTTTTACTTTCCTATTAATGTGATATAACCAGGATAACGGAAATGAATATATTGAACTTGTAATTCCAAAGCACTCGGCGGTCTTCTCTGGCACACATGCGTAGTTCGTATGCATAACGAGTGACTTAAAAGAAAACCATTTATTATCAACTTTCACTCACCTGTGTTGTAGAAATGGCTCTGAAAATTACGCGTGGTTTGGTTCAGATACGACGATAATTCACTTGAATCAAGAGGAATTGTCTACGATATGCGGTCACGATGAGATCGATCAGCAATAAACAGAGAAGTGTTCGACGCTATATGCAAATGTCGCGGTGATTGGAACGTTCGAACTACCATTGTGATCTCATAGTCGTAAAGGCATCGTCTTGAAAGTGTATATATTAGTGATGTTATAGAAGTTTAGAAAAAAAATAATGTCAGCAACAACTGAATGGGTGAAAACAAAATGTTTGACCGAATAAGAATATTGTGAAGGCGACATGAACACGTTTACAATAGTTGTCTACGCCAAGATGTGCGCGTCGCCGTTGATGGCGCATCGCGCCGCTGAATTTTGCGGTTCCCAGCATCCTTTGCAATGCGCCGGTAATTTCAAACACGCGGCAAGCGTTTTCGGTAATAAAATACTATTATAAGTTTATGAATGAATCAAAACTGGATTTATAAATAAACCAATTTCCATGAACTACAAGAGTGCGTTGCATACATTTTATGAGAAAATCAACAAAACGTGCACCTTGATTGTAGTGCAATTTCAGTTTTAGATTGATATGCCAAATGTGCAGCATGGTCAAACAGAATCCATTACGATGCCGTAGATAATATTGTATCATCATGTATTGATCTCGTGTATGCAGATCGCAATGAAAAGTAAAACATGTCATATCACATTATTAAGATAAAAGCCTACTCATATTTTTTGAGAAAGTTGGTCACTAAATCGCATGACAATGTTCCTTGGTTCAATTATGTAAAATCATGGAGCTACTGTCCCTATGCACCAGGAAATAGCATTTGTTTCTTACAGAATCTTATTTTGAGAAACTTGGCTTAATATTTTTCAAAAAAAGCTCTTTTTACAAAATAAAACACTATATTAAAGAAAAAAATGCATTTTTTGACACTCGTTAAAACCACGATTTTTTAAATAAATGAGAAAAGCAATATTCACAATATATGATTTTTTCAGCCTATTTCATCAGATTACAATTTGAGATACGGCAACATATCTATGCCATAGTAACCTATACTAAAACCATTTTAATTCTGTGAACATGGCCACTATCCACGAAAATACAACCATCAATTTCTTCGAAAATTTGGCTGGTTATACCAAACGTTTTAAAGTCAGTATTGTTATATTGCCCAGAGTACAATTTATTGCAAAATAAATAAATTCTGGGTATTTGCATTTTATTATATGAGTGAATGAATGAATGAATGAATGAATGAATGAATGAATGAATGAATAAATGAATGAATGAATGAATGAAGGAAGAAGTATGCCATATAACATGACTAATTTTATAAATATCCTGACTTACACGTGTAGTCTAAGTGGACGCGGTGAAAGTCCGTGTAGTCTAACACTAGGCGTGGTTAACATAAAATGTGGTCTAAGTTGGCATTGTTAAATGTTTGAAGTGGGCGTATTTTATTGTGAATAAATAATGAAAATAACATTAATGGTGGTCTACGAGGACGTGGTTTAATTATGGCGTCGTTAACATTAGGTATGGTCTACGAGGGCGTAGTTTAAAGTAGGCGTCGTAAATTGTTAACGGTGGTCTACGAGGGCGTGGTTTAATGTTGGCGTCGTTAAAATTATGTGAAGTCTACGACGCTCTGGTTTAATGTTTTGCACCGTTAACATTAACGAGTGGTCTACGAGGGCGTGGTCCAATGTTGACGTTCTTAACATTAGGTGTGGTCTATGATGGCGTGGTTTAATATATGTTGGTGTCGTTAACATTAGGTGTGGTCTATTTGGGAGTGGTTTATTGTTAGCGTCATTAACATTACAATGTTTTGTAAGTGGTCGTTGTTTGATGCTGGCGTCTTTAGCATTAAGTGTGGTGAAAGTGTGTGTTGTATATCATTGCATGTATATATTAAATGTGTTCTAAATGAATGTAGTCTAAAATTGGATGTGATTGGGACAAAATTACACAATTTGTCCGGTAACATGTTAGCACAACGGTCATTAATGAATGGCCACTGTGTCTTAACTCATGGCCATCATACGAATACAATAACACTTTCTTGAAGATATGCAAAACAGGAACTCAGACTGTATATAAAAGTCTTTTTTGACGATTTGTTTTGAGTTAAACCATAATCATTAAAATTCACATTTATAATTGGTAAGAAATAAAGAGAACCAGCATATAACGATGAAATCCATTTATAAATTTATTGAATTACACTTTCACAGCAAATTAATAAAACAAACTTTCGTAACTGTCTTGTTGACAAATCTGCACAGACTCATCGCAACAATCTCATTTTCTTCCACTCATGCGCAATACGCTCTTCTGTTTCTTCACCACATCTTTTTCTTTTACGGCGAGACTTTTTTGAGACAGGAGTCTGTGATCCGACGTCGACGCCATTTTCATTCGATGGTTGCATGTTTGGCGATGCAGTCTCTTTCAGAAGTCTGAATTGCACCTCTCGGTAAAGTATTTCAACTTGTTCCGGTGTAAATAGTCCCACCTGTACTATTCCATCGTTTGACCGGGCATTAAGTCGTAGGGGTGGCAGTTGAACTCCTCGTTCAAGCCATGCCCGTATGCGTGAATACATAATATCAAATTCGAAACAATGGATATCTACCATTACTAGATTATCGTAAGCAAGATCAACACCGCCAGCATTTGGTAACACATCATCAGATTCTACCACCCTCACGAGGGCGTTGATAAGTTCTTCATTTCTTTCATTGACAACTTCATTATAATCATTCTCTCGAAGTCTCGCAAAATGTCCGTCACCATGTGCATTGAAGTCTACATTGATCAATTCGTCATCATTAGATCCAATTGATAACGAATCGTCGATGAAATCATCATCTTCATCACTACTGACATCACTATCACGTCGGTCAATGTGTTCATTTAATGATTCATCGTCGCTTGATTGAATTGACAATGAATCATCGATGACGTCATCTTCGTCGCTACTAACATCATCATCTCGTTGGTCAATGTTCAGAGATTCACCATCGCTTGATTGAATCCATAATGAGTCATCGCAGATGTCATCTTCGTCGATACTAACATCACTATCACATCCGTCAATATTTGACGATTCATCGTCACTTGACTGAATTGGTAGTGTGCTATTGATGACGTCATCCTCGTCACTACTGTCATCTTCATCACGTCGGTCAATATAACCATTTAACGATTCTTCGTCGCTCGACTGAATCGGTAATGTGTTATTGATGATGTCATCTTCGTCACTACTGTCATCTTCATCACGTCGGTCAATGTTCAAAGATTGATCATCGCTTGATTGAATCAATAATGCGTCGTCACCAACGTCATCTTCGTCGCTACTAACATCACTATCATACCCGTCAATATTTGACGATTCTTCATCGCTCGAGTCAATCGGTAATGTGTCATTGATGACATCATCATCACATTCGTCAATGTTTATATCACTGTAATATAATTCTGATCTTCTTTTGTTTTTCTTTCTGCGAATTTTCACATCATTGGTGATAATCATTTCCCATTTATCGAATGGAAAAGCATCATCGCTAACTGATATATGGGGAGGAAACTGCCATGCTACTGGATGTCCAGTTGATGCTAAAGATGACATCCTCCAAAGTAAGTTCATTTGTTTCGTCCACCATTTAGGTCTTCCACCCGTACTCATCCTTGTAGTTGTACGTTGTGTTGGTCGAAGAAATGCCTTCATCACAGATGGGTGTATCTTCACTATTTCTCTTTCTTTCACCATATTCAAATCTGTAAATAGAAAGACGAGAGAATATGTAAAAATCATATTTGTTTGTCTGGTTACATGTTTCCAGGCTGTTAATAAGTCCCGTATACTTTTGTTCATTTGTTTGATTTCATTCTATATGCGCTATATACAGTCATACAGTTGGTAACATTGGATGACATCGATTCCAGTCGAATACGGTTTTACTCTGGTTGAATCATAAACAACAAATTGGATTTGTGTTTATTCTTAGAAAACGGAGCTCATATCTCCCATAGTTTACCAGCTCAACTACTTTTCATTAAAGATGGTTCACGATCGAAGTAAACTGCTTTTTGGTTATTATAAAACTTAAACGGTGTTCGTAAATCCACTTAATTTTTAATTCACATATTTTTACTTTCCTATTAATGTGATATAACCAGGATAACGGAAATGAATATATTGAACTTGTAATTCCAAAGCACTCGGCGGTCTTCTCTGGCACACATGCGTAGTTCGTATGCATAACGAGTGACTTAAAAGAAAACCATTTATTATCAACTTTCACTCACCTGTGTTGTAGAAATGGCTCTGAAAATTACGCGTGGTTTGGTTCAGATACGACGATAATTCACTTGAATCAAGAGGAATTGTCTACGATATGCGGTCACGATGAGATCGATCAGCAATAAACAGAGAAGTGTTCGACGCTATATGCAAATGTCGCGGTGATTGGAACGTTCGAACTACCATTGTGATCTCATAGTCGTAAAGGCATCGTCTTGAAAGTGTATATATTAGTGATGTTATAGAAGTTTAGAAAAAAAATAATGTCAGCAACAACTGAATGGGTGAAAACAAAATGTTTGACCGAATAAGAATATTGTGAAGGCGACATGAACACGTTTACAATAGTTGTCTACGCCAAGATGTGCGCGTCGCCGTTGATGGCGCATCGCGCCGCTGAATTTTGCGGTTCCCAGCATCCTTTGCAATGCGCCGGTAATTTCAAACACGCGGCAAGCGTTTTCGGTAATAAAATACTATTATAAGTTTATGAATGAATCAAAACTGGATTTATAAATAAACCAATTTCCATGAACTACAAGAGTGCGTTGCATACATTTTATGAGAAAATCAACAAAACGTGCACCTTGATTGTAGTGCAATTTCAGTTTTAGATTGATATGCCAAATGTGCAGCATGGTCAAACAGAATCCATTACGATGCCGTAGATAATATTGTATCATCATGTATTGATCTCGTGTATGCAGATCGCAATGAAAAGTAAAACATGTCATATCACATTATTAAGATAAAAGCCTACTCATATTTTTTGAGAAAGTTGGTCACTAAATCGCATGACAATGTTCCTTGGTTCAATTATGTAAAATCATGGAGCTACTGTCCCTATGCACCAGGAAATAGCATTTGTTTCTTACAGAATCTTATTTTGAGAAACTTGGCTTAATATTTTTCAAAAAAAGCTCTTTTTACAAAATAAAACACTATATTAAAGAAAAAAATGCATTTTTTGACACTCGTTAAAACCACGATTTTTTAAATAAATGAGAAAAGCAATATTCACAATATATGATTTTTTCAGCCTATTTCATCAGATTACAATTTGAGATACGGCAACATATCTATGCCATAGTAACCTATACTAAAACCATTTTAATTCTGTGAACATGGCCACTATCCACGAAAATACAACCATCAATTTCTTCGAAAATTTGGCTGGTTATACCAAACGTTTTAAAGTCAGTATTGTTATATTGCCCAGAGTACAATTTATTGCAAAATAAATAAATTCTGGGTATTTGCATTTTATTATATGAGTGAATGAATGAATGAATGAATGAATGAATGAATGAATGAATAAATGAATGAATGAATGAATGAAGGAAGAAGTATGCCATATAACATGACTAATTTTATAAATATCCTGACTTACACGTGTAGTCTAAGTGGACGCGGTGAAAGTCCGTGTAGTCTAACACTAGGCGTGGTTAACATAAAATGTGGTCTAAGTTGGCATTGTTAAATGTTTGAAGTGGGCGTATTTTATTGTGAATAAATAATGAAAATAACATTAATGGTGGTCTACGAGGACGTGGTTTAATTATGGCGTCGTTAACATTAGGTATGGTCTACGAGGGCGTAGTTTAAAGTAGGCGTCGTAAATTGTTAACGGTGGTCTACGAGGGCGTGGTTTAATGTTGGCGTCGTTAAAATTATGTGAAGTCTACGACGCTCTGGTTTAATGTTTTGCACCGTTAACATTAACGAGTGGTCTACGAGGGCGTGGTCCAATGTTGACGTTCTTAACATTAGGTGTGGTCTATGATGGCGTGGTTTAATATATGTTGGTGTCGTTAACATTAGGTGTGGTCTATTTGGGAGTGGTTTATTGTTAGCGTCATTAACATTACAATGTTTTGTAAGTGGTCGTTGTTTGATGCTGGCGTCTTTAGCATTAAGTGTGGTGAAAGTGTGTGTTGTATATCATTGCATGTATATATTAAATGTGTTCTAAATGAATGTAGTCTAAAATTGGATGTGATTGGGACAAAATTACACAATTTGTCCGGTAACATGTTAGCACAACGGTCATTAATGAATGGCCACTGTGTCTTAACTCATGGCCATCATACGAATACAATAACACTTTCTTGAAGATATGCAAAACAGGAACTCAGACTGTATATAAAAGTCTTTTTTGACGATTTGTTTTGAGTTAAACCATAATCATTAAAATTCACATTTATAATTGGTAAGAAATAAAGAGAACCAGCATATAACGATGAAATCCATTTATAAATTTATTGAATTACACTTTCACAGCAAATTAATAAAACAAACTTTCGTAACTGTCTTGTTGACAAATCTGCACAGACTCATCGCAACAATCTCATTTTCTTCCACTCATGCGCAATACGCTCTTCTGTTTCTTCACCACATCTTTTTCTTTTACGGCGAGACTTTTTTGAGACAGGAGTCTGTGATCCGACGTCGACGCCATTTTCATTCGATGGTTGCATGTTTGGCGATGCAGTCTCTTTCAGAAGTCTGAATTGCACCTCTCGGTAAAGTATTTCAACTTGTTCCGGTGTAAATAGTCCCACCTGTACTATTCCATCGTTTGACCGGGCATTAAGTCGTAGGGGTGGCAGTTGAACTCCTCGTTCAAGCCATGCCCGTATGCGTGAATACATAATATCAAATTCGAAACAATGGATATCTACCATTACTAGATTATCGTAAGCAAGATCAACACCGCCAGCATTTGGTAACACATCATCAGATTCTACCACCCTCACGAGGGCGTTGATAAGTTCTTCATTTCTTTCATTGACAACTTCATTATAATCATTCTCTCGAAGTCTCGCAAAATGTCCGTCACCATGTGCATTGAAGTCTACATTGATCAATTCGTCATCATTAGATCCAATTGATAACGAATCGTCGATGAAATCATCATCTTCATCACTACTGACATCACTATCACGTCGGTCAATGTGTTCATTTAATGATTCATCGTCGCTTGATTGAATTGACAATGAATCATCGATGACGTCATCTTCGTCGCTACTAACATCATCATCTCGTTGGTCAATGTTCAGAGATTCACCATCGCTTGATTGAATCCATAATGAGTCATCGCAGATGTCATCTTCGTCGATACTAACATCACTATCACATCCGTCAATATTTGACGATTCATCGTCACTTGACTGAATTGGTAGTGTGCTATTGATGACGTCATCCTCGTCACTACTGTCATCTTCATCACGTCGGTCAATATAACCATTTAACGATTCTTCGTCGCTCGACTGAATCGGTAATGTGTTATTGATGATGTCATCTTCGTCACTACTGTCATCTTCATCACGTCGGTCAATGTTCAAAGATTGATCATCGCTTGATTGAATCAATAATGCGTCGTCACCAACGTCATCTTCGTCGCTACTAACATCACTATCATACCCGTCAATATTTGACGATTCTTCATCGCTCGAGTCAATCGGTAATGTGTCATTGATGACATCATCATCACATTCGTCAATGTTTATATCACTGTAATATAATTCTGATCTTCTTTTGTTTTTCTTTCTGCGAATTTTCACATCATTGGTGATAATCATTTCCCATTTATCGAATGGAAAAGCATCATCGCTAACTGATATATGGGGAGGAAACTGCCATGCTACTGGATGTCCAGTTGATGCTAAAGATGACATCCTCCAAAGTAAGTTCATTTGTTTCGTCCACCATTTAGGTCTTCCACCCGTACTCATCCTTGTAGTTGTACGTTGTGTTGGTCGAAGAAATGCCTTCATCACAGATGGGTGTATCTTCACTATTTCTCTTTCTTTCACCATATTCAAATCTGTAAATAGAAAGACGAGAGAATATGTAAAAATCATATTTGTTTGTCTGGTTACATGTTTCCAGGCTGTTAATAAGTCCCGTATACTTTTGTTCATTTGTTTGATTTCATTCTATATGCGCTATATACAGTCATACAGTTGGTAACATTGGATGACATCGATTCCAGTCGAATACGGTTTTACTCTGGTTGAATCATAAACAACAAATTGGATTTGTGTTTATTCTTAGAAAACGGAGCTCATATCTCCCATAGTTTACCAGCTCAACTACTTTTCATTAAAGATGGTTCACGATCGAAGTAAACTGCTTTTTGGTTATTATAAAACTTAAACGGTGTTCGTAAATCCACTTAATTTTTAATTCACATATTTTTACTTTCCTATTAATGTGATATAACCAGGATAACGGAAATGAATATATTGAACTTGTAATTCCAAAGCACTCGGCGGTCTTCTCTGGCACACATGCGTAGTTCGTATGCATAACGAGTGACTTAAAAGAAAACCATTTATTATCAACTTTCACTCACCTGGGTTGTAGAAATGGCTCTGAAAATTACGCGTGGTTTGGTTCAGATACGACGATAATTCACTTGAATCAAGAGGAATTGTCTACGATATGCGGTCACGATGAGATCGATCAGCAATAAACAGAGAAGTGTTCGACGCTATATGCAAATGTCGCGGTGATTGGAACGTTCGAACTACCATTGTGATCTCATAGTCGTAAAGGCATCGTCTTGAAAGTGTATATATTAGTGATGTTATAGAAGTTTAGAAAAAAAATAATGTCAGCAACAACTGAATGGGTGAAAACAAAATGTTTGACCGAATAAGAATATTGTGAAGGCGACATGAACACGTTTACAATAGTTGTCTACGCCAAGATGTGCGCGTCGCCGTTGATGGCGCATCGCGCCGCTGAATTTTACGGTTCCCAGCATCCTTTGCAATGCGCCGGTAATTTCAAACACGCGGCAAGCGTTTTCGGTAATAAAATACTATTATAAGTTTATGAATGAATCAAAACTGGATTTATAAATAAACCAATTTCCATGAACTACAAGAGTGCGTTGCATACATTTTATGAGAAAATCAACAAAACGTGCACCTTGATTGTAGTGCAATTTCAGTTTTAGATTGATATGCCAAATGTGCAGCATGGTCAAACAGAATCCATTACGATGCCGTAGATAATATTGTATCATCATGTATTGATCTCGTGTATGCAGATCGCAATGAAAAGTAAAACATGTCATATCACATTATTAAGATAAAAGCCTACTCATATTTTTTGAGAAAGTTGGTCACTAAATCGCATGACAATGTTCCTTGGTTCAATTATGTAAAATCATGGAGCTACTGTCCCTATGCACCAGGAAATAGCATTTGTTTCTTACAGAATCTTATTTTGAGAAACTTGGCTTAATATTTTTCAAAAAAAGCTCTTTTTACAAAATAAAACACTATATTAAAGAAAAAAATGCATTTTTTGACACTCGTTAAAACCACGATTTTTTAAATAAATGAGAAAAGCAATATTCACAATATATGATTTTTTCAGCCTATTTCATCAGATTACAATTTGAGATACGGCAACATATCTATGCCATAGTAACCTATACTAAAACCATTTTAATTCTGTGAACATGGCCACTATCCACGAAAATACAACCATCAATTTCTTCGAAAATTTGGCTGGTTATACCAAACGTTTTAAAGTCAGTATTGTTATATTGCCCAGAGTACAATTTATTGCAAAATAAATAAATTCTGGGTATTTGCATTTTATTATATGAGTGAATGAATGAATGAATGAATGAATGAATGAATGAATGAATGAATAAATGAATGAATGAATGAATGAAGGAAGAAGTATGCCATATAACATGACTAATTTTATAAATATCCTGACTTACACGTGTAGTCTAAGTGGACGCGGTGAAAGTCCGTGTAGTCTAACACTAGGCGTGGTTAACATAAAATGTGGTCTAAGTTGGCATTGTTAAATGTTTGAAGTGGGCGTATTTTATTGTGAATAAATAATGAAAATAACATTAATGGTGGTCTACGAGGACGTGGTTTAATTATGGCGTCGTTAACATTAGGTATGGTCTACGAGGGCGTAGTTTAAAGTAGGCGTCGTAAATTGTTAACGGTGGTCTACGAGGGCGTGGTTTAATGTTGGCGTCGTTAAAATTATGTGAAGTCTACGACGCTCTGGTTTAATGTTTTGCACCGTTAACATTAACGAGTGGTCTACGAGGGCGTGGTCCAATGTTGACGTTCTTAACATTAGGTGTGGTCTATGATGGCGTGGTTTAATATATGTTGGTGTCGTTAACATTAGGTGTGGTCTATTTGGGAGTGGTTTATTGTTAGCGTCATTAACATTACAATGTTTTGTAAGTGGTCGTTGTTTGATGCTGGCGTCTTTAGCATTAAGTGTGGTGAAAGTGTGTGTTGTATATCATTGCATGTATATATTAAATGTGTTCTAAATGAATGTAGTCTAAAATTGGATGTGATTGGGACAAAATTACACAATTTGTCCGGTAACATGTTAGCACAACGGTCATTAATGAATGGCCACTGTGTCTTAACTCATGGCCATCATACGAATACAATAACACTTTCTTGAAGATATGCAAAACAGGAACTCAGACTGTATATAAAAGTCTTTTTTGACGATTTGTTTTGAGTTAAACCATAATCATTAAAATTCACATTTATAATTGGTAAGAAATAAAGAGAACCAGCATATAACGATGAAATCCATTTATAAATTTATTGAATTACACTTTCACAGCAAATTAATAAAACAAACTTTCGTAACTGTCTTGTTGACAAATCTGCACAGACTCATCGCAACAATCTCATTTTCTTCCACTCATGCGCAATACGCTCTTCTGTTTCTTCACCACATCTTTTTCTTTTACGGCGAGACTTTTTTGAGACAGGAGTCTGTGATCCGACGTCGACGCCATTTTCATTCGATGGTTGCATGTTTGGCGATGCAGTCTCTTTCAGAAGTCTGAATTGCACCTCTCGGTAAAGTATTTCAACTTGTTCCGGTGTAAATAGTCCCACCTGTACTATTCCATCGTTTGACCGGGCATTAAGTCGTAGGGGTGGCAGTTGAACTCCTCGTTCAAGCCATGCCCGTATGCGTGAATACATAATATCAAATTCGAAACAATGGATATCTACCATTACTAGATTATCGTAAGCAAGATCAACATCGCCAGCATTTGGTAACACATCATCAGATTCTACCACCCTCACGAGGGCGTTGATAAGTTCTTCATTTCTTTCATTGACAACTTCATTATAATCATTCTCTCGAAGTCTCGCAAAATATCCGTCACCATGTGCATTGAAGTCTACATTGATCAATTCGTCATCATTAGATCCAATTGATAACGAATCGTCGATGAAATCATCATCTTCATCACTACTGACATCACTATCACGTCGGTCAATGTGTTCATTTAATGATTCATCGTCGCTTGATTGAATTGACAATGAATCATCGATGACGTCATCTTCGTCGCTACTAACATCATCATCTCGTTGGTCAATGTTCAGAGATTCACCATCGCTTGATTGAATCCATAATGAGTCATCGCAGATGTCATCTTCGTCGATACTAACATCACTATCACATCCGTCAATATTTGACGATTCATCGTCACTTGACTGAATTGGTAGTGTGCTATTGATGACGTCATCCTCGTCACTACTGTCATCTTCATCACGTCGGTCAATATAACCATTTAACGATTCTTCGTCGCTCGACTGAATCGGTAATGTGTTATTGATGATGTCATCTTCGTCACTACTGTCATCTTCATCACGTCGGTCAATGTTCAAAGATTGATCATCGCTTGATTGAATCAATAATGCGTCGTCACCAACGTCATCTTCGTCGCTACTAACATCACTATCATACCCGTCAATATTTGACGATTCTTCATCGCTCGAGTCAATCGGTAATGTGTCATTGATGACATCATCATCACATTCGTCAATGTTTATATCACTGTAATATAATTCTGATCTTCTTTTGTTTTTCTTTCTGCGAATTTTCACATCATTGGTGATAATCATTTCCCATTTATCGAATGGAAAAGCATCATCGCTAACTGATATATGGGGAGGAAACTGCCATGCTACTGGATGTCCAGTTGATGCTAAAGATGACATCCTCCAAAGTAAGTTCATTTGTTTCGTCCACCATTTAGGTCTTCCACCCGTACTCATCCTTGTAGTTGTACGTTGTGTTGGTCGAAGAAATGCCTTCATCACAGATGGGTGTATCTTCACTATTTCTCTTTCTTTCACCATATTCAAATCTGTAAATAGAAAGACGAGAGAATATGTAAAAATCATATTTGTTTGTCTGGTTACATGTTTCCAGGCTGTTAATAAGTCCCGTATACTTTTGTTCATTTGTTTGATTTCATTCTATATGCGCTATATACAGTCATACAGTTGGTAACATTGGATGACATCGATTCCAGTCGAATACGGTTTTACTCTGGTTGAATCATAAACAACAAATTGGATTTGTGTTTATTCTTAGAAAACGGAGCTCATATCTCCCATAGTTTACCAGCTCAACTACTTTTCATTAAAGATGGTTCACGATCGAAGTAAACTGCTTTTTGGTTATTATAAAACTTAAACGGTGTTCGTAAATCCACTTAATTTTTAATTCACATATTTTTACTTTCCTATTAATGTGATATAACCAGGATAACGGAAATGAATATATTGAACTTGTAATTCCAAAGCACTCGGCGGTCTTCTCTGGCACACATGCGTAGTTCGTATGCATAACGAGTGACTTAAAAGAAAACCATTTATTATCAACTTTCACTCACCTGGGTTGTAGAAATGGCTCTGAAAATTACGCGTGGTTTGGTTCAGATACGACGATAATTCACTTGAATCAAGAGGAATTGTCTACGATATGCGGTCACGATGAGATCGATCAGCAATAAACAGAGAAGTGTTCGACGCTATATGCAAATGTCGCGGTGATTGGAACGTTCGAACTACCATTGTGATCTCATAGTCGTAAAGGCATCGTCTTGAAAGTGTATATATTAGTGATGTTATAGAAGTTTAGAAAAAAAATAATGTCAGCAACAACTGAATGGGTGAAAACAAAATGTTTGACCGAATAAGAATATTGTGAAGGCGACATGAACACGTTTACAATAGTTGTCTACGCCAAGATGTGCGCGTCGCCGTTGATGGCGCATCGCGCCGCTGAATTTTACGGTTCCCAGCATCCTTTGCAATGCGCCGGTAATTTCAAACACGCGGCAAGCGTTTTCGGTAATAAAATACTATTATAAGTTTATGAATGAATCAAAACTGGATTTATAAATAAACCAATTTCCATGAACTACAAGAGTGCGTTGCATACATTTTATGAGAAAATCAACAAAACGTGCACCTTGATTGTAGTGCAATTTCAGTTTTAGATTGATATGCCAAATGTGCAGCATGGTCAAACAGAATCCATTACGATGCCGTAGATAATATTGTATCATCATGTATTGATCTCGTGTATGCAGATCGCAATGAAAAGTAAAACATGTCATATCACATTATTAAGATAAAAGCCTACTCATATTTTTTGAGAAAGTTGGTCACTAAATCGCATGACAATGTTCCTTGGTTCAATTATGTAAAATCATGGAGCTACTGTCCCTATGCACCAGGAAATAGCATTTGTTTCTTACAGAATCTTATTTTGAGAAACTTGGCTTAATATTTTTCAAAAAAAGCTCTTTTTACAAAATAAAACACTATATTAAAGAAAAAAATGCATTTTTTGACACTCGTTAAAACCACGATTTTTTAAATAAATGAGAAAAGCAATATTCACAATATATGATTTTTTCAGCCTATTTCATCAGATTACAATTTGAGATACGGCAACATATCTATGCCATAGTAACCTATACTAAAACCATTTTAATTCTGTGAACATGGCCACTATCCACGAAAATACAACCATCAATTTCTTCGAAAATTTGGCTGGTTATACCAAACGTTTTAAAGTCAGTATTGTTATATTGCCCAGAGTACAATTTATTGCAAAATAAATAAATTCTGGGTATTTGCATTTTATTATATGAGTGAATGAATGAATGAATGAATGAATGAATAAATGAATGAATGAATGAATGAAGGAAGAAGTATGCCATATAACATGACTAATTTTATAAATATCCTGACTTACACGTGTAGTCTAAGTGGACGCGGTGAAAGTCCGTGTAGTCTAACACTAGGCGTGGTTAACATAAAATGTGGTCTAAGTTGGCATTGTTAAATGTTTGAAGTGGGCGTATTTTATTGTGAATAAATAATGAAAATAACATTAATGGTGGTCTACGAGGACGTGGTTTAATTATGGCGTCGTTAACATTAGGTATGGTCTACGAGGGCGTAGTTTAAAGTAGGCGTCGTAAATTGTTAACGGTGGTCTACGAGGGCGTGGTTTAATGTTGGCGTCGTTAAAATTATGTGAAGTCTACGACGCTCTGGTTTAATGTTTTGCACCGTTAACATTAACGAGTGGTCTACGAGGGCGTGGTCCAATGTTGACGTTCTTAACATTAGGTGTGGTCTATGATGGCGTGGTTTAATATATGTTGGTGTCGTTAACATTAGGTGTGGTCTATTTGGGAGTGGTTTATTGTTAGCGTCATTAACATTACAATGTTTTGTAAGTGGTCGTTGTTTGATGCTGGCGTCTTTAGCATTAAGTGTGGTGAAAGTGTGTGTTGTATATCATTGCATGTATATATTAAATGTGTTCTAAATGAATGTAGTCTAAAATTGGATGTGATTGGGACAAAATTACACAATTTGTCCGGTAACATGTTAGCACAACGGTCATTAATGAATGGCCACTGTGTCTTAACTCATGGCCATCATACGAATACAATAACACTTTCTTGAAGATATGCAAAACAGGAACTCAGACTGTATATAAAAGTCTTTTTTGACGATTTGTTTTGAGTTAAACCATAATCATTAAAATTCACATTTATAATTGGTAAGAAATAAAGAGAACCAGCATATAACGATGAAATCCATTTATAAATTTATTGAATTACACTTTCACAGCAAATTAATAAAACAAACTTTCGTAACTGTCTTGTTGACAAATCTGCACAGACTCATCGCAACAATCTCATTTTCTTCCACTCATGCGCAATACGCTCTTCTGTTTCTTCACCACATCTTTTTCTTTTACGGCGAGACTTTTTTGAGACAGGAGTCTGTGATCCGACGTCGACGCCATTTTCATTCGATGGTTGCATGTTTGGCGATGCAGTCTCTTTCAGAAGTCTGAATTGCACCTCTCGGTAAAGTATTTCAACTTGTTCCGGTGTAAATAGTCCCACCTGTACTATTCCATCGTTTGACCGGGCATTAAGTCGTAGGGGTGGCAGTTGAACTCCTCGTTCAAGCCATGCCCGTATGCGTGAATACATAATATCAAATTCGAAACAATGGATATCTACCATTACTAGATTATCGTAAGCAAGATCAACATCGCCAGCATTTGGTAACACATCATCAGATTCTACCACCCTCACGAGGGCGTTGATAAGTTCTTCATTTCTTTCATTGACAACTTCATTATAATCATTCTCTCGAAGTCTCGCAAAATATCCGTCACCATGTGCATTGAAGTCTACATTGATCAATTCGTCATCATTAGATCCAATTGATAACGAATCGTCGATGAAATCATCATCTTCATCACTACTGACATCACTATCACGTCGGTCAATGTGTTCATTTAATGATTCATCGTCGCTTGATTGAATTGACAATGAATCATCGATGACGTCATCTTCGTCGCTACTAACATCATCATCTCGTTGGTCAATGTTCAGAGATTCACCATCGCTTGATTGAATCCATAATGAGTCATCGCAGATGTCATCTTCGTCGATACTAACATCACTATCACATCCGTCAATATTTGACGATTCATCGTCACTTGACTGAATTGGTAGTGTGCTATTGATGACGTCATCCTCGTCACTACTGTCATCTTCATCACGTCGGTCAATATAACCATTTAACGATTCTTCGTCGCTCGACTGAATCGGTAATGTGTTATTGATGATGTCATCTTCGTCACTACTGTCATCTTCATCACGTCGGTCAATGTTCAAAGATTGATCATCGCTTGATTGAATCAATAATGCGTCGTCACCAACGTCATCTTCGTCGCTACTAACATCACTATCATACCCGTCAATATTTGACGATTCTTCATCGCTCGAGTCAATCGGTAATGTGTCATTGATGACATCATCATCACATTCGTCAATGTTTATATCACTGTAATATAATTCTGATCTTCTTTTGTTTTTCTTTCTGCGAATTTTCACATCATTGGTGATAATCATTTCCCATTTATCGAATGGAAAAGCATCATCGCTAACTGATATATGGGGAGGAAACTGCCATGCTACTGGATGTCCAGTTGATGCTAAAGATGACATCCTCCAAAGTAAGTTCATTTGTTTCGTCCACCATTTAGGTCTTCCACCCGTACTCATCCTTGTAGTTGTACGTTGTGTTGGTCGAAGAAATGCCTTCATCACAGATGGGTGTATCTTCACTATTTCTCTTTCTTTCACCATATTCAAATCTGTAAATAGAAAGACGAGAGAATATGTAAAAATCATATTTGTTTGTCTGGTTACTTGTTTCCAGGCTGTTAATAAGTCCCGTATACTTTTGTTCATTTGTTTGATTTCATTCTATATGCGCTATATACAGTCATACAGTTGGTAACATTGGATGACATCGATTCCAGTCGAATACGGTTTTACTCTGGTTGAATCATAAACAACAAATTGGATTTGTGTTTATTCTTAGAAAACGGAGCTCATATCTCCCATAGTTTACCAGCTCAACTACTTTTCATTAAAGATGGTTCACGATCGAAGTAAACTGCTTTTTGGTTATTATAAAACTTAAACGGTGTTCGTAAATCCACTTAATTTTTAATTCACATAATTTTACTTTCCTATTAATGTGATATAACCAGGATAACGGAAATGAATATATTGAACTTGTAATTCCAAAGCACTCGGCGGTCTTCTCTGGCACACATGCGTAGTTCGTATGCATAACGAGTGACTTAAAAGAAAACCATTTATTATCAACTTTCACTCACCTGGGTTATAGAAATGGCTCTGAAAATTACGCGTGGTTTGGTTCAGATACGACGATAATTCACTTGAATCAAGAGGAATTGTCTACGATATGCGGTCACGATGAGATCGATCAGCAATAAACAGAGAAGTGTTCGACGCTATATGCAAATGTCGCGGTGATTGGAACGTTCGAACTACCATTGTGATCTCATAGTCGTAAAGGCATCGTCTTGAAAGTGTATATATTAGTGATGTTATAGAAGTTTAGAAAAAAAATAATGTCAGCAACAACTGAATGGGTGAAAACAAAATGTTTGACCGAATAAGAATATTGTGAAGGCGACATGAACACGTTTACAATAGTTGTCTACGCCAAGATGTGCGCGTCGCCGTTGATGGCGCATCGCGCCGCTGAATTTTGCGGTTCCCAGCATCCTTTGCAATGCGCCGGTAATTTCAAACACGCGGCAAGCGTTTTCGGTAATAAAATACTATTATAAGTTTATGAATGAATCAAAACTGGATTTATAAATAAACCAATTTCCATGAACTACAAGAGTGCGTTGCATACATTTTATGAGAAAATCAACAAAACGTGCACCTTGATTGTAGTGCAATTTCAGTTTTAGATTGATATGCCAAATGTGCAGCATGGTCAAACAGAATCCATTACGATGCCGTAGATAATATTGTATCATCATGTATTGATTTGTTAGCTCTCGTGTATGCAGATCGCAAAGAAAAGTAAAACATGTCATATCACATTATTAAGATAAAAGCCTACTCATATTTTTTGAGAAAGTTGGTCACTAAATCGCATGACAATGTTCCTTGGTTCAATTATGTAAAATCATGGAGCTACTGTCCCTATGCACCAGGAAATAGCATTTGTTTCTTACAGAATCTTATTTTGAGAAACTTGGCTTAATATTTTTCAAAAAAAGCTCTTTTTACAAAATAAAACACTATATTAAAGAAAAAAATGCATTTTTTGACACTCGTTAAAACCACGATTTTTTAAATAAATGAGAAAAGCAATATTCACAATATATGATTTTTTCAGCCTATTTCATCAGATTACAATTTGAGATACGGCAACATATCTATGCCATAGTAACCTATACTAAAACCATTTTAATTCTGTGAACATGGCCACTATCCACGAAAATACAACCATCAATTTCTTCGAAAATTTGGCTGGTTACACCAAACGTTTTAAAGTCAGTATTGTTATATTGCCCAGAGTACAATTTATTGCAAAATAAATAAATTCTGGGTATTTGCATTTTATTATATGAGTGAATGAATGAATGAATGAATAACTGAATGAATGAATGAATGAAGGAAGAAGTATGCCATATAACATGACTAATTTTATAAATATCCTGACTTACACGTGTAGTCTAAGTGGACGCGGTGAAAGTCCGTGTAGTCTAACACTAGGCGTGGTTAACATAAAATGTGGTCTAAGTTGGCATTGTTAAATGTTTGAAGTGGGCGTATTTTATTGTGAATAAATAATGAAAATAACATTAATGGTGGTCTACGAGGACGTGGTTTAATTATGGCGTCGTTAACATTAGGTATGGTCTACGAGGGCGTAGTTTAAAGTTGGCGTCGTAAATTGTTAACGGTGGTCTACGAGGGCGTGGTTTAATGTTGGCGTCGTTAAAATTATGTGAAGTCTACGACGCTCTGGTTTAATGTTTTGCACCGTTAACATTAACGAGTGGTCTACGAGGGCGTGGTCCAATGTTGACGTTCTTAACATTAGGTGTGGTCTATGATGGCGTGGTTTAATATATGTTGGTGTCGTTAACATTAGGTGTGGTCTATTTGGGAGTGGTTTATTGTTAGCGTCATTAACATTACAATGTTTTGTAAGTGGTCGTTGTTTGATGCTGGCGTCTTTAGCATTAAGTGTGGTGAAAGTGTGTGTTGTATATCATTGCATGTATATATTAAATGTGTTCTAAATGAATGTAGTCTAAAATTGGATGTGATTGGGACAAAATTACACAATTTGTCCGGTAACATGTTAGCACAACGGTCATTAATGAATGGCCACTGTGTCTTAACTCATGGCCATCATACGAATACAATAACACTTTCTTGAAGATATGCAAAACAGGAACTCAGACTGTATATAAAAGTCTTTTTTGACGATTTGTTTTGAGTTAAACCATAATCATTAAAATTCACATTTATAATTGGTAAGAAATAAAGAGAACCAGCATATAACGATGAAATCCATTTATAAATTTATTGAATTACACTTTCACAGCAAATTAATAAAACAAACTTTCGTAACTGTCTTGTTGACAAATCTGCACAGACTCATCGCAACAATCTCATTTTCTTCCACTCATGCGCAATACGCTCTTCTGTTTCTTCACCACATCTTTTTCTTTTACGGCGAGACTTTTTTGAGACAGGAGTCTGTGATCCGACGTCGACGCCATTTTCATTCGATGGTTGCATGTTTGGCGATGCAGTCTCTTTCAGAAGTCTGAATTGCACCTCTCGGTAAAGTATTTCAACTTGTTCCGGTGTAAATAGTCCCACCTGTACTATTCCATCGTTTGACCGGGCATTAAGTCGTAGGGGTGGCAGTTGAACTCCTCGTTCAAGCCATGCCCGTATGCGTGAATACATAATATCAAATTCGAAACAATGGATATCTACCATTACTAGATTATCGTAAGCAAGATCAACATCGCCAGCATTTGGTAACACATCATCAGATTCTACCACCCTCACGAGGGCGTTGATAAGTTCTTCATTTCTTTCATTGACAACTTCATTATAATCATTCTCTCGAAGTCTCGCAAAATATCCGTCACCATGTGCATTGAAGTCTACATTGATCAATTCGTCATCATTAGATCCAATTGATAACGAATCGTCGATGAAATCATCATCTTCATCACTACTGACATCACTATCACGTCGGTCAATGTGTTCATTTAATGATTCATCGTCGCTTGATTGAATTGACAATGAATCATCGATGACGTCATCTTCGTCGCTACTAACATCATCATCTCGTTGGTCAATGTTCAGAGATTCACCATCGCTTGATTGAATCCATAATGAGTCATCGCAGATGTCATCTTCGTCGATACTAACATCACTATCACATCCGT
This sequence comes from Saccoglossus kowalevskii, assembly GCF_978046115.1. Lineage (NCBI taxonomy): Eukaryota > Metazoa > Hemichordata > Enteropneusta > Harrimaniidae > Saccoglossus > Saccoglossus kowalevskii. The sequence continues at coordinate 30,232,628 of NC_140648.1, read as the reverse complement.
CAATATTTGACGATTCATCGTCACTTGACTGAATTGGTAGTGTGCTATTGATGACGTCATCCTCGTCACTACTGTCATCTTCATCACGTCGGTCAATATAACCATTTAACGATTCTTCGTCGCTCGACTGAATCGGTAATGTGTTATTGATGATGTCATCTTCGTCACTACTGTCATCTTCATCACGTCGGTCAATGTTCAAAGATTGATCATCGCTTGATTGAATCAATAATGCGTCGTCACCAACGTCATCTTCGTCGCTACTAACATCACTATCATACCCGTCAATATTTGACGATTCTTCATCGCTCGAGTCAATCGGTAATGTGTCATTGATGACATCATCATCACATTCGTCAATGTTTATATCACTGTAATATAATTCTGATCTTCTTTTGTTTTTCTTTCTGCGAATTTTCACATCATTGGTGATAATCATTTCCCATTTATCGAATGGAAAAGCATCATCGCTAACTGATATATGGGGAGGAAACTGCCATGCTACTGGATGTCCAGTTGATGCTAAAGATGACATCCTCCAAAGTAAGTTCATTTGTTTCGTCCACCATTTAGGTCTTCCACCCGTACTCATCCTTGTAGTTGTACGTTGTGTTGGTCGAAGAAATGCCTTCATCACAGATGGGTGTATCTTCACTATTTCTCTTTCTTTCACCATATTCAAATCTGTAAATAGAAAGACGAGAGAATATGTAAAAATCATATTTGTTTGTCTGGTTACTTGTTTCCAGGCTGTTAATAAGTCCCGTATACTTTTGTTCATTTGTTTGATTTCATTCTATATGCGCTATATACAGTCATACAGTTGGTAACATTGGATGACATCGATTCCAGTCGAATACGGTTTTACTCTGGTTGAATCATAAACAACAAATTGGATTTGTGTTTATTCTTAGAAAACGGAGCTCATATCTCCCATAGTTTACCAGCTCAACTACTTTTCATTAAAGATGGTTCACGATCGAAGTAAACTGCTTTTTGGTTATTATAAAACTTAAACGGTGTTCGTAAATCCACTTAATTTTTAATTCACATAATTTTACTTTCCTATTAATGTGATATAACCAGGATAACGGAAATGAATATATTGAACTTGTAATTCCAAAGCACTCGGCGGTCTTCTCTGGCACACATGCGTAGTTCGTATGCATAACGAGTGACTTAAAAGAAAACCATTTATTATCAACTTTCACTCACCTGGGTTATAGAAATGGCTCTGAAAATTACGCGTGGTTTGGTTCAGATACGACGATAATTCACTTGAATCAAGAGGAATTGTCTACGATATGCGGTCACGATGAGATCGATCAGCAATAAACAGAGAAGTGTTCGACGCTATATGCAAATGTCGCGGTGATTGGAACGTTCGAACTACCATTGTGATCTCATAGTCGTAAAGGCATCGTCTTGAAAGTGTATATATTAGTGATGTTATAGAAGTTTAGAAAAAAAATAATGTCAGCAACAACTGAATGGGTGAAAACAAAATGTTTGACCGAATAAGAATATTGTGAAGGCGACATGAACACGTTTACAATAGTTGTCTACGCCAAGATGTGCGCGTCGCCGTTGATGGCGCATCGCGCCGCTGAATTTTGCGGTTCCCAGCATCCTTTGCAATGCGCCGGTAATTTCAAACACGCGGCAAGCGTTTTCGGTAATAAAATACTATTATAAGTTTATGAATGAATCAAAACTGGATTTATAAATAAACCAATTTCCATGAACTACAAGAGTGCGTTGCATACATTTTATGAGAAAATCAACAAAACGTGCACCTTGATTGTAGTGCAATTTCAGTTTTAGATTGATATGCCAAATGTGCAGCATGGTCAAACAGAATCCATTACGATGCCGTAGATAATATTGTATCATCATGTATTGATTTGTTAGCTCTCGTGTATGCAGATCGCAAAGAAAAGTAAAACATGTCATATCACATTATTAAGATAAAAGCCTACTCATATTTTTTGAGAAAGTTGGTCACTAAATCGCATGACAATGTTCCTTGGTTCAATTATGTAAAATCATGGAGCTACTGTCCCTATGCACCAGGAAATAGCATTTGTTTCTTACAGAATCTTATTTTGAGAAACTTGGCTTAATATTTTTCAAAAAAAGCTCTTTTTACAAAATAAAACACTATATTAAAGAAAAAAATGCATTTTTTGACACTCGTTAAAACCACGATTTTTTAAATAAATGAGAAAAGCAATATTCACAATATATGATTTTTTCAGCCTATTTCATCAGATTACAATTTGAGATACGGCAACATATCTATGCCATAGTAACCTATACTAAAACCATTTTAATTCTGTGAACATGGCCACTATCCACGAAAATACAACCATCAATTTCTTCGAAAATTTGGCTGGTTACACCAAACGTTTTAAAGTCAGTATTGTTATATTGCCCAGAGTACAATTTATTGCAAAATAAATAAATTCTGGGTATTTGCATTTTATTATATGAGTGAATGAATGAATGAATGAATGAATGAATGAATGAATGAATGAATAAATGAATGAATGAATGAATGAATGAATGAATGAATGAATGAATGAAGGAAGGAAGAAGTATGCCATATAACATGACTAATTTTATAAATATCCTGACTTACACGTGTAGTCTAAGTGGACGCGGTGAAAGTCCGTGTAGTCTAACACTAGGCGTGGTTAACATAAAATGTGGTCTAAGTTGGCATTGTTAAATGTTTGAAGTGGGCGTATTTTATTGTGAATAAATAATGAAAATAACATTAATGGTGGTCTACGAGGACGTGGTTTAATTATGGCGTCGTTAACATATCATCATGTATTGATTTGTTAGCTCTCATGTATGCAGATCGCAATGAAAAATAAAACATGTCATATCACATTCTATGATCAAAAAGTAAAAAATCCATGCATATTAAAATCGAAGCCTACTCATATTTTTTAGGAAAGATGGTCATAAATCGCATGACTGCTGTCCCACGGCACCATGAAATAGCGTTTGTTTGTTTGTTACAGTAAATTGTTTTGAGAAAATTACAAAATAAAACACTATCTTAAGAAATATGTTATTTCTTGCGGTACGAAGTAAAGCCAGAAATAGATGTTTTTGTGGCACCTGTCAGAGGGCGCATTTGGCATACCGCATTGGCTTGTGGTAGTGTATTGTGTGACTTAGTCAGTCTAGGCGTTGCAACGTCACAACCAGCAGCTCGTCAAGTGTGTATTTAAAAAAAAAAATATTTCCTAGCTTTTCAAGAGCTTTTAGCAAGCATACACTATGTTTTCGTTTAGAATATATCAGGGTGAAACCCGCCACCCTCCCTGTATTATTGTATTGTGAATAATGATCATTAATCAATGGCGATTCGCTCGTGGCAGCGTGACAACACTCTGACTATTCGACTGTGCTTACTTTTTGTTAACCACTGTTATAACAAAACATTGTATTTGTTGACACACTTTAACCTTGATTTTTTATATAATTGATAAAAACAATATTCACAACGTAGATAGTCAATACAACTAATTGAAATTCAGCAACATTTTCCTGGCGGCTTTGGTTGCTCCAAACTTAGACATCAAAAAACGCAATGAAAAAAAAGACAAATTCCTGTAAATACAATATGTTGTATTGTCATCAAAAAAAAAGGTTGACCATTAGCAACTCGGTCGTGGTGGGTTGCCCTGAAAACGTTTTGAAAAAAACATTGTTTTTACCTCCTCGCTTCCTTTGTTTTCATGAAATAAATGACACCAACTTTGCCAAGATGTTATGTTTATTGGCATATACACGTGACTGTGATTACAGAATACACATATTAACATTATAACAACGCATGGCTGACGCGACTGCTTTGCAGGCCAATGACGTCCACTCGGATTGTACCATGTGACCAGTTCAAGGGTATTGTTGAATTTCACAGCGGGTATATAAAGCGGTAGTTATTTATCATGGCCATTGCGTAGACGAACATCAACATAATATAATTTTTCTACTAATTCTTTGATAAATTGTCATATCACAATGCATATATATGTAACTTTACAGATACCCTTCTCCTTAAAATTGTTCAATTTAGTCACCTATTAAACACACAGACACATCAAATGATAATAAGTCTTATTTTGAGTACTGTCGTTTACGTTATCAATTTCACAGTCAACAAAGAACATATAAGAGCGCTTCTCCCCGATTGCATCAAAATGAACTGCGCCGTTTTATACACCTCGTCCACGATCCACTTTTTAAACAACATTAGATATACGAAAGTCTGCCACAGTTTTAACTATAGGTACCCCAAATAAAATACAGAACTAAATTCATCCGTGAAGCATTACAATTGGACAATCTTACTATAAAATAAAAAAGTTATCCAATCATAGCATGCGTTCTTAAAGTTCAAACATAGAGAAGTAAAGTCGGAATAAACAGAATGGGAAAAAATACTCAAAGAGTGTTGTTGTCCTTTAGCGGCGAGATAATAAATAATTTCGTACACAAATAATATGACCTCTTACATTTAAAGTTATAATAGTACTTTGGTACAAAATTTATAAGGAAAACAAACTTTATATAATTTAGTGTCACGTGATATAACAATAAACAATTATAAAGGTTTGAAGCGTCTGCATTGATAACGTAATTTGCATATTTGTTATGCCCAAATGTAAACGTAGAGGGCGCATCAAGATTCACAATCACGTTGCACAATGATAGAAGTAAATATTGGTTTACTAAGTTTTCAATAATACTGTTTATATTTGTCGTATAATACAAATTAAAATACTATATTCTCTATTTTCATTTCTCACGAATGGCTGTAGAACAAATCGCAAAAAATAAGCGACAAACTATACCTACAATTAACAACATATTCTTCAAAACATGATATTTTGCTTTCACGGGATTTAATTAAGTGTGCCGTGAAGATATTCTACCATACTTTGAGCGATACACAATGTAGTATGTAATTAAGGTGATACACTCAACAGCAGTGACAAGATTTCTCAAAAAGTAATCTCATTTTGTGTACACCTGTAGCCTCCACTACAAAACGCTATGACGATAAAAGGCGTATACTGATGTTGTTTGCCGCTAAATATTGCTTAAAATACATCGATGATATAAATGTAAATATTCAATTCTTGTGACTGGCAGTGCGCAAACTGCTGAAATGTAAGCAGCGCCACCAGCGTTGGCAACGTAGACACATACAATTCGACGCCAGTCAGTGCAGCTTTTGTGCAGTGTATGCATCATTAGATATATTTAAACACCACTAAGTGGTTCCGGGTTCAAGACACAGCCGCAGAAGCAGGCGATATCTGTTCACATTCCTCGCGTGTGTGCAGTGAATGCCACTGTGCCACTGGTGAGCGCTGACAATGTAGCATTCTATTCCAGTGGGTCATTTCACTTGGTCCTAAAACAAAACACAGAAAAAAAATATTATCACGTGTCATTTAATAATACAGACAATCCCTAAGCGGGGTGAGGTCACCGGCGCATGCGTCAGGTGGCCATAGCGTATCATTGTATCAACAAGCGTCTACCCATGAGCCTTTGCGTTCTTAGCGTGTGTTGTTATCATCGTTTGGGACTCAATTCCCGCACGTGCGCAGTGACGACCCTCCCCGCATTAACTCAATTATATAAGTGATCCATATGAGATAAAGCATACAATCCAACAACAAAACAAACAACTGTATTGTGGAAGTACATACACGACACTCGATATATTCTATGCATTCATATTTCTACTTTCTACATCGGTAGTGCATTTTGTGCATTTTTTTTATAAATTCAGTTGCATCTAAATCATACTATAACAATATATACTACAATGAACTGCATTTCAATTTACACCTTCTATATTTATATATACTATAGTAAAATTAACCAATCAATCAACCAAGCAACTAAATAATCACTCATCCAACTAACCAACCAATCAAACAAACAATTACGTACCTGAAAAAAACTAGCCCAATGAAAACTTGAACCCTTATAACATTATTGACAGGTGTTTATTGTGTTGTTTATTATATATGTTGTAATTAGTTACCTGTAAAGTACCTGCCCAATGGAAACTTGAACCCTTATAACATTATTGACAGGTGTTTATTGTGTTGTTTATTATATATGTTGTAATTACTTACCTGAAAAGTACCTGCCCAATGAAAACTTGAACCCTTATAACATTATTGACAGGTGTTTATTGTGTTGTTTATTATATATGTTGTAATTACTTACCTGAAAAGTACCTGCCCAATGAAAACTTGAACCCTTATAACATTATTGACAGGTGTTTATTGTGTTGTTTATTATATATGTTGTAATTACTTACCTGAAAAGTACCTGCCCAATGAAAACTTGAACCCTTATAACATTATTGACAGGTGTTTATTGTGTTGTTTATTATATATGTTGTAATTACTTACATGAAGAGTACCTGTCCAATATCAACTAAACCCTTATAACCTCATTGACAGGTGTTTATTGTGTTATATACCTGTATATATGTTGTAATTACTTACCTGAAAAGTACCTGCCCAATGTCAACTAAACCCTTATAACCTCATTGACAGGTGTTTATTGTGTTATATACCTGTATATATGTTGTAATTACTTACCTGAAAAGTACCTGCCCAATGTCAACTAAACCTTTATAACATTATTGACAGGTGTTTATTGTGTTATATACCTGTATATATGTTGTAATTACTTACCTGAAGAGTACCTGCCCAATATCAACTAAACCCTTATAACATTATTGACAGGTGTTTATTGTGTTGTTTATTATATATGTTGTAATTACTTACCTGAAGAGTACCTGCCCAATATCAACTAAACCCTTATAACCTCATTGACAGGTGTTTATTGTGTTGTTTATTATATATGTTGTAATTACTTACCTGAAGAGTACCTGCTCAATATCAACTAATTAACCCTTATAACATTATAGACAGGCGTTTATTGTGTTGTTTATTATATATGTTGTAATTACTTACATGAAGAGTACCTGTCCAATATCAACTAAACCCATATAACATTATTGACAGGTGTTTATTGTGTTGTTTATTATATATGTTGTAATTACTTACCTGAAGAGTACCTGCCCGATGTCAACTAAACCCTTATAACATTATTGACAGGTGTTTATTGTGTTGTTTATTATATATGTTGTAATTACTTACTTACTTGAAGAGTACCTGCCCAATATCAACTAAATCCTTATAACCTCATTGGCAGGTATTTATTGTGTTGTTTATTATATATGTTATATTTACTTACCTGAAGAGTACCTGCCCAATATCAACTAAACCCTTATAACCTCATTGACAGATGTTTATTGTGTTGTTTATTATATATGTTGTAATTACTTACATGAAGAGTACCTGTCCAATATCAACTAAACCCTTATAACATTATTGACATGTGTTTATTGTGTTGTTTATTATATATGTTGTAATTACTTACATGAAGAGTACCTGTCCAATATCAACTAAACCCTTATAACCTCATTGACAGGTGTTTATTATGTTATATACCTGTATGTATGTTGTAATTACTTACCTGAAGAGTACCTGCCCAAGGCCAACTGTCCAACAAAATCATCTCTGCATTTATAGTTATAATCCCATACTGACAGAACCAAACTTGTATCGCACAGCATGGCGGGAGATACATTGAAGTTAAATGACTCATTGAACACGGGATCGATGGTATTTCTTTTTGTAGATGATTTTTTTGTTTTGAATAACTTTAATCCGTGTAACATCTGAATTTTGACAAATGGATCTGAAATATTGTCAAGGAGAATAAGAACCGATTAAATCAAAGACACATTGTGACCATGGCAACGACTACGTGGCTGGAGATTCTGAAGTGGTGCATGACGGGGTATCTTGGTACAATGATAAACGATATAATGTATGTCGTGATTTTTAAAGATTGTAATAAGTGCCGAGATTGAATCAGACTCAACGTAGATGATTTCAATAGAAGACATTGTGTGAATTCATTAGATGAGTACATTATACGAATTCATTAGATGAATACATTAAGTGACATTGTAACATTATGTGACATTTATTTGAATAACGAATTAGTTTGCATGTGAATACATTAGGTGAAATATGAATTCAGTGGATTAATTTATTTAGTAAAAAAATAATTCGTTAGATGACATTGTGTGAATTGATAAATGGTTACATTAGGAAACACGTAAATTCATTCGATGAATGTATTACGTGACATGTGAATTCATTGGATGAATTCATCAGGTAAAATTTATGTGCATTCCGTTGATGTATTTATTAAGTGAGATGATCTCATATAAAGAATACATTAGGTCAAATTATGTGAAGTCATATGATGAACTCATGAATGGGTGGGTGCATTGATTAACATTAAGGAATATTATGTTCTACGTTTGCAACAAGAAGGACGACAACGTAACTGACCTGAGCCCACTACCATATCTGTTTGTAGTAACTGTTTGGCCTTGATGACATCAACATTTAATCTGCCTGCAGATGGCAGATAATTGAGGGACAGCAGGATTTCACCCAATGCCGGGCTGTCCTGAAAGATTAGATGTGGTACACGGAGTGTTACTAAACCTATACGAACTAGCAACCAATGAAACAATGGTGATACGCTCAAGAACAATACAGTTACAACATTTGTCACAACATAAGAGGGCTGGGTTCTGCATGTAATCAACACAAACTGTAAAACAGAAAAAAATTATTTTCATTTTTTTTATACATATTGATTATTGCTAATCACAGTTGCTTCCAGCCAGCCAATCATCAAGCGCCGTGCGAATTGACGTTATATAAATATGTTTAAATGTTATTTTTTAAGATTCAAAAATATTTATAAAATAATATAATTTTTTTTCATACACGGTTTGTAATATATTATCCTGATATTTCATACATCAAAATACCATAACAATGCTGCAAACATGTAAACACTGTGGCTGATGATTTAAAGGGAGTTTACTGAAGATTCAAGCCCGATCTGCGCGAGACGTTAGAATCCTTGATATCCAATTTCCACAGCATGATCGAGCCTATTACTTAAGTTCAATAACGTGGACGAGTACGCCAATGTGAATACTAATCAATATCAATACTCCCGGGTGTGTTTAATCACTGGCCAACTCTCAGGAAATCACAAAACATATTGGTTTTGTTTGCTGCAGTTTATGCAGCTCTCTTGGTCGTGGTATACGTTGCGGGGCGACCAGAGAGCTGCAGTTCCCTTCCCTAAAGAAATGCACAGATTTTTAAATATGCCAGTTATGTGTCATTAAAATTGTGATTGTAATAAAATTACCTCGACTTGCAGGAAAAAATAGACAAATATGTTCTCACAAATATATCTGTTACTGATTACAGCAAGCTTTAAGCAAATTTGCCCGTGTAAATGAGACTATTTCACGTTAAAACTGTGCCGAAGTGAAACCTCCGATTGAACGCCGCCGTTTTGAAGCCGACCTCTATCACGTGACTTGGCTCTTTTAGTTACGAGTGTAATCACGTGACTACAGCAGACGGCCATCGGAGCCTGTCTGGGACAGCGCTTCATGTGACGAAACAACGGCAAACGGCTTTTTATAATTTTAATTTCATTTCATCATTAAGTGACTCATCTTTTTTTGAAAAAATCAAATAAAGTACATGTATTATTAAAAATATTTTTTTCAAGCAGTTTTATTTATATATTGTGACAAATCTAAAAATAATCTTGTAACTTGCCAAAGAGTGTTACAAGTGACAGGAGCAGACAGCAGACAGCATGGAATTCACAAAGGACAAAATTGTTGAGTCTTTTGACCAGAATCTGAAAGATATTTTTAAATTTGACCTAAAAGCTCAACAAGTAGAAGGTACTACTTGTATTTTAAATAATATACACACATTGGCCATATTACCAACAGGGTATGGCAAAAGTATGATGCATATTTTACCACCAATGCTCCTCAATATTATGCGGAAAGAGACAACAAGCCAACAGGGTAATGGGTTTCAGCTTTAGAACATTCACTAATGCATTGTCAACAGTTTCTGAGGTTTTAAGTCTAGATGCAATGGATTGCCTGCGATACCCTTTAACTTTCTTCTGGAACTCATCTCCACAATGAATGCAAGAACCTGCCATTCTCAATTTTCAGTTAAAATGTCAACTGCACATGCTTCGTCATTGTCATGTGATCAGGTCACATGACAGAGGTCATCTTGAAATCCGTCGTTCAATCGATTAAATTACGTTCGGTCTAATTATACACAGAAATATATACTTTTCAAGAAGAAATAGTCCTTCATTTTCGGTCAGTAGATACCTAAGATGTTTGTGTTTGCAAGGATAACTTTTATTCGTTTTAAATTTCATTGAAATCGTTCGATAACATCAAAAATAGCGTGCGCCCCGGGATCCCGGGGCGGCGAACTGTGCGGTTCTCAATGGACGCGATCTGCAGCTCTATGGCCGCAACGTAATATCAAAATAGCTTAAGCGGCCAATAAGAGCTGCTAAACTGCAGCAATGGTTTTGTACGTTCCAGAATAACACCACCATCTTAAATTTCATATCACCTACGTTATTTTGAAATCCAACTTTTTTAACTATTATTATATAAATATTCATAAATATAACACTAATATAAATTTTCATTCGTTTTCCCATAATGCAATTATATTTCACCTAATCCTTGAATGGTACTGGTTTAGTGTTAATAATTTCTACTCAATATTCGGGCCTGAGTAGGAACGTCATAGCCATGGTACATCGCGAGTATATACATGCGCAGTTAGCATTGTAAGTTGACCAATCACAACGACCGTATTTAAACATTGCATTAGTTTAATATAATAGTAAATATATGCAAATATCATTCTATGATTTCATCTTGTGACATAATTAATTTCAACCCAGTATTAAATGAATAAAATCACGAACAAATAAGTTGGCTATATTAGTAGACGATATCAGAGTCAAATGGTGGAGATATGTGGTAGTTGCATATATGTCTGAATAATAAATTTCTCACTCAAATGTGGACTTTACTGCAAACAACTTGTTAACAGTTCTATTAAACCTACATTGGTAATAACGACGTTGACAAAATAGTACCATTAATTTGTAACGCAATTTACTATAGTTATATTATTATTAATCATTAATATTATTACATTTTGTACATGTTATTTTTATTATGTGTAATATGTTTGGTTGTGAAGATTTTGTCATTCAAAATTTCTAAACATTTCTTTTTATTGACAATCAGAGATCTATGGTGTGTCGCTATGAACGACATCCGTCGCCTGCATTTACGTCATAAATATTAATTCTCAAGGCCGTATTTGGTGACCTTATTCGCTTAATTTTTAAAGGTTAAAATTGTAATGAGACGTTTTTGGGAATTCTAATACATTATCATTAACATTATATATTTGTTGATTTTATAAATCATTATTTGATGGAATTGAGAAAATCCACCATCATAATTGTTTGACGAGTGCATGGGCATCTGCTGCACAGAATATTGACGCAAAATATTTGTTCTCAAGTTGCTGTCTGCCTTACGCAAGGCCGCAATATATTAGTCATTCACAACTCATTTGCATAAATTGTCATTGGTAGTATCAGTTAGCAAGTGGCACGTTTCTGCTGTCAACATTCATAATAGATTGCAACGCAAGATACATTCAATGTTGCGGCACTCGTCATGTACCCAACATCTGGAATGATTCCTGTCAATGATTCGGCTTTATTTCCGTCAACCTGTAATGCTTTGGCAAACTCGAATTTCTTATTTAATCAGTGAAGTCTTTGACGAAGACCCATAAATTGAATAAACTGTCTAGGAATGCGTAAATCACTAGCGATTGGATGAATATCAATCAGTAGCATTTTGACCCCTGACCTCAACTCTAAACCCGTATTTTAATATAATAAATTGTATTTTCTCACAATAAGATACTGTACTGTTTCTGGAATGTAACCCCTTTACATTAGAGCGCCTATCTAGTATGCTAATGTGCAATATTCGTATTGACGTTCCATATACGTAGTCCAGTAGTTTTACAATATTTAATTTTTCCAACAGAACAGAGTATCACTACTATCAACATAACAACAGCGTTACTTTCAAATCAACTCAGTACTATTAGCTATGTGATAAAGTTCCACTTCCTGTCTAATACAATACTATAGACAATTGAACAAGTATTTTCTCGACCACAAACCATTACGGCAAAATTCCTCAATAAAAATTCCTAATTTCAAATTTGACATTTAACACTGTAATATTAGTAACCCAACACTGTAATATTAGTAACCAAACACTGTGATATTAGTAACCAAACACTTTACTATTTGTAACTCAAAACTGAAATATTTGTAACCCAAACCTGAAATATTTGTAATCCAACACTGTAATATTAGTAACTAAATACTTTATTATTTGTAAACCAACACTGGAATATTTGTAACGCAACACTGTAATATTAGTAACCAAACACTTTACTATCTGTAACGCAACCCTGAAATAGTTGTAACCCAAAACTGTAATATTAGTAATCCAACACTGAAATATTTGTAACCCAAAGCAACCCAGCACGGTAATATTAGTAACCCAAAACTGTGATATTAGTAACCAAAAAGTTTAGTATTTGTAACCAATACTGACATATTTGTAACCCAAAACTGTAATATTAGTAACCCAACACTGTAATATTAGTGACCCAACACTGTGATACTAGTAACCAAACACTTTACTATTTGTAACCCAACACTGTACTATTTGAAACCCAACTCTGTAATATTAGTAAACCAATACTGTTATATTGGTAATTCAAATCTGTAATATTATTAAACTAACACTGTACTATTGGAAATCCAACACTGTAATATTAGTAACCCAACACTGTAATATTAGTAACCCCAAACTGTAATATTAGTAACCCAACACTGTAATAGTAGTAACCCAACACTGTGATATTAGTAACCAAACACTTTGCTATTTGTAACCCAACACTGAAATATTTGTTACCCAACACGTAATATTAGTAACCCAACACAGTAATATTAGTAACCCAACACTGTAATATTAGTAACCAAACACTATGATATTAGTAACCAAACGCTATTCTATTTGTAAGCGGACACTGAAATATTTGTAACCCAAAATTGTAATATTAGTAACTCAACACTGTAATATTAGTGACCTAACACTGTAATACCAGTAACCTAACACTGTACTATTTGAAACCAAACACTGTAATATTAGTAACCCAACACTGTAATATTAGTAACCCAACACTGAAATATTTGTAACCCAAAACTGTAATATTAGTAATCCAACACTGTAATATTAGTAACTAAACACTTTATTATTTGTAAACCAACACTGGAATATTTGTAACGCAACACTGTAATACTAATAACCCAACACTGTGATATTAGTAACCAAACACTTTGCTATTAGTAATCCAACACTGAAATATTTGTAACCCAAAGCAACCCAACACTGTAATATTAGTTACCTAACACTGTAACATTAGTAACCTGCACTGTGATATTATTAACCAAACACTTCACTATTGTAACCCAATACTGACATATTTGCAAACCAAAACTGTAATATTGGTAACCCAACACTGTAATATTAGTGACCCAACACTGTGATACTAGTAAACAAACACTTTACTATTTGTAACCCAACACTGTACTATTTAAAACCCAACACTGCAATATTAGTAACCCGATACTGTAATATTGGTAATCCAAATCTGTAATATTATTAACCTAACACTGTACTATTGAAAACCCAAAATTGTAATATTAGTAATCCAACATTGTAATATTAGTAACCCAACACTGTGATATTAGTAACCAAACACTTTGCTATTTGTAACCCAACACTGAAATATTTGTTACCCAACACTGTAATATTAGTAACCCAACACAGTAATATTAGTAACCCAACACTGTGATATTAGTAACCAAATGCTATTCTATTTGTAACCCGACACTGAAATATTTGTAACCCAAAATTGTAATATTAGTAACTCAACACTGTAATATTAGTAACCCAACACTGTAATACCAGTAACCTAACACTGTACTATTTGAAACCAAACACTGTAATATTAGTAACCCAACACTGAAATATTTGTAACCCAAAACTGTAATATTAGTAATCCAACACTGTAATATTAGTAAATAAATGCTATTCTATTTGTAACCCGACACTGAAATATTTGTAACCCAAAATTGTAATATTAGTAACTCAACACTGTAATATTAGTAACCCAACACTGTAATACCAGTAACCTAACACTGTACTATTTGAAACCAAACACTGTAATATTAGTAACCCAACACTGAAATATTTGTAACCCAAAACTGTAATATTAGTAATCCAACACTGTAATATTAGTAAATAAATACTGTATTATTTGTAAACCAACACTGGAATATTTGTAACGCAACACTGTAATACTAGTAACCCAACAATATGATATTAGTAACCAAACACTTTACTATTTGTAGCCCAATACTGAAATATTTGTTACCCAAAACTGTAATATTAGTAATCCAACACTGAAATGTTTGTAACCCAAAGCAACCCAACACTGTAATATTAGTTACCTAACACTGTAACATTAGTAACCAGCACTGTGATATTAGTAACCAAACACTTCACTATTGTAACCCAATACTGACGTATTTGTAAACCCAAACTGTAATATTAGTAACCCAACACTGTAATATTAGTGACCCAACACTGTGATTCTAGTAACCAAACACTTTACTATTTGTAACCCAACACTGTACTATTTAAAACCCAACACTGCAATATTAGTAACCCAATACTGTAATATTAGTAACCCAATACTGTAATATTGGTAATCTAAATCTGTAATATTGTTAACCTAACACTGTACTATTAGAAACCCAACACTATAATATTAGTAACCCAAGACTGTAATATTAGTAACCCAAAACTGAAATATTAGTAATCCAACACTGTAATATTAGTAACCTAACACTGTAATATTAGCAACTAAACACTGTACTATTTGAAACCCAATACTGTAATATTAGTAACCCAAAATTGTAATATTAGTAACCCCAAACTGTAATATTAGTAACATAACACTGTAATATTAGTAACCTAACACTGTAATATTAGCAACTAAACACTGTACTATTTGAAACCAATACTGTAATATTAGTAACCCAAAATTGTAATATTAGTAACCCCAAACTGTAATATTAGTAACATAACACTGTAATATTAGTAACCTAACACTGTAATATTAGCAACTTAACACTGTACTATTTGAAACCCAATACTGTAATATTAGTAACCCAAAATTGTAATATTAGTAACCCCAAACTGTAATATTAGTAACATAACACTGTAATATTAGTAACCTAACACTGTAATATTAGCAACTAAACACTGTACTATTTGAAACCCAATACTGTAATATTAGTAACCCAAAATTGTAATATTAGTAACCCCAAACTGTAATATTAGTAACATAACACTGTAATATTAGTAACCTAACACTGTAATATTAGCAACTTAACACTGTACTATTTGAAACCCAATACTGTAATATTAGTAACCCAAAATTGTAATATTAGTAACCCAACACTGTAATATTAGTAACCCAACACTGTAATATTAGTAACCCAAAACTGTAATATTAGCAACTTAACACTGTACTATTTGAAACCCAATACTGTAATATTAGTAACCCAAAACTGTAATATTAGTAACCCAACAGTGTAATATTAGTAACCTAACACTGTACTATTGGAAACCCAACACTGTAATATTAGTAACCCAATACTGTAATATTAGTAATCCAAATCTGTAATATTTATAACCAAACAGTGTAATATCTGTAACCCAACAAATTAAAATTATAGCATTATGACGTTACGTTTGACCTAGTTTTCTAATTGTGTTGAAATAAACTTGCTTTCATAAACAACACTATGTTTATCTCTATGCATTTACTTAGCGTATGTATTCTTTTAAGTGTGCAACGCTAGTTACAGAAAACAGATGTTGACAAGCAAGGGTTTATCAGTAACATACCCATGGGCACAAGATTCATCACGTGATAACAATGACAGGTTAATGAATATTAGGTTTACAAGTCCACTAACAACGTACGCGTCTTGCATTAATGATTTGACGTCAGCAAACAAGACTGATTGACGTCACAAATTGGCCCACTTATGACAGCCATTTATCACAAACATGTTCATACTACCTTACTCATAATATCTACAGACCTTGGTCTGCTAAATGGGTTGGTCATAAACTGATGAAATGTATTTGCGTCCTCACCATCACGTCCTACCCAGGTGTGTAACGCGTGTTACAATATATTCGTATATTTATAGTTCACAGGTACCACATAGAGCCAATATATATGATAGTTCACAGGTAACACATAGAGCCGATATATATGATAGCTCACAGGTAACACATAGAGCCGATATATAAGATAGTTCACAGGTAACACATATAGCCGATATATATGATAGCTCACAGGTAACACACGCAGCCGATATATATCATAGCTCACAGGTAACACACACAGCCGATATATAAGATAGTTCACAGGTAACACATATAACCGATATATATGATAGTTCACAGGTAACACATAGAACCGATATATATGATAGTTCACAGGTAACACATAGAGCCGTTATATATGATAGTTCACAGGTAACACATAGAGCCAATATATATGATAGTTCACAGGTAACACATAGAGCCGATATATAAGATAGTTCACAGGTAACACATAGATCCAATATATATGATAGCTCACAGGTAACACATAGAACCGATATATATATATATGATAGTTCACAGGTAACACATAGAGCCGATATATATGATAGTTCACAGGTAACACATAGAACCGATATATATATATATGATAGTTCACAGGTAACACATAGAGCCGATATATATGATAGTTCACAGGTAACACATAGAGCCGATATATATGATAGCTCACAGGTACCACATAGAGCCAATATATATGATAGTTCACAGGTAACACATAGAGCCGATATATATGATAGTTCACAGGTAACACATAGAGCCGATATATATCATAGCTCACAGGTAACACATAGAGCCGATATATAAGATAGTTCACAGGTAACACATAGATCCGATATATATGATAGCTCACAGGTAACACACACAGCCGATATATATATGATAGCACACAGGTAACACATAGAACCGATATATATGACAGTTCACAGGTAACACATAGAGCCGATATATATGATAGCTCACTGGTAACACACAGAGCCGATATATATGATAGCACACAGGTAACACATAGAGCCGATATATATGATAGTTCGCAGGTAACACATAGAACCGATATATATATATGATAGTTCACAGGTAACACATAGAACCGATATATATATATATGATAGTTCGCAGGTAACACTTAGAACCGATATATATATATATGACAGTTCACAGGTAACACATAGAACCGATATATATATATATGATAGTTCACAGGTAACACATAGAACCGATATATATATATATATATATTTATGATAGTTCACAGGTAACACATAGAACCGATATATAAGATAGTTCACAGATAACACATAGAGCCGATATATATATATATGATAGTTCACAGGTACCACATTGAGCCAATATATATGATAGTTCACAGGTAACACATAGAACCAATATATAAGATAGTTCACAGGTAACACATAGAGCCGATATATATGATAGTTCACAGGTAACACATAGAACCGATATATATATATATATATATATATATATATATGATTGTTCACAGGTAACACATAGAGCCGATATATATGATAGCTCACAGGTAACACATACGGCCGTTATATAAGATAGCTCACACGTAACACGTAGAGCCGATATATATGATAGCTCACAGGTAACACATAGAGCCGTTATATATGATAGTTCACAAGTAACACATAGAACCGATATATATGATAGTTCACAGGTAACACATAGAGCTGATATATAAGGTAGTTCACAGGTAACACATAGAGCCGATATATATATATGATAGTTCACAGGTACCACATAGAGCCAATATATATGATAGTTCACAGGTGACACATAGAACCGATATATAAGATAGTTCACAGGTAACACATAGAGCCGATATATATATGATAGTTCACAGGTAACACATAGAACCGATATATATATATATATGATTGTTCACACGTAACACGTAGAGCCGATATATATGATAGCTCACAGGTAACACATAGAGCCGTTATATATGATAGTTCACAAGTAACACATAGAACCGATATATATGATAGTTCACAGGTAACACATAGAGCCGATATATAAGATAGCTCACATGTAACACGTAGAACTGATATAATGAGATGTTATGTGCAATTACGTAATGAGCAAGCGAACTATTGTTTTCTGTTTATATTTCTTATTAATTCTAGTATTAATTTACTGTTATTTTTTTCCATATGGACCTATTTGTCTGAAATAAAATAAAATAAACACAGAGCGGATATATAATACATGATATCTCATGTAAATATGCGGCGAGGATGCTCAATAGAAATGTCATTGAGTTACCATGGTAACAGTCCCTCTTCTAATTTGTGAATAGTTTTGGTATCACCCATTCATGTATTTTCTTTGTGACGCTGTTCGCCAATTGCACTTTTATAATTGCTATCTACCAGTAGAGCCATAGTATACATGTCCGTCGAGTCTAAGATTTCATGTAAAACAATTC
Source organism: Saccoglossus kowalevskii (assembly GCF_978046115.1). Classification (NCBI taxonomy): domain Eukaryota; kingdom Metazoa; phylum Hemichordata; class Enteropneusta; family Harrimaniidae; genus Saccoglossus; species Saccoglossus kowalevskii. Next base: position 30,213,759 of record NC_140648.1, on the reverse strand, counting down.
GCGAATTACAGTTCATTGCAATATCTTTAACGTTTATGGCTAGAATTGAACATTAGAATAGTTTACAGTTTTTTGCGGTTGATTTTATTTGAATGTTGCTATTAACTTCAAATTGGCCAATTTCGCTCGGACGACAGTGAGTTATAAGGCGACTTGGTTTACTGACGTAAGCATGATTACGCCATCATATATTGAACTGTGGCAATACTGATAGGGACTACGATATTGGTTCTACGATAAATATCCACTGACACTAACGTAATACAACCACAGCTTCCATCTAAGGATGAAGGCGTTACCATAGCAACGTATACGAAAGTACTGCATAAGTATTGCACTTGTATGTGCATGAAAGGGTCCCACTGGGTGTTCTGCAATGGTTGGATTTTACATTTTTTATAACATCTCAGTCATACGAGGCCTTGCAGAGCAATTTGTTGTTATACAGTTTAACACGGGTTTAGGCATTAAACTCTAAAATTATAGGTTGCTTGTATTCGGGAAATCACATATGTAAATTAGTGAATATCAACACAAAGGTACGCTCGTGAAATTTTAAATTCATGCGTTATATAAAGCTATGTAGTATATGTGATGCGCATAGAAGCAGCAACGACACAACTTTGTGTCAAAAATAAAAGTATTCTCAAATACGGTGAATTGCATGAATACGCGAATGTTTTTATTTAAGTTATTTATAAATGTGTTATAAATTTAACATGATGGTTAAGAAAAACTAGACCAATCACAACGCAACGGATGCAGCGCGCAAAGACTCACGGGTAACTTACGACTGCTACAACAATGAAGGCGTATTTTTTGGGGATTTTAATAAAATGCGAAGGTCTTGCAGGATAAATGTTATTAAAATATTTTATAAATTTCCCTAAAAGAAATCATGCGTACTTTCATGTAATTTACTGTATAGATGTAACTGGAGGTATATACAAATACATCACATTAATAACAGTACATTAGAAACAGACATGAGGTATATCGATTACATTACCTGCGTACTCGGCTGTAGCGGTTTCCACATGCGAATTCCTTTAATTAGATTCATTCCTTCCAGGGGTAAGATCAGCTGACCAATAACACAATGACGAGAATATTTATCAAAATCTTGCACTGACAACAACAGCGTTCGTCTCTGTGCCTCCCTGTATGGCAATTCAAAGATGAAACTTTCCTCGAAGACCGGGTGTTGGGTTTTTCTTTTAACCGAGGTTTGGTGGCTGTTTTTCTGGTCCGGTAATAAACATAACTTAACGTAAGGGTTTGAGTGTGCCAGATCCTGTTTGTCATTACACATAGGTAGTGCGACATCCCTAGCTTCGATAATGCCAACAATTAATTGGTTTAGAACAGTTGTGTATTCTAAACTGAAATGTATCTTTCCGAGTCGATAACGCGCCATCTTTTCATCATCAGTTAGTTCCTTCTGATGTTCCACTACATCGTATAATTTGGGCTGAAATTTGTTGACATCACTAAATTGCGTGAATTCGCCATGGAACCTTCTAGTTGGCGTACGAGGCTGTACTGCTTCTTTATTAGTACTGGCAGTCCAGAACTCTATCGGTTTCATATCGATAACTGGAGCCGGAGTGCTGGGTCGTCGGGATTCACATGATGCCGTGGACGAACCTCTTCTTGAATCAACCGCTGAAGATCGTCGTGAGTCGACCGAACATCTCCTGTCATCTTCCTGTTGACGTTCACTGTCAACGTGTGTACATGATGGGCAAGGATCATCTTCTGGTTGTTTCTGGCAACAATCGCAGCAATAACACCAACTACATCGACAAACCGCATTGAACAACTTCCATAACAGCGTCTCCGGCTGCAACAGAACACATGGTAGATTTCAGATAGATAGATTTCAGTACTAGAAATGAGCTCTATCATGCAGAATAGCAAATAGAAAAAACGGTAATATGGAGGCAAGAATTCACGTGATCTGTCGAGATTGTCAGATTTAGATAGGACATCGATTAACCCTTGAATACCACACCCAAATCATAGTTAGGACCTCCATACACTCGACAACTACATTTGGTCATTTAAATAATATAACCATTCCTAAGCCACGTTTCTTTTTATAACTACATAATATGCGAGTAGGATTCTAATTCTGATTCCAATTATGTATAATTGCATCCAATTTAAACAAATTAATTTCATTGTGCACGAAATATAGCTTTGGTGTATTTACTAAATTGAAATCTTGTGATACAAAGTGTGAAATTGGCGACAACAAACTCCAGCTGATTTGTAAAAAAATAAGTGTAGCCAGAAAATGAACTTAATCAAATTAAAATCTTGAGTTGAGTGTCAGTTAAGATCAGCAAACACATAAATACGCTTTAGTTTGTACAGCTTTTGCTTACCTCATTTTCTGGTTCCAGCTATATTGAATGAAAAAAAATATAGTGGAAAATCAAATAAGTTAGCCATTTAATTATTTAATTACACTATGATCAGTATTCTGTCTATACCGACTAATACGGTATATACCGACTAATATGGTATATACCGGACTGAATGTCTGATGTCATCAGATGTTGAACATATACTTCAACAATATAAAGAGACTCGTAAAAAAACAGTGCGTTATTGTGAAATGCGTAAATGTTCACCCTCACTCATCATAATACAGCAGACCACGGATGAATAGATACAAGATTTGATGGCGTATACGTGACATTATTCTCAGGTAACGATAGGCATATATGATTACGTTCATTACTCGATAGAAGATTAGGGTCGCCCTGCAGGGTTATTTATCTCGAGAACGCTTCGCGGACGGATCAATTCAGATATGGCTGCTAACATGCATATTTACCTCGCTAACAGAGTCCAAGTAGTTTTATTGAATTTCCTTACCCACATTTCCGTTACTTAATATTATAAATAGCTTCTTAAATACATATATGTCTAGTGGTCGCTCGCCAGGATGAATCCAATCAGCTAAGGCAGATTGAAAAAGTGACGTTTTATTTATATCAGTGCCGTTTACAGAGTGTGGGTTGTGAATCAAATCCATACGACCCCCGCCTCTGGGGCTCGGCATCTATCAGAAAATAGTTCCTATCATCTAGTAACCATCCATAAAACAGTATGCACCGCGCTTTATCAAGCGAATTCAAAAAGACATTTTTTGCTAGCGCACATATGACATGTTATCGAAATTCTATTTTTAGATCGTGCAATGTGTTGCACAGATTTTAAGTGGATAAGATGGTTGAACTATGCTTGATATAAGTCCATTAATATACACCATGCACATAGCATGATGACGTATTTCACTGTGAGAAAATAGTGCGGGTATCGCCCCACGGGTATCACCTTTAGATCGAAACATTCAAAAATATATTCCGTGGTTTGCAATCTGGCTTCGTCAGTACAGATTTACCAACTCCTAGGCATGCAGAGCAAGTATTATTTCTTAGACGTTATAAGGCTAAATAATCCGTGCAGTTTAAATCATGTCACGTCCAGGGCTGACATGAGTGATTTTACACAAACTAGCACACTGAATAAATGTTCGTTATTACTCAAGATGAGGGCAGACCCTTGATCGTATGAATATACTTCATTAACCGAGGGGCGAGGAGCAAGACGATAGCGAGTACTTGAAGAAGAATGTATTTACCTTTGCGTACGCAGACATTATGAGAAATAATCTGACAACCCATGTACCAGTAAGACTGTGTCTGCTACATTAGACCATCTGTCATTATATCTACAGAAATACAATTATCACTCGTCAGATTTGGTGAGGTTTAAATGGCGTTCATGCAATATTCATCCCAGTTGAGAATTACATTATTACCGAGATGCAGACACTTAACTGGCTTTCAACGGTAATAACAACATCAATGAATATAACAGTCACAATGCCAGGCTGACTGGCTGCTAACAACATGCATATCACGTTCTCCCCTCGCCACCAACATGCACATATATCTAGTGGAAAACTCACCTTAATCCCGATGTATGTAGCTCGTCATTGTAAAACAAAAACAGCATCGAAATAAGAAATACACCATCCGTGTTCAACTGTTTCTGATTGATTTTGTTGTTGTTCGCATCGTATAGTGAACCCAGGCTTTAGCTTTTATGTGCTTTATAAATGTTTTCAAGGCCTTGCGCAGATCCTTGCTCTTGGTAATTGGACGATTCTATTTTTCTCACAGAAAGGTTGCATTCAAACGATGGGGGGATAATTATGCGCGTATTTCAGTTGAATTCAACAAATTTCTCTTTCTATTGACTGAAATTAAATCATTAAATATATTTCAGTCGTGTATTAGTTCACATTGCTGGTTTATTAAAATGTATTTGTTCATATGGCGTACTTTACGTCATCGGGTATTGCGAGTTGCTATGATGCCTATATGGTTAATCTCCATACTTACATATTTCTTCGATGGCATCGACTCCAGGTGTCAAGCTCTAGAAATACTGACTTCTGTGTGTATCCTATTTCACATCAGATATTCATCCAATGTATCCTTTTAGCAATACAGTATTCATATTTATTATAAGCAAGACTCTGCCGAATTCTTTTTTTTAAATTTAAATTCGATAACATTGAATCCGCTAGTTTTCATACATGTAACACAGGGAGAGAAACTGGCTTCAGAGATTTAATACACTAAAGACAGTCACATTATTTAACACGCTAATGGATGGGTTAAATGATTGGCATTCAACTATTAGTCCGACAAATGTCCATTTTGGGATGAGATTATTGTCTGACATTCACTCTACTCTAGTAGTATGTTGCTGTCGCATTACATTACTTTTGTAATATGTTATAACTTGTGATGAACGGTCTACTGTACATGTTGCATATGGGCTGGCAGTAGTGTAACGCCAATATTCAATATAATACGCTCATCATAGAAGATATCTTTAATTAATGTGAGAAAGTAATATTTTTACATTTCATTAATTATAAAAAACAAAATATTATATAGGGTACTTGTTTTCAACACTATTTGCGATTAACCATCGGTCTGCGCTAAAATCTCCCTAAACCAGATCTTAACTGTACGATCGACCTGTCAATTTCAATCGACTGCGCTGGGAACATTCTTTGGTCAAAATAACTCCTTTACACTCTCTACAATGTACAGTATTTCTCAATACATCCTCTACATCTACTCTGTGATATAGGCCAAGTGGGATTAGATTTTCTGTAATCTGTAGCGAGGGAAGGGTCGAAATTGCTCCTCTATCTTTACTCTGTAATCTAGACAAGACCAGATTAGAATAATTCCCTATCTGTACTTCATAATCTGGACCAAGACAGAATAGAATCCCCATCTACACTCTGTAATCTGGACTAAGACAGAATAGAATCCCTATCTACACTCTGTAATCTGGACTATATAAGAATAGAATCCCTATCTACACTCTGTAATCTGGACCAAGACAGAATAGAATCCATATCTACACTCTGTAATCTGGACCAAGACAGAATAGAATCCCTATCTACACTCTGTAATCTGGACCAAGACAGAATAGAATCCCTATCTACACTCTGTAATCTGGACCAAGACAGAATAGAATCCCTATCTACACTCTGTAATCTGGACCAAGACAGAATAGAATCCCTATCTACACTCTGTAATCCGGACCAAGACAGAATAGAATCCCTATCTACACTCTGTAATCTGGACCAAGACAGAATAGAATCCCTATCTACACTCTGTAATCTGGACCAAGACAGAATAGAATCCCTATCTACACTCTGTAATCTGGACCAAGACAGAATAGAATCCCTATCTACACTCTGTAATCTGGACCAAGACAGAATAGAATCCCTATCTACACTCTGTAATCTGGACCAAGACAGAATAGAATCCCTATCTACACTCTGTAATCTGGACCAAGACAGAATAGAATCCCTATCTACACTCTGTAATCTGAACCAAGACAGAATAGAATCCCTATCTACACTCTGTAATCTGGACCAAGACAGAATAGAATCCCTATCTACACTCTGTAATCTGGACCAAGACAGAATAGAATCCCTATCTACACTCTGTAATCTGGACCAAGACAGAATAGAATCCCTATCTACACTCTGTAATCTGGACCAAGACAGAATAGAATCCCTATCTACACTCTGTAATCTGGACCAAGACAGAATAGAATCCCTATCTACACTCTGTAATCTGGACCAAGACAGAATAGAATCCATATCTACACTCTGTAATCTGGACCAAGACAGAATAGAATCCATATCTACACTCTGTAATCTGGACCAAGACAGAATAGAATCCCTATCTACACTCTGTAATCTGGACCAAGACAGAATAGAATCCCTATCTACACTCTGTAATCTGGACCAAGACAGAATAGAATCCCTATCTACACTCTGTAATCTGGACCAAGACAGAATAGAATCCCTATCTACACTCTGTAATCTGGACCAAGACAGAATAGAATCCCTATCTACACTCTGTAATCTGGACCAAGACAGAATAGAATCCCTATCTACACTCTGTAATCTGGACCAAGACAGAATAGAATCCCTATCTACACTCTGTAATCTGGACCAAGACAGAATAGAATCCCTATCTACACTCTGTAATCTGGACCAAGACAGAATAGAATCCCTATCTACACTCTGTAATCTGGACCAAGACAGAATAGAATCCCCATCTACACTCTGTAATCTGGACCAAGACAGAATAGAATCCCTATCTACACTCTGTAATCTGGACCAAGACAGAATAGAATCCCCATCTACACTCTGTAATCTGGACCAAGACAGAATAGAATCCCTATCTACACTCTGTAATCTGGACCAAGACAGAATAGAATCCCCATCTACACTCTGTAATCTGGACCAAGACAGAATAGAATCCCCATCTACACTCTGTAATCTGGACCAAGACAGAATAGAATCCCCATCTACACTCTGTAATCTGGACCAAGACAGAATAGAATCCCCATCTACACCCTGTAATCTGGACCAAGACAGAATAGAATCCCCATCTACACTCTGTAATCTGGACCAAGACAGAATAGAATCCCCATCTACACTCTGTAATCTGGACCAAGACAGAATAGAATCCCGATCTACACTCTGTAATCTGGACCAAGACAGAATAGAATCCCTATCTACACTCTGTAATCTGGACCAAGACAGAATAGAATCCCTATCTACACTCTGTAATCTGGACCAAGACAGAATAGAATCCCCATCTACACTCTGTAATCTGGACCAAGACAGAATAGAATCCCTATCTACACTCTGTAATCTGGACCAAGACAGAATAGAATCCCTATCTACACTCTGTAATCTGGACCAAGACAGAATAGAATCCCTATCTACACTCTGTAATCTGGACCAAGACAGAATAGAATCCCCATCTACACTCTGTAATCTGGACCAAGACAGAATAGAATCCCTATCTACACTCTGTAATCTGGACCAAGACAGAATAGAATCCCTATCTACACTCTGTAATCTGGACCAAGACAGAATAGAATCCCTATCTACACTCTGTAATCTGGACCAAGACAGAATAGAATCCCCATCTACACTCTGTAATCTGGACCAAGACAGAATAGAATCCCTATCTACACTCTGTAATCTGGACCAAGACAGAATAGAATCCCTATCTACACTCTGTAATCTGGACCAAGACAGAATAGAATCCCTATCTACACCCTGTAATCTGGACCAAGACAGAATAGAATCCCTATCTACACTCTGTAATCTGGACCAAGACAGAATAGAATCCCTATCTACACTCTGTAATCTGGACCAAGACAGAATAGAATCCCTATCTACACTCTGTAATCTGGACCAAGACAGAATAGAATCCCCATCTACACTCTGTAATCTGGACCAAGACAGAATAGAATCCCTATCTACACTCTGTAATCTGGACCAAGACAGAATAGAATCCCTATCTACACTCTGTAATCTGGACCAAGACAGAATAGAATCCCGATCTACACTCTGTAATCTGGACCAAGACAGAATAGAATCCCTATCTACACTCTGTAATCTGGACCAAGACAGAATAGAATCCCTATCTACACTCTGTAATCTGGACCAAGACAGAATAGAATCCCTATCTACACTCTGTAATCTGGACCAAGACAGAATAGAATCCCTATCTACTCTCTGTAATCTGGACCAAGACAGAATAGAATCCCTATCTACACCCTGTAATCTGGACCAAGACAGAATAGAATCCCTATCTACACTCTGTAATCTGGACCAAGACAGAATAGAATCCCGATCTACACTCTGTAATCTGGACCAAGACAGAATAGAATCCCTGTCTACACTCTGTAATCTGGACCAAGACAGAATAGAATCCCTATCTACACTCTGTAATCTGGACCAAGACAGAATAGAATCCCTATCTACACTCTGTAATCTGGACCAAGACAGAATAGAATCCCCATCTACACTCTGTAATCTGGACCAAGACAGAATAGAATCCCTATCTACACTCTGTAATCTGGACCAAGACAGAATAGAATCCCTATCTACACTCTGTAATCTGGACCAAGACAGAATAGAATCCCGATCTACACTCTGTAATCTGGACCAAGACAGAATAGAATCCCTATCTACACTCTGTAATCTGGACCAAGACAGAATAGAATCCCTATCTACACTCTGTAATCTGGACCAAGACAGAATAGAATCCCTATCTACACTCTGTAATCTGGACCAAGACAGAATAGAATCCCTATCTACTCTCTGTAATCTGGACCAAGACAGAATAGAATCCCTATCTACACCCTGTAATCTGGACCAAGACAGAATAGAATCCCTATCTACACTCTGTAATCTGGACCAAGACAGAATAGAATCCCGATCTACACTCTGTAATCTGGACCAAGACAGAATAGAATCCCTGTCTACACTCTGTAATCTGGACCAAGACAGAATAGAATCCCGATCTACACTCTGTAATCTGGACCAAGACAGAATAGAATCCCTATCTACACTCTGTAATCTGGACCAAGACAGAATAGAATCCCTATCTACTCTCTGTAATCTGGACCAAGACAGAATAGAATCCCTATCTACACCCTGTAATCTGGACCAAGACAGAATAGAATCCCTATCTACACTCTGTAATCTGGACCAAGACAGAATAGAATCCCGATCTACACTCTGTAATCTGGACCAAGACAGAATAGAATCCCTATCTACACTCTGTAATCTGGACCAAGACAGAATAGAATCCCTATCTACTCTCTGTAATCTGGACCAAGACAGAATAGAATCCCTATCTACACCCTGTAATCTGGACCAAGACAGAATAGAATCCCTATCTACTCTCTGTAATCTGGACCAAGACAGAATAGAATCCCTATCTACACTCTGTAATCTGGACCAAGACAGAATAGAATCCCGATCTACACTCTGTAATCTGGACCAAGACAGAATAGAACCCCTATCTACACTCTGTAATCTGGACCAAGACAGAATAGAATCCCTATCTACACTCTGTAATCTGGACAAAGACAGAATAGAATCCCTATCTACACTCTGTAATCTGGACCAAGACGAATAGAATCCATATCTACACTATGTAATCTGGACCAAGACAGAATAGAATCCCTATCTACACTCTGTAATCTAGGCCATGTAAGAATAGATTCCCTGTCTGCATTCTTCAATGTGGACCATATCAGAATAAATCCTCTATCTGTACTCTGTAATGTGGACCAAGACAGAATAGAATCCATATCTACACTCTGTAATCTGGACCAAGACAGAATAGAATCCCTATCTACACTCTGTAATCTGGACCAAGACAGAATAGAATCCCTATCTACACTCTGTAATCTGGACCAAGACGAATAGAATCCCTATCTACACTCTGTAATCTGAACCAAGACAGAATAGAATCCCTATCTACACTCTGTAATCTTGACCAAGACAGAATAGAATCCCTATTTACGGTCTGTAATCTGGACCAAGACAGAATAGAATCCCTATCTACACTCTGTAATCTAGGCCATGTAAGAATAGATTCCCTGTCTGCATTCTTCAATGTGGACCATGTCAGAATAAATCCTCTATCTGTACTCTGTAATGTGGACCAAGACAGAATAGATCCCTATCTACACCCTGTAATCTGGACCAAGGCAGAATAGAATCCCTATCTACACTCTGTAATCTGGACCAAGACGAATAGAATCCATATCTACACTCTGTAATCTGGACCAAGACAGAATAGAATCCCTATCTACACTCTGTAATCTGGACCAAGACAGAATGGAATCCCTATTTACACTCTGTAATCTGGACCAAGACAGAATAGAATCCCTATCTACACTCTGTAATCTGGACCAAGACAGAATAGAATCCCTATCTACACTCTGTAATCTGGACCAAGACAGAATAGAATCCCTATCTACACTCTGTAATCTGGACTAAGACTGAATAGAATCCCTATCTACACTCTGTAATCTAGACCAAGACGAATAGAATCCATATCTACACTCTGTAATCTGGACCAAGACGAATAGAATCCATATCTACACTCTGTAATCTGGACCAAGACAGAATAGAATCCCTATCTACACTCTGTAATCTGGACCAAGACAGAATAGAATCCCTATTTACACTCTGTAATCTGGACCAAGACAGAATAGAATCCCTATCGACACTCTGTAATCTGGACCAAGACAGAATAGAATCCCTATCTACACTCTGTAATCTGGACCAAGACAGAATAGAATCCCTATCTACACTCTGTAATCTGGACTAAGACTGAATAGAATCCCTATCTACACTCTGTAATCTGGACCACGACAGAATAGAATCCATATCTACACTCTGTAATCTGGACCAAGACAGAATAGAATCCCCATCTACATTCTGTAATCTGGACCAAGACAGAATAGAATCCCTATCTACACTCTGTAATCTGGACCAAGACAAAATAGAATCCCTATCTACACTCTGTAATCTGAACCAAGACAGAATAGAATCCCCATCTACACTCTGTAATCTGGACCAAGACAGAATAGAATCCCTATCTACACTCTGTAATCTGGACCAAGACAGAATAGAATCCCTATCTACACTCTGTAATCTGGACCAAGACAGAATAGAATCCCCATCTACACTCTGTAATCTGGACCAAGACAGAATAGAATCCCTATCTACACTCTGTAATCTGGACCAAGACAGAATAGAATCCCTATCTACACTCTGTAATCTGGACTAAGACAGAATAGAATCCCTATCTACACTCTGTAATCTGGACTATGTAAGAATAGAATCCCTATCTACACTCTGTAATATGGGCCATGTAAGAATAGAATCCCCATCTACACTCTGTAATCTGGACAAAGACAGAATAGAATTCCCATCTACACTCTGTAATCTGGACCAAGACGAATAGAATCCCTATCTACACTCTATAATCTGGACCAAGACAGAATAGAATCCCTATCTACACTCTGTAATTTGGACCAAGACAGAATAGAATCCCTATTTACACTCTGTAATCTGGACCAATACAGAATAGAATCCCTATCTACACTCTGTAATCTGGACCAAGACAGAATAGAATCCCCATCTACACTCTGTAATCTGGACCAAGACAGAATAGAATCCCCATCTACACTCTGTAATCTGGACCAAGACAGAATAGAATCCCCATCTACATTCTGTAATCTGGACCAAGACAGAATAGAATCCCTATCTACACTCTGTAATCTGGACCAAGACAAAATAGAATCCCTATCTATACTCTGTAATCTGGACCAAGACAGAATAGAATCCCCATCTACACTCTGTAATCTGAACCAAGACAGAATAGAATCCCTATCTACACTCTGTAATCTGGACCAAGACAGAATAGAATCCCTATCTACACTCTGTAATCTGAACCAAGACAGAATAGAATCCCCATCTACACTCTGTAATCTGGACAAAGACAGAATAGAATTCCCATCTACACTCTGTAATCTGGACCAAGACAGAATAGAATCCCTATCTACACTCTGTAATCTGGACCAAGACAGAATAGAATCCCTATCTACACTCTGTAATCTGGACTAAGACAGAATAGAATCCCTATCTACACTCTGTAATCTGGACTATGTAAGAATAGAATCCCTATCTACACTCTGTAATATGGGCCATGTAAGAATAGAATCCCTATCTACAATCTGTAATCTGGACCAAGACAGAATAGAATCCCTATCTACACTCTGTAATCTGGACCAAGACAGAATAGAATCCCTATCTACACTCTGTAATCTGGACTAAGACAGAATATAATCCCTATCTACACTCTGTAATCTGGACTATGTAAAAATAGAATCCCTATCTACACTCTGTAATACGGGCCATGTAAGAATAGAATCCCTATCTACAATCTGTAATCTGGACCAAGACAGAATAGAATCTCTATCTACACTCTGTAATCTGGACCAAGAAGGAATAGGATCCCTGTCTGCACACTGTAATCTGGACCAAGACAGAATATAATCCCTATCTACACTCTTTAATCTGGACCAAGACAGAATAGAATCCCTGTCTACACTCTGTAATCTGGACGGAGTCTTAGTAGATCCTCTATCTGTAATCTGTAATGTGGACAAGGTCATAGTAGATCCACTATCTGTATTCTGTAATGTCGACGTAGTCATAGCAGATCTTTTATCTGTATTCTGCCATGTGGGCCAAGTCAGATCGGGTCCTCTATCTGTACACTGTAATGTGGACCAAGTCAGAATAGGTCCTCCAACTGCACTTTGTAATGTAGACCAAGTCATAGTGGACCGTCTATCTGTTCTCTGTAATGAGGACCAAGTCTTAGCAGATCTTCTATCTGCACACTGCAATGTGGACGGAGTCAGAATAGGTCCTCTATCTGTACTCTGTTATGTCGACCAAGTCATAATAGGTCCTCCAACTGAACTCTGTAATGTGGACCAAGTCATAATAGGTCCTCCAACTGCACTCTGTAATGCAAACCCTAACTCTGTATTCTGTAATGTGGACAAATCCATAGTAGATCTTCTATCTGTATTCTGTAATGTGGACCAAGTCATAGTAGATCTTCTATCTGTATTCTGTAATGTGGACTAAGTCATAGTAGATCTTCTATCTGTATTTTGTAATGTGGACCCAGTCAATGTAAATCTTCTATCTGTATTCTGTAATGTGGACAAATCCATAGTAGATCTTCTATCTGTATTCTGTAATGTGGACCAAGTCATAGTAGATCTTCTATCTGTATTCTGTAATGTGGACCAAGTCATAGTAGATCTTCTATCTGTCATCTGTAATGTGGACCATGTCATAGTAGATCTTCTATCTGTATTTTGTAATGTGGACCAAGTCATAGTAAATCTTCTATCTGTATTCTGTAATGTGGACCATGTCATAGTAGATCCTTATCTGTGCACTGTAACGTGGACCAAGTCAGAATAGATCCTTATCTGTGCACTGTAACGTGGACCAAGTCAGAATAGATCCTCCAACTGCACTCTGCAATGTGGACCAAGTCATAGCAGAGCTTCTATCTGTATTGTGTAATGTGGACCGAGTCATAGTAGATTTACTATTTGTATTCTGTAATGTGAACCAAACCATAATAGGTCCTCCGGCTGTACTCTGTACTAAGGACCAAGTCATAGTAAACCCTTACTCTGTATTCTGTAATGTGGACCGAGTCATAGTAGATCCTCTATGTGTATTCTGTAATGTAGACCAAGTCAGAATAGGTCCTCCAACCGCACTTTGTAATGTGGACTAAGTCATAGCAGGTCCTCTATCTGTAAACCGTACTGAGGACCAAGTTCAAGCAGACCCTTACTCTGTATTCTGTAATGTGGACCATGGAGGAATATTATACCTCCATGTGTGGACCAAGTCAGGATAGGTCCTCTATCTGTACACTGTACTGAGGACCAAGTCCAAGTATACCCTTACTCTGTATTCTGTAATGTGGACCATGGAGGAATATTACACCTCCATGTGTGGACCAAGTCATAGTAGATCCACTATCTGTATTCTGTAATGTGCACCATGGAGGAATATTATACCTCCATGTGTGGACCAAGTCAGGATAGGTCCTCCAACTGCACTTTGTAATGTGGACTAAGTCATAGCAGGTCCTCTATCTGTACACTGTACTGAGGACCAAGTCCAAGTATACCCTTACTCTGTATTCTGTAATGTGGACCATGGAGGAATATTATACCTCCATGTGTGGACTAAGTCAGGATAGGTCCTCCAACTGCACTTTGTAATGTGGACTAAGTCATAGCAGGTCCTCTATCTGTACACTGTACTGAGGACCAAGTCCAAGTAGACCCTTACTCTGTATTCTGTAATGTGGACCATGGAGGAATATTATACCTCCATGTGTGGACCAAGTCAGGTTAGGTCCAATGTCTGCACTCTGTAATGTGTATCGAGTCGCATTTATTTATTTATTCATTGCAGATCACTTGATTCCGGACTTAACTCATTTCAATATTCTACATATATCACATTAACATCGGTGTAAGTTTTACACCAGGAACGCGACCAGTGTAAAATTCGTCTTGTCGACATCATCAGAATGCGGATGTTGTAAAATGTTAGTCACATCGAAATAATTGTCCTTACTCGAGGCATAATGAATGAAAAATGATAAATGTGACGTCAATGAGAATCATGTAACGTTGTAGCTAGAAATGAGATCGTAAATAATATTCTATTCACGTCGAATTGTACTTTATTTACACTTAATTAAGTCGATGTAGCATCGTAATGCTCATGTATACTGATTCTTATCAATAGTTTGTCTATAGTTATATCATCTGTGACGATGTGACCAGGACGCCAATGTTCTAGTATCATCGAGCTTGGGATCGAGAGAAGGTTAACTGGTTAATGTTAATAGGTACATCACCCAGCGCAGTGTGCTGACACTATGTCTCTCTCTCGTTGCCATTGGAGTGAAGACTAATGTATACTACTAATTTCATCGGCATGTTCGTACACCAAGTGCATCTCTGCCGTTCTCTTATTCATGAACGATATGTCCATGTAATGACTGTTCACGGTAAGTCGATCAAAAGGTCGTTTGCGGGGTATGCATACAGTAGTCGGTTTTCCTAGATCAACATCAAAGATATTCAGAAGCGTGAGAAGAATAAATTGTCTCAACACTGATATTTTAATATTAATGGCAATAATGAAAACCGTTGTCACGCACATAGTGTTCATATGTACAGATTAATGTCCTGATTTGTCAACAAAGATCTGCACCACTTGTCGTCCCGTCTAATTAGTATTCGGTGTGTGTACACACATAGACATTTATCATTATATACTGCCGCCACTGATCTACATCCGGATTTGACACTGTCCAATCACAGTAGACCTATTGAGTTCAAATATTGTTCTATGTTTTATATTTTTCACATTTCTCATGTTTTTATGAGTATGCAACAACGATACATTTTTATTATTGCTTAATGCAAGTATCTCATAGTGATGATTTGTTTTCCATTTATGCAGATAAAGTACTATTAATATTTTATTAATCTACAGTCGCCCGTTAGGCACTAACGTGCGTAACATGCAATATAGTCATCTACAGTCTATATCTCAACATTACATGTTGTTATCATCGATGGATATTCTTTTAAATAGTAGTAGTAGTAGTAGTAACTATTACAGGGCATACGTAACGATGTATATATATAACGCAAAATGACGATGAATAATACAACTCTGAGACGAAGAATTTGGAGAATTCAAGTTTAGGGATAGTACCTGTAATTGTGCAATATGTGTTAAGCTATTCGCACTGTGGATGAAGTTGCATTTTTTCTGGTTTCTGTCGATTTTTTGCGTCCCAGGCAGTTTTTTTTTCGGTTTTCTTCTCCCATTGTAGGCCAACTTCTCGTGCGAAGTTTTTAACGACACTCGATTTTTTATGCATTTTTGACGAATCTGAAATGATATGTTACGATGCAATAGCAGACCACGGACATGAGTGAGAATGGAGACAGGAAGTCATCCTCTTCAATGCATTATACAGTACTAGTACTAAGCTTCCAGGCACTACACAGAATGTTTACCAGTAGAGGCCGCAAACAACATCGCACAAGATGCATTGAAAGAAGTGGAACAATTTTAAAAACAGATGGCTTTATAAATTAAAATTATGCATAATAAAACGATAGACATCACCATAACAAGAATTTAAAACACCTCAATGAAAAACATGCGATAGGTATTTCAGTAAAGTTAAATTATAAAAACTTGCCAAATATGTCAAGGATTTGAGCATAACATTCACTTTGTAATAGAATGTCAGTTACAGACTGTAAATTTACTATCATACAAACCGGTATCAGCCATTATATTATTATTATATAGAGACAGAGTTCACTGAACAATGGTGACAAATTCATAAAGTTGATGACTAGCTGCAATATGTAAACAACAAAACAATTCTTTGAAAGGAGCTACCCTTTTATGTGTTAATAAATAAATAAATAAATAAATAAATAAATAAATAAATAAATAAATAAATAAATAAATAAATAAATAAATAATAAATAAATAAATAAATAAATAAATAAATAAATAAATAAATAAATAAATAAATAAATAAATAAACAATAAATAAATAAATAAATAAATAAATAAATAAATAAATAAATAAATAAATAAATAAATAAATAAATAAATAAATAAATAAATAAATAAATAAATAAATAAATAAATAAATTTACTACACATTCAATTATGCATAATCACAGCGGAAATTTGAAACTCCCCGAATTCGCGAGCAGTTATACAATTAGTTAAATTAAGGTCACGTGGTAGTCACACGACTCAAACTATGTAGGACAACACAGTATATATTACCCTTTCTCTTTTTTTTTAACTTCTTCGAAGCATTAAATTCGGTATGGCCTACTTTTAAAACTTCTGAAATTGGGTGCTGGTGATAAATTTTATGTAATTCTTGAATTAATCTACAGCAATACAACTCACAGTATTAAACTAAATAAATGGGCTACCTCATACTTCAAGTCAGGGTGTAAATGAATGATGCAATCAAGTTCGTGTTCATTTAACACCTATGTGAATGATATTTGTAAAAAAGTGAACCTTGACCTTGTTAATCCGAATGACATCAAATTTTATTTTATTTTGTTTGCAGATGATTTATTACTTCGTTCGAAAAGTCAGCCTGAGGACGGTCGAAAAATACCAGGATGACGTACCAAGCATTTGATGTTAACTATAGAATTGGATAACACCCAAACTGAAGATCCGTCCATTTAAATCACCATGCAATTTTCTTCACACTTCCTTCTTTACTTCAAAAGCTGCCAATCTCAGAACTGATTATTTGAAATGTACAAGATACTATGGAATAATAACGAGTGTTACTCTGTAAAATTAGCATGTAAGTTCTTCATCGCATTGGTCAAACCACTTTTATGTTATGGCGCTGTTATCTGGAGTAGACTAAATATTAAACAATCCACCATTCCTGGCCAAAACTATTCAGTGAAGGTATCAACACCGAAAAATTGTAAATTAAGTTTTGTTAAAGAGTTTCACATCCACTTGTGATTAACATATATTAATATTATTAAATAGTACCAACGGTTAATATTCTGTAAAAAACTTGTAGTGTATTTTTTGATGCAGCTTGTGAAAACAAGAACACTCTCTAAATTAGATATTTGCTACGGTTTTGTTCAAAATCGTCACACAGCTCAATACGGATTCAACAGTTTAGATCATGGAGTGGCTGAAGTGTCTTCTGTGCATTTTTTTCTTTAATTTTGCTAACAATTGTTCCTACAACAACGTGCATGCATTTTATATTTTTCTCTCAGTGTCTAGCTTGCATTTTTTTAAACAAATCTTTCCAGCCACCCCATGATTTCAAATGGTCTACCCCTAATAAATTATTAATAACGTGAATGAATTATTCAATGGGAAACTTGATCATTTTTTATCAAGATAATTGGCAAACAAATCATTAACAAAGGCGACAGCGATAAGTTAAGTATGTTTATATATTATTTAAAAGAAAATCTGATTTATTGATTTATGAACGTTGAATAAAAATAAAAAAATAAATAGAATAGGATTAACAAAATTTAAACACGCTTCCAAATAAAAAAGGCAGATATATACTGGCTTGAAGAGAGACTATTGATTTTGTAACTTTTTTTAATAAAATTGAGGATGGAATCGGTTACATGTTTCAATGTATTCACCAAGGCATCTTTAGGTCCAGAGAAAACTTCAATGTTTTATCTATTTATCTATTTATTGAAGAATGTGAATTTGTTTTCAAGTATTGATCATTTTAGTCTTATTAGTTTTAGTCTTCGTCTGGTTTGGATTGGATTTTATTCTTGTTTGTTTTACTTTACGCAACTTGTTCACCTATTCATGGCTACTAAAAATTTTCTTACCGGCCATTTATGTTTTCGCGGTAAATAATTGCGCATGCGTATGTGGCGAGCTAAAGATGGCTGACCGGAAAAGGTTTGTTGTTCCGAACGCCGACGACGTTGAAAAGTCAAGTGTTGCACGACCACAAGTGAGTTATAGTTTAATATAATGTTGACAATGGGAAAATATGACTGAGTTATTGTCGCCTATTACAAGCTTATCCAGCAAACTTAGCGGTGGCCGGACCGAGCGACGGTACTAAATACTAGTATACGATATCAATAAAGGTTGTTATTATTATTGGCTGTATAAGGGACAGTGCGTCCTTAGGGTTTACTATGAAACTGGGGGTGGGCTGAATAATTATGTGAAAGCAAAGGTTCTCTGGGCGAAGAGATGACAATTCGCTGCGAGTGCACAATGTAATTAAATTGGCCGAAATGTGAACACAACATTTGTTGTCAGACGTATGTGAATAAAATACTTGCAAAAAAAAAAAAAAATGTCCACCTTATGCTCCATCAGTCAATGTCAACCCCCACCCTCCCCACCTCGGGGTTTAGTTGGGGATTTGGAAATTATTGTTGTAAAATTTGCGAAATGCCCCACCTCCTGGGGCAAGATGGATAGGCAAATCCCCAACCAAAACAAACCCCCACATTTCTTCCACAAATCGCGACTGTCCGCCATGCTTGCTATCAGCAGAGTACTAGCGATGCTAGTGATGACGGGACACGAAACACGGCTATTACCCCACCTCCACGGGCACAGTTTGGCGGTAAACCCTGTCTAATGCCCCACATTTGTCCCGTATCGCCCGAGGTGGGAGGGGTCGGGGTTGACATTGACTGGAGCATTATCAAACGTGAACCTTCAAATATGTCTGTGTGTATGGGGGACGTAGTTGTATTGTAATATTAAATCACAGTCCCTCCCTTGTAGAGGGACTGTGGTTAAATATCAAAAATAAGAAAAAAAATCAAACAAATAGAACTTTAACTTCAACTGTATTGACATTGACATGTTGAAATGAACACCATGACAAGTAACACTGGATAAAAAGAAAAATAGGAAACAATTAAAAAACTATTAAAAATGGAAAAAATGCATTGAGCCATGAATACATCAAGGAAAATATATTGCTCATAAGTTATTTATTTGCATTTTTTACAATATATGTATATGTATGGCATAAAATATGGGTATATGCAACTTTCAAAATCATGTGATCAATATGTGATGTATGTAGCTGCGGTTCCGTAGCTCTTTGGTGCGACATACAAATGAATTTTGCCCTAACAATTTCATTCAGATGTCTTGTTTTTATTTTTGTTGTTGTATGTCCGGCCAGAGTCTGTCACGTAAATAATGCGGTTGGCAACATAGGGCTATGATTCCACAGCTATATGTGATGAAGATCCCACTAGAAGCGATATCTTACAAAAACAATCCCATTTTAATTGTGCGTGCAATCAAACATTTCTAACTAATAGCATCACAGAATGCAGTGGTAACTTGGAAATGTTCGATTGCGTAAACAGAGCATGATTATTGCTGCCTTATAAAACAACAAAATGAATACATACAACAGCGTCAGTATATTGGCATACACAGATGACATTGCAATTTTTCATGTTTCAAACAGGCCATGTATGTACTAATTAATATTCTGCTAAAATTATTGCTTGAAAATTTTTTTTTAGTGGCAAGCATTATAAGAATATCATTTATTTTATAAGGAAGATCCAATACAAATAAACCATTACATATAATTGGAACTAAAGATTTGCAGCTATCATAGTTTAAATTTTTTTCCTTTGGCCATTAGCAACTAAATTCAAATTATTGGTGGCCGACTGGAAAATTTAATAGCCAAGTATAAAATTGTGGGTCATCAAAATTTAATATATTTTACAAATACATAACAATTATACTAAACAAAAAACCAACTACATGTAAAAAAATTGATATGTATTCAAGCATATATAATATAACTGGTGTACATGCGACTAAGACATTTTATTGCGAGGAGGGCTAATCACCAACATTTTTTGTCCATGCAAATGTCTTGGACCAAAAATTTAAATTTTCTACATTGCAATTTTGATTGACACATCAAAAAAGTCGTGCCTTGGATCCAGCAACATGCAAACTCTTATTTCCAGCAGGTTGCATTTTGTCAGATGTGTTGTACCTTTATCACCCAACACTGATTAACATTAAGAGGTTCACTTTCAATCTCATCAATCTTTTGCGAACTCACTCATATTTGCAAAATGTGAATTCATCATCGTATGTTGTTACATATACAGGGTTTTTTCTAGAAAAAAACTTCAAGAGGGTGCACTGCAATTCAGCGGCGCCACCAAATGGGGGGAAATAAGGTTCTTCCTACCAGGGTGTGGAGTTTTTGATAATTCTAAGTTAAAACGGAGCATTCTATGGCTTCCTTGAGGCAAAAATTACTATCAGTGGCGGCACCAAGTGGGGGAGATAGGGTTCCCCCTGGGTGTGGAGTTTTTGATAATTCTAAGTTAAAATGGAGCATTCTATGGCTTCCTTGGGGCCAAAATTACTATCGGCGGCGCCACCAAGTGGGAGAGATAAGGTTCTCCCTGGGTGTGGAGTTTTTGATAATTCTAAGTTAAAACGGAGCATTCTATGGCTTCCTTGAGGCAAAAATTACTATCAGTGGCGGCACCAAGTGGGGGAGATAGGGTTCCCCCTGGGTGTGGAGTTTTTGATAATTCTAAGTTAAAATGGAGCATTCTATGGCTTCCTTGGGGCCAAAATTACTATTGGCGGCGCCACCAAGTGGGAGAGATAAGGTTCTCCCTAGGTGTGGCGTTTATGATAATTCTAAGTTAAAATGGAGCATTCTATGGCTTCCTTGGGGCCAGAATTACTATCAGACAGGTCACAGTTGAAGACTGTGGCCACATGTGATCCCTGATCAATCAGAATTTTATGGTTGCCAGAGGATCTGCTCTCCAGGGTAAGAGGGCGCATGGCCATGGCATGAGGGCGCTGCGCCCCTGTTTCCTTGTTTAAAAAAATTCCTGCATATAGCGCAAGGGAAAATTGTCAATCAGGGATAGAATTGCTGTTTAATAATATGTTTTACGTTAGAGAAAGTTTTGTCGCCAACCAGATTTTTCTGGTTGCCAAATTGCCATCTAGATATTTAATCGGCATTACCTCAACTTAATCACCATGGTGACCAAAATGGTCACAATCTAATTATTCACTATGGCGACCAAAAGATCACAATCCAGAGGGCTGATTCAGGGATCACCTGGTAGTTTCAACAATTCGACGCAATTTTTATAAATAAAGTATTATACTCATTATATTCTCTGCACAACAAAAGCATTGCAGTCATCTTTATAAATATTTATAAATTTCAATGACAGTTGAATCCAATCAATGTTTCAATGTTATTCAATCAACCAAAAGAATCTTGTTTCAGTTTGGATTGTGAAATTTATAAAGATAATGGGAATGCAGTTGTTGCTCTGAGAGTAGTACTGTTAATAATACCAAGGTTATAGTGTGCTTTTTATTCCATTTTGCTTTTATGGAAGTGATGTGTTAAGCACTTTTCCAACTTGACCAGAAATTGTTTTAAAAATCATTTTTATTCAGTTAAAACTGTAATCAATTATGCAAAACATACAGAAATACATAAAACTTCAAGTTTGAATGGATATGAAAATGAATTTTATTCAGTGCAATGACCTCAGGCCGATGGTACAATAAATCAAAAATAGAAAAAAAATACATAAAGAATGATTCCTTTAAATAATTGTTGAATCTACTAGTCACAACTGGTTAAGTAGATTATCTCTATGTTTAGAAGTGTACAATACAAATTTCAAAATTTGAAGTACAGATAAGTTGTCAAACTGCATTAAATGAATTTTTTCATAAGCCTGATTTGACTCATAAAATATAGATAAATATTTTTTTCTAAGATTTTCATAACGTGGACATACAAGGCAAATATGATATTTATCCTCAACCAACCTTCAATTACAATAATTCTCATATTCCTCGGTATGTTTAAATTAATTTATGATCAGATTCAACCCAAAGGTTGAAACTTCAAGTTTTAAAGATATTACATGTAAAATTTCAGACTGACTGTATTTTTCATTAGTACTTTGCTCAAATTTATTTTTAATATCTCCTACAATATTTTTATTCAAAAGACATCATTGTATAGACAGTAGACCTGTCTAAATTGTTTAATTTAGAGAAAGACTATTGCTTTATTAAGTCTTCTTTCTGTGTAACATCTCGGCAATACTGCACCCTCTGCATCATAGAATGTATACTTATGTTTTATGAATCTTAATGCTATATTATATGTTCATAAATTTCCTGTTAAAAAAATTATCATTTGAACCCGACAAAATTGTTTATGGTTTCTCCTTACCTCAGTTAATTTTTTTTAATCAGAATTAAAAATAGTTTCTATTTAAAAATCATAATATTAAAATTAAAATGTATCAATTTTGGAAAACAAATTGAACAGATGGTTTGTATTTTTCTTTCTTGACAGCTCAGTATAGTGTCAATATCATTATTTTGTAAATAATATTTTACCATTACTCTAAAATCTAGCAAATACGTCATCAGTATTTTTTAAAAAACCTTATGTCTGTGGTCAAAATAAGTATTATTTTTAAATTAATGATTCAGCATAATGTTTAATATATGCTTTTCTTTGGAGATGCTCTTCTAATAGAGCAAATACAGCATAAAAACTTCAGATAAATAGTGGATTTAATTCGAAATTGGATTTAATTTTTAAAATCAAATATGACTTAATAAAATAATCATGATTATTTATATAATAAAATTATTCTTAAAGTGTACAATTACAGTATGCATTTATTGACTAAAAAAAAATAACTTTGAGGAATTGTTTTTTAAAATAATCAGAAATTGTTAAAAGATTTTGCCAAGCAAAAATAAAAAAAACAGTGTGTGTATTTTTAATTTTAGAATTTTTCATGAAAAAAAGTTGTTGTTATTCCTTATAAAAAAACTAAAAAAACAAACAGACAATTTTACTGATGACTATAACTAAGATCAAATCGTGGAATTGTTTGATAGTAATGACAAGAATAATTTTTGTTGAATTCAATATTAATATCGAAATTTAACAAGGTAGTTCATGTATTTGTCATATACTCACAATTGCAGACTAGTGACCTTCTTAAATATAAAATTACGTGCTGGTTTTAAGGTGAACAACATTCTACTTTTATATATCCATTTAATATGCGAAGTCTCATTTGATGGTAATTGTTATGTAATACAGTGACACAGTAAAACATGTGTCCCATTACTGTGCAGACACGCATGAACTGATTGTATTGAAACCTACCAAGCTAGCACAGAGAAAGGTCATCTATGTGTATATTAAGGTGAATACTTGAAGCATGTCTTGACAGATAAATGAGTATGAATGGGCAAGCCATTTTTCAGTATCATTTGCCTTATGAATGAAGTCTGCTTTTGACTATTATATGGATGAGAAGGTTTGCCATGTGTACACGGGTCATGAATCTCACTTGTCACTACTCGCTCTAAACCACAACATTTTTGCAAGTGATAAATTTTTGCAAAATTTTCTTGAAATGGGAAATCGTGTTCACATATGCATATTCTATTGTTTATGTCCTGTTCTCTGGGTTGTATTGCATGCATCACACATGATATGCACAGTTCTCTGGGTTGTATTGCATGCATCACACATGATATGCACAGTTCTTTAGGTTGTATTGCATGCATCACACATGATATGCACAGTTCTTTGGGTTGTATTGCATGCATCACACATGATATGCACAGTTCTCTGGGTTGTATTGCATGCATCACACATGATATGCACAGTTCTCTGGGTTGTATTGCATGCATCACACATGATATGCACAGTTCTCTGGGTTGTATTGCATGCATCACACATGATATGCACAGTTCTTTAGGTTGTATTGCATGCATCACACATGATATGCACAGTTCTTTGGGTTGTATTGCATGCATCACACATGATATCCACAGTTCTTTGGGTTGTATTGCATGCATCACACATGATATGCACAGTTCTTTGGGTTGTATTGCATGCATCACACATGATATGCACAGTTCTCTGGGTTGTATTGCATGCATCACACATGATATGCACAGTTCTTTGGGTTGTATTGCATGCATCACACATGATATGCACAGTTCTCTGGGTTGTAGTGCATGCATCATACATGATGTGCACAGTTCTTTGGGTTGTATTGCATGCATCACACATGATATGCACAGTTCTCTGGGTTGTAGTGCATGCATCACACATGATATGCACAGTTCTTTGGGTTGTATTGCATGCATCACACATGATATGCACAGTTCTCTGGGTTGTATTGCATGCATCACACATGATATGCACAGTTCTCTGGGTTGTATTGCATGCATCACACATGATATGCACAGTTCTCTGGGTTGTATTGCATGCATCACACATGATATGCACAGTTCTTTAGGTTGTATTGCATGCATCACACATGATATGCACAGTTCTTTGGGTTGTATTGCATGCATCACACATGATATGCACAGTTCTCTGGGTTGTATTGCATGCATCACACATGATATGCACAGTTCTTTAGGTTGTATTGTATGCATCACACATATGCACAGTTCTTTGGGTTGTATTGCATGCATCACACATGATATGCACAGTTCTCTGGGTTGTATTGCATGCATCACACATGATATGCACAGTTCTCTGGGTTGTATTGCATGCATCACACATGATATGCACAGTTCTCTGGGTTGTATTGCATGCATCACACATGATATGCACAGTTCTCTGGGTTGTATTGCATGCATCACACATGATATGCACAGTTCTCTGGGTTGTACGTATTGCATGCAATGCATCTCTAGTTGGTATTGACATGCTTAACAAACATTGCATGCTATGCACAGTTCTCTGGTTGGCATGTATTCCATTTTGGTGAGGTAAATTCTAGCTTCAAATTCTCTCAGTTGAGTCTTAGATCACACTTGCATTAAGTCCCATAGAGCATCAGTGTTAGGACAATACTCCTTGTGAAAATAAGCTATTTCCCAGCTTACTAGGGTTCTCTCAGTTAAAGTACTGTAGAATACTTTATTTTCGCTTGGAATTTATTTTCGCTGAATGGATGATTCCGTGAAAATAAAATCCAGCGAATATACTTTTTTTCCTATATTTCACATTAAATTCATCAAAAATCAATGAAAATAAGTTCCATACAAAACGCCCAAAAAGCCTTTTCAGCAAAAATTAATTCCAGCGAAAATAAAGTATTCCAAAGTATTAGAAAACTTTCTAAGCTTTAGCCAACACTATATATTAAATTAATTTTGTTTTTACCCTGCTACTTCCTAATCAGCCAATTTCAAGAATATTTGCTTTTCTGTGATAACAGTGTGGTGAAAATTTAAATCAGTTGTGTTTTCACAAGATAAATAGCATTATTGTCATTGCCATGTTGGCATACATAAAAGACAATGCACTTGATTCGCATGTTTTGTTTGGTGAGGTGATCCAATATGGCTGACTGCATGACTGCCATATTTGGATGTAAAGATCTTTGTTTGAATCATCATTATTTTCATTTTAGATAAAACCATTGTTTAGGTCAGCATACAGATCTAGTGATGCAGAGAAGAAAGATATGAGTGCAACAGAAAAAACATCTGGTATTGTGAGCAGACAGTTTGGTAAATCCCCAGAATCAAAAGTGACTTCTGAACGAACAGTTACTGTAGTGGACTTAGTGGAAGATGAGGTACCAAGTAAAAAAACAAAAGGAATGACATTTTCTGAAGCATTTGCTGATTTAAAGGAAACAAAACATTTCAAAGGACAGAGTGAATCCTCTACAACAACTACTGTTAAATCTTCTAGCAGTAACAGTATTATTGTCAACACCAAACAGGTACGGTATCATGTTGTATGTGTTCACTGTGTTGTTTTCAGACAAGGTGATCTAGCATTTTTATCGTAATTCAAATACAACAGTTTTGCAGACTTAATGTAAACATTCATGATGAAGAGATTTGTGTTTAAACATAAGATACATGATCTGTATAACAGACGCCCAATCAGATTTGATGCAGCATATGGCTATTGATATAAAATATAATGGTGCTATAGGGTGTACTATAATGCTCTTATGCTAAATAGATTCTGCCAAGGGAGTAGTAGCGATATAATAATAGCCCTAGCTAGTTTTTTATGAATAAATTTGTTTTTTTTTATGAATAAATTTGAAAGTCTTTAGACTACATGTATTTACTTGAGAGGGACACTAATTTGGGAAATTAAATATGGAGGTGACAGAAGCATACATGTCAGAACAATGTAGTGATAATGTGTCTGTCTTTTATTTTCAGAAAGGTAACCCGATTCTGAAACATATACGTAATGTAAGCTGGGAATATGGTGACATTGTAGCAGATTATGTGATGGGCAAAACTACCTGTGCATTATACCTTAGGTGAGACAACGAAATGCATACCTGTTAAAACAGATGAATAGACACATTTGGTATTCTCAAAATCCCTCTAAAACAAATATTTTTGTCTCTGCACCTCTATTGGAGATGTGTTTTTAATAACAGCAAATACATGTACCTCGATCGACCATTTTTTGTTCACTTTGAGATCCCATATTATGAGTAAAAATGAATGTAAAAAGTCATAGCATTGTAGTGAAGTCAAAACATTGTAAAATATTTTAGGGGATATTTCCACATTTATTAAATAAATGTGCTTTACCCATTTGATGATGCTCAATTTTGATGAAGTAAGTGTATCTCAACGCAGTATTCCATTTCTTCAAAGATTGGCGTTTTGTTAATGAGCTATAAAACGAAAGAAATCAAATTCCATTTTTGCGGCAGATGTCAGTCAGTGCCTTTCACGCATTACGAACAGGAAGATGTGCCTGGAGATGTGCTCCTAATAATAAGTGTATGCTTTGTATTTTATGTATTGTATGCTTTGAAATGGGAGTGGCATTTACAAAATTTTATACTCGTTTTATAATTGGATAAACATGAAAAGCATATTATCGGCTTAAAAAATTACAAATCGGATAAACTGCTAAATATTGATTTAACAGCTGGTCTCATTATGACACTACTGGTCTGAACACAAACAATAAATTTACATAAACACAAAAGGTTCATTTTGAATTTACTCAATAATAATATACTGAAGACGTAATTTGAATATGTTAATTTACACTTCTGTGATAGCCATGAGGTTAGATCACTGCTATTGTCCATAGTTGAAGAGGTTTGAACTCCATTCATGCAATTTTCTTCAATGGTCAAGAAAGGACCTCTCTGCATTCATACTCTAGACTACTTCTAACTACTTTATATCACTTAAAAAAACCATTGCTCACTAAATTGTATATTATTTGCATAGTTAATCCATAGACCTTAGAAAGAGAGGGACAGGCAACTACATCATTTCTTTTGTTTTAACCTGGGTTATAATCCTCCAAATAATCTCACAGTCCTATTAACGAATAAACAACCATCTGTTTATTTGTACTGTCGGCAGCACTCGTGAAATCGTGCAAAACGCATGAGTTTCCCTGCGTGACTACTGAAGTGACGGTCATGAATATGCTAATTGTATGTTAATGAGTTTTTCACTCAGTATCACACGTTTCCAAATAGTTTAGAAAATTCAGATTTTCGACTTTTTTTGAAGCAAGTAATCAAACTAAAATACCCAAATTATTTAGTAAACGCAATAATTTGAACAACAGATTCATTTTGACAAGTCGGGCAAAAATACAGCGATCTAAAACAAACCGGGTCAGCCATTTCCGGTGTAAGCTGCTGACTTTCACGGTTTCAAACAGTTTAGAAAAATGGTAATTTCGACTTTTGTATAGCAAGTCATCAAAATAAAATACCCTAATTACTTCGAAAATGGCAGGACTCAGGTAAAAACCGCAAAAAATTGGAACAATAGATGTTTTATTTTTGATAAATGTGGCGAAAATACAGCGATCTAAAAACAATCTGGACGAGTCCTGTCTGTCCAGACGGCCTTTCAGACAGTTCTGAAGTTTCAGTTTCAGAATTACGATTTTAAAATATAGACTAGCAAAACTAAAATACGCGAGTATCATTGAAAATAGTATGATTTAAGTGAAAATACGATAATGCAAACAACAAGTGTTTTTATTTTCCCGAAAACGGGCGAAAATGTGGCAGTCGCAAGTATTAGTCAACCATTTGTCACCGCACATAAAATCAGCCGAGTAGTTAATTTATATTGATGAAAAAAACAACGAATAATATAATAAGAAAGTGTCATCTAATAACCAGTACAAAAAAATTGGATATTGTATTGAAATTAAAAATTCAATGTAATGAGCACAAACACCGAAAGACGTGTTGCAAACTGCCCGGCCGATTGATTGTGAGTGACGGCATACGGCTTCCTTAGCTTGGTCATTTGTTTATAACTGTAGTAACCCACGTTGCACGCCGGATGTCGTGAAATCCTTTGTTTTATAATCCAGTTGCCTGTCCCTCTCTTTCTAAGGTCTATGGGTAATCTAAACTGAAATTGTGATGATTAATTAACATGCGCATTAAAACCCCCAATTACATAATGTGTACTGCACACAATTATACTTTACAAAACTCAAGCGTGGTACAACTACACATTGAGTTATCAGCTATTTATCAATCTGATTCAACTAGTCAGCAATGGCACTGTGGAAATAAATCAGAATAATGACTGTGATGTTGTCAGTGATGGTTAATCAAAGCATTGTAGCAGTACCGCTACACTGTTTGTTTCCTGAGGAGATCACTGCCTTGCACTTTGACTAATTTGAAAGTGTGACGTTTTTGTGACTACTTTATTGTATGTGTCAAAATACATGTTTTTGTAATGGTGTTATATGTCACCTGATCACCCAAGTGTATTGATATGTAAAAAGTAGTGCGATTGGTGTTACTGTAAATAAAAATGGCGGAATAGACAAGAAGTTAAACTTGAAAGCGTCTGGTTCCTTTGATATTTTGTGTCTTCTTGAGTAAACACGTCACAGAAATTTATGTTCAGTTCACAATCTACAGGTATACAATGAGGTTCCTTTGGTCGAGAAAAAAAAATTTCATGGTTCCTATATTCAGAACTACTAGTACCCTATTTTTTATTGCCAGACCCTATACTATTTTGGTCATATTTGGGAAAACTTAAGAAAACTGAAACAAGCTTTGAATGTGTTTTTATTGAAATTCTTAAACTTTGTGCAAAATTGGGTAATGTAAACAACATGATTCATGACACTCATATCTGTGAAAACTAGCTGCTTGGTACATTTCTAATTATTGTTTGGTTCTTATAACCCAACCTACCCTCTTTTGCTCCCCTTAATTTTTTTTGGCCATATTTGTAAAAACATCAAAATATTGTGGCGGGCTTTGAATGGTTGATTTTATAGAAAATCAAAACTTTGCAAAACTGGGAAAATGTAAACATGATTTAAGACACTCATATCTGCAAAAACAGTTATTATATGCAAGAAAAAATAAAACATAGTTAAAAAAAAAAAATTAAAAGCATGTTATAGGAACCACAACATTTGTTTTTTTGGCATATATATTTTTTACAAACTGGATATTACTGAAAACATGGCGTTTTGAAATCTGCTTAAAAAACTATTTGTGGATTTAGAGAAATGAACATATGACCTGAACAATAGTCACATGACCAATAGTGATTTAATTAAATTTGTTCTAATCAACAATATCAACGCATGTCAAAAATGCAAAGGTTCATGGGTAGAAACTTGTTTGTAAACAACACCATACTGCGCCTGTCTGTTGCATGCACAAGTGATTACTCCCCAGATATAAATCAATAGTTTATTACCGGTATATCAGAAGTCACATGACTTTAAGGTAGCAAATAGCTAGCAAGATTGCCACAAGAATCAGCAGGTATTGAGTATTGGAGTATCCTATTATTGAGAAGACAAATCACACATGTCAATTGCATGGAGTCATGACTATACTATTGTTATTTTTCACTTTAGCATTCGTTATCACAATTTGAAACCTGACTACATACATGATCGGCTTAAACAGCTAGGGCATAGTTATGAGTTGCGGATATTACTAGTTCAAGTAGATGTGGTGAGTACGTACAGCTTATGCTGATTGGATTATCTGGTAACATCAGGTTGATGTGATCCGGAGCCTAATTGCCAGACATGACCAATGGCATCACTGAGTTTAGCCATAGACCTTAGAAAACAGGGACATGCAACTTCTGTCTAATGACAAAAGAAAATCCAGTTTCCTGTGTGCAAAGTGGGTTATGTTTTCTAAGGTCTATGGTTTATCGGGCAATTGTATAGGACATCCAATTCAGAAAACACTCAAATTTGTATCGTTGGCAAAACTTCAGTTGTGAGTAACTTAAATCAAATCTAAAATTTAGTTAGTGTTTGTGAGTTATACTAATCGAAAGCTGGAGCATTTATTGACCAAGTTTTATTTGATTTCACTGAAACAAATCCTGTCATGCATGGCTGTTTGACTTCTGCTTTGGGTGCATACTAAACACAACTAACCTAGGAAGTATG
The DNA here is from genome assembly GCF_978046115.1 of Saccoglossus kowalevskii. Taxonomy (NCBI): domain Eukaryota; kingdom Metazoa; phylum Hemichordata; class Enteropneusta; family Harrimaniidae; genus Saccoglossus; species Saccoglossus kowalevskii. The sequence continues at coordinate 30,182,635 of NC_140648.1, read as the reverse complement.
TAATTTGAAAAGGAGGGAATTAATGGCTCAAGGGCTTGTTCTGTTATTAACATTGAATTATGTCCTGCTGGTGTTGATTTTGTCGTCTGATTTTTTTTAAAGAGTTGATTAGCACTTTTTAAAAGGTAAAACGAGTACTGAAAAAGGTTTTGAAACACATATTACCTAATAGCCCAATAAGTCATATTCGTAATCAGTTTTTTTTTTTTTTTTGCCAATGAATATTGCAAATGATTGTGTTTTGATGGTCCAGGAAATGATGCTTTCTGAGAACAAATGATGCACAATGTATGTCATCTAGTGTTTTTGTAATTAATGATTTTTACTCTACCAGTTCAAAATTTCAACTTAATTCTGTATTCTAAAAACTTTACTAATTATTTAAAAGTTGTTGAAATTTTAGTCTAAGAGTTTTTATTGTCTAAGAATTCAATTGAATCAAATAACATGATACATGTTTAAAAAAAAAGATTCTGTGTATCTAACCTGTATGGAATTAATTCCCCGGGAAATAAAATGTCTTCAGTTATAACGCTACCATTATCATCATTATTTTTGTTGTTGTAGAAAGATCCGCACCATGCAGTCAAAGATTTAACAAAGATTGCTATAAGATCAGATTGTACCTTGATATTGGCGTGGACGTATGTATTCATCTATTTATATGTACTAGCCTCATTAGTAACATTCCTACATGTATTATGAATCTGTTTCATAGATTAAGAGAAATTTATTTTTGTCCTTCCCAGAGGACCTCAGATGGGTTTCGAACAAATATTTGGTCTTCACAATCCTGAAATCACAGATAATTGAATAAATTAAAGAATTTACTAATTAAAACTATTAAAATTCTCTCCTAAAAGACCAACATGTACATTTGTATATCATTAAGACACTGATAATTGTTTTATGTATATTAAGCCAAAAAAGAAAATTGTTTTGTTGCCCTTATCGACTGACCGAAAAATATGAAACATCGAGTGGCGTTTTTTTTCGCCATATACCTCGGCTATTTACGATACCATTAGTTTTCACGAGTTTAAAAAAAAAAAAAATCCGACCGACCGACCCAATTTTCCAACTTGAGGGCAACATAAGTTTGTTTTTTTTGGCCTTATATTCTCACATATGTGTTTTTACCTTCAATACACAACAAGTACGTATGCATTTCAAAATGATCTTACCGTGTTGGCAGCTTATAGAAAGAAAGGTGTTCTGTCTGATTCTTAAGAGACGCATACATTTGCAAATCAGAACAGGTATCCACTATAGCACCTGCCTAATTGTAGTAAGAGTACTACGGTACTCACAAGTTTTTTTACATGTGCGCATATTTTCGCACGTACGTGTATAGCAGTAGCGTAGCAATATTTTGTCTCAAAATCTTTTTACAATTATTCGTTTTAATATCAGTCAACAGTATGTTAAATTTTTTCGGTTCACTGTCAATCTGATTTTTGAGAAAAACGGTAAAATAATGGAATGAAATGCCATTCTAGCAGCGGTTTCCATAGACTACAATGAAAACACATTTTCTTTTTAAGAAACCCACAGTATTTTATGGATAGATTTTCTCTGAACTCAGTACGGTATGTGACCTCATATATTTATGTCATTTTCCCAATCCTTGTGACATGAAATATCAAACATGTAAAAATGAAGAAAATTACATTTATTTTAATGTATATCTAATTTTCTTCATAGGATTGTTGTAATATTTGGTAATTAGCATGTTTGGTTTACTACTGCTGTTGTTACTAAGCATGCATTTATTTTATGTGGATTGTTAGCAGTTTTTCTGTTGCAGTCTTCATTACTGCAGTGTATCGCACTGCTATAGTGAATATCAATACAAATTCATTTATTTATTGTTTTCACTGCAGACATCAGTGTTGGACAATTTTTATCTATTTCCATGTGTTCAGAAATTTTCAGTGTACAATTATTAGTGTACTATGCCTTGGGACTAAAAAGGATGTTTATACATGTGTGTGTGTTAGTACGTAATTCAATTAATTAGGGATGTCCAAGTTCATTTTATTAGTCCCTGTCAGATGTAGTTTGAAACAGGGGCTTATGTTTTGAGTTAATGACTTATGTTTGTCAGCGTTGTTATATTTTTTGTGCCAGACGAGAGTTCTTGGTGTTGTCTCTCCTGACTTTTTTGAGTGCTGAGTGCGAGTGCTGACATTTTGCTACAGAAAACATATTCCCCTTGGGCTGTATGTCGTTCTTCCTATCATGATAGCAATTTAATGCAATATCCTGTTGTCAACCAGGTCCAGTTGAACACAATCACCTGCAGACTTTAACCAAAGTATGATCCTCCCAGCGTTGCATCCATCCATCCATCCATCCATCCATCCATTCACCCATCCATCAGTGAATGAATCTTGACAAGTGAATTTGATCTTTCCTTTGAATCTGCACATACTGAGTCTGTGGCACAATCACCCAGGGTACAGTTTCTTTGGCCACTGGAGTCTGTGGCACACTTACATAGGGTACAGTTGCTTGAGTCAGTGGCATTCCTACCCAGGGTACTGTTGCTTTGACTTTTCATTTGAATTTGTGCATACTGAATCTGTGGAACACTCACCCAGGGTACAGTTGCTTTGACCTTTCCCTTAAATCTGCACATACTGAGTCTGGTACACTTACCAAGGGTACAGTTGCTATGATGTCCCCATTGAATCTGTGGAACACTCACCCAGGGTACAGTTGCTTTGGCCACTTGAGTCTGTGTCACACTTACACAAAGTACAGTGGCTATGACCTCCCCATTGAGTTTGTGATCACTCACCCAGGGTACATTGACTTTGATGTCCCCATTGAGTCTGTGACAAGCTTACCCAGGGTACAGTCGCTATGACCTCTCCTTTGAGTCTGTGATCACTCACCCAAGGTACATTGACTTTGACCTCCCGTTTAGGCTGTGGGACACTTACTCAGGATACAGTGGCTATGACCTCCCTGTTGCAACTGTGGTACACTCACCTAGGGTAGAGTGGAAATGACCTCATCAATGAGTCTGTTCATTCACCCAGGATGTATTTCAAAAATTTACTGAATGAAAACAAATCAATTATAAAGAATATTCCTACATGCGAGTATGGATATTTCAAAGAAGATTAAACAATATGGAAGAAATATTATTCAGCATGGTAATGAAATTCTAAATAACAAAATTAAAATTAAATATTAAAATTGCAATTAATCAATGAAAACATAACAAGGTGTCAGACAAATGCTGAAAAGTGGGCACAGTATATTACTACTGCCTTATAAAAACTACTCAATATAATTTGTAAATATGGTATTAAAGATGCTTGAATTATGGAATACAAGCGTGATAGTGCCATTAAATAAATCTGGTTCAAAACATAACTACAAAAGTATTACTATATCAAGCTGCCTTGGGAAAACTATTCACAATTATTTTGAACAGTAGGCTAATATCATACTTAAATAAAAATTACCTATTATAAAAGCAACAATTTGTTTTTAGAAAAAAAATTAATTAAGTGTCAAACTACAAACAACATTTTTATATTAAAGAAAGTCTGAAAATAAAAGGTCACAAAGCATTGTTCTTTTTGAAAGCAACTATTAGTCATGATAGAAAACTGAAAATTGAGTTATCACTTTTTCTTTTCGATAAACTAATCACTACAATTTTCTTTGGTAGTGATGTATGGGGTGATGAATGTAATATGAAATAAAGCATTGAGGATGTACATCTCAGTGAATCAAAGCATATTAGGTATTTATAGCAAACTGCATGAGTACATGTAGGTATCCAATTAAAGTTTTCATCCAAAAATTAGTAGCAGTGAAAACACCTTTAAAGACCTTAAAGGCCTTTAAAGTAAACAAAGAGTTAAGGTACCCCCCGGTACTCTAAAATAGAATAAAAAAAACAATAATTATATTAATAATTATATTGTTGAAAATGTGATTTTAAAAAACTGCATTGGCTTATCATAGATTGAATGAGGTTGTCTGTAATTACAATGTGATATGTTGCATTTTAGGCTGTTTCAAATGGTACTGGCCATCAAGCATTTCTGCCATTTCAGAACCAGATCTCAGTCATGTATGTATGAATAGATTTTGTTGAAACATACATAGATTAGCTGTAATTGAACCTTGATTCACATTATTTTGTCTTTTTTGATCAGATTCAAAATGGTTGACTGCTGGCCATTTTTAGTCCCCATTCGAATGCAGTCTGAAACAGGGACTTATGGATTGACCTACATGTATGTGCCTACATACATGTGTGTGTGCGTCCAGACCTATAGTTTAAAAATGCCTGGGCCGATTACATTCAATCTTCACACATACATCATACATAATATTATACATATGCACATCAATTTGTTTCACATTCTGATTCATTATGGCTGAATGGCGGCCATTTTCGTCCTGCAAAAATCAAGCATTTCTGGCATTCTTGAACCAGAACTCGGTCATTTATGGATGGATTTTCTCATACATTAGACATTATTGGTCCTTGATGCATGTCATCATGTTTTTCAGATCAGATTCATAATGGCTGACTGGCGGCTATTTTGTTTTAATGAATACAGTTCTAGTGCCATATCTCTGACATGCTTTGACTGATTATATTAAAATGTTATATATTCTTTATACTTCATGTCATAGGTATACAGATTTATTGGTTTGATCCAATTCAAAATGGCCAACTGGTGGATATGTGCATCTCTATCAGAATTCTCGATTATTTTGTCATTTTCAGTAAAATTATATTTCCAACATTTTGTAGAAAACTATGCACTTAATTTTTTCGATATTTTCCAATGTGTAAGATTTGGTTTCCTGTTAAGATAACTTCAATTAAATGTGTATGTCATTAAAGTTACTAGTGTGACCAATTTTTATAACTTGATAACTCAAGGGTACTATGTAATGCAATTATTGTTTACATATGTGTAAATATTTGGTTTTACTTGCTTATATTATTGTATATATATTGTATCTTGTTAGTTATACAATGTATAAAAAACTGAATGAAGACAAGTAAAATGAAATATAAACCAAAATAGGAATAAATAAAATATAGAAAATAATTGGAGCCGATACATCAAATTTTAGTTGGATTTAGAATAATTCTTCTATATTGTTATTATTATAATAGATAGACATGTGTAGCTCAGTAATGTTTTAGCTATCACCCATTTAGAACGCAATCAGATAAAGATGAACTGCTCAGTCCTCAGCATTCTTGCTACATATGATCCATATGTTTCTATATTTTTCTAGTCCAGAAGAGGTGGGCAGATATCTGGAAACATATAAATCTTATGAAAATAAACCAGCAGATATACTGAAAGAAAAAGTCCAGAGTGATTTCATGTCCAGAGTAAGTTGCTATCGGGTATGATTTGTTTGTAGCCTTTATGAGGTTTTATAGTGCATCTGTCATCGTAACGTCGTAAGTTACAGTGTGCTGTAATTTTGCCGTATTGCACTAGGTATTTTCACTCTGCCATATTAGGAAATGTTTATTTCAAATATGGAACGATAAGTGTCCTTTTTATAATAAAAACGACATGGCTGTCCGCAGCGTGAAGTTTAACCGGACCATACACAAAGAAATTAGATAAATCTGTTTGGATTTTGGCATTCTCTAATGTATCTTCAGGAGGAAAAGATGTATAATAATGAGGTTATTACGAGGATACCACAAAGTATTCACTTGGACAGTACACGATTGTATCAACCTCCGCTGCGAGTTGCTGGACACTCCAGCTGTACTGTCTATGGGCATACTTTGCAGTATCCTCGTAATAACCTTATAGTATATGTCATACATCAACGGCAATAATTCAGTATTCATAAGATATCTGGATTGTCTGCAAACAGCCAATATTTGAATAATATCGATGGAATGGCATGCAAAACTGACATCTCTACATGTAATTCCGCCTTTTTTAATTCATCATAATTTGATAATAAGAAGACAGGGATTTGTTTGTTGAGCACCTGCTACTTTTGTGCCTTTTTTCTAAACTTCATACAATGTTATACAAGATGTGAAAGTGAACATTTCCTATGGTAGTTGTGTTGAGTGTGTTCCAAGGTAGGATTCAAAACAAAATCACATGTCACAATTTTAGGTATTGCATGTCAAAATTTATGTATTCCAGACAAAAAAAAAGGTTAGACATGCATGACTTGTGAACAGCAAAACTACGGACTTCATTGCTCATTTAACTACACATGAACTTAATAATTCACAATGCAATTTTAAGCTGTCATTGCTACAGCGCCCTCTATCATTCTAATGTGTAAATTTGTTAATTTGCAGGCCACAGATTGCCTTACTACGGTAAAAAAGGTGAATAAAACTGATGTAGTGACATTACTGTCTTCATTTCAAGTAAGTATATTAAGGTCATATCTAAATGAATGTCTAGAATCACAAGTTAAAATGTCCAAATGTACTTGTAGCGGGAGGGGGTGTTTAATGACATTCTACTGAAATCTGGTGATTGTGACACTGTTATATTGAGGCATTGTTATTTTGATTGAGTTGATACAGATGTTAAAACTTTTCTACTTCTGTATTTCTTTTTTAGATAGAAGCCTACCCAGAATTTATTCATTTTGCAATAAATTGTACTCAAAATGCAATGTAAGGATATTGATTTAAAAAAAGTTGGGTCACTAGCTTAATTTTCATGAAATCGTTGGTTGTACTTTACTGGACGTTTTCCATTTTGGTAGTATCAAAGAGATATTATGCTACCGCTATATCTCAAATTGTAGGCTGGTCACATAGACTGAAAAATTAATTATATGGGTACTCTGTGTTAAGGTTGTAAATGCAGTTTTTCTATTGAATTGTTTTGAAAAAGTTACACAAAATAATGCTATAATATTGTGCAGTGAGACAATAGCTTCATGATTGTACGCAATAAACATTGTTGTTTGAAATAGCCAGTCTGTGTCGTAATCATTGAAACTAATCCTTTGAATGCCTAATTTTTGAAAATTTATATTAATTTTTCAATTATTTCTTTGTTGATTTTGGACAAAATGTACATACATGTACTTAGGTAATTTCCCAATAGCAATACCCCAGACCATTCGTCCCGGTGTTATCGCTATCGCCACACGAGACTCCAGCTTGTCTCCTATACAATTTTCCTTCCGCCCACTTAATTTTAATATTCATATGACCTTTGCACTGACATCGATAGCCAATCGCATTCGACCGCGGACGTCACTCTAAATAAACAACTGAATAAATTAATATACCATATTTGGAAGATAGCGGGTAAATTCAACGTTGTTGGTGTGTTCCTTCGGGTTCCGAAGTCGCACGAAACGAGTTCATGTTCCGTTATCTTTCGCAAGTAAAACAGGTCGATATGTATTAAACATGGCATTTGTTTTCTTGTTTTAACCCCCTTATTACGCAAGCTTCCGTCGAAGTGGTGTTTTTTTCGACGATTTGTGGCATGTTGCAAAACGAACGAAACATTGCGGCATTCTTAGCGGTGGATAAGGGATCGACTATGTCGTCACATTTATGTCTCGTTTGAAAGAGAATAAACAACCGCTCAGAAAAATATGTTGCTAATATTTAAGTGCGGTGCCTTGAAATCGCCTGCCCGACGTCCAAATTTCAAAAGGATGTTCGATTTGCAATGACGACCGTTCATATGTACTAGGCGACGTTACTAATTACTACTAGGGTCGGTGTTTGCATTAAGAATTATAGAACAAAAGATCAGCAAAGCGGTGCTTTTGTCGGCGATTTTGTCAAAGGGAATATTGATAAAATGTTGCAAAACAGAATCGCGAGTTGGGTGAAAAATTGCGCCGGCGGCATTCTCAGCGATGGCGACACCCGAGAAACACCGTGTCACGGTGCATTCGTTCATCAGTACACCGAAGAAATACGTACATATTGTTGCGGACGACTATTGTAGACTGTGTTCGTGTAGTCTTCGAGTTTGTGGACAGTTAAAGTCGTGTGTGAATTTATTCAAGCCAGGGAAAGCAGGAGGGATAACTTATGGAAATCGTCTTTCCAATTTGATCCAGTGCGACGTTGTGAAAGGAGCGACTCTGTCGTCTCATCTATGTCTAGTTTGTAAGAGAAAGATTGATAGCGCAGAAAAATCCGCCAATAATGTAAAACAGTGGCGTGAAATTGTCAGTCATTCTAATATCTCCCAACCTGTGAACGAAAGGGTTAAGCGTGCTGCCTTGAAATCGCCTGCCAAAACTAAAATGGCGCGTTTCACGTGACTTTGTTTACTAAAGATAGCGTGGGCGTTTGATTGACACTCAACTCATTAGTATTCCACCAATCACAGCTACATCTACTTTCTGGATGTGCGCAGTCAAATTGTATAGGAGACAAGCTGGAGTCTCGTGTGGCGATAGCGATAACACCGGGACGAATGGTCTGGGGTACAATAGCAACAACATTTTTGAAAAAATAAGTTTTATTTTGTGAAAGGGTTTAAATGATCACATAGAATTTCAACAGATGCATCTAAATATACCGGTAATTTTTTTTTTTTTGTCTATAAATAATTGCTGAACATCATGAGTTACAGTGTGCTGTAATTTTGCCGTATTGCATTGAGTATTTTCATCCTACCATATTAGGAAATGTTAATTTCAAATATGGAACGATTACTTGCATAAGCGTCCTCTAATAATAAAAACGACATGGCTGCCCTCAGCGTGAAGTTTAACCGGATCCTACGCAAAGAAATTTGCTAAGTCTGTTTAGATTTCGGCATTCCCATGATGTATCTTTGGGAGAAAAGAATGTATAATAATAAGGTTACTACAGTATTTCGTCCTACTTGATAGCACAAACCAAACAATGATGCTATCCTAAACAGATCTGTCTTTGGTTCTGTTCCTGACAGTTTGATTTTTTTCTTTAAATTGAAGAACAAGCATCTATTGTCTCACAACAATGGCATTAAGCATCACACATTTTTTTTTTTACAATGTAATTTCAGTCTATAGAAAGAATTATTATTAAAGCTTCAAAAATTTTTATTTATTTTGGACAAAATTTCCTATTGGTCCTGATCAAAATTTTTGGAATCAATGCACAAAATGAGTTTTATTTTGTTAAAAGGTTAAATTGATTGCAGAAAATACAATTTTCTTTTTCTGTTGATAAATACTGGCACAATACTATGCTATTTCATCACAATTGATGACACCAACCAGACAATGATAGTCTCATAAACAGATCTGTCTTTGATTCTGTTTCTGGCAGTTTGATTTTTAAAAAAAATTGAAGAACATTGTCTCACAACAATGGCATTTTTTTTTTCATTTCAGTCTATAGAAGGAATAATAAAAGCTTCAAAGGAAGAGTTATCACTTTGTCCAGGATTTGGCCCACAAAAGGTGAGGAAAATAAAGATGTGTTAGACTCGGCTGTTTATTGTTTGAGACATTGTAGTAAAAAGTTTTAAAAATAATCTTTGACCATACATATCCCTCCTTTCCTACCAAGGAATATGAACTGAGTCCCTGCAGAATGACCATCAAAGATTATGTACTCTCTATGTATTCAGGATAAATTAATGGTTTACTTATTTTGCCTCATCAAAGAATAGCACATACTATTGTAAAATGACTAATTTTCAGTGGGTCTTAAATTCACGGTTTTATCGTTTAGATAAAGTGTTCTATGCTAAATTTTACATATTCACTGGGTTTTAATTTAGCGCATTTTCAAGTCAGCGAAATAAGCAAAATTAAAACCCAGTGAATAATTAACCCTTCTACAGTATATACAAATATACATGTACCATCTTAACTATTTTGATAGTATTTGATAAGATGACCTCATCAAAAAAATAGAAGATACTGTAATAAATTCTTCACTGGTTTTTAATATTGCTATTCGCTAAATTAAATTTGTGTTCCTCTCAGTGAAAATTTACAGTAGACATGTACAGCATTTGACAAGCTGATCTCATCTAAAAAACAATATATATATATATATATATATGTAGCGTTTTTACTGTTTCTATGGTAATTGGTGTCAACCAAAACTCAAGTTTATACATTTTTTTTTTTTACAGGCTTATCGACTTCAAAGTTTGTTTGATGAATCATTTATAAGATCAAAACATTCAAAGAAAAATGAACCACAGCCAAGTACAAGCAAACAATGAATTACTAACATTCCAAATGATTTTGTATATACTTTATAAATAGATATTTTAAATATAATAATGAATAAAATAAAGATTACTTTTATGTAAAAAAAAGCTACTTTCTTTTTTATTCAAATAATTTAATTTTCACTGTACAAAACTTTCATACACTCTGGAAGGAAAGGGTACATGTAGCTTCCTTCAGTTGATAATTCCCAAAAATTTATTCATTAAAGGGAAAATTAAATTGCCCAAAAAATGCAAATTTTACCTCATTCCATTTCACTGCCGAACTATACATGTACACATTGAAATTGGTTTCTTACACTGTAAGAATTTACTCTACTTTTATTAGGTCTATATAAGTATACTGTAAATGCATTAATTATTCACTGGGTTTTAATTTTGCTGATGAGTAAAATCCGCTAAATTAAATCTATGTGATAACAAAAATAGGCCTGTTGCTCAACGACTATTGTACAAAAAATTTGTGCTGTATATGACAAATACCCCAAAAGGCAGTGAGTGAGACAATAAAATAACAAATATTCAATAAAATTAGAATCAAAGAAAACTCCAGCGTGTTGAGAGAATAACATAAGATGATATTTGCAATTATCTGAATTCGTAATATATGTATATACCAAGTTTTGTTGAAATATGTTGAATGGTTCTTGAAATAGCACCCAAAAAGCTTGAATTTCACTAGCTGATATGCAAATTAGATAATTTGCATAAATTTCCATCAAAAACTAAATGTATCTGGAAACTGCCCCAACACATCTATGCACAAAGTTTTATTAAAACATATTGAATGGTTCTCAAGATATCACCAAAATAGCCTAAATATTGGTATGTAAATTAGGCAATTTGCATAATTTTTCACCAAAATCAATCATGTCTATACACATTAAATATGTTGAGTGGTTATGTTTTCATTACAATCACAATAGACCAATCAAAGAAAACTTAGAACTCCCATGTGCTATGTGGGAATGAGAAATAGATTGCAAAACAAATGGGAAACATTACATATCTCCCTGTGAGCATATAATTTCAATATGGCATCATTGTATAATCTTCCCAAGTTTAGTCCATTTTCCAACAACTGTAGTGCATTAAGGAGAAGGTGATAAAAAAAAAATCATGAATTTCTGAAATTTTTAGTGACTGGGTGAAGTGTCATCCAAGCTACATGTGTACCAAGTATCAAATAATTTGGACTACTGATTTTGAAGAACAAGTCAAAAGTACTATTTTTGATGAAAAATGACAAAATAAAATATTTGTTGAATTGAAGATGTCAACACAAAATGAACATATCTGATAGAGGACCACCCAACGTATATACCATGCTGGTTTGAGAGCAATCGGACTACCAGTTTCGGTGAAGAAGTCGAAAATAGCATTTTTGACCAAAAATTACCATTTTAAAATATTCGCCAAAATTAGGAAATTGAAAATTTCCTTACCAAAATAACAAAACTGATAGAGGACAACCAGCACTGTAGACCACTTAGTGTCATTGTAGCATAGAAGAAATTTGAGAGTTTTGGGGAGCTAATTTGCATAATTTTTGGCAGATCGACTTCTCATGAACAGATTACCATCTACACTCATCAAGGCATCCACAAAAAATCAAGTCAAACGGTTCGGCGGTTTTTTGAGAAGAAATCGTGCACAGACAGATAGATAGACGGACGACAGACGCAGGACAGAAACCCATCCCATAGGCTCAGCGGATCTATGGTCCGTTGAGCCAATAAAACTCATTGTTTTCTTGAAAAATTTATAAAATCAAAACACAGCGAATATGCTCAAAACATCAAATTTAAAAGTCGGTTAAAATAAATTATCGCCTTGTGTGACGTAAGTTCATGGTTTAATAACTCCTTCCTATATATTCTGTGACATCCAAGTAGCATACAGGTACATGAGTGATAGCAAGTAGGCAACTTAAATAATATCAATGATGTGACCAGCTTTTATTTCAAGACGTATCATCCGATGCTTTTTTGATATTGTCAATCATCACAGCGCCTGTCATAGCAGTAGTCTTCATATCGTATTGTGTGTCCTTTGCCTCATCTGTTATTTCAAGAGACTGGTCATCAATTGCATTTGTATCACCTTGTAGATTGTTCCTTATCGCAGCATCTGGTATAATAGCTGTGTCACTTGTATCGTATTGTGTGTCTTTTGCCTTGTCAGTTTCATCATCTGTGGCTTCTTCTGATTCTTCACTTTCTGACGATGGCATATCATAGACGGGCTGTCTGTCAAATTTCTCTATACCACCTTCTGTAATGAGAGCGATATTTGGTTGAGATGGTCTCAAAACAAATTAGTTACACTGTCAGTACATTGTGAGATGCGTCCAATTTGTTATACCATGTCAGTGCATTGTGAGATGCGTCCAATTTGTTATACCATGGCAGTGCATTGTGGGATGTGTCCAATTTGTTACACCATGTCAGTGCATTGTGAGATGTCCAATTTGTTGCACCATGTCAGTGCATTGTGAGATGCATCCAATTTGTTAATACACTACGTCAATTCATTGGGAGATGTCTAATTTGTTGCACCATGGCAGTGCATTGTGGGATGTGTCCAATTTGTTATACCATATCAGTGCATTGTGAGATGCGTCCAATTTGTTAATACACTATGTCAATTCATTGGGAGATGTCCAGTTTGTTACACCATGTCAGTGCATTGTGAGATGTGTCCAATTTGTTACACCATGTCAGTGCATTGTGAGATGTGTCCAATTTGTTACACCATGTCAGTGCATTGTGAGATGTGTTCAATTTGTTAATACACCATGTCAGTGCATTGCGAGGTGTGTCCAATTCGTTACACCATGTCAGTGCATTGCGAGATATGTCCAATTTGTTACACCATGTCAGTGCATTGTGAGATGTGTCCAATTTGTTACACCATGTCAGTGCATTGTAAGATGTGTCCTTGTTACACCATGTCAGTGCATTGTGAGATGTGTCCTTTTTGTTACACCATGTCAGTGCATTGTGAGATGTGTCCAATTTGTTGCACCATGTCAGTGCATTGTGAGATGCGTCCAATTTGTTAATACACTATGTCAATTCATTGGGAGATGTCCAATTTGTTGCATCATGGCAGTGCATTGTGGGATGTGTCCAATTTGTTACACCATGTCAGTGCATTGTGAGATGTGTCCAATTTGTTGCATCATGGCAGTGCATTGTGGGATGTGTCCAATTTGTTACACCATGTCAGTGCATTGTGAGATGTGTCCAATTTGTTGCACCATGTCAGTGCATTGTGAGATGCGTCCAATTTGTTAATACACTATGTCAATTCATTGGGAGATGTCCAATTTGTTGCATCATGGCAGTGCATTGTGGGATGTGTCCAATTTGTTACACCATGTCAGTGCATTGTGAGATGTGTCCAATTTGTTGCATCATGGCAGTGCATTGTGAGATGTGTCCTTGTTACTCCATGTCAGTGCATTGTGAGATATGTCCTTTTTGTTACACCATGTCAGTGCATTGTGAGATGTGTCCAATTTGTTACACCATGTCAGTGCATTGTGAGATGTGTCCTTGTTACTCCATGTCAGTGCATTGTGAGATGTGTCCTTTTTGTTACACCATGTCAGTGCATTGTGAGATGTGTCCTTTTTGTTCCACCATGTCAGTGCATTGTGAGATGTGTCCAATTTGTTACACCATGTCAGTGCATTGTGAGAAGTGTCCTTGTTACTCCATGTCAGTGCATTGTGAGATGTGTCCTTTTTGTTACACCATGTCAGTGCATTGTGAGATGTGTCCAATTTGTTGCACCATGTCAGTGCATTGTGAGATGCGTCCAATTTGTTAATACACTATGTCAATTCATTTGGAGATGTCCAATTTGTTGCACCATGGCAGTGCATTGTGGGATGTGTCCAATTTGTTATACCATATCAGTGCATTGTGAGATGCGTCCAATTTGTTAATACACTATGTCAATTAATTGGGAGATGTCCAATTTGTTACACCGTCAGTGCATTGTGGGATGTGTCCAGTGCATTGTGAGATGTGTCCAATTTGTTACACCATGTCAGTGCATTGTGAGATATGCCCATTTTGTTACACCATGTCAGTGCATTGTGAGATGTGTCCTTGTTACTCCATGTCAGTGCATTGTGAGATGTGTCCTTTTTGTTACACCATGTCAGTGCATTGTGAGATGTGTCCTTTTTGTTCCACCATGTCAGTGCATTGTGAGATGTGTCCAATTTGTTACACCATGTCAGTGCATTGTGAGAAGTGTCCTTGTTACTCCATGTCAGTGCATTGTGAGATGTGTCCTTTTTGTTACACCATGTCAGTGCATTGTGAGATGTGTCCAATTTGTTGCACCATGTCAGTGCATTGTGAGATGCGTCCAATTTGTTAATACACTATGTCAATTCATTTGGAGATGTCCAATTTGTTGCACCATGGCAGTGCATTGTGGGATGTGTCCAATTTGTTATACCATATCAGTGCATTGTGAGATGCGTCCAATTTGTTAATACACTATGTCAATTAATTGGGAGATGTCCAATTTGTTACACCGTCAGTGCATTGTGGGATGTGTCCAGTGCATTGTGAGATATGTCCATTTTGTTACACCATGTCAGTGCATTGTGAGATGTGTCCAATTTGTTACACCATGTCAGTGCATTGTGAGATGTGTCCTTTTTGTTACACCATGTCAGTGCATTGTGAGATGTGTCCTTTTTGTTACACCATGTCAGATCATTGTGAGATGTGTCCTTTTTGTTACACCATGTCAGATCATTGTGAGATGTGTCCTTTTTGTTACACCATGTCAGTGCATTATGAGATGTGTCCAATTTGTTACACCATGTCAGTGCATTGTGAGATATGTCCATTTTGTTACACCATGTCAGTGCATTGTGAGATGTGTCCAATTTGTTACACCATGTCAGTGCATTGTGAGATGTGTCCAATTTGTTGCACCATGTCAGTGCATTGTGAGATGCGTCCAATTTGTTAATACACTATGTCAATTCATTGGGAGATGTCCAATTTGTTGCATCATGGCAGTGCATTGTGGGATGTGTCCAATTTGTTACACCATGTCAGTGCATTGTGAGATGTGTCCAATTTGTTATACCATGTCAGTGCATTGCGAGGTGTGTCCAATTTGTTACACCATGTCAGTGCATTGCGAGATATGTCCAATTTATTACACCATGTCAGTGCATTGTGAGATGTGTCCTTGTTACTCCATGTCAGTGCATTGTGAGATGTGTCCAATTTGTTACACCATGTCAGTGCATTGTGAGATGTGTCCAATTTGTTACACCATGTCAGTGCATTGTGAGATATGTCCAATTTGTTACACCATGTCAGTGCATTGTGAGATGTGTCCTTTTTGTTACACCATGTCAGTGCATTGTGAGATGTGTCCTTTTTGTTACACCATGTCAGTGCATTGTGAGATGTGTATAATTTGTTAATACACCATGTTAGTGCATTGCGAGGTGTGTCCAATTTGTTACACCATGTCAGTGCATTGTGAGATGTGTCCAATTTGTTAATACACCATGTCAGTGCATTGCGAGGTGTGTCCAATTTCTTACACCATGTCAATGCATTGTGAGATGTGTCCAATTTGTTAATACACCATGTCAGTGCATTGTGAGATGTGTCCAATTTGTTACACCATGTCAGTGCATTGTGAGATGTGTTCATTTTGTTACACCATGTCAGTGCATTGTGAGATGTGTCCTTTTTGTTACACCATGTCAGTGCATTGTGAGATATGTCCATTTTGTTACACCATGTCAGTGCATTGTGAGATGTGTCCAATTTGTTACACCATGTCAGTGCATTGTGAGATGTGTCCTTTTTGTTACACCATGTCAGTGCATTGTGAGATGTGTCCTTTTTGTTACACCATGTCAGATCATTGTGAGATGTGTCCTTTTTGTTACACCATGTCAGATCATTGTGAGATGTGTCCTTTTTGTTACACCATGTCAGTGCATTGTGAGATGTGTCCAATTTGTTACACCATGTCAGTGCATTGTGAGATATGTCCATTTTGTTACACCATGTCAGTGCATTGTGAGATGTGTCCAATTTGTTACACCATGTCAGTGCATTGTGAGATGTGTCCAATTTGTTGCACCATGTCAGTGCATTGTGAGATGCGTCCAATTTGTTAATACACTATGTCAATTCATTGGGAGATGTCCAATTTGTTGCATCATGGCAGTGCATTGTGGGATGTGTCCAATTTGTTACACCATGTCAGTGCATTGTGAGATGTGTCCAATTTGTTGCATCATGGCAGTGCATTGTGAGATGTGTCCTTGTTACTCCATGTCAGTGCATTGTGAGATATGTCCTTTTTGTTACACCATGTCAGTGCATTGTGAGATGTGTCCAATTTGTTACACCATGTCAGTGCATTGTGAGATGTGTCCTTGTTACTCCATGTAAGTGCATTGTGAGATGTGTCCTTTTTGTTACACCATGTCAGTGCATTGTGAGATGTGTCCTTTTTGTTACACCATGTCAGTGCATTGTGAGATGTGTCCAATTTGTTACACCATGTCAGTGCATTGTGAGAAGTGTCCTTGTTACTCCATGTCAGTGCATTGTGAGATGTGTCCTTTTTGTTACACCATGTCAGTGCATTGTGAGATGTGTCCAATTTGTTGCACCATGTCAGTGCATTGTGAGATGCGTCCAATTTGTTAATACACTATGTCAATTCATTTGGAGATGTCCAATTTGTTGCACCATGGCAGTGCATTGTGGGATGTGTCCAATTTGTTATACCATATCAGTGCATTGTGAGATGCGTCCAATTTGTTAATACACTATGTCAATTAATTGGGAGATGTCCAATTTGTTACACCGTCAGTGCATTGTGGGATGTGTCCAGTGCATTGTGAGATGTGTCCAATTTGTTACACCATGTCAGTGCATTGTGAGATATGCCCATTTTGTTACACCATGTCAGTGCATTGTGAGATGTGTCCAATTTGTTATACCATGTCAGTGCATTGCGAGGTGTGTCCAATTTGTTACACCATGTCAGTGCATTGCGAGATATGTCCAATTTGTTACACCATGTCAGTGCATTGTGAGATGTGTCCTTGTTACTCCATGTCAGTGCATTGTGAGATGTGTCCAATTTGTTACACCATGTCAGTGCATTGTGAGATGTGTCCAATTTGTTACACCATGTCAGTGCATTGTGAGATATGTCCAATTTGTTACACCATGTCAGTGCATTGTGAGATGTGTCCTTTTTGTTACACCATGTCAGTGCATTGTGAGATGTGTCCTTTTTGTTACACCATGTCAGTGCATTGTGAGATGTGTATAATTTGTTAATACACCATGTTAGTGCATTGCGAGGTGTGTCCAATTTGTTACACCATGTCAGTGCATTGTGAGATGTGTCCAATTTGTTAATACACCATGTCAGTGCATTGCGAGGTGTGTCCAATTTCTTACACCATGTCAATGCATTGTGAGATGTGTCCAATTTGTTAATACACCATGTCAGTGCATTGTGAGATGTGTCCAATTTGTTACACCATGTCAGTGCATTGTGAGATGTGTTCATTTTGTTACACCATGTCAGTGCATTGTGAGATGTGTCCTTTTTGTTACACCATGTCAGTGCATTGTGAGATGTGTCCTTTTTGTTACACCATGTCAGTGCATTGTGAGATGTGTCCAATTTGTTACACCATGTCAGTGCATTGTGAGATATGTCCATTTTGTTACACCATGTCAGTGCATTGTGAGATGTGTCCAATTTGTTACACCATGTCAGTGCATTGTGAGATGTGTCCTTTTTGTTACACCATGTCAGTGCATTGTGAGATGTGTCCTTTTTGTTACACCATGTCAGATCATTGTGAGATGTGTGCTTTTTGTTACACCATGTCAGTGCATTGTGAGATGTGTCCTTTTTGTTACACCATGTCAGTGCATTGTGACATGTGTCCAATTTGTTACACCATGTCAGTGCATTGTGAGATATGTCCATTTTGTTACACCATGTCAGTGCATTGTGAGATGTGTCCAATTTGTTACACCATGTCAGTGCATTGTGAGATGTGTCCTTTTTGTTACACCATGTCAGTGCATTGTGAGATGTGTCCTTTTTGTTACACCATGTCAGATCATTGTGAGATGTGTCCTTTTTGTTACACCATGTCAGATCATTGTGAGATGTGTGCTTTTTGTTACACCATGTCAGTGCATTGTGAGATGTGTCCTTGTTACACCATGTCAGATCATTGTGATATGTGTCCTTTTTGTTACACCATGTCAGTGCATTGTGAGATGTGTTCATTTTGCTACACCATGTCAGTGCATTGTGAGATGTGTCCAATTTGTTAATACACCATGTCAGTGCATTGTGAGATGTGTCCAATTTGTTACACCATGTCAGTGCATTGTGAGATGTGTTCATTTTGTTACACCATGTCAGTGCATTGTGAGATGTGTCCTTTTTGTTACACCATGTCAGTGCATTGTGAGATGTGTCCTTTTTGTTACACCATGTCAGTGCATTGTGAGATGTGTCCAATTTGTTACACCATGTCAGTGCATTGTGAGATGTGTCCTTTTTGTTACACCATGTCAGTGCATTGTGAGATGTGTCCAATTTGTTACACCATGTCAGTGCATTGTGAGATATGTCCATTTTGTTACACCATGTCAGTGCATTGTGAGATGTGTCCAATTTGTTACACCATGTCAGTGCATTGTGAGATGTGTCCTTTTTGTTACACCATGTCAGTGCATTGTGAGATGTGTCCTTTTTGTTACACCATGTCAGTGCATTGTGAGATATGTCCATTTTGTTACACCATGTCAGTGCATTGTGAGATGTGTCCAATTTGTTACACCATGTCAGTGCATTGTGAGATGTGTCCTTTTTGTTACACCATGTCAGTGCATTGTGAGATGTGTCCTTTTTGTTACACCATGTCAGATCATTGTGAGATGTGTGCTTTTTGTTACACCATGTCAGTGCACTGTGAGATGTGTGCTTTTTGTTACACCATGTCAGTGCATTGTGAGATGTGTCCTTTTTGTTACACCATGTCAGTGCATTGTGACATGTGTCCAATTTGTTACACCATGTCAGTGCATTGTGAGATATGTCCATTTTGTTACACCATGTCAATGCATTGTGAGATGTGTCCAATTTGTTACACCATGTCAGTGCATTGTGAGATGTGTCCTTTTTGTTACACCATGTCAGTGCATTGTGAGATGTGTCCTTTTTGTTACACCATGTCAGATCATTGTGAGATGTGTCCTTTTTGTTACACCATGTCAGATCATTGTGAGATGTGTGCTTTTTGTTACACCATGTCAGTGCATTGTGAGATGTGTCCTTGTTACACCATGTCAGATCATTGTGAGATGTGTCCTTTTTGTTACACCATGTCAGTGCATTGTGAGATGTGTTCATTTTGCTACACCATGTCAGTGCATTGTGAGATGTGTCCAATTTGTTACACCATGTCAGTGCATTGTGAGATGTGTTCATTTTGCTACACCATGTCAGTGCATTGTGAGATGTGTCCAATTTGTTAATACACCATGTCAGTGCATTGTGAGATGTGTTCATTTTGTTACACCATGTCAGTGCATTGTGAGATGTGTCCAATTTGTTACACCATGTCAGTGCATTGTGAGATGTGTTCATTTTGCTACACCATGTCAGTGCATTGTGAGATGTGTCCAATTTGTTAATACACCATGTCAGTGCATTGTGAGATGTGTTCATTTTGTTACACCATGTCAGTGCATTGTGAGATGTGTCCAATTTGTTACACCATGTCAGTGCATTGTGAGATGTGTTCATTTTGTTACACCATGTCAGTGCATTGTGAGATGTGTCCAATTTGTTATACCATATCAGTGCATTGTGAGATGTGTCCAATTTGTTACACCATGTCAGTGCATTGTGAGATGTGTTCATTTTGCTACACCATGTCAGTGCATTGTGAGATGTGTCCAATTTGTTAACCCTCTTCTTACCGACGCCATAAAATACCATGTGAAAAATGGACACCTATTTTCCCAGCATACATTTCACACTAACTAGCCAAGACTTTTTGTGTAATTTCAACCAATTTCAATTGTCAAGTACTGCCTTTTAAGTAAATTCACATTAAACTTGGTTTTCCATTTAGAATAGAATATTGTCTTCTCATTTCATGAACTTCAGTCACATAAATTAAATTGTACGATTAGAGGAGGGTTACAAAAATATGCTAATTACGATAAACATGACAGCTGTGAATTTTGTTAATAAATCATGAAACCAGAGATAAAAGTGAACTTGCCTAAAAGAGTAAGTCATGGTTTATCAAGTAACTATGCTACTTGAGAATTTGAATTTGGGGGGTCCAAAAAAAATGTTACCCCCTAAAATATGGTTTTGTATGGCTTGGGGTGTTTCCAGTCTAAAATCAATTATATGGTATTTTATGCGTTCAGATTGTGCAGAACGTAGGGCATTTATCTTATGGCATTATATGGCTACAGTAATAATTAAAGATATGGTACTTTATGGTTTCAGAAGGAATAAGTATTCAGCCAGACAATATGGGTTTTTATGGCTTGGGAAAGGAAATCATTGGTCCATAAAATACCATGCTATGGTAAAATATGGTTTGGGGAATACATGTTTATTTTATCATAACCTCAGGACCACAAAATATGGTACTTTATGGTTTCAGAAGGAATAAGTATTCTGCCAGACAATATGGGTTTTTATGGCTTGGGAAAGGAAATCATTGGACCATAAAATACCATGTTATGGTAAAATATGGCTTCAGGTTTTTATTTGAGAAAATATAATTACCTAAATGCGACGATCAAATTCTGTTAAAATAATTTTGAAACTCAAAATGATGTCAACAGATTTAGCATTTACATGTACTGCCCGTTTAGTAACCTTTTTATGGGCTAAAACAGCTGTCATTTTGAAAATGTTAATGATCTTCATTTGTTTATAGACTAGCAGCACTAGAAGAATTTGTTTATCAAAAGAAATGAACATTTCTACAGTTTGACCACTGATATATTTTGGCTAAAGAAAAACTAAGTATAAATATGATAAACAAAAACGTCTGAACAGATAAAAGCAAAAATATGTCATTAGTCTAAACAGATTTGCACCTGTGTATCAAATTTTAATGAAATCTTGATGGTATAGTAACACATGGTTTAGTGAACTCTGACACCATATATTACCATAAAATTTTAAATCTGAAGCCATAATATACCATTTCACAATCAAGTATCATATAAAATGCCATAAATTACCATAATCAATCCAAGTGTAACAAATTTTACCATAAATCAAAGAAAGCTTAGAAAGAACTCCCATGTGCCGAGAGTATTGGAGACACATTAAATATAATTCGAAATTACTTAGCTGAAAACTAATTATGCAAATCAGAAAATTAATATGACCAGATTTGAGTGTAAAACTAATGAGGTCTGCGCAATGTAACAGAAAATCTATGTCTCCAAGTTTAATTGAAATGTGATTAGAACCAAAAAATTATGAATTATTATGCTTATTAGGGAATTAATATGAACAGATTTTTACCCCAAACTAATTAGGTTTGAACATTGTCCTAGAGCATCTTTGTACTAAGTTTCATTGAAATGGAATAATTAGTACCGTGAAAACTCCAAAATTTCGACCCCTCTAAAACTTCGATTGGCTATTTATTTGCCGGGTTTCGGTGTTTTATTTACCTCCAAATTTTCGACTCCACTAAAAATTGCCGACTCATTCTTATTCGAAAATTGCGACCAGTTTTAGTTTTCCCCCAAACGAAAAAAAAAAAACGATGTGAGCGTTCAAACGGGACCTTCCTCGAAGGCATGAATCCGGGTTTCTGATTGACTGAGAGATTTTTATTTTATTGGTAACGAAAATATATTCTAAATAAACGAAGTTTCAAATAAAAACGAACACAAAAATCTCGGCATGCTGCGTTTCTGAATTGTTGATTATTACTGTACTCAGTAGTGATTATAATAATGTACACAAAATAAATTTGTTGAATGGTTATGAAATACAAATAAAAGTCAACTAAGTTTCATCGTAAGCGAATGATTCCGGTCTCGTATAAACGTTTGATGCTGTAGGATATCCGCCATGTTCTCTTAGGTCAAATAGGTCAAATCGCTAATTAACCAATCAAAAAGCTGGATGATGCCAACGTGTTCAAATTACCATAGCTTATTTAAATATGTTAATGTTATTGAACGCAATGCGAAGAGATTGATGTTGTAGTACGATATTTTGGCTTGGATTTTGATGCGAAAACGGCATGATTTTTTTTTAAATAAAATTAGTTGTTTTTAAAAAATAAACTGGTCATCTGAAGAATAATTTAACATTGTTCACAGTGATAACAGCTCATTCTCGAAAGGAAGCTTACCCGCTCACGCTAGTCACGATAAAAATCATACACGTGTACTCTTGAATAGACAGACGTCAATGACTACGGTAAAACTTAGACTCTATTTTAGCCGGCAGGATTGATTGAAATGTCCGAAAAATGACGCCAAAATACACCTTAAAAGTCCCATTTTATTTTCTTAAATCCCATTTTATTTTTTAATCCAAGGGCGAATTTACGGCAGAATTTGGTCCCTCAAATAAGGGACACGTGAGCTTTGATTCTAACCGGATACATTGCACTGGGTCGGGGAGATAGTTTGCTAAACTTCCATGTATCTTTTGTCCAATGGGTACCTGTACTTCGAACATTCGCAAGTTTTCCTAGGTAGTGCGAGACAGCTTTGTCTTTTGACCTATTAGTTTTGTGCTGACCTCTTCTGCGCGTCTTGATGTTTTGTTTTGCTTGTCATAATACTCACTGATTGATGACTTTGTTTAGATTTTGAGTTACAACTCGGCCACGACTCTAAAAACATGTCACATTTCTAACGCCAATTATTTAAAACCGGTCGAAATTTTGGAGTTTTTACGGTACTTTAGATATCAGTGTGAAAGCTTAAAATTGGTTAATTATGCAAATTAGGTAATTAATATGTACAGATTGTAACCCACAATTATTCAGGTCTGTCTATTGTCCTACAGCATCCATGTACATTCATTGATATGTGATGTATAGTACCTGAGACATCAGTGTGAAAGTTGGTTAATTATGCAAATTAGGTGATTAATATGCACAAATATTTACCGGAAACTAATTGGGTCTGCATAATTCTAGATTCATTGAAATGTAAATGATTAGTACTTTAGATATCAGTAGAAAAGCTGAAAATTAATTATGCAAATTAGGTAATTAATATGCACAATTATTTACCCTAAAACTAATCAGGTCTCTGCATAGTCCTAAAGGATCTATGTACCAAGTTTCATTGAAATGCGATGATTAGTACTTGAGATACCCATGGAAAAGCTGAAAATTAACTAATTATGCAAATTAGGTGATTAATATGCACAAATATTTATCGAAAACAATCAATCTCTGCATAGTCCTTGAGTATGTAAGTACCAAGTTTCATTGAAATGTAATGCTAACTACTTATATCAAATGCTGAAAATTAATTAATTATGCAAATTAGGTAATTAATATGTACTGATATTACCATAAAAACTATCAGGTCTGTGCAGTGTCGTATGACATCTATGTACCAAGTTTCATTTGAAATGTGATGATTAGTACTTGAGATATCAGTGGAAAAACCGAAAATTGACTAATCATTATGCAAATTAGGTAATTAGTATCCACGGATTATTACCAAAAACTAATCAAAACCTAGCATTAGTTCAGAGCATCTATGTACCAAGTTTCATCAAAATCCAATGAGTGGTTGTTTAGATATCAGTGGAACAGTCATGGAACCACTAAAAAATAGCTAATTATCATGTAAATTAGGTAATTAATATGCACGGATTTTTACCAAAAATTAATCAAATCTGCGCATATGTTCAGAGCATCTATGTACCAAGTTTCATCAAAATCCAATGAGTGGTTCTTTAGATATCAGTGGAACAGTCATAGAACAGCTAAAAATTAGCTAATTATCATGCAAATTAGGTAATTAACGAGCATGGATTGTTACCAAAACCTAATCAAATCTGCGCATTGGCCCAGAGCATCTATGCACCAAGTTTCATCAAAAACCGATGTATGGTTCTTGAGATAGCAGTGGAACAGTCGGACACACATACACACACACATACACACATACACACATACACACATACACACATACAGACACACTAACTGCAAAGACTCCCATTTTGTGCTTCGCACATGGGAGTCAAAAACCATAATGTCCATAATAGCTGATACCATAATAAACCATAAATTCATACCAACAGCAATATGGCCCAATCCATAAAAAGCCATGTGTGATTTTTTAGTGATGACTAGAAAAATACCTTTCGTGTATTTCATAAAAGTAGTATAATACATATAGGACATCATAATAGATAATATGCATACAAGAAGTTGTAAGAATATTCCATAATCTAAAGTTCGGGAGATGTAAAACCAAAAGAGACAATGTGCAAAAATGGCTATGGTATTTTAAGGTATCAGGCAAAAATGCCCTCTATTTTCACAAGGTTTTTTATGGTGTCGGTAGGATAACACAAAATATATATTGGCTAAAAGAGGGTTAATACACCATGTCAGTGCATTGTGAGATGTGTTCATTTTGTTACACCATGTCAGTGCATTGTGAGATGTGTCCAATTTGTTACACCATGTCAGTGCATTGTGAGATGTGTCCAATTTGTTACACCATGTCAGTGCATTGTGAGATGTGTCCAATTTGTTACACCATGTCAGTGCATTGTGAGATGTGTCCAATTTGTTACACCATGTCAGTGCATTGTGAGATGTGTCCTTTTTGTTACACCATGTCAGTGCATTGTGAGATGTGTCCAATTTGTTACACCATGTCAGTGCATTGTGAGATGTGTCCAATTTGTTACACCATGTCAGTGCATTGTGAGATGTGTCCAATTTGTTACACCATGTCAGTGCATTATGAGATGTGTCCAATTGTTAATACACCATGTCAGTGCATTAGGAGATGTTTCCAATATTTTTCACCATATTTGTGCAAACAATGTGTCAAATTGAGTTAAAAGCAGTCGATCTATACATATTTTGAATATAGACTTACTTACCTGCACTGAACGGTGTTTTACACTGTTCAATCCATTTCTGTTGCGCTTCAACCACTTCAGATCCTGTTTTGCACTGAGCATATAGTTGTAATGGCACTGCATTGATGTCGTGGAATCCTCCACCCCACCTAAATTTACTCAATAGATGCTCTCCAACTCCCTCATATCCTGCAAAAAAAGAAATAATCAAATTTATACAACATATTCGCATGATTTCCACTTCTTGGATGAAGGAATTATAATATTCATTCATGGCAGACATTGATTTTGTTTTTTGCTCATTTTTCAATTCTTGTACATTCAGCACATTTTTCTATTTATTTTTTCTTTTCAACTACAACCCATCCAGCACAGTCAAATGGAGAACCCTTTAGGGAATATCCACAGGTTTGTGAGTTTTTGTAGTGAAAACTATTTTTTGCTGCTTTTTCATAATCTGACAGAATTTTGGAGCAAATAAATAAATTTACTTTCACTATTTTGGATAGAGAGATGATATAAACAAGAATAATCCAAAGGTAAAACTGCCAATAAAATGTTACTTGCACTGTATAGCCTACTGAGTTGGTAGAACAGAAAGCAATGTTCTCCTCAGGTTACATGGGTTTAAATCACACCACCAAAGGTGGTTTTCATCTCAGGAGGAAACTCATTTTTTGTTGGCATTTTTGGCTCTTATTAAATTATTATCGTAAGATCTGTATTAGAAGCTGAATCTTTAATAGAAGTGGCACCCATTCTTTTTGAACAATTGAGAACCAAAAATTCATCATCTCTCATATGTGTAGATGCTCTAATAAGCTGCATCTTCTCTGTTGCATTGTACCATTTTAATAGAAACTGTGGCTTCTAATACAGATTTAATAGTACTACAAACCAAGAAAGATGAATATTAATTAAGTTATCAACCTCCCCTATGCATAGGTAGGTACAATTGTCAAATGCTTTGATGCATACTTTGCCATATTCTTGTGATAATCTCATATTTATTATTATTATACATCTGTCACCGTAACGCCATGAGTTACAGCATGCCGTAATTTTGCGGTATTTACGGGCTATTTTCATCCTACCATATTAGGAAATGTGAATTCCAAACATGACTGCCACTAGGGTTTGATTGGACTTCACACAAAGAAATTTGCTGATTCTAAACATTTTGGATTTTGGCATTCCCATGATGTATCCTTGGAAGGAAAAGATATATAATAATGAGGTTATTACAAGGATACCTCAAAGTATGCATGAAGACAGTACACCGTCGCATCGACCTCCACTGTGCGCCGGTCGATACTCCCGCTGCACTGTCTCCGTGCATACTTTGAGGTATCCTCGTAATAACCTCATATTATTAGCGGTACATACCAACAATATAGAATATGGCGGCAAATGCTTCAACACAAGACAGCTTACATGGCCTGCCATAATTGATTGGATTTGCTGCTAGTAAGTATGGTAAGAGCCTCAAGTGAGAACCTTTCATTTTGTGGAAAGGCGTTTCTTCTAATTTATTCCATGAACAATCTACAACCGCAATACCATGCTCAGCCACGATCTCTCTGAAATAAGCAGATTCTTGTCAATTGAAAATAAATGTTTCAACACTTTGGGTACAGTGGGTCTCATGTTTATACATGTTTATACCAGCCACACAGTAAAACATTTCTTCTAGCATCTAAATATTTACGATTTATCTTGTTTTTTGTGTGGATTTGCAATTGTCTCACCACGGCATGTTTTGTATGGGTCCCATACGACCAGTGTTACCCAAAATTGGCATGGACAAATGTTGTGGTTTCATTTCAAAAAACAGGAGCATTTCAATACAAAGTAAATGAAAGTAAAAAGAGGGAATGCCACATACAACATACTGTTGTAATTTAAATCGTCATTTGATGATTTTATCGCATTCCTGATTTTGCGAAAATTGCTGATACACAGTGTTGTACGGCCAATTCTGGTGGCTGACATCTGGGCATTTTCACCACCTGGCAACCATCACCAGTAAAAATCAAAGAAAGCTTAGAAAGAACTCCCATGTGCTGAGAGTATTGGAGACACATTAAATATAATTCGAAATTACTTAGCTGAAAACTAATTATGCAAATCAGAAAATTAATATGACCAGATTTGAGTGTAAAACTAATGAGGTCTGCGCAATGTAACAGAAAATCTATGTCTCCAAGTTTAATTGAAATGTGATTAGAACCAAAAAATTATGAATTATTATGCTTATTAGGGAATTAATATGAACAGATTTTTACCCCAAACTAATTAGGTTTGTACATTGTCCTAGAGCATCTTTGTACTAAGTTTCATTGAAATGGAATAATTAGCACCGTGAAAACTCCAAAATTTCGACCCCTCTAAAAAATTGACCGCCTATTTATTTGCCGGGTTTCGGTGTTTTATTTACCTCCAAATTTTCGACTCCACTAAAAATTGCCGACTCATTCTTATTCGAAAATTGCGACCAGTTTTAGTTTTCCCCCAAACAAAAAAAAAAACGATGTGAGCGTTCAAACGGGACCTTCCTCAAAGGCATGAATCCGGGTTTCTGATTGACTGAGAGATTTTTATTTTATTGGTAACGAAAATATATTCTAAATAAACGAAGTTTCAAATAAAAACGAACACAAAAATCTCGGCATGCTGCGTTTCTGAATTGTTGATTATTACTGTACTCAGTAGTGATTATAATAATGTACACAAAATAAATTTGTTGAATGGTTATGAAATACAAATAAAAGTCAACTTAGTTTCATCGTAAGCGAATGATTCCGGTCTCGTATAAACGTTTGATGCTGTAGGATATCTGCCATGTTCTCTTAGGTCAAATAGGTCAAATCGCTAATTAACCAATCAAAAAGCTGGATGATGCGAAAACGGCATGATTTTTTTTAAATAAAAAAATTAGTTGTTTTTAAAAAATAAACTGGTCATCTGAAGAATAATTTAACATTGTTCACAGTGATAACAGCTCATTCTCGAAAGGAAGCTTACCCGCTCACGCTAGTCACGATAAAAATCATACACGTGTACTCTTGAATAGACAGACGTCAATGACTACGGTAAAACTTAGACTCTATTTTAGCCGGCAGGATTGATTGAAATGTCCGAAAAATGACGCCAAAATACACCTTAAAAGTCCCATTTTATTTTCTTAAATCCCATTATATTTTTTAATCCAAGGGCGAATTTACGGCAGAATTTGGTCCCTCAAATCACCGGTACGGTGCTCAAATAAGGGACACGTGAGCTTTGATTCTAACCGGATACATTGCACTGGGTCGGGGAGATCGTTTGCTAAACTTCCATGTATCTTTTGTCCAATGGGTACCTGTACTTCGAACATTCGCAAGTTTTCCTAGGTAGTGCGAGACAGCTTTGTCTTTTGACCTATTAGTTTTGTGCTGACCTCTTCTCCGCGTCTTGATGTTTTGTTTTGCTTGTCATAATACTCACTGATTGATGACTTTGTTTAGATTTTGAGTTACAACTCGGCCACGACCTTTGCTTTTACCGTGAAACATGAGGAAGTTTACGTCAATTGACGGACATTGCATTTTTTAAAAACTAATGAAGCACACTGTCTATCATCCCCATTTTTTTTTGCTGATTTCTATTCTGAAAAATTCGACCGTCTGAAAATGCACCTTAATTTTGACTCTAAAAACACGTCACATTTCTAACACAAATTATTTAAAACCGGTCGAAATTTTGGAGTTTTTACGGTACTTTAGATATCAGTGTGAAAGATTAAAATTGGTTAATTATGCAAATTAGGTAATTAATATGTACAGATTTTAACCCACAATTATTCAGGTCTGTCTATTGTCCTACAGCATCCATGTACATTCATTGATATGTGATGTATAGTACCTGAGATATCAGTGTGAAAGTTGGTTAATTATGCAAATTAAGTGATTAATATGCACAAATATTTACCGGAAACTAATTGGGTCTGCATAATTCTAGATTCATTGAAATATGATGATTAGTACTTTAGATATCAGTAGAAAAGCTGAAAATTAATTATGCAAATTAGGTAATTAATATGCACAATTATTTACCCTAAAACTAATCAGGTCTCTGCATAGTCCTAAAGGATCTATGTACCAAGTTTCATTGAAATGCGATGATTAGTACTTGAGATACCCGTGGAAAAGCTGAAAATTAACTAATTATGCAAATTAGGTGATTAATATGCACAAATATTTATCGAAAACAATCAATCTCTGCATAGTCCTTGAATATGTAAGTACCAAGTTTCATTGAAATGTAATGCTAACTACTTATATCAAATGCTGAAAATTAATTAATTATGCAAATTAGGTAATTAATATGTACTGATATTACCATAAAAACTATCAGGTCTGTGCAGTGTCGTATGACATCTATGTACCAAGTTTCATTGAAATGTGATGATTAGTACTTGAGATATCAGTGGAAAAACCGAAAATTGACTAATCATTATGCAAATTAGGTAATTAGTATCCACGGATTATTACCAAAAACTAATCAAAACCTAGCATTAGTTCAGAGCATCTATGTACCAAGCTTCATCAAAATCCAATGAGTGGTTGTTTAGATATCAGTGGAACAGTCATGGAACCACTAAAAAATAGCTAATTATCATGCAAATTAGGTAATTAATATGCACGGATTTTTACCAAAAATTAATCAAATCTGCGCATATGTTCAGAGCATCTATGTACCAAGTTTCATCAAAATCCAATGAGTGGTTCTTTAGATATCAGTGGAACAGTCATAGAACAGCTAAAAATTAGCTAATTATCATGCAAATTAGGTAATTAACGAGCATGGATTTTTACCAAAACCTAATCAAATCTGCGCATTGGCCCAGAGCATCTATGCACCAAGTTTCATCAAAAACCGATGTATGGTTCTTGAGATAGCAGTGGAACAGTCGGACACACATACACACACACATACACACATACACACATACAGACACACTAACTGCAAAGACTCCCATTTTGTGCTTCGCACATGGGAGTCAACAAAAGCAGATAACTCTCAGAAAACAGTACTTTGGGATAATTGTTGAGACTCTCCTTAACATTGTATCAATATTAGCCCTACATGTGCAGCACATATAAATTTGGTTGCCCATGATTACTTCAAAGTTGAGTTTGTGTTGTTTCCTCAACTTTATCTATTTTCGCCGGCTCTTCGACCGACAGCTCGCACAGAGCCCATAGGTATATACGATACAGAGGTGTGTGTCTTAGCAATGCAGAAAGTTCTGTGACATAACTCCGCCCACAAGAATACATGTAAAATGCATCTACCCAAAATTTGAACATACACTGCACGATGTTCGTAATGCTTTAAATATTATCACAATACTAAAGATAATCACATGACACAAAAAAACAAAACAAAAGATAATCACATGCTATCACAGTCTACAAAATAACAAGTAATTACATTTATTAATACCTGTCTTCTGGTGAAACACATCTTGTGCCGACAGGCGATAATATGATACCACCAAATCTCTGCGACAATCTGAGGGGGCGGACATACCCCATTCTACATAATTTACGCCCTGTGCATTTCTTTGGGTCACATTGTCCTAAATCCCACATAGCAAGAGGACATGGAAATTTGACATCATCACCGCCGCAAGCACCTGCTTCATCTTCAACAGAACCTGAGACAGAAAAGAATACATTCCCAGATAATTAGCAATCTAATTCCTTAGTTTGTGTTATAGATTGGCTTCTCGACTGACCTCATGAATATTTATGTTGTGTTCAGATTAATCGTGAATGCAATTCCATATAATACAATGTTCGGCATGTCAAGCAAAGGCACTCAGACTACCACAATCATCATCAGTTTGATTTGTTGATTCATACCTAAAAATATTTCTATTAAAAGATGACTACAATCACAACCATAGAAACGCCGTGAACAGCTTTCCTTTAACTGTATCTAGAAAAATATCGTAGTTTGAGGCTTAACATTTTGGAAAGCAGGTGTATTACACTTGTTCGTTGTTGTTTTGATTCATTAGAGAGTAGCCAAATTTATTAGCTAATTCATTATACAATGGAAAACACAAAATTGGGGTTTTTCTTATAAACATATTTTATAAAAATTTGTAAATATCGATCATCAGCTTTCATTAAAATTCAAATATTTCATAGTGATTGGCTCTAAAGCTAAACATTGTCTACGCCCATAATTAAATTGATGCCCCACTTACTCAAAATGATGTGCTTACAGATTGGATAATACTGAATTATTTAAACTCATTAGAACTTATGATGCCACAGTACACCAGGTTTCTTGAAGACGTGAATTTGTTTTGATGGACATTTATAAATATTACCGGTAATTACATTTATCCCAAAAGATCCTTGCGCTTCATTCAAAGATGCTAAAGAAGATGCTTTCATTGGCTATAGAAACTATTTGGTAATGCCCATTATCCATGATTCTTTGCAAGGATTCTTCAATAATTGGCAGACTTTCTGCCATGAACACAAAAGATAGATCCCATCAAATTTGTTTAAAACGCTTGAAATTACAGAAATTTAAAAGATTGCAAGTACAAGTAGTGCCATTATCGTTTTGCACAGAACGTTAAATCTCTAAAGTGTCAGATGAGAGTGTTGCTTCCTGGATGACTTCATGAATATTTATGTTGTTTTCTGATAGACCGAAAATTCAGCGCGGCAATCAAAGACGATCTGACGACTACCATTATCTTCACTGACTACAGGGGAGTTCTATAGAGTGGTATTGTGATTGATTGTTTTCAATCCCCATTTGAAATTTATAAACATTTATAAATATTTTATATAAAACAAATTTACGCCTTCATGAAATCAAGTGCACCATTTCTGGAATGAATTCTAACATCCAGTTTTACAGTAACTGCCAGGAGCGCCCTCTATTGGATCAAAGAAACATTGATTTCCGTCTATATATTAAAGTCAGTCAGGGAAATGTCAATTGTAATTTGTGAGATTTAGGAATTAATGGTCACTTCTATAAAATCATTAAATCCATGTACAATAACATAAACTACAAGGTAAAGATGTCAAATGGTTTAACAGGGGGTTTTCAGTCTACAAGTGGTGTGAAACAGGGTTGGAATATCTCACCCACCCTTTTTAACATATTCATCAATGATCTTCCAGGTCATTTTGGTAAAAGTGGTGATACACCAATAATGATTGGTGATAAACCCTTAAACTTTATTTTATATGCAGACGATCTTGTTTTGTTTTCACAGACTGCAGAGGGTTTACAAAATTGTCTGAATAAATTAGCAGACTGTTGTAAAACCTGGAATCTTGATGTGAATGTAAAGAAAACCAAAGTGATGATATTCAACACAAGTAACAGAGTACTGAAAAACCAAACTTTTATTATAGATGGTAAAAACATAACACCAGTCAAGGAGTTCTGTTATTTGGGTATGATATTCGCTCCGAATGGAAAATTTAAAACAAACCATTGTATGCTAAAAAATAAAGCAATGAAGACATTATTTGTCATTAGACAAACTATACAGAGTCATAAAATGATTTCAACTTCATTGTGTTTAAAATTATTTGATCAGTTGGTTACACCCATTCTAATGTATGGGTCAGAAATTTGGGCAGGTGAACTAACAAATGACACAAATAACCTAGAGCAAGTTTGTAATAATTATTATCGTTTTATTCTTGGTGTTAGTAAATTTACACCATCAGTTGGTATAAGGGATGAACTAGGTAGATTACCAGTAAGAATAAATGCAATGGTTTCAAAGGTTAAATACTGGTATAGAACAAATTTGCTTCCTGAAAATCACATATTAATTAAAATGTGCATTAAAGGAAATACAAAATAATTCTGCCTGGATTACTCAAATTTTGGGAAAAAAAAACTTGTCTAAAATAAAAGAAACTTACAAGATCAACAATATTAATCAACTAACCAATGTTTTAAAAAACAAAACTAACAAATGAATTTATTCAATCATGGAGAAAACAATTAAATAAAAGAGAAGGGAACAAACTTAGAACATATAGTATATTTAAACAAAATTTTGAATTGGCAAACTACAGTGTATCTAAATAAATTGAAAAAAAATTCAGCCAACGTAGAGTGTTAGCAAAGTTCAGGCTCAGTGACCACAACCTTGAAATTGAATTGGGAAGGAAGAGTAAACCAAAAACCCTAGAAAATGAAAGAATGTGCAAAAAATGCAATTCAGATCAAATTGAAGATGAAATGCATTTCATCTTAGATTGCAATTTCTATGAAGTAGAGAGAAAACATGTCTTGAAGTATTTTAAAATAAAAATTAATGACTTGTCCAGAATGTAAAGCTTCGTGAAAATAATGGGAAATAATATGGCTTTATCATATT
The DNA here is from genome assembly GCF_978046115.1 of Saccoglossus kowalevskii. NCBI lineage: Eukaryota > Metazoa > Hemichordata > Enteropneusta > Harrimaniidae > Saccoglossus > Saccoglossus kowalevskii. The sequence goes on along the minus strand of NC_140648.1, from coordinate 30,148,837 downwards.
GTTTAAAAAATACAATTTTCTAAAAGTTAAATATGTAACTGTGGTCTGGGAGAACCTTGCTGCTGTTTAATCAATTTTTCAGAGATTTTCTAATTTTTCTTTCTTTCTTTTGTTGAATTTCAGTGTATTTTAATTTTAGTGTTTTAGTGTGTCTTATTTTATTTGTCTTTTGTAATCATTTTTTTACCTTACTAAACCCGCAGATGGTTAAGTTGAGTAATAAAGTTATTATTATTATATATGCTTCCTTTTTAAAATTGTCTTCATAAAATATATACTACATGGTAGTATCTGATTAAGAGATTGACCATTACTAACTGGGGGTGCGGGGGAGATGGTATAACAACAGTGCAAGTCTCTCCCTTAGTTTTGAGGAAGATTTTTTTCCCCAAATCTACACACCCCCGAGTTTCTAATCGTCAACCCCTAAATTTCTACAGTACCATCCAATGCAGAATTCATGTCGCTAGTAAATCGTTCCATCTTGTCAAGTTGCCCCTGTCGGCGCTTGTCTTTTCCTCCACCAGCCCCAGCTCCACGATGTCCGGAGCCACGTTTTCTTCCCATGATCAAGGATAGACGTCTGCTAACTGATGACTTTATTATAGATCAACTCCAACTCTATCAGGCGTGTTTACTATGGGCGCAGACATGTTGAAACCGTGATGCAGCCTGGGAAAGTCTCGTGATCGTAAAATTCAAGATGGCGTTTCATCAAACACCTGACCGAGCAGGCGGTGATGTGGTGGAAACGATACAGGGAGATCAAACAAGTGTGAGTAATTAACTGTAAATTATATATAATGAAAATAAGTAAAGAACGTGTGTGAGTGTGAACACACATTTGTATCGATTGGGAGAAATACGAGGTGATACAAAACTGATACGTCGCAATCTCTGACATGCGAAAACAACAACAAACCGGCGCTATCCATGCACGTTGGAACTACCTCTAAATGACTAGCTTGTGTAACGAGGGATATAACAACAGACCACGACAACAACATGATGTTTTTCATTGACCTTGGGATTAGAGAACGTTAGAACAGACAAGACTTCCTGGAACTTCTATGGTTCGATCATTTCCTTGTTGGCTGTTAAAACAATGAGAATGACCTGGTGTTGGAGGTCACACTGAGAAAAGGGGGCGTGTGTAGATAGTTGGCTAAAATTAAAACCTATCGCTATATTTTCTTTGATCGACATTCACCATCTGACTTCATATTACAAAACCTTGATAAAAAAGGTATTGTCATCGAACTACTTTCCTCACATAAAACACCCAAGAAAATGGTGATTTCTGAGCTGATTACCTGGTAAAAAGTTTTCATCATTATGACTACTAGCTGCGGTTCCGTAGCTCTTTGGTGCGACCTACAATCGAATTTCGCCCTAACAATTTCATTTGGACGTCTTTTTTTTAATTTTGTTGTTGTACGTCGAACATAGAGCTACGGGATCTATCACCGTTTAAAAACAGAAATCTGGCATACGTAAATTAAATCGCTTTTGCTTTCGATTACGATGGTGTGACATACCTTTATTGTGAATTGATAGCTGGATGAATAACATACAAACGTTTGTTTGCAATTTGTGTTTATAAATAAGCAATAATTTGTAATATTTTACAATTACCGCGGAAACCAAGCAAATTACGAGAAAACGACAGCCATTGACATCCCACACTCCCTAGCGCAGAATAAATGTAATCTCGTTTGGCGGTCATGTGATACAGTGGTGGAAGAATAAAATTCACTCTTCCCGTTATTCTAATTGTTCCAACAAAGCAATCACATACAGTATTTATAATTGTATGATTTTTGTTTAATAATAGAAACTAGTTGCATAACGCAATTTATCTACTGATTTCGGTCACGTGGTACAAAATTATAGGTCTCGCGTAATTTGCTATAGGTCTTGCGTAACTCTGTAGTCCAAAATGGCGTCTTTCGTCTTGTTATTTTTCTGCGACTTGGTGTACGGTAAATAAAATCAATTTTTTATGACCACCGTCATCATTTCACAGCGCAAATAGGTTCTGGTCATTGTTTGGAAGTAAATAAACATAGTGAGTACTTTCGAATGTCTTAAAATGTGATTTTCGCGACGACCAAATTTGGCATGTGGATTTTAACCGGTATTCAGTCGCACAAGGCCCCATAGCCCTATGGGCCGGCCAGAGTCAGTCACGTAAATAATGCGGTCGGCAACATAGGGCTATGATTCCACAGCTATATGACTACTGCTTCATTACGCACTTGTGTGTTTCCCATACCATTGGCCTGTGTTCATAAAAGGAAAATTTGATTGGTTGAATCATCTGGCAATTACTAGTATTAGTGTCATTAATAATGTTATCTGCAATTGAAATGGGTTGGCGTAAACAACACTTTTATTCTGAGTGGTGAGCTGATTTATGTTACAGTAATAATACACCTCGCTTCAGAGATTTGTCACAAAACAAAACATCATCGAATATAAAGTTTGATATGATCGTGAAGTTGTTACCAGGTCGATTTCGCTCAGGGTAGCAAATGAATTAGCCTAGGCACAGGAAATTTATCTGAAGGTGTGGGCATGTTATTTTGATGGCTTATATATTATATATTATTTGTTCACGTATACAAATATTTGGGGTTATAGCTCCACTCTCTAGAAGCTGCAAACTAACTAAAAATATCATCCTTATTGCTGATCGTCAATAGATTGTAGGGGGCTTACAAGCATGCAAACAAACCAGCCCTCTGTAGTTGACCTAGAGAAAATAACTTTCTTACTGTAAAATACTTTATTTTCGCTTGCAACTAATTTTTGCTATTTTTGCTGAAGGAATGATTCAGTGACAATAAAATCCAGTGAATATACCTTTTTTTCTATATTTTACATTCAACTCGTCAAAAATCAGTGCAAATAAATTCCATACAAAACACCCAAAAATAAAGTATTTTACAGTAGTAATCACCCACATTTCATGAGTGAAAAGTATTCAACACATTCATACAACACGGCAAGCTATGTTCTAACCGAAACAAAGCTAGCAATAGAAGATGAGACTGTTATCATGACAACTAAAACAAACAAAAAATTGTGAGAGCACTCCCGTACAACACACCCCTATTCTACTCCATACATGTACCATACGCATACTGCATGTATGGATTACATCACCATTCACATGTAATAATTTTGTATATACATGTATCTAATGAAATGTTAACATATTAATATATTCAAGGTACCATCAGGAGGATTTAAAAATGCAATATAGACAAAAACATGTATATTTTTCAATATTGTTGTTCGGTTTTTCATAAACTAAACATCTGCAGGTCTCACCCCAGTACACTGAGTGCAAAAAAAAAGGCGCACTCCTATATAACATGGTTTGCTAATTTTGTTGACTCAATGGTGTTACATATAATATTTGGTGGTTCTGCTTGTTCACACTATTTGCTCTGGTACAGCGCCCTCTGGTGGCATAGTAGTGTGATTGAAATACGCATAATATTTTCCTACTGTCATGAATTATGATTTAATTATGTATTGTCCATAACCTATTGCATATTCTGTATTTTTCAGATGAACGGGCCAATTGAATTCTCTGAGTCAATTCCATCTGCTCCAACTACCACCCAAAGTTCTGTAGAACAAGTAACTTCAGTGGGTGAAAGGTCATGGGAGAAACCATGGACAATGAATGAAATACGAAAAAGTAGTTCTAATTGGTCATTGGCTTCAGATTCTGGGGTAAGTCTATGTCTAGTGTTACACATACCATATTCAGTGTGCAGGGCCTATATACGTGTTTATTATATGATAATTCAGATTCTGGGGTGGGTTTTTAGTCTCCGTCGGACGTAGTTTTGTAGTTTATGTTTCGTCCATCGATACGTCCATCGTTATTTCTCAGAGCTGCCTCGACCGATTTTTTTCAAAGCCTGGAACAAAGACAAGTCATAATGGGAGACATGTGCACATGTGCCCATTTTTGTCCCCAAAAAACACCAAAAATCAACATTTGTCCGGACATGCCTTGACCGATTTCATTCAAAATGGCAGACTGGTGGCTATTTTATTTTTTTACGAGTGTTCTGCTCATTTTACAGAGATGAGTCTACAGATTTGAGTTAAATTTTGTACAAAGGCAAAGCTGTTTTGAGTAATTTTTCATTTTCATCAAAATTTAGCCAAATGACGGCCATTTTCGTCAAAATAAAATAAAATAAAAAAAATCAATCATGTCATCAATCATCTTGGACATGCTATGATCAATTTCATTTAAGCTTGGTCTTTATACCAGTTTCATGCACATTTGTAGTTAATATGCTAAATTCTATCCAAATATTTAAACATAATCTGACTGCTTTTCATTGTTTGACAAAGTCACTAAAACATGAGGGGGACTATGTTATTGACAATGAGTTGTCTAGTATTACACATACCAAATTTAGTGTGAGGGGTGTAAGAGGTATGAAAATTCAGATTCCGGGATAAGTCTATATCTAGTATTACGCATATCATATTCAGTGTTAGAGGTCTGTATGAGGTATGAGAATGTCTTAACCTTAAGTCAATTTTTGTCATTAAATAAAACTGCACCATTTTTCTATTTTTTAGAAAATGGTGATCTAGGCCTGTAGCCAATAAGAAATTATGTCAACTTGTTAAAAATTATCAAACAAATTATAATAAAAAAACTTTTAAGGTAGAGATGCAGTAGGATTTGTACCAAAATTTCTTGTTGAATAGTGCAACACTTGATGAAAAATATTTTCCATACAGTACTCATTCCACCCAACCTCCTGCTTTTATTGCTTAATTTCCGACCGTTCGCTGCTTTCCGACCGGAAACCGACCGCTTTTTTTCCGCTCGTTAACGTTCGCTCGCTCGCTCGCATTTGTCCGCTCGCTCGCTCCTGCTATGGCTGGCTTCAGAAACATCGTCCGCTTGCCAACCGATCGCTGGAGTAACAATGATCGTACATTGTATGTATAAACTTATGTTTTTATTCGTAATAAATTTAGGTTTTAATGACGATTCAAAACACAACGCCTATTGCTTCTCTGTTTTGGGAAGGGGACAAAGACGCCTTCAAATCACTTGACACATTGTAACGTTTGCTAAGCAAGTCGAACTGTGACCTGTATTTACATATTTACGTCCTTGTGAGTGTAGTTCAGCCGCACGAAAAATGAAAGAGATCTCGGAACAGTTAATTGTTGAGGAAAACAAAACAAACGCAGCCAGTGATAAATTTCGAAAATAAAAATACAAAATAAACGCAATCAAAGACGCCAACCACGCGCATTGGAAATAAATAAAACGTGTTGTGACAGTTTCACCAAACTCTTTCACTCGCGCAATATAATTATGTTATTTCCCAAAGCACTTATATTTAATACATTGACGAAAAACGCCACAAGAAAAATGTAAATCAGGCTTGTAATTACTAGTAACTCTACTCGAACGCAATGTTGATCACTGTAAAAGTGGATAAATTCGAACCGTCATCAAATTCAAAATTCAAGCGATCTCGTTGAATGTCAAAAATAAACTCGATGTTTAGAAAGACAAAAACAACAACATATTAGAGTGCAAAAAAAGTTAGCAGAAAAGAACGAGAAGTGCATGTTGGAAAGCGATGAGTGAACTCGAGGAAAATTATGCTAATGTGAGAACAAGTCATATACCCGTGGAGTACTCGCTCAAACATCGAGAAAATGTGCCATTTCAAAGGGCACCCTTACAAATAATGTCTGCGATTGTGTGAACATGATAATGTGCAAACAAGGAACAGAGCTCGTGGTCCACCAAGGAAACTTAGTGATGACGCTGTTAGATGTATACGGCTGTTGAAAACAGAGACTCCTTCGATCTCATATAAGCAGGTTCACGTGGATGTATCATTTTCAACTATTACCAACAACACTATGATAATAAAGACATTGTGAAATTCTTTTGTTTTTATGTAGAAAAATACAGTAATTTTACCAAGTAAAATCATATTTATTAAAATTGTTGTTCATACATGAGTTGTACACACTGCATAGTTTGTAATTTCATCCAGCTCCTTTCAGTCACGATTCAAGACAAATAAAAGGCACAAATATAGATAATATAGCAAATTATTTTTTTCTGTAATATTCGTGTGTAATCAGTAATTATGAAAAAAAATTATGGGTACATATAGAAATACATTTTGCTATGAATTATTCTTAATATCAATTTCTAAATTATCTTGTCAAAATCAGCTTTTTTTCAGGGTTTTTCCCCCAAAACGAAAGAATTTCATAATGTCGGGAACGGGAAGTTTTTTTATATTATTATTTATTGGAAACGGAAAGTCTTTATCGTAGTGCTTGGCCTCGGTTGACAATGAGCTCTTCGGGTCGCTAAAACTGTATGTCCACCTCTGTTGGAGTGAACATTTGTATTATTATACTGAATAAATCTTAGAACAGAAATTGTGGCACTCAATCATGGCAATCTTCCAGGTCATCATTAGAAAGATTTTCGGAGGCAAATTTAATCTTGAAGGATTGCAGGAAATTGACCCTTACCGATTCATATTTATGAATTAATCGGGATTCAGGTACCATAGTGTTTGTAACCACAGTCACTCCTAGTAAAGTGACTGTGTTGTAACAGAAAAAAAACGAACTTTCGCGTGGAATTTTTCATGCAAACATTGTGAATGGTTCCCCGACACTGATTCCTTTTTAACTTTCAATTTTTCTAAGACGCGGCAAACCCTGCTCATGACCGGAGACGTCGTCGAGATGCAGGTGCGATTCCTCTTAGCAACGCGTTCTATTTATTTCGAAAGCGTGTGGTCGGCGCCTTTGATTGCGTTTATTTTGTTCTTTTTATCTATCACTGGCAGCGTTTGTTTTGTCGCGTCTCACAACTTAATGTCCAAGCTGACTTTGTTTTGGCTGTAAGTGAACTACGTACAGTATTTCGCCCAGAGTTCGCAAAACGGAATACCCTGCAAAATTTGAATCCTTTATTTTATAACGAGACATTGGGCGCAAAAATAAAAACCATAATTGTAATTCAACAAGTTTATGTAACGTGTTAGTCCGCTTGCCAGCCGCCTAGTTAAAAAACGCGATCTCCATTGATGTTTGGTTCGATTTTGTTTATGGTGGACATTATTACTACGCGTATGTATTATCACCAATTTTATATGGCCGTGTGTTTTCAACGGTCGTTCTATAAATTTCTGATTGTATTATTATTCTTATTTTAACATCATAAAAACAAAAATGATACACTTGTACATGCGGGCAGTTGTGCTGTCAGGCGAGCGCGCGCGCGAGCGAGCGGATACTTCCGGATTTGCGCGTTCGAAAAAAAAGCGTAAATTGTCTGGTCGAATTGAACAAAGCGAGCGAAAAAAAAGCGATCGAAATCTGGAAGCGAGCGGGAGGTTGGGCGAAATGAGTACTGTATGTATCCAAAATTAATGTACAGTGAAAATCCCTACCCAATTCATCCTATATAATTGTTAAATGTATTCTATTAATTGGGAGCATAAAAAAAAGATTTAAATTTGTATCTGTTCTGAAAATTTTTATAACTATCAAGAAATAAAAAAAAAAAAACGGTGTTCCAAACTTGACACCCCTTTAAATTTGTGTCACTTTCAAAAAATTACGGATTCCTGCTCACTGTCATTGTGCCGTAATGCATTGTACTGATACATGTTATCATTATAAACCTTTTGACCACCAGACTCTCTCACCCAAATTTTTCTGCACCTTGTTTGTAAATTCTTCAATATTTCTGGAAATTAACCCTAATTTTAAAACCAACAGACAAAATTTAAGTAAATTTTCAGTATTGACTTGAAAAATTTGTCTATTTTTGTCCCAATCTTCTGAAGAAGTTCAGACTATAAACAGAACCATTTTTGTGATAAAAAGCGGGAACTGTGGTGGTGAAAAGGTTAAACAGGCGAATGGAGTACTGTATAACATGAACAAAACATTTCTTTTAACTAGCCTAGGTTTAACAAAATTGACATACTTAATATGCACTGAGAAAAATATATATTAATATTAATACTGAAAATAAATACTGTCAGTAACAGTTACTAAAAATAACAGAGCAGCTTTTGGCAGTTTCTAGCCAAGGCTTTATTTACTGAACAAGTTCTAAAAATGTCCCAATTTATGTGTTTTCCGTGATGATATTGATGGACAATAAAAAAAAACTTTCTACAATCCCCAGTAATCGGATTTTTGAACCATGTTTCTCTGTTTTATTTGGTTTCAGCTTTTACTGTTTTTACAAGAGTTTTCACAGAAGATGGTATGCCGTACACATGAGATTCAGAAACAAGTGGACGGAGTGTTACATGAAACTAAAAGTATTGACTCCAAAATGCACAATGTCTTCAGTGACTTCCTCATGCTGTCTAATACTCAGTTTATTGAAAACGTAAGTATACAACCTTTCATTAACCTTTTCACCACCAGACATTCTTGCCCAACTTTTTCTGTACTTTTTTCTAATATTCTTCAATATTTCTAGAAATGAACCCTAATTTTAGAGCCAACAGTCAAAATTTGAATCAATTTTAAGTTTTTACTCAAAAGATTTGTCTCATTTTGTCCCAATCTTTTGAAAGAAAGTGCAGACTATAAACCAGACTATTTTGTGAATTTGTGATGAAAAGAGGGAAATTGAATGTGTTTAAAGCTTAAGCATGGCATTTTTGTTGTTAAGCCTGGTAAAGCTATTGTGTGCTTAACACGCTTCATGAAAACACATAAATATAATTCCTTTCAATGACTCACCAAACTAAACTTTTCATTCGACAGAGAGTATATGACGACGCTCCCGAGGAATCAGAAAGTAACAATGCTAATAAAGAACACAAAGAACACAAAGATGAGGTGAAGCTAACATGATAAATTACTCTTTTCTGAATCATCTTGCTTCAAGCCTTCTGAAAATATTGTTTATTATTAACTGAACAACAATATATATGTGGCATGTAAAATAAATACTTCCTTGTATTCGTAGGAGAAGACTCGAGAACAGAAAGAATCTGAGTTGATCCCCAAATTGACTGAAGCATTAAGTTATGGATTATCAGTTTTAGACAATGCATTTGATAAGTTAGATATTAAAGCTGGGAATTCTGATTCAGAGGATGATGATGTTGCTTATAAAAATGATCCAATATTAGAGCCAAAGGTGAGTTCTGTCTATGTTATGATTCAACAACAGATGAGTTCTGAGATACCTCATGAGTTTCTTGGTTGCTACATTAAGGTAGAAGCCTACTCATAAATGCAAATATCCTGTATTTAATCATTTTGCAATAACTGGTACTTCTGGGCAATATAATGATATTGACTTTAAAAAATTTGGGGGTTATCAGCCTAATATTTGGGAAAATTATGACGCTATTTTATTGTGCATGATTGCACATGATATACCAATGAACATTGTCATGCGATTTATAACCAATTTTGTCTAAAATTATGAGCACATTCCAACAGAATTTTCCTAAGCTTGTTCACCTTAGTTTTTCACAGTTGAATTTACATACTTATGAAATGTCTTACGATTGTATGGATTTCAAAATTTTGTATATTATTTTTTATGTGTACACATGTTTTGTGAACTTCAAAGTAACTATAGATGCCAATAATACAAATATCTGCTTAGAATTAAACTGCATAGTCCTTAATGTATTATGTGTTATCTGATACCCAGCGTTAATTGGAATAATATATTTTAAATTCTCTTATTATGAATGATATTGATAAATGCAGACTTGGATTGATCTTTGTGTGAGTTTGAACTTCACACATACATCTTGGAATACATAATTATGTACATCAATTAGTATCACAATCCAAATCAAAATGGCCAAATGGCAGCCATTTTTGTGGTAAAATTAAGCATTTTTGCCATTCTGGAACCAGATCTTGTATGGATGGATTTCATGCAAACTTGATACATGTATGTACATTGTACATTATGGGACCTTGATACATGTCCTCCTCTATGACTTCACATTACAGTTTATTTTCTTTATAATAGGACCTGTATGCACATCGACCACTACCATACCTTATTGCCACCCCAGCTTTTATGCAGGATGATGATGTTGGTCTTGGAGATATCCCTAGTGAAGGTAAATGAATCAGTCGACCTTTGAAGTGATCAAAGTTCAACTCAAATAAATTTGTTTTTGTTGCAATAGTGCCATCTCATTATTCTGTCAAATGTTCGAGTTAGTGATTCATCAGAAAAATAATTCAACCGACGTATAAAAACCTGGGTGGTTGCTTTATACAGGTTTGACTGTATATGTTGTGTGTAGCTGGCCATACAGATTTATACAGCTGTTTATCTATGCACCAATATTTTCTCTCTTTCAGATGAATATGAAGAGAGTGAGCATGGTAGTATTAGTGCATCAGAGGAAGAATCAGAGACAGAGGTAGGCCTGGGTAATGTATCAGAGACAGAGGTAGGCCTGGGTAATGTGTCAGAGACAGAGGTAGGCCAGGGTAATGTATCAGAGACAGAGGTAGGCCAGGGTAATGTGTCAGAGACAGAGGTAGGCCAGGGTAATGTGTCAGAGACAGAGGTAGGCCAGGGTAATGTATCAGAGACAGAGGTAGGCCAGGGTAATGTATCAGAGTCAGAGGTAGGCCAGGGTAATGTGTCAGAGACAGAGGTAGGCCAGGGTAATGTATCAGAGACAGAGGTAGGCCAGGGTAATGTGTCAGAGACAGAGGTAGGCCAGGGTAATGTGTCAGAGACAGAGGTAGGCCAGGGTAATATGTTAGAGACAGAGGTAGGCCAGGGTAATGTGTCAGAGACAGAGGTGAGCCAGGGTAATGTATCAGAGACAGAGGTGAGCCAGGGTAATGTGTCAGCGACAGAGGTAGGCCTGGGTAATGTATCAGAGACAGAGGTAGGCCTGGGTAATGTATCAGAGACAGAGGTGAGCCAGGGTAATGTATCAGAGACAGAGGTAGGCCAGGGTAATGTGTCAGAGACAGCGGTGAGCCAGGGTAATGTGTCAGAGACAGAGGTGAGCCAGGGTAATGTGTCAGAGACAGAGGTAGGCCAGGGTAATGTGTCAGAGACAGAGGTAGGCCAGGGTAATGTGTCGGAGACAGAGGTGAGCCAGGGTGATGTATCAGAGACAGAGGTAGGCCTGGGTAATTTATCAGAGACAGAGGTAGGCCAGGGTAATGTGTCAGAGACAGAGGTAGGCCAGGGTAATGTGTCAGAGACAGAGGTGAGCCAGGGTAATGTGTCAGAGACAGAGGTGAGCCAGGGTAATGTGTCAGAGACAGAGGTGAGCCAGGGTAATGTATCAGAGACAGAGGTAGGCCAGGGTAATGTGTCAGAGACAGAGGTGAGCCAGGGTAATGTGTCAGAGACAGAGGTGAGCCAGGGTAATGTGTCAGAGACAGAGGTGAGCCAGGGTAATGTGTCAGAGACAGAGGTAGGCCAGGGTAATGTGTCAGAGACAGAGGTGAGCCAGGGTAATGTATCAGAGACAGAGGTAGGCCTGGGTAATGTGTCAGAGACAGAGGTAGGCCAGGGTAATGTGTCAGAGACAGAGGTAGGCCAGGGTAATGTGTCAGAGACAGAGGTAGGCCAGGGTAATGTGTCAGAGACAGAGGTGAGCCAGGGTAATGTATCAGAGACAGGTAGGCCTGGGTAATGTGTCAGAGACAGAGGTAGGCCAGGGTAATGTATCAGAGACAGAGGTAGGCCAGGGTAATGTGTCAGAGACAGAGGTAGGCCAGGGTAATGTATCAGAGACAGAGGTGAGCCAGGGTAATGTGTCAGAGACAGAGGTGAGCCAGGGTAATGTGTCAGAGACAGAGGTAGGCCAGGGTAATGTGTCAGAGACAGAGGTGAGCCAGGGTAATGTATCAGAGACAGAGGTAGGCCTGGGTAATGTGTCAGAGACAGAGGTAGGCCAGGGTAATGTGTCAGAGACAGAGGTAGGCCAGGGTAATGTATCAGAGACAGAGGTAGGCCAGGGTAATGTGTCAGAGACAGAGGTGAGCCAGGGTAATGTGTCAGAGACAGAGGTGAGCCAGGGTAATGTGTCAGAGACAGAGGTAGGCCAGGGTAATGCGTCAGAGACAGAGGTAGGCCAGGGTAATGCGTCAGAGACAGAGGTAGGCCAGGGTAATGTGTCAGAGACAGAGGTAGGCCAGGGTGATATGATAGCATGAAATCGTTGTACTTCATTTTAGCTTTCACACAAGACATTTTATCAAAATTTGGCTTTATCGCTCAAGGTGTTAAAGGTCAAGGGATTGACTAATCCCAGTAATGTGCATGTATATATCCATAAAAGGAAAATTATTTTGTTGTAGTCTGAAGAAAGCGAAAGTGAAAGTGAATCAGAAGACTCATCGACTGGAGTTAGAACCAGATCTAAAGTGTCCAGAAAGGTCAGTCTTGTTTCTCATTGGTGTTGCATATTGGGAAGGTTTTGAGTGATCTCTGATTGGACGTACAACATATTTAATAAAAAGATTCAATGAAAACCAATAACAATTTACACAACTTTGTATGAAATATGCACACATTTATTAGTTTGTAATTTTTAACTATTTATAATAATTAATTGCTTTTCTAATAGAGTGATTCATCCGAGGAGGACGATGAAGAAGATGATTTATTCAGCCCTAATGTTGGCAAACATTCAGCATCCGATGCGGATGATTCTGAAGAGGAGAATTACAGTCAAAAACTCAATGTAATGGAATCTAGCAAGCAGTTTTTCATTTGTTTGACGTGAAATGTTTCTCAGCTAAATAGCAAGATTTTTTTCAATTTCAGTTTTATGATTGAAAATTCCTCAATCTTTACTACAAATGTAATGCTTCTGTATTATAATTGTAATTTTCCAGAAGGGAGGTGGTTTTGCTGCTGAATTAGCAAGTAAGATAGGAGCCCCAGGTCCACGAGATGCATCGGATGAAGAAGATGAAGGGATGGAAGATTCAGTAAGAAGAGAGAGGTCTGAAACGACATCTAGTAGAGAATCTCACAAAAAGAACAGGAAAAAGAAAGACAAAAAATCTAAAAAGGTCAAAGTGAAAGAAGAAAAGGATGATGGTAAATTTGACTTTTTTACTTCATTCACAATTTTCTTGCATGTATTTGTGAGGGGGTGGTGGTATTGAACTAGTGAAGTTTATGTACACATATGAAAAAATGAATGCCTTCCACAGTAGACATCATTAAACACAGCATGTTAGAAAATTTTTCAGTTGTTGTTAAATTACATGTATGTTCAGTTGTTTTAAAATTATGTTAATTTGTTTCAAAATTTACAAAGAGAATTATAGAGAAAAATAAATAAAAATATGTTAAATTGTTACAATTATAATTCACCACAGATTTGTTTGGACCTCCTCCTATGGATGATGATTTGGAGGAAGATGATGACTCGCCATTTGGAAGGCAAGGGAAATTTAGCAGTGGTGGAGGACTCTTTGATGACGTTGATGAGGTGAGATTTATTCATATTCTTTTACCAGAAAACATCAGGGACTACTAACTTTGGGAATTTATTTTTGCGGATTTCACAGAAGCTTGTAGCACAATGTTTGTTTTGATTGACATTAAGGCCGTTCCATAAAGAAGTTGGAAGCGAATGCAATTCATAATTTTCATAAGAAAATAAATAATATATAATTTGATCTTAAGTACGTCATAAATTGACATGAGCTTCAAAAGAACACTTTATTTGTGTACATGTATGAAAGTTTTATTCATTTTCAACTTTGTTCATGAAACTTTGAAATAATTCATTATGGAAAGAGCACAGTGCCAACCAAACATAACATTACAAGCCCCTGTGAATTAGGGAAATAAATCTCAGCTAAAATAAAGTAGTCCACAGTACTTTGATAATTTTATCATTGTTGTAAGCACCTCTTAATTTATTAACTTATGTTATTTGCAGGGGGGGCTGTTTGGTGAGCCGACTCTAAGGAACAAAGATCCCGTGAAAAAAGAAAAAACTGAAGAAGAAAAACCAACTGGTAAGTTTTGCTATATTTAAAATTCTTTGGTTAAAATTGGTTTTTAGAAAAGCCTTTCTGTCATCCCATACATGGATCTTGGTCATACACGAACAGATATCATTCAAATTTGGTTCACGCATTGACCTTGACGACACCATTTATTTTTTTATATTGAATTTAAAATGACCGTCTGATAGACATTTTATGTTAATGAATGCTGTTCCAGAGTCATATCCCTGACATGCTATTGACTGATTACAATCAAACTTTACAAATAAATTATACCTAATGTGTTACATAATGACAGGCATTCATTTCATGACACATCTTGGTTTGCTTTTTAGAATCAAAGAAAACGAAAAAGGATTCTGCATTAACCAAATCTGGGAGGAAAGTTCCAGCAGGAGCTGTGTCACTATTTGGTTCTGGAACTGATGATATGTTTTCCACCTCCAAAAAACAAGATGATGATGATGATGATAATGATAATGATGATGAGGTAAAACTGTTGATGATCAGAAGAGGTCATTTGTTATTACCGGGGTATAATATTTATGTGACCTAGAGTATCAATTCAATATTTACTGGTATGTACATTAATTTGGTGGCGGAAAAACCTAACATTTAAAATAATATTTAGATACTTCCCTACACCAATTGGAATTGAATGGATCCTATCCCCCCATATAAATAATATAATGAAACAACTTTCCAGACATCAGCAGATTTTCCAAAATTAGTTTGTATGCTATTCAGCGTGTATGTATACACAGGGTTTTAGTAACCATGATGTATATAAATATGAACCATGATGTATATAAATATTGCCATTTTAAAATATTAGTTGGTATCATTAATACATATAATAATTTGTAGGGAACAATCAAAATAAATGTCAGGAATTTGTTATTAGCTTTATTGTGATTTTCTACTTTATCGTGACTTTCACATTTTTTTACAGGCTGTAGAACCTGCTGCTAAAACTATAACATCAACAAAACCCCAACCCAAATCATTGAGTGGAGGGCTGTTTGATGATAATGAGGAGGAAGATGATCTCTTTGCACCTCCTCCAATGAAAACTACTTCAAAAAAAGGTGAATAGTTCTCTGTTCTTGTGGTGATCCAATTTACTGATCTCTACACAATGTTTAATGTGTATGTGTGTATGTATGTGTATTTGTCATTGTTTTCTTTTCACTAAACATCCTATTTGACATTTAATGTTGTCTATTGTTCTTTTCTGTGACAGCCAAGAAGCAAATTGATTTGTTTGGAGATGACGATGATAATGATGCTGAAGAAGGGGATGATCTCTTTTCACAGATGCCACCAAAAGAAGTTCCTGCACAAAAAACGGAGGAGAAAAAGAAAAAGGTTAGAAAAAGTTTTTATAACTCTAAACTCAATAATATTATATGACAGAACACCATGTCTTGGTCCAAATATTTTCATGAATGCAGTATGAGTATTCTCATCATGAATTACTAATTACACTTATTTTGTAATGTGTTAATATTGACAATGAGATTGTTCTATTTCAAATTGTACTGCAATTCTACATTTCAAATGAAGTCATTCATCAGTCAATCTGATACAAAATAACTGTCAAATGTCATTCTCCCCTGTGCTAATTGTGATTTTTTTTGGTTTAATTATGTACTAATGAATTAAAATTCTATCAGTTTCCCAGATGATGTTAATATTGTTGTTCTTTTTTTCTCAGCCTGTTGGTGGTGTGTCTGTATTCGGTGATTCTGATCCACTTGGTGAAAAGAAAAAAGCTGAAGCTCCTGTTAAACCAGACAAGAAAGAAACTGCTAAAGTCAAACCAAGTTCAAAGAAAGCGCCGTCTTCAGGAGCTTTATTTACAGATGATGGTGATCTTGATGATAAATTATTTTCTCCGCCTCCACTTACCAGTACACAAAGGTTAGTCATGTTACTGTAACTATAGCAGTGTCCTTACCTCATTTTCTCTAATTTGTCATCGGTGATGATGTACGCTGCTTCAATAAAATGATTCTGAGGTTTGTATTAATTTAAGAACTTAATTGAAATATAATTAATTTTTTCAAAACAAGTTTCAGATTTTGAGTTCTTGGTGTTGAATGGGAAATGTGAGTTATCATAGATGCTAAGTTCAGTTTTTTGCATATTCTCATGCACCATAGATGATTAGTATACAGGTATATGAGGTTATCATGTTAATATCATAAAGTATACAAAATGGCAATAAATGTGTGAAATCTGATACTTTGCAATATATGATATTCATATTATTGGTATAATTGTACATTTTGCCTGCCTGCTTACCAGCCAAAAGCCAATTTTTTTTCTTCATGACAGTTTGAGTTCATGTAATCAAAGAAAAGACATGTTTTGAATGTATGCAAATCATTTAAGAACAATTGTAATTATCGCAAATGCTAAATTACATTGTTTTTAGTCCCCGTTCGGACGCAGTCCGAAAACGGGGACTTATGTTTTGACCTCCGTGTGTCTGTGCATGCGTGCGTGCGTCTGCGTGCGTCCGGACCTGTATCTTAGAAATGCCTGGACCAATCACAATCAAACTTCACACATACATCATACATGATATTATACATATGCACGTCAATTTGTTTCACGATCTGATTCAAGATGGTCGAATGGCAGCCATTTTTGTGCTAAAAATCATCAAAATCAAGCATTTTTCGGCTGTTTACAGATGGATTTTGTTCAAATATACATTAGACATTATAGGACCTTGATGCACATCATTTTGTTTCACGATCTGATTCAAGATGGCTGAATATCGGCCATTTTTGTTCTAGAAAATCCTAAAAATCAAGCTTTTCTCGGCTGTTTACAGACGGATTTTGTTTAAACTTGGTATATACATTAGACATTATGGGACCTTGATGCAAATAATTTTGTTTTTCAGATAAGATTCAAAATGGCCGAATGAATGTGGTTCTCATGCCATATGTCTAATTTGCTTTCACTGATTATGTTCAAATTTTAAATATTCATTATACATCATGTCATAAATAGACAGATATATTGGTTTGACGATCCTATTCAAAATGGCGAAATGGTGGCCATTTTTGTGCTAAAAAAATCATCAAATATCAAGCATTTCTGGCATTTATGGATGGATTTTGTTCAAACTTGGTACATATATTAGACATTACAGGTTCCTGATGCACACCATTTATTTTTTCAGATCGGATTCAAAATGGCTGTCTGGTGGCCATTTTGTTTTAATGAATGGGCTCCTGGACCCATATCTCCAACTTCTTTTGACTGATTATATTAAAATTTTTAATATTCATTATACATCATGTCATAGATAAAGAAATATATTGGTTTGACGATCCTATTCCGAATGATGGTCATTTTTGTGCTAAAAAATCATCATATATCAATGATTTCTGGCATTTATGGATGGATTTCGTTCAAACATGGTACATACATTAGACATTACAGGTTTCTGATGCACGTCATTTTATTTTTCAGATTGGATTTAAAATGGCTGACTGACGGCCATTTTGCTTTAATGATTGGGTTTCTAGAGCCATATCTCTTAAATGTTTGACTGATTATATTCAAATTTTATATATTCGTTATACATCATGTTATATAATATACACGTATTCAAAATGGCTGATTTTGAATGCTGTTCCAGAGCAATATCTCTCAATATGGACAAGTACTTGTCTGACGATCAGATACAAATGTCAATCATTTTAATGTTAAAAATCATATTCCTGACATGGTTATATTCCAGCTATATTACTATAAACAAAACTATATATCTTAAATTTGATAACTAACCGGGACTGTGCCATGTATGGCTTGTTGGTGATGGATATATAAACTCCGACATCAATTCACAGTGACCTGTAATAATGGAAAACTTACATCTGAGATGAGAATTACTCTCCTCCGTCTCTCACCCATCTTTCGCATACTTAAATTTTTCTTGTCTATTTCAGTAAAACCAAGAAGACAGCAAGTGACATATTTGATGATGATGACGATGATGATGATTTATTTAGTACATCCTCATCTACAAAATCGACGCCAAGAAGACAGCAAACTAAGAATGATACAAAGGTGTGTGATAGCTATCATTTGTATTACACAATATAAAATAATGCAGTGTTCAGTATAAAAAGTGAAAATTAAAAAAAACACTACCGGTATTACAAACTGCATCTATCCTTAAAATTATGAGAACCATATGAATTAGCGTCACAACGTTTCTTAGAGCAAGATTTTAAAAAATGAACAAAGTGCTACAAGCCCAGTCCCTCCAGCATTGCTCTGGAATCAGCTGTTAAAACCTATCCTCATTGCTAATCTGTAATTGTGCTCTATGCCTGCGTAATAACAAAATTGTTCAAGATGTGAATTAGTCCAATCGCACACACAACGTTTCTTACAAGGACTGCAAATTATGTGAAGGTTGTTCTTTCAACTTGCCTGGTGAAAAAATTATCCATTGGTCCCACAATTTATGAGGTAGACAAAACACATTTTATCATTTAAGTGTTTTTACAAGTTTAAATGAAGTCTGCTACTTTGCAGGCATTCACTCTCAGGTGTCACAGACTTTTAATAACAATTGTCAGGGAAACAGAAACAGCTTGCTTAGTTGGTGGTCCTAGTTTCTTAGGTCTACAATGTTTGAAAGGCTTATGAAGATTGAGCCAAAACTGATACACATTAAATGTTGATGTTAGCTTAGGTGAATATATAATTGCATTTTGCTCACATTGATTGATAACTTTTCTTTGTTAGGCAAAGAAAGCTGCAAGTAGTGTACTTTTTGATGATGATGAAGATGATTTGTTTTCTACTACAATACAGAAACCCAAAGACAGGTATGTCTTTCATTTTATTTTAAACTGTTAAGACAAGTAAGTATGTAAGGGAAGAGTAGGAAATCAAACGGGTGGTGCACCGCGGTCATTACCGCGGTGGTGGTGGGTGCTCGCCGGTCGACCGCATTTTATGCAAATTTATGCATAGATTCCATGACCCCGGTTTACCGCGGTCGTGTGCGGTGGGCTCGCACAGCAATTCACACTTATTGTCAAGACCATTAATGAACACAAAGAACTGGGAAATTAAAAGGATCACAAAAGCTAGGAAACTAGTCTATAATAGTTCACATTATTTTATTTGCCTGAGCTTTGGAATAAAATCACAAAACGATCCAGAAAGACGTAGTGATCAACGTAATATAAAATAAGATCGCATTATTTTGTGAATATATATCATGCATGGTCTCAGAAAATGTTTAGAAAGATTAATGTTTCGCGTAGACCAAATATAATCACGCATAAGTATAAATTCAAAGTGTTTTAATACATTGGTGAGAGGTCGCATTTACGTGAACAAGAACATGCGCTAAGAAGAAAAAGCAAGCCAAAGTCGAAACAGGGTGTATCATGGACTTGGTACAACATGCGTTGCGACAATTGAGTGATCGTTGACATCATTTTGGGGCACAATTGAACTTCAAGTACGTTGCGAAACTTGCTACGCGGCGATGCTGACATCAAGTGCGTGTTGACCGAAGTTTGACCCCCAAGTCACGCACTGAACTGGCGCGTTACCTTAGCAACCTTTTTCTTTCTTGGTCCGCGCTTCGATCTCGTAAATTTGTTATCATATCCGGCGGTACTGTAATAACACAACTTGTATCCAACTCTATATTGGCTTTGAATATTTCAACATCGTTTACTTAGTGTGCTGCTTTTCTAATAACGCAAATATGTTTACAGTATTGGACGGGCTCTAAATATTTCAACTTTGCAATGTATTACTTTTATAATAATTACGCAAACTAAGTTATTTTTATTATTGTTGGGACACTAACCCGGGCTATTGGGTCTGTGAATATTTCAATATTACCGACTTGATAATGCGTTGTAATTATTACGCAAATATAAACATGGGCGCATTTACTAGTAAATCATTGAAAAAGATAGTCAGGTCCCGGTGTCAGGTGTCTAACGAAAGTCGAGAAAATATTTTAAATACTTGTGACTCATCGGTGAATTATTTTATTCGAAATAAAGTGAATATGTAATATTAACCATACAATAACATACAATATCATGCGTAATGTTAAATTTTTCTATAATAAACTCGCAGCGCACTTCGATCGCATTATTCACATACATTTCGACTGAACTCTAATA
Organism: Saccoglossus kowalevskii; assembly: GCF_978046115.1. Classification (NCBI taxonomy): domain Eukaryota; kingdom Metazoa; phylum Hemichordata; class Enteropneusta; family Harrimaniidae; genus Saccoglossus; species Saccoglossus kowalevskii. The sequence continues at coordinate 30,128,603 of NC_140648.1, read as the reverse complement.
ACCACGTGTTTGAATTACGTGCGGCAATGGGCAATGACCTCAATGAGTTCATGCACTGACATTTAAATTCGGGCCACCCAGTTTGACGCAAAACGATATAGTTTAATACTTAACATTTGTTCAAAAAATCGGTAAACTCGCGAAGAGTTAACTGAAAGGCAACGTCGTTTTTGACCCAAAAAAAACAACACGTCAATACAAGATTATGTGTGCAAGGTTAGATTTATAGAACGTACATGACCGCTTAACTCTGTTTTTTTTTTAATAATCATGTCGCACGTGAAACACAGGAGACATTTTAGTTCGTTCATTTCTTGTTTACCGATCTTGAACTTTTTGTCTGGAATGCGATACAGGCAAAGAATAAATATTAATGATACCCACCGTTGTCAAATCAACAAGAGGCTCGAATCAGGAAGGCTCGGCTATTTAAAACTTCGTAAATAACATTCTTTTCATGTGGTAGACTTTATTCAAGTGTAACAAACGTAAGTGAAATGTATGGACGAGTCATAATACTCGTACCTTCGAAAGTTACGACTTTTACTACTGGAATTGGTGATAAATACATGCATAAAATACAACATTGTTTCACGCAACAACAATTCGTATACAGCATTGGACTTATTTATTTTTATATTAATAAAATACGTGGGCCGATAATATTACTACATGTATATGCTTAGTATTTCCATGCCAGCGATGCTCGTAACCTGCTCGATTTAAAAACAGCTATTTGAAACAAAGACTCATGGAATCACAAAGGAAACTGTTAAGTACGTATTTCACACCTTTCCTACGACCGCGGTTGCAACCGGTATCGGTGGCCACCGCGGTAGAGACCCCTAATTATAAGCAGTCCGCGGCTCTCCCCGGTGTACCGCGGAGAGCCGCGGTGATTACCGCGGTGAACCGCCCGTTCGATTTCCTACTCTTCCCTAATGCTCTCTCATTATAAAATGCTTTTGTAATGTAAATAACATTAACAGCATAAGTATTAATTGTTTCGCTCTGTGGTCGTCCATTTTAAATATTGAGATTTGCCAAATTCTAATTAGTGAACGAGAAACAAAAACATGATGTAGTTGGGAAATAATTGGACTACTTACTTATTTACTTACATGTACTTACGTATTTTAAATACGACCAGTTCATTCAAATGAGTAACAAAGAGTTGATACAAGCTGTACCGTATTTTTAGCTCCGCTGTCGACTTTGTCGAGCGGAGCTTATCATATGAGTGATTGTCCGTCGTCGTCCGTCGTCGTCATCCGTCGTCGTCGTCCGTGTCAATGTTTTACTTTTTCGACTTCTTCTTGAAAACTACAAGCCTAAATGCTTTGATACTTGGTGTATATGTACCTTGGGTAGACCTCTCTTAGGTTTGTTCATTTCATGTTGATATCTTTAATTCTCTAATTTTGGTGAATATTTTTGTCATTTTTGGTAAAAACTGATATTTTCGACTTCTTGTTAAAAACCGCAAGTGCAATTGCTTTGATATTACATATATAGGTACTACATGTGGACCTCTCTCAGATTTGTTAATTTCGTGATGATATCTTCAATTCTCTAATTTTGGTGAATATTTTTGTCATTTTTGGTAAAAACTGATATTTTCGACTTCTTGTTAAAAACCGCAAGTGCAATTGCTTTGATATTACATATATAGGTACTACATGTGGACCTCTCTCAGATTTGTTCATTTTGTAATGATATCTTTAATTCTCTAATTTTGGTGAATATTTTTGTCATTTTTGGTAAAAACTGATATTTTCGACTTCTTGTTAAAAACCACAAGTGCAATTGCTTTGATATTACATATATAGGTACTACATGTGGACCTCTCTCAGATTTGTTCATTTTGTAATGATATCTTTAATTCTCTAATTTTGGTGAATATTTTTGTCATTTTTGGTAAAAACTGATATTTTCGACTTCTTGTAAAAAACCACAAGTGCAAATGCTTTGATATTACATATATAGGTACTACATGTGGACCTCTCTCAGATTTGTTCATTTTGTAATGATATCTTTAATTCTCTATTTTTGGTGAATATTTTTGTCATTTTTTGGTGAAAAGTGATATTTTCGACTTCTTGTTAAAAACCGCAAGTCCAATTGCTTTGATACTACATATATAGGTACTACATGTGGACCTCTCTCAGATTTGTTTATTTCGTGATGATGTCTTCAATTCTCTAATTTTGGTGAATATTTTTGTCATTTTTGGTAAAAAGTGATATTTTTGACTTCTTGTTAAAAACCGCAAGTCCGATTGCTTTGATATTACATATATAGGTACTACATGTGGATCTCTCTCAGATTTGTTCATTTTGTGATGATATCTTCAATTCTCTAATTTTGGTGAATATTTTTGTCATTTTTGGTAAAAAGTGATATTTTCGACTTCTTGTTGAAAACTGTAAGTCCGATTGCTTTGATATTACATATATAGGTACTACATGTGGACCTCTCTCAGATTTGTTAATTTCGTGATGATATCTTCAATTCTCTAATTTTGGTGAATATTTTTGTCATTTTTGGTAAAAACTGATATTTTCGACTTCTTGTTAAAAACCGCAAGTGCAATTGCTTTGATATTACATATATAGGTACTACATGTGGACCTCTCTCAGATTTGTTAATTTCGTGATGATATCTTCAATTCTCTAATTTTGGTGAATATTTTTGTCATTTTTGGTAAAAACTGATATTTTCGACTTCTTGTTAAAAACCGCAAGTGCAATTGCTTTGATATTACATATATAGGTACTACATGTGGACCTCTCTCAGATTTGTTCATTTTGTAATGATATCTTTAATTCTCTAATTTTGGTGAATATTTTTGTCATTTTTGGTAAAAACTGATATTTTCGACTTCTTGTTAAAAACCACAAGTGCAATTGCTTTGATATTACATATATAGGTACTACATGTGGACCTCTCTCAGATTTGTTCATTTTGTAATGATATCTTTAATTCTCTAATTTTGGTGAATATTTTTGTCATTTTTGGTAAAAACTGATATTTTCGACTTCTTGTAAAAAACCACAAGTGCAAATGCTTTGATATTACATATATAGGTACTACATGTGGACCTCTCTCAGATTTGTTCATTTTGTAATGATATCTTTAATTCTCTATTTTTGGTGAATATTTTTGTCATTTTTTGGTGAAAAGTGATATTTTCGACTTCTTGTTAAAAACCGCAAGTCCAATTGCTTTGATACTACATATATAGGTACTACATGTGGACCTCTCTCAGATTTGTTTATTTCGTGATGATATCTTCAATTCTCTAATTTTGGTGAATATTTTTGTCATTTTTGGTAAAAAGTGATATTTTTGACTTCTTGTTAAAAACCGCAAGTCCGATTGCTTTGATATTACATATATAGGTACTACATGTGGATCTCTCTCAGATTTGTTCATTTTGTGATGATATCTTCAATTCTCTAATTTTGGTGAATATTTTTGTCATTTTTGGTAAAAAGTGATATTTTCGACTTCTTGTTGAAAACTGTAAGTCCGATTGCTTTGATATTACATATATAGGTACTACATGTGGACCTCTCTCAGATTTGTTAATTTCGTGATGATATCTTCAATTCTCTAATTTTGGTGAATATTTTTGTCATTTTTGGTAAAAACTGATATTTTCGACTTCTTGTTAAAAACCGCAAGTGCAATTGCTTTGATATTACATATATAGGTACTACATGTGGACCTCTCTCAGATTTGTTCATTTTGTAATGATATCTTCAATTCTCTAATTTTGGTGAATATTTTTGTCATTTTTGGTAAAAACTGATATTTTCGACTTCTTGTTAAAAACCACAAGTGCAATTGCTTTGATATTACATATATAGGTACTACATGTGGACCTCTCTCAGATTTGTTCATTTTGTAATGATATCTTTAATTCTCTAATTTTGGTGAATATTTTTGTCATTTTTGGTAAAAACTGATATTTTCGACTTCTTGTAAAAAACCGCAAGTGCAAATGCTTTGATATTACATATATAGGTACTACATGTGGACCTCTCTCAGATTTGTTCATTTTGTAATGATATCTTTAATTCTCTATTTTTGGTGAATATTTTTGTCATTTTTTGGTGAAAAGTGATATTTTCGACTTCTTGTTAAAAACCGCAAGTCCAATTGCTTTGATACTACATATATAGGTACTACATGTGGACCTCTCTCAGATTTGTTTATTTCGTGATGATATCTTCAATTCTCTAATTTTGGTGAATATTTTTGTCATTTTTGGTAAAAAGTGATATTTTTGACTTCTTGTTAAAAACCGCAAGTCCGATTGCTTTGATATTACATATATAGGTACTACATGTGGACCTCTCTCAGATTTGTTCATTTTGTGATGATATCTTCAATTCTCTAATTTTGGTGAATATTTTTGTCATTTTTGGTAAAAAGTGATATTTTCGACTTCTTGTTGAAAACTGTAAGTCCGATTGCTTTGATATTACATATATAGGTACTACATGTGGACCTCTCTCAGATTTGTTCGTTTTGTGATGATGTCTTCAATTCTCTAATTAATTTATTTTGGTGAATATTTTTGTAATTTTTGGTAAAAAGTGATATTTTCGACTTCTTGTTAAAAACTGTAAGTCCGTTTGCTTTGATACTATTCATATTGTTCATTTTCTAATGATGTCTTCAGTTCTTTAATTGAAATGTGCATTGCTAACAGCGGAGCTATCTCAGCCGATAGGCTGCTTGTCTTTATTTAGCATATGTGCTTACATGAATTACAGACATATTTTAATGATGCAATATGCAGTTTTTGGTGAATGTACATTTTCAATAGAGCAAATATGGTACTAACTAATGTTGAACTAATTTCTAGTGTAAAAAAGAAACCAGTTGGTGGAGTTTCCATATTTGGAGGAGCTGACCTGTTTGGAGAATCTAAATCTGAATCCACAGATAAAGCAACTGTTAAAGAAAAGGAGCCAGAGATACCAACAACACAGGTCAGTACTTAGCCCATCGCACAGGTCAGTACTTAGCCCACCGCACAGGTCAGTACTTAGCCCACCGCACAGGTCAATACTTAGCCTACCGCACAGGTCAGAACTTAGCCCATCGCACAGGTCAGTACTTAGCCCATCGCACAGGTCAGTACTTAGCCCACCGCACAGGTCAGAACTTAGCCCATCGCACAGGTCAGTACTTAGCCCATCGCACAGGTCAGTACTTAGCCCATCGCACAGGTCAGTACTTAGCCAATTGCACAGGTCAGTATTTAGCCAACCACACATGTCAGTACTTAGCCCATTGCACAGGTCAGCACTTAGCCCATCGCATAGGTCAGTACTTAGCCAACCGCACAAGTCAGTACTTAGCCCACCGCACAGGTCAGTACTTAGCCCACCGCATATGTCAGTACTTAGCCAACCGCATAGGTCAGTACTTAGCCCACCGCACAGGTCAGTACTTAGCCCACTGCACAGGTCAGTACTTAGCCCACCGCATAGGTCAGTACTTAGCCAACCGCACAGGTCGGTACTTAGCCAACCGCATAGGTCAGTACTTAGCCCACCACAAAGGTCAGTACTTAGCCCACTGCACAGGTCGGTACTTAGCCCACCGCACAGGTCAGTACTTAGCCAACAACACAGGTCAGTACTTAGCCCACCGCACAGGTCGGTACTTAGCCCACTGCACAGGTCAGTATTTAGCCAACCACACATGTCATTACTTAGACAACCACATATGTCAGTACTTAGCCAACCACACAGGTTGGTATTTAACCAACCACACATGTTAGTACTTAGCCAACCACACAGGTCAGTACTTAGCCAGCCACACAGGTCAATATTTAGCCAACCGCACAGGTCAGTACTTAGCCAACTGCACTGGTCAGTACTTAGCCAGCCACACAGGTCAGTACTTAGCCAGCCAAACAGGTCAGTACTTAACCAATCACACAGGTCAGTACTTAGCCAGCCGCACAGGTCAGTATTTAGCCAACCACACAGGTCAGTACTTGGCCAACCACACAGGTCAATACTTAGCCAACTGCACAGGTCAGTATTTAGCCAACCACACAGGTCAGTACTTAGCCAGCGGCACAGGTCATTACTTAGCCAACCACACAGGTCAGTACTTAGCCAGCCAAACAGGTCAGTACTTAGCCAATCACACAGGTCAGTACTTAGCCAGCCACACAGGTCAGTACTTAGCCAGCCAAACAGGTCAGTACTTAGCCAATCACACAGGTCAGTACTTAGCCAGCCACACAGGTCAGTACTTAGCCAGCCAAACAGGTCAGTACTTAGCCAATCACACAGGTCAGTACTTAGCCAGCCACACAGGTCAGTATTTAGCCAACCACACAGGTCAGTACTTAGCCAACCACACAGGTCAATATTTAGCCAACCGCTCAGGTCAGTACTTAGCCAACCACACAGGTCATTACTTAGCCAACCACACAGGTCAGTACTTAGCCAGCCACACAGGTCAGTACTTAGCCAACCACACAGGTCAGTATTTAGCCAACGACACAGGTCAGTACTTAGCCAACCACACAGGTCAATAATTAGCCAATCGCACAGGTCAGTACTTAGCCAAACACACAGATCAGTACTTAGCCAATCACACAGGTCAGTACTTAGCCAACCACACAGGTCAGTATTTAGCCAATCACACAGGTCAGTACTTAGCCAACCACACAGATTATCGTCAATTTAGTTGGTTTCTGATAATAATGCAACATTGAATGCCACACCATTTCTACCTGATCACAACTTTCCCTGTTGACATTTGTGGGACTATTTTATTTGCTGTGTCAGAATTCATACTTTTAAAATTGTGTTAGATTCCACCTAATCACCATGTATTGATATTTCAGAACTAGTGCAATTGGTGTAGTTTAAGATGGCGAAATAAGTAAATCATGAAATCTCTTCTTGATTGAGTCAGTGTTTCACAGTGATATCTCGTTACAAATATCGTTTTAAGGGGTTTTATACCACCGATTGTAATACAACATTTTAGTAACTGTGAATTTCTAATTTTAGCCTGAACCAGCAATAAAGAAAAAGCCTCCTACAACTCTGAGTTTATTTGGAGGTGATGAAGATGAAAATGATGCTGATAGTGATGGATTATTTTCAACAAGCAAAAAAGAACCAATTCAAGAGAAAGAACAACAGGTATTTTTGTATTTTGTGTGTTAACATGTCAGGGATACTTGTATTAAGTTTAACCCTGATTAACCCTGATGAAGTTGTGTGTGGTGAAGGCACTGTTGGTTTGCTCTTAAATATAAAACAAACATTTCTTGTGTAAATATCTGATTAATGGATATTTTCTGGTGCTTGATATCTTGACATTATTATTAATGGTTCACAAATATCTTGGAAAGCTTACAATAGTGACGCTATATTTTCAGATTGTGTCATCAAAATATATGTTAATTTTCAAAGTACTGTGAGATCAACATTCCATGTTGTTGGTTGAGAAAAGCTACAGCATGAATATCTACCCAGCTCTCTTTCATTACATGAGCTATACTTATTATCAAACAGCCTGGGAAATTGTATTTTTCTGGAAGTATATTTACGAATAATGTATTTATGCTAATTATACAGCATAAATTAAGGTTATGATACTTGATAGTTTTGAAGACCCGCAGAGTATTACGGAATCAGAATTGCTGATATCTAGCGTCAATGCAACATAAAAATCTCATATAACATTACTGTATCACTGTTTTGTATAGTTGTAAAGATTGAGATGATCTTTATCAGCAGTGATATTTCCCACTACACGGTTGAATAATTACGCTACTGTAGTACTGTACACATGTGTCATTTAATAATATGACAGAACATCATAGTCTCACCATGGCGTTTATTGAGTATGGAAGTTACATTTAAGAATAATGCGTATCCTGCGGCCATGAAAATACGGCATGGATACACTGCATCACAAGTTTGCCATGAAAATTATGACAAGGACATGTGACTAATTTGCATACTTATGTCATGGCTCTTTGTAATTTTGTATGTGCAAGAAAATGATTCTGGAGATTTTAGTTTTCAAATATTCGTCACCATAACATTAAACAAGATATTATAAAATGAAGTATCAAAATACACTGTGGTAATTCATGTTGTGTATCAAATGCCTAGACAGGTTGTGTATGATATGCCTAGACAGGTTGTGTATCAAATGCCTAGACATGTTGTGTATCAAATGCCTAGACAGGTTGTATATCAAATGCCTAGACAGGTTGTGTATCAAATGCCTAGACAGGTTGTGCATCAAATGCCTAGACAGGTTGTGTATCAAATGCCTAGACATGTTGTGTATCAAATGCCTAGACAGGTTGTATATCAAATGCCTAGACAGGTTGTGTATCAAATGCCTAAACAACTCAACTTTGGAAGTGTCCATATTATCTCATTTGCATATTTGAGTAACCGCATTCAAAAAGTGAAAATTGGAAATGTATTTTCTGATATGACGTCTATATTAGTAACCGGTGTTCCACAGGGCTCCGTCTTAGGGCCATTATTGTTCTCAATGTACATGCGTCCATTGGGCGAGTTATTGCGACGTCACGGCGTAAAATATCATTTTTACGCCGATGACACACAGATTTATTTATCGGTTTCTGAAGATGATCAAATTCGCGCCCGGGTGATACTTCAGACATGTATTCAAGATGTTAGCGATTGGATGTCTTGTAATTTCCTACTTTTGAATGTGTCGAAAACTGAATTTGTGTGCATGTCGTCTCGGAGATTCTCACAAGACTCGTGTCCTTTGTCTAGTATCGCAATTGGTGAAGAATTGGTTAGTGCTTCGTCAAGTGCTAGAAACTTAGGTGTCTTGTTTGATTCGCAGCTATCTATGGAAACACACATTTCTACTATTTGTAGATCTGGATATTCCCATCTAAGAAATATTAATCGTATTCGTAAATCATTATCCCAATCTGATACTGAAAAGTTGGTACATGCTTTCATATCTTCTCGCTTAGACAGCTGTAATTCATTATTGTCTGGTCTCCCTGTAACTAAGATAAAACCTCTTATTCGTGTACAAAATGCAGCAGCCCGCCTTGTCACTCGTGCTCGAAAATATGACCACATTACAGACATTTTTATTAAACTTCATTGGTTACCAGTTGTACAAAGAATCAATTTCAAATTACTTTTACTAGTGTATAAATCTTTGTATGGTTTTGCCCCAAATTATCTATGTGAATTAATCGAATTTTATGTACCGAGTCGTAGTTTAAGATCTGAATCGAAGTTTCTTATTAAAACTCGTCAGATGTGTAGTAAAAAATCCAAGGTGTTATACAAAGACCGTGCTTTTGAAAATTTAGGTCCTAAACTTTTTAATGAATTACCTCTGTCTGTTCGTTCTAGTCCTTCAGTAGACATTTTTAAATCCAGACTGAAAACGCACTTATTTAAATGTGCTTTTAATATTTGACTGATTGTTTATTGTATCAGCGCCTTTGATCTTCATGTGTTGGAATTGTTGCGCGTAATTAAATAGAGTTATTATTATTATTATTATTATTATTATTATTTTACATATAATACCAATACTATTAAGCAAGCTTGTAATTATGAACACTGTAGTGCATATGTAAAAAAGGACAGTATGTTATTATTCTCACCAAGTGTCCTTTACTTGATGACTGTTGTGTTGTTTTTCAGCGAAAACCACGAAGTAAAAGTAAGAGTTTATTTGCTGATGAAGATGTGTTGTTTGGAGGGAGTGAGGAAGCACCAGATATTGATCTGTTTAGTCCTTCAAGTCCACTGAGTCCTGATAAGGTGTGTAATTGTAATCATCATGGTATTATAAATTACATCAAACTGTTACAGTATCAGTACACCACCTTTTTACGTAACAGTTTATCTGTAAAATGGGCTTAAATATTTAATCGTATCAGTTCTGTAACTGGTTCTCAGAGATGACTGGGTCTATTTCAATCTAACTTTAATGGTTTGATGACATATACACATTTGGCTGCAAGTGCAGGTTTTTTTGGCCCCTGTCTGTCGCAGCCTGAAATGGGTCTAGTAAAATAAGTGGTGTCTTAGCAACCAGTTCAAAGCATGATTTTAGTTCCATAGGACTACTGATATGGACTTTATTATTTTTACAATGGCTGTCAATGGTTGCTGGCCATACATCAACATTTCGCAAATGAAATAATAATACATAACAATTTGCCCAGCATGCAGCTAGAAACAGGAAGTGAGCACCCTCTAGTGGCCATAAACAGATACAGGTACTGGTTACCTGAAACATTTTTGGTTAATGCTTCTACTGAGAGAGTATATTCTAGAAATATATGTGATGGTATTCAAATTAAGCAATTTATTTATTTATTTATTTATTTATTATTGAATTTACATATCTCATTATTTATTTTACTAATAGCCTGTTGCGTCATCTCTAAAGAAAACAGAGGCTGTGAAAACCAAACCTAAACCTGCTGCTAAAGGATTGTTTGGTGATGATGATGACGATGATGACTTGTTTAGCATCACTAAAAAAGCTGCTCCGAAGAAGGAAGTAAAACAATCAAGACCGAGTCAGAAAGTTCAGAAACCTGCCACAAAAACAAAACAATCGTCTCTCTTCGGAACTGAGGATGATGATGATCTTTTTGGTGCTGCCAAAAAAGCAGAACCCAGAAAAGAGATTAAAAAAGACTCCCCAGCTAAAAATAAAATACCTGACACTGTCCCTGTGAAAGGGGCTACCACAACAGAGTCTTCGACTGACATTCTTGGAAATGAAAACGATGATGATATGTTTACTGTGAAAAAAGTAGAAACTACGAAAACTGAAAAAATTAAGGCACCTCTGGAGCAGGATGATGAAGAAGATGAACTATTTGGTGGGCCTAAAATAAAACCTGAAAAACCTGTGAAGAAGAAGATAGTTGAGAAGGACATTAAAACTGATAAATTGGAGAAGTCACCCCCTGTGAGTAACAGCCTTTATATATTGTTACAACTCTATATATACCATACATGTATCAGAGACTAGCATGGCCCTGGAACATGAATGCTAATGCATCTCTCAACACAGAGATCCCATGTGAAGTGCTTCATTTTAGTTTAGTATTATGATTTTATTTTTGTGTCACAAACCTTGTATTACTATACATGTTTTTCATTACCATATTTAATTTAATTTTATATTAATAATGTTAAATTGAGAAGAATACTTTCATGCTTTAGATGTTATTTTCTGGCTATAGAGGGCGACAGGGCTCTAGCACTTGACAACAGAAAATCTTTTCATGGTAGCAGGTCAAAAATCATTCTATGATTCTATGATGTCATACTTTACCCATAATCCTTTGCTTGAGAATCAAGATGGCTGACTACATAATACTGATGAAAAGTTGAATATCTAGAGAATTAAAAGTGATATGAAAAAACTGTAAATTGAGGGGTCATTATGTTGTTTGTCTTGACTTTTCCTTTAAAGAAAATCATATATCATTATTTACTTAAAAATCAAGGGTTCTTCTACCCAGCATATTGTTAAAGTGGATAGTTGAAACCTATTACCATGAAAAAACCTTCTGTTGCAATTTTTATTTTATTTTATATCTTGAAGTCATGTGATTCCAATGTCACTATAATGAACGCTGCTGTTTTTATAAAGAAAGGTTTAGGTTAAGACAGAATGTTCTTGACCTTTGACCCGAGTGTTATAATAATTGTAATTAATAATCACATATAAAATTATTACTCTATCATCTAATAATGTATAGCAAAGTAAAACTTTTGAATTGACGCAACTGCATTGTGGGATATGTACTCAGTCTGTAGTCTATTATCAGAGGTGACAGAAGGTACAGAGAAAACAAAAATATTGATCAGAAATCCTTTAAAGTCAATTTTTTTTAACCTATCACAAATTAAAACCTGCATAATTTTATTCATTTTTTTAACAAAATGTTGATTAAGACCTGTTGTCATTTGGTTCAAAGTTATCAAAAATAATATTTTCATTCTGCACAGAAGTTGTTGAGTTACTCTTGCCGAAAACATGCAGATACAATGTGGTCCATCCAAAAAAGTCTCATCACTCACTGATGAAATGTCACCATGACAGCAGCCATACTGATAATGTGTCACCATGACAACAGCCATATTTCTATCATCCTTGATCAGAGTTGAACAAAATCATACAAAGTGCTATGATTACCACAATTGAAATCCACCGCCTTGTTTCATTCATTTGTCATTTATTAAAAACTATCTACACTGTATATATGCTTAATAGGATGATGTAAAACCACCAATCTCAAAGGAGAAGAAGGAACCAGTACAACACAAAGGTAAATTGTTGTCATGACTACATGTGTTGAAGATATATGGGGTACCGGTATATGTTTTGATTGGTCAATTCATCTTTAAGTACATAAGATATGTATTTGTATTTGTTAATATTCATGTTAATATTCACGTTAATATTCATGTATGTTGATATGTGGTGAAGATCGATTTCTGCATTAATTGTATGTACACGTCAGTCAAACTCATTGTGATCATCTGGCATCACAGAATGCAAGAGATTTTTGGAAGTATTTGTTCAGGGTAATAGAAATGAGCGTACTGAATTACATGGATCTTGTAGCATCGCTTATTTCAGTTTTAGCATAACTGGCTTGTGATCTACTAAAATCAAACACAAAAACAAAATACCTTCTGAATTTATTTCACAATTATCAAATCATGGAGCAAGCCCTAATCAGGTATAATTTTTCCTAAGATCCTTTTTTTGATGTCGGAGAAGATGATGCTGATGGTTTATTCAGTAGAAAATCTCCTGTGCTAGAACCAAGGAAGCCAACTACAAGTATTAAACCACCTACTCAGTCTTCTAATGTAAGTAAATGTCCATTGCACGGTTCCCATATAATTATTGCCAGTGTTTTAGTACTTATAATATGTGTGCAACTAACATGGAGTTTTGTATTATTTGTTTTAATAGTCAACTTCAGTCCCATCAAGTGATTCCTCTTTAAGTAACAGTGCATCTTCCAGCCCTAGAAAAGAAGCTACTTCTAACATTGGCAAATTACAAGTGAGTTTACAGCTAATTAATACAGATAATTGCATGAGTATAACACCCATGCTTACGTTCAGCAGCTTGTGACTGCCATGCAGCCAAAGACAAAAAGCTATATTCAGTGTGTTGTATTACGTATCATGTGATGGTGAATGTATTCTCCAAATGTCTTTATTTGTATGACTATCCCAACCAAATCTCTAATAGAGTAGGGGTTATAGGTACTGACCCCCAATACCAAAGTATATGTTACAAACCCAGCTTGTTCACATTTTTCTATAGTTCAGGAAGAACTCCAATTCAGCTCTAAAATTCAAAACCTTGACACTTAGCCAAGCTCTAAGCTCAGAAATGCTTGACTATTTATTCATAGTAATTTACATACAAAAAAAAAGTGTGTGAATTACTATAATCTACATATGCATGAACTAAAACTGAGTGTTAATGATATACTTATGAAATAACTATGGCAACCAATAATCTATGCAGAGGCTGAAGACAAAGTATAAAACAATAGGTCACATGACCAAGTGTGACATCAATAGTTTAACTATACAGTTGTCACCCTATCATCATAAGTTACAGCGTGCCATTATTTTGTGATACCTGTAACCTACTGTATTAGGAAATGTGAATTCCAAATATGAAACTATTACGTAATACAATGTATTCCCAAGATGGCGGACTGTTAGAAGTCCATAGAGAGAAAGTGCCACAAATTTACATTCATTTTGAGCTTCAAGTGGTTTAGATCATTGGTAGATATTCTTACTGTATTGTCTTTGTGCATATATGCGGAATCCCTTCATAAAAACATTTTAGATATTTGGTATAGCCCTGAGGTGTTATTGCCTGCATACCACAATCTGCAGGTTCCTGGCCATAAGGGCAACAATGTATCCCTATTGACTGGCCATAAGGGCAACAATGTATCCCTATTGACTGGCCATAAGGGCAACAATGTATCCCTATTGACTGGCCATAAGGGCAACAATGTATCCCTATTGACTGGCCATAAGGGCAACAATGTATCCCTATTGACTGGCCATAAGGGCAACAATGTATCCCTATTGACTGGCCATAAGGGCAACAATGTATCCCTATTGACTGGCCATAAGGGCAACAATGTATCCCTATTGACTGGCCATAAGGGCAACAATGTATCCCTATTGACTGGCCATAAGGGCAACAATGTATCCCTATTGACTGGCCGTAAGGGCAACAATGTATCCCTATTGACTGGCCGTAAGGGCAACAATGTATCCCTATTGACAGGCCATAAGGGCAACAATGTATCCCTATTGACTGGCCATGAGGGCAACAATGTATCCCTATTGACTGGCCATAAGGGCAACAATGTATCCCTATTGACTGGCCATAAGGGCAACAATGTATCCCTATTGACTGGCCATAAGGGCAACAATGTATCCCTATTGACTGGCCATAAGGGCAACAATGTATCCCTATTGACTGGTCATAAGGGCAACAATGTATCCCTATTGACTGGCCATAAGGGCAACAATGTATCCCTATTGACTGGCCATAAGGGCAACAATGTATCCCTATTGACTGGCCATAAGGGCAACAATGTATCCCTATTGACTGGCCATAAGGGCAACAATGTATCCCTATTGACTGGCCATAAGGGCAACAATGTATCCCTATTGACTGGCCATAAGGGCAACAATGTATCCCTATTGACTGGCCATATGGGCAACAATGTATCCCTATTGACTGGCCATAAGGGCAACAATGTATCCCTATTGACTGGCCGTAAGGGCAACAATGTATCCCTATTGACTGGCCGTAAGGGCAACAATGTCTCCCTATTGACAGGCCATAAGGGCAACAATGTATCCCTATTGACTGGCCATGAGGGCAACAATGTATCCCTATTGACTGGCCATAAGGGCAACAATGTATCCCTATTGACTGGCCATAAGGGCAACAATGTATCCCTATTGACTGGCCATAAGGGCAACAATGTATCCCTATTGACTGGCCATAAGGGCAACAATGTATCCCTATTGACTGGCCATAAGGGCAACAATGTATCCCTATTGACTGGCCATAAGGGCAACAATGTATCCCTATTGACTGGCCATAAGGGCAACAATGTATCCCTATTGACTGGCCATAAGGGCAACAATGTATCCCTATTGACTGGCCATAAGGGCAACAATGTATCCCTATTGACTGGCCATGAGGGCAACAATGTATCACTATTGACTGGCCATGAGGGCAACAATGTATCCCTATTGACTGGCCATAAGGGCAACAATGTATCCCTATTGACTGGCCATAAGGGCAACAATGTATCCCTATTGACTGGCCATGAGGGCAACAATGTATCCCTATTGACTGGCCATAAGGGCAACAATGTATCCCTATTGACTGGCCATAAGGGCAACAATGTATCCCTATTGACTGGCCATAAGGGCAACAATGTATCCCTATTGACTGGTCATAAGGGCAACAATGTATCCCCATTGACTGGCCATAAGGGCAACAATGTATCCATATTGACTGGCCATAAGGGCAACAATGTATCCCTATTGACTGGCCATAAGGGCAACAATGTATCCCTATTGACTGGGCATAAGGGCAACAATGTATCCCTATTGACTGGCCATGAGGGCAACAATGTATCCCTATTGACTGGCCATGAGGGCAACAGCATATACCTATTGACTGGCCATATAGGTAACAGTATACACTTTTTGACTGGCCATGAAACCAACATCATGTGCCTATTGACTGGCCAGGAGGGTAGCAGCATACACATATTGACTAAGTTTTAGAGTACACCTATTAAAGGGGAGCAGAGGTCTGGCTTTTGTCACTCTGTACATGAAATTTGAGATCTATGAATGAATTCTGGCGATAAAAACAACTTCCCCTTTAACTGGCCATTAAGACCACAGTATACATATTCCTGATATATGTACGTATGTATAGATGTGCTGTCTCTTATTTTTGAGCCTGTGAATAGACCCCATAACCATTGACAGGAAATGATAGTATGCATGGGTAATATGCATGATAAATCCTGATAAATACTGACTAGATAAATAAATAATGTCACATATATTTTGATATAAGTAGAATATCTTATTTAAATTATATTCTCTTTTGTTTGTTTCAGGCCAGTTTAGATATAAAACCTTCATCTCTATTACCAGGAGCCCGACCACCTGAGAGGACTGAGGAACCAAGCGCTGTTAGTTTTGATGAACCTGCAAAGCTTAGTACATTACATACACTACAAAAGGTAAACCATTTAGTATCCTCGGGGGTGGAGCTACGTCACAAGACGTTCCACACTGCTAAGAAGCTCACCACTGTACCACGTATTTCTATGGGCTTTAAGAAAGCAACAGGAACTCAACTTTGAAGTAATCCTGAACAATCAAATTTATATGCGTTACACACGCAGGGATAATCCATGTATGTATGGGAGTCTAAAAACTAACTCTGCGATGCGATTGTGCGACTCGCCGAATGTCGATTATTGCACTCTGCGACAGGATCGCAGTGTCACTCTGCGAAAAGCACAATTCCTATTGGTTGGTTGGTCGAACAGCGCAAATCCCTATGGTCGATGTTCACCGCTGGCCTTATAAAAAAAATAAGTTTTTAATGGTAAAAAAGGTACAGTAAAAAAAGTGTGTAAACACTATGTACCGGCGACATGCCGCACTGTTCGGTGATCGGCAAGCACATAGAAATTGTGGGACCAAACAAATGACACATGGTTTACGGTTTTTAGACACATCACACCGCTGGCTGGAAAAATTGAATAGTGTAACGTGCACGTTGGTTTTGACTGCCTATTTAATACGGTGTTACGTTATCGCCATCTTGGAGTTGTAAGGCTTCGTCCCGACGACTATGCTGATTAGCATAGGCGGCAGCTTCAAAGCGAGTGGAACGCGATCACGCGTTCTGCAAGGAATGCTGTACGTCTGCTTTGACTTTGTTGAGTGCATCAAGGAAAATAATTCGCATGCAGTGAAAAAAAATCATTCACGACGTGCAATGTTTGCCATGACAGCAGTTGTTTGCAATCGTCTGCCTTCGTTTAGATCATAAACCGACTCAAGACTTGTGGTCTACGATCGATCAGCTGGTATTTTAACCACCAGAAATGAAATAGTTTGTAACAGTTGTGAAAAGTAAACAAAATCGGCGTTGGTTTGTGGTATGAATGTAATTATTTTTGTATCATAATTTTTGAAGTCAGTATTACTGAAAATTATGGATTTTTTTAAATCAACGCCATATTGATCTTAATGTAGCGGGAAGGGAAATTTTTTTTTTTTTTTTTTCTTGATTTTCCAATAATTGATAAAACGGTTACTTTGTACCTTGATTCATCACCCCAGTTTTTCGAAATTTCGGAAAGACCAGTGCTCAAACGCTAACACTACTACCGTTTCGTTAATATTTGCACAATGTTTATACCATGTATATGTATACTACCGGTTATACTCTGTTGTTGACGATTCTGATAGAACGGGTGACAAGCTTCCTGTCGCGAACAATGCATATTTATCTAACGTTCATTGTCAGCATCGTTATAGTCAAGACTTTGTCTGAGAAATCGTCTATATTCTATTTTAATAATACCATCTTACTAACGCAATGGCGATAAAAAAAGCAAAGACGCCAATGACAGACGAGGCAAAGACAAATCTGCAACTCAGGGTCGTATTTACTAATTTAGACTTGCCTGCAGCCTGTAAAATGCAAAATTACTAGGACTTTTGCATTCACCCTTTTTATAAGAATTTTTCATCGGAATCGCAACAGATAGAAAGCACGTCTAGGTCATATTATGACCAACCTCGCGAGTGGTTCGAAGGGGACGATTAGGCTGAAATATTCGCATCAACGCGAGAGTTTCAACTACTTAACCGATGACGACACCGATACGTGAGGCCGGTGATCAGACGAGGAAGTGAGTACAGGAAATCTGTTGCTCGTCGACATCGGCCAAATAAACAAAGCCATCGTTTCCGTTTATGCAGAGAGCGTGCACCCATCTAATTTTCCGTTGACACTGCTGTTTTACTAGTAGTTTTCCATCTTCAGCAGTAGTTTCAATCCATTCACACAGCTTTACGTTTTTTCTCTCTTAATATTCTTAATAAAACGATATTGATTGCCTAGAAACAGTTTGACCCGCTACATGCTTTATTTGGGAATTCAAAGTGATGAATATAGTCGTAACAAATTATAGTTGATATAAATGACAAAAAAAAAGTAGCATCGTGTGCCCCGGATCGTGTGAAACGTACTTCGCGCTCTACTCGCTTTGAAGCTGCCGCCTATGCTAATGAGCATAGTTACGGACGAAGCCTTACAACTTCAAGATGGCGTAAATGTTACCAGTTCACTGATGTTACACCGTAATAAGGCACCCAACACCAACGTGCATGTGTTTTGTAACCCCTCTCATCCCCTCCGGGGGATGTTATACATGTTAATAAATCAATGTTAAATACTTGCTGATTACCGAACCATGCGGCATGTCGTCGGTAAATACTTGTTTACCGTAGTTCGCGAGCAGTCGACGAAATAACCATTTAGAACTGAACATTTCTATAAGGCATGCTGTGTACCCTTACATCGATTCATTGAGATTCACGCTTTTCGACCAACTAACCAATGGGAATCGTGCTCTTCGCAGAGTGACACTGCGACCCTGTCGCAGAGTGCAATAATCGACATTCGGCGAGTCGCACAATCGCGTCGCAGAGTTAGTTTTTAGACGCCCATACATACCTCGATAATCTTGTTACACTGTTCAGAGGAGTCTCAACAATCATCCCAAAGTACCGTTTTCTGCGAGTTTTCGGCCTTTGTTTTCACCGTGATGGTTGCCATGCGCTAAAATGCCCGGATGTTCGCCCCCGAGAATTGCACTGATAAAGCTTGCCAGATATCACTCAAAGCTGTAACCATGTTGTCAAATTTACAGTATAATGTTGGAGTAAAGTATTTTGTCTTTTAGTAGCACATGTGCTTACATAAATGACAAGAAATATGTCTGTGTTCAAAATAATTGTATTAATGATCTAGTATATAATAAATGTAATATTTGGGTCATTTTACAGTGTACTTATGATGGAGATGCACTTAATTTACCTTAGTACATATATGTCTGTTTTGTTAGTATTAAGGATGGATCTGCCTGGCTGTCAAGTAAAATGCAGAGTAAAAGTTTAGAAGTGCTACACAGCCTTACCCTATTCTGGCTGCCAGTTTGAAATGACCATTTTCCTATATCTTACATTCAACTCGTCAAAAATCAGTGAAAATAAATTCTATACAAAACATTCAAAAAGTCTTTTCAGTGAAACTTAATTCTAGCTAAAATAAAGTATTCTACAGTATTATCTGCATCCATCCATAATTTCATAGCAGTTTTAATTTCATCTTTTTCAGGATAGAGCGAGAATTCAAACAAAGCGGCGACCACCAATGAGGCGAAAACGACAGGAAGCTGCAGAAAACCGAAAAGATGTTGATTTCACAGACAGTGCAACAGTGCAACAGTGCAGTGCAACAGACATTACAAGTACTTCGAAAAGTGATACTGATATTTTTGATACAAGTACAAACAAATCTAAAACATCAGATATGTTTGGAAATGATCTGTACGGTGATAATCTGAAATCTGATCCTTTTATGAGTTCAGAACAAACGGTGTCTAAGGATGATGATATATTCACTCGTAAAACAGAAATAAAGCAAGGATCTGACACAACTGATGATCTATTTGCACCAAGTGAACCAGCTAAAGCAGATGAGGAAGATGATATATTCAGTAGTTCAACTCAGAAGTCAGGTCAGTCTGTAATAATAGTTTAGCAGGTCTGAACTGGGACATTATTTATCTACGTAGCACACATTGACATCATAGCACACATGGACATCATAGCACACATGGGACATCATAGCACACTGGGACATCATAGCACACTGGGACACCATAGCACACAGGGACACCATAGCACACATGGACATCATAGCACACTGGGACACCATAGCACACTGGGACATCATAGCACACAGGGACACCATAGCACACATGGACACCATAGCACACTGGGACACCATAGCACACAGGGACATTATAGCACACAGGGACACCATAGCACACAGGGACATCATAGCACACAGGGACATCATAGCACACTGGGACATCATAGCACACATGGACATCATAGCACACAGGGACATATCATAGCGCACATGGACATCATAGCACCCAGGGACATCATAGCACACTGGGACATCCATAGCACACAGGGACATCATAGCACACAGGGATATCATAGCACACATACAGGGACATTATAGCACAAATGGACATCATAGCACAGGGACATCATAGCACACATGGACATCATAGCACACAAGGACATCATAGCACACAGGGACATCATAGCACACTGGGACATCATAGCACACAGGGACATCATAGCACACTGGGACATCATAGCACACTGGAACACCATAGCACACACGGACATTATAGCACAAAGGGACATCATAGCACACTGGGACACCATAGCACACTGGGACATTATAGCACACAGGGACATCATAGCACACAGGGACATTATAGCACACACTGGGACATCATAGCACACTGGGACACCATAGCACACAGGGACATCATAGCACACAGGGACATCATAGCACACAGGGACATCATAGCACACAGGGACATCATAGCACACATGGACATCATAGCACACACTGGGACATCATAGCACACATGGACATCATAGCACACAGGGACATCATAGCACACTGGGACATCATAGTACACAGGGACATCATAGCACACAGGGACATCATAGCACACAGGGACATCATAGCACACAGGGACATTATAGTACACTGGGACATCATAGCACACAGGGACATCATAGCACACTGGGACATCATAGCACACAGGGACATCATAGCACACATGGACATCATAGCACACAGGGACATCATAGCACACAGGGACATCATAGCACACAGGGACATCATAGCACACAGGGACATCATAGCACACTGGGACACCATAGCACACAGGGACATTATAGCACACAGGGGCATCATAGCACACATGGACATCATAGCACACAGGGACATCATAGCACACAGGGACATCATAGCACACAGGGACATCATAGCACACAGGGACATCATAGTACACTGGGACATCATAGCACACAGGGACATCATAGCACACTGGGACATCATAGCACACTGGGACACCATAGCACACAGAGACATTATAGTACACTGGGACATCATAGCACAAAGGGACATCATAGCACACAGGGACATCATAGCACACTGGGACATCATAGCACACTGGGACACCATAGCACACAGGGACATTATAGCACACAGGGACATTATAGCACACAGGGACATCATAGCACACTGGGACATCATAGCACACTGGGAAACCATAGCACACATGGACATCATAGCACACAGGGACACCCATAGCACACGGGGACATTATAGCACACAGGGACATCATAGCACACTGGGACATTATAGCACACAGGGACATCATAGCACACTGGGACATTATAGCACACAGGGACATCATAGCACACATGGACATTATAGCACACAGGGACATCCATAGCACACAGGGACATCATAGCACACAGGGACATCCATAGCACACAGGGACATTATAGCACACAGGGACATCCATAGCACACAGGGACATCATAACACACAGGGACATCCATAGCACACTGGGACATCCATAGCACACAGGGACATCCATAGCACACAGGGACATCATAGCACACAGAGACATCATAGCACACATGGACATCATAGCACACAGGGACATCATATCACACAGGGACATTATAGCACACAGAGACATCATAGCACACATGGACATCATAGCACACTGGGACATCATAGCACACAGGGACATCATAGTACACTGGGACATCATAGCACACAGGGACATCATAGCACACAGGGACATCATAGCACACTGGGACATCATAGCACACTGGAACACCATAGCACACACGGACATTATAGCACACAGGGACATCATAGCACACTGGGACACCATAGCACACTGGGACATTATAGCACACAGAGACATCATAGCACACAGGGACATTATAGCACACACTGGGACATCATAGCACACTGGGACACCATAGCACACAGGGACATCATAGCACACTGGGACACCATAGCACACAGGGACATTATAGCACACTGGGACATTATAGCATGCAGGGACATCATAGCACACTGGGACATTATAGCACACTGGGACATTATAGCACACAGAGACATCATAGCACACATGGACATCATAGCACACAGGGATATTATAGCACACAGAGACATCATAGCACACATGGACATCATAGCACACTGGGACATCATAGCACACTGGGACATCCATAGCACACAGGGACATTATAGCACACTGGGACATCATAGCACACAGGGACATCATAGCACACTGGGACATCATAGCACACAGGGACATCATAGCACACTGGGACATCATAGCACACTGGAACACCATAGCACACACGGACATTATAGCACAAAGGGACATCATAGCACACTGGGACACCATAGCACACTGGGACATTATAGCACACAGGGACATCATAGCACATAGGGACATTATAGCACACACTGGGACATCATAGCACACTGGGACACCATAGCACACAGGGACATCATAGCACACTGGGACACCATAGCACACAGGGACATTATAGCACACTGGGACATTATAGCACACAGGGACATCATAGCACACAGGGACACCATAGCACACAGGGATATTATAGCACACAAGGACATCATAGCACACTGGGACATTATAGCATGCAGGGACATCATAGCACACTGGGACATCCATAGCACACAGGGACATTATAGCACACTGGGACATCATAGCACACAGGGACATCATAGCACACTGGGACATTATAGCACACTGGGACATTATAGCATGCAGGGACATCATAGCACACTGGGACATTCATAGCACACTGGGACATCATAGCACACTGGGACATCCATAGCACACTGGGACATCATAGAACACGTACAGGGACATTATACATGTAGTACGCATGGATATTATAGCACACAGGGACATTATAGCTATGCATGTAAGATACGTAATATGTACAGTTAGTAATTAACAAAAATTAATTTCTAGATACAAAATCCGCTGAATCAAATGTTGAGCCAGTCAGTGGTGTTAAACCTAAGAAGAAAACTGCCAATATACAAGTGAGTGTCATTATGTTCGTGTATCTTGTTTACATGAAGTGTAAATCTAAAGTATAGAAAAGTAACTGTTATAATCTGTTATAAGGCATCTTTTCATAACCATTATTATTATACATCTGTCACTGTAACACCATAAGTTACAGCGTGCCAAAATTTTACGGGGTATTTTTATCCTACCATATTAGGAATTGTGAATTTCAAATATAGAATAATAAATATCTAATAATGAAAACAAACATGGCTGCCACCAGAGTTTGACCGGACTCCACACAAAGAAGTTTGTAGATTCTGTTCTAAACTTTTTGGATTTCGGCATTCCCATGATGTATCATTGAAAGGAAAAGATGTATAATAATAAGGTTATTACAAAGATACCTCAAAGTATGCACTCAGACGGTACGCTGTCGCATCAACCTCCGCCGCGCATCGGTCGATACTCCTGCTGTACCTTTTTCGTGCATACTTTGAGGTATCATATCAACAAGGGTTCTTACCAGAGCATAATGGAGTTGTGGTCTTACTACTGAATATTGATAAACATTACCAGTACATTCCAATTACCATTAAAATGTAGTTTATTAAAATATCGTATTTTCTATGCAAATAATTTTTTTTTTGAGAGAACACTTGTTAAATTAATATGCATGATCTGTACTATTTCAGAAGTGAGACCTTGTTAAGAGTTCCTCGTAATTCTATTCTATAATTTCCTTTCCAGAATGAAGAAGAGATATTTGCTTCTCCTAAAAGAACTAGGAAAACCAAATCAAAGACGAAAGACAGTGTTCTGTTCACAGACGAGACTAACATTTTTGCAGATTCTTCACCAACTCGTCCAAAAGAAAGAAAAAAGAAAAAAGAGAAAGATCCATTGTTTAAAGAAGTTGATGGAGGTATATACAGTTTATGTATTGTGTATCAATGATACGGTGAAATTGGTCCATGTGTTGTGATGCTAGATTTGTCATAACATTGTTAGTACCATCAGACATCTTGTTCTGAAGTTGTCTTGAGTCTTAGAAAATTTCCCTCAACACTTTTTTTTGTTTTGCTACCTTGAAGAAATCACCAATATAAGAAATCTTGTGAGGCCTTAAAAAGGTCTGATAAAAACTTTCATCAATTCATTCATTCCACAGACTCTTTTATTTCTAAATCAATTTTTGACTGCGTTACAATCTGACTTTGACGATAAGTGTACACTAAAATAGACCTTAAATTCACACAAAATTTGTCCTTAAAAAGTTTTAAAAATGTAATGAGCTGACACGTGTAGAAATCCTGGTTCTGCATTTCTCAAATACTACTGGTAAGGACTTATGTTTCTAGTTCTATGTTTGATTTTCAGAGTATTTTGGCAGGAACTTGGAAACGAGTTTGTGAATTGCCCGTTTTGAACTTGCGTGCACACTGACCAAACAAAAATCATTTATTTGTTATAATTTCAGATGACATCTTTGCGGATGCTAAAAGCAGTCCGAGAAGAACAAAGACCAAGAAAAAGTCAGAGAAGAAGAGTTCCGGGACCTCGATATTTGATCCTGATGTGCCAAGTATATTTGACGACCCACTCAGTGCTACCAAGAAATAATTTGTTCTTGCATTATAGCTACATATATTTATATAAACAAAGATAGACACAGAAATAACGATGGACCACTGGTGGTAACATGCAATGAAGATCACCAGGACTGATCACACCATAGCAAAATAACACAGTTTTAGAAATACTAGAATGGTATAGGTAGTGTTCATCTCAGGTTTTTTCTAGCGTCATTTCATGTGCGCAGAGGCTGTATTGTGTGTGTTTAGCAGTTTTCGAAAATAGATTCAGTTTCATTTTCGCAATACAAACAAGTTTGATTGACATGCACCTCTTCATCGCATATCAACATACATCAGTAGTTTTGAAAGTTGTATACTCTTCATATCTATGTCTGACTTTGATGTAAACTCATGTTTATATTTCTACCAAGGTGCATTATGTCTTATGTACACATTTTGAAAGAGTGATAATTCACTTGGCAATCAGAAGTTTATAATAATAAGGTTTTATAGCATTAATATTTTACTCAAATCCTAAAAAAGGACTATTCCTTATTTCGTTTGTATTCCCATGGTGTGACTGAAATTTGCCAATTGTAGTGTTTATTTGATTTTGAGACAAGTCTTGTATAACCAGATGAACTACAAAATACAATGACACTAAGTTCATTTTCTGTTTACCATATTATGTGCAAAATCATACATAGAAAACAGAACAAACAAAAGTTGGTATTGATTTCATGCTTAATAACATGCTATACCCATTTGATGATGTTCAATTTCGATGAAGTAAGGGTATCTCAACACCATATCTCCCTCCAGAAAATCGGTATTTCAATATTTTATTATAAAACTAAAGAAATTCTAGATCAAATCAAATCTTTTAATTTTTGCGTCAAACGCTAAGTCATGCCTTATGCGAATCTCGCAGTTGACGGAAAAATCATGTATTGAACAAGGAATTTGTGTTACAAGATGGTTTTGGGATAAATTTATTTCTGACCAATATTTGAAAATTTGAAGTCATTTCTTGTGCAATATATATTTAATGGGTACAATTTTCATTAGGTAATAAATCTTTAGATGTTACGCCTATAATAACGGTGTAATACCTGTATTAAGCATAGACATTGCCATTAAAAGTTCCTCTGTCAATGTCTAATGTAATGAACAAACCATTATGTATATTGTAATTATTGGATGTATTTGCAATCCCTATTTCAAGACTTATTATCAAACATGAATAAAGGAAAAGAAACATTTTGATCTTATATTTAATTTGATGCGATGGAGGGGTTACACGATTTTCCCCTTCCAGTATAGTATGTCCATTAAGGTAGCGGGACTATTATTTGCATACTTGTTTTCATCTTCTAATTGTGACTAAATGACTACAAATAGACCCAGGAAAGTATATATTTTTAGAATCGCCAGACTTCAAGCTTTTCACAAGTGTATTTTGCATGCCATTATCTGCATTCTACGACGCGTTACTCAATCAAAGGTGAAAAATTACTTTTTCTGTAAAAAAAATAATTACGCATTTATGCTGGCAATAAGAAGTATTTTTTTCACTTTTCCTAGTTGTTCAATAGTCTGGTAAATTGAATGTGTCTGGTCAGTTTTATTCAAGCAACGCGTTTTAAAAAATAGTGTGCTGAATTTCAATTACTGTTTTAGTCGCATTGCCCCCAACTCAAACCACAACTCGTTGGTAAATAATCGATGAAATAGTTTGTCTGGACACATTCAAGTTCCTCTCACTGTCACCTTAAAGCTGTGAAAATTTTGTGTTAATCCGACGATAATAAGTATACGTTATTTTTTGTTAAAGACCTTGTATTTTGAAAAATATAAACTCCTAGAAAACGTCCATGAAGTAACAGCAAAGATTTTCAAGCTTGTTTATCGGCACAATCAATTAGTTTTAACATGTCTAGGGACATCCAAATGTGTAAGGCTATTGGAAACCAAAAAAATAAAGGAATGGGATAGCTATAATTGGATAAAATCGGCAGATGAAAACACCAAAATCAATGATTTTTTTCAGTGGCTGTGTGACCTTGTGTCTGACACATTCATATGCAAATAACTAATCTGTGAAACAAATGGGGGCAGAGACAAACCACTCAAATGTTTGGAAACACTAATTAGTTGTGTTCACGTTACACGAAGTACGGGCTAAGATTTAAGCTGATTTAGGCTTATCTAGCATATTTGCATTTCGGCTAGACCCAATTGCGTCCACGCACAGGGAGGGCCAGTCGTTAGCACGGGCTAAGGGGTGCCATTAGTCGGTGACCTTTGGTAAGCCGCTATTTACGAACGAAAAATGGATGACACGCGCGAGGTTCTATTTCTGCTGCTGGCATGTTTCGTTCTAATTTTGAAGCGACGTGCACAGGAACGCGAGAGAAGACGGACCCAACTTATTTGGAAGCACATAAACAGTATACAACGGGCGTAACAGAATACAGCGTTTTATTAATGCATGTCGTAGACAGCGAACCAAATTTATTTTGTCTACGATTGGAGCTGCTGTACGCTCTACTACAGTGACCCGATTAGTGTGGAAGCGAGCGCGGAGTAATGACTGGTGGAATAGTGTCGTTATACGAACATGGGACAATTTTCACACCCAAAGGTCGCCGCAGAGGGCGCTTAGCCAGGGCTAAGCGTTCGCGCATACTTCGTTAGCCCGTGCTAAGGTCTAGACCGCGTCTTAAATTCGGATCAGATTTAACCCGTACTTAGCATTCCCGTGCTAAGCGTTCACGCACGTTTTCTTAGCACGGGCTAAGGAATTTGACCTCTTAGCCCGTGCTAAGGAGCTGTGCGTGAACGCAACTGATTGTGTGTCAGATAGCTACTGATAACACATCCTAACATTGCTTTGTCTTGAGTTTATCTTTGAAACTTATAGGCACACAGATTAAAGCTGTGTTGTTGATTTTGGAAAACACTACTGAGGCTGCCTTGCTTCCCTTCAGAAAATCTACATTTTAACCAACTTACATGACATTCTATGTTATGTTGACTTTATCACATGAAAGTTTATAGTGCATTTCATCAATTAATAAATAAATGTGAAAATCGTAATTTTCAACACAAATAATAGTCTCGCTACCTTAAGACAATTAAAAGTCTTAAAACATGGTAAAAATTGGCCGCCATGGCAACACCACTAAGCTACAGCATTGATGCTGACCTTCCTAAAAAGGTATCATGATGGCACTTGCCCCCAAAAGGATACCAACACTCTTTCTGGTTCATGGATTAATGTGAATGTACAAAGACATTCACATAGATAATTATATTTGGGTGTCCATCATTTAAAAGTATATTGAATCTCCAAAAAAACACATTTTTTATTGACATAGCTATATACATCAAAACAATGTTTGCATTCCTGCCACTAGAGGGCGTGACTTAGGAGAAAAGTGTATTTTAAGTTTTACAAACTCGTTTTTGTATGTTTCAAATTATGAGTTTTAAACAAAATGTGATTGTAATTTAGGTACGTGATCAGCATACGTTGTCACTGACAGTATCAACACGTATTGCTGATTTTCAAAAAACGTATTGTAATTGAAATGAAACTCGAATATAAGTTAATAAATAACCAAATTGATCTAAATAAAAACCAACATAAAAAATGTCACATTTGATCAGGCACTTTAAAACTTGCTACTAGGCTTAATCGGCATTCTGCTTCTGTGTACGGGTTAGTATATGACGCACGCACTTCGGACGGAACACACTTTATTAATGCTCGGATACATAAAAATACATCGTTAAACACTTTGAACATACTAGAAGTCCGAATGCAGAGAATTGCCGTCCCGAATGATTCCGGAGATGAACGTAATTATTGTATATCCTCCAGGGGTAAAAACAATCTTTTACGCATTATTTTACTGATCATTGCCGTTGGTGGCGTGCTTGTGGCAAATTTGCCTTACGCGACTTTTACCGCTAATTCCAAGATTGCATGTTCTCTTAGCTATTTTTGGATTTTGATGAAATTTAACATACATGCTGCCACGTTCGCAAAAACTATAAAAGTAACACAATGTTAACATGTCATCAACAGTCTTGGGCAGATTTAAACTTGGCATGACTATCACATATGGTAAGTTACTGGTTTACAGTTTGTTTTAGATTTGATTAAAAATAGCTGGCTTACACTCATGTTGTTTTTATTTTCTTGTGTTGTTAATTATTTCTCGGACGTACGTTGTTCGAAGAATGTAATAAAAGCCAAGAGCTAATGTCAATTATTTTGTCGTGTCGTTTGACCGACTGGCGGCCATTCCCCCCTCCCAAATACTTTGTTGGTGTTTCGATTCCAAATAGCCGACTGGCGGTCATGCTGTTTTCATTTTCCTGTGTCAATTTTTCGGACGTAACTTGACCAATATTGTTCAAAAATAGGTAAGACAGGATATGATGGCATACTTAGTGTTATACATATGTATTTAATTTGTTTTTCATTTGAATGACTTTGACCGAAGTGGCTACTTCTGTCCTAAAACATGTTGATATGTTGATTCAATCTTGGTATGAACAATGATTTGTTTTGTGATGTGATTACAAATGTCTAACTATGGGAGCCATGGAGCCATATTGTTTTTATTTGTACGTCAGCTCATCCATTTCACAGACATCGCTTGACATATTTTGTTCAAAACCAAGACATAGGTTTGAGTTTTCAAATGTAACCATTAAGTTATTTATGACACCAAGATCATATATTTCTTGTTCAAAGAACTGTGGCATTTATGTCTTGTTTCATTCCGAAAAAATCACTTATCTCTTTAAAATTTAATGCAATAAAACAACTATACAACCCGCCTAAATAATAAACATATTTTCTTTTAAGATTGGGACATTGATATAACCTACGTGCCTTGCGAACTCCCTAGGGAAATAAAATCCGGTTTCGTCATCTTTGGAATGGAACTCAAAATACGGGGTCTTTGAAAGATTGTAAATTTTGAGAACGGAAATTTCACAGAAAATTTAATTTGAAAAAACAAAATCTGCAAGGAAAATTTTAAAAAAAATGATAATAAAAAATACACATGATTAATAAAGGGAAGCAAAACAAATATTAGAAAGAGCAACATCATCCTGGTAAAAATAATATTTAGCTCAGAATGTGCACAGTTTTTCATTTCAATCTTTGAGTGTCCAACGGTTAACCTTTGCATCAAATAACAGTCAGCCATACAATCAAAACAATCTGCATCTTCTTCGTGGAAACATACTTGGTAGCAGGTGTCGGCATGACTAATACGTAGACTTACTAAAAAAAATAGCAAATTAGACTCGCAGCTCACGCAAAGGTTAAGCTTACAGAAGTGTCCAAATACACCACTAATTTGTTGTTTTTTTCATCCAAAATGCGTAAATAATGAGTGTACTCTTACTCTGTTTTCCAACCAGGACATACTAGATACGGTTATACACTTTACCGTACAATAGATAACCATCGTGGCGCCACGATACGACGCCCGCGCATGTCGAGTGTAATCGCAATAATCCACTTTCGCCCCTGGATTAAATATTGAATGTTGGAATTTTGCCAACAATCTCAGGTGCAATTGGGTTTTAAACGCAGTGTAATGTGCATTAAGGGGACTTCTTTCACGCGTCTCTCATCGTTAGGCTACGTGTCGCAATTGAAATGCTTTCTAATCACGTTAGGTAAAATTCGCAACTCAGACTTTACGTCAACGAGCTTACTACAAGAACGGTTCGTGTACGTATGAAAGCGACAACTAGCTTAATACACTTTGTGTACCTATGAAATTTAAAGATGTAATATGGATATTTTATATGATTATTATACATTAAAACAGTATTGTACACGATGTAAGAAGTGGGCGGCAGTAACATAGCAACTACAAAATGTGTTTACACGAGAGAGGAAATTGCATTTTTTTAATCGGAAACAATGCGGCATATGTAGTCCAAATCCCAATGGGAATTTTCTAGTATGCGTCCCCCTTTCCAATTCAATTTAATTAAATTACCACGTCTGATAACTAATAAGTTTCCATCTATATCTAACGTAATCAATGACTACTTCACCTGCCCCCAGTCTGATTAATTGCTTTGACTATACTAATCGCAGCTCGTAATCGGTTCCTGTTAGTCTCACTTAAAACAAACATTACTCTCGAGATATCAGCGAAATAGAACATGAAGGACGAGATATATGCTTTTTAAATGAGCTATTTGATGGTATTCAAAGTTTGCCATATTACATTCAGAAATTTAGACATTGCAGCTTATCAAAAATTTTCTTGATTTTAAATAACTTTAAAAAATAACCCCTTTTATTCAAAGTTGTGTTAACCGGTGCCATTTGAAACATCTTGTCACCGAGATAACCTTGTATTGACCGGCATTGACCGTCCGTGAGGGAACACTCACTCAGCGTATATCCAGCTAGTCGACGAAATACTTGGATCGTCAATTCTGTGCCCGAGTTCTGGTTGTTCTGAATACAGACCACGGAATTAAATACTTCCTTTGTGCGTCTCGGACGTTGCCTACAGTCCCAATGTTCAATTTTTACTCTACTTATATCATACACTGCCAATGTTCGATTATACCCATCTGCATGTCCTATAGTTCTAATGTCAGATACCCCACCTAAATAACGTAGAGTTCTAATATACAAGTATACTATCACGGGGAAAATTCTTCTCTCTCGGGGTTCTCCACACGTGTCAGGGGGCAATCTCGTCTCGTCTCTATATCTCGTCCCCTTGAGGTATGGGATCGGGAAATTCGCTTATACTTTACAGTCAAATAAGACACACACAACGAAATACGTTTCAGCTCTTGTCTTTGTCGGTCAATCGAGCACTCTATAAGACACAGCGCCCTGGGGAAAAATCCCCAAGACTATCGCAAGGCTGACCCAAGACTCTTTTAGACTGCGTCAACACTCGCCCCAAGGCTCTCCAGGACTGCTCTAGACTTAGACTGCGTCTATCGTGGAGTACTTGCCAAGACCAACTCAAACTCTCTTTATTCATTTTCAAAACTCTAACCAATTACAAAACAGTAAAAAGAATCTAGGGCGTAACCTTCAATCATAAAGCCAATCACACTAAGTACTGAATACGTCATATCTTTTGATTAATCGTTCACTACATTAATAACTATGGATACCAACTGTCAGAATGAGTAGTCTGAATAGCGGCGGTTATCTGGTAATTAGTTCCAAATCACTGAGCCAAGTTCCGTCCAAAACTTCAAATAGGCCTAAACGATGACAGACATAACACAGCAATTCGCTCGTAATCAACTAATTAAGTCGGTCAACAGATACGCAAAAACTAATTCATGACAATACCTCCAATAGAGCAGGTCCGATAGTTCCAGTGTTTGATTATACCCCCACCTGCATACCATACAATTGCAATGTTCATTTGTCACATTAATGACCCAACAATGAATTTTACACACGTGATCGCCATAAACAAGAAATAATGTCATTTGCAGTAATAACTAGCATGTCAAATTCAAGTTTATTATGAACAAGCACAACAATATCCAATATAGAAATTACAGATTGCCTTACATAATTAATCTGCTATTCTTCTGATTTCCGGTCTTACTTTATCACTCAATGGTAATTTTCTGGATTCCAATTGCATAGTTGTACATAACTGCATGGTAGTCTTCAGTATGACAACGTTTTTATTAATACCAGATATTTCTCTGATTGCTGTCCCTGATGAAATAGTCTTCTGTCGTTCATTATGTTTCGTCTTGTAGAACTTGCAACGATCGTCGAGACTTATATTTATCTCTTGTGGTAAACCTGTGTCCTTGTCTTACGCGACATAATGTGTGTGTTGTTCCTCCTATTCTTCTCTGATCTGTAGAAGGTTTGCCGAAACTCTTTAGTCGGTTTTTCAATAAATATGTTTACATTGAAAAACATGTACTGTCTCTCCAACCTCCAATGGAGTAAAGAAAATCTTTGTGGGAGTGGAGTCAGATAGTTTTTCTTGTTCTTCCTCTATTCTGCTTCCCACAATTTCATGACGTTTCCTACAACTGTCACAACTCTCCCTGCAAATGTGCATAATACCCAAACAATAAACACTACAGTGTTTCTAGAGTTGTAGCACTCTCTATCATTTGAATGACTGATAATGATATTGGCAATTGTCCTTCTTAATCTATCTGATTTTCTGTTTAAATTTGCCCCAAAAGCTTCACAATTCTGCTGTTGTGTGATTCACTTGGTCTAGTATTGCATTATGGATTGAATAGAACACTATGAGAGCAAATAATTACCGGCAAACGAACATTCACATAGCAAACGTAACAGAATATTCAAACTTGCGCACATGGCGCTTCACTGGAAGCGACGAGCTAATCACTCAATCATACTAACCTCCCAAAAGTCACCCCGAAATAGTGAGCTTGCTTCCAGCAATTCTTACATGTTTTGCATGGTCTGCATGCAGCCCTCACGAAGTACAATATCTGTACACAAACTTCTGCAGTTTTTTGTTAGTTTGATCAAGAAATACTTGAGTAGATCTGTAGGAAAAACATGTACTGATTCACTCTTGTTATCTTTGGTACGAATTCTACAAAATCCATGCGTAACTGTTGTAATATATACGTTGGGACATACAGATCACCTTCTGGGGGGTGACCAGGTATCATCTATTTTCATTTTCCTCCGCAAGCAGGTCTCACATGATTGACACGGTGAATAAACATCACTTTTCTAGTGAAACCACAAGAATCAAGAGACAATTGGAGTTTTCATCTTTGCTTGACAGAAATACATGATCTACTTCTGAACTAGATATGACACTTTGTTGAACCTGTTTATCTTTGCTCTGACTAACGGATACAAGTAAACCATTATACAATCTTAACCAACTACCCTTCCCACATTTGATTACACAATTATGCATAATATCTGCATCTCTTGTATATATATATATATATATATATATATATATATATGTATATATATCTCAAAGTCATAGCATTATCTATGGTGCCTGTGAGAGTGCAACATATACCATCATTAATTTAATGTCAAATTTATAGTTATCATGTCATAGTGATAAGCAAGCTTCCCTGAAGTTTCCTTCAGCTGCTGCAAGCATGTGATCAATATTTGATAACAGTTCGACTGAGCAGCTTCCAAACTAATGTCTCTCACATCAGTTCAACCACAAACTCTTCATTGGTACATTGTTATAAGTGCAGTTGTCAGTTTCAACTTAAGAGTCTCAAATGCCATGCTGTAAGCATGAGTAAGTTCAGATACAAAAAGTCATTGAACACAGGAAATTTACAAATCCAAATATTAAATATCTCACAATAATCAAAAACAATTCAAAGTACAAAATAACTATAATGACAAATATATTACACAACATAGTCAAATCAGTGAGAGAAAATGTATGGACCCCATCGTGTACATGATGCACATTCGGTGACACCCATGAACCATCATATATTTCTTCATAATCAAATGTTTCTTGTTTAAAACTTGATAGTTACATCAGACAATTGACACTGATGTCATCTGAGATCATCTGTGTATCAATGTTATTGTATTTACGTAACTACAAGTTCATTGCATCTACCAGAAACCCAATTAAACTAGTCAGTCTCTACATACAGAACTCTATTCGTTTGGACGAAATGAGAAAATGGCTTTTAAAAAGTTTGTTTATGTACAACAGACAGGGGCTTAGCAATTGAGCTGGGATATATATATATAAATCATAATACGGTGAGAGTGAAATATTTCTGTTGAAAATTGACATTATTAAATAATTAAAAATCATCGCTTTTCATATAGTTTGTAGAAAGCTGACCCTTAGACTCAGGTTCAACGGTATATATAATTGGAATATACTCACTAAAATGAAATTGATCAAAAATTACATCATAAATATATCTAATTATGAAATTAAAACATTTATACAAATAAAGGAATGTTAATCATCAATGGAGCACAATTTGCTACCATTGGAATGGCGATATTTTGTTGAAAAAAATATCCTCCAAACTTGTCAATAAGCACACTGATAATGTCAGCTTTTGTGTAGAAAAGATTTGCATCAGTCTTGTTTTTAACAAAGTAAGTAAATAAATGACAAAGTATCATATCAAACCACTATATAGCAGTTAATGTTCTTAATAAGTAACTTTATTATGTTGCATAAACATATTGCTAACTGTCTTGTCTGCAACAATATCATTATGAAGATCATAGCAATTGAGTGCATCATGATCTTTAAAGACTAACTTTGTCGTTTGTTAATGCATGACTCAAGTCTATAGGTGTGACAATCCACTTCATTTCTGATCAGCAAAACTATAAATATTCTAATATGCCATTCCTATAAACCGACATAACTCTGCAGTAGGATATTTGTTGAGAAAGCCAGTTGGCCATGTGTGGGCCATGATACTTGGCAGCACATACAAAGTTTACCAAATACTGCTTTCCGATGTTTGAGATGCTTGAATGTCAAAACTGTATGAGTACACAATGTTACAAGAACTCAGTGGTGATGTCACCAGTCTCTGAAATGTAGCTTGGCCACTTTTGATTCCAAAAGGCATGGTATAAAATTGAAAGAAACTTTTATGAGCTTGTCAATTTCTTTTATTTGCAGCTGCCAATAGACGTAGATTAAAGGATTGTCAACATCATGTACTGGCTCATTCATATAACACTTGACAATTGTGTGTCATTTTCAACTATGAAAACAGTTACACACATTAACCTTGATAATATTGATACTGACTTACCAGCATGTAACGACAGACATTTGGTTATATTTGTTTCACTCATGAATTTCTTCTGTAATATTAAATCTGAGTCATAATATGAGTACGTATATCAAGTTCCAATTGTCCCTTCAAACTCAATTTGTTTTAGTTAAACGTTCTTCTAATGCTATTATGGGATTGGTTAATTGAATTTAACCTGAGCCTGACCATTAAACATGAGACGTTTCCCAGGTTTGCATCAGCCCAGAAATCGATGAGAATTTGATGACCTTGTCTGACCTTCCTATCAATTTGATAAGAAAAGCCTGTCCACAGTTAAAACAGCTCTGTTGATTACCCATGTCCTTCAATACTATGGTTTGGTTTGAATCACAGCAGCAACTATAAATGTGGCCATTTTTTCTGTAGCAACTGTAATATTCCCAGCATCTATGGCTGTTTCAACAACTTCGACTAATACACAATTTCTCTTTAATAGCACGGAACGTTTAACCAAGTCACCCCTCGCTGTTATCCGGGTTAATTTGGTATTTATCTCACTATGCAATGAAGTACGAAAATTGCTAATTGCCACTGCTTGTCGTGCTTCTTCATCAGCAATTTGGAGATATACGTGATATAAGATTCAAAATAGCAAATTGTAGCTCTTGCGGAAACTCTCACTTATTTTTATTACATTCAGTGAGTTCTTGCTGATACTTCTGCGTGGCTGTTTTCAATTACTTTAACGTGTATACCAGGGTTTTTGATGCGTTATCAAATGTGTCCATAAGTTACATTCAATGACAAAAAAAGGCAAATTTCTTCCCTTACTTAGAAACACAAATATACCTTCCTTGACCGATGTCATGTGACTATGGTACTGTCTTTATGTCCCATGTCTTCACATTGGAAGCCATACTTATTTGTAGAATCATACTCATAAGTTCTTGAAATTACCTTTATTGTCTGATTTACCTGGATTCCAATCGTCTGTCCCCAGTGTTAGGGGTATACATGAGTACTCTGGCAACCTCAGGCAGTTAATATTTACAGAATTACAATACTCGAATGGCTTGTATCGTCATCTTAATATTTTTAAATGGACGCATACTGAGTGAGTACATCATACTAGTATTCCGGTCGAAAAGATTATGGTATATTCTCAAACATTATGTAATGTACTACGAATACATGCTATACAATTCTAAAATATACTAACAGAGTGCGTGATTCTAATAAATAAAATAAAATAAAATAAAATAACAACATCGATTATATACAGTTTACGTAGTTCTAATATTCTGCTATATCCCATCTACATGATGTTCAATTATATTCTTTCCAATCCACCCTGAAATCGTCAGTGTTCATAGACAATATAAATCAGGCTGATTTCTTTGAACAGAAATGCAATGACACAAATGCTGCTGCATATATTACAACATAAATAGAATGCGAAACACGTTGGTCTGTATGTAACGTTAATTAATATTATGTAACTCAATAACACCATGATGAAGTCGCATTATATTTATTCAGTATTTGGAAAAGAAATTCAATACACCAGTAAACAGCATAATATTAAATTAATGTATTTTCCTTATAGAAATTCCATATTATCCAATATTATGATATTTATAATAAAGTTGTATTCATACAGTGCACAATGAATTTTAATAACACAAAACCAGTTTAATATAGTAATCGCACGCCAGAAGGGTTTGATAAGTATAATGGGATAGATTGCAATCTTGCATTTATATTGGAATATATAGAGTATCGTACTACGCTATATTGAGAAAATGTTGTATTAATTGTCAAATGTTTTTCTAACAACATTTCCTTCGGAAGTATCTAAATATCATATTCAAAAAATAGAACAAACGCTTTATTGCAAAGGGTCAATAATCGAAAATAACGTATACTATTCCTGCGAAATAAACAATAAAGTTGTGTATACGCCTTTTTGTTGTGTTACCATACGATCGCAATATGTCGCACTTGGTCTACAAGGAAAATCATGTTGTTGTTTTTTGTTTTTTATGCTTGACTTCGCATGCTATTAATGAATCAGTTCTGTGTAACGTATAATGTATTTTAGAATAAAAAATACAGTTTATTTGTTCATGAAAAGTGTTTTGTTTATTTTGGCCGTAAAGGTGGGTCATTCGTTCTTAGGGAGCGACCCCATCGTCAACTATGAGATCATTGCTATTTTAACTTCTCATCTAAAACATTTCAGCAATTTGGTATCCACAGTTCACAATTACACAGTATTTGTATTTACTGCTCTATTGAACTGTGTTTACGACAATACGACTTCGTAGTTCTGTAAAGCAATGTATGATAATACATTTAATGGAATGACTGGTTAGAGGTTAATATACTTATTAGTCATTAAATCGCCAGCAACAGCAACATCATTCAGGTAATTATTATGTCGTCACTTGTTTGCCAGATATCTTGTAAATACCTTTGCTGTTGAGTTTGCTATATGACATATATATAGCACTTTGAGAATAAAATGCGATCGGTCACATGACCAGCTGTTTATAGATTGTTACCCCTTATAAGCTACGTCTACGCCAAGTTCATATATTGACCCTCTCCATCAGTGTACGCGAACACAAACAGTTTATTAGTTTTGAATAATTCAGCTTTACAAGCGCCATGCATAAATGCCACGTGTTCACATTCCGAGTGAGTAATTAATACAACAAACCCATGACAGTATGACGTCAAATAATCTCTTTATTAGACTTATCGAAAAACACGGAAAAGATAAGCGACTTATTGGCGACTGGATGCCAATATCCTACTTAATACTGATTACGAAATTGTGTCAAAATGTATTTCTCTGCATATAGAAACATTTCAAGAATTATAAGATTACAGACCCATTGGCGACGGTATTCCTGTTATCGAAAGAGTTCTATTGATCTTGACTGCCTTCTATATATCACACGTTTACGCCGTTAGACACCTTGAAGTATATTTGGGAGCGACAGGGGAATTCAATTGCGACGTATATATTAAGTATAGATCCAGAATATCTACTTGTCTCGCTTCGAAAAAGGATTCCAGAAAACCTCAAGTAAGATGAATATGAAAAGGGTCCAATGGGAAGTGGGAAATATGAGAAGCACAGGAAACAACTTTGAAGAGGCGCATTGTAAATATCAAACAAACGTGGATGAAAAATACTTCGTCAAGCAGAAACCGTGAGAACTTAAGCTCAATAACAAACACAGTGTATTAGAGGTAAAACAGTATAACAAATGCTCTGGATATGGAAAACATATGAAGGAATCAACGACGATGAACATTTTCAAAATCTTAGAACTATTGTTTAGTTTGTGTAACATAATCTTTCTGGAATAGAAATGGTGTGCATACATACCTATTATTTCATAATCACAAAATATTCGATCATGTTCGACAGAATTGTAATAGTTTGACAGCTCAAAATTTGTGATAGTAATAAAATAATGATAGAGAATCACGTACCTGCTTTCCCATGATGTTTGTTAATCATCAATTAATCAGCAGCAGCAAGCATATAATGGGCATAGATCCTATGAATGGTAAACACATATTACGTCTATAAATATACTATAGTGCGCATTTGCTAGGTCATTTACCTTTGACGGTTGCGACCTAGAAACTACTAGTATGTAATCCGTCCACTGTCTGCAGCTATTGGTGAATAAGATATAACATACGCCTAAATATTTAACGGTTTGAAGCCGGGCAACTTGGTAATAAAGTGGCCTATCTATGATTACTTCATTGTGGCATACCTGTGGGTATTCCATAGTGTTGAAACTATTACTCCCAGTATTGCAATGAAGCGACTCCACGTTCGAACATTTGTTTCAAACGCCGTTGCATTATTGTTTAGAACCAACAACTTGCATATTTAGTGTGGAGATTATAAACTTATATTTCAGGAAATTGATAAATAGATGGTTTACTTATTGTATTTAGTCGAGGCGACTTTGCAATGCTTTAACCGTGAGAGACATCCCTGGTAAGCACTTGATCGTATCAGCGACTGCAGCGATTGGTTGATCACATGTTTACGCCTTGGAGACTTGACTTTGTAACCTTTGTAAGGGAAGTATGAGAGAACAGTACAGTGAGCCGGGGGTTTGCTTAGCTGACTGTTTGGCAGAATAAAGCTGGACTATCTGTAATGAATTAAATGTGTATTCCTTTGGGTCGAATCTGGTATCTGTACGTGAAAGTGTTATCAGCTAAGTGAGTCAAGTTCCCCGAACACAAAGCCAGGGTTCATAACAGAATAATCCGCCACACTCGCCATTCCTTTCTTACGTAGCAATGTACTAAAATTAGAATAGATACAGTAATTTAAAGAAGCATCGGCCTTATCATGAGGCTATTTAAGTCTACTTTAACACATGGAATTGTTTTCGTGTAATTGAAAATTCTCCTTAACTGTTGCATCCCATTTGAATTGATTTTCTTTACCGGCATATATGTAACCTTTTGTCAAATGTCATATTTCTAGTGGAAATTTCACCAATGCTACCAATTACTTTTTTCCAGGTTGCCGAACCTGATTTATTAAATGTATTTCTTTTGACGTGGGAATAATCCAAAAGCTACAATAGAAACCGACTCGAATAAGATGTAATGAACATCTGCGGTACATATATGGAAATATACTACGTCATGTCCCGTTGCACGCATGGGGTGAGTATTGATTCTGCCACATTATAATACACGCAGAAGATATTGGTAGATCTACAGCCTTAATTCTGGTGTGTCAGTTAATCTATCGTTTTCCTCATTATATTTGCAGATTTGGCTTTGCAAACTTGAAATTCTTATTGTGTTTTTATTGTTAGTTCGCCTTTTATATCTGAAAAATGGGTTAAAACATCATTTACGTTAAATCACGTAGTGTAACGAACAATATATGTAGTCTGCATGAAGATAG
Source organism: Saccoglossus kowalevskii (assembly GCF_978046115.1). NCBI lineage: Eukaryota > Metazoa > Hemichordata > Enteropneusta > Harrimaniidae > Saccoglossus > Saccoglossus kowalevskii. The sequence continues at coordinate 30,087,892 of NC_140648.1, read as the reverse complement.
TGCTGGTGAATATCGGCGGATGTAATACGTATTATTTATGTAAGACCATGCGCTGTAAGTCTTAGACCTCGTACTTACAACTTATGTTGGATCACTTACTGTCTATGTTAAACCACGATCATATACTGCCATAGGCCGTCGTACTTGTTTACGCTCGTACGCGTGCGCAGTGACTGGTTGGTAAGAACCGATGGAGATCTGCTGTTGTTAATAATTATACATGTACGTGTTGCAGTTGATAAAACAACATATGGGAAACAAGCATGCTCTTACACGTGAGCGACATGTTTCATTAAACATTCACATGCAAAGGGGTTCAAACTCGAGGGTTCAAATAGCGAATTAAAGTCATTCATGGGTAACCAGAAACGAAGTATTTTTTGTTTTTAGAATATGAATGTTTATTTACATCGCTATCTCAGGCGATTTCAACATTCAGAAGATAATGGGCGGTGGTCGTCGCGCAGCGTCCTGTTCGATATACGACAAACACAATGCGAGTAAAATACTTTGTTTGTTTACATGAAATTCGAACACGCGCTGTGTGACGACCACCGCCCTTTAACCAATCGACCTTGTCGGATTCAGTCGCATAGACGTTCACACCATTCAAACGCAAGACCATCCAGTACGTACGACATATTAGTATATACAGTATCACACGTTTTAATAAGGGAAATCTTGCCCTCGGAAATCTTATTTTAAGTTTTGACTATTTGATTTGTACGTTTCCGTTCGTTTTCTGAATTTCTTCAATAATTTACTATTTAAAGAGGACCTAAATATTACAAAGCAGAAGGATAGAATGTATTTAATGTGTTATGTTATTCCACTTCTCACTTGTCCCTGCTGCAATGAACAACGAATTGAAATTTTTTCCAAGATTTCCAAGCAATATACATCTACATATCCTATGAATAGTGTGATCTGCCTGAAACTGTGACAAATAATTCTCTTAGTAAACTTGAATTTGTTAAAACTTTAGTAATAATATTATGAATTCAAACCAGACTTTTCAACTTAAAATTATAATTCTGGATATTAAGGAAGGTCGTTACTAAGGAACGTGCTTCACTGGATGTTTCTGAATCTGTTTAATAATAAGTTGGACTGAGAAAGTGTATATTCACCAGGAAAAGTATGAAGATAATAGCGCCATCTAGTGTCATAGGGTGCCTAAAATTGAGTAATTCACCGCATACTAGTATAATAATAATAGTAATCAATTGGTAAAAGTTGCTCTGACCGATATACATAAAGTAAAACTATAATTGGTAATAATTAAAACAACAATTATCAAATATTATCTACTATATATTATATTAACAATAAGTTATTACCTCTAAAAAATTTTCATATGGTTTTAAACAAGTGAGAATCGGCCAGTTTATCACAAAAATACTGTTTGAACAAATAACATTGAATTAAGTATCCGGCAGATTGATTGATTGATTGATTGACAGACAATTGAAATGTTCATGATTTCTATTTAAATTTTGATAATAACGACACAACACTTTCTTGTAACTTTCATAAACCTTATTTCGTTTATATTGATCAGTAGTTTTAACAAAATAATGAGTTCCAGATCTTGATTTTGAGATATTTGTTTGATAATTCAGCTGACGAATAATAGTTGTTTTGGGAACAATAGTGTTGCATGTAGTAGCTATGGAAATACTGTACTGATGAAAAAAGTTGAAACATAGTTGGAATGGAAAGTTTGCTGTTATGTTAACCAGACTTGTTGGGAGATTACAATTTTGATTTTCAAGAGAAAGACATTGAATATCGTTTCCCTCAATATGCATCACAATTTGTCCGGTACTATCCGTGAATGGCATCTAAATGTGTATCAATATGGCGAATGTCATATAAGGCGATAGACTGTTCTGCTTAATTAGTGAAAGTTTGTCTGCAGAGCAAAGCAGTATTTTGTAAATCAGCTTACTCGGTCGTTTATTATTATGTGAAATCTGATTAGAAGCATAACAGTTTAGAATAACTCTGAGTGAAAGCGGAAAGTCTTTTGGAACAAACATTGTCTGTTATTGAGGTTTAAGGCAATTGGCAGTAATCCGACAATCCTTAAAGTTTTGCAAAAATCTTTCTTCTGCGCATTATTAGATTTATTTTTTCTAATAATGTAATATCTGATTTTCCCTGATATATATTTTTTTGAAATGTGATTACGGAAGCTATTTTTAACTTCAATGAATTAGGGACGCCATGTGTTACAAGTAAACATAGTGGAACAGATAAGAGAGTATGTTTTCATAATAACTTTATTGCTCAACTGAAAGAAGAACGTATAGTGGTATCGAGTTAACCTGAAAGGAAATGAAGCAATAGAGTCATCGCCTTATACATAAAAGCATACAACCCACGCGAATAGAACCTCCAACGACCGACCGAGCTATAATATAAAAATTCAATATAAAAAAGCGATATTTCAGTGTACCTGCCCATATACAACTCTAAGCTATACAACCTACCCTCTTTGCAAACATCATATCTTAATACATTATTTCGTCCTTTCCCCAAATACATACAAGTTCTTTTATACATAACGTGTTTATACGTAAACCTAAACAGTTAAAACGAAATAGTATGTTTCCATCTTTGAACACATGATTAAAGGCGTATTGAATTTGTTCTACCTTTTACAGATGTGTTTACTTTGTTTTGTTCCGACGCAGACTAATAAAAAACAATAATACAATGTGTTTGTAATGTGTTCCGGATTAATAAAACCTAAATCTGTTTCTATGACTATATTAAAATTTCCTTAATCTCAGATTGTGTTTAGTTGGCCATTTGGTTGCACAGTTGACCTCGTAATGCCACGATGCGTGCAGCTGTTTAATTACAATGTGTGACTGGGGTATTTGTTGATTGTGTTCAGGCAATATTTGGTAACAAAAAAGAAAAGCTTTCGACTTAGATTGAAATACATTCACCTGAATCGGAACGAAAAAAAACAACAGTCAGATTTATCATTTTCCAGATTGAAAGTATATCTTTCGATTTTGTTCTAGTTTGCTCGGCCAAAGCAGCGTTGACACAAATCACGCCGCCCTCTAGTGACGAATTCATTTCTGTGACGTGGTGTATAACATATTACAACGTCGATAATGATTTGAGCTGCAAGTCTTTAAAGAATTACTATATTCTAAATAATGAACAATTGCACAAACAAACCAGAGTTGCTTATTTGAGTGTACATGGTAGGCCATATAAGTCATCTAGTGACGTCATAGAAGTGCTCGGTCGCTTGAGGGCGTGATTTTGTATTGGACTTGTTGTTTGTTGTTTACACCAGGTGAGCGCATCATAACTTATGTATTGATGCAAATGGTTCAGCGTCCACGTGACAATCTCGATGTAATACAATTTGTGAGGGGAAATTTCGCGTTGTCATTATACTCATATACGAACAGTGGTGGTTCGTGTACCGCCATCTACAACACGTACGAGTTGGAAGCTTTTCTAAGGGACGACTTTATCAAAAGGTATTGGAGCAGGAAGCAGACCCAATGATAAGCCCGAAGGATGTTTCTTAGTATTAACTGACAATTCCTTCCGTCAAAATTGGTACCAATGCAGGTTCTTCGTGATTATATTATATGACGTGAACCCTTCATATAAAAGTGACCAATATATTTCCTGTATATCCCCAATTACATTTAACGTTGGTGGCGCCGTAGTTTAACACTTATGAACACTTAGGGAATGACCATTTATTACTCCTGAGGGGGGGGGGGGACAAAACAGAGGGGGTCAGCATATTTCCCAAAGCCTCAAAGGGAGCAGTGACTTTTATCAAGCCTGAAGGGGGGCGAATACTATTCTCTTATTGATTGACACACAATTTTTTTTTACTTTACGCCTTTTTTTGAACAAAAAGTAAATAAACTGAATACATTTAAACATAATAAGATAAACATATACATATAGAAAGTATTTTGAAAATAATATATATCACAAAAATAAACATGAAATGTCAGTACATGCAAATCTCTATGTGTAAATATAATTAAAATAAGTATCCATTATTGCAAAACAGGTCTTATTAAAGCTGACAATCCATCTACACAGCCACCTAAACCACTGACAACAGACCATCACCAAGAGAAACATCCTCATTGCCACCAACACAAGTGGTATTAGACCCACTACGATCACTAGTGACAAAATCATCACTACCACCTACACCAAAGCCCCATTGCTATCACCAGTAACAACATCCTTATTACACCCAAGAAAAGTGGCATTGGACCCACTACCATCGTTACCATTGTCACCTACACCAGACCTGCTGCCACTGCATGTAGGCCTCCCAACATCATCACTACCAACCGCACCATATTCATCAGACCCACTGCTATCACCAGTACAAACATCCTCATTGCCAAAAACAAAAGCAGCACCAGACCCACTACCAACATCATCAGGATAAAGATTAGCATTTTCATCTTCACTACTTGTACTGCCTTCTTACAAATTATTTTCAAATGAATGAATGCATCATCAAACTATGCTCCTTATATAACTTTAACATTTGAGTTTTCGCTGCACCATTTGCTAAAAAGAACAAATTTCGTTTTGAAACAGTAGAAAGCTAATATATCTTCTGTTTTGAAATTTCATTGATATCAGTAGGGAAACACTGAGAGGACGTTATCATTTGTAGGAGACGCATAACCCCATTTGAAAATCTGTCCTTTCTCTGTTTTTTAGCCTTTCTTCGTTTTTCTTTTTTACTCCTAGCCTTTTCTCTAGGGGCACCAGACACCATTCCACGGAAAAGGTCCTCTAACAGTGACAGTGCTATGTTAGAAGACACTGTAGTAACCAGGTCTGGACGACAAGCAGGCTCATGGAAACATGCAACTCATCGCAAAATATAAATCATTTTAAAGCAACACAAGAATTTTCAGTTTAATTACTATTTTGTTTAATTTACCAATTATCAGCTAATAACCAACACTTAGTACAGCATTGTCAAATCAGTCTGATTACACCGAAAAATGATTAAAATGGCTCACCCTAAAAAAAGATTGTGGCCATGTAGAAAAAGATTAATAAAATACATGAAGTTAGATTTGTTGGCCTTGGGTGCATAACCTTGTTCAGTTAAGAGACTGTTCTAATTTATAACATTGACTTTCTTTAGGAAAGTGAGTAGAACTGTTAATATAAATTTCAAAATATTATATGTCGATTTGTGTATTAAAAATTCACAGAAATGAAATCTGTCGAAAAAGTAGTGCATAGTGGATTGTTTGTAGTAGTGCTTATTTATCAAAATAATAAAGTAAAACATTTTATCTGATAAGGATATATCCACAAATTAGACAAACTGAAGTCTCCTCTCACTAAATAACGTTCACAAGTATTTTTGTTTCGTATAGATGTAAAAGATCAATAAAAATACATGAAAATATATATATAGAGAGGAGGATTACACATTTTTAATTTTTTATAAAGGGGCACCCTCTTCTACAAAATTAATAAAGGGGGTCCACCGAGAATTGCTCGACCCCCCTTAGGAATAATAAATGGTCATTCCCTTAGATGAGTTATATTAATGACTTATATCACTAAGCAAGTAACCAACTTTCACACTTACATCCATGTATGATTTAACGCGCACAGGGATTATTAATTCATCTTCCCACGTAATATTACGTTACCAAGTGGGTAAAGATCAGATGGCTACAGTTATCGTGTTCCCAACAGACACTGCTTACATGCTGACTGCCATATGCTGACCTTTCCACAGACTTTCACATAACTAGGCCAGTATTTATATTTAATGATAAATCGTTAATCATGGATAGCTTAACATTTCCAATCAAAATGACAACACGAGTATTAATTTTATGAAATATTTCTTTCTCTCTAGAATTATAGAAACACAAAATCAGTTATTGTAATATATTTACGTAGCCAGTGAATATTTATAAAATAATTTGCCATGCTGTTAATAATGCATTGCTTTGCACGTTCACATTTTGATATCAGATATCAAACGAGTGGGGTCACACCCTCAATTAATATGCAACAAATAATTGGTAAACTATCCTGTATAAAGTAAAAATATATATATATATTTTTATTTTAAAGCGCGGTAGTCGCCACGCTGCGCATGTGCGAGATATATGGATCTCATATAAACAAAGATGGCGACTTTAACTGTTGCGCAGATCAACGAGTACGAACTGAGACGTTTCCAAGCTTTAATTAGATAATTTTAATGTTATTCGAAGGTATCGAAGGAGTCACCGGCGGTAATCAGTGCATGTCGCGCCCAGGTCAAACTTCATACTTGTGATTTCCATTTGAAGAGCGCATTGGATTGTGGGGAAACAAATGTTATTAACACAAATGTCGCACATGCGACGACTACCGTGATTTAAGATTTATTCAGTGGATGGGTTATAAAGGCCACATTTCAAATCTTAACATCAATAAAAGGTGTAATAATACATTGAAACACTATTACATATTGAATTTACGAGCCATCAAGCATGTAAAATATACATTTGTCACATTCTGTTGATGTCATACTGTTAACAGAATTAACGAATTATCGATTTTTTGCGATTTGAGGCATTTGTGGAGAATGTCACGAAAGTCACTAATACTGGTACGCAATTTTTTTCTGACTCACGGAAATCTGTCTGTCGCGAAATTAAAGCGTTTAAAATAGATTTGTTCAACAATATAAGATAACACTAATTAATAATAATAATTACTCATTAATAACAATATTTTAGTATGGTATATTCACCATAAAAATATATCGCATATAAAATAAAATAAAAACAAATGTTATCAATATATCAGACATATAATAAATATTTAAAAATCAATTAGCGTTGTCTTTTTGCATTAATTTTACATCTTACCAAGTAAGGTACATTTTCAAATATCATTATAGAAGCATAGAAGTATAAACGTATGATAAATGTACTTAATATCCATCGTTTTAAATGCATGGATGCGTACTCCTTTCCATGCATTGGGTGGCAACCAACTAAGTCACAAATACGAAATTTCCAAACGTTTGCACCTGTCTTCACTAACATGTTCTGAGATAGTTATTTGAAAAGAAATGGTTAACTAGATATGCATTACAAATATACCCACCGGAATACTGATTATTTGCTGTAATGTACATGCTTTAAATCAACTAGCTAGGAAGTACAAATATAACCACCAGAATACTGATTATTTGCTGCAATGTGCATGCTTTAAATCAACTAGTAAGGAAGTACAAATATACCAACCAGAATACTGATTATTTGCTGCAATGTGCATGCTTTAAATTAACTAGTTAGGAAGTACAAATATACGCACCACTATACTGATTATTTGCTGCAATGTGCATGCTTTAAATCAACTGGTTAGGAAGTACAAATATATCCACGAGAAAGCTGATTATTTGCTGCAATGTGCATGCTTTAAATCAACTAGTTAGAAAGTACAAATATACCCACCAGAATACTGATTATTTGCTGCAATGTGCATGCTTTAAATTAACTAGTTAGGAAGTAGAAATATACCAACCAGAATACTGATTATTTGCTGCAATAAGCATGCTTTAAATCAACTAGTTAGGAAGTACAAATATATCCACAAGAAAGCTGATTATTTGCTGCAATAAGCATGCTTTAAATCAACTAGTTAGGAAGTAGAAATATACCCACAAGAATACTGATTATTTGCTGCAATAAGCATGCTTTAAATCAACTAGTTAGGAAGTACAAATATACCCACCAGAATACTGATTATTTGCTGCAATGTGCATGCTTTAAATCAACTAGTTAGGAAGTAGAAATATACCCACCAGAATACTGATTATTTGCTGCAATAAGCATGCTTTAAATCAACTCGTTAGGAAGTAGAAATATACCCAGCAGAATACTGATTATTTGCTGTAATGTGCATGCTTTAAATCAACTAGTTAGGAAGTACAAATACACCCACCAGAATACTGATTATTTGATGCAATGTGTATGCTTTAAATCAACTAGTTAGGAAGTACAAATATACCCACCAGAATACTGATTATTTGCTGCAATGTGCATGCTTTAAATCAACTAGTTAGGAAGTACAAATATATCCACCAGAATACTGATTATTTGCTGCAATGTGCATGCTTTAAATCAACTAGTTACGAAGTACAAATATATCCACAAGAATACTGATTATTTGCTGCAATAAGCATGCTTTAAATCAACTAGTAAGGACGTACAAATATACCCACCAGAATACTGATTATTTGCTGCAATGTGCATGCTTTAAATCAACTAGTTAGGAAGTACAAATATATCCATGAGAAAGCTGATTATTTGCTGCAATAAGCATGCTTTAAATCAACAAGTAAGGAAGTACAAATATACCCACCAGAATACTGATTATTTGCTGCAATGTGCATGCTTTAAATCAACTAGTTTGGAAGTACAAATATACCCACCAGAATACTGATTATTTGCTGCAATAAGCATGCTTTGAGTCAACTAGCTAGAAAGTACAAATATACCCAGCACTATACTGATTATTTGCTGCAATGTGCATGCTTTAAATCAACTAGTTAGAAAGTACAAATATACCCACCAGAATACTGATTATTTGCTGCAATGTTCATGTTTTAAATCAACTAGTTAGGAAGTACAAATATACCAACCAGAATACTGATTATTTGCTGCAATGTGCATGCTTAAAATCAAATAGCTAGGAAGTACAAATATATCCACGAGAAAGCTGATTATTTGTTGAAATGTGCATGCTTCAAATCAACTCGTTAGGAAGTACAAATACACATACCAGAATGATGATTATTTGCTGCAATTTGCATGCTTTAAATCAAATAGATAGGAAGTACAGATATACCCACAAGAATGCTGATTATTTGCTGCAATGTGCATGTTTCGAATCAACTAGTTAGGAAGTACAAATAAACCCACCATAATGCTGATTATTTGCTGTACTGTGCACGCTATAAATCAACTATATAGGAAGTACAAATATATCAACGAGAAAGCTGATTATTTGCTGCAATGTGCATGGTTTAAATCAACTAGTTAGGGAATACAATTATACCCACAAGAAAGCTGATTATTTGCTGCAATGTGCATGCTTTAAATCAACTAGTTAGGGAATACAAATATAACCACCAGAATACTGATTATTTGCTGCAATGTGCATGCTTTAAATCAACTAGTTAGGAAGTACAAATATATCCACGAGAAAGCTGATTATTTGCTGCAATAAGCATGCTTTAAATCAACTAGTTAGGAAGTAGAAATATACCCACAAGAATACTGATTATTTGCTGCAATGTGCATGCTTTAAATCAACTAGTTGGGAAGTAGAAATATACCAACCAGAATACTGAATATTTGCTGCAATGTGCATGCTTTAAATCAACTAGTTTGGAAGTACAAATATACCCACCAGAATACTGATTATATGCTGCAATGTGCATGCTTTAAATCAACTAGTAAGGAAGTACAAATATACCCACCAGAATACTGATTATTTGCTGCAATGTGCATGCTTTAAATCAACTAGTTAGGAAGTACAAATATATCCACGAGAAAGCTGACTATTTGCTGCAATAAGCATGCTTTAAATCAACAAGTAAGGAAGTACAAATATACCACCAGAATACTGATTATTTGCTGCAATGTGCATGCTTTAAATCAACTAGTTAGGAAGTACAAATATATCCACAAGAATACTGATTATTTGCTGCAATAAACATGCTTTAAATCAACTAGTAAGGACGTACAAATATACCCACCAGAATACTGATTATTTGCTGCAATGTGCATGCTTTAAATCAACTAGTTAGGAAGTACAAATATATCCACAAGAATACTGATTATTTGCTGCAATAAACATGCTTTAAATCAACTAGTAAGGACATACAAATATACCCACCAGAATACTGATTATTTGCTGCAATGTGCATGCTTTAAATCAACTAGTTAGGAAGTACAAATATATCCACCAGAATACTGATTATTTGCTGCAATGTGCATGCTTTAAATCAACTAGTTAGGAAGTACAAATATATCCACAAGAATACTGATTATTTGCTGCAATGTGCATGCTTTAAATCAACTAGTAAGGAAGTACAAATATACCCACCAGAATACTGATTATTTGCTGCAATGTGCATGCTTTAAATCAACTAGTTAGGAAGTACAAATATATCCACAAGAATACTGATTATTTGCTGCAATAAACATGCTTTAAATCAACTAGTAAGGACGTACAAATATACCCACCAGAATACTGATTATTTGCTGTAATGTGCATGCTTTAAATCAACTAGTTAGGAAGTACAAATATATCCACAAGAATACTGATTATTTGCTGCAATAAACATGCTTTAAATCAACTAGTAAGGACGTACAAATATACCCACCAGAATACTGATTATTTGCTGTAATGTGCATGCATTAAATCAACTAGTTAGGAAGTATAAATATACCCACCAGAATACTGATTATTTGCTGCAATGTGCATGCTTTAAATCAACTAGTAAGGAAGTACAAATATACCCACCAGAATACTGATTATTTGCTGCAATGTGCATGCTTTAAATCAACTAGTTAGGAAGTACAAATATATCCACAAGAATACTGATTATTTGCTGCAATAAACATGCTTTAAATCAACTAGTTAGGAAGTACAAATATATCCATGAGAAAGCTGACTATTTGCTGCAATAAGCATGCTTTAAATCAACAAGTAAGGAAGTACAAATATACCCACCAGAATACTGATTATTTGCTGCAATGTGCATGCTTTAAATCAACTAGTTTGGAAGTACAAATATACCCACCAGAATACTGATTATTTGGTGCAATAAGCATGCTTTAAATCAACTAGCTAGGAAGTACAAATATACCCAGCACTATACTGTTTATTTGCTGCAATGTGCATGCTTTAAATCAACTAGTTAGAAATTACAAATATACCCACCAGAATACTGATTATTTGCTGCAATGTTCATGTTTTAAATCAACTAGTTAGGAAGTACAAATATACCAACCAGAATACTGATTATTTGCTGCAATGTGCATGCTTAAAATCAAATAGCTAGGAAGTACAAATATATCCACGAGAAAGCTGATTATTTGTTGAAATGTGCATGCTTCAAATCAACTCGTTAAGAAGTACAAATACACATACCAGAATTATGATTATTTGCTGCAATATGTACGCTTTAAATCAAATAGTTGGGAAGTACAGATATACCCACAAGAATACTGATTATTTGCTGCAATGTGCATGTTTCGAATCAACTAGCTAGGAAGTACAAATATATCCACCAGTATACTGATTATTTACTGCAATATGCACGCTCTAAATCAAATACCTAGGAAGTACAAATAAACCCACCATAATGCTGATTATTTGCTGTACTGTGCACGCTATAAATCAACTAACTAGGAAGTACAAATATATCAACGAGAAAGCTGATTATTTGCTGCAATGTGCATGGTTTAAATCAACTAGTTAGGGAATACAAATATACCCACAAGAAAGCTGATTATTTGCTGCAATGTGCATGGTTTAAATCAACTAGTTAGTGAATACAAATATAACCACCAGAATACTGATTATTTGCTGCAATGTGCATGCTTTAAATCAACTAGTTAGGAAGTAAAAATATATCCACGAGAAAGCTGATTATTTGCTGCAATAAGCATGCTTTAAATCAACTAGTTAGGAAGTAGAAATATACCCACAAGAATACTGATTATTTGCTGCAATGTGCATGCTTTAAATCAAGCAGTTAGGAAGTAGAAATGTACCAACCAGAATACTGAATATTTGCTGCAATGTGCATGCTTTAAATCAACTAGTTTGGAAGTACAAATATACCCACGAGAATACTGATTATTTGCTGCAATAAGCATGCTTTAAATCAACTAGTAAGGAAGTACAAATATACCCACCAGAATACTGATTATTTGCTGTAATGTGCATGCTTTAAATCAACTAACTAGGAAGTACAAATATATCAACGAGAAAGCTGATTATTTGCTGCAATGTGCATGGTTTAAATCAACTAGTTAGGGAATACAAATATACCCACAAGAAAGCTGATTATTTGCTGCAATGTGCATGCTTTAAATCAACTAGTTAGGGAATACAAATATAACCACCAGAATACTGATTATTTGCTGCAATGTGCATGCTTTAAATTAACCAGCTAGGAAGTACAAATATACCCACCAGAATACTGATTATTTGCTGCAATGGGCACGCTTTAAATCAACTCATTAGAAATTACAAATATACTCACCAGAATGCTGATTATTTGCTGCAATGTGCATGCTTTAAATCAACTAGTTGGAAGTACAAATATACCCACCAGAATGCTGACTATTTGTTGCAATGTGCATGCTTTAAATCAACTAGTTGGAAGTACAAATATACCCACCAGAATGCTGACCATTTGCTGCAATGTGCATGCATTAAATCAACTAGTGAGGAAGTACAAAAATACCCACAAGAATACTGATTATTTGCTGCAATGGGCACGCTTTAAATCAACTAGTTAGAAAGTACAAATATACTCACCAGAATGCTGATTATTTGCTGCAATGTGCATGCTTTAAATCAACTAGTTGGAAGTACAAATATACCCACCAGAATGCTGACTATTTGCTGCAATGTGCATGCTTTAAATCAACTAGTTGGAAGTACAAATATACCCACCAGAATGCTGACTATTTGCTGCAATGTGCATGCTTTAAATCAACTAGTGAGGAAGTACAAATATACCCACCAGAATACTGATTATTTGCTGCAATGTGCATGCTTTAAATCAACTAGTTAGAAAGTACAAATATACCCACCAGAATACTGATTATTTGCTGCAATATGCATGCTTTAAATCAACTAGTTAGAAAGTACAAATATACCCACCAGAATACTGATTATTTGCTGCAACGTGCATGCTTTAAATCAACGAGCTAGGAAGTACAAATATACCCACGAGAATACTGATTATTTGCTGCAATGTACATTCTTTAAATCAACTACTTAGGAAGTAGAAATATACCCACCAATACACTGATTATTTGCTGCAATGTACATGCTTTAAATCAACTAGTTACGAAGTACAAATATACCCACCAGTATACTGATTATTTGCTGCAATGTGTATGCTTTAAATTAACTAGCTAGGAAGTACAAATATATCCACGAGAAAGCTGATTATTTGCTGCAATAAGCATGCTTTAAATCAACTAGTTAGGAAGTACAAATATACCCACAAGAATACTCATTTTTTGCTGCAATGGGAACGCTTTAAATCAACTAGTTGGAAAGTACAAATATACTCACCAGAATGCTGATTATTTGCTGGAATGTGCATGCTTTAAATCAACTAGTTGGAAGTACAAATATACCCACCAGAATGCTGACTATTTGCTGCAATGTGCATGCTTTAAATCAACTAGTTGGAAGTACAAATATACCCACCAGAATGCTGATTATTTGCTGCAATGTGCATGCTTTAAATCAACTAGTTAGAAAGTACAAATATAACCACAAGAATACTGATTATTTGCTACAACTTGCATGCTTTTAATCAACTAGTTAGGAAGTACAAATATACCCACCAGAATGCTGACTATTTGCTGCAATGTGCATGCTTTAAATCAAATAGTTAGGAAGTACAAATATACCCACCATTATTCTGATTATTTGCTGCAATGTGCATGCTTTAAATAAACTAGTTAGAAAGTACAAATATAACCACAAGAATACTGATTATTTGCTGCAACGTGCATGCTTTTAATCAACTAGTTAGGAAGTACAAATATACCCACCAGAATGCTGACTATTTGCTGCAATGTGCATGCTTTAAATCAAATAGTTAGGAAGTACAAATATACCCACCATTATTCTGATTATTTGCTGCAATGTGCATGCTTTAAATAAACTAGTTGGGTAGTACAAATATACCCACCAGTATACTGATTATTTGCTGCAATGTACATTCTTTAAATCAACAACTAAGGAAGTAGAAATATACCCATCAATACACTGATTATTTGCTGCAATGTACATGCTTTAAATCAACTACTTAGGAAGTAGAAATATACCCACCAATACACTGATTATTTGCTACAATGTGCATGCTTTAAATCAAATAGTTAGGAAGTACAAATATAACCACCAGAATACTGATTATTTGCTGCAATGTGCATGCTTTAAATCAACTAGTTAGGAAGTACAAATATACGCACCACTATACTGATTATTTGCTGCAATGTACATTCTTTAAATCAACTACTTAGGAAGTAGAAATATACACACCAATACACTGATTATTTGCTGCAATGTGCATGCTTTAAATCAACTAGTTGGAAGTACAAATATAACCACCAGAATACTGATTATTTGCTGCAATGTGCATGCTTTAAATCAACTACTTAGGAAGTACAAATATACCAACTAATACACTGATTATTTTCTGCAATGTGCATGCTTTAAATTAACTAGTTGGAAGTACAAATATAACCACCAGAATACTGATTATTTGCTGCAATGTGCATGCTTTAAATCAACTACTTAGGAAGTACAAATATAACCACCAGAATACTGATTATTTGCTGCAATGTGCATGCTTTAAATCAACTAATTAGGAAGTATAAATATACCCACCAGTATACTGATTATTTGCCGCAATGTGCATGCTTTAAATCAACTAATTGGGTAGTACAAATATACCCACCAGCATACTGATTATTTGCTGCAATGTGCATGCTTTAAATCAACGAGTTAGGAAGTACAAATATGCCCACCAGAATACTGATTATTTGCTGTACTGTGCACGCTATAAATCAACTAACTAGGAAGTACAAATATATCAACGAGAAAGCTGATTATTTGCTGCAATGTGCATGGTTTAAATCAACTAGTTAGGAAGTACAAATATATCCACGAGAAAGCTGATTATTTGCTACAATAAGCATGCTTTAAATCAACTAGTTAGGAAGTAGAAATATACCCACAAGAATACTGATTATTTGCTGCAATGTGCATGCTTTAAATCAACTAGTTAGGAAGTAGAAATATACCAACCAGAATACTGAATATTTGCTGCAATGTGCATGCTCTAAATCAACTAGTTTGGAAGTACAAATATACCCACCAGAATACTGATTATTTGCTGCAATAAGCATGCTTTAAATCAACTAGTAAGGAAGTACAAATATACCCACCAGAATACTGATTATTTGCTGCAATGTGCATGCTTTAAATCAACTAGTTAGGAAGTACAAATATACCGACCAGAATGCTGATTATTTGCTGGAATGTGCATGCTTTAAATCAACTAGTTAGGAAGTACAAATATACCCACCAGTATACTGATTATTTGCTGCAATAAGCATGCTTTAATTTAACTAGCTAGGAAGTACAAATATACCCAGCACTATACTGATTATTTGCTGCAATGCCCATGCTTTAAATCAACTAGCTAGGAAGTACAAATATACCCAGCACTATACTGATTATTTGCTGCAATGTGCATGCTTTAAATCAACTAGTTAGAAAGTACAAATATACCCACCAGAATAATGATTATTTGCTGCAATGCCCATGCTTTAAATCAACTAGCTAGGAAGTACAAATATACCCAGCACTATACTGATTATTTGCTGCAATGTGCATGCTTTAAATCAACTAGTTAGGAAGTACAAATATACCCACCAGAATACTGATTATTTACTGCAATATGCACGCTCTAAATCAAATACCTAGGAAGTACAAATAAACCCACCATAATGCTGATTATTTGCTGTACTGTGCACGCTATAAGTCAACTAACTAGGAAGTACAAATATATCAACGAGAAAGCTGATTATTTGCTGCAATGTGCATGGTTTAAATCAACTAGTTAGGGAATACAAATATACCCACAAGAAAGCTGATTATTTGCTGCAATGTGCATGGTTTAAATCAACTAGTTAGGGAATACAAATATAACCACCAGAATACTGATTATTTGCTGCAATGTGCATGCTTTAAATTAACCAGATAGGAAGTACAAATATACCCACCAGAATACTGAGTATTTGCTGCAAATGTGTATGCTTTAAATCAACTAGTCAGGAAGTACAAATATACCCACCAGTATACTGATTATTTGGTGCAATGTGTATGCTTTAAATTAACTAGCTAGGAAGTACAAATATATCCACGAGAAAGCTGATTATTTGCTGCAATAAGCATGCTTTAAATCAACTAGTTAGGAAGTACAAATATACCCACCAGAATACTGATTATTTGCTGCAATGTGCATGCATTAAATCAACTAGTTAGGAAGTACAAATATACACACCAGAATATTGATTATTTGCTGCAATGTGCATGCTTTAAATCAACTAGTTAGGAAGTACAAATATACCCACTAGAATACTGATTATTTGCTGCAATGTGCATGCTTTAAATCAACTAGTTAGGAAGTACAAATATACCCACTAGAATACTGATTATTTGCTGCAATAAGCATGCTTTAAATCAACTAGTAAGGAAGTACAAATATACCCACCAGAATACTGATTATTTGCTGCAATGGGCACGCTTTAAATCAACTCGTTAGAAAGTACAAATATACTCACCAGAATGCTGATTATTTGCTACAATGTGCATGCTTTAAATCAACTAGTTGGAAGTACAAATATACCCACCAGAATGCTGACTATTTGCTGCAATGTGCATGCTTTAAATCAACTAGTTGGAAGTACAAATATACCCACCAGAATGCTGACTATTTGCTACAATGTGCATGCTTTAAATCAACTAGTTAGGAAGTACAAATATACCCACCAGAATACTGATTATTTGCTGCAATAAGCATGCTTTAAATCAACTTGTAAGGAAGTACAAATATACCCACCAGAATACTGATTATTGGCTGCAATGGGCACGCTTTAAATCAACTAGTGAGGAAGTACAAATATACCCACCAGTATACTGATTATTTACTGCAATGGGCACGCTTTAAATCAACTAGTTAGAAAGTACAAATATACTCACCAGAATGCTGATTATTTGCTGCAATGTGCATGCTTTAAATCAACTAGTTGGAAGTACAAATATACCCACCAGAATGCTGACTATTTGCTGTAATTTGCATGCTTTAAATCAACTAGTTGAAAGTACAAATATACCCACCAGAATGCTGACTATTTGCTGCAATATGCATGCTTTAAATCAACTAGTGAGGAAGTACAAATATACCCACAAGAATACTGATTATTTGCTGCAATGTGCATGCTTTAAATCAACTAGTTAGAAAGTACAAATATAACCACCAGAATACTGATTATTTGCTGCAACGTGCATCCTTTAAATCAACTAGTCAGGAAGTACAAATATACCCACCAGTATACTGATTATTTGCTGCAATGTACATTCTTTAAATCAACTACTTAGGAAGTAGAAATATACCCACCAATACACTGATTATTTGCTGCAATGTGCGTGCTTTAAATCAAATAGTTAGGAAGTACAAATATAACCACCAGAATACTGATTATTTGCTGCAATGTGCATGCTTTAAATCAACTAGTTAGGAAGTAAAAATATATCCACGAGAAAGCTGATTATTTGCTGCAATAAGCATGCATTAAATCAACTAGTTAGGAAGTAGAAATATACCCACAAGAATACTGATTATTTGCTGCAATGTGCATGCTTTAAATCAACCAGTTAGGAAGTAGAAATATACCAACCAGAATACTGAATATTTGCTGCAATGTGCATGCTTTAAATCAACTAGTTTGGAAGTACAAATATACCCACGAGAAAGCTGATTATTTGCTGCAATAAGCGTGCTTTAAATCAACTAGTTAGGAAGTACAAATATACCCACCAGAATACTGATTATTTGCTGCAATGTGCATGCTTTAAATAAACTAGTTAGGAAGTACAAATATACACACCAGAATATTGATTATTTGCTGCAATGTGCATGCTTTAAATCAACTAGTTAGGAAGTACAAATATACCCACTAGAATACTGATTATTTGCTGCAATGTGCATGCTTTAAATCAACTAGTTAGGAAGTACAAATATACCCACTAGAATACTGATTATTTGCTGCAATAAGCATGCTTTAAATCAACTAGTAAGGAAGTACAAATATACCCACCAGAATACTGATTAGTTGCTGCAATGGGCACGCTTTAAATCAACTCGTTAGAAAGTACAAATATACTCACCAGAATGCTGATTATTTGCTACAATGTGCATGCTTTAAATCAACTAGTTGGAAGTACAAATATACCCACCAGAATGCTGACTATTTGCTGCAATGTGCATGCTTTAAATCAACTAGTTGGAAGTACAAATATACCCACCAGAATGCTGATTATTTGCTGTACTGTGCACGCTATAAATCAACTAACTAGGAAGTACAAATATATCAACGAGAAAGCTGATTATTTGCTGCAATGTGCATGGTTTAAATCAACTAGTTAGGAAGTACAAATATATCCACGAGAAAGCTGATTATTTGCTACAATAAGCATGCTTTAAATCAACTAGTTAGGAAGTACAAATATACCCACTAGAATACTGATTATTTGCTGCAATGTGCATGCTTTAAATCAACTAGTTAGGAAGTACAAATATACCCACTAGAATACTGATTATTTGCTGCAATAAGCATGCTTTAAATCAACTAGTAAGGAAGTACAAATATACCCACCAGAATACTGATTAGTTGCTGCAATGGGCACGCTTTAAATCAACTCGTTAGAAAGTACAAATATACTCACCAGAATGCTGATTATTTGCTACAATGTGCATGCTTTAAATCAACTAGTTGGAAGTACAAATATACCCACCAGAATGCTGACTATTTGCTGCAATGTGCATGCTTTAAATCAACTAGTTGGAAGTACAAATATACCCACCAGAATGCTGACTATTTGCTACAATGTGCATGCTTTAAATCAACTAGTTAGGAAGTACAAATATACCCACCAGAATACTGATTATTTGCTGCAATAAGCATGCTTTAAATCAACTTGTAAGGAAGTACAAATATACCCACCAGAATACTGATTATTGGCTGCAATGGGCACGCTTTAAATCAACTAGTGAGGAAGTACAAATATACCCACCAGTATACTGATTATTTACTGCAATGGGCACGCTTTAAATCAACTAGTTAGAAAGTACAAATATACTCACCAGAATGCTGATTATTTGCTGCAATGTGCATGCTTTAAATCAACTAGTTGGAAGTACAAATATACCCACCAGAATGCTGACTATTTGCTGTAATTTGCATGCTTTAAATCAACTAGTTGAAAGTACAAATATACCCACCAGAATGCTGACTATTTGCTGCAATATGCATGCTTTAAATCAACTAGTGAGGAAGTACAAATATACCCACAAGAATACTGATTATTTGCTGCAATGTGCATGCTTTAAATCAACTAGTTAGAAAGTACAAATATAACCACCAGAATACTGATTATTTGCTGCAACGTGCATCCTTTAAATCAACTAGTCAGGAAGTACAAATATACCCACCAGTATACTGATTATTTGCTGCAATGTACATTCTTTAAATCAACTACTTAGGAAGTAGAAATATACCCACCAATACACTGATTATTTGCTGCAATGTGCGTGCTTTAAATCAAATAGTTAGGAAGTACAAATATAACCACCAGAATACTGATTATTTGCTGCAATGTGCATGCTTTAAATCAACTAGTTAGGAAGTAAAAATATATCCACGAGAAAGCTGATTATTTGCTGCAATAAGCATGCATTAAATCAACTAGTTAGGAAGTAGAAATATACCCACAAGAATACTGATTATTTGCTGCAATGTGCATGCTTTAAATCAACCAGTTAGGAAGTAGAAATATACCAACCAGAATACTGAATATTTGCTGCAATGTGCATGCTTTAAATCAACTAGTTTGGAAGTACAAATATACCCACGAGAAAGCTGATTATTTGCTGCAATAAGCGTGCTTTAAATCAACTAGTTAGGAAGTACAAATATACCCACCAGAATACTGATTATTTGCTGCAATGTGCATGCTTTAAATCAACTAGTTAGGAAGTACAAATATACACACCAGAATATTGATTATTTGCTGCAATGTGCATGCTTTAAATCAACTAGTTAGGAAGTACAAATATACCCACTAGAATACTGATTATTTGCTGCAATAAGCATGCTTTAAATCAACTAGTAAGGAAGTACAAATATACCCACCAGAATACTGATTATTTGCTGCAATGGGCACGCTTTAAATCAACTCGTTAGAAAGTACAAATATACTCACCAGAATGCTGATTATTTGCTGCAATGTGCATGCTTTAAATCAACTAGTTGGAAGTACAAATATACCCACCAGAATGCTGACTATTTGCTGCAATGTGCATGCTTTAAATCAACTAGTTGGAAGTACAAATATACCCACCAGAATGCTGACTATTTGCTACAATGTGCATGCTTTAATTCAACTAGTTAGGAAGTACAAATATACCCACCAGAATACTGATTATTTGCTGCAATAAGCATGCTTTAAATCATCTTGTAAGGAAGTACAAATATACCCACCAGAATACTGATTATTGGCTGCAATGGGCACGCTTTAAATCAACTAGTTAGAAAGTACAAATATACTCACCAGAATGCTGATTATTTGCTGCAATGTGCATGCTTTAAATCAACTAGTTGGAAGTACAAATATACCCACCAGAATGCTGACTATTTGCTGTAATTTGCATGCTTTAAATCAACTAGTTGGAAGTACAAATATACCCACCAGAATGCTGACTATTTGCTGCAATATGCATGCTTTAAATCAACTAGTGAGGAAGTACAAATATATCCACCAGAATACTGATTATTTACTGCAATGTGCATGCTTTAAATCAACTAGTTAGAAAGTACAAATATAACCACCAGAATACTGATTATTTGCTGCAACGTGCATCCTTTAAATCAACTAGTTAGGAAGTACAAATATACCCACCAGTATACTGATTATTTGCTGCAATGTACATTCTTTAAATCAACTACTTAGGAAGTAGAAATATACCCACCAATACACTGATTATTTGCTGCAATGTATATGCTTTAAATCAACTACTTAGGTAGTAGAAATATACCCACCAATACACTGATTATTTGCTGCAATGTGCGTGCTTTAAATCAAATAGTTAGGAAGTACAAATATAACCACCAGAATACTGATTATTTGCTGCAATGTGCATGCTTTAAATCAACTAGTTAGGAAGTAAAAATATATCCACGAGAAAGCTGATTATTTGCTGCAATAGCATGCTTTAAATCAACTAGTTAGGAAGTAGAAATATACCCACAAGAATACTGATTATTTGCTGCAATGTGCATGCTTTAAATCAACCAGTTAGGAAGTAGAAATATACCAACCAGAATACTGAATGTTTGCTGCAATGTGCATGCTTTAAATCAACTAGTTTGGAAGTACAAATATACCCACGAGAAAGCTGATTATTTGCTGCAATAAGCATGCTTTAAATCAACTAGTTAGGAAGTACAAATATACCCACCAGAATACTGATTATTTGCTGCAATGTGCATGCTTTAAATCAACTAGTTAGGAAGTACAAATATACACACCAGAATATTGATTATTTGTTGCAATGTGCATGCTTTAAATCAACTAGTTAGGAAGTACAAATATACCCACTAGAATACTGATTATTTGCTGCAATAAGCATGCTTTAAATCAACTAGTAAGGAAGTACAAATATACCCACCAGAATACTGATTATTTGCTGCAATGGGCACGCTTTAAATCAACTCGTTAGAAAGTACAAATATACTCACCAGAATGCTGATTATTTGCTGCAATGT
Organism: Saccoglossus kowalevskii; assembly: GCF_978046115.1. Classification (NCBI taxonomy): domain Eukaryota; kingdom Metazoa; phylum Hemichordata; class Enteropneusta; family Harrimaniidae; genus Saccoglossus; species Saccoglossus kowalevskii. The sequence continues at coordinate 30,065,963 of NC_140648.1, read as the reverse complement.
GCATGCTTTAAATCAACTAGTTGGAAGTACAAATATACCCACCAGAAACCTGACTATTTGCTGCAATGTGCATGCTTTAAATCAACTAGTTGGAAGTACAAATATACCCACCAGTATACTGATTATTTGCTGCAATGTACATTCTTTAAATCAACTACTTAGGAAGTAGAAATATACCCACCAATACACTGATTATTTGCTGCAATGTATATGCTTTAAATCAACTACATAGGTAGTAGAAATATACCCACCAATACACTGATTATTTGCTGCAATGTGCGTGCTTTAAATCAAATAGTTAGGAAGTACAAATATAACCACCAGAATACTGATTATTTGCTGCAATGTGCATGCTTTAAATCAACTAGTTAGGAAGTAGAAATATACGCACAAGAATACTGATTATTTGCTGCAATGTGCATGCTTTAAATCAACCAGTTAGGAAGTAGAAATATACCAACCAGAATACTGAATGTTTGCTGCAATGTGCATGCTTTAAATCAACTAGTTTGGAAGTACAAATATACCCACGAGAAAGCTGATTATTTGCTGCAATAAGCATGTTTTAAATCAACTAGTTAGGAAGTACAAATATACCCACCAGAATACTGATTATTTGCTGCAATGTGCATGCTTTAAATCAACTAGTTAGGAAGTACAAATATACACACCAGAATATTGATTATTTGTTGCAATGTGCATGCTTTAAATCAACTAGTTAGGAAGTACAAATATACCCACTAGAATACTGATTATTTGCTGCAATAAGCATGCTTTAAATCAACTAGTAAGGAAGTACAAATATACCCACCAGAATACTGATTATTTGCTGCAATGGGCACGCTTTAAATCAACTCGTTAGAAAGTACAAATATACTCACCAGAATGCTGATTATTTGCTGCAATGTGCATGCTTTAAATCAACTAGTTGGAAGTACAAATATACCCACCAAAATGCTGACTATTTGCTGCAATGTGCATGCTTTAAATCAACTAGTTGGAAGTACAAATATACCCACCAGAATGCTGACTATTTGCTGTAATTTGCATGCTTTAAATCAACTAATTGGAAGTACAAATATACCCACCAGAATGCTGATTATTTGCTGCAATATGCATGCTTTAAATCAACTAGTGAGGAAGTACAAATATACCCACAAGAATACTGATTATTTGCTGCAATGTGCATGCTTTAAATCAACTAGTTAGAAAGTACAAATATAACCACCAGAATACTGATTATTTGCTGCAACGTGCATCCTTTAAATCAACTAGTTAGGAAGTACAAATATACCCACCAGTATACTGATTATTTGCTGCAATGTACATTCTTTAAATCAACTACTTAGGAAGTAGAAATATACCCACCAATACACTGATTATTTGCTGCAATGTATATGCTTTAAATCAACTACTTAGGTAGTAGAAATATACCCACCAATACACTGATTATTTGCTGCAATGTGCGTGCTTTAAATCAAATAGTTAGGAAGTACAAATATAACCACCAGAATACTGATTATTTGCTGCAATGTGCATGCTTTAAATCAACTAGTTAGGAAGTAAAAATATATCCACGAGAAAGCTGATTATTTGCTGCAATAAGCATGCTTTAAATCAACTAGTTAGGAAGTAGAAATATACCCACAAGAATACTGATTATTTGCTGCAATGTGCATGCTTTAAATCAACCAGTTGGGAAGTAGAAATATACCAACCAGAATACTGAATATTTGCTGCAATGTGCATGCTTTAAATCAACTAGTTTGGAAGTACAAATATACCCACGAGAATACTGATTATTTGCTGCAATAAGCATGCTTTAAATCAACTAGTAAGGAAGTACAAATATACCCACCAGAATAATGATTATTTGTTGTAATGTGCATGCTTTAAATCAACTAACTAGGAAGTACAAATATATCAACGAGAAAGCTGATTATTTGCTGCAATGTGCATGGTTTAAATCAACTAGTTAGGGAATACAAATATACCCACAAGAAAGCTGATTATTTGCTGCAATGTGCATGCTTTAAATCAACTAGTTAGGGAATACAAATATAACCACCAGAATACTGATTATTTGCTGCAATGTGCATGCTTTAAATAAACCAGTTGGGTAGTACAAATATACCCACCAGTATACTTATTATTTGCTGCAATGTACATTCTTTAAATCAACAACTAAGGAAGTAGAAATATACCCATCAATACACTGATTATTTGCTGCAATGTACATGCTTTAAATCAACTACTTAGGAAGTAGAAATATACCCACCAATACACTGATTATTTGCTACAATGTGCATGCTTTAAATCAAATAGTTAGGAAGTACAAATATAACCACCAGAATACTGATTATTTGCTGCAATGTGCATGCTTTAAATCAACTAGTTAGGAAGTACAAATATACGCACCACTATACTGATTATTTGCTGCAATGTACATGCTTTAAATCAACTAGTTGGAAGTACAAATATAACCACCAGAATACTGATTATTTGCTGCAATGTGCATGCTTTAAATCAACTACTTAGGAAGTACAAATATACCCACTAATACACTGATTATTTGCTGCAATGTGCATGCTTTAAATTAACTAGTTGGAAGTACAAATATAACCACCAGAATACTGATTATTTGCTGCAATGTGCATGCTTTAAATCAACTACTTAGGAAGTACAAATATACCCACTAATACACTGATTATTTTCTGCAATGTGCATGCTTTAAATTAACTAGTTGGAAGTACAAATATAACCACCAGAATACTGATTATTTGCTGCAATGTGCATGCTTTAAATCAACTACTTAGGAAGTACAAATATAACCACCAGAATACTGATTATTTGCTGCAATGTGCATGCTTTAAATCAACTAATTAGGAAGTATAAATATACCCACCAGTATACTGATTATTTGCTGCAATGTGCATGCTTTAAATCAACGAGTTAGGAAGTACAAATATGCCCACCAGAATACTGATTATTTGCTGTACTGTGCACGCTATAAATCAACTAACTAGGAAGTACAAATATATCAACGAGAAAGCTGATTATTTGCTGCAATGTGCATGGTTCAAATCAACTAGTTAGGAAGTACAAATATATCCACGAGAAAGCTGATTATTTGCTGCAATAAGCATGCTTTAAATCAACTAGTTAGGAAGTAGAAATATACCCACAAGAATACTGATTATTTGCTGCAATGTGCATGCTTTAAATCAACTAGTTAGGAAGTAGAAATATACCAACCAGAATACTGAATATTTGCTGCAATGTGCATGCTCTAAATCAACTAGTTTGGAAGTACAAATATACCCACCAGAATACTGATTATTTGCTGCAATAAGCATGCTTTAAATCAACTAGTAAGGAAGTACAAATATACCCACCAAAATACTGATTATTTGCTGCAATGTGCATGCTTTAAATCAACTAGTTAGGAAGTACAAATATACCCACCAGAATGCTGATTATTTGCTGCAATGTGCATGCTTTAAATCAACTAGTTAGGAAGTACAAATATACCCACCAGTATACTGATTATTTGCTGCAATAAGCATGCTTTAAATTAACTAGCTAGGAAGTACAAATATACCCAGCACTATACTGATTATTTGCTGCAATGCCCATGCTTTAAATCAACTAGCTAGGAAGTACAAATATACCCAGCACTATACTGATTATTTGCTGCAATGTGCATGCTTTAAATCAACTAGTTAGAAAGTACAAATATACCCACCAGAATAATGATTATTTGCTGCAATGCCCATGCTTTAAATCAACTAGCTAGGAAGTACAAATATACCCAGCACTATACTGATTATTTGCTGCAATGTGCATGCTTTAAATCAACTAGTTAGGAAGTAGAAATATACCCACCAGAATACTGATTATTTGCTGCAATATGCACGCTCTAAATCAAATACCTAGGAAGTACAAATAAACCCACCACAATGCTGATTATTTGCTGTACTGTGCACGCTATAAGTCAACTAACTAGGAAGTACAAATATATCAACGAGAAAGCTGATTATTTGCTGCAATGTGCAAGGTTTAAATCAACTAGTTAGGGAATACAAATATACCCACAAGAAAGCTGATTATTTGCTGCAATGTGCATGCTTTAAATCAACTAGTTAGGGAATACAAATATAACCACCAGAATACTGATTATTTGCTGCAATGTGCATGCTTTCAATTAACCAGCTAGGAAGTACAAATATACCCACCAGAATACTGATTATTTGCTGCAATGGGCACGCTTTAAATCAACTCGTTAGAAAGTACAAATATACTCACCAGAATGCTGATTATTTGCTGCAATGTGCATGCTTTAAATCAACTAGTTGGAAGTACAAATATACCCAACAGAATGCTGACTATTTGCTGCAATGTGCATGCTTTAAATCAACTAGTTGGAAGTACAAATATACCCACCAGAATGCTGACCATTTGCTGCAATGTGCATTCTTTAAATCAACTAGTTAGGAAGTACAAATAAACCCACTAGAATACTGATTATTTGCTGCAATGTGCATGCTTTAAATTAACTAGTCAGGTAGTACAAATATACCCACCAGAATACTGATTATTTGCTGTAATGTGCATGCTTTAAATTAACTAGTTAGGAAGTACAAATAAATCCAGCACTATACTGATTATTTGCTGCAATGTGCATGCTTTAAATTAACTAGTTAGGAAGTACAAATATACCCACCAGAATACTGATTATTTGCTGCAATTTCCATGCTTTAAATTAACTAGCTAGGAAGTACAAATATACCTAGCAATATACTGATTATTTGCTGAAATGTGCATGCTTTAAATCAACTAGTTAGGAAGTACAAATATACCCACCAGAATACTGATTATTTGCTGCAATGTGCATGCTTTAAATCAACTAAGTAGGAAGTACAAATATACCCACCAGAATACTGATTATTTGCTGCTATGTGCATGCTTTAAATCAACTACTTAGGAAGTACAACTATACCCGCCAGTATACTGATTATTTGCTGCAATGTGCATGCTTTAAATCAACTAGTTAGGAAGTACAAATATACCTAGCAATATACTGATTATTTGCTGAAATGTGCATGCTTTAAATCAACTAGTTAGGAAGTACAAATATACTCACCAGAATGCTGATTATTTGCTGCAATGTGCATGCTTTAAATTAACTAGTTAGGAAGTACAAATATACCCACCAGAATGCTGATTATTTGCTGTAATGAGCATGCTTTAAATCAACTAGTTACGAAATACGAATATACCGACCAGAATTCTGAGTATTTGCTGAAATGTGCATGCTTTAAATCAACTAGTTAGGAAGTACAAATATACCCACCAGAATGCTGATTATTTGCTGCAATGTGCATGCTTTAAATCAACTACTTAGGAAGTACAAATATACCCACCAGAATGCTGAATATTTGCTGCAATGTGCATGCTTTAAATCAACTAGTTAGGTAGTACAAATATACCTACCAGAATCCTGATTAATTGCTGCAATGTTCATGCTTTAAAACAACTAGTTAGGTAGTACAAATATACCCACCAGTATACTGATTATTTGCTGCAATGTTCATGCCTTAAAAACTAGTTGGGTAGTACAATTATACCCACCAGAATACTGACTATTTGCTGCAATATACATGCTTTAAATCAACTACGTAGGAAGTACAAATATACCCACCCGAATACTGATTATTTGCTGAAATGTGCATGCTTTAAATCAACTAGTTAGGAAGTACAAATATACCCACCAGAATGCTGATTATTTGCTGCAATGTGCATGCTTTAAATCAACTAGTTAGGAAGTAGAAATATACCCACCAGAATGCTGATCATTTGCTGCAATGTACATGGTTTAAATCAACTCGTTAGGAAGTACAAATGTACCCACCAGATTGCTGATTATTTGCTGCAATATGCATACTTTAAATCAACTGCTTAGGAAGTACAAATATACCCACCAGAATACTGATTATTTGCTGCAATGTGTATGCTTTAAATCAACTAGTTAGGTAGTATAAATATACCCACCAGAATGCTGACTATTTGCTGCAATGTGCATGCTTTAAATCAACTAGTTAGGTAGTACAAATATACCCACCAGAATACTGATTAATTGCTGCAATGTTCATGCTTTAATACAACTAGTTCGGTAGAACAAATATACCCACCAGAATACTGTTTATTTGCTGCAATGTTCATGCTTTAAAACAACTAGTTGGGTAGTACAAATATACCCACCAGAATACTGATTATTTGCTGCAATGTCCATGCTTTAAATTAACTAGCTAGGAAGTACAAATACACCCAGCAGTATTCTAATTATTTGCTGCAATATGCATGCTTTAAATCAACTAGTAAGGAAGTACATATATTCCCACCAGAATACTGATTATTTGCTGCAATGTACATGCTTAAAATCAACTACTTAGGAAGTACAAATATACCCACCAGAATACTGATTATTTGCTGCAATGTGCATGCTATAAATCAACTACTTAGGAAGTACAAATATACCCACCAGAATACTGATTATTTGCTGCAATGTCCATACTTTAAATTATCTAGCTAGCAAGTACAAATATACCCAGCACTATACTGATTATTTGCTGCCATGTGCATGCTTTAAATCAACTACTTAGGAAGTACAAATATACCCACCAAAATTCTGATTATTTGCTGCAATGTGCATGCTTAAAATCAACTACTTAGGAAGTACAAATATACCCACCAGAATACTGATTATTTGCTGCAATGTACATGCTTAAAATCAACTACTTAGGCAGTACAAATATACCCACCAAAATACTGATTATTTGCTGCAATGTGCATGCTTAAAATCAACTACTTAGGAAGTACAAATATATCCACCAGAATACTGATTATTTGCTGCAATGTCCGTGCTTTAAATTAACTAGCTAGGAAGTACAAATATACCCAGCACTATACTGATTATTTGCTGCAATGTGCATGCATTAAATTAACTATTTAGGAATAACAAATATACCCACCAAAATACTGATCATTTGCTGTAATGTACATGCTTTAAATCAACTAGTTAGGAAGTAGAAATATACCCAGCAGTATACTGATTATTTGCTGTAATGTGCATGCTTTAAATTAACTTGTTAGGAAGTACAAATAAACCCAGCACTATACTGATTATTTGCTGCAATGTGCATGCTTTAAATTAACTAGTTAGGAAGTACAAATATACCCACCAGAATACTGATTATTTGCTGCAATTTCCATGCTTTAAATTAACTAGCTAGGAAGTACAAATATACCTAACAATATACTGATTATTTGCTGAAATGTGCATGCTTTAAATCAACTAGTTAGGAAGTACAAATATACCCACCAGAATACTGATTATTTGCTGCAATGTGCATGCTTTAAATCAACTAAGTAGGAAGTACAAATATACCCACCAGAATACTGATTATTTGCTGCTATGTGCATGCTTTAAATCAACTACTTAGGAAGTACAACTATACCCACCAGTATACTGAATATTTGCTGCAATGTGCATGCTTTATATCAACTAGTTAGGAAGTACAAATATACCTAGCAATATACTGATTATTTGCTGAAATGTGCATGCTTTAAATCAACTAGTTATCAACTAGTTTGGATGCAGATATAAGGAATCTAGAAAATATAGACATTAATGTAGAGTTAAATAAAGAAATTACATCAGATGAAATTACAAAGGCAATTAGACAGCTGAAAAAGAAAAAATCACCAGGCAAAGATAAAATATTAAATGAAATGATTATCTATGGACAAACAGTATTGAATACACCTATCAAAAAACTATTCAATATCATTTTAAATACAGGTAAATTTCCAGATAGTTGGCGAAGTAGCATAATCAAGCCAATCTACAAGTCAGGTGATAAGAATAATCCAAGTAATTATAGAGGAATAGCACTGTCAAGTTGTTTGTCAAAACTATTTACATCTGTGATAAATAGTAGACTTCATATACATGTTGAGTAAAATAACATTTTAAATCCATGTCAGGCTGGTTTCAGGCCAGGTTATAGAACAACAGATAACATGTTCATTCTTAAAACAATAATTGATAAATATATAAATAATAGGAGCAATACCAATCAAATAAACCAAACAAATGGTAAATTAAACAAAGTATTTGTTGGATTTGTGGATTTTAGAAAGGCTTTCAATAGCATATGGCGTAAAGGGCTCTATTACAAATTATTAAAAAATAAAATTAATGGAAAAATATATAATGTAATTAAAAACATGTATAATGATGTTAAGTATAGCATAAAATTAAACAATGGATTAACAAATGATTTCAAATCACTCAGAGGGGTGAGACAGGGATGTAACATCAGCCCAATGCTTTTTAACTTATTCTTAAATGATTTGCCAAGTGAGTTAGATGAGTCATGTAAACCTGTTAAGCTAAATGATATATCAATTGGTAGTTTATTATATGCAGATGACCTTGTGTTCATATCTGAAACAGATTCAGGTTTACAAAACTGTTTCAATAAATTATCTCAATACTGCAGTAAGTGGAACCTTGAGGTAAACACTACAAAAACAAAAATAATGGTATTCAATAAAAGTGGAAAATTATTGAACCATAAGTTTATCTTTCATTATAAAAATGAAGAATTAGATATAGTTAGAAATTATAAATATTTAGGCATAGAATTTAAACCTAGTGGAAATTTTGATTTAGCAAAAGAAAAATTATATAAAAAGGCATTGAAAACTTTTTTCTATATTAAGAAATTAATTACTACATCAACTAATATAAGTATACCAACTTGGATAAACATGTTTGAACATGTAATTCGACCCATTCTGACTTATGGATGTGAGATTTGGGGTTCAGAAAAATACACAGATAGAAGTTACCCAGAAATGCTCAACCTTAAAATGTCTAAAATGTTACTACAAGTTAATCAGGCGTCAACAAACTTAGCGGTGCGTGGTGAACTGGGCAGACAACCAATATCAGTCTTTATAAATAAAATGATGATTAGATATTGGCATAATATTTTCAATACCAAAAAATACATCCTAATAAATGATGCAATTACATGCAATATTAATAATCAGCTAAAATGGGCAAAATCAGTACAGGAAATAATAGGAAGTGAAATAAATGGATTTTGGAGTAGAGGTAACAAAAATATACAACAAATAAGTAGCCAAATAGAAAAGAATTATATTGAATTATGGAAAAAACAAATAACCTCAAAAAAATCATCATCAGGTGAAAATAATAAATTAAGAACTTATTGTAAATTCAAAAATGAATTCAAAATGGAACAGTATTTAACACAAATTAAAGACCCCCACTATAGAAAAAGTATCTGTAAATTCAGGATAAGTGACCATGGTCTAATGATAGAGAAGGGTAGGCATGTTAGACCAAAAATAAAGTTTGAAGAAAGGGTATGCAAAAAGTGTGATACGGATGCAGTGGAGGATGAATTCCATTTCCTGATTGATTGTCCAAGTCATAAAAATGCAAGATGTCAGCTGTTTGGAAAAATTGCTCATATACATCCATATTTTAATTTGATGAAACCAGATGACAAGTTCATATACATTATGAGCAATGTAGATAAGGAACTTGCGAACTATATTAGAGAATGTGGTGCATTTTAAATATATATATCAATATTTCATAATTTTAAATATGTATTTATTTAAACTACATATTAATTTCTTCCTTTTTTTTAATTTTAATTATTAGTTTAGCACTTGACTGTATGTTCTCTTCAAACAGAATGATGTCAATAAAGTATATATATGAGTATATGAGTATATGAAGTACAAATATACCCACCAGAATACTGATTATTTGCTGCAATGTGCATGCTTTAAATCAACTAGTTAGGAAGTACAAATATACCCACCAGAATACTGATTATTTGCTGCAATGTGCATGCTTTAAATCAACTAGTTAGGAAGTACAAATATGCCCACCAGAATACTGATTATTTGCTGCAATGTGCATGCTTTAAATCAACTAGTTAGGAAGTAGAAATATACCCACCAGAATGCTGATTATTTGCAGCAATGTGCATGCTTTAAATCAACTACTTAGGAAGTACAAATATACCCACCAGAATACTGATCATTTGCTGCAATGTGCATGGTTTAAATCAACTAGTTAGGAAGTACAAATGTACCCACCAGATTGCTGATTATTTGCTGCAATATGCATACTTTAAATCAACTACTTAGGAAGTACAAATATACCCACCAGAATACTGATTATTTGCTGCAATGTGTATGCTTTAAATCAACTAGTTAGGTAGAACAAATATACCCACCAGTATACTGTTTATTTGCTGCAATGTTCATGCTTTAAAACAACTAGTTGGGTAGTACAAATATACCCACCAGAATACTGATTATTTGCTGCAATGTCCATGCTTTAAATTAACTAGCTAGGAAGTACAAATACACCCAGCAGTATTCTAATTATTTGCTGCAAAATGCATGCTATAAATCAACTAGTTAGGAAGTACATATATTCCCACCAGAATACTGATTATTTGCTGCAATGTACATGCTTAAAATCAACTAGTTAGGAAGTACAAATATACCCACCAGAATACTGATTATTTGCTGCAATGTGCATGCTATAAATCAACTACTTAGGAAGTACAAATATACCCACCAGAATACTGATTATTTGCTGCAATGTCCATACTTTAAATTATCTAGCTAGCAAGTACAAATATACCCAGCACTATACTGATTATTTGCTGCCATGTGCATGCTTTAAATCAACTACTTAGGAAGTACAAATATACCCACCAAAATTCTGATTATTTGCTGCAATGTGCATGCTTAAAATCAACTACTTAGGAAGTACAAATATACCCACCAGAATACTGATTATTTGCTGCAATGTACATGCTTAAAATCAACTACTTAGGAAGTACAAATATACCCACCAAAATACTGATTATTTGCTGCAATGTGCATGCTTAAAATCAACTACTTAGGAAGTACAAATATACCCACCAGAATACTGATTATTTGCTGCAATGTCCGTGCTTTAAATTAACTAGCTAGGAAGTACAAATATACCCAGCACTATACTGATTATTTGCTGCAATGTGCATGCTTTAAATTAACTATTTAGGAATAACAAATATACCCACCAAAATATTGATTATTTGCTGTAATGTACATGCTTTAAATCAACTAGTTAGGAAGTAGAAATATACCCAGCAGTATACTGATTATTTGCTGCAATGTGCATGCTTTAAATCAACTAGTTAGGAAGTACAAATAAACCCACCAGAATACTGATTATTTGCTGCAATGTGCATGCGTTAAATTAACTAGTCAGGAAGTACAAATATACCCACCAGAATACTGATTATTTGCTGTAATGTGCATGCTTTAAATTAACTAGTTAGGAAGTACAAATAAACCCAGCACTATACTGATTATTTGCAGCAATGTGCATGCTTGAAATTAACTAGTTAGGAAGTACAAATATACCCACCAGAATACTGATTATTTGCTGCAATTTCCATGCTTTAAATTAACTAGCTAGGAAGTACAAATATACCTAGCAATATACTGATTATTTGCTGAAATGTGCATGCTTTAAATCAACTAGTTAGGAAGTACAAATATACCCACCAGAATACTGATTATTTGCTGCAATGTGCATGCTTTAAATCAACTAAGTAGGAAGTACAAATATACCCACCAGAATACTGATTATTTGCTGCTATGTGCATGCTTTAAATCAACTACTTAGGAAGTACAACTATACCCACCAGTATACTGATTATTTGCTGCAATGTGCATGCTATAAATCAACTACTTACGAAGTACAAATATACCCACCAGAATACTGTTTATTTGCTGCAATGTCCATACTTTAAATTATCTAGCTAGCAAGTACAAATATACCCAGCACTATACTGATTATTTGCTGCAATGTGCATGCGTTAAATTAACTAGTCAGGAAGTACAAATATACCCACCAGAATACTGATTATTTGCTGTAATGTGCATGCTTTAAATTAACTAGTTAGGAAGTACAAATAAACCCAGCACTATACTGATTATTTGCAGCAATGTGCATGCTTGAAATTAACTAGTTAGGAAGTACAAATATACCCACCAGAATACTGATTATTTGCTGCAATTTCCATGCTTTAAATTAACTAGCTAGGAAGTACAAATATACCTAGCAATATACTGATTATTTGCTGAAATGTGCATGCTTTAAATCAACTAGTTAGGAAGTACAAATATACCCACCAGAATACTGATTATTTGCTGCAATGTGCATGCTTAAAATCAACTACTTAGGAAGTACAAATATACCCACCAGAATACTGATTATTTGCTGCAATGTCCGTGCTTTAAATTAACTAGCTAGGAAGTACAAATATACCCAGCACTATACTGATTATTTGCTGCAATGTGCATTCTTTAAATTAACTATTTAGGAATAACAAATATACCCACCAAAATACTGATTATTTGCTGTAATGTACATGCTTTAAATCAACTAGTTAGGAAGTAGAAATATACCCAGCAGTATATTGATTATTTGCTGCAATGTGCATTCTTTAAATCGACTAGTTAGGAAGTACAAATAAACCCACCAGAATACTGATTATTTGCTGCAATGTGCATGCTTTAAATTAACTAGTCAGGAAGTACAAATATATACCCACCAGAATACTGATTATTTGCTGTAATGTGCATGCTTTAAATTAACTAGTTAGGAAGTACAAATAAACCCAGCACTATACTGATTATTTGCTGCAATGTGCATGCTTTAAATTAACTAGTTAGGAAGTACAAATATACCCACCAGAATACTGATTATTTGCTGCAATTTCCATGCTTTAAATTAACTAGCTAGGAAGTACAAATATACCTAGCAATATACTGATTATTTGCTGCAATGTGCATGCTTAAAATCAACTAGTTAGGAAGTACAAATATACCCACCAGAATACTGATTATTTGCTGCAATGTGCATGCTTAAAATCAACTACTTAGGAAGAACAAATATACCCACCAGAATACTGATTATTTGCTGCAATGTCCGTGCTTTAAATTAACTAGCTAGGAAGTACAAATATACCCAGCACTATACTGATTATTTGCTGCAATGTGCATGCATTAAATTAACTATATAGGAATAACAAATATACCCACCAAAATACTGATCATTTGCTGTAATGTACATGCTTTAAATCAACTAGTTAGGAAGTAGAAATATACCCAGCAGTATACTGATTATTTGCTGCAATGTGCATGCTTTAAATCAACTAGTTAGGAAGTACAAATAAACCCACCAGAATACTGATTATTTGCTGCAATGTGCATGCTTTAAATTAACTAGTCAGGAAGTACAAATATACCCAATAGAATACTGATTATTTGCTGTAATGTGCATGCTTTAAATTAACTAGTTAGGAAGTACAAATAAACCCAGCACTATACTGATTATTTGCTGCAATGTGCATGCTTTAAATTAACTAGTTAGGAAGTACAAATATACGCACCAGAATACTGATTATTTGCTGCTATGTGCATGCTTTAAATCAACTACTTAGGAAGTACAACTATACAGACCAGTATACTGATTATTTGCTGCAATTTGCATGCTTTAAATCAACTAGTTAGGAAGTACAAATATACCTAGCAATATACTGATTATTTGCTGAAATGTGCATGCTTTAAATCAACTAGTTAGGAAGTACAAATATACTCACCAGAATGCTGATTATTTGCTGCAATGTGCATGCTTTAAATCAACTAGTTAGGAAGTACAAATATACCCACCAGAATACTGATTATTTGCTGCAATGTGCATGCTTTAAATCAACTAGTTAGGAAGTACAAATATGCCCACCAGAATACTGATTATTTGCTGCAATGTGCATGCTTTAAATCAACTAGTTAGGAAGTAGAAATATACCCACCAGAATGCTGATTATTTGCTGCCATGTGCATGCTTTAAATCAACTACTTAGGAAGTACAAATATACTCACCAGAATACTGATCATTTGCTGCAATGTGCATGGTTTAAATCAACTAGTTAGGAAGTACAAATGTACCCACCAGATTGCTGATTATTTGCTGCAATATGCATACTTTAAATCAACTACTTAGGAAGTACAAATATACCCACCAGAATACTGATTATTTGCTGCAATGTGTATGCTTTAAATCAACTAGTTAGGTAGAACAAATATACCCACCAGTATACTGTTTATTTGCTGCAATGTTCATGCTTTAAAACAACTAGTTGGGTAGTACAAATATACCCACCAGAATACTGATTATTTGCTGCAATGTCCATGCTTTAAATTAACTAGCTAGGAAGTACAAATACACCCAGCAGTATTCTAATTATTTGCTGCAAAATGCATGCTATAAATCAACTAGTTAGGAAGTACATATATTCCCACCAGAATACTGATTATTTGCTGCAATGTACATGCTTAAAATCAACTACTTAGGAAGTACAAATATACCCACCAGAATACTGATTATTTGCTGCAATGTGCATGCTATAAATCAACTACTTAGGAAGTACAAATATACCCACCAGAATACTGATTATTTGCTGCAATGTCCATACTTTAAATTATCTAGCTAGCAAGTACAAATATACCCAGCACTATACTGATTATTTGCTCCCATGTGCATGCTTTAAATCAACTACTTAGGAAGTACAAATATACCCACCAAAATTCTGATTATTTGCTGCAATGTGCATGCTTAAAATCAACTACTTAGGAAGTACAAATATACCCACCAGAATACTGATTATTTGCTGCAATGTACATGCTTAAAATCAACTACTTAGGAAGTACAAATATACCCACCAAAATACTGATTATTTGCTGCAATGTGCATGCTTAAAATCAACTACTTAGGAAGTACAAATATACCCACCAGAATACTGATTATTTGCTGCAATGTCCGTGCTTTAAATTAACTAGCTAGGAAGTACAAATATACCCAGCACTATACTGATTATTTGCTGCAATGTGCATGCTTTAAATTAACTATTTAGGAATAACAAATATACCCACCAAAATACTGATTATTTGCTGTAATGTACATGCTTTAAATCAACTAGTTAGGAAGTAGAAATATACCCAGCAGTATACTGATTATTTGCTGCAATGTGCATGCTTTAAATCAACTAGTTAGGAAGTACAAATAAACCCACCAGAATACTGATTATTTGCTGCAATGTGCATGCGTTAAATTAACTAGTCAGGAAGTACAAATATACCCACCAGAATACTGATTATTTGCTGTAATGTGCATGCTTTAAATTAACTAGTTAGGAAGTACAAATAAACCCAGCACTATACTGATTATTTGCAGCAATGTGCATGCTTGAAATTAACTAGTTAGGAAGTACAAATATACCCACCAGAATACTGATTATTTGCTGCAATTTCCATGCTTTAAATTAACTAGCTAGGAAGTACAAATATACCTAGCAATATACTGATTATTTGCTGAAATGTGCATGCTTTAAATCAACTAGTTAGGAAGTACAAATATACCCACCAGAATACTGATTATTTGCTGCAATGTGCATGCTTTAAATCAACTAAGTAGGAAGTACAAATATACCCACCAGAATACTGATTATTTGCTGCTATGTGCATGCTTTAAATCAACTACTTAGGAAGTACAACTATACCCACCAGTATACTGATTATTTGCTGCAATGTGCATGCTATAAATCAACTACTTACGAAGTACAAATATACCCACCAGAATACTGATTATTTGCTGCAATGTCCATACTTTAAATTATCTAGCTAGCAAGTACAAATATACCCAGCACTATACTGATTATTTGCTGCAATGTGCATGCGTTAAATTAACTAGTCAGGAAGTACAAATATACCCACCAGAATACTAATTATTTGCTGTAATGTGCATGCTTTAAATTAACTAGTTAGGAAGTACAAATAAACCAAGCACTATACTGATTATTTGCAGCAAAGTGCATGCTTGAAATTAACTAGTTAGGAAGTACAAATATACCCACCAGAATACTGATTATTTGCTGCAATTTCCATGCTTTAAATTAACTAGCTAGGAAGTACAAATATACCTAGCAATATACTGATTATTTGCTGAAATGTGCATGCTTTAAATCAACTAGTTAGGAAGTACAAATATACCCACCAGAATACTGATTATTTGCTGCAATGTGCATGCTTAAAATCAACTACTTAGGAAGTACAAATATACCCACCAGAATACTGATTATTTGCTGCAATGTCCGTGCTTTAAATTAACTAGCTAGGAAGTACAAATATACCCAGCACTATACTGATTATTTGCTGCAATATGCATTCTTTAAATTAACTATTTAGGAATAACAAATATACCCACCAAAATACTGATTATTTGCTGTAATGTACATGCTTTAAATCAACTAGTTAGAAAGTAGAAATATACCCAGCAGTATATTGATTATTTGCTGCAATGTGCATTCTTTAAATCGACTAGTTAGGAAGTACAAATAAACCCACCAGAATACTGATTATTTGCTGCAATGTGCATGCTTTAAATTAACTAGTCAGGAAGTACAAATATACCCACCAGAATACTGATTATTTGCTGTAATGTGCATGCTTTAAATTAACTAGTTAGGAAGTACAAATAAACCCAGCACTATACTGATTATTTGCTGCAATGTGCATGCTTTAAATTAACTAGTTAGGAAGTACAAATATACCCACCAGAATACTGATTATTTGCTGCAATTTCCATGCTTTAAATTAACTAGCTAGGAAGTACAAATATACCTAGCAATATACTGATTATTTGCTGCAATGTGCATGCTTAAAATCAACTAGTTAGGAAGTACAAATATACCCACCAGAATACTGATTATTTGCTGCAATGTGCATGCTTAAAATCAACTACTTAGGAAGAACAAATATACCCACCAGAATACTGATTATTTGCTGCAATGTCCGTGCTTTAAATTAACTAGCTAGGAAGTACAAATATACCCAGCACTATACTGATTATTTGCTGCAATGTGCATGCATTAAATTAACTATATAGGAATAACAAATATACCCACCAAAATACTGATCATTTGCTGTAATGTACATGCTTTAAATCAACTAGTTAGGAAGTAGAAATATACCCAGCAGTATACTGATTATTTGCTGCAATGTGCATGCTTTAAATCAACTAGTTAGGAAGTACAAATAAACCCACCAGAATACTGATTATTTGCTGCAATGTGCATGCTTTAAATTAACTAGTCAGGAAGTACAAATATACCCAATAGAATACTGATTATTTGCTGTAATGTGCATGCTTTAAATTAACTAGTTAGGAAGTACAAATAAACCCAGCACTATACTGATTATTTGCTGCAATGTGCATGCTTTAAATTAACTAGTTAGGAAGTACAAATATACGCACCAGAATACTGATTATTTGCTGCTATGTGCATGCTTTAAATCAACTACTTAGGAAGTACAACTATACAGACCAGTATACTGATTATTTGCTGCAATTTGCATGCTTTAAATCAACTAGTTAGGAAGTACAAATATACCTAGCAATATACTGATTATTTGCTGAAATGTGCATGCTTTAAATCAACTAGTTAGGAAGTACAAATATACTCACCAGAATGCTGATTATTTGCTGCAATGTGCATGCTTTAAATCAACTAGTTAGGAAGTACAAATATACCCACCAGAATACTGATTATTTGCTGCAATGTGCATGCTTTAAATCAACTAGTTAGGAAGTACAAATATGCCCACCAGAATACTGATTATTTGCTGCAATGTGCATGCTTTAAATCAACTAGTTAGGAAGTAGAAATATACCCACCAGAATGCTGATTATTTGCTGCCATGTGCATGCTTTAAATCAACTACTTAGGAAGTACAAATATACTCACCAGAATACTGATCATTTGCTGCAATGTGCATGGTTTAAATCAACTAGTTAGGAAGTACAAATGTACCCACCAGATTGCTGATTATTTGCTGCAATATGCATACTTTAAATCAACTACTTAGGAAGTACAAATATACCCACCAGAATACTGATTATTTGCTGCAATGTGTATGCTTTAAATCAACTAGTTAGGTAGAACAAATATACCCACCAGTATACTGTTTATTTGCTGCAATGTTCATGCTTTAAAACAACTAGTTGGGTAGTACAAATATACCCACCAGAATACTGATTATTTGCTGCAATGTCCATGCTTTAAATTAACTAGCTAGGAAGTACAAATACACCCAGCAGTATTCTAATTATTTGCTGCAAAATGCATGCTATAAATCAACTAGTTAGGAAGTACATATATTCCCACCAGAATACTGATTATTTGCTGCAATGTACATGCTTAAAATCAACTACTTAGGAAGTACAAATATACCCACCAGAATACTGATTATTTGCTGCAATGTGCATGCTATAAATCAACTACTTAGGAAGTACAAATATACCCACCAGAATACTGATTATTTGCTGCAATGTCCATACTTTAAATTATCTAGCTAGCAAGTACAAATATACCCAGCACTATACTGATTATTTGCTCCCATGTGCATGCTTTAAATCAACTACTTAGGAAGTACAAATATACCCACCAAAATTCTGATTATTTGCTGCAATGTGCATGCTTAAAATCAACTACTTAGGAAGTACAAATATACCCACCAGAATACTGATTATTTGCTGCAATGTACATGCTTAAAATCAACTACTTAGGAAGTACAAATATACCCACCAAAATACTGATTATTTGCTGCAATGTGCATGCTTAAAATCAACTACTTAGGAAGTACAAATATACCCACCAGAATACTGATTATTTGCTGCAATGTCCGTGCTTTAAATTAACTAGCTAGGAAGTACAAATATACCCAGCACTATACTGATTATTTGCTGCAATGTGCATGCTTTAAATTAACTATTTAGGAATAACAAATATACCCACCAAAATACTGATTATTTGCTGTAATGTACATGCTTTAAATCAACTAGTTAGGAAGTAGAAATATACCCAGCAGTATACTGATTATTTGCTGCAATGTGCATGCTTTAAATCAACTAGTTAGGAAGTACAAATAAACCCACCAGAATACTGATTATTTGCTGCAATGTGCATGCGTTAAATTAACTAGTCAGGAAGTACAAATATACCCACCAGAATACTGATTATTTGCTGTAATGTGCATGCTTTAAATTAACTAGTTAGGAAGTACAAATAAACCCAGCACTATACTGATTATTTGCAGCAATGTGCATGCTTGAAATTAACTAGTTAGGAAGTACAAATATACCCACCAGAATACTGATTATTTGCTGCAATTTCCATGCTTTAAATTAACTAGCTAGGAAGTACAAATATACCTAGCAATATACTGATTATTTGCTGAAATGTGCATGCTTTAAATCAACTAGTTAGGAAGTACAAATATACCCACCAGAATACTGATTATTTGCTGCAATGTGCATGCTTTAAATCAACTAAGTAGGAAGTACAAATATACCCACCAGAATACTGATTATTTGCTGCTATGTGCATGCTTTAAATCAACTACTTAGGAAGTACAACTATACCCACCAGTATACTGATTATTTGCTGCAATGTGCATGCTATAAATCAACTACTTACGAAGTACAAATATACCCACCAGAATACTGATTATTTGCTGCAATGTCCATACTTTAAATTATCTAGCTAGCAAGTACAAATATACCCAGCACTATACTGATTATTTGCTGCAATGTGCATGCGTTAAATTAACTAGTCAGGAAGTACAAATATACCCACCAGAATACTAATTATTTGCTGTAATGTGCATGCTTTAAATTAACTAGTTAGGAAGTACAAATAAACCAAGCACTATACTGATTATTTGCAGCAAAGTGCATGCTTGAAATTAACTAGTTAGGAAGTACAAATATACCCACCAGAATACTGATTATTTGCTGCAATTTCCATGCTTTAAATTAACTAGCTAGGAAGTACAAATATACCTAGCAATATACTGATTATTTGCTGAAATGTGCATGCTTTAAATCAACTAGTTAGGAAGTACAAATATACCCACCAGAATACTGATTATTTGCTGCAATGTGCATGCTTAAAATCAACTACTTAGGAAGTACAAATATACCCACCAGAATACTGATTATTTGCTGCAATGTCCGTGCTTTAAATTAACTAGCTAGGAAGTACAAATATACCCAGCACTATACTGATTATTTGCTGCAATATGCATTCTTTAAATTAACTATTTAGGAATAACAAATATACCCACCAAAATACTGATTATTTGCTGTAATGTACATGCTTTAAATCAACTAGTTAGAAAGTAGAAATATACCCAGCAGTATATTGATTATTTGCTGCAATGTGCATTCTTTAAATCGACTAGTTAGGAAGTACAAATAAACCCACCAGAATACTGATTATTTGCTGCAATGTGCATGCTTTAAATTAACTAGTCAGGAAGTACAAATATACCCACCAGAATACTGATTATTTGCTGTAATGTGCATGCTTTAAATTAACTAGTTAGGAAGTACAAATAAACCCAGCACTATACTGATTATTTGCTGCTATGTGCATGCTTTAAATTAACTAGTTAGGAAGTACAAATATACCCACCAGAATACTGATTATTTGCTGCAATTTCCATGCTTTAAATTAACTAGCTAGGAAGTACAAATATACCTAGCAATATACTGATTATTTGCTGCAATGTGCATGCTTAAAATCAACTAGTTAGGAAGTACAAATATACCCACCAGAATACTGATTATTTGCTGCAATGTACATGCTTAAAATCAACTACTTAGGCAGTACAAATATACCCACCAAAATACTGATTATTTGCTGCAATGTGCATGCTTAAAATCAACTACTTAGGAAGAACAAATATACCCACCAGAATACTGATTATTTGCTGCAATGTCCGTGCTTTAAATTAACTAGCTAGGAAGTAGAAATATACCCAGCAGTATACTGATTATTTGCTGCAATGTGCATGCTTTAAATCAACTAGTTAGGAAGTACAAATAAACCCACCAGAATACTGATTATTTGCTGCAATGTGCATGCTTTAAATTAACTAGTCAGGAAGTACAAATATACCCAATAGAATACTGATTATTTGCTGTAATGTGCATGCTTTAAATTAACTAGTTAGGAAGTACAAATAAACCCAGCACTATACTGATTATTTGCTGCAATGTGCATGCTTTAAATTAACTAGTTAGGAAGTACAAATATACGCACCAGAATACTGATTATTTGCTGCTATGTGCATGCTTTAAATCAACTACTTAGGAAGTACAACTATACCCACCAGTATACTGATTATTTGCTGCAATTTGCATGCTTTAAATCAACTAGTTAGGAAGTACAAATATACCTAGCAATATACTGATTATTTGCTGAAATGTGCATGCTTTAAATCAACTAGTTAGGAAGTACAAATATACTCACCAGAATGCTGATTATTTGCTGCAATGTGCATGCTTTAAATTAACTAGTTAGGAAGTACAAATATACCCACCAGAATGCTGATTATTTGCTGTAATGATCATGCTTTAAATCAACTAGTTACGAAATACAAATATACCGACCAGAATTCTGAATATTTGCTGAAATGTGCATGCTTTAAATCAACTAGTTAGGAAGTACAAATATACCCACCAGAATGCTGATTATTTGCTGCAATGTGCATGCTTTAAATCAACTACTTAGGAAGTACAAATATACCCACCAGAATGCTGAATATTTGCTGCAATGTGCATGCTTTAAATCAACTAGTTAGGTAGTACAAATATACCCACCAGAATCCTGATTAATTGCTGCAATGTTCATGCTTTAAAACAACTGGTTCGGTAGTACAAATATACCCACCAGTATACTGATTATTTGCTGCAATGTTCATGCCTTAAAAACTAGTTGGGTAGTACAAATATACCCACCAGAATACTGACTATTTGCTGCAATATACATGCTTTAAATCAACTACGTAGGAAGTACAAATATACCCACCCGAATACTGATTATTTGCTGAAATGTGCATGCTTTAAATCAACTATTTAGGAAGTACAAATATACCCACCAGAATGCTGATTATTTGCTGCAATGTACACGCTTTAAATCAACTAGTTAGGAAGTAGAAATATACCCACCAGAATGCTGATTATTTGCTGCAATGTGCATGCTTTAAATCAACTAGTTAGGAAGTAAAAATATACCCACCAGAATGCTGATTATTTGCTGCAATGTGCATGCTTTAAATCAACTACTTAGGAAGTACAAATATACCCACCAGAATACTCATCATTTGCTGCAATGTGCATGGTTTAAATCAACTCGTTAGGAAGTACAAATGTACCCACCAGATTGCTGATTATTTGCTGCAATATGCATACTTTAAATCAACTACTTAGGAAGTACAAATATACCCACCAGAATACTGATTATTTGCTGCAATGTGTATGCTTTAAATCAACTAGTTAGGAAGTACAAATATACCCACCAGATTACTGATTATTTGCTGCAATGTGCATGCTATAAATCAACTACTTAGGAAGTACAAATATACCCACCAGAATACTGATTATTTGCTGCAATGTCCATACTTTAAATTATCTAGCTAGCAAGTACAAATATACCCAGCACTATACTGATTATTTGCTGCCATGTGCATGCTTTAAATCAACTACTTAGGAAGTACAAATATACCCACCAAAATTCTGATTATTTGCTGCAATGTGCATGCTTAAAATCAACTACTTAGGAAGTACAAATATACCCACCAGAATACTGATTATTTGCTGCAATGTACATGCTTAAAATCAACTACTTAGGCAGTACAAATATACCCACCAAAATACTGATTATTTGCTGCAATGTGCATGCTTAAAATCAACTACTTAGGAAGTACAAATATATCCACCAGAATACTGATTATTTGCTGCAATGTCCGTGCTTTAAATTAACTAGCTAGGAAGTACAAATATACCCAGCACTATACTGATTATTTGCTGCAATGTGCATGCATTAAATTAACTATTTAGGAATAACAAATATACCCACCAAAATACTGATCATTTGCTGTAATGTACATGCTTTAAATCAACTAGTTAGGAAGTAGAAATATACCCAGCAGTATACTGATTATTTGCTGCAATGTGCATGCTTTAAATCAACTAGTTAGGAAGTACAAATAAACCCACCAGAATACTGATTATTTGCTGCAATGTGCATGCTTTAAATTAACTAGTCAGGAAGTACAAATATACCCACCAGAATACTGATTATTTGCTGTAATGTGCATGCTTTAAATTAACTAGTTAGGAAGTACAAATAAACCCAGCACTATACTGATTATTTGCTGCAATGTGCATGCTTTAAATTAACTAGTTAGGAAGTACAAATATACCCACCAGAATACTGATTATTTGCTGCTATGTGCATGCTTTAAATCAACTACTTAGGAAGTACAACTATACCCACCAGTTTACTGATTATTTGCTGCAATTTGCATGCTTTAAATCAACTAGTTAGGAAGTACAAATATACCTAGCAATATACTGATTATTTGCTGAAATGTGCATGCTTTAAATCAACTAGTTAGGAAGTACAAATATACTCACCAGAATGCTGATTATTTGCTGCAATGTGCATGCTTTAAATTAACTAGTTAGGAAGTACAAATATACCCACCAGAATGCTGATTATTTGCTGTAATGAGCATGCTTTAAATCAACTAGTTACGAAATACAAATATATACCGACCAGAATTCTGAGTATTTGCTGAAATGTGCATGCTTTAAATCAACTAGTTAGGAAGTACAAATATACCCACCAGAATGCTGATCATTTGCTGCAATGTGCATGCTTTAAATCAACTACTTAGGAAGTACAAATATACCCACCAGAATGCTGAATATTTGCTGCAATGTGCATGCTTTAAATCAACTAGTTAGGTAGTACAAATATACCCACCAGAATCCTGATTAATTGCTGCAATGTTCATGCTTTAAAACAACTAGTTCGGTAGTACAAATATACCCACTAGTATACTGATTATTTGCTGCAATGTTCATGCCTTAAAAACTAGTTGGGTAGTACAAATATACCCACAAGAATACTGACTATTTGCTGCAATATACATGCTTTAAATCAACTACGTAGGAAGTACAAATATACCCACCCGAATACTGATTATTTGCTGAAATGTGCATGCTTTAAATCAACTAGTTAGGAAGTACAAATATACCCACCAGAATGCTGATTATTTGCTGCAATGTACACGCTTTAAATCAACTAGTTAGGAAGTAGAAATATACCCACCAGAATGCTGATTATTTGCTGCAATGTGCATGCTTTAAATCAACTAGTTAGGAAGTAGAAATATACCCACCAGAATGCTGATTATTTGCTGCAATGTGCATGCTTTAAATCAACTACTTAGGAAGTACAAATATACCCACCAGAATACTGATCATTTGCTGCAATGTGCATGGTTTAAATCAACTCGTTAGGAAGTACAAATGTACCCACCAGATTGCTGATTATTTGCTGCAATATGCATACTTTAAATCAACTACTTAGGAAGTAAAATATACCCACCAGAATACTGATTATTTGCTGCAATTTCCATGCTTTAAATTAACTAGCTAGGAAGTACAAATATACCTAGCAATATACTGATTATTTGCTGAAATGTGCATGCTTTAAATCAACTAGTTAGGAAGTACAAATATACCCACCAGAATACTGATTATTTGCTGCAATGTGCATGCTTTAAATCAACTAAGTAGGAAGTACAAATATACCCACCAGAATACTGATTATTTGCTGCTATGTGCATGCTTTAAATCAACTACTTAGGAAGTACAACTATACCCACCAGTATACTGATTATTTGCTGCAATGTGCATGCTATAAATCAACTAGTTAGGAAGTACAAATAAACCCACCAGAATACTGATTATTTGCTGCAATGTGCATGCTTTAAATTAACTAGTCAGGAAGTACAAATATACCCACCAGAATACTGATTATTTGCTGCAATGTCCATACTTTAAATTATCTAGCTAGCAAGTACAAATATACCCAGCACTATACTGATTATTTGCTGCAATGTGCATGCGTTAAATTAACTAGTCAGGAAGTACAAATATACCCACCAGAATACTGATTATTTGCTGTAATGTGCATGCTTTAAATTAACTAGTTAGGAAGCACAAATAAACCCAGCACTATACTGATTATTTGCAGCAATGTGCATGCTTGAAATTAACTAGTTAGGAAGTACAAATATACCCACCAGAATACTGATTATTTGCTGCAATTTCCATGCTTTAAATTAACTAGCTAGGAAGTACAAATATACCTAGCAATATACTGATTATTTGCTGAAATGTGCATGCTTTAAATCAACTAGTTAGGAAGTACAAATATACCCACCAGAATACTGATTATTTGCTGCAATGTGCATGCTTAAAATCAACTACTTAGGAAGTACAAATATACCCACCAGAATACTGATTATTTGCTGCAATGTCCGTGCTTTAAATTAACTAGCTAGGAAGTACAAATATACCCAGCACTATACTGATTATTTGCTGCAATGTGCATTCTTTAAATTAACTATTTAGGAATAACAAATATACCCACCAAAATACTGATTATTTGCTGTAATGTACATGCTTTAAATCAACTAGTTAGGAAGTAGAAATATACCCAGCAGTATATTGATTATTTGCTGCAATGTGCATTCTTTAAATCGACTAGTTAGGAAGTACAAATAAACCCACCAGAATACTGATTATTTGCTGCAATGTGCATGCTTTAAATTAACTAGTCAGGAAGTACAAATATACCCACCAGAATACTGATTATTTGCTGTAATGTGCATGCTTTAAATTAACTAGTTAGGAAGTACAAATAAACCCAGCACTATACTGATTATTTGCTGCAATGTGCATGCTTTAAATTAACTAGTTAGGAAGTACAAATATACCCACCAGAATACTGATTATTTGCTGCAATTTCCATGCTTTAAATTAACTAGCTAGGAAGTACAAATATACCTAGCAATATACTGATTATTTGCTGCAATGTGCATGCTTAAAATCAACTAGTTAGGAAGTACAAATATACCCACCAGAATACTGATTATTTGCTGCAATTTCCATGCTTTAAATTAACTAGCTAGGAAGTACAAATATACCTAGCAATATACTGATTATTTGCTGCAATTTCCATGCTTTAAATTAACTAGCTAGGAAGTACAAATATACCTAGCAATATACTGATTATTTGCTGAAATGTGCATGCTTTAAATCAACTAGTTAGGAAGTACAAATATACCCACCAGAATACTGATTATTTGCTGCAATGTGCATGCTTTAAATCAACTAAGTAGGAAGTACAAATATACCCACCAGAATACTGATTATTTGCTGCAATGTGCATGCTTTAAATTAACTAGTCAGGAAGTACAAATATACCCACCAGAATACTGATTATTTGCTGCAATGTCCATACTTTAAATTATCTAGCTAGCAAGTACAAATATACCCAGCACTATACTGATTATTTGCTGCAATGTGCATGCTTTAAATTAACTAGTCAGGAAGTACAAATATACCCACCAGAATACTGATTATTTGCTGCAATGTCCATACTTTAAATTATCTAGCTAGCAAGTACAAATATACCCAGCACTATACTGATTATTTGCTGCAATGTGCATGCGTTAAATTAACTAGTCAGGAAGTACAAATATACCCACCAGAATACTGATTATTTGCTGTAATGTGCATGCTTTAAATTAACTAGTTAGGAAGCACAAATAAACCCAGCACTATACTGATTATTTGCAGCAATGTGCATGCTTGAAATTAACTAGTTAGGAAGTACAAATATACCCACCAGAATACTGATTATTTGCTGCAATTTCCATGCTTTAAATTAACTAGCTAGGAAGTACAAATATACCTAGCAATATACTGATTATTTGCTGAAATGTGCATGCTTTAAATCAACTAGTTAGGAAGTACAAATATACCCACCAGAATACTGATTATTTGCTGCAATGTGCATGCTTAAAATCAACTACTTAGGAAGTACAAATATACCCACCAGAATACTGATTATTTGCTGCAATGTCCGTGCTTTAAATTAACTAGCTAGGAAGTACAAATATACCCAGCACTATACTGATTATTTGCTGCAATGTGCATTCTTTAAATTAACTATTTAGGAATAACAAATATACCCACCAAAATACTGATTATTTGCTGTAATGTACATGCTTTAAATCAACTAGTTAGGAAGTAGAAATATACCCAGCAGTATATTGATTATTTGCTGCAATGTGCATTCTTTAAATCGACTAGTTAGGAAGTACAAATAAACCCACCAGAATACTGATTATTTGCTGCAATGTGCATGCTTTAAATTAACTAGTCAGGAAGTACAAATATACCCACCAGAATACTGATTATTTGCTGTAATGTGCATGCTTTAAATTAACTAGTTAGGAAGTACAAATAAACCCAGCACTATACTGATTATTTGCTGCAATGTGCATGCTTTAAATTAACTAGTTAGGAAGTACAAATATACCCACCAGAATACTGATTATTTGCTGCAATTTCCATGCTTTAAATTAACTAGCTAGGAAGTACAAATATACCTAGCAATATACTGATTATTTGCTGCAATGTGCATGCTTAAAATCAACTAGTTAGGAAGTACAAATATACCCACCAGAATACTGATTATTTGCTGCAATGTACATGCTTAAAATCAACTACTTAGGCAGTACAAATATACCCACCAAAATACTGATTATTTGCTGCAATGTGCATGCTTAAAATCAACTACTTAGGAAGAACAAATATACCCACCAGAATACTGATTATTTGCTGCAATGTCCGTGCTTTAAATTAACTAGCTAGGAAGTACAAATATACCCAGCACTATACTGATTATTTGCTGCAATGTGCATGCATTAAATTAACTATTTAGGAATAACAAATATACCCACCAAAATACTGATCATTTGCTGTAATGTACATGCTTTAAATCA
Source organism: Saccoglossus kowalevskii (assembly GCF_978046115.1). NCBI lineage: Eukaryota > Metazoa > Hemichordata > Enteropneusta > Harrimaniidae > Saccoglossus > Saccoglossus kowalevskii. The sequence goes on along the minus strand of NC_140648.1, from coordinate 30,037,796 downwards.
ACTAGTTAGGAAGTAGAAATATACCCAGCAGTATACTGATTATTTGCTGCAATGTGCATGCTTTAAATCAACTAGTTAGGAAGTACAAATAAACCCACCAGAATACTGATTATTTGCTGCAATGTGCATGCTTTAAATTAACTAGTCAGGAAGTACAAATATACCCAATAGAATACTGATTATTTGCTGTAATGTGCATGCTTTAAATTAACTAGTTAGGAAGTACAAATAAACCCAGCACTATACTGATTATTTGCTGCAATGTGCATGCTTTAAATTAACTAGTTAGGAAGTACAAATATACGCACCAGAATACTGATTATTTGCTGCTATGTGCATGCTTTAAATCAACTACTTAGGAAGTACAACTATACCCACCAGTATACTGATTATTTGCTGCAATTTGCATGCTTTAAATCAACTAGTTAGGAAGTACAAATATACCTAGCAATATACTGATTATTTGCTGAAATGTGCATGCTTTAAATCAACTAGTTAGGAAGTACAAATATACTCACCAGAATGCTGATTATTTGCTGCAATGTGCATGCTTTAAATTAACTAGTTAGGAAGTACAAATATACCCACCAGAATGCTGATTATTTGCTGTAATGATCATGCTTTAAATCAACTAGTTACGAAATACAAATATACCGACCAGAATTCTGAGTATTTGCTGAAATGTGCATGCTTTAAATCAACTAGTTAGGAAGTACAAATATACCCACCAGAATGCTGATTATTTGCTGCAATGTGCATGCTTTAAATCAACTACTTAGGAAGTACAAATATACCCACCAGAATGCTGAATATTTGCTGCAATGTGCATGCTTTAAATCAACTAGTTAGGTAGTACAAATATACCCTCCAGAATCCTGATTAATTGCTGCAATGTTCATGCTTTAAAACAACTGGTTCGGTAGTACAAATATACCCACCAGTATACTGATTATTTGCTGCAATGTTCATGCCTTAAAAACTAGTTGGGTAGTACAAATATACCCACCAGAATACTGACTATTTGCTGCAATATACATGCTTTAAATCAACTACGTAGGAAGTACAAATATACCCACCCGAATACTGATTATTTGCTGAAATGTGCATGCTTTAAATCAACTATTTAGGAAGTACAAATATACCCACCAGAATGCTGATTATTTGCTGCAATGTACACGCTTTAAATCAACTAGTTAGGAAGTAGAAATATACCCACCAGAATGCTGATTATTTGCTGCAATGTGCATGCTTTAAATCAACTAGTTAGGAAGTAGAAATATACCCACCAGAATGCTGATTATTTGCTGCAATGTGCATGCTTTAAATCAACTACTTAGGAAGTACAAATATACCCACCCGAATACTGATCATTTGCTGCAATGTGCATGGTTTAAATCAACTCGTTAGGAAGTACAAATGTACCCACCAGATTGCTGATTATTTGCTGCAATATGCATACTTTAAATCAACTACTTAGGAAGTACAAATATACCCACCAGAATACTGATTATTTGCTGCAATGTGTATGCTTTAAATCAACTAGTTAGGAAGTACAAATATACCCACCAGATTACTGATTATTTGCTGCAATGTGCATGCTATAAATCAACTACTTAGGAAGTACAAATATACCCACCAGAATACTGATTATTTGCTGCAATGTCCATACTTTAAATTATCTAGCTAGCAAGTACAAATATACCCAGCACTATACTGATTATTTGCTGCCATGTGCATGCTTTAAATCAACTACTTAGGAAGTACAAATATACCCACCAAAATTCTGATTATTTGCTGCAATGTGCATGCTTAAAATCAACTACTTAGGAAGTACAAATATACCCACCAGAATACTGATTATTTGCTGCAATGTACATGCTTAAAATCAACTACTTAGGCAGTACAAATATACCCACCAAAATACTGATTATTTGCTGCAATGTGCATGCTTAAAATCAACTACTTAGGAAGTACAAATATATCCACCAGAATACTGATTATTTGCTGCAATGTCCGTGCTTTAAATTAACTAGCTAGGAAGTACAAATATACCCAGCACTATACTGAGTATTTGCTGCAATGTGCATGCATTAAATTAACTATTTAGGAATAACAAATATACCCACCAAAATACTGATCATTTGCTGTAATGTACATGCTTTAAATCAACTAGTTAGGAAGTAGAAATATACCCAGCAGTATACTGATTATTTGCTGCAATGTGCATGCTTTAAATTAACTAGTCAGGAAGTACAAATATACCCACCAGAATACTGATTATTTGCTGTAATGTGCATGCTTTAAATTAACTAGTTAGGAAGTACAAATATACCCACCAGAATACTGATTATTTGCTGCAATGTCCGTGCTTTAAATTAACTAGCTAGGAAGTACAAATATACCCAGCACTATACTGATTATTTGCTGCAATATGCATTCTTTAAATTAACTATTTAGGAATAACAAATATACCCACCAAAATACTGATTATTTGCTGTAATGTACATGCTTTAAATCAACTAGTTAGAAAGTAGAAATATACCCAGCAGTATATTGATTATTTGCTGCAATGTGCATTCTTTAAATCGACTAGTTAGGAAGTACAAATAAACCCACCAGAATACTGATTATTTGCTGCAATGTGCATGCTTTAAATTAACTAGTCAGGAAGTACAAATATACCCACCAGAATACTGATTATTTGCTGTAATGTGCATGCTTTAAATTAACTAGTTAGGAAGTACAAATAAACCCAGCACTATACTGATTATTTGCTGCTATGTGCATGCTTTAAATTAACTAGTTAGGAAGTACAAATATACCCACCAGAATACTGATTATTTGCTGCAATTTCCATGCTTTAAATTAACTAGCTAGGAAGTACAAATATACCTAGCAATATACTGATTATTTGCTGCAATGTGCATGCTTAAAATCAACTAGTTAGGAAGTACAAATATACCCACCAGAATACTGATTATTTGCTGCAATGTACATGCTTAAAATCAACTACTTAGGCAGTACAAATATACCCACCAAAATACTGATTATTTGCTGCAATGTGCATGCTTAAAATCAACTACTTAGGAAGAACAAATATACCCACCAGAATACTGATTATTTGCTGCAATGTCCGTGCTTTAAATTAACTAGCTAGGAAGTAGAAATATACCCAGCAGTATACTGATTATTTGCTGCAATGTGCATGCTTTAAATCAACTAGTTAGGAAGTACAAATAAACCCACCAGAATACTGATTATTTGCTGCAATGTGCATGCTTTAAATTAACTAGTCAGGAAGTACAAATATACCCAATAGAATACTGATTATTTGCTGTAATGTGCATGCTTTAAATTAACTAGTTAGGAAGTACAAATAAACCCAGCACTATACTGATTATTTGCTGCAATGTGCATGCTTTAAATTAACTAGTTAGGAAGTACAAATATACGCACCAGAATACTGATTATTTGCTGCTATGTGCATGCTTTAAATCAACTACTTAGGAAGTACAACTATACCCACCAGTATACTGATTATTTGCTGCAATTTGCATGCTTTAAATCAACTAGTTAGGAAGTACAAATATACCTAGCAATATACTGATTATTTGCTGAAATGTGCATGCTTTAAATCAACTAGTTAGGAAGTACAAATATACTCACCAGAATGCTGATTATTTGCTGCAATGTGCATGCTTTAAATTAACTAGTTAGGAAGTACAAATATACCCACCAGAATGCTGATTATTTGCTGTAATGATCATGCTTTAAATCAACTAGTTACGAAATACAAATATACCGACCAGAATTCTGAATATTTGCTGAAATGTGCATGCTTTAAATCAACTAGTTAGGAAGTACAAATATACCCACCAGAATGCTGATTATTTGCTGCAATGTGCATGCTTTAAATCAACTACTTAGGAAGTACAAATATACCCACCAGAATGCTGAATATTTGCTGCAATGTGCATGCTTTAAATCAACTAGTTAGGTAGTACAAATATACCCACCAGAATCCTGATTAATTGCTGCAATGTTCATGCTTTAAAACAACTGGTTCGGTAGTACAAATATACCCACCAGTATACTGATTATTTGCTGCAATGTTCATGCCTTAAAAACTAGTTGGGTAGTACAAATATACCCACCAGAATACTGACTATTTGCTGCAATATACATGCTTTAAATCAACTACGTAGGAAGTACAATATACCCACCCGAATACTGATTATTTGCTGAAATGTGCATGCTTTAAATCAACTATTTAGGAAGTACAAATATACCCACCAGAATGCTGATTATTTGCTGCAATGTACACGCTTTAAATCAACTAGTTAGGAAGTAGAAATATACCCACCAGAATGCTGATTATTTGCTGCAATGTGCATGCTTTAAATCAACTAGTTAGGAAGTAAAAATATACTCACCAGAATGCTGATTATTTGCTGCAATGTGCATGCTTTAAATCAACTACTTAGGAAGTACAAATATACCCACCAGAATACTCATCATTTGCTGCAATGTGCATGGTTTAAATCAACTCGTTAGGAAGTACAAATGTACCCACCAGATTGCTGATTATTTGCTGCAATATGCATACTTTAAATCAACTACTTAGGAAGTACAAATATACCCACCAGAATACTGATTATTTGCTGCAATGTGTATGCTTTAAATCAACTAGTTAGGAAGTACAAATATACCCACCAGATTACTGATTATTTGCTGCAATGTGCATGCTATAAATCAACTACTTAGGAAGTACAAATATACCCACCAGAATACTGATTATTTGCTGCAATGTCCATACTTTAAATTATCTAGCTAGCAAGTACAAATATACCCAGCACTATACTGATTATTTGCTGCCATGTGCATGCTTTAAATCAACTACTTAGGAAGTACAAATATACCCACCAAAATTCTGATTATTTGCTGCAATGTGCATGCTTAAAATCAACTACTTAGGAAGTACAAATATACCCACCAGAATACTGATTATTTGCTGCAATGTACATGCTTAAAATCAACTACTTAGGCAGTACAAATATACCCACCAAAATACTGATTATTTGCTGCAATGTGCATGCTTAAAATCAACTACTTAGGAAGTACAAATATATCCACCAGAATACTGATTATTTGCTGCAATGTCCGTGCTTTAAATTAACTAGCTAGGAAGTACAAATATACCCAGCACTATACTGATTATTTGCTGCAATGTGCATGCATTAAATTAACTATTTAGGAATAACAAATATACCCACCAAAATACTGATCATTTGCTGTAATGTACATGCTTTAAATCAACTAGTTAGGAAGTAGAAATATACCCAGCAGTATACTGATTATTTGCTGCAATGTGCATGCTTTAAATCAACTAGTTAGGAAGTACAAATAAACCCACCAGAATACTGATTATTTGCTGCAATGTGCATGCTTTAAATTAACTAGTCAGGAAGTACAAATATACCCACCAGAATACTGATTATTTGCTGTAATGTGCATGCTTTAAATTAACTAGTTAGGAAGTACAAATAAACCCAGCACTATACTGATTATTTGCTGCAATGTGCATGCTTTAAATTAACTAGTTAGGAAGTACAAATATACCCACCAGAATACTGATTATTTGCTGCCATGTGCATGCTTTAAATCAACTACTTAGGTAGTACAACTATACCCACCAGTTTACTGATTATTTGCTGCAATTTGCATGCTTTAAATCAACTAGTTAGGAAGTACAAATATACCTAGCAATATACTGATTATTTGCTGAAATGTGCATGCTTTAAATCAACTAGTTAGGAAGTACAAATATACTCACCAGAATGCTGATTATTTGCTGCAATGTGCATGCTTTAAATTAACTAGTTAGGAAGTACAAATATACCCACCAGAATGCTGATTATTTGCTGTAATGAGCATGCTTTAAATCAACTAGTACGAAATACAAATATATACCGACCAGAATTCTGAGTATTTGCTGAAATGTGCATGCTTTAAATCAACTAGTTAGGAAGTACAAATATACCCACCAGAATGCTGATCATTTGCTGCAATGTGCATGCTTTAAATCAACTACTTAGGAAGTACAAATATACCCACCAGAATGCTGAATATTTGCTGCAATGTGCATGCTTTAAATCAACTAGTTAGGTAGTACAAATATACCCACCAGAATCCTGATTAATTGCTGCAATGTTCATGCTTTAAAACAACTAGTTCGGTAGTACAAATATACCCACTAGTATACTGATTATTTGCTGCAATGTTCATGCCTTAAAAACTAGTTGGGTAGTACAAATATACCCACAAGAATACTGACTATTTGCTGCAATATACATGCTTTAAATCAACTACGTAGGAAGTACAAATATACCCACCCGAATACTGATTATTTGCTGAAATGTGCATGCTTTAAATCAACTAGTTAGGAAGTACAAATATACCCACCAGAATGCTGATTATTTGCTGCAATGTACACGCTTTAAATCAACTAGTTAGGAAGTAGAAATATACCCACCAGAATGCTGATTATTTGCTGCAATGTGCATGCTTTAAATCAACTAGTTAGGAAGTAGAAATATACCCACCAGAATGCTGATTATTTGCTGCAATGTGCATGCTTTAAATCAACTACTTAGGAAGTACAAATATACCCACCAGAATACTGATCATTTGCTGCAATGTGCATGGTTTAAATCAACTCGTTAGGAAGTACAAATGTACCCACCAGATTGCTGATTATTTGCTGCAATATGCATACTTTAAATCAACTACTTAGGAAGTACAAATATACCCACCAGAATACTGATTATTTGCTGCAATTTCCATGCTTTAAATTAACTAGCTAGGAAGTACAAATATACCTAGCAATATACTGATTATTTGCTGAAATGTGCATGCTTTAAATCAACTAGTTAGGAAGTACAAATATACCCACCAGAATACTGATTATTTGCTGCAATGTGCATGCTTTAAATCAACTAAGTAGGAAGTACAAATATACCCACCAGAATACTGATTATTTGCTGCTATGTGCATGCTTTAAATCAACTACTTAGGAAGTACAACTATACCCACCAGTATACTGATTATTTGCTGCAATGTGCATGCTATAAATCAACTAGTTAGGAAGTACAAATAAACCCACCAGAATACTGATTATTTGCTGCAATGTGCATGCTTTAAATTAACTAGTCAGGAAGTACAAATATACCCACCAGAATACTGATTATTTGCTGCAATGTCCATACTTTAAATTATCTAGCTAGCAAGTACAAATATACCCAGCACTATACTGATTATTTGCTGCAATGTGCATGCGTTAAATTAACTAGTCAGGAAGTACAAATATACCCACCAGAATACTGATTATTTGCTGTAATGTGCATGCTTTAAATTAACTAGTTAGGAAGCACAAATAAACCCAGCACTATACTGATTATTTGCAGCAATGTGCATGCTTGAAATTAACTAGTTAGGAAGTACAAATATACCCACCAGAATACTGATTATTTGCTGCAATTTCCATGCTTTAAATTAACTAGCTAGGAAGTACAAATATACCTAGCAATATACTGATTATTTGCTGAAATGTGCATGCTTTAAATCAACTAGTTAGGAAGTACAAATATACCCACCAGAATACTGATTATTTGCTGCAATGTGCATGCTTAAAATCAACTACTTAGGAAGTACAAATATACCCACCAGAATACTGATTATTTGCTGCAATGTCCGTGCTTTAAATTAACTAGCTAGGAAGTACAAATATACCCAGCACTATACTGATTATTTGCTGCAATGTGCATTCTTTAAATTAACTATTTAGGAATAACAAATATACCCACCAAAATACTGATTATTTGCTGTAATGTACATGCTTTAAATCAACTAGTTAGGAAGTAGAAATATACCCAGCAGTATATTGATTATTTGCTGCAATGTGCATTCTTTAAATCGACTAGTTAGGAAGTACAAATAAACCCACCAGAATACTGATTATTTGCTGCAATGTGCATGCTTTAAATTAACTAGTCAGGAAGTACAAATATACCCACCAGAATACTGATTATTTGCTGTAATGTGCATGCTTTAAATTAACTAGTTAGGAAGTACAAATAAACCCAGCACTATACTGATTATTTGCTGCAATGTGCATGCTTTAAATTAACTAGTTAGGAAGTACAAATATACCCACCAGAATACTGATTATTTGCTGCAATTTCCATGCTTTAAATTAACTAGCTAGGAAGTACAAATATACCTAGCAATATACTGATTATTTGCTGCAATGTGCATGCTTAAAATCAACTAGTTAGGAAGTACAAATATACCCACCAGAATACTGATTATTTGCTGCAATTTCCATGCTTTAAATTAACTAGCTAGGAAGTACAAATATACCTAGCAATATACTGATTATTTGCTGCAATTTCCATGCTTTAAATTAACTAGCTAGGAAGTACAAATATACCTAGCAATATACTGATTATTTGCTGAAATGTGCATGCTTTAAATCAACTAGTTAGGAAGTACAAATATACCCACCAGAATACTGATTATTTGCTGCAATGTGCATGCTTTAAATCAACTAAGTAGGAAGTACAAATATACCCACCAGAATACTGATTATTTGCTGCAATGTGCATGCTTTAAATTAACTAGTCAGGAAGTACAAATATACCCACCAGAATACTGATTATTTGCTGCAATGTCCATACTTTAAATTATCTAGCTAGCAAGTACAAATATACCCAGCACTATACTGATTATTTGCTGCAATGTGCATGCTTTAAATTAACTAGTCAGGAAGTACAAATATACCCACCAGAATACTGATTATTTGCTGCAATGTCCATACTTTAAATTATCTAGCTAGCAAGTACAAATATACCCAGCACTATACTGATTATTTGCTGCAATGTGCATGCGTTAAATTAACTAGTCAGGAAGTACAAATATACCCACCAGAATACTGATTATTTGCTGTAATGTGCATGCTTTAAATTAACTAGTTAGGAAGCACAAATAAACCCAGCACTATACTGATTATTTGCAGCAATGTGCATGCTTGAAATTAACTAGTTAGGAAGTACAAATATACCCACCAGAATACTGATTATTTGCTGCAATTTCCATGCTTTAAATTAACTAGCTAGGAAGTACAAATATACCTAGCAATATACTGATTATTTGCTGAAATGTGCATGCTTTAAATCAACTAGTTAGGAAGTACAAATATACCCACCAGAATACTGATTATTTGCTGCAATGTGCATGCTTAAAATCAACTACTTAGGAAGTACAAATATACCCACCAGAATACTGATTATTTGCTGCAATGTCCGTGCTTTAAATTAACTAGCTAGGAAGTACAAATATACCCAGCACTATTCTGATTATTTGCTGCAATGTGCATTCTTTAAATTAACTATTTAGGAATAACAAATATACCCACCAAAATACTGATTATTTGCTGTAATGTACATGCTTTAAATCAACTAGTTAGGAAGTAGAAATATACCCAGCAGTATATTGATTATTTGCTGCAATGTGCATTCTTTAAATCGACTAGTTAGGAAGTACAAATAAACCCACCAGAATACTGATTATTTGCTGCAATGTGCATGCTTTAAATTAACTAGTCAGGAAGTACAAATATACCCACCAGAATACTGATTATTTGCTGTAATGTGCATGCTTTAAATTAACTAGTTAGGAAGTACAAATAAACCCAGCACTATACTGATTATTTGCTGCAATGTGCATGCTTTAAATTAACTAGTTAGGAAGTACAAATATACCCACCAGAATACTGATTATTTGCTGCAATTTCCATGCTTTAAATTAACTAGCTAGGAAGTACAAATATACCTAGCAATATACTGATTATTTGCTGCAATGTGCATGCTTAAAATCAACTAGTTAGGAAGTACAAATATACCCACCAGAATACTGATTATTTGCTGCAATGTACATGCTTAAAATCAACTACTTAGGCAGTACAAATATACCCACCAAAATACTGATTATTTGCTGCAATGTGCATGCTTAAAATCAACTACTTAGGAAGAACAAATATACCCACCAGAATACTGATTATTTGCTGCAATGTCCGTGCTTTAAATTAACTAGCTAGGAAGTACAAATATACCCAGCACTATACTGATTATTTGCTGCAATGTGCATGCATTAAATTAACTATTTAGGAATAACAAATATACCCACCAAAATACTGATCATTTGCTGTAATGTACATGCTTTAAATCAACTAGTTAGGAAGTAGAAATATACCCAGCAGTATACTGATTATTTGCTGCAATGTGCATGCTTTAAATCAACTAGTTAGGAAGTACAAATAAACCCACCAGAATACTGATTATTTGCTGCAATGTGCATGCTTTAAATTAACTAGTCAGGAAGTACAAATATACCCAATAGAATACTGATTATTTGCTGTAATGTGCATGCTTTAAATTAACTAGTTAGGAAGTACAAATAAACCCAGCACTATACTGATTATTTGCTGCAATGTGCATGCTTTAAATTAACTAGTTAGGAAGTACAAATATACGCACCAGAATACTGATTATTTGCTGCTATGTGCATGCTTTAAATCAACTACTTAGGAAGTACAACTATACCCACCAGTATACTGATTATTTGCTGCAATTTGCATGCTTTAAATCAACTAGTTAGGAAGTACAAATATACCTAGCAATATACTGATTATTTGCTGAAATGTGCATGCTTTAAATCAACTAGTTAGGAAGTACAAATATACTCACCAGAATGCTGATTATTTGCTGCAATGTGCATGCTTTAAATTAACTAGTTAGGAAGTACAAATATACCCACCAGAATGCTGATTATTTGCTGTAATGATCATGCTTTAAATCAACTAGTTACGAAATACAAATATACCGACCAGAATTCTGAGTATTTGCTGAAATGTGCATGCTTTAAATCAACTAGTTAGGAAGTACAAATATACCCACCAGAATGCTGATTATTTGCTGCAATGTGCATGCTTTAAATCAACTACTTAGGAAGTACAAATATACCCACCAGAATGCTGAATATTTGCTGCAATGTGCATGCTTTAAATCAACTAGTTAGGTAGTACAAATATACCCTCCAGAATCCTGATTAATTGCTGCAATGTTCATGCTTTAAAACAACTGGTTCGGTAGTACAAATATACCCACCAGTATACTGATTATTTGCTGCAATGTTCATGCCTTAAAAACTAGTTGGGTAGTACAAATATACCCACCAGAATACTGACTATTTGCTGCAATATACATGCTTTAAATCAACTACGTAGGAAGTACAAATATACCCACCCGAATACTGATTATTTGCTGAAATGTGCATGCTTTAAATCAACTATTTAGGAAGTACAAATATACCCACCAGAATGCTGATTATTTGCTGCAATGTACACGCTTTAAATCAACTAGTTAGGAAGTAGAAATATACCCACCAGAATGCTGATTATTTGCTGCAATGTGCATGCTTTAAATCAACTAGTTAGGAAGTAGAAATATACCCACCAGAATGCTGATTATTTGCTGCAATGTGCATGCTTTAAATCAACTACTTAGGAAGTACAAATATACCCACCCGAATACTGATCATTTGCTGCAATGTGCATGGTTTAAATCAACTCGTTAGGAAGTACAAATGTACCCACCAGATTGCTGATTATTTGCTGCAATATGCATACTTTAAATCAACTACTTAGGAAGTACAAATATACCCACCAGAATACTGATTATTTGCTGCAATGTGTATGCTTTAAATCAACTAGTTAGGAAGTACAAATATACCCACCAGATTACTGATTATTTGCTGCAATGTGCATGCTATAAATCAACTACTTAGGAAGTACAAATATACCCACCAGAATACTGATTATTTGCTGCAATGTCCATACTTTAAATTATCTAGCTAGCAAGTACAAATATACCCAGCACTATACTGATTATTTGCTGCCATGTGCATGCTTTAAATCAACTACTTAGGAAGTACAAATATACCCACCAAAATTCTGATTATTTGCTGCAATGTGCATGCTTAAAATCAACTACTTAGGAAGTACAAATATACCCACCAAAATACTGATTATTTGCTGCAATGTGCATGCTTAAAATCAACTACTTAGGAAGTACAAATATATCCACCAGAATACTGATTATTTGCTGCAATGTCCGTGCTTTAAATTAACTAGCTAGGAAGTACAAATATACCCAGCACTATACTGAGTATTTGCTGCAATGTGCATGCATTAAATTAACTATTTAGGAATAACAAATATACCCACCAAAATACTGATCATTTGCTGTAATGTACATGCTTTAAATCAACTAGTTAGGAAGTAGAAATATACCCAGCAGTATACTGATTATTTGCTGCAATGTGCATGCTTTAAATTAACTAGTCAGGAAGTACAAATATACCCACCAGAATACTGATTATTTGCTGTAATGTGCATGCTTTAAATTAACTAGTTAGGAAGTACAAATAAACCCAGCACTATACTGATTATTTGCTGCAATGTGCATGCTTTAAATTAACTAGTTAGGAAGTACAAATATACCCACCAGAATACTGATTATTTGCTGCTATGTGCATGCTTTAAATCAACTACTTAGGAAGTACAACTATACCCACCAGTTTACTGATTATTTGCTGCAATTTGCATGCTTTAAATCAACTAGTTAGAAAGTACAAATATACCTAGCAATATACTGATTATTTGCTGAAATGTGCATGCTTTAAATCAACTAGTTAGGAAGTACAAATATACTCACCAGAATGCTGATTATTTGCTGCAATGTGCATGCTTCAAATTAACTAGTTAGGAAGTACAAATATACCCACCAGAATGCTGATTATTTGCTGTAATGAGCATGCTTTAAATCAACTAGTTACGAAATACAAATATATACCGACCAGAATTCTGAGTATTTGCTGAAATGTGCATGCTTTAAATCAACTAGTTAGGAAGTACAAATATACCCACCAGAATGCTGATCATTTGCTGCAATGTGCATGCTTTAAATCAACTACTTAGGAAGTACAAATATACCCACCAGAATGCTGAATATTTGCTGCAATGTGCATGCTTTAAATCAACTAGTTAGGTAGTACAAATATACCCACCAGAATCCTGATTAATTGCTGCAATGTTCATGCTTTAAAACAACTAGTTCGGTAGTACAAATATACCCACCAGTATACTGATCATTTGCTGCAATGTTCATGCCTTAAAAACTAGTTGGGTAGTACAAATATACCCACAAGAATACTGACTATTTGCTGCAATATACATGCTTTAAATCAACTACGTAGGAAGTACAAATATACCCACCCGAATACTGATTATTTGCTGAAATGTGCATGCTTTAAATCAACTAGTTAGGAAGTACAAATATACCCACCAGAATGCTGATTATTTGCTGCAATGTACACGCTTTAAATCAACTAGTTAGGAAGTAGAAATATACCCACCAGAATGCTGATTATTTGCTGCAATGTGCATGCTTTAAATCAACTAGTTAGGAAGTAGAAATATACCCACCAGAATGCTGATTATTTGCTGCAATGTGCATGCTTTAAATCAACTACTTAGGAAGTACAAATATACCCACCAGAATACTGATCATTTGCTGCAATGTGCATGGTTTAAATCAACTCGTTAGGAAGTACAAATGTACCCACCAGATTGCTGATTATTTGCTGCAATATGCATACTTTAAATCAACTACTTAGGAAGTACAAATATACCCACCAGAATACTGATTATTTGCTGCAATGTGTATGCTTTAAATCAACTAGTTAGGTAGTACAAATATACCCACCAGAATGCTGACTATTTGCTGCAAGGTGCATGCTTTAAATCAACTAGTTAGGTAGTACAAATATACCCACCAGAATACTGATTAATTGCTGCAATGTTCATGCTTTAATACAACTAGTTCGGTGGAACAAATATACCCACCAGAATACTGTTTATTTGCTGCAATGTTCATGCTTTAAAACAACTAGTTGGGTAGTACAAATATACCCACCAGAATACTGATTATTTGCTGCAATGTCCATGCTTTAAATTAACTAGCTAGGAAGTACAAATACACCCAGCAGTATTCTAATTATTTGCTGCAATATGCATGCTTTAAATCAACTAGTTAGGAAGTACATATATTCCCACCAGAATACTGATTATTTGCTGCAATGTACATGCTTAAAATCAACTACTTAGGAAGTACAAATATACCCACCAGAATACTGATTATTTGCTGCAATGTGCATGCTATAAATCAACTACTTAGGAAGTACAAATATACCCACCAGAATACTGATTATTTGCTGCAATGTCCATACTTTATATTATCTAGCTAGCAAGTACAAATATACCCAGCACTATACTGATTATTTGCTGCCATGTGCATGCTTTAAATCAACTACTTAGGAAGTACAAATATACCCACCAGAATACTGATTATTTGCTGCAATAAGCATGCTTTAAATCAACTAGTAAGGAAGTACAAATATACCCACCAGAATACTGATTATTTGCTGCAATGTGCATGCTTAAAATCAACTACTTAGGAAGTACAAATATACCCACCAGAATACTGATTATTTGCTGCAATGTCCGTGCTTTAAATTAACTAGGTAGGAAGTACAAATATACCCAGCACTATGCTGATTATTTGCTGCAATGTGCATGCATTAAATTAACTATTTAGGAATAACAAATATACCCACCAAAATACTGATCATTTGCTGTAATGTACATGCTTTAAATCAACTAGTTAGGAAGTAGAAATATACCCAGCAGTATACTGATTATTTGCTGCAATGTGCATGCTTTAAATCAACTAGTTAGAAAGTACAAATAAACCCACCAGAATACTGATTATTTGCTGCAATGTGCATGCTTTAAATTAACTAGTCAGGAAGTACAAATATACCCACCAGAATACTGATTATTTGCTGTAATGTGCATGCTTTAAATTAACTAGTTAGGAAGTACAAATAAATCCAGCACTATACTGATTATTTGCTGCAATGTGCATGCTTTAAATTAACTAGTTAGGAAGTACAAATATACCCACCAGAATACTGATTATTTGCTGCAATTTCCATGCTTTAAATTAACTAGCTAGGAAGTACAAATATACCTAGCAATATACTGATTATTTGCTGAAATGTGCATGCTTTAAATCAACTAGTTAGGAAGTACAAATATACCCACCAGAATACTGATTATTTGCTGCAATGTGCATGCTTTAAATCAAATAAGTAGGAAGTACAAATATACCCACCAGAATACTGATTATTTGCTGCTATGTGCATGCTTTTAAATCAACTACTTAGGAAGTACAACTATACCCACCAGTATACTGATTATTTGCTGCAATGTGCATGCTTTAAATCAACTAGTTAGGAAGTACAAATATACCTAGCAATATACTGATTATTTGCTAAAATGTGCATGCTTTAAATCAACTAGTTATGAAGTACAAATATACCCACCAGAATACTGATTATTTGCTGCAATGTGCATGCTTTAAATCAACTAGTTAGGAAGTACAAATATACCCACCAGAATACTGATTATTTGCTGCAATGTGCATGCTTTAAATCAACTAGTTAGGAAGTACAAATATGCCCACCAGAATACTGATTATTTGCTGCAATGTGCATGCTTTATATCAACTAGTTAGGAAGTACAAATATACCCAGCAGTATACTGATTATTTGCTGCAATGTGCATGCTTTAAATCAACTACTTAGGAAGAACAAATATACCCACCAGAATACTGATTATTTGCTGCAATGTACATGCTTAAAATCAACTACTTAGGAAGTACAAATATACCCACCAAAATACTGATTATTTGCTGCAATGTGCATGCTTTAAATCAACTAGTTGGGTAGTACAAATAAACCCACCAGAATACTGATTATTTGCTGCAATGTGCATGCTTTAAATTAACTAGCTAGTAAGTACAAATATACCCACCAGAATACTGATTATTTGCTGCAATGTGCATGCTTTAAATCAACTAGTTAGGAAGTACAAATATGCCCACCAGAATACTGATTATTTGCTGCAATGTGCATGCTTTAAATCAACTAGTTAGGAAGTACAAATATACCCAGCAGTATACTGATTATTTGCTGCAATGTGCATGCTTTAAATCAACTACTTAGGAAGAACAAATATACCCACCAGAATACTGATTATTTGCTGCAATGTACATGCTTAAAATCAACTACTTAGGAAGTACAAATATACCCACCAAAATACTGATTATTTGCTGCAATGTGCATGCTTTAAATCAACTAGTTGGGTAGTACAAATAAACCCACCAGAATACTGATTATTTGCTGCAATGTGCATGCTTTAAATTAACTAGCTAGTAAGTACAAATATACCCGCCTGTATACTGATTATTTACTGCAATGTGCATGCTTTAAATTAACTAGTTAGGAAGTACAAATATACCCACCAGAATACTGGTTATTTGCTGCAATTTCCAAGCTTTAAATTAACTACTTAGGAAGTACAAATATACCTACCAGAATACTGATT
This sequence comes from Saccoglossus kowalevskii, assembly GCF_978046115.1. NCBI lineage: Eukaryota > Metazoa > Hemichordata > Enteropneusta > Harrimaniidae > Saccoglossus > Saccoglossus kowalevskii. The sequence continues at coordinate 30,021,172 of NC_140648.1, read as the reverse complement.
ATTTGCTGCAATTTCCATGCTTTAAATTAACTAGTTAGGAAGAAAAAATATACCCAGTACTATACTGATTATTTGCTGTAATGTGCATGCTTTAAATCAACTAGCTAGGAAATACAAATGTGAACTTTTTAATCAACCAGCTAAAGAGTGGCTGAATATTTGATACAATGCGTCTCCTTTAAATCAACTGGGGAGTACAGCTATACAAATCGCTAGGGAAACTCACTGGGATGCTGAATATTTGTCTGAGGTTTACACACAACTGAATACATGTCGTTAATGTCTCATGCATTTATATTGATGTTAGCATTAACACCTGCTAATATAACTGAGACATTATTTTTAGAACCTCACACGTCCCAGAAGGCTCAGTACTACTAATATCATGTACTAAAATCTACAAATTGACACATTAATACTTCCTGTAAAGCAAGCTTAAAATATCTAATAACTATTTTAGAAAAACAAGAAAATTACCATGTCGCTAATATAAAACTCCAGATATTTCAAGCGATTTCAAGTGACGTTAAATATGACCACTCTTCTAGCCCATCATCAAACCATAGTAGGTAATCCAGCGAGTGGCTGACACTTAGCATTTTAACATGAATTGTCATAGCACTGATTATAGTATTAATGTATGTTGGATTTAGTTTCTCATGCTGCTACGCTGAAGCTACCATGGGAACGATGAACATTGATCGACACAATTGTACACAGTGAAATTTGCTAATAGTAAATCAGTAACTCGTGATTATTTCTAATAATACTATATTATATGTCGGGAATTGCAAATTATTATTCATTATTCCTCAACATAAGCTTATTTATTCAATAAATAAGATCGATAATAATCTTTGTGGTGTTTGTCAGATTAATTAATTACTTATAATCGATTAATGAATCTGATATTGCCAATCACGAGACCTCTGTGTGCACAGATACTTTCACCATATTACGTAGCTATATTACATATCCTCCTCTATCGCGTCACAATTGTTAGACCTCTCTGCTATTGCATAGCAATAATTACTCTATAATTGTGCAATTAAATGATATATGAGCCCACAAATCAGTTGATAATTGCCTCGTGTCACATTTACTCAATGGCACATTTGAGTCTAAAGACCCTTTTTTCACCGGGAACCTGCCAATATAACTTTCACGACTTCACTTTATGTAGCTCTCCGTCTTTCAGTTCAGTGCTTATCGTAGGATTTATTTTCGGCTCACTTTTTACAAAAAAAAATCAAATTCAAGGTCATCTTAATATAATTAAAACGTATGCCAATATATTGTTATTACAAATTTGTAATTTTTATCGCTGTACAAAGACATTTCACAGAGGTTAGGTCGTTTCCATGACGACATTGTTGTCATTCCAAATTTCTTGATTGGCAAGTCGTCAAGAATATGCAGATTATCTAATTTACTTACGTCTAGTTTGCATACCTAATTTCAGGTAGTTGGCCTTCAGAGTTTGTATCAAATCCTTTCTTAGACGATTATGTTCGATAAAATGTAGATCGTTGTATGTTAAATGCTGGAGACGATTTGGATATATAGATAGGCATGTTTTCATTGTGTACTGCTGCTGCCTCGTTTCTATGGTGACAGTAATGTAATTAATGTTAAATATATTAAACATTGTTGCATATACTTGCACTCCAATGAAAAAATAACGATACTTTCACTTATTATCAAGTTGATTTAAAAGTAACTGCCCTCGCATGAAGACTTGTCATTGTCTGTTTAATATATAAGTTACCAAGGAAATAATCTGACATTAAGCGGATGGCCGTTAATGTACACACGCAGCAAGATCTCATCTTTAAGCCCACTGCTAGGAGGCAAAAAGTACATGCATTCAGATTTTGTCAGGTGTTAAATAACATCATTGAGAGTGACAAATGCCAGTAACAAAAACATATCCTCGGATAGAAGGACAGTGTAAACTATATCGCCTGAATGCATAAGATATTAGGGTCATGTTAAGCATTTGGCTGACACCATTATTTGCGGTAAAGGGTGTAGAAACCATACAACCCGATTTAACTTAAAAACATTGAGTATGATGCCAGGTCTTTAAATACGTATATCATAATCTATGCAGAGGTTCTCAACAAGTGACCAATCTGTGGTTGACTCTGTCAAAAGCCTTGTATGCATTCAAAAAGCACACATAAACCAGACTAATATAACAATGATAGTGATTGATAAATTCCTTTATAGCAAAGATACATAAATCAGTTGATTGATAAAATTGATAAACAGTGATAATTTCGAAAATCTTTGACATAACAATTTATCCACACGCGTCAGATCACCTGTTTTAACTTTAATAATTGGGTCAAAAATAGTTTCCATAAACTTGTCCAGACGAATATAGATACACAGATTTACACCTATTACGGTGAAATAAGGACTGGATAAACGCCAACTACTAGTTATTGAATGTTTGTAAATGTACGTGATGTGATTTCATATACGCCCACATTACAGCAGCTGGCATTATGACCAAGTCGCTGTCATTTAATTGTGTATAGTGTACACATACAAACTGATTGAAGTCCATACGTGGTGTACAATCTACATATCTACTTTCTTTTGCGTTTCTTCGTATAACATCTATCGGATGTCAACTATCAACTAATTGCTTCCGCATTCGACATACGACAGTTATTTGATAAAAAGGATTACACTCTCTGGGCTTACAGAAATTCAACAGACATGTTAAGTTATGCGAGTAGAGAAGTCTGTCGGTTTCTCATCTGTATATCAACTCAGCCCGTGTTAGAATTTACGTCGAAATACATATTGTGTTTCTTAAAGAAAATGCTGCAATACTCGTCAACCAACAGCTCCCGGTCAAAACAACACGACATGTGACAAAATACACAGTACACGATATGAGGAGATATTTGTCGTCCGTTTCGGGAAATGAATTACTTTCTATATATATATGCTTACGTCCTGTCAATCATCAAATATACGTCAGTGCGTGGGAAATATGATATTATATTGGAAAGAGCAGGAAGCATCTTGATCACACAAACAAAAATTAATATGTTTTAAAATGGTGTAATGTGAATGGAAGGAATGCCTTGCATATTGTATTAATGTGTCGTCTAAAGAGGTGGAATGGTGATGTCATTCTGGTGTCAAATTTAAACGCGAATATAGATAGTAATAATTCATAGAAACGGGATATTCTGGAATAATTGGTTGAATAGAAAATAACAGTTGCGGTTGTTGTTGTTTTGCAGCAAAGGATGGCGTGTGTAATGTGTTGATATTGAAGATATACACATAAATACGATGACTGATTATTACGGAAACGTGAGTTCATAACGACCTCCATTACAGATGATATTTCGACTTTAGAATTATACGTAACAAGCTCTGATAACGTTAGGTCCCTGCTGTATGTCATGTCATAAAATTATATAATACCTCGATATGTCACCTCTTTGACCTTTAGGTGCAGACCACTCTTCACTGAGAGTGATAAACGTCTGTCATACATCAGTAATATTTCTTGGAATAATGACGTCGCATTATTTTGATTTCTATTGTAACCTTCTGCGAATAAAATCAAACAGACACGCCCCCATACTGGGCTAAATCACGAAACCAGTTGATGTACATGAGCGGATTGTCGAGTGCTTTTAACAATTGTCACCTATGAACATAAAGTAGAACGCTACAAAAATGTAGAATGTTGTTCATGCTTACATATTTGATATACATATCAGGGTACATGTATAAATTCAATGAATTAAAAATATTGGATCACCGAACTCAGTCCGGAGAAAATCGATTAATAATATATAATGTACTTTTTGATGTTTAGAAGTAATAAAACATTTAGCGTTTAATGATTAGTGGGTATTTAACGAGGAAATGTGTTTTCATTTGTCGTTTCATTTGTGATTATTAGGTGTTACTTGTAACACAGTTGTCTTGTAAATTTGCCAATTGAGTATCTTGACTTTCCGTGGTTATGTACTGTAACCAGGCTATGACATGGTGTATGAGATCAAGTACTGACAACCTCGAGGTTGCGACAAATTGACTACAAATTAGGCTACGCGTGTCCATAAAATCATTTCGATTGGTTGAAAGCTCACAAATTTGAGACAGCCGTTATACAAATTAGTTAAATCTTGGTCAATTCATGGTGACGTCACATAAAGCCATCGCACCACGTGACAATAAGTTAATTAGTACAAATATCAAATGTATTATTAAATAGGCCAGTAAATATAACATTGACACATATACAGCATTTGAAAATAACTGTTTTGGTTGGTATACATATATATATATATATGTATATATATATATATATATATATATATATATATATATATATATATATATATATATATATATATATATATATATATATATATATATATATATATATATATATATATATATATATATATGAAGGTATAGTCGATTATTCCAGGTGAGAGTGATCGATACTAGACGATTAGACGATGAGTTTGTAGAGCAGATTTACATACGTGGACAGAGGAATTAAGACACGACTACACGTATGTGTGTATATATATATATATATATATATATATATATATATATATATTAGGGAATAGATGAATTACGGCGTATATACATATATAAATAATGGGGGTATATGTACTACGGCGTGTATTTACATATATTACAGAGAAGTGTAGTCTGAAACATTCCCCAATGTCCCGTTGCGCCACTTACATGTACACTGACTATTTGCAAGGTCAACATATTAGTTTGAACTTTTGACATCATGGCTGATACTAGTTATCTCAAAATACGCCAATATCTCAATATGCTGGTGGTTTAATGATATATCTCTCAAGAGGATTTTTTTAGGAATTGTATTAATTTAAATATTTCTGTTAAATAATAACATCGAGGATTGGTGAATGTATTTATAGTAACCGATTTACCATTGCGTCCCCGAAACTGTAAATATATTGATGCCTCTAAAGCTAAACATGGCGGGCGGTAAACTGGCCTAAATATGAGTTCATAATCAGGTACACAATTCAGACAGGACGCTGAGACGTTAAGGGTCGGTGAGATCTTTAATATATATGAAAGTTTATTCAGTTATCCTGTACATACTTCGAATAAATAATGACAGGGAACAAAGCATATCTACTTACATCGGGTCAATATATTTGCAATTTACTCATTTGAACATGTTACGTTATATACTAGTACCTTATATAGTTGTTCACAAATATTGTTCATATACCTTGAGTTGCATGTTCAACGCGTGAATGCGTCACGCAGCACGTATTTAATACCGTCGAAACAAAACAATGTATTTTACCAGCGATGTGTACGTCATATGAGACCCACATCGAGCCGACGCGGCGCGAGGATTGTGACGCATCTACGTGCAATATTGTTGCATGTGCACCGTTTCGTGTTCGATGGGCGTCATATACGGCATATACACGCGTGTAGATGTCAATTGTAATAATGTTGTTTTGTAATTTAGTTTTATTATTTCCAATGTCCTAAAAACGACGTATTCGATGAAATATTCACTAATACGCATTTGCGACGAGGTTATTTTGATACATACAATAACAATCACAGCGCATGCGTATTTCGTGTTTTCATTTTTCAAAAAATGTATACTATTTTTCTAATAGATAAATCAAATCATATAATCAACATTTAGAAACGTCTATGCAGTTGTACACACCTCGGGATCATTTGGCTGATTTGCGAATACGATATTGGTATTGAATACTTTGTTACAAACAACTTTATTAACTAGAACACACGACACAAACCTTTACGTAGTACACGCGAAACTATAGTTTACGTAGCACCCAAGAAAAAAGTGTTTACGTAGTACACACGGCACAAAAGTTTACGTAGTATACACGACACAAAAGTGTACGTAGTACAATGAAACAAGTGTTTACGTAGTACACACACAACAAAGGATTACGTAGTACATAGGAAACAAGAGTTTACGTAGCGCTAAGAAAATAGTGTTTACTTAATACAAACGAAACAAGATTTTAGCCTCCAATTTATACATATATCATATTAGAAATCCCGCCAAATACGCCCAAATGTAGACAATATACGTTGATGTTGTGGGGTAATAAAAGGACACCCTAACTAGTTTTTTGAATAATGAACCTCCGTTGTACGAGGTTAGGCCAATGTTCAATTCAACATAGCGCTAAAGGGTAATCACAAAGCTGTGACGAAGTCATTGTTTACAATGAAACTAATTCAGGTACCCGTATTTGTATTTACTTTACAACTTTTCGCTCCGTAAAATATCAGAAATGAGCAGTTTTTTTAAAACTGTTTGCATATTTACAGCCAATCGTGTCCATCATTAATAAGGTCCTGGATGTTATCATCAGGATTGTATATTTATTTTCTGCATAAAATATTGATTAATTCGAAAAACGTGAAAATTGATAAAAGAGACAAGTGAATTAATAATAATACATCGATGAAGCTAATCAGTATCTGCAGATCATAAAATTGAGATTTAGACTGAAATTGGAAACTGTCAGGAGACCGAATGGTATATCATGATTTATATTTCAGTCAGTTTGACAGTGGTTGTCATGACATATACTGATAAAGGTTAATGACAAGACCAGATGGCGAGCTGGTCGAAATCAACCAAAAACATCTTATGACTCTGCAGTTTTTAAGATACAAGACAGTAGCTGTAATTCTAAACCAATGTTGTTTGCGAGTTTAAAAAAGGTAGTATCTTGGTGGAATGTTAGTGCGAGATTATTACCCCATCAATATTAGTTAGTGTTGACAATGTATAGAAATGTTTTCTCTAGACAGCTTGACGAGTAATTAATTGATTATGATGTGTAAAACTTTCATGTGATTGGTTGTTTGTTGGAAGGAAAGGCCTTGGAGTCTCTTATACTGATTGTAATTGGTTAAGGGGTGACAAGAAATAAAGATGGATTTAATGCTGTCTCGGGTGAAAAACCAGGGACTTGGCAGAGAATCGTTTTGGGAACATGAACGAAGCTTGTGTGTGTCTTTTGTCAGCCTAGCGTGGAAACGACCGAATCCCGGTTACCTAAGTGAAAGGTTTTTAACCATCAAAAATACCTATCACAGGTACACAAATATGCGTGATGATGTATGCTGGCGTTGGTTCATTGCTCATAAATTATTACGTCACAATTATAATACGTAGTAAGAATAAATGATGTCATCAGTGTCAACTATTCTCTGAGAGGCCAATGACATATTGAAACTGTAAATTAAATCAACTTGTAGTTATGTAACATATAGTTTGTAATGGTGTGTCCCATCAAGTACAGTGCCGAAGAAACACTGCCACAGGGTTCTCGCATTTACATTATCTGTCCGCTCATCTTTGAAGTGACATGTAAGCAGCTCGACGATTATATATACGGACCAAATGGACGGCATATTTCACAAGCCGGTGAATTCGGTTCACGTGCAACGATGGTGCTAATCACTCGGAAATATTTCGAACTTGTGGGATATGAAATGTGATATAATGATTATACCTGGCTGTTGTGAGTAGTCTGTGATGTAGACGGAGTGGGCAGATCGGATGCGTGTTTACCCTTCAAGAAAAAATGGGAAATGGAGTAGTACACGAGTCTCATATTACTCTCTGGGTTTTCAGTTTTGTACTTTTGAAATGCCGCATAGACTGTGAACTGTACAAACGTTCCGATTGTACATAATACAAAGGGACCAACCGTACCACCATTCTTCTCGTGTTGGTACCATTACACTGGGATCCTCTTTATCGACGACGTTACCATTTACAATCATAAACATCGCGTTTCCAACCAACATAAATAAGCCTGTAATAAATAAAAAGCAAAACAATATGTGAACATCGATGGAATCTATGTCTCCTCAATTACTTCCAGTCGTTTTTTATTACCCGGGCGCCGACATTAGAGACGATGTGCGCATGCTCTGATATTCATATACTGAAAGAACCGTCGGATTTATCAGATTGCCTATTTCTGCAGAGCACTATATTCATATTTGTGCAGCCATCCACAAACAGCATACTGGTTACATTTTACGAGCACACTGTTGTAGAATAGAACAGAATAGAATCTTCATTGTTATCGTATCCCAGATTTGAGGTTTTGATGGAAAGTACAATAAAGTAATTAATTCTGAAGACGTAACAAATAACCAACATTAAAACGGGAGGGTCGTCACCTGCGCACGCGCGGGAATTGAGTCCCAAGTGATGATAACAACTTACGCTAAAAACTCAAAGGCTCATGGGTAGATGCTTGTTTGTAAACAATGACACACGATGGCCACCTGATGCATGCGTAGGTGACGACTCCCCCGCTTTAACAATACAGGAAAAATCAAACAAGACGCTCATAATGTAGCTAAGTTTACTCACTGGGCGTTGCATAGATTCTATGATTACAATTCTCTGGCACTTGGGTTATATCAAAATATCTCAAGTCTTAAGTTTCTATGGTAGCCACATAAAACATATCATGTCTATTTGATGTTCTGTTATTTTTGATTAATTTATAATATTCTATTGATTCTACTTGTTTGTTTTTTTTGGTTTCATGATTTATATGTACATGTTATTATGGTATATATACCCTAGTAATTGTTTCAGATACTGAATAAAGTAATAAATCCATGGTTGTCGATTATTTTGTGACTACTGTTGTTTTAACGCAGTTGTACATGACATATCACACAGGATTTAAAATACAGTAAAACTACAGCGCAAAGCTTTTCAGTATTTTATTTTACTTTTCAGTATTTTATTTTACTTTTCAGTATTTTATTTTACTTTTCAGTATTTTATTTTACTTTTCAGTATTTTATTTTACTTTTCAGTATTTTATTTTACTTTTCAGTATTTTATTTTACTTTTCAGTATTTTATTTTACTTTTTCTGTGATGCTGTAAATGCTGAAGGTTTACTGTAGATCTTCATCATACTAGTATCTGTCGTAAAAATTGTCGCACTATCTAGTTACACAATGAGCTAAGTGACGTCAATATGACGTAGATTATTCAAATTAAAGTGTCTCAAACACATAGTTTTATTTGTTTTAATGCACTATAGATCAAACCATACTCACACTCCTGAGGTTTCATTATACCCATGACGTCATTAAAACATATGATCGTCAGAGGACGCGACCTATATAAAAATGTATAGAAATTTATTGACTTACTTGCCATACCACTAAGAACCCCAGATACCAACAGTACCAACGGATATCCCGTCAACCAACACACTATTATGCTGACGCCGCTGCTTGTGGCCGCCACTATGCTTATTATCTCAAACGCAATCACAGACTTCAGTTGCTCTGACAAGACAAAGACAAACAAGAAATTACCACATGATGGTACTATTACAGGGGTCACCTTTAGCGGAGTGTACAAATAAAAGAGAAAGTTATGTAACCGACTTTACCGACGATAACGTCGTCGATGTTAGGAAATTTAAAGCAATTTTTAAAAATCACCAAATTCTGACTTCGAAAAAAATACAGGGGTTACAACAAGTTCTAATAAAAAATATCTGTAATCCCACCAACAAGTAGTATACGTACATTCATTATTTATATTTATTATATTGTACAATGTATATATTTAATACTTTAATATATTTAAATTTTTTGGTGGAATAAATTTCATTCATCTTTTTGAGCTGTACTAAAAGCGATCGGAGACACTGCCCTTGGTTCACTTGCTGTGCACAAACTTAGTTGAGTCATACCGTGCATGTAAAAAAAACAGATTGCGACACGGCATGGATGTGTATATCCTCAATAACCATCACAGTCGATCACTGGTAGACTTAATATATACCTGAACTTGAATTAAAAAAAAGAACAAAGTTCTGCCTCATATTTTGTTGTTCCTCCTTGAATTTGTTCCTATGTATACCATTTATATTAGATTATATGATAAAAGATATGATTTGGATTTTACCATCATCAATTTTCTCCCATCATTGTAGTATACCCTTCTCTATCCTGCATATGATGTATATATTTCGCAGCTCGTTCGATATTTTTGAGCTTGCACTCGTTTCTGTCCTCTAAGCTAAATCAAGGTGTGTTTTTTTCAAAAAAACGTCTCATCTCAATATTCAAGCGTTTCTATGGCAGATATTGTGAATTTGTTACAAAATAACTTGGCAGATGATCTCAGATTGTTTCAACATCATTTTTTCAATGTAGAAGGCCAGTTCATGAATTGACTACTTGATTTGTATATGGTATGTTCTACCGGTGGGGCGGGATAAGCTCACACATTTGCAAACATTTGATATCACTTCTTGGACTTAATCTTCAGTGCCATATATCACAATTACTTTGTACATTAATTGCTGCGAGACTGATAATTTTCTCTCGTGTAGTACATTAATTTGAGTGCTACTGTACACATTGTAATAGGTATGCGTGCAGATGGGTATTGTTTATTGTTTATTGTTATATGTCTATTGTACTTGACAATTGAAATTCCTATACGATTATTGAATTTAGATTAACAGATGTGTATGTCAGAGATTCGTTTTTTGTTACATCAAACTTGTAATTGGTAGGTCGGAGTTCTAATCCTACCTGGTCCGGGAAACAAATAAGTTGATTGACACAGTACTGCTAGCGCTCTCACGATTAGACGAATAAGACACAACCCTGTCACGTGGTCCCTAATACCACAATTTGCACATAACAAAATCAGGAGAGACAACTCTGACATTAAATATTCCGAACTGTCACCATGTACTTATTGAGTAGCTTGAGATATTTTTCTAGAAATATGAAAATACGAAGTTGAATTTGGGAAAACAGTTTAGCTGATATGTAAAACTATTATGAATAACAAATTAATGTAACTGGCAGTAGGCCTGCGCAACGGGTTTTATTGGACAATAAAATTCCATCACCTGCGAAAGAATACAATCCCGATTTAAGTTATATTCTTTTAGTTGTATGTTTTTTGGGACACAAAGTGAGATATTGTAACTGTAAAGTCACTGTAAATGTCAGCAACGCGACAGAAAGCGCGCACGGTCAAAATAATCGTGGTTATATATATATATATATATATATGTGTATATATATATATATATATATATATTAGGGAATAGATGAATTACGGCGTATATACATATATAAATAATGGGGGTATATGTACTACGGCGTGTATTTACATATATTACAGAGGAGTGTAGTCTGAAACATTCCCCAATGTCCCGTTGCGCCACTTACATAACCACTGACTATTTGCAAGGTCAACATATTAGTTTGAACTTTTGACATCATGGCTGATACTAGTTATCTCAAAATACGCCAATATCTCAATATGCTGGTGGTTTAATGATATATCTCTCAAGAGGATTTTTTTAGGAATTGTATTAATTTAAATATTTCTGTTAAATAATAACATCGAGGATTGGTGAATGTATTTATAGTAACCGATTTACCATTGCATCCCCAAAACTGTAAATATATTGATGCCTCTAAAGCTAAACATGGCGGGCGGTAAACTGGCCTAAATATGAGTTCATAATCAGGTACACAATTCAGACAGGACGCTGAGACGTTAAGGGTCGGTGAGATCTTTAATATATATGAAAGTTTATTCAGTTATCCTGTACATACTTCGAATAAATAATGACAGGAAACAAACCATATCTACTTACATCGGGTCAATATATTTGCAATTTACTCATTTGAACATGTTACGTTATATACCTTATATAGTTGTTCACAAATATTGTTCATATACCTTGAGTTGCGTGTTCAACGCGTGAATGCGTCACGCAGCACGTATTTAATACCGTCGAAACAAAACAATGTATTTTACCAGCGATGTGTACGTCATATGAGACCCACATCGAGCCGACGCGGCGCGAGGATTGTGACGCATCTACGTGCAATATTGTTGCATGTGCACCGTTTCGTGTTCGATGGGCGTCATATACGGCATATACACGCGTGTAGATGTTAATTGTAATATTGTTGTTTTGTAATTAAGTTTTATTATTTGCAATGTCCTAAAAACGACGTATTCGATGAAACATTCACTAATACGCATTTGCGACGAGGTTATTTTGATACATACATTAACCATCACAGCGCATGCGTATTTCGTGTTTTCATTTTTCAAAAAATGTATACTATTTTTCTAATAGATAAATCAAATCATATAATCAACATTTAGAAACGTCTATACAGTTGTATACACCTCGGGATCATTTGGCTGATTTGCGAATACGATATTGGTATTGAATACCTTGTTACAAACAACTTTATTAACTAGAACACACGACACAAACCTTTAAGTAGTACACGCGAAACTAGAGTTTACGTAGCACCCAAGAAATAAGTGTTTACGTAGTACACACGGCACAAAAGTTTACGTAATATACACGACAAAAAAGTGTACGTAGTACACATGAAACAAAGGATTACGTAGTACATAGGAAACAATAGTTTACGTAGCGCTAAGATAATAGTGTTTACTTAATACAAACGAAACAAGATTTTAGCCTCCAATTTATACATATATCATATTAGAAATCCCGCCAAATACGCCCAAATGTAGACAATATACGTTGATGTTGTGGGGTAATAAAAGGACACCCTAACTAGTTTTTTGAATAATGAACCTCCGTTGTACGAGGTTAGGCCAATGTTCAATTCAACATAGCGCTAAAGGGTAATCACAAAGCTGTGACGAAGTCATTGTTTACAATGAAACTAATTCAGGTACCCGTATTTGTATTTGCTTTACAACTTTTCGCTCCATAAAATATCAGAAATGAGCAGTTTTTTAAAACTGTTTGCATATTTACAGCCAATCGTGTCCATCATTAATAAGGTCCTGGATGTTATCATCAGGATTGTATATTTATTTTCTGCATAAAATATTGATTAATTCGAAAAACGTGAAAATTGATAAAAGAGACAAGTGAATTAATAATAATAATACATCGATGAAGCTAATCAGTATCTGCAGATCATAAAATTGAGATTTAGACTGAAATTGGAAACTGTCAGGAGACCGAATGGTACACAAATATGCGTGATGATGTATGCTGGCGTTGGTTCATTGCTCATAAATTATTACGTCACAATTATAATACGTAGTAAGAATAAATGACGTCATCAGTGTCAACTATTCTCTGAGAGGCCAATGACATATTGAAACTGTAAATTAAATCAACTTGTAGTTATGTAACATATAGTTTGTAATGGTGTGTCCCATCGAGTACGGCGCCGAAGAAACACTGTCACAGGGTTCTCGCATTTACATTATCTGTCCGTTCATCTTCGAAGTGACATGTAAGCAGCTCGACGATTATATATACGGACCAAGTGGACGGCATATTTCACAAGCCGGTGAACTCGGTTCACGTGCAACGATGGTGCTAATCACTCGGAAATATTTCGAACTTGCGGGATATGAAATGTGATATAATGATTATACCTGGCTGTTGTGAGTAGTCTGTGATGTAGACGGAGTGGGCAGATCGGATGCGTGTTTACCCTTCAAGAAAAAATGGGAAATGGAGTAGTACACAAGTCTCATATTACTCTCTGGGTTTTCAGTTTTGTACTTTTGAAATGCCGCATAGACTGTGAACTGTACAAACGATCCGATTGTACATAATACAAAGGCAGTCCAGGCGATGCCCAGCGACCAACCGTACCACCATTCTTCTCGTGTTGGTACCATTACACTGGGATCCTCTTTATCGACGACGTTACCATTTACAATCATAAACATCGCGTTTCCAACCAACATAAATAAGCCTGTAATAAATAAAAAGCAAAACAATATGTGAACATCGATGGAATCTATGTCTCCTCAATTACTTCCAGTCGTTTTTTATTACCCGGGCGCCGACATTAGAGACGATGTGCGCATGTTCTGATATTCATATACTGAAAGAACCGTCGGATTTATCAGATTGCCTATTTCTGCAGAGCACTATATTCATATTTGTGCAGCCATCCACAAACAGCATACTGGTTACATTTTACGAGCACACTGTTGTAGAATAGAACAGAATAGAATCTTCATTGTTATCGTATCCCATATTTGAGGTTTTGATGAAAAGTACAATAAAGTAATTAATTCTGAAGACGTAACAAATAACCAACATTAAAACGGGAGGATCGTCACCTGCGCACGCGCGGGAATTGAGTCCCAAGTGATGATAACAACACACGCTAAAAACTCAAAGGCTCATGGGTAGATGCTTGTTTGTAAACAATGACACACTATGGCCACCTGATGCATGCGTAGGTGACGACTCCCCCGCTTTAACAATACAGGAAAAATCAAACAAGACGCTCATAATGTAGCTAAGTTTACTCACTGGGCGTTGCATAGATTCTATGATTACAATTCTCTGGCACTTGGGTTATATCAAAATATCTCAAGTCTTAAGTTTCTATGGTAGCCACATAAAACATATCATGTTTATTTGATGTTCTGTTATTTTTGATTAATTTATAATATTCTATTGATTCTACTTGTTTTGTTTTTTTGGTTTCATGATTTATATGTACATGTTATTATGGTATTTATACCCTAGTAATTGTTTAGATACTGAATAAAGTAATAAATCCATGGTTGTCGATTATTTTGTGACTACTGTTGTTTTAACGCAGTTGTAAATGACATATCACACAGGATTTAAAATACAGTAAAACTACAGCGCCAAGCTTTTCAGTATTTTATTTTACTTTTTCTGTGATGCTGTAAATGCTGAAGGTGTGCTGTAGATCTTCATCATACTAGTATCTGTCGTAAAAATTGTCGCACTATCTAGTTACACAATGAGTTAAGTGACGTCAATATGACGTAGATTATTCAAATTAAAGTGTCTCAAACACATAGTTTTATTTGTTTTAATGCACTATAGATCAAACCATATTCACACTCCTGAGGTTTCATTATACCCATGACGTCATTAAAACATATGATCGTCAAAGGGCGCGACCTATATAAAAATGTATAGAAATTTATTGACTTACTTGCCATACCACTAAGAACCCCAGATACCAACAGTACCAACGGATATCCCGTCAACCAACACACTATTATGCTGACGCCGCTGCTTGTGGCCGCCACTATGCTTATTATCTCAAACGCAATCACAGACTTCAGTTGCTCTGACAAGACAAAGACAAACAAGAAATTACCACATGATGGTACTATTACAGGGGTCACCTTTAGCGGAGTGTACAAATAAAAGAGAAAGTTATGTAACCGACTTTACCGACGATAACGTCGTCGATGTTAGGAAATTTAAAGCAATTTTTAAAAATCACCAAATTCTGACTTCGAAAAAAATACAGGGGTTACAACAAGTTCTAATAAAAAATATCTGTAATCCCACCAACAAGTAGTATACGTACATTCATTATTTATATTTATTATATTGTACAATGTATATATTTAATACTTTAATATATTTTAATTTTTTGGTGGAATAAATTTCCTTCATCTTTTTGAGCTGTACTAAAAGCGATCGGAGACACTGCCCTTGGTTCACTTGCTGTGCACAAACTTAGTTGAGTCATACCGTGGATGTAAAAAAAACAGATTGCGACACGGCATGGATGTGTATATCCTCAATAACCATCACAGTCGATCACTGGTAGACTTAATATATACCTGAACTTGAATTAAAAAAAAGAACAAAGTTCTGCCTCATATTTTGTTGTTCCTCCTTGAATTTGTTCCTATGTATACCATTTATATTAGATTATATGATAAAAGATATGATTTGGATTTTACCATCATCAATTTTCTCCCATCATTGTAGTATACCCTTTTCTATCCTGCATATGGTGTATATATTTCGCAGCTCATTCAATATTTTTGAGCTTGCACTCGTTTCTGTCCTCTAAGCTAAATCAAGGTGTTTTTTTTCAAAAAAACGTCTCATCTCAATATTCAAGCGTTTCTATGGCAGATATTGTGAATTTGTTACAAAATAACTTGGCAGATGATCTCAGATTGTTTCAACATCATTTTTTCAATGTAGAAGGCCAGTTCATGAATTGACTACTTGATTTGTATATGGTATGTTCTACCGGTGGGGCGGGATAAGCTCACACATTTGCAAACATTTGATATCACTTCTTGGACTTAATCTTCAGTGCCATATATCACAATTACTTTGTACATTAATTGCTGCGAGACTGATAATTTTCTCTCGTGTAGTACATTAATGTGAGTGCTACTGTACACATTGTAATAGGTATGCGTGCAGATGGGTATTGTTTATTGTTTATTGTTATATGTCTATTGTACTTGACAATTGAAATTCCTTTACGATTATTGAATTTAGATTAACAGATGTGTATGTCAGAGATTCGTTTTTTGTTACATCAAACTTGTAATTGGTAGGTCGGAGTTCTAATCCTACCTGGTCCGGGCAACAAATAAGTTGATTGACACAGTACTGCTAGCGCTATCACGATTAGACGAATAAGACACAACCCTGTCACGTGGTCCCTAATACCACAATTTGCACGTAACAAAATCAGGAGAGACAACTCTGACATTAAATATTCCGAACTGTCACCATGTACTTATTGAGTAGCTTGAGATATTTTTCTAGAAATATGAAAATACGAAGTTGAATTTAGGAAAACAGTTTAGCTGATATGTAAAACTATTATGAATAACAAATTAATGTAACTGGTAGTAGGCCTGCGCAACGGGTTTTATTGGACAATAAAATTCCATCACCTGCGAAAGAATACAATCCCGATTTAAGTTATATTCTTTTAGTTGTATGTTTTTTGGGACACAAAGTGAGATATTGTAACTGTAAAGTCACTGTAAATGTCAGCAACGCGACAGAAAGCGCGCACGGTGAAATAAACGTGGTTTTACCACAGTTCACAGAGTTCCGCATCTCAGGACCCATTTAACGACAGAAAAGACAATTCCCAAATACGTTCTTCTCCATCAATAGGTACGTGTTAGCAACCGACAGACAGTGACCTTATAAAAAGTATACTTTTATGCGGATTTCCTCGGTCGTTAACGTAAACGTGATATGCCGGCGACACTCAAGGTTAGTCACGTACACGCCCAACAGCGATTAACCCAAGTAGAGTAGGTGGAATACGACGGGAGATCGTGGTTCGATAGCGTAGTTAGCACAGTGTACAATTTTACAAGTCCAGCGGACTGTTCACTCTTTGAACAAATTATAGAATACTTGGAAATTTCAGACTCAAAGGAATGAATATTGAATATTTTATTAGACGCATAAAATCCTTAGGAAAGGATAAAAAGGGTCTTACAGAAAGAAATTAAAAAAAAAACTACAATCTAAAAAAGAAAACAAAAAATAAAAACTTTTCTAAAAAAAAAAAAAAAAAAAAAAAACAAGTCAAAAACAAAAAAAATACAATTTGCAGCCAATGGTGAATACAGAATATAGAATGAACACAAAATGTGGCCTAATACACTGATAGTTGTTGCTGTTTTGTTCCATAGCTGTTTTTTAAGAAGACAGCTAAGGCTGGTGCTAGAGTATGGTTTGCCATAATCAAAATGAATTTATTCTGACTATTTTCTTTATCAAAATTTGGAATTTTATTTTGTGCAGTCAGGAATAATTTTTCCTTATGGTGACTGTAAGCTGGACATTTCATTACAAAATGTTGCTCATCCTCAACTATATTTTGGCTGCACATATCACATGTTCTTTTATCCAGCCGCACATTATTATGTCTGCCTTTCTCAATTTTAAGGTCATGGTTGCTTGTCCTGAATTTTGCGGTTCTATTCAATCCTTTGACCATTGTTTGTGCCCAAGCATATAATATGTAAATATGACCTGTGTTGATATTAATACTTATATCGAGAACCAATCATGCAATTGGAAATCTACCTGCAGAATACATTTCTGCAGGAAATTGCCTTTTATTTGATATATAACATGTAGGAGTTGGGTATAGTGTTAAGTAAATTTTCTTTATTAGTAATTATCTTATCTTAAAAACTGTTCTTCTGAACAGTGATTTTTGAATTGAAATATACAACAAAGCACCTTTTATTTCACCTGAATATCCAATTAAAACAATGACGTTATTTTTTAGTTTTAAGGCCGCGATTTACCGCAACAGGCATTCTTTTGGAACATCAAACGTCGCCTCTAAATATTAAATGTTGTGTACCTTATCTAATGGGGTTTAACAAAAACTTTAAATAAGCTTCTTCCTGGATTTTTCTAGACGATTATGCTATTGCATTTGCGTGGCTTGACTGAAATCGATTGGCTATTGTGTTCTTGCAGGATACGTAGAAATACATGAAATATTAGCAGAATAACCGGTTATATGCCCAAAATAGCTTGCAATTCTGTAACCTCGTGGTCTGATTATGGGGCTATCACTGTCGAGTTATTAACGAACTAATATTATTTTTAAGAAAATTATATAATTATATGTATAGCAGTGTATTGTAAATACTAACAATGACAACTATGATATTGTGTTCTTATATAAGACTATGATATATGCAATTTTTTCAAAATATCTGTGAGAATTAGCAAATAAAACAATATTTAAAAAAGAAATACGTTGAAATATATGTGGCACTCATAAATACCGCATTAACCCGAGTAATAGTACATGTACAACAAATATGTACGTGATGATAAACACATTAACGGGCGTTGTGTTGTCACATGACGCGCTGTCTCAGCACAGACCTATATGTTTACTGGTTCCCGGCTTCCCTTGCGAATGGTGGCTTGGTGCGCCATGACACTTGAGGCGGGAACCAGCCAATGTCACATGACGCCTTACCAGCGGATTTTGGTCGCCTTTTTTAACTAGCGTTTATAATCAGAACTTAAAGCGCAGGAGTCGTCACCTACGCATGCGTCAGATGGCCACAGCGTGTCATTTTTTACAAACAAGCGTCAACCCATGAGCCTTTGCGTTTTTTGCGTGTGTTGTTATCGTCGCTTGGGACTCAATTCCCGCGCGTGCGCAGGTGACGACCCTCCCGCTTAAATATTCCTTTTTACGATATAAGTTGCTTTTTAATCATTTATTTTAGTGGAATATTGTTTAGTGAGTGAAATATTAATACATGTCATACATAATTCAATCTTTGGGACAGCAGAAACTAAGAAATAATAACGATAATAAAATTTGTGTTTGAAGTTCGAAATTTCCCGCGTAATTTCAGGTTTCAACTAGCTTGAAAAAAAAATCACGCGTAGAACGCACTCCACCCAAGAAACTATCGGTGTAAACTGACTGCTGCTGAGTGCACAATTGTTGGTACAGCTCATTTCTACAATGTATCTAAGTTTCATTTATCATTATTTAGTAAAAAAATCACTGAAATGATTTATTATATCGGTAAAATACGTCCAACGACTTCGAAACGTTCGAAGTTTCGAACAAACTCCCGGCACACCTTGCGCGATAGGCGTCAGATCGGTGTAGAAGACGCGGTATAACATGTTTTATTGTATATGCAAATAGTCTGAAATGCTCGAATCACCCAATGACTATTAAAACTGTACAAAAATGTTATTTCTTTACTTAGCTTTGTGCTATTTTTTACCATTTTGAATTGTCTATTTTGTTTTTACACAGTGTGAAACTTGTTCTCTCTGTGGATTTTTTGTATTGTTCCCTGCAGGATTTTTATCCATGATTTTTATCTGTGCTGATTTTTCCTCTCCATTTCCGCCATCGCGCCGAATTATTAATAATTCACTTCTAAAATTATAAATATTTCTCAATGTTTGTGTAAGATAGTGTAAGTATTATTGAAATGTAAAGTATTATTTCACATATGTACATTTCAATCATTAGTACATCACCAGCTCCAGGTGTGGGTTTTACACGTGTTTTCACATGCCATCTTCTCAATGTGACTGGTTTATGACTTTTTTCGCCCAAATTATTGAGTGTGATTGTATCATTGTGATTGTAAATTTGTTGTGTACTATAGTTATTAGTCATTACGAGAAAAATACTATTTATAAAAATATTTATAATATAATAATAATAATGATAATAATAATATTGCAAAAAGATTGCGAATGCATTATAAATGCAGTCTTTCAGTAAAACAAAATACCCGGCTTATTTCAAAAGTTAAATAATTACATTCAATTATTTTCGCTGGTTATTACACTAGTTTGCTATGCGTTGATATGCAAAATAACCGGTAGATCACCATAATATCTGGCTATTGCACAGAATATCTGAAACGTAGACAGGAAAGCGGAAATTGTCTGGCAACTTTGGCTATCGAACAGTCTGTGAATGATGTAATACTGTTGATATGCTTGGATAAAAGATAAGAATTAACTGTGCAATAAATACCAAAAAATCAACATTTGAAGTATGACTACATTAATACAAATTAATTAAGGCAAAACATTTCAGAAATGCATATGTGGTTGCCATGGTAACATATATGCGGTCATCCAGAAAGCCCTATTCCGAAGTAATTCGATAGGTGCATAAACCCCGGATGTAATAACTTACCCGATAAAGAGTCACCTTCAGCTGCAATCAGCATCGTCATTATGTTCACGCAATGCCATTTGTCGTCTACAAAGAGATACAGTTTAGTGATGACACGTAATATAATTATAGCAAAATATAACCCACACCCCAAGTCAAAATATTCAGGTCATCAGCAGATCCTACCGATCTAATGTGACATTAGAAAAAATAAAAAATATGTCAAGGATATTTTATAAATTGACTTTTCTGATTTTAGCGTTCAGAGCTGTTTGAGACATACTATTTGAATAATTCTGATTGAAACGTTATTTGAATCATTTCCGATAGTGTATTACAACATTTGAATCACCGCCGATAACGAACCATGTTTTTGAATCAATACTATGGCTAAAACATAATATTAAAATAAATGTATATTGAACAATTAAATGGTAACTGTGTCTGTGAAATATTTTGCATACGCAGATCTTAAATATATAGGTCAATTCGTTGGCAAGTAGGGTCAGACTTTGAAATGGGAAAACATAGTTGCCAAAGGTGTGCTTATATATTATACATTCGATCTCTGTGGAATAGAAACAACTATATATCCTTATCTCTCTCAATTTCAGGTTATTTCCTTATCTGAAAATTGCATATTTAAAACTAATATTACGTCGATGAATATTTAGTCAAAACTGGACTATTTAAATGTTGTTCACTTTAAATGGTCACATCTGCGAGAATACAGTAGTTTATATTTGAGCAGTTATTACTTCATAATACGCATGCGTAGCTCTTCGTTATATTTTATTGAAGCAAATAAATCGTGTACACATCCATACTGTAAGACTTTATGTTACAGGCATGGCAATTACGGTAGCATAGGACTTGTGTTCTTCCGAGAATCATACTCAGTGGACAACATTCTTGTATAGTTTCCCATGGTTTCCATGGCAACGCAATACAATACTCATTTGCTGGATTCACTTGTTTGGTTGTATAAAGTACGAGATTGAGTCGCATTACAAGTTAATAGAGTATGTGTGAAAATGGGTAACGCGCATGCGTACAACAGATGAGATTTGTTAAAGATTGATTAATTTTGAAGCCAAGTACAGATATATGCATATGGCATGAATCTTTTACGATGTTTAATGATAATTTTCTTTCAATGTGCTTTTACGAAAATACCAATCAAACCGTTGTAGACTATGTTTTCAGTTTCAAGCATATTGTGTGCGCACACTTGTCATTTGTAAATTATTACATTGTATCAGAATATTCCATTATTTTAGAATCACATATTCTCGTGAGTTGAAATTTCATTTCTACGAGTGTTGATTTTTGGTATTAAAGTATTATTCTATGTAATTATATGTATATGTGAGTCAGTGTGTGTTTGGAAAATAATGAAAATACCGCCAGTCAGCAGTCAAACGATAAACCAACGAAACAATGTGTGTGGAACGATTCCAAAATCATTACGAAAAGTGAGAGTTAAACCTACACTTGGTCGGATAGCGTTTATAGTCTCGTGTCAAAATATTGTATTTCGCAAATGGGGTCGACATGTAATTTGCATATTCATATTTATGCCATAACAAGACAGCCATGTTAAAATTACCCAACCGATTATAATCTCCTGCAAATAAGTTATTATAAGAAAGACATGCCAAACAAAACCCGCATTGAATATAATATATCTCAGTATTACATACGATGGTGATTGGAGGTCATACTTGGCGACTCTATAGGATAAATCCCGAGTTTTAGAACATAATTGCCCGTTCCGTTGAGATGGGAAATTCTCATCCGCTGTGACGGATCTGGCGACATAATTTTATACATGCATTCTGAATTCCAATTGCGTCATTGAAAGCGCATACTACCCCCCCCCCCCTTTCCCGGTTGTTTTGTTTTTCTTCCCCGTCATGATATTGAGATGCTAAAACGCTTACCTGGGTCAGTTACTAAACCGTATTCAAAAAAAGAAGTATCACAGCTCTCAAACAGCCCTGTATGTGCTAATACAACTATCGTGTCCTCCACCACTTCAGATGTGTTGTCATTTGAAGGTAGATACACAGTAGCCGTCCCAACTAACCAATGAGGTGTTGAAATAGCTATTGCACTCAATATAGTAGTCGCAATAGGTAAGAAAAACGTGGCTGCGGACAATCCCAATAACCTTTTCACTGTAATTTCGGCTTCAGCACAATGCCAACCACTTTGATGTACACAACAGCCAGGTTTAGTAGAAGCCATGACGGCAAGTAGACTGTATCCTAACGACACAGCGCTCACACCCGCTGAAAACCAAATAGAATGAATCTGTTTGTGGGGTTTGCCATCCTATTAACAGCGACGATCAATTTTCCCATAGAAACATCGGCTACCGTCATTTTTAAGTATCGGACGTTGCACGACTTAATCCATTCATAGCCACGCCTGAAACAAACCTTTCACTGCTGTAAAACGACACGTTCTATTGCTCCCTCTATAGGTAATGATTTATAACCAACAAGCTTTAAACCTTCCCTCGATAATAAATAAAGCACTTTTAAAACATCTATTTTGTCGTTTATATACGATTTAGACAGTGTGCGCGGGGAATTGAGAGGGTTGATTTGTTATAAATGAGAAAAAGTGTACGAAGAAATTCTATCTATTTTAAACGTGATTCGACAAATTAGGTCGATACATACATACAGGTTTTTGCATATATTTAAATGTTTATTGTAACAATGTGAATACCATATACAGTGTCACTCAGCGTGAAACAATATTAATATAATATTAATTTAATAATAAAGTACGTTGAAAAACATAACATCTGTTCGACTCAAATTAGTTTACCACTGCAGCCGGATTTATATTTGCTGCCGTCGAGGGCGCTACTGAAATAATGTACTTTAAAATCTGAATTCGTTTGAAAATCTAATCTAATGATGATCAATAAACAAAAAAATAACAATAATACTAATTTAGAAAGACAATTAAATGTTTAGCAGTACAATATTCCAAATTTAAATAATAACATGAGCGGCTAATACGATGTTTCGGGAACAAAACAGGGGTGTAAGTAATTATAACACAACTTATTGTTTGTTTACCTTTAAAATCCAATCAAAACTAACTGATCGATGGTCGGATTTTGGGATGTGAAATAAGCAACCAAAACTGTGTAAACGTTAGAAGAAGAAACCCGTAAAGCCAAATGTGCGTAGGTTTTTATAATTTTATGAGTTTTGGGTTCAAGGCCGCTGCGGTATTTGCGATCTGTATTTGAAGAGCATCATGATCAGCCGGCCTGGATTGTGATTGGTCAAATAATATGAAATCAACAGCATAATACTTAGCAATCCTTTGTAGAAATCTGCATATGAACAACTTGCTTATTCTATTTTTACTTTGCGGCGGTGGATTGGAAGAAATGATCGTTGCAGCCCTAATCAACATACCATACTGACAGCTTTATTACGTCACAAATTACCGGACAAAGAAGGTACTGACCGTGTTGAATGTCAATTAATATGAATCATTTGTCCAAATAAATCTTCTTTTTCTGACAGCCGCGAAAAAACTGTAGTGACGTTTTGGGAAAATCTATAAATATCTAAATATCTAAGTTAGTATGCTTCTTGAAGTAGAGTATTTGTGGAATCTGCAATACGATTGGCATATTTTATCATTTGTTTCTAAGTAAAGTGTACCTGTATGTATTCTCCCAATTCACTGTATATTGCCATGATTGGTGTATTTTTTGAGATACCAAGAATGTACCGATAGTATGTAAGCTGAACATCCTCTACAATTGATTTTGTTGAACTTTCTTCTCCCCAAATGTCACTCCCATACACAATAACTGGTCTGATAAGTTTATCAAATAGTGACAGTAGTCATGTCCAGATTACCAGATCCAATTTTGGTCTTTAATGAGAATAAAGCTTTTATTCCTTTTCTTTTTAGGTTTCTCATGGCATCTTTAAATTTACCATTTGGACTCATAATTAAGCAAAGACTGCAGTCGCACCATAGATAATCAGAACACTGAAACGTTCGTCATGAAAATTCACGTGCATTAAATTGTTTTTAAACGTTTATAATTTGTCAATTAATACAAATGGTGTCACTATGCAATTTTCGATCTTCTTTTATTTTTGGTGCAACTTTACATTTACGAAACATTTATGTATGTCTCCTAAGAAAGTTTCCCAATTTTCTGCCTAAACATGTTTTCAACGAAAGAATTCAACAGATAGGTAAAAATATACAACATATTTCACTATCATAAGTTTATAAAACCCTATGAGCCCGAAAAATATCGAAGACGGGGAAATAAAATGTTGCATTATTGTCGCCATGTTTATTTATCCTTGACTATTCCCTCACTAAAGAACGTTTGTTCCCCGGGAGTCTGTAATAAAACTGAATTCACGTCCTAAATTTATCAAGGTGTGTGTCATTTAGGGACTCACTGGTCACTGCGTTTCCCGGAATGATTGATTGGGTCGCAATTACCGTGACTATCGCCGAGGTAACAAGTCTCTCACCCCTTGGATATTATCACTGTTTTTTCATCGCCGGAGGGATTCACGTCCGAAATGTTGGTCCCCAGGCGGCTCTAAGTATCCAAATTTTCCGCCTAAACATGTTTTCAACGAAAGAATTAAGTAGGTAGGTATAAAAATTACATCAGATTTCACTAACATAAGTGTATAATACCTTATGGGCCCGAAAACTAGCAAAAACGGGAAATAAAATGTTGCATTATTGTCTCCATGTTTATTTATCCTTAACTATTCCCTCACCAGAGTGAATTACATCACGAATTTTTGTTCCCCGGGAGTCTGTAATAAAACTGAATTCATGTCCTAAATTCACAGAGGTGTGTGTCATTTAGGGCCTCGCTGGTCACTGCGTTTCCAGGAATGATCGATTGGGTCGCAATTACCGTGGCTATCGCCGAGGTAACAAGTCTCTCACCCCTTACTCAAACAACTAATCAATTTATAAAATTATTATATTACTAATTTATTAGTTGTCTTGGGTTATAGTCACTGTTTTTCGTCGCCGGAGGGATTCACGTCCCAAATTTTGGTTCCCCGGCACCTCTAATGAACAACCTATCTAACAGCTTGGTTGAATTGATGATAACCAAACAATCATGGTAGATTGGCATCTACGTTCTCTCGCTCGGATAAGAGTCGATTTTCATAGACGCAAGTCGTTTAGATCGATTTTTTTTTATTTTCATAATAATGTAATTTATATAAATAAAAACCGTAAATTCGTAGACATGGACAAGGTGTAAAATGTAATCAGCTATTTTATTCGTCCGTAATTTTTAATTAGCTTTATCTGTAAAGTGTAAAAACCTATTTTTAACTGTAAATGGAACTTCATTTTATTTTCAGCTACCCCTTGATCCCTCAATATGGAACTCTGAATAACAAGTAGGCCCGGAAGATAGCGTCATCGTGTAAGATTAATTGCCTCCGATGTCGGGACATAACTATCATATTTATAGGCGCGTCGTTGACTTAACCAACTTCCATAGTCGACCATTATATCAGCCGGTTGTTCCAATCACTAATTCCCTAACATACGAATGAACCTGATCATGACAAGTTACGAGCAGGTGTGGATCATCCAGGGGTCACCATTGGAAGTCGCTTTAGCGGCGAAAAGCGGCCTCACCGAAATCAGTCAGAAAAAATACTTCGGACCCTATGGTCTACATGTACATAACAATGTTACTGTAAAATAAATATCAGTTATTACAATATTTTTAATCATCTCATTTGTTTTTCAAATCCTGTAGCCACCATGGACAAGTTAATAATATTGCTAAACTGTCAGTTGCGAACTTTAAATCTAATTTATTAGGATTTTCACATGAAGTTTGATAAACAATGATCAGTTTCTTTGTCAAAGTTATATACTTGATTATCTATATTTATCTATAATTAATATCTCGTGTGGAATTTTGTGAGTGTACAAGTATAGTAAAATATGAACACGTTATAAATTTTATAGCTTACAATAATATTTGTAGACTATTGTCTAGTAATATGAGGGGTGCACTAGAAACTAGCTAGGATATATTACATCCCAGTTAACGTATATCAATTTTATAGCTTACAATAATATTTGTAGCGTATTGTCGAGTAATATGAGGGGTGCACTAGAAACTAGCTAGGATATATTACATTCCAGTTAACGTACACCAATTTTATAGCTTACAATAATATTTGTAGACTAATGTCGAGTAATATGGGGGGTGTACTAGAAACTAGCTTGGATATATTACATCCCAGTTAACTTATATAAATTTTAAAGCTTATAATAATATTTGTAGTCTATTGTCAAGTAATATGAGGGGTGCACTAGAAACTAGCTAGGATATATTACATCCCAGTTAACGTATACCAATTTTATAGCTTACAATAATATTCGTAGTCTACTGTCAAGTAATATGAGGGGTGCACTAGAAACTAGCTAGGATATATTACGTCCCAGTTAACGTGTACCAATTTTATAGCTTACAATAATATTCGTAGTCTATTGTCAAGTAATATGAGGGGTGCACTAGAAATTAGCTAGGATATATTACGTCCCAGTTAACGTATACCAATTTTATAGCTTACAATAATATTCGTAGTCTATTGTCAAGTAATATGAGGGGTGCACTAGAAACTAGCTAGGATATATTACATCCCAGTTAACTTATATAAATTTTATAGCTTATAATAATATTTGTAGTCTATTGTCTAGTAATATGAGGGGTGCACTAGAAACTAGCTAGGATATATTACATCCCAGTTAACGTATATCAATTTTATAGCTTACAATAATATTTGTAGCGTATTGTCGAGTAATATGAGGGGTGCACTAGAAACTAGCTAGGATATATTACATTCCAGTTAACGTACACCAATTTTATAGCTTACAATAATATTTGTAGACTAATGTCGAGTAATATGGGGGGTGTACTAGAAACTAGCTTGGATATATTACATCCCAGTTAACTTATATAAATTTTATAGCTTATAATAATATTTGTAGTCTATTGTCAAGTAATATGAGGGGTGCACTAGAAACTAGCTAGGATATATTACATCCCAGTTAACGTATACCAATTTTATAGCTTACAATAATATTCGTAGTCTACTGTCAAGTAATATGAGGGGTGCACTAGAAACTAGCTAGGATATATTACGTCCCAGTTAACGTGTACCAATTTTATAGCTTACAATAATATTCGTAGTCTATTGTCAAGTAATATGAGGGGTGCACTAGAAATTAGCTAGGATATATTACGTCCCAGTTAACGTATACCAATTTTATAGCTTACAATAATATTCGTAGTCTATTGTCAAGTAATATGAGGGGTGCACTAGAAACTAGCTAGGATATATTACATCCCAGTTAACTTATATAAATTTTATAGCTTATAATAATATTTGTAGTCTATTGTCTAGTAATATGAGGGGTGCACTAGAAACTAGCTAGGATATATTACATCCCAGTTAACGTATATCAATTTTATAGCTTACAATAATATTTGTAGCGTATTGTCGAGTAATATGAGGGGTGCACTAGAAACTAGCTAGGATATATTACATTCCAGTTAACGTACACCAATTTTATAGCTTACAATAATATTTGTAGACTAATGTCGAGTAATATGGGGGGTGTACTAGAAACTAGCTTGGATATATTACATCCCAGTTAACTTATATAAATTTTATAGCTTATAATAATATCTGTAGTCTATTGTCAAGTAATATGAGGGGTGCACTAGAAACTAGCTAGGATATATTACATCCCAGTTAACGTATACCAATTTTATAGCTTACAATAATATTCGTAGTCTATTGTCAAGTAATATTAGGGGTGCACTAGAAACTAGCTAGGATATATTACATCCCAGTTAACTTATATAAATTTTATAGCTTATAATAATATTTGTAGTCTATTGTCAAGTAATATGAGGGATGCACTAGCAACTAGCTAGGATATATTACGTCCCAGTTAACGTATATCAATTTTATAGCTTACAATAATATTTGTAGACTATTGTCAAGTAATATGAGGGGTGTACTAGAAACTAGCTAGAATATATTACATCCCAGTTAACGTATACCAGTTTTATAGCTTATAATAATATTTGTAGACTATTATCGAGTAATATGAGGGGGTGTACTAGAAACTAGCTAGGATATATTACATCCCAGTTAACTTATACCAGTTTTATAGCTTACAATAATATTTGTAGACTATTGTCGAGTAATATGAAGGGATGTACTAGAAACTAGCTAGGATATATTACATCCCAGTTAACGTACACCAGTTTTATAGCTTATAATAATATTTGTAGACTATTGTCGAGTAATATGAGGGGGTGCACTAGAAACTAGCTAGGATATATTACATCCCAGTTAACTTATACCAGTTTTATAGCTTATAATAATATTTGTAGACTATTGTCGAGTAATATGAGGGGGGTGCACTAGAAACTAGCTAGAATATATTACATCCCAGTTAACGTACACCAGTTTTATAGTTTATAATAATATTTGTAGACTATTGTCGAGTAATATGAGGGGGTGCACTAGAAACTAGCTAGGATATATTACATCCCAGTTAACGTTCACCAGTTTTATAGCTTATAATAATATTTGTAGACTATTATCGAGTAATATGAGGGGGTGTACTAGAAACTAGCTAGGATATATTACATCCCAGTTAACTTATACCAGTTTTATAGCTTACAATAATATTTGTAGACTATTGTCGAGTAATATGAAGGGATGTACTAGAAACTAGCTAGGATATATTACATCCCAGTTAACGTACACCAGTTTTATAGCTTATAATAATATTTGTAGACTATTATCGAGTAATATGAGGGGGTGTACTAGAAACTAGCTAGGATATATTACATCCCAGTTAACTTATACCAGTTTTATAGCTTACAATAATATTTGTAGACTATTGTCGAGTAATATGAAGGGATGTACTAGAAACTAGCTAGGATATATTACATCCCAGTTAACGTACACCAGTTTTATAGCTTACAATAATATTTGTAGACTATTGTCGAGTAATATGAAGGGATGTACTAGAAACTAGCTAGGATATATTACATCCCAGTTAACGTACACCAGTTTTATAGCTTATAATAATATTTGTAGACTATTATCGAGTAATATGAGGGGGTGTACTAGAAACTAGCTAGGATATATTACATCCCAGTTAACTTATACCAGTTTTATAGCTTACAATAATATTTGTAGACTATTGTCGAGTAATATGAAGGGATGTACTAGAAACTAGCTAGGATATATTACATCCCAGTTAACGTACACCAGTTTTATAGCTTACAATAATATTTGTAGACTATTGTCGAGTAATATGAGGGAGGTGCACTAGAAACTAGCTAGAATATATTACATCCCAGTTAACGTACACCAGTTTTATAGTTTATAATAATATTTGTAGACTATTGTCGAGTAATATGAGGGGGTGCACTAGAAACTAGCTAGGATATATTACATTCCAGTTAACGTATATAAATTTTATAGCTTACAATAATATGTGGGAATCGAAATTACAGGATAAAGGAGACGATCGATTAAGTCAAGGAAAGAGACTTTATTATACGATATAGACTACACGAATACTATACAGCTACTGCCGAATAAAGCGTGTGTTGAAAGTATACATACAGTGTGGCCGGAAGTTTGGGCTTACGTAACTTGTTACTGAATAGCCAATCAACTAACTCAATAATAATTAACTTAAGTACATAACGTATCTCTTTGTGGTTTCCGCAGTTCGATTGTGGTTCCGACATAATATTTGTAGTCTACTGTCAAGTAATATGAGGGGTGCACTAGAAACTAGCTAGGATATATTACATCCCAGTTAACGTATATAAATTTTATAGCTTATAATAATATTTGTAGACTATTGTCGAGTAATATGAGGCGGTGCACTAGAAACTAGCTAGGATATATTACATCCCAGTTAACTTATACCAATGTTATAGCTTACAATAATATTTGTAGACTATTGTCAAGTAATATGAGGGGTGCACTAGAAACTAGCCAGGATATATTACTTCCCAGTTAACGTATATAAATTTTTACTACCTTATACTAAAATATGAAGTTACACAGATAGGGGAAATGTCATGGAAAAATAATGCTTTCTTTTGTCCCAGTTATATAATAAATATTTTGAGTGTGTATGTATTAAAATATGCAATCATAGTACACATGCAAAGTAACAGAATTTGCATTGGTTGTAGGAATTTCCATGCCGGTTTATAAAATTGTGAACAAATGTTTTTGTAAAAAACACTTAACGCGGAAGGCGTTTTCTCATTAGTGTGAAACACTGCGATTCAGACTGTCTAATCTTGTGTTGATGCAAAGCCAGCACCCATTGTACTCTTGGTGCAACAAAGGTATTTCCTTCATTATTATATATGGCCGTAGTTAGCGGGGGGACACGGGGGGCAACTACCCCCCTGAGTGTGGGAGTTTTTTTTTTAAAACAACTTAAAATAGAAAAGTTTCGAGCAAACACGTATTTGGTTTGTACACGATTTGAAATAAAACATGGTAAGCCAGTTGCGTTTACTTTATTTATATTTATAACTGAGCGCATCGACACTTTGACGCACAGTGGGTCAAACGTTACCTTCAAGTATATCTGATTGACATGTCAGCCACGTCAGCTTCTAAGAAACGTTGCACACAACTGTCAATGTTGAAAATTTATAGTACTGTCAGGGGGAAATCTCTCTTTCTCTCGGGTTCTCCACACTTGTCAGGGGGGAACTCGTCTCGTCTCTCTATCTCGTCCCCTTGAGGTACGGGATCGGGAAAGTCACTTTAACTTTACAGTCAAATAAGACACACACAACGAAATACGTTTCAACTCTCGTCTTAGTCGATCTTTTGGAGCACTCTATAAGACACAGCGCCCTGGGGAAAAGTCCCCAAGACTATATCGCAAGGCTGACCCAAGACTCGCCCAAGACTGGACTCTCTCAAGGCTCGCCCCTGGACTCTCTCGGACTGCGTCTGTCGTGGAGTATTCGCCAAGACCAACTCAAACTCTCTTTATTCATTTTCAAAACTCTGACCAATTACAATGCAGTAAAAAGACTCTAGGGCGTAACCTTCAATCATAAAGCCAATCACACTAAGTACTGAATACGTCATATCTTTTGATTAATCGTTCACTACATTAATAACTACGGATGTCAGAATAGCGACGGTATCTTGTAATTAGTTCCAAATCACTGAGCCAAGTTCCGTCCAAAACTTCAAATAGGCCTACACGATGACAGACATAACACAGCAATTCAGCTAATAATCAGTTAATTAAGTCGGTTAACAGATACGCAAAAACAAATTCATGACAGTACAAGCAGTAATGTGAGGAATACCAGTATGATCGATGTATGACGTCGCCCTGACAGTATGTATGGCAGTAAATTCAATTGAACGAAAAAGCGATCACACTCACCACAATCTAATGATATAAATCATTTAAATTACGGCCTCTCTCTTTTTGGAATATGTGGTGGCCCTGAAAAGGGCCGTTTAGTTTGGTTGCTATGAAGCCACTAATCAAGCTCGATCACTTCATTGTGATCTTCTTGGTGGTCGAGATTCCACAGGGTCTGCAATGCCTCACGGCGGCGGGAAGCATTTGACAGAATTTCGTAAACGATGCGGAATATATTCGAAAATATTGAATGTATATTATTTTTTCTCGGATCATGTCATCCAAGATCTCGAGACGCGATTTGCTGATCATCACTGTGATCTGATAGCTGCACAAGCACTTTTACCATGATGCAACATTGGTCAGCTCACATCAACCCATGTGACTTCAATTAACAAATACTATGGGAAATTTTTGCAAAAGGATGATTTTTTGAATATTGAAATTGAGAAGTGGATAACAAAGTTCAGTGTTACGCCAATTGAGCAAAGGCCCAAGGATGCTGCTTAATCTCTTGCTGTTTGTGATGTAAACTATTTCCCAGCCATCCACAGAATTCTCACAATATTCTTTACAACACCTGTCGGAAGCGTGTCATGTGAACGTTCTTTTTCTGCAATTCGGCGGGTGAAGTTATGGGCACGATCTAGCGTGGCTCAAGACAGACTCAGTGCTCTTGCAATGTTACTAGTACACCGAGGCACAGACATCATTCCTTCCCCAAAAGTGATTTATTCAAGGAGATAAATTAATATGCTATCGCCAAAGTTGTAAACATAAACTATGTATTGTACAACTATCAATTGTATTAATCAGTCCTATACATTACATTAATGTTGCTCCTATATGAAGATAGAACAAAAGTGTTTTGTATATATTCATGAAATATATCAAGATGATTTTATTGTTAAAAATAGTAGATATACCCCCATAGCCATTAACTTATGGCGCAACACCTCTACGCCTTTATACATTTATAAGCAACTTAAAAAAATACATTTGCTGCCCCCTAGTGAAAAAAAGCTGTTATAAATACTTCTAAATTTCAACTAATCAACCAGTCAATCGACGAGCACAACAACGTCAATTGAAAACATTCCAATTTTATTCAATCGGCCAATAGACATCTATCATTTCTGTTTGAATTGTGAAATTTATAAATATTTATAAAAGATTAAGGGAATACTTTCGTTGCGCCGAAAGTATAGCAAAGCAAAAATATCTGCAATATCTGACATGTAAATCTTTTGTGACAGAAAGTTAAAAGTCTTAAGACTTATTATAGAAATAAACCTAATCGAAAGCGGCTCTTCATTTCCCTTTCATGAAAACTGAAGAAATCAAATAGATGGGACGGGTTTCGTAGTTACAGCTCCCCAGATACCGACCGTTAACACGAAACAAATAAGATAAGAAATCATTCTCGTAAACGATGAGCAACCTTTTTTATTGAAACACATTAAGGATTGACCTTTTAAATTTAGGGGGACTCTTCTCACGTACACATGTATACAGAACTTTGTGTGTACACGTTGCTATTTCCGTGTCACGTGTTAAAGAACTCTCAGACTTGTAAATATGTAAATAGTAGCTGTTTTAGTACAAAGTGTGACCATTACATGTTTCATTGCGAAGGATATTTTATCTGACCGATGCTGTGCCCGCCGTTTACAAAAACGTTTTTTTACTAAAAGGTCGGTCATTTGAAATTATTGGAGGAGGGTTGAAAATGTTGCATGTTTGCGCAATAAAATAAAAAAATTAAAATTTACACCGCGAAAAAAGCGAACAAAAATGCACAGTTCCATCCACCAACCCTAATGTTATTCATGTCAGTCATGTACATGTATTTTCGCATGTGTTATTAATACATTCTCAAGTGCTTGATTTGCTTGCAATCCAGTCTCTATTTATTTGAGCCATCAGATATAATCACGTGTACAGCCAAACCAATCAGAATTCGCGTTAGATGTTCTGTTGTTCGTTGCTCACCCAACACTGCGCATGCGTGCATTCTTTTTCGGGAGCTAGAGCGAGCTTGTCAAGATGTCGTACAGAGATTTGCGAAGTAAGTAAAAAAACATGTTGTCGGTCTGTAATCGAACCTATTCCCCATCTAAACAGTGATATGACAAGACCATGGATATCTAGTATTGTCAAAAAGCCGCCTAGGTTCTAATATGTAGTGCAGTTTTGTCGGCATCTAGTACAGGTCGTTGGTGTTTACGTTTTGTGTGTATGTGACAGTGACCGGCGACGGTGTGTACGCGTTAGATTCACACTAAATCTCCAAAATTTTTAGGAATTACATTACTGTGATATTCAAAGACATTCAAAAACATGTGTATTATTTTCTAAATCGTTGTTATCAGTTTATGTATCTGACTATATCTTATTATTATAAACATGGTATTGTTGATATGCATTGGGGTGGGGGTGTCTATCTACCTTCAATGGGGCTTCATCTTCAGTCAGGGCCTGGGCATACCAACGTAATAGTACGTCCATGGTCGGGGTGAGTACACTAATTTAAAATTAACTTGGTGAATTAAATTAATTTAATAATTAAATTATGATATACCATTTTATATAAAATATAATTAATTTAAACTATAATCAATGTTCTATACCTTGCTACATGTATATACTAACTATAAATTTTACAGACACCCAAACTACCTGTAAGTTATAAAACATGTCCACTGTGTAAAAATAACAATGTGGAATCTGAGTACCATTTTGTTATTGAATGTGAAATGCTTACAACAATTAAAGAAAAATATTCCAGAAAATCTCATCACTTTAAGCATTTCATGACACTAAAGTACTATTAAGAAATTCTACTTTATTCTGGACCCTCTATATAATATAGTTGTATGTGTTTGTAGTTCATACATATCTCAAATGTACAGTCTGAGAAATTCATTCATAGCAGCTATGTTCTTTATCGTTGTTAATACCCGTACCTCTTTCACAAGAATGGCAAGGTAAATAAACAAAATAAATACACAGACGGTATTTACAACATATTTACTTTATTTTCTATGTACATTTTTTTGTTTACACAAAATTTGAATTATGCGATGGCACAATTGACAGAAATGATAATTGACAATTTTTGTGTAAATTTGAAGAATTTTGACTTGGCAGATATGTCGACTATTATCAGTCATGAATGTACATTGATGTTAAAGTGGTTTGTAAGAAGGATTTGCAAGTACATAGAATTAAACTTTCAGACATTTTGATGTCAGTGATCAAAAATATTCCAGTATTCATGTACCAGAAAGGAAGAAGGTGTTTCTGGAGGTTTTAAGGACTACCGGTATGTTGTCACTCAAAATAATAGCAGTGAATAACTGTTCCGTATGTAATGTTATTTTGACCATCGACTCACCTCCGTCATTTCACTAAAATGCATGTGGATTGCTGTTTTACATTCTTATGCAAGTACTAATACATATGGATTTGTTTGTAGATTTCACTGAGATGATGAGAGCTTTGGGGTATCCACGCCTCATCTCAATGGAGAATTTCCGAACTCCTAATTTTCCACTTGTGGCAGAGGTTTTAATGTGGCTTGTTAGAAGGTAAGGTAATAACACTGCCACACATTAGACATTATTAATATTTGTAGCTCTACCAAGGTAAAGACTTTAGCATGGTGGTTAATTTACATAGTAATACTGCTAACTAACTTGCATAATCATTTTGCTACAATAAAAATAGTCTCTATTGTTTTATAAAAGTTCTGGCATACCATTTCAGTGACCAAACTTAGTAAAACCACCACACTTATTTGTCTGAAAAGCTGAAATGATAGGATGTTAAAACTGGAACTATTACTGATATCACATGAATAAAAATATATTTCACTGCATTGTGAATTGTACATGTATACACAAAAGTTTACACGAAATTATTCAAACAACTACGTACATCATGTAGTATGCTCCCCGCGATTCTACTCACTGAATAAAAATCGGAAAATGACCCTTTTCGGCCAACTGGAATGTGAATGTCTGATAAAAATGTTGCTCATTGATCGGCACTACCTCACGATCTGCTGTGACATTGCCTATAATTTGTTTTGTTAACCGTGACACACAGATCTACTTTTGGTATAGCAGCAGAAAACTAAATTATTATTATAAACCTTGGGTGCGAATGACCAGTCAACCAGACACAACAGGCAAACATGTACAAGTGAAACCTTCTATATGTACCATGTTTATTATATTCAATTGTTGGCAGACTTTAGAAATATTGAAACTCTTGTAGTATCATGTTTTGTGTACAAATAAATGTTTATATGCTGAATTATTATTTATTTACAGATATGACCCCAATACAGATTTACCCATGGATACCGATACAGAACAAGATAGAGTTATATTTATTAAAGCTGTGGCACAGTTCATGGTTAGTTTTCTACGTCACTCCATTGGGGGATACATGTATATACACATGTTTCTGATTACTTTCATGTATCGTCAGCGATGCTCTTAAATCAGCAAACATCAATATGACGTGGTCTAATTTTGTTTCTTTTTAGGCTGTAAAAGCGCATATAAAACTGAACACCAAGAAGTTATACATGGCGGATGGATATGCTGTCAAGGAATTGTTAAAAGTAACGTCAGTTCTGTATAACGCAATGAAGAGTAATAGTACCGCTGATAACGACGATGAGGAGTCAAGCTCATCTATGTCATTTGATATTTCATCAAGAGTAAGTCAGTCATTTTTTCACCAAGTCAGTACAAGGTGTGTTTTGTTAGTCTACAATATCACATCCAGAAACTTGATTTACTCGTTCCTTCCATGAGTGCTTAATGGAAGATAGCTATTAATATGTCTAAGTAAAATAGTATTTTCCTTTCTATATTATCTGTGTTTGTCTACCGCTCCCTTTCATACATTACATTAACGAATCAGAGAATCGGAATCAGTGAACTTCCGGTCAAACCCTGATGACAGCTACCGTAAAAATTCGATTAATTCGCGATCCCTATTAATTCGCGCACCCATTTTATTTTCGAACCCTAATTTTTAAATGTATCCTTTTAATTCGCGGCGTTCAAAAACATGTTTAAAATTGTATCCTATTAATTCGCGGCGTTCAAAAACATGTTTAAAATTGTATCCTATTAATTCGCGGCGTTCAAAAACATGTTTAAAATTGTATCCTATTAATTTGTGGCGTTCAAAAACATGTTTAAAATTGTATCCTATTAATTCGCGGCGTTCAAAAACATGTTTAAAATTGTATCCTATTAATTCGCGGCGTT
Source organism: Saccoglossus kowalevskii (assembly GCF_978046115.1). Lineage (NCBI taxonomy): Eukaryota > Metazoa > Hemichordata > Enteropneusta > Harrimaniidae > Saccoglossus > Saccoglossus kowalevskii. Next base: position 29,983,809 of record NC_140648.1, on the reverse strand, counting down.
CAAAAACATGTTTAAAATTGTATCCTATTAATTCGCGGCGTTCAAAAACATGTTTAAAATTGTATCCTATTAATTCGCGGCGTTCAAAAACATGTTTAAAATTGTATCCTATTAATTCGCGGCGTTCAAAAACATGTTTAAAATTGTATCCTATTAATTCGCGGCGTTCAAAAACATGTTTAAAATTGTATCCTATTAATTCGCGGCGTTCAAAAACATGTTTAAAATTGTATCCTATTAATTCGCGGCGTTCAAAAACATGTTTAAAATTGTATCCTATTAATTCGCGGCGTTCAAAAACATGTTTAAAATTGTATCCTATTAATTCGCGGGCCAGAATAAAGTGGATAACTCAGAATATATTGCATGAAGACATTAAAAATATACATTTTGTTTGAGTTTTTATGTTATCAGTACTTGGTGTAGCCGCAATTGTAGATGATCTCTGTCATCAGAGCCTTTCGTTTAGCAAGCAGTTTAGGTTCGATAAGGATTTGACCTGAAAAAAATCATTCCCCCACGACACTACAGATGTTGGGCAAGATTATTACTTAGTCGATAAATATTCATCGGTCAGCACATCGATTACGAATTCCCGTGACGGAAAGCTTTTTGGGCTTTGGATGGCTTTTTCGTCGCTGGTCCACAGGGTTGCATCGACCATGTGTTCGCCATTATTCTATTACGTCATTTAAGTGAACCGCCCTATGGTACGTAAATTGACGTTTTTGATTGGTCGGGTGATTGACCTCGTGTCACATTTTCATTATACCGGATTCGGTGAAAAACACAAAGTTAAGCGGTCATGTACGTTCTATAAATCTAACCTTGCACACATAATCTTGTACTGACATGTTTTTTGTCCAAGAAAGACATTCCCTTTCATTTAACCCCCAGTTAACTCTTCGCGTCCATGGTATTTGTAAGAGTTGAAAGATTTTTTGAACAAATGACAAGTAACTATATTGATTTGCGTCAAGCTGGGTGGCTCGAATTTAAATATCAGTGAACTCTGGAGGTCATTGCCCAATGCCGCACGTAATTCAAACGCGTGGTTATTAGAGTTCAGTCGAAATGTACGTGAATGATGCGATCGAAGTGTGCTGCCCAGAGTTTATTATATTATAGTAAAATTTAATTTGACCTATGGTATGTTTATGTTTGCGTAATTATTACGAATGTAACGCATTATCAAGTCAGTTATATTGAAATATTCACAGACCCAATACTCTGGGTCAGTGCCCTAACAATAGTTAAAAAGAACTAATTATCATGAAAGCAATACATTAAGAAGTTGAAATATTCAGAGCCGGTACAATATTGTAAACACATTTGCATAATTAGAAAAGCAGTACACTAAGTAAACGACATTAATATATTCAAAGCCAGTACAGAGTTGCATGCAAGTTGCTTAATTACAGTACCTTCGGATATAATAACAATTTTACTAGATTGACGCGCGGGGCACGAAAGAAAAAGGTTGCTAAGGTATCGCGCCAGTTCAGTGCGTGACTTGGGGTCAAACTTCGGTCAACACACACTTGTTGTCAGCATCGCCGCGCAGCAAGTTTCGCAAAGAAGTACTTGAAGTTCAATTGGTCCCAAAATGATGTCACTGATCAATCAGTTGTCGCAGCGTGTGTTGTGTCATGTCCATGATGCACCCTGTGTCGACTTTGGCTTGCTTTTCCTTCTTAGTGCATGTTCTTGTTCACGTAAAATGCGACCTCTCACCAATTTATTAAATAAAACACTTTGAATTTATACTTTGTATGATTATATTTGGTCAACGCGAAACATTATTTTTTCTAAACATTTTCTGAGACTATTTTTATCAACGCAGGGTTATTTTTCCAGACAAGATGGGCTTCGTAATATCTGCCATAACATCGCCCGGGCAATGCCTAGAAAAATAAAAAAAAGGCAGTGCAGCCAGACGGCTACTTTGTAGCCACGTGTTCATTGTTTGTTTGTGTTTCATTTCAAGTGTAACGTGGTGCCTGTTCTCTGCCCAACTATACGCCATGAATGCCGCTAGCCACGAGTCTCAGAGGCACTAAAAAAACGTCCTGTAATCGTGTTCATTGGAAAACAAAAGAAATCACTAATAAATTTATGAAAACAGCTCTTTTTTGAATCGATCTAAAAGTACTCTTTTAATTCGCGCACCAAAAACCAATAATTCCCGTTTTGACGCTATTAATTCGTGCACTTGAAAAAATAATTATTTTTACTACCACGAATTAATCAAGTTTTTACGGTAGATTTGTTTTTATTATTATAGGATGCTTACGCACATAATCATTCCATATTTGGAATTCACATTTTCTTATATGATAGGATGAAAATACCCCTATAAAATACCGCAAAATTAGGGCACGCTGTAACTTATGGCGTTACGGTGACAGATGTATAATAATGTGTGTTATTCTGTGATTTTTTCTTTCAGATATCTGATTTGAAAGCAACAAGACAGTTAGCATCTGAGATAACCAGTAAAGGCGCCTCTTTGTATGACTTACTGGGTAAAGAAGTGGAACTCAGGGTATGTTTATTATGCTATTGTTTATAAGTATACAGAAGACAAAACAAAACAAAACATTCCATCGATCACCAGTGGCGTACTGTAAAATACTTTATTTTTGCTTGGAATTAATTTTCGCTGAAGAAATGATTCAGCAAAAATAAAATCCAGCGAATATACCTTGTTTCCTATAAATTCTTTTAAATTCAACTCGTAAAAAATCAGTGAAAATAAATTCCACACAAAACACACAAAAAATCTTTTCTGTGAAAATTAATTCCAGCTAAAATAAAATATTTTACAGTATACTGGTTATTGCATCACATTCTTACCTGGGGTTGCCCTGAGTGAGTGTGCCACAGCCATTGAACGTTTAAAGCCACTGGCCAGGATTCATTCATTCACTCACTAACAAATTTTGCTTTTCGGGAAGCATGGTTGAGGTCTACAGGTGCTTGTATTCAATCAGGTCTGGTTTGTCATATTGCCATTGTGATAGGAAGATGGTTCCATGTCTGGAACTGTTATGTAGCACAAAAATATTTAAAAAACAGACCCCCCTCCCCCTCCTAAATTTAAATTTTCAGAAAGAAGAAAATTATTTTTAACCAAAAAAGACATTTTTTCAAACTAGTATTCAACAGAAGCAGATTACTTGCAATAATGTAGATGCTTCTGGGATTGTCAATAGATGGGCACTACTAGTCACAAGCTTTTGTCTTGACCTGGCTTAGACAGTCTGCATACAATCTGTATCAGTGTTCTATAAGTCTGACTCGTTTTCAGTCTGCCTTGTTGTACCAGTAATAATACATCAAATGTATGTAAAACATTGCAATTGTTTTCTCAAAGTAAAACAAATTCTTTTTCTTGTAACAGGAAGCAAGGACGACTGCTATCAACAGGCCACTAGAAATTAATGAAATAGAAAGAGGACTAAGGGGAAGTATAAAAGCTGTTGAGGTAAATATTGAATAGTGTTACTATGTTCCTCAAATACAAGTGTGTGTACGTGTGTGTGTGTGTGTGTGTGTGTGTGTGTACTTGGATTGCTATATGTTGCGAGGACAAAAATACAGATATATAGCTACTTCCGAGGACATACACACCTTTCGAGGACCTTTTTCATAGTCCTCGGAAAACATAATTTATATTAATAGTTAATTCGATTATTAATACGTTTTGCGTAGCTTAGGTTTAGTATCGGGGGAAGGTATGGTTCACGTTATATTAATATTAATATAATTGTACCATACCTTACCCCGATACTAAACCTAAGCTTCGCAAACATTTCTATGTTCAGTCACGGGATATTCAACTCTTGTTTAATTAAACTTAATTAAAATGCAATTCTCCATTGTATTGCATTGTAATTGAGTTTAATTAAACTCCAATTAAAACGCAACCCTATATAGGAACGCGTTTTAATCGAGTTCATATCGCAACTATATTAAAAGTTAATTCAACTATATTAAAAGTTAATCCAATGAAGTCCTCGGAACATATAGCAATACAAGTATGTGTGTGTGTGTGTGTGTGTGTGTGTGTGTGTGTGTGTGTGTGTGTGTGTGTGTGTGTGTGTGTGTGTGTGTGTGTGTGTGTGTGTGTGTGAAATCTGCAACTAATTGAGTTGAAGCTCAATTTTCCAGTGACCTGTCATCAACTGGATTTACATTGCAATGTTGTTTTCATACTACTAGGACTGGATTTCTTGAAATTCTGACTCTGACTTCTTTATATAAAATTTGAGATAATCAATGACTTTATGCTAGGTTTCCTTACAACAGAAATGTTTATATTGTGATATTCTTTCAGCAACAAACAAAGAAGACACAACTGATGTTAGACAATGTTGCGTCTGATGAAGCCAATCTGGAAGCCAAGATTGAGAAAAAGAGAAGTGAGCTTGAGAGAAATCAAAAACGATTGAGAACACTGCAAAGTGTCAGGTATTTTTTTTGTAGTAAATATATCCCAATTTATAGAAATATCAAAATATCTCAGACATTTTATGGAACTTTAGGGAACAGTATTACTTTATTTCCTACTTGAGAGAAACTATTTTAACGGAAACCAGACCAGAACTTTTGCCACACCAAATGTCTTTGCATCAACTTATTTGCTGTATAAGAAGCACATCTCCAATAGAGTAGAAACCAAAAATTACATCACGGAAATATTTTGACCATAGACTCACCTCTGTCTTTTACATAAGCACACTTTAGTCGTTGTTGAAATTATCCTAGCGTTACTAGGGGGGGGGGTCATACTGAATCCCACACAACGTAGTACTTTACTTCATGCTTGGACATGCATATTACATAGGATGACAGGCACAAATTTCGGTTTGAATTTCCACATCTCATGGTGTTTGATTTCGATGCTATGCAACGTTAACAAGACAAAACAGTAGCTGTGATTTTATCTTTTCTTGTGGTTGTTTTTTCAGACCCGCTTTTATGGACGAATATGAAAAATTAGAAAGTGATTTGGAAAAACAATATGAGGTACAGTATAAATTATGATGTGTACTTTGTCTAGTGTTTCTTATTGTTTGTTTTAGTTTTAGAGTACCTCTCATTTATTGGACATGGGTGCGCATGTAACTATATTCAGAAATACAAAGAATGAAAGGAAATCATTTGCTTGTGAAATGAATATGACGCACATTTTCTAAATTAAGGAAGATGTCCATACATTTGAATGTGTCTGTAACTGCTTGTTAAACATATCTCTCACAGGTTTATATGGAACACTCAAGTCTGTTTTTTTTGGCCAAATATATGATTTATTGTGCTAATAACTTCATAATGATAATAACCTTACTTTCGCATTTTACTTTACTAATTTATACAATTTTTTGACAAATTACTTAGATTTACATAGAAAGATATCGTAATTTAACCTACTTAGAACAACAAGTGGATGAATACAACAGAGTTGAACAAGATAAATTTGAGGTAAGATTCTTATGTTTCATCATCAAAATTTTTGCAAATTCCTGGTGTGTCATGTGACAGTGTAGGTCACTTTAGTATGGGGTATGAAGAATGAATCTATGATATATTAATAAGAGATCTCTGTGCATTGTTATTGAACGAAGATTTGACACAAAACTGACATGTGGTATGATGTGGTTGTACTGTTTGCTAGGAAACTGAATCATCACTGAAGCGGATGCAGAATAAACTGAAAGAAGAAGAGAAACAACTACAGATGGGTGGAACTGATGAATTTGGCGCTGGTGAGGATGACTTTGCTGGCTTAGATGTGGAAGATGACGATGATTATGGAATTAGTGACAGCGCAAGTGATGATGAAATAATGGCCAATACAAGGAAAGTTACCAGGCCGCAAGGTAGGTGTAATGTAACAGTGAATACAGTAATCTGTTTGTAATCTTTGAGTGAGATTTATACTTGGCACAGATTGTTTGGTCGTTATTCCATGTGATCTGGAAGAAAATTGTATTGCTTATCACATGCTTACTTCGCTGATATATCAGAAATGATTCTCTTCTCCAAACAAAATGGGTTTTCGTTTTTGTTGAACTTTGACAGTTTGAGAACACCACTAAACTACATGTATTGTGAATTCAATTTTGTACTAATAAGATGCTTAGTTTACCCTAATTGATGGATGCCGTTACATTATCATTCCTTGATATGTAGTAGGAATACAATATATTACAACTGATCACTGGGAATTATTCTATCAGCCATTTAAGAAATTATTTAAAGATTATTGTCCTTATTATGCAAATTTCATGAAATTCATTGTTTATATGAATTATCCTATTTACAACTTTACCATGACTAACAAACTACTATGTGTATTGTGCATGGAGAACTGTGCAATAAATTCAAGTGTGTGTAGTTAGTGATGTGTAAATAAAACTTTTTGTATTTCTTGGTTAGCTGGCTCTGGAGAAAGGAAGAAGGTTCTCTTTGGAAGTATGGGTGGTGGTGAAGATGACGATGATGATGACGATGATGATGTTAGTATAATTTAATTTGCATATGGCATAATATAATATACAAATAGTTACCTATGTGGAGGTCAATATTCCGTTTTGATGACCCAAAGATGAAATTATTGATTGAGGTACTACCAAACTGGTTCATCCCTTTTCGTGTTCCAAACCCTCACACTCTAGGCTTGTACACTCTACCTGATTCAATCTCCTGTGTACAAGCATATAGGCTTGGTAAAAAGTTTCTCTTTGTGTCCTGGTATAGCCTACTGGCCGGCCTGTTGCAGCATTGGTCAACTCGAATAATCCATAATAATTAAATTAAATTCTTAATTATCTTTTTTTAGGATGATAGTGCTTCTGATTTGTCTGGTGAAAGTTTAGATGATGACGATCTCCTGGATGATGATGGAGATAGTGATGATTTAGAAATTGATGTCGACAGAAGAAGAGAAATCAGAAAAGATGAACTAAATGACAGTGATAATGATTTCTAGAATGCTTACTTGATGTCAATAATCAATGGAAGTTTATTTATTTATATTACTGTATAAAGAAATCGCAGATTTATTGGTTGTGATGAAAAAACTTGAATTTGGAGTTTATCATTCTTATTACACAGATCCTGTAATTGTTTTATTTGTTGCAATAAAAGCTGACATTTTCTGAAACTTTGCTGCCCGACTGAAATTCACCACATGTACAACATTGTTTGAAATTTTGCATTTTGCACAATTTGCATGGTACTGATATATGTGATCTGACATGGGTGTAATTAGATAATTTGTTTTAGTGACCCATTTCAAATTTGGGTAAAATGACACTGTCATCTATGTGAGTTCTGCTAGTGGACTGCCACATGTTGCGTGGGTGTATTGTCAAATGACGTTCATAAACTTGAATTAATAAATAAGTTTGGGTAGAACTGAAAACAAACTTTGCATACTTTAATAACATAGGTCCGTAACACACATAAAAAAGAAAGTTTGAGTCACCAGACATTAGTTTGAAGAAGTCCTTAATTGTCAAACATTCTAGTACTTTAGAAAAAAAAAGATATTCCTATCATTTTTATGATTTTCAAACAATGAAATATTTCTTTGTGATCTTTAATAAGATTTCTATGCGTCAAAGCTTGAATTCAGTTCCTGGCTCATTACAAATAAATTGAAGATGGTTTAGCTCATATTGGTTCAATGTTTTATATTGAGCAAATAAAATCTAATGCGTATCATTGAAACGCTTGATCTTCATATTGATATACAAGCCAAGCCAATCAAAATGATTAGATTTTAATACCTGGGTATTAATTGCTTGCTGAATACATTTGTATTCAGAAGGTTAAAGTGCAGTAGTTGTCGCGCTGCGCATGTGCGACATTTGTATTGATAAACATTGATTTTCCCACAATCCAATGTGCTCTTCAAATGGAAATCACAAGTATGAGGTTTGACCTGGGCGCAACTTGCACTAATTACCGCCGGTGACTCCTTCGATACCTTCCAATAACATGAAAATTAAAGCTTGGAAACGTCTCATTTTGTACTCGTTGATCTGCGCAACAGTCAAAGTCACCATCTTTGTTTATATGAGACCTGACCGACTACCGCGCTTTAACACAATTTTAGCTCCGCTGTCGACTTTGTCGAGCGGAGCTTATCATATGAGTGATTGTCCGTCGTCATTGTCCGGTGTCCGTCGTCAGTGTCAATGTTTTACTTTTTCAACTTCTTCTTGAAAACTACAAGCCTGAATGCTTTGATACTTGGTGTATATGTACCTTGGGTAGACCTCTCTCAGATTTGTTCATTTCATGATCATATCTTCAATTCTCTAATTTTGGTGAATATTTTTGTCATTTTTGGTAAAAAGTGATATTTTCGACTTGTTAAAAACCGCAAGTCCAATTGCTTTGATATTACATATATAGGTACTACATGTGGATTTCTCTCAGATTTGCTCATTTTGTAATGATATCTTCAATTCTCTAATTTTGGTAAATATTTTTGTCATTTTTGGTAAAAAGTGATATTTTCGACTTCTTGTTAAAAACCGCAAGTACAATTGCTTTGATATTACATATATAGGTACTACATGTGGATCTCTCTCAGATTTGTTCATTTTGTAATGATAGCTTTAATTCTCTAACTTTGGTGAATATTTTTGTCATTTTTGGTAAAAAGTGATATTTTCAACTTCTTGTTAAAAACGATAAGTCCAATTGCTTTGATATTACATATATACATACTACATATGAACCACTCTCAAATTTGTTCATTTCATGATGATATCTTCAATTCTCTAATTTTGATGAATGTTTTTGTCATATTTGGTAAAAAGTGATATTTTCGACTTCTTGTTAAAAACGATAAGTCCAATTGCTTTGATATTGCATATATAAATACTACATATGAACCACTCTCAAATTTGTTCATTTCATGATGATATCTTCAATTCTCTAATTTTGATGAATGTTTTTGTCATTTTTGGTAAAAAGTGATATTTTCTTCTTGTTAAAAACCACAATCATTTATGGTCAAAAATTATATTTTTGAATTCTTGTTGAAAACAGCAAGTCCCATTGCATTGATACTATGCATATTGTTCATTTTCTAATGATATCTTCTGTTCTTTAATTGAAATGTGCATTGCTAACAGCGGAGCTATCTCAGTCGAGAGGCTGCTTGTTTTCTGAATGCATTCACTTTTCTACTTTGCAAATGACTTACACATTTTTGGGACTAACAGTCCTTCATATTAAACAACTTTTGTGACTTTCTGGGTAGCTGTACTGGCTTTGCTTTTGTTTTATTGATGATACTGCTTATCAAACCACTTTTCTGACAAACCAACTTTTCCCACTTTGCATGTGTATTGTTCTCACAAACTGATTTATAGACTTTGTTGATGTTCTGGGTAACTTTCCTGACTTTCAAAGTAACTTTTTCAAACTAGGAAACCTAGGTCTTTCTCATTTTTTGAAGTTTAAGACAAATTTCCCAGTAACATTCAAAACAGTTTCATTGAATATGCAGTCAACTTTCTGGAACTAGCTTTTGCAATTTCGTCACAACTTCTTCAAAGTTCCAGATGTGATGTTCAGGAAAACTTTTCCAAGCTTCAAACACTTTTTTGAGACATTCCATGCAAATATTTTGTGTCAAAGAGTAAGTTCAGAAAAACAATTGCAATAATCTTGACATAGAGAGCGGCATACTCTTATAAGTAACATATTTTAGTTTCCTTTGCTTCAGAAGTGAACAATGATTACGCGTAAAACTTTTCAGCTTCGCAAACTATTCTTTGGACTTTTGTAATAACTTTTTTTAAATTTCAGTTTGATGTTAAAAACAATAACCCCACCTTCCAAAATCAATTTTCTGGCACCACAAAATCATCTTTGCAGATTTTCGCACAAACTTTCAAGGCATGTTCACGGACAACCTTTCTAACTTTCAAATTTCATTTACGGATTTTTCTAACTTTCAAGGCTACGAACATAAGGTATGACCTGTGTGCGTGTAAAAAGAGTAAGGAATCCTAACGGCACATCAAAGCTTATACGTTGTTTTGAATGTTTCAAAAATTACCTATGTGGTTAGCTGCACAGTTCCGTCCATGCTCAGACAGTCAAACAATAAGTAAATTAATTGGTTGTCTGAGGTTAATGTCACTGTTGTTGCACAGTGTTGAAAAGAGAAAGGCGCGCATTAAAACATCCAAATAGTCCCTGAATTCAATAGGTTCCGTTAAAAGCGGGAGAGGAAGCGCGGGATAGCATAGTCATTTGCTACAGATGACAAAAATCACAAGTCTTCACATGTATTCTTAAGATAATCGAACATTAACAGCATGGGTTTTTAAGTCTACCAGTGAGGGCGCAACAATTCACGCTGCTAGTCACGGTCGTGACAGGCTGACCAAAACGTGAGAAAACAAGCCATGACTGGCACAGTCCCCGTTAGTTATCAAATTTAAGATATATAGTTTTGTTTATAGTAATATAGCTGGAATATAATCATGTCAGGAATATGATTTTTTTAACATTAAAATGATTGACATTTGTATCTGATCGTCAAACAAGCACTTGTCTATATTGAGAGATATTGCTCTGGAACAGCATTCAAAATCAGCCATTTTGAATACATGTATATATATAACATGATGTATAACGATTATATAAAATTTGAATATAATCAGTCAAAACATTTAAGAGATATGGCTCTAGAAGCCCAATCATTAAAACAAAATGGCCACCAGTCAGCCATTTTGAATCCAATCTGAAAAATAAAATGACGAGCACCAGGAACCCGTAATGTCTAATTGCATGTACCAAGTTTGAACGAAATCCACCCATAAATGCTTGATATTTTATGATTTTTTTGCACAAAAATGACTACCATTCGGCCATTTTGAATAGGATAGTCAAACCAATATATCTGTTTATCTATGACATGATGTATAATAAATATTTAAAATTTGAAAATATTATCAGTAAAAACAAGTCGGAGATATGGGTCTAGAAGCCCATTCATTAAAACAAAATGATGTGCATCAAGAACCTGTAATGTCTAATTAATATATGTACCAAGTTTGAACGAAATCCATCCATAAATGCCAGAAATGCTTGATATTTGATGATTGTTTAGCACAAAAAAGGCCACCATTTGGTCATTTTAAATAGGATCGTCAAACCAATATATCTGTCTATCTATGACATGATTTATAATGAATATTTAAAATTTGAACATAATCAGTGAAAGCAAGTCAGAGATATGGCACGAGAACCACATTCATTAATACAAAATGGCCGCCAGTCGGCCATTTTGAATCTTATCTGAAAAACAAAATTATTTGCATCAAGTTCCCATAATGTCTAATGTATATACCAAGTTTGAACAAAATCCATCTGTAAACAGCCGAAAAATGCTTGATTTTGATGATTTTTAGCACAAAAATGGCCGCCATTCGGCCATCTTGAATCAGATCGTAAAACAAAATGATGTGCTTCAAGGTCCTATAATGTCTAATGTATATACCAAGTTTGACAATCCATCTGTAAACAGCCGAGAAATGCTTGATTTTGATGATTTTTAGCACAAAAATGGTCGGTATTCGGCCATCTTGAATCAGATCGTGAAACAAATTGACGTGCATGTGTATAATATCATGTATGATGTATGTGTGAAGTTTGATTGTGATTGGTCCAGGCATTTCTAAGATACAGGTCCGGACGCACGCACAGACGCACGCACGCACGCACGGACACACGGAGGTCAAAACATAAGTCCCCGTTTTCGGACTGCGTCCGAACGGGGACTAAAAATGTGTACTAGCCCTGGGAACTAGCATTCAGTGATTCCGGTAGCTAATGTATGATATCCATGATGATTCATCATCTATTGTACATCATTTATAGACGATACATTTTACTTTATCGGATAAAAACCAATAAGAATGATGTAATATGTAATTTACAAGATTGGCGTGCGCACATTGATATTTGTATTACTCAAAACAATCTCTGGGTATCAGAAATATGTTATACGACGTTTGATCTTGACCATTCTGTTCCGTATTAGATGCTAACAGATTTGACATACAACGGTATTGTTAATTGGGGAATTGGTTAGTGTAATTCCAAATTATCATTTCCTGTATTTTTTGTTTCTCTACAAATCATGCCTTCTAGTGATGAAGTGAGCCTGTGGCGTCAACACGACGTGTGGGTCTAAGCAATTCGTTCATGTCATCAATTCGGTTTGATTTTGTAGGCGTTCGTTTTTATTAACAGGCGAATTCCTTACGTCCATTTAACATTGTTTCGTCACAGGAAGCACTGTCCCAGCACAAACCTGTGTCATATGACACCTTACTATCCGATTTTGGGACACCTTGTGCGATATGCGTCAGATCGGTGTAGAAGACGCCGACCTGCAGCGTCAATGTTCATTTACGCACGGTTACTTAGTAACCGTGATTTACTTGTTAGTAATCTAGTGCTTCCTCGCTAGAGGGCGCAATTTATAGGGACGATGTATAGGCGGCCTCATTTCCTCCCTTCAGCTATGATTTGCTTACTAGTATTACAGTCCCTCAACATAAGTATATACATTTTGTTGCAAAATCCAAAGAAGCTGTCACATGGATCGTGGAAAAAGCAAAAAACAGCCATTGTCAGTTGATGAAAAATAAAGAACAAAAAATCCGAATATTAAATTCTATGTGGGACCCGAATCAGGTCTCACGATCAGTAAACACGTACTCTTAGAAAGGACGCAGGTGGATTTATGTGTTACAGTTGAAGTTTATTGTCCCACACCGAGTAAAGTATGTATATAGCGTCTATACTTGCGATAGTGCCAGGAAACATCTCCTTAAACTGTCTTGTCAACAATTTTGAATAATTTTGGTAGTGATAACATTGAGAACTTATCGTTCTTGTCGCTAAAAACCATGACGTATACATTCTCAATATCAACGTGTCATATTTACTGTGTTTACACCCACAGAAACAATATTTCATACAATTTTCGCTTCAAAAAAATGCTAAATGCATTTGTCAATTCTTTATGTAAAGTTGTTATCAATCTTCTAAACTTCTCTGGTGTCGCATTTTTTCCACATGGCTTTCAAGCGTCTGGATCTTCCTGGGGATGCGTATTCGCTTGTTTTGTTTTGTTTTGTTTTGTTTTGTGTGTGTGTGTGTGTGTGTGTGTGTGTGTGTGTGTGTGTGTGTGTGTGTGTGTGTCGCACTGAGAATAAAAATAATGATCACAGTCATCGCACATGTGGTCCCATGTGACATGTATAACGCATGTAATATGCATTGTTTAAAAATCGAACGCGTTACTATGAGTGTTTATGGCTACAGGTAGTACATCGAATTTCACAAAGCCATGGATGTTTCTAAAAGAAATTTTATAAAACTATTTTCTCTCACATTTCATTCAAATTATCAGAAGAATTTTTCATTGGCGAGAGAAGACTTTATTTTGGTAACGCCTATTGTATCTCTATGTCTTTCCCTCGACTACGGTCGATTAGCGTGGCACACTGGGCCCCATCAATTGCACACACCGACAACGCTTCAAACTATTCGTTTGCAGAATTCGTTTTTTTTTACAAGCAGTATAATCACCACAGTTCGGCAGCGAATGCTTAAATTGTAAAACACATTTATTTTCAGGTAGCAGGGACATTGTTACGGCGGATCAAAGTACACGCTGATTATTGTGGATTTCTATACCGCGAGTATTCATTCACTAAAGGCATTGTGATTGGTTAAAGTTGTTTTTAACCGTCATTTGAAATTTATAAAAGGTTTATAATGTTTTATATAAAAACCGTTCAAGACTTTCTGAAATTGGGGGGGGGGTACGGTGTATGAAAATGTTCAAATATATTTTCCGTGTGTTTTGACGATGTCATTCTTTACTAAGAAGACGGCGGCTAGATCAGTATGCCTCGCGAACTACAACGAGTCCACTTTGATGGATGGAGCCATAAATAAACGTCCTCTACGGCTAGAGACACGGATGAATACGCTCTGTGTTTGAAAGCTCGTACCACTTCAGAAGATACCTTGAATACCTTCAAGGAAGAAAGATTTCAAAGGAATTCGGGTTTCACATGATTTTGCAACATGACGTATGCAATAGATTGGTAGTTTGTTGCTGCGGTTTGGGTGGTTTGTTGCCGTTGTGGATTTCATTTTCCCGCGAGGACGACTGAGTTGCGTGTAGTACGTGCACGTCATCTTCTACAAAATAAACTAGCTTATTTTCCCATATTCTTATAGCACTGTTATAGTCTAGAAAAAACACATACAAATGAATGCTTACTGCAGTGCTTCCAATGAAGCTAGCACAGTAACGCATATGCTGATATTATCCCAAACTTGACATGTTGGTTCTGTCATAGACATTTTTATACGTACCGCAGTTGCACGTCCCTTTTTTCTAAGGTCTATGATGCTGTGACCACTGTTCACAACGTTCACAGGTTATGGTTGAAATTGCGTATGTTGTTTTGAAATTGTTATATGTACCTAATTTATTATTTTTTAATTAATTTATTACCATATACACAATATATCACAATATATCACAGCTTTGAACGAAAAATACGTGACGCAACCATTCATTAAACAGGGCAATTGGTTGAATGCATCAGTGCCAGTGACAACGCCCACTAAACACAATTGCCGTTGTTGAAACTCAAATGCCATGCGTAGTTCCACGGGAATCTAAATGGTCTGCCCCGAGCTATCATGAGATCAGAACTTTTTTTTTTAATAACTTTTTTTTTAATTTTAATTTTACTGATATGGACAATCATAAATCGGCTTACTAAATATTTTTCTTTATTCAGCTTTTAATACACGTGGTGAGTTATATATTGCGATTAGTATTTACACTAAGATCAAGTATTTTGTTATTCTCGATCGCAATGGCATGTGACTGTGATATTCACAGTAAAAAATAGTGTTCCACGGTTATGCGTGCATGATTGTATTCACGGGCGAAACGACACACTACTCGTTCGGCAGACGGGCCACGTGAGCCATAGACCTTAGAAAACACCATCCATCAAAGCATGGAGGTAAAAGACAGTTGTAATCCCCTACCCTTGTAGGGATTGACAACGAAGCAATTCCAACACTAAGTTACACTCCCCCCTGTTTCTTCAGCCAATTGTGGCTACTAGGGAGTAGCTACGCAAAATATGCCAAGTTAGAATAGAATACCGGTATTATATTTTATCAAAACTGAACAGTTCATTCTTTTGATACGAGTGAAACTAAAAAATGTGATAGTAACAGTTTTTATTTCACTGTGAAAACGGGGCAGGGAACAAAAAGAAACTGTTTCTCTACATGGAAACGCAACTGTCTACAAGTAAGCAATAGCCTGACAAATTATGCGCCATTATAACACGTGATCACAGTCTCTTGTGGAGGGACTAATCCACCTATAGCCGAATCCACTCGTTATACTGCGAATATCGGCAAAGCATAACTTACCAAACACCCAAAAAAGCGTAACAAGGTAACAACTAACACCGTTTCCGATGTTAATCTGCCAGTTATATAAATTAATGGGATTAGCGATACTGGAAAATATAACACACGTTGCACACATTCATCGTTCACGGTACGCCACAAGCATACAAACGCAGAATTTGATATGTCGAAAAAAACAAGCTGCTCCCTGATTGGTCTGACCGTTATGTGTTAGGATTCGATAGCCAATCAGGCACAATGTTTCAAGTAGCTTCGCATTTACTCCGTCTGCGTACTGTGATGTATCTAATACTACCGAGTAAATCTTCTGATAGAAACTTCCTATTAGTTAGCGACAAAAATGCACTTATTTTATCATGATCGCCAGTGCGGTTTCGACAACCATCATATACGCACTTTCGGTCATACTAGTATATTACCTCTGTGGATTTGTGTCTATTCCACATTGGGCGACCGCCCAACGTGGTTTTTTATCAATATTGTATTCGTATACCACATTCAAATATGCTATCAATTCTTTTACATTATGTATTTTATACTTTGCCCAAAAAAGTCACCTTTGTTTTCAGTCAGCAGTCAGCACATAACTATAAGATACGATAAGATAAGATAATTCTTTATCACAACCTTATAGAATGATTACATATCTATTTTGGTTTATGAAATGTAATAAAGGTGTTAAAATAAACATAACAACTTAGATATCTAAAATCTACTACAATACAGTTACAAGGAATAATGTAAAAAAATATATATTAATGACCCATTAGGTGGTTTTCTTTAATGGTATTTGCTGTTTTTATAAATTTGATAAGCTCTGTTAGTAAATATTTGTTGTTTGTTATCAATATATGAATGATTTTTTCTTTGTTTGTACAGTGTTGAAAATTGTTAATTTTCTTTGAAATATGTGAATATAACAACTCTCATTCATCTGTGTAAAATTTACATTTTGTGGTGTAATGAATTTCATCCTCAAGTAAATTGCATTTAGTACATTTTCTGTCTTCTGGTTTTTTTTTTTTGGTCTTTTGTGCCTTCCCATCTCGATGTTTAGTTTATGGGCACTTAGTCTCGGTTTTGCTAATAGACCAATGTTTTCTTTATTATGAAGGATTTTAATGCATGGTTCAGTATTTATATTTTTCTTCAGTAATGTATCTTAAAGTTATTATCTTCAGTAAAGTTCTTAGTTTTGAATCTGGTCTTTGATTATCTTGGTTCCATTTGTAATTGTAATATTCATTCACTTTTTGTTTAAACTGGTCTTTTTTAATTGTTTCTAAATTCTTAATATCATACTGTTGTTTTATTTTATGCAGATTCATTAACCATGTGTCATTATATTTGTTTTGTTGTTGATCTTTTATTGCATCATATACTAGACTGATTGGGCCATTCTTAATAATATTTTGGTAGTATATGATTGCATTCAGTTGTATTTTTGCTAGTAATGGTAGTCGTCCAATTTCCATTCTACTACCAATGTTACTTGTTCTATTATTAACATTTAATAAGCGTCAACAGAACATTAAATGGTGTTTGTCTGTACACGTTTTGTCCCAGTACTCTGGTCTGCCATTGATTCCCCAAATTTCTGCAGCATAAGTTAAAATTGGTGTCTGGGTGTCCTCAAATAATTTCAATTGTAAAAGCATGTTTAACTTGTTTGATGTTAATACAGGTTTGATTGCTGCATCAGCTTGTTTTGCTTTATCTACCAATCTTTCCATGGTCATGTTCATTGCCCCTAGATATGTGAATTGGTTTGTTTTCTGAATCGTGTTTAGCCCGTATAAGATATACATGTATTTATTAACACATATTCACTCCCCGTAGGGAGGAATGGCAATGGTTACAGATAATAGAAAAAGCATACAGTATTAATACACTAATAAGGAAGGAATAAAAATGCATTAATCTACAAAAAAAAACAACAGAATATTAATAGAAAAAACATTAAAACAACTCCTTCTAGAGAAAGATGCCGTATTAATTGTATAATTTCAAAGCACTTGTTGATATACTAAGCTACCTGGATGACAATACTATCATTATGCCTTGTCGCCTACGATAGACGGTTCCGTTGGCGGTGCCCTAGAAAGTGATTGCGGTTGAATACTCTATACGTGTACATAGATTCACACCTCCAGCGAAAGAACAATTGTACAGTGTTGGAAATGGTGTGCCTGTCTGTCCAGGCCTCGTCATGTTTAACGCTGTCCCCGAGAGAGAGAGAGAGAGAGAGAGAGAGAGAGGGATTTAAAACATATCCACGAGGTCTATGTGTTCCAATTATACATAATGTAAGTGTTATTGACAAAAGAAACTCGCTGATAATACCTATTATTATAACATTCTTCTCTTTGGTAGTCACGTGGTATTTCTATCTTTTGATTTGGTATCAGTTGCCCTGCCAACAATGACGTCAAACTCTGAAGTGTAAAAGATCTTTCCCTCAGAGGAAATCACTGCATTCATATTTATGTATTGTAATGTATTGCGTTCCTACTCGAGCTTCTTCCGACTTCTTGTTTGCCTATTTTTTTTTAATTTAGCAAAAGCTTAGTCACATAATCTTTCTATTATTTGGCGACATAAAACTTAAGTTATGGCGCTGATAGGCAATCATTAGGTTGACCATATATTTCTGTGCTTTTCAATCGAGCAATAATAGTTGACAAGTCTGGTAAATGCATGTAAAATGTCACAATAATATACATACTGTACGTATAAACTTGTTGGAACATGAAGTTAATCACTTGTTAGCTCTATGTTGGATTTAATCAGCATACTTATAGTTTAACAGCGTACATACGTCAATATAATATCATAAATTGTCTTAAATTTGACACACATTGCCAGTCTGCCTAGTTTGAAATAAGATAATTTGGCACTCAAATTCAGGACCCATTTTTCTTCACAAAACAAAGATGTGAACACGGTAATTGTCTATGATTAATGTACTTGCAGTAACAACGATTATCCAGTGTTCACTGACTACATATATATTTTCACTCTGTAATAATGAGTTCTGTTGAGTGAGTTCCAAATCATGTTTGTATCAGAAAAAAAAGAACTTCCAATTCAATCAATATTTGATTCGAAATGATCTTCACATTAAGTCTCCAAAACATGAGATATGTTCACAAAATCTCATACATATTCATCCTGAAAAAAAGTTAATTTATCAGATGAACATAAACAACTGGACGTGATTTGATCAAAGAATATGCAGTTTTGCAAGTGAGGTTGCATAAGAAAAATTTGATGAACTTTTGGTCATCGAATCAGGTGAGGAATTATTGTAGTAAAAGGTGTGCATTTTTTTTCGCGTACACATGAAATCAGAGCCTTTTGTTCACATTTTTATCTTTAAGTTATTGCGTTTAAAAAAAAAATCAACGACTTTTAACCATGAATATTTAATCTCAGACAACTAAAAAAGTATTAATTTCTGAGATTTAATACAGATTGTTCTTCTTCCAACATTACTACTAAGGGCCATTATCTATTTTGTATAGGGGGTCATCACCATTTACGACAACTTTGATTCCTTATGTGACACGTGACACGTGAGCCAGAGTCTTGCTGACACATCACTATATTTTGCTCACCGAATTGTTATCTACCATATTTTCTAGTAATTACTAGGTATGTTTTTAGTGTACAGTATTATAGTATGTTTTAGTACGAGCACATACTAGAAGCGTATTTTTGGAAGTGGGGCATCGAGGCATCGTACAGGTTTATAGTTCCATGGTTACAGTGAGCTTTGTGATACTAGAGAAAGAGTAGAAAAGTAAAAAGAAAAAGTAAAATATTGTTTTTAGTAAAAATTTCCCTCAAGTTATTCTAGCACCGTATTGTTGTGTCACGTATGTCCAAATCGACAGCACCTTGCAAACGAACGCCGAAATCGACAACACAAGCGTGGGTGCAGTAGGTTCGGTTAGGGGCGCACCTTTACAATGACGTCATTCAAGCACTTCATTGTGGGGTTCATGCATATGAGTATGTCGAAATGTAAACACGTACGTCGTAATGGACACCTTCCACACGTACGTCGAAATAAAAAAAATGCACACGTACGTTGAAATCGACAACACCTTGCACACGTACGTTGAAATCGACAACACCTTGCACACGTACGTTGACGTCGACAACACCTTGCACACGTACTTTAAAATCGACAACACTTTGCACACGTACATTGACGTCGACAACACCTTGCACACGTACTTTAAAATGGACAACACCTTGCACACGTACTTTGAATCGACAACACCTTGCACACGTACTTTGAAATCGACAACACCTTGTACACGTACTTTAAAATGGACAACACCTTGCACACGTACTTTAAAATTGACAACACATTGCACACGTACGTTAAAATCGACAACACCTTGCACACGTACGTTGAAATCGACAACACCTTGCACACGTACTTTGAAATCGACAACACCTTGCACACGTACTTTAAAATGGACAACACCTTGCACACGTACTTTGAATCGACAACACCTTGCACACGTACTTTGAAATCGACAACACCTTGTACACGTACTTTAAAATGGACAACACCTTGCACACGTACTTTAAAATTGACAACACATTGCACACGTACGTTAAAATCGACAACACCTTGCACACGTACGTTAAAATCGACAACACCTTGCACACGTACGTTGAAATCGACAACACATTGCACACGTACTTTGAAATCGACAACACCTTGCACACGTACTTTAAAATGGACAACACCTTGCACACGTACTTTAAAATTGACAACACATTGCACACGTACGTTAAAATCGACAACACCTTGCACACGTACGTTGAAATGGACAACACACCGAACACGTTCGTTGAAATCGACAACACACTGCACATGTTCGTTGAAATTGACAACACATTGCACACGTTCGTTGACATCGACAACACACTGCACACGTACGTTGAAATCGACAACACACTACACACGTACGTTGAAATGGACAACACACTGTACACGTTCGTTGAAATTGACAACACACTGCACACGTACGTTGAAATCGACAACACACTGCACACGTTCGTTGAAATCAACAACACACTGCACACATTCGTTGAAATTGACAACACACTGCACATGTACATTGACATCGACAACACATTGCACACGTTCGTTGAAATCGACAACACACTGCAGACGTTCTTTGAAATCGACAACACACTGCACATGTTCGTTGAAATGGACAACACACTGCACACGTACTTTAAAATTGACAACACATTGCACACGTACGTTAAAATCGACAACACCTTGCACACGTACGTTGAAATCGACAACACCTTGCACACGTACTTTGAAATCGACAACACCTTGCACACGTACTTTGAAATCGACAACACCTTGCACACGTACTTTAAAATGGACAACACCTTGCACACGTACTTTGAATCGACAACACCTTGCACACGTACTTTGAAATCGACAACACCTTGCACACGTACTTTGAAATCGACAACACCTTGTACACGTACTTTAAAATGGACAACACCTTGCACACGTACTTTAAAATTGACAACACATTGCACACGTACGTTAAAATCGACAACACCTTGCACACGTACGTTAAAATCGACAACACCTTGCACACGTACGTTGAAATCGACAACACCTTGCACACGTACTTTGAAATCGACAACACCTTGCACACGTACTTTAAAATGGACAACACCTTGCACACGTACTTTGAATCGACAACACCTTGCACACGTACTTTGAAATCGACAACACCTTGTACACGTACTTTAAAATGGACAACACCTTGCACACGTACTTTAAAATTGACAACACATTGCACACGTACGTTAAAATCGACAACACCTTGCACACGTACGTTAAAATCGACAACACCTTGCACACGTACGTTGAAATCGACAACACATTGCACACGTACTTTGAAATCGACAACACCTTGCACACGTACTTTAAAATGGACAACACCTTGCACACGTACTTTAAAATTGACAACACATTGCACACGTACGTTAAAATCGACAACACCTTGCACACGTACGTTGAAATGGACAACACACCGAACACGTTCGTTGAAATCGACAACACACTGCACATGTTCGTTGAAATTGACAACAACCCGCACACGTTCGTTGAAATTGACAGGACACTGCACACGTACGTTGACATCGACAACACATTGCACACGTTCGTTGACATCGACAACACACTGCACACGTACGTTGAAATCGACAACACACTACACACGTACGTTGAAATGGACAACACACTGTACACGTTCGTTGAAATTGACAACACACTGCACACGTACGTTGAAATCGACAACACACTGCACACGTTCGTTGAAATCAACAACACACTGCACACATTCGTTGAAATTGACAACACACTGCACATGTACATTGACATCGACAACACATTGCACACGTTCGTTGAAATCGACAACACACTGCAGACGTTCTTTGAAATCGACAACACACTGCACATGTTCGTTGAAATGGACAACACACTGCACACGTACTTTAAAATTGACAACACATTGCACACGTACGTTAAAATCGACAACACCTTGCACACGTACGTTGAAATCGACAACACCTTGCACACGTACTTTGAAATCGACAACACCTTGCACACGTACTTTGAAATCGACAACACCTTGCACACGTACTTTAAAATGGACAACACCTTGCACACGTACTTTGAATCGACAACACCTTGCACACGTACTTTGAAATCGACAACACCTTGCACACATACTTTAAAATGGACAACACCTTGCACACGTACTTTAAAATTGACAACACATTGCACACGTACGTTAAAATCGACAACACCTTACACACGTACGTTGAAATGGACAACACACCGAACACGTTCGTTGAAATCGACAACACACTGCACATGTTCGTTGAAATTGACAACAACCCGCACACGTTTGTTGAAATCGACAACACACTACGCAAGTACGCTGCCATCGACAACACATTGCACACGTTCGTTGAAATGGACAACACCCTGCACACGTTCGTTGAAATGGACAACACACCGAACACGTTCGTTGAAATCGACAACACACTGCACATGTTCGTTTAAATGGACAACACACTGCATACGTACGTTGAAATCGACAATACACTGCACACGTACGTTGAAATCGACAACACACTGCACACGTTCGTTGAAATTGACAACACACTGCACACGTACGTTGACATCGACAATACATTGCACACGTTCGTTGACATCGACAACACACTGCACACGTACGTTGAAATCGACAACACACTACGCAAGTACGCTGCCATCGACAACACATTGCACACGTACGTTAAAATCGTCAACACCTTGCACACGTACGTTGAAATCGACAACACCTTGCACACGTACGTTGAAATGAACAACACACCGAACACGTTCGATGAAATCGACAACACACTGCACATGTTCGTTTAAATGGACAACACACTGCATACGTACGTTGAAATCGACAATACACTGCACACGTACGTTGAAATCGACAACACACTGCACACGTACGTTGAAATCGACAACACACTGCACACGTACGTTGAAATCGACAACACACTACGCAAGTACGCTGCCATCGACAACACATTGCACACGTTCGTTGAAATGGACAACACCCTGCACACGTTCGTTGAAATCGACACCACACTGCACACATACGTTGGAATCGATAACACCCTGCACAATTACGTTGACATCGACAACACACTGCACATGTTCGTTTAAATGGACAACACACTGCATACGTACGTTGAAATCGACAACACCTTGCACACGTACGTTGAAATGGACAACACACCGAACACGTTCGTTGAAATCGACAACACACTGCACATGTTCGTTTAAATGGACAACACACTGCATACGTACGTTGAAATCGACAATACACTGCATACGTACGTTGAAATCGACAACACACTGCACACGTACGTTGAAATCGACAACACACTGCACACGTACGTTGAAATCGACAACACCTTGCACACGTACTTTAAAATGGACAACACCTTGCACACGTACTTTGAATCGACAACACCTTGCACACGTACTTTGAAATCGACAACACCTTGCACACGTACTTTAAAATGGACAACACCTTGCACACGTACTTTAAAATGGACAACACCTTGCACACGTACTTTAAAATTGACAACACATTGCACACGTACGTTAAAATCGACAACACCTTGCACACGTACGTTGAAATCGACAACACACCGAACACGTTCGTTGAAATTGACAACACACTGCACACGTACGTTGAAATCGACAACACACTGCACACGTTCGTTGAAATCAACAACACACTGCGCACGTTCGGTGAAATGGACAACACACTGCACACGTTCTTTGAAATCGACAATACACTGCACACGTTCGTTCAAATCAACAACACACTGCACACGTTCGTTGAAATTGACAACAACCCGCACACGTTTGTTGAAATCGACAACACACTACGCAAGTACGCTGCCATCGACAACACATTGCACACGTTCGTTGAAATGGACAACACCCTGCACACGTTCGTTGAAATGGACAACACACCGAACACGTTCGTTGAAATCGACAACACACTGCACATGTTCGTTTAAATGGACAACACACTGCATACGTACGTTGAAATCGACAATACACTGCACACGTACGTTGAAATAAACAACACACTGTACACGTTCGTTGAAATTGACAACACACTGCACACGTACGTTGAAATCGACAACACACTGCACACGTTCGTTGAAATCAACAACACACTGCACACATTCGTTGAAATTGACAACACACTGCACATGTACATTGACATCGACAACACATTGCACACGTTCGTTGAAATCGACAACACACTGCAGACGTTCTTTGAAATGGACAACACACTGCACACGTTCGTTGAAATCGACACCACACTGCACACGTACGTTGGAATCGATAACACCCTGCACAATTACGTTGACATCGACAACACATTACCGAAGTATGTCGAAATCGACACAACACCCTGCACACATACATCAAAATTGACTATTATCCTGCACATGTCCGTAAAGTTGCGATTTGTACTATTAGTATATGATGCCATGTGGTGGTGATCAGATGGAATTGTACTGGGACGAAATTGTGTTGGAACGAAATTATATTGGGACGAGAATACATTGAAAAGCGGTATCATTAGCATACGAAGGTATAAAATTGGATATTCACAAATCACACAAAATTAACCAGGCAAATATATCCTATCTATAATATAATAGAATATAATAGATGACTATAAAAGAATTAAGATTTTCTGATTTATAAAATCCTTCTCTTTGTTTTGTCTACTTTTTAAAGACAAATATCGATTTTCAGTTAAAAAAAATGTGTCGGTGCCTTGATACGTCTTTTAGGGGAATGGATCAGGAATGTCACACTGAAACCCTTAATTTTTCTTATGATCGCGAATGTATACCTAAATCATTTTTCATCCCAAAACAGACGTTAAAACACATACATGTTCACCATTATGATATTGCAAATGTTCTACATTGTTGAGTTAATATGCAGCTCTGAAAAGCTTTCGCAAAGAATAGAATTTGTGTTTTGTTCAAATAATTATGTACGTTCATCGATTTCTATGCACCATACGTATCCAATTGTATGCATGTTTTCTAGACAATAATTGAGTTATTTGAGTTAGGCGATTATTCTTTTCATGTCATAAACACGACTTCTAATTCTTACATACGTTCAATAAACTGTTACCATCATCTGTTTGGGGTCGGGTTAATTAGTTAACACGTGGGAATTAATGTTAAGAACTGAGACACATTGTTTGATTATGGAACCACTACTTTTATGTAAAGTGACATTTTGAGAATTATTAATGAATGAATGAATTAATTAATTAATTAATTAATTAATTAAGGTTACGCACGACATTCATCCATGTTAGGCACGAAAAAAACCGAGACTATATCATTTTAATACAATAATATCATTTCAATACAGTAACTGTAACAATACATAAATTACGTTACGCATGATCTTCAATATTTTTTCTATCTAATACATTATTAATACGACTGTTGAGACACTTCTGATGTGCACACGGATTTTAAAATATTTTATTTGCAAATGGGCAGTATGTACTGTAAAAAGGTTAGTTATTCACTGGGTTTTAATTATGCTTATTTCGCTGATTGTAAAATGCGCTAAATTAAAACCCAGTGAATATGTGGAACTTAGCATAGAACACATTATCTAAATGATAAAACCGTGAATTTAAAACCCACTGAATATTGTCTGAAATGCCAAAACAGTGAAATTTAAACCCAGTGAAAATTAGTCATTTTACAGTACTATATTTTCCCAATTGCTGAGTATGTGCCGATTATGTTAGGGCGGTCACTAGTAACCGTGATGAGAATCAAACCATCGGTCTACCTGATGCTGGGTGGACACACTGACCATTACATACATCAACATACCTACATAGTCTCTGCCTATTTCAGTTCTGTGTTCTATACCTACTATCAAAACTTATGACCGACTCCATAGTGTAATAATAACAGTAACCCATCTTTCATTTGTTTTATTACAGTTTATTTCTTCAAGCAAATTTGAATTTTTGAATTTAAGAACCCACGTGTTAAACACAGTAGTTCTATTTGAAAAAAACTCCTCAAACATATGGTTGTGATTATTGAATGATCTAAAGTTTTTCACGTTCTTGGGACAGTTTTAGTGTTGTTTTTGAAAATGGTAAATTCTGTAAAAATATTGTATTTTTATTATTCATGGGAGTTGAACGCAAATTTTTCACAAGATGATTCTCGAGAAGTTCTTTACTATGAAAGTTTGGGCTACATTGTCACTTCATATTTAGTTGGAATGGCTGTTCAACAAGAGACGTAATTCATTCTATCATCATCATCATCATCATCATCATCATCATCATCACCACCACCAACAACAACAAAATAGACACTTGTTGAACAAATAAATCAGAGAGTTTGGCTCATTGATTAGTGTTAATTTTTTACTATTCAAGGAAATCATTAGGAATAATTATATGATTTCTCAAGTAATTTCTTGTGGGCTGAAAATCCAAATAAATCGATCAGTACTATTTATTATTATTTTTTCTTGATTTTCCATCGCTACTCGTAGTTTTCTTTAAACGAGTATAATAACGATGAGTTTTATGTTTATATCTATGTCTTTCTAAAATTTGTATATTGTAGAAATTATCCGATTATTAAATTTCTGGCTAAATTGTCTTCGATGCGAAGAGAGGGCTTCCCCGCGTTTGCTATGTCTGAATAGGAAAACCCCACACAAAGCCTCTTCGTGAGCGTGAATGGACGCGTATCCCTTGTTCATATATTGCCCATCGCATTGCGATGCTACATTTTTTGTCGCCCTATGACATTTCAATACCAGGCAAAGTTGACTGACGTGTTTTTACTTACAGAGAATTTTACCTCTATTTATATAATTATTGCGTGTAAATGTTGTGACAGCCGGTTGCTAGGCTGGAGCTGTGATAAACGGTTGATATGGACTGGAGTTACTGAGTATAAGCACTATTGATAAATTGAATCACGTGACCATTTCCCCCATTACACTTGCAGCTCGTATAGGACCGTGTTTACTGGGCGATCTTTTATTTTTATACGCCATGTTTCTCCCATATCAGGTAATTATTTCAGTTTATTTGGCATTTGTCTTAGTTTTATGTGATAATGTTTGTCAATCACTCGTGTCCATGTCGCTGTGTAGTCAGAATACGCTCGTGTGCGGTGTCTGTACGACCCCACTTATGTTCGATCTGACGAGGCGGTACGATTCATTCCAATCGTACTTGCTGACACGTTATAATCTCATTCTCCCCCAGTTCTAGTCATGGAGGTATCCGAAAATCAATACAATCAGATGGACGATGGTGTAAAATAACGTTTCATTAGCGAATGGTGGTCGTGGATGTGAACAGTGGCCTTGCGGCGGCACCATTCACGTGAAACTTGAAGGCCGAAAAGTATGCACTCAGTATCTTCTGTCAAATATGGCGTCCACATGCATAGTGTTTTCAAATGGACTTTCGTACTGGCGCTCCTGGCTGCTAGTATTGTCAGCTCACAGGATTGTGTGCCATGTCCCCAGAATTGTACCTGCAGTACAACACCAGACAATAATGGCGTGTCGAATTTCTGTGCCATCGACTGTCAACATAGCTCTCTAAGCTCATTGCCTGTAGTGGAAAACTCACTTAGTAGCAGAGTCGTTCATTTGTAAGTATGTTTCCATATAACGTTTGTAGTTGAACCACACAGCGTATCTCAGTTAACATATCCATTAGTAAAATAAACAGATTAAATTTTATTTATTTACTTTATTAAATATTTAATTTTATTCTGTAAATATTTTGTGTTTAAGTGTAATTATCTCAGTTACTTTTGTCTAAAAATAAATATTTAAATAAAACTTCACATTTGAAACGGACATGAGAAATGATTAATACGAGTTACCAATGCACTGAATCTTTAGTGTTATAATCATTTAAATCTGAAACTCTGAAAATAATGATAATATAAAACAATATATAGAAATTAAATGAAACAGAACAGAATATAGTGCATATGCTGTTAGTTTGTGTCCGTACGGACGACTTTTCAAACACTTGAAATCAACATCAGAAAAAATAAAAACATGCCAATGTTGACTTAAACCATTGTAAAAATAAACTGTACACTGGTAGTGTTGATAAGAGTGACCTTGACTGCACCCCAGGGGAGTAGCAATTTGATAGTTTGTCCAAGTTCAAGTTGTATATTTGGAAATGGTATAGAGACTGTAGTTGGAGAGAGCGCAGGTTGTTTTTCATTTCATGACTTCACAGTCCCTGCATTGAGAATTGCAGGGGGATTCTATAAAGGTAAAATACAACCTTTTGTCTCGTTCAGTAGTTGCCGGTGTTATGAAGGGCTTTCAATTTTTACTTCAGCAGGCCATTCATTGTACAGAAACTGTTGTGAGGGCAAAGGAATTTGTTCTGACATGCGTCATTTTCAAATTAAAACAAGAAAAATCGGGTTAGATGCATATTTATGTTAATTTTTATACTTGTTACACTGGCAGAAGAGTTGTTGTTTCAAAATCTCTTTCTTTTCTTTTAA
This sequence comes from Saccoglossus kowalevskii, assembly GCF_978046115.1. Lineage (NCBI taxonomy): Eukaryota > Metazoa > Hemichordata > Enteropneusta > Harrimaniidae > Saccoglossus > Saccoglossus kowalevskii. The sequence goes on along the minus strand of NC_140648.1, from coordinate 29,955,075 downwards.
AGGACATAAGTTGATTTTTGTGTTCTCAAACAAAACAACGAGAGCAGGCAGGCAGCATTCGCTCCTTTTGTTGGCCTCCCCTCTTTGTCCAGTGGATTTGTTTGTTGAAAACATGGAACTATATATGTATAGTATAAAGGCTGTGTGTGATAGATGGTTCGCTGTTGCGCCTATGCAGAGTTGTTGTTGTTGAGTTGAATATCATTTTGGCAATCGACTGTGTGCCTTTCTCTCTTAGAAAGAATCCTAATTAAAGTCGATTCGTCTCAAAGAAGTTAAAATAGCTCATTCTTATGCTAATATACAGATTTTACTTGTGGTAAGGTTCAGCTTAGGTCATGCAGTTAATTTCTTCCCTTCACACTTTGTCTGTTTTCACAGTTTTGTTCACACCTGTGAGTGAGATGAACAGTGTAAAGTGCCCTCATAGCATTGTCACACTGTTATTAACATAGTAGACAGTTGTTTATTGTTGTCATACAGTAAGTAGGCAGAAGGGAATCTTTCTTGTGTTTTTCATCCAAAACTATAGCCAAGAACTTATATGAGAAATATTAATATTATTATTTAAATCTTTTTTTTTTCGGTAAATGGTAATTAAAGTTTTTATTTGTATATTATTATCATCAAAATTATATGTTTTGTGAGAATTACGTTACGCTCTCAGATAGTATTACTAATTGATTGATCCAGAGCAAAATTGATGTGCAATGTACTTAAATGATCAATTGAAATACATTAACCTTTTGGGGTATTGTATATTACCAGGAATGTATAAGATAAGGATATGTAACTGGTGTGATACAGTGCTTTTTTTTTGATATGTGGTCAAAATACAGGTCACACAAATTGCGAGATGATCATAAAATCGCAAGACAAATGTGTCATGGTGTAATGCTAACGTCCTTGTTTATTCGCAAAGCTTCTATTTCACTGCTTTGAATGCGGCGATAAGTCTAGATGATTTTTATAAATGTGATTTAAAAGCGATCTTCGTTCTGTAATGCAATTGGTTTAAATATGTTTGATTGATATGCACTAGGCATTCGCGTGAAATGGGATCTACATCGCCTATCACACGGTACGTAGATATCAAAGTTGCGTACTCATATAATATATCCTTGTTATTGTTGCATACATCTGTTGAAAGGTAACATTATCATCATACATAGTAAGATTTAATGTATATGTACTGAAAAAAAGCATGTAAACTTAACAAAATTATGAATTTTTAAAAACCTGTGCCAGTAAATACAAAAGAGATGTTAAGAAACTTGCATCATACATAGTACATATAGAAATCTACAACCAGGGCTTGAACTACCGAGTTGGGAGGGCACCCATTTCCAAGGCCAATATTTATAAAATGGCCTTAGCACTTAGGAAAAGTTATCTGAATGCATAGGTTCATTTTGAGTATCCCTACTTATATATTTCTACCTTATATCAGTGGATGGCGGGTGTAAAATGTTTCAATGTTTGATACAATATTGGTAGAATACCTTGCCATGTGATGCCTCCTCTAGGCACTTTTTTTTTCAAGGTGGATTTTGGAATTTTTTACTTAGAGCAAAACATGTACTGTATCATATACTGTGACTGCTGATCTAATACAGGGTAGATAATCACCAGTGAAGCTGTATGATAAATTCTACCTCAATAGTATTCTCTTCTTTCTTGTTATAATATTTGAATTAAAAAATGACTGAGGTGATCACACAAAATATTAAGTCTCATTTTGATGATTCATTGTAAATACAACTTTGGGTTTATGTATGGTTCTGTTGGGGATGTGATTCTAATAGGGTCAATATGGTCTGCTAATTGGCACATCAATCCATACTGTTTGGATAGCATTATCGTATGAATGTGTGAGTATGAATGCTATGAACATCATATGAATGTGTTTAAACACCATCTTTGAACATGTAAGTATGAACATGTGAGTTCGAACACCATCTATGAACATGTAAGTATGAACATGTGAGTAAGAACACCATCTATGAAGACATAAATATGAACATCTATGAACATGTGAGTATGAACACCATCTACGAACACATGAATATGAACACCATCTTTGAACATGTATGAAAATGTGAGTATGAACACCATCTATGAACACATGAGTATGAACACCATTTTGAACATGTATGAAAATGTGAGTATGAACACCATCTATGAACACATGAGTATGAACATCATCTCTAAATATGTGAGTATGAACACCATCTATGAACACATGAATATGAACACCATTTTGAACATGTATGAAAATGTGAGTGTGAACACCATCTATGAACACATGAGTATGAACATCATCCCTAAATATGTGAGTATGAACACCATCTATGAACATGTGAATATGAACACTATGAACATGTGAGTATGAACACCATCTAAGAACACACAAATTTGAACACCATCTATGAACATGTGAATATGAACACTATGAACATGTGAGTATTAACACCATCTAAGAACACACAAATTTGAACACCATCTATGAACATGCAAATATGAACACTATATGTATGTATGAACAACAAGTCCCTTCGATTTATGCCCATCAAACTCACTTCATGTTATTTTCACCGGTTATCACAGCAGCAGCTCATTGTAATGTCACCAGTAACCCATCATTACCTGTGTGCCCTTTGGTATGCACATACATAGCTGTACAATTGGTCCCATGTCACCTTATCTCATTACTCTTACATCATGAATGCACAGAATCAGCCTCAAGTAACTATCAACACTTAAAATCAGATAAAGGGATAAAATCTTTCCAAATCCGCGCAAACTAAGTACCACACAAATGCAAACATTAACAGAGAATATATTTGTGCTGCCCTGAGGGCTACCAAAGTATATTTTCAGTGGCTACGTCTAATTATGTTCCAGCTGGCCAATTAAACAATGTGAATCTTAAAACATTGTTATAAATCCACAATATCAGTTCTGGATAAGTCAATTAACCAATAAACTCAACAGTAAATGTTGTTGAATGTGAAATATGATTTGCTGCACCCACATCCTGTTTTGGCCAGTTCCTTTTCTAAAATATCTGATGTAATTATTTCAATATCTCATTTTCTCAAATAAATCAGACTAATTATTAAACTAAATTAAAATCTAAAAACAAGTAGCTACTAACAGTAGGTGGTAGTGAATTGTATTATGAATTAAATTTCATTAGAACTTTATTTTTCATATCTTTTTCATTAATTCGTATTAAGTTATAATGAAACTGAGGAAATTACAGAACGGCAGAGTGTTTTTTTCAGCAATGAATGCTTGCAGTATACATAGCAACAGTTTGTAACTAATGTAGGAAACGTTTTTGATATGAAACACAGAAGTACTTTTGTTACTTATTCAATGTAGTATAAAGTTTGCATTAAGCATTCCTGTATGCTGTATCTCTTTTAGAGGGTCTATGGCTGTATCTTCTGTTTTTGACAATACTAACATTGTTATGCAAATTACACGAAAAACATTGACATTCAATCATTTTGGATTTATGATTCACTGTTTTTAAGTACACCTTTGTTGAAAGTTGACCTTCTTTAAATTGTCCAGTATTGTTCCTTTCAAGTAGTAAGTTTGGGATTAAGTAAAGTTGCGATTTCATCTACAAAAAAAATACACATTGGATCATGTGTATTTGTGTACAAAATGCACAAAATTAAAAAGAATGTGAATTTTATTTCTTTTTTGGAAAGTATGGCGAAGGTAAACGCTGATATTAGTATCTATTTTATTCTATCCCATAAAACACAGTGCAAGGCTACAATGAGTTATGATAGATATTTTATTGTTTACTATTTTTCCCCTCGGCCGGATGTCAGCATGTTTTTGTCAATCATGGATTAAAATAGGCTTAATTGTTCAACCCCATTGTACCTTGGTTTCTACAAAATAATGAAATTCAAATTTCTTGACAAAACACAATAAATTGTGACAGAGCAAGAGCACACCAAGTAAGTACTACAGTTGCCTCCATGGAAATTCAAAAATGTCTAAAGCCGCCCCTCGTCAAACTGTCTTGAATGATTTTAAGGTGTGGGCAAAAAAAAATATATCGCAGCAACCTTTTTCAGTTTATCTATTTATTACTCGGATCGATGGACAAAGTCGCACGTTTACAGATCTAGATACTTCTGTAGGTTATATTCGGACAAGGGGGTTGATATGAGCCAGGTGTTCCACAGAAATCCATCATTTTTTTTGTCTGAGTGAGTTCTTCCACTCTTTGAGTGCCATCATTTTCTACCAAAATTTTGTTTTACACCATTTGCCAATTTTTATGTATTTTTCTATAAATTTTTGTGTAATTTTGAACCAAATAAACCTAATTTTCCATTGGCTACAGCTTCGGGTTGAAAACTTGGAAAAAAATATGAAAAAATTATCAAGTTTGATTTTGTGAAAATGTGACAATAGTTGGTTTTGACAATCTAAAACGTTAATATGCACAGGACAAAGTACACGATAAGCAATTTTTATTTTCCCCATTCGACGAGACACCTACATTCCCATAGCCCAATACTGCTAAAAGAGATCAAACTTAACAACCCTCCATCACATCAAGGAAGTTTAGAGTTAATTCCCATGGGCAGCTGCCCTCTCTACTGTAGAATATCCTTGTTGGAACAAAGGCACTAAGTGGGAGGAGATGTTAAAACAGTCCTAACAATATTATCATATGCCATTTTCCATATTTGGACATTGCATTATTGTCATGATTATAGGTCATCAAATGCAGGTTAAGTCAGCCATGGTACAAATATTTCATACGGGGGTGTTGGCTTTCAAGTGCAACCTGGCTTCTCCAGCTGTCTGTCAAAATAAATAAATAATAACATTAAATATTTTCCACTATCGTGATACTTAAACTACTTTTCTTTTGAAAAGCAAGTTAAAACTTCACTAATTTGACTATGGTCTTATCAAATTACTCTCACTTTTTGTTCCCAGACTATTTTCATGTATTTTTAATCAAGTAAGATTACATTACAGATTCAACAGTATAATATAAAAGGGTTGGAATTGAATTAAATGAATATTTAATTATAATATCTATTTCAAACTAACTTTAATTATTTTTAAAAAGCAATTAAGGATTTTTATCTCCCAAGACACAGACATTTTAATTTGTGCAAATATAATTAATGTTTTAAATTTCATTTTATCGATTTGTCTAATATAAGTAACAACACCCCCATACATACCCCCCCAATAACCATACCAGTATACCATTTCATGTGATTCTTCTTGTTAACCACAATGGATGTGTTCACATGCTTATGTATGGCCATGTGGTCACATGCTTATGTAAAACCATGCGTTCACATTCTTATGTATGGTCATGTGTTCACATTCTTCTGTACGGTCATGTATTTACATGCTTATGTATGGCCATATGTTCATATGCTTATGTATGGCCATGTGTTCACATGCTCATGTATGGTCATGTGTTCACATGCTTATGTATGGTCATGTGTTCACATGCTTATGTATGGTCATGTGTTTACATGCTTATGTATGGTCATGTGTACATGCTTATGTATGGTCATGTGTTCACATGCTTATGTATGATCATGTGTTTACATGCTTATGTATGGTCATGTGTTTACATGCTTATGTATGGCCATGTGTTTACATGCTTATGTATGGCCATGTGTTCACATTCTTATGCATGGTCATGTATTCACATGTTTATGTATGGCCATGTGTTCACATTCTTATGTGTGGCCATGTGTTCACACACCTATGTATGGCATTGTGTTCACATATTTGTGTATGGCCATGTGTTCATATGTGTATGGCCTTGTGGTCACACCCTTATATGTATGGCTTTGTGTTCATATTTTATTTTAGTCAATTTTAGTATTTTTTCTAATTTTTTCAAACTTTTCAGAGTTGTTCAGTCCTCTTTGTCCTCTTTGAATCAAGACAAGTTGTGACATTTAACAGTGTGCCCACACCTATATGTCCAATCTACGATGTCAAGTGGACAAAATTTATTAAAAGAACAATGACCATTAATTCACTTCTGTTATAAATTATCTACTTGTGACTATGGCAACCAACTACTCAGTATAATATTGACAAGTGTTTTGTTGTGGTTCATACCATAATTCTTAAGTTGATCGATTCAACATATTGCTGCATAGTAGCCTTGTTAATCCCTCTCAAACCTGCCGTTGTTGTGGGTGTTGGTAATGAAACAAAGCGAGTCGCCAACATTTTGAGCATACCTAAGCGAGTTGCCATGGGGACCATGCAAAGCACATGGTAGTTATTCATTGTCTTCGCGTGAAAAATGTAAGTTGCATTTTTTCCGTCCAGTGCTGGTTGAACAAAGAAGTACATTTTTGTTGCTCTTTTTTATCGCCGGTGTGCCAATGCTAGATTGTTTCATACCCTTTTCAGCCCATTCTGTCTTTGTGAAAACTTTCACAGTATACTGAACAGATGGTTAGTTTTTAATGTAATTTATTGTTTGTTTGTTATTTCAACCTGGGGCAAGTATTTTGGTTGAGTTTTTTAGAAAAGGATAGAAAATATGTCTGTAGTTTTTACCTTGATAATAAGGTGCTCAGTAATGGGGGGACAAACTGTTCTTGTTTCTTTCTTGTGTCCATGAAAACAGCAGTATGATGTGACACTGATGCAACAGATTTTTTGTGATTACGTGGTTATGTTTATTTCCTGACCAATGGCGCATTAGAAAAATCATACATATAGTAATTTTATTTTAGTTATGGGTTTTGTAATTTGGTAATTCACATTTCACGTAAACAAAATAAGTGTAAAAGCTAAGAAAATCAGGTGTTGAAACAGTTTAGTTTGTACCTTTAGAAGTTCCCTACAGCAATATGAAATCCCATGGTATATTTTAATACCTCTGTCACCAAGCTGGCCCGACTTGATTCCTTGCATTCCATTCCTTACAAATTCAGTTCTATTTATGGAAATATATAAATAAAAAAAACATGGTTATAAAATCCCCAGTGTGGTTTTGTTTGCTGTATAACAAATTAAATGACCTAAAGTATATGTGTATGAAATTAAAATTTTTGATTTGGTTCGCTGTAAAACCTGTCTAGAATTGAATACATTCCAGTGATCATAACTTGTATTTAAATATTTGGTGATGATGTAATGGTTATTACCTTTACTTTATATGTTCCACCTGTACTCTCTTTCACTGGATCCTTTCAATGGATATTAATCTGTCACCTGGATACATGATATTTGCTCAATTAATAGTGCTTGAGTGTGATTGACAGAGTGTGTCTATGTCATTAAGCTAAGTCATAATTTTATCATCCAGTATGCAAATTTTGGTTTAGGTGCGCTTTCTATTACAAATGTGCTTCTAATAGAATGAATATGGTATGTATGTATGTGAGTCCTAATATAATGTTTAAAACTGAATGAAATTTTAGACCCGCTGAATCATACTATTGTGTTCAAATGCAGCAAATATTCTAAGAACATTTTAAAATGTGATAAAACCGTTTTTGGTTGCTTTGATGGCGTTCAGATATAGTTCAGGACGAAAATACCCATTATGCATCTGTTGAATGTGCCCTTAACTGATGGCATTTGAACGATGTTTTGTGTTCTCACATTATTCAAATCCATTTTTTACATATTCTGCACATAATGACTTGAACTCAACTAGAACTGTTTTTTCATTCATTTTGGCTAACCACAGAGGCAAAGTCTCTACAATGCTGAAGAAATTGTACACATCATTTTTATTTTTCACACCAGCACATGTTAATGCGAAAGTAAAAAAACACACCAAAAACCAGACAGAAAAGTCTAGACATGTAAGTCTTAAACAGAGTTTAATAAAATAAACATTGTTATTGTACCATGCAGGTGGATGTTTTTGTAACATGAATGTATGTTTGTTCAGTTTAAGTTTAGTTTGTTTGTAGCATGTATCGGCAGGCACGGGAATTACTATTCACAGATAATAGAATTTGTATTATTTGCACAGTTTGATTGCTAGCTTAATTCCCTTGTGTCTGAGTAAATGAATGACCTGTCTCACTATGATATGCTAGTTAATTGCTTTGTGGCTGTATGTTTATCTTGAGGGATGCTTCTTTTGGCTTGCCGGCTCCAATTGCGACATGACATCCAGGTACACAGAGGTACTCTGATAAGCTGATCTCTGGTGGTGTATGTAAATATGAGCTGCAATGTACGTCAGGGTAATATATAAATTAGTGCCTCGACCAATCATGTTAAAACTTCACACACACATCATACTTTTTAGGATACACATGTACATGCATTTTTTTTGTGGTTTTATTAAAAATTATAGTAATAAAGATTTGTCAAAATCAAACATTTTTGCATTTAAGGAACCGGATCGTGTATGAACAGATTCAAAATGACCGATTGGAGGACTTTTTTCTATTAATGAATGTGGTTATTCCATAGTCATATTCCTAACATGCCTTCATTGATTGAAATCAAACTTTACACCTCTACATGAACATGTCACATGACATACAGTTAACATTTTCTGAACTTTTACTAGTTAGCTATGTTAATACTTAACCTATTGAGCACCCTATTTTTTTTCCCGACAAAATTTTTGTGTAACATTTTGCACATTTAAATGTATTTTTATAGAATTTTTTTGTTAGTTTTGAACTAAATGAACTTAGTTTCTCATTAGATAAACAATTATGCAAATTTATTTTGCGAATGGTGACAAAAGTCGACCTCACAAAAGGGTTATCATAGTGACAACCTGTTTTGGTCCCTTTTGATCTAGCAATGGATAAATTATAGAGGTCACAATGGCCTAATATACACATGTAGGTCATCAAAAAAGTTTTATCTTAATTTGCATCGATGCTATTTATAGTAGTAATCTTTAAATATATATTTAACACATTATCATTAAATTATTTTATTGACACAAGTATTATTCTCCACTTGCCTGTATTCATGTACAGGTATAGGATATGTTATGGTTCGTGACTGGATTGCACGAATGGTGACATTTAGACTGCTGGACGACTGAGACCAAGACTTAAGTACCGACAGTTATTCTATCAAATCTTTCAACACTGGTTTTATTTCCTTGTATGCGTCAGTTTTAAGCATTCACTCTAAGAATACTAAGATGCTATAATTTGATTTATAGTCCTACTATGAGTGTTTATTTTGTTTCTGACTTTTGATTGGATTGGTTTTCCACCCCCACTGATGTAAACTTTGTAGTTGGATATTTTGAAGTGCGCAATGTAGGTGTCAGCGTTTCATTTAGGTTACGACTACTCCACCGTAAAGTGCGTTTATCTTGGCTGCATTTCAAAGTTGGTCTGTTTGTTTTGTACGATCTCGGGACTTAACTTCGCACTGAGTTCTAGTCATAATCGTAGTATTTTTTGATGATTTTTAAACCCGATGGTAGTTCTGAGCAATTCATGTGTTTGGGATTACTAGTAAAATTATGGCTAGATTAAATTTTTCAAATTCTCATCTCAAAACTGGACTCTTACGACACTTTCACTTATACCGGTTGAACACACAGACATACACGGATGTGTGTATTACAGCAGAAGGAGAAATATTCACTGGGTATTATTATTTAAATGGATTTGTTGCAGGAATATTCACTAAGTTTTAAATCCACATGTATGTGCAGAAAACAAAACGTTAGATTTTTAGAATAGCGCATATTTTGCTATCCAGAGAAATAAGCGAATATAAATCTTAGCTATTACAATACCTTAGTTGCACAAAAATCTCTTCCTGCAAACAATAATTTAAATTATGACTAATTTATTCACTTATGTATGACAGAGAGTGTTTTGAGTTCAGAGGTCATGTTGGTGCATTGTGGGTATTTTATAGGGCAATCAGTATTAAAGCCAGTCTCTCCAGTAGAATAGCTGAGTTGTTTTTTGACTACCTTACTATGTTAGTGATAAGGTTAAAATAATCTACTACATGATATGAACCCTAGGTCTTATTTTGTAATCTGTTTATTACTTTATATATCTTTTGAATGCTTGGTACAGTAGATGCTGGGGTGTGTGGGTTTACGGCGTTGCCAGGTGGTTGTTGAATGGATGGATTAGATTTTCAGCATTGCTTTCTTTAACTCTGCTATGTGAAAGTTTTTTATGTAAAAATTCTCAACTGTTGTCACCTTCCCCTCTCTCTGTCTTCCCCTGCCAACCCCCTAAAAAATCTCAACATGTAATCAACCATTCCAATGTTCTAACTTTACTCGCTCCTTTACTCGCTACATTTTTATGTGTTTTTCGGTAATTTTGTTTTTAATTTTTGATCATATAAACATACTTCCCCATTGGCTACAGGTCTTAATGATCAAAAATTATAATACCGGTATATGATTAACTATTTTTTTTAAAAAAAAATGACTTTTCCTTACTATATATCGTAGTGTCAATCTTTAGTTTGTTTTTATGGCATAAGACAGAATTCAAGCCAATTTTCGAAAGACACTGATTTTTGACCTGATACTGGCTGCACAAAGCAATTCAAGTGTGTGTTTGTGCGTGTGTAACATGTATATGAGTTTTATTTACGTGACAAGTGAAGACATTTCATTGAATACACCCATATAATTTTACTGGCTTTACAATCATGGGTTAGAGAAAAGAAGGTAGTTTGGTGTACAGTATAACAATCTATCCTTTTTCTTCAACCTTAAGCCATGCTTTATTAAATAAATTTAAGTTACAGTTTGGTGTGTTGTTATTTCTACTTCAGTGAATTTTTAAAGAGTAAAAGTTTAATTAAACTGTTATTAAATTACAACCTTATATAGAGTTGCAATTTAAATGAGTCTAATTAAATTCCAATTGAATTGAGTTTAATGTAATTTAAGTTAATGCTTCATCTCTATAGGTGTGTTTGTGTTTATGTGTGTCTGTTACATTGATAACTTCAGAATGACTAAACAAATCAGATTTCAATAAAACTTGATGTAAAGATACTCTGGGATAATGCGCAGACCTGATTAATTTTTGGTTAAAATCTATTCTTGAAAATCACCTAATTTGCATATTAATTAGCCAATTTTAAGCTTTACTCATGTCTTAAGAATTGATTTCGCAGAAAATCAATACATAGATTCTCTGAGGTAATTCACCGCCTAATTCAGTTTTGGTTGTGAATATTAATTATCTAATTTGCATAAATTTGCCTATTTTTAGTAAAGTAAAGTTGGTGCATAGCTACTTTAGAATAAATCATAGACTGCAAACCAGAGATGTACAACCAAATTGCTTTGTGCATCTCAAATATCAGAGCTGTATATTAGTCTCCAGGATTCTTGTTTACAAAGCTTTTAACTTTTTCACCACCAATTCTCTCTTTTCACCACAAATTCACAAAATAGTCCCGTTTATAGTCTGCACTTTCCTTCAGAAGATTAGGCCACACCGACTTAATTGTATGGATGACATCCACGCGCGCATTAGTTTTCGCCTTTTCTCAAAAAAAAAAAAAAAAAAATCTCCAACGACGAATCTCTACAGATCGGTTTTCTGTCCGTAACTTGCCGACTCATATTGTCGTAAAGCACCGGCTTGTCGTAAAACTCTTTTTGGACTATCTAAAAACGTGCCAATTTTGTCGTAAATGATCTTCTGCACATGCGTATTGCGTTGCCAGGAATACGTGAGCATAACAGTTCAGAGGAAAAACTGAGGGATTGTTGTAGACTGGTACGCAATTGACGTCGGCCAGGGAGATATGACGTTTACACAGCTATACGAGAGATTGGTTAAAGCTTACCCCTACTGTGTAGAGAGGAGCAAGCAAGGACATTTCTGTATCATTGCAATGTTTTGTTAGTTATTGTCATAAAGTAATGATATGTACATTCCGCCTTGACTTGTACTGAAAATGATGTCCATGTTGTACCTTGCATGCAGTGTTTTTGACTGAAGGTACATTTTGTACTTCATCATGACTACATGTACTAGAGCTTGTCTGAAATGGTTATACAGTAATACAGTACGAGATGTGTATATCAACATGTGCCTCCTACAAATAAAGACTTCTTGTTGTTCTTTGATACACTGTGTTCTGTGGTCCAATTCGTAATAGCAGCTCCGTAGTCCTGTGTTTTTAGCAGGATTTTTTTTTTTTTGGCAGGATTTTTTTTTTTCACCCTCTCGCATTAGTTTTGGGGTCTCCAGAGGATGTCATCCATAAAATTAAATCAGTGTGACCTTAGGACAAAAACAGCCAAATATTTTGAGTAAAAACAGAAAATTGACTCAAATTGTTTCTGTTGACTCTAAAATTAGGGTTCATTTCCAAAAATATTGAGGAATATAATAAAAAAGTGCAGACAAATTTGGGCGAGAAAGTCTGGTGATGAAAAGGTTAAATTTTAATTGAATTTTAAATATTCATTATATCTACTTGATCCAATGGACAATGATCAATATTTGCTATTCATATTCTGGCTTGCATAAATTAAATCAGGGTATCGTTCAATCACAATAATGTATTCATGACATTGGTGTACTAGAAGCAGAAAAGCCTTAACAGCTAGCCAAAATAAACGGATCGGCAGACGATATTCACTACGACCTTGATATTGTACTCAAATGTGTTGAATAAGTTATTATTGGTATCTACATGATACATAATATGATATCACATTTTGATATTGACAATACCTGGTATAGACACAGGATGGTATTGTTTGTATGACAACAACAGTGATATATTAATGTTAGTTTATGATGTGAACCTGATTATATTATTGACATTTAGACGATTCTGCATGGAAATAAACGAGTGTCAAAACTGTCAACATAAATACCAATGTGTTAAGTAGTATTACTGAATTATTATGGTGGTGTCTCAACTGCTAAGTTTTTCAATTAAACAGAAAATTATGCAAATTAAATTTTACACTTTTGCTTGATGTGGCTACAGTAATAAAAAACTCACAACAAATCTAACGACATTAGCAGTGTGATGAAGTGCTTGGAAATGTTCCACCAACTGAAAAGTTCACTGTGCATGAATTGCATACATATCGGGGTAACTTTATGACACAGAGAAATTGGTTTCTTAAAACATGTAACTTCAGTCTTGGTGCTCTGTACACAAATCCTGGTTACAATTGATAGATATTGTATCCACCCAACCAATTCAAAAGAACTTAAAAAAAAAAAAACGCATATAAATCTGTCAATAGCATGATAGTTTGGTTGTCATGGAGACTAATCTTGCCAGGAGTGCATGCTTGTCATTAAGAATGCTATTGCGCAAGAATTCAAATCTGCTTTCATGAGATAAGTCATTAGGAAAGCTTTGTGCAAGAATTCAGATCTGTACTGCCGAAGAACAACAATCATTTCTTTGTTCAACAATGTTCAACGTCCTGACAATCAAAATTACGATTATTTCCATATTATTATATATTCCACATGTACATGTACCTGATTTAATACTTTACGTTGTTGTTCTGCTGACAGTAAGTTGAATGTACTTGTCTACAACTACGTATATGGGTATATATATTGTATATATATACGTACAAATGTATATGGGTATATATACGTATTGTTATAATATTTATTGTTCACAGTTGTGGTGCTTTTTTAACAAAGCAACCCTTAATTCTTTGAAGGTTTCTTATAACAACCTATTCCGTAGACTTTTTGACTATCCATATGACCACAGTGCCAGATCCATGTTTGTTGCTAATCGTGTCAAATCATTTTATGAAACTAACAGGAATATAGTTTATAAATTTAGAGAGCGTGTATGCTCGTCCAACAACAGTATATTAACTAGTTTATGGAACAGTGATTTGAGATGGAAGTCAGCCTTGTTGCAGCGTTGGAATGAAATGCTGAACTGAGATGCTATGTGCAATTATGTAATAGCAAGCGAACTATCATTTCCTGTTTTTGTTTGTTGTTCTTTCTAGTATTTATTTACTATTATTATTATTATTATTTTTGTGTGTGTATGTGTGAATATGGACTTATTAGTCTGAAATAAATAGTATATATATTGGTGATCCGAATCAATATTGCTAACTACAATTTCTAGATGCGTTGCTGAAACAGTTATTATACTAACCGTATATTTATAGTGAAAAAGTTCCCTGTATGTACACGTGTTTGAATGTGTTGAGATGGAATTCTACAGTCTTATGCCAAACATATACACTGCTAAATACAAAACTTATGGTATTGTGCTTGGCTGTGAAACTAGTGTTGAAGAACATATTTTGAATTTACAAACTATAGTTTACATCAAAATGTAGACATTACTGTGTGTGTTGCCTTCAATCCCTCTGCCCCCCTCCCTCCCTCCCCCCTAAAAGCAGGTGGATTAAGCTAATGAGTTGTAATATATAATATCTTTTCTGTACGTAAATTTTCTACAAACACATTTCATTTTGACTTAGGAAAATCTTTATTGATTTAATTACTGACTACAGTTTATCAGCAAATGTCAATGTTTTTACTCTATATATGTACAATGTTCTAGCTCACAGTGGTTCTGTTATGGTAGTATGTACGCAGTCACAAAACCCAACTTTTCCCAGTGTGTACCAATATGAATTCCTCATTCCTCACATTAGTGTCACAGAGCCAAGCCATGTTGAAACGTGGATCTCCTCGCTGTTATGAAAAAATGTAAAAATGTTTTTACATTACATTTTTAATCCTAATATTCCCTGGATAGTATAAAAGTGCTACTATTGTATGATCTTCATTATCACAGTACCGTAATACAATCCAGTCTCGAAATTGACATAACTTTAGTCTATTCCAGTGTTACTACAATTACATAATTTAAAAGGCTGGTTTAAAAAATTTGAATCATTGCTACAAATTTGATATACTCTGAATAAATGTGATAGGTGACTATAACAAAAATATATCACCATCACATATTATTGAAAAATTGGGTAGATTATTTTTTGTCATTAACGTATTAAGTTTTTTTACAAAATGATATTTCTGTGAATTTTGTTTTTCCTTTATGAATTATATTTTTTTTGATCAGTCATTTTTAAGATTTTTTTTTTCCTGTGTAGATTTTGTCCTTCTTTGAAATCTAGTACCCCAGCTTCTAATGTTTAACCCTTTAATTTTATCATGTATTAAACAATAAATTTCATAATGTTCAAATTACAACTTGTGATGATGTTAGCTATACTTAATGTCAAAGGTCATATGCTACTTAATACTTTTTTAGAGTGCACCCTCTAAACCAATTTGACACGTCACAGACAAACAGATATTTTTTTTTTGTCGCTACTAATTATGATAATTCACTGCCATGTGATTGATGCAACAGAACAACATACCTCGATAAAGCGGTCTTGTAAAACTTCTTATGAAATTTATCTTCTATATGCAAAATAATTGTAAAAACAAATCAGAGGCCACACATTTTTGTTTGCGATTTGAGAAGTTACCAGCAACCAAATACAAATCTATATTTTTACTTGAATACCTCACGTAACACACTGACCCAACTTGATTTGGGGCAATTTCATTTTAATTTATTTTCTTCAAAATGAGTTCTGGTGGGGGCACACTGTTTTCGTGTTGGTAGCTTGTAATCAGATGTAGTGGTGGACATAATGCATATGATACATAGTGAAGAAATCGTGATACAAAATCTGAAATAAAATTATGTATCTGGTAACCTCACACATCCAGTATCCAAGGAATTTTGATATTGATGTATGCGGAATTCAATTTAAATTCCCTACTCTCTATGCTAAGTATGCAAATTTTCATTGTCTGATTTATCATCCTAATTATCGATGACTATGCCCTTATCTCAAATTAAACCTTGATATAACTCAATATATATTTATGACAAGATCATTTGGGTTACCACTTAATTGTCACTGGTTATATGTAATACATTATACCCGATCCAATATTAAAGTCTTTTTTATTTTTATTTTTGAATCAGGACTGTTAGTCATAATAATCTATCCAATGTTGCAGCTGACTCCTTCCAAGCCTTTCTGAATCTTGAAAGACTGTAAGTATCAAAATAAGTCTTTTCACTCAACTGGTAATGAACACTTTGCATATAATTAGCATATTGATCTGGTCAAATATTGTTAAATGTGTTAATCTGAAAGCATAGCAATGGCAAAGTTTGGCACAGTTTTCGGCTTGTTATTACTGTTCATATTTCTCCTATACATTAAAATTAATGACAAAGATACACTGAGTATACGCTGATACGCTGAGTTACACTTCTTCATTGATCACTTCAAAGGCGACACTTGATGAAATGCTCATCAAAGATATTTTCATGTGCTAAGGCAACTTTTATGATTTAATTTCCAGAAACCTTGAATACAATCAACTAAGTTCCCTACCTCTAGGATGCCTAGAGTCTCTGACGAACCTCCAGTCTCTGTAAGATATGCTATTTTCTAAATATTGACACCATTGATAATGAACTGTTTAATCTCCAGCATGGGTATTGTATTTCACTCAAATACTTGTGTGTCATCAATACTGTAAACCATCATCCGGTGTCATTCAACCCAACCCCCTTTAATTTGTCCCTCCAGAAATACCAGGATGTATGACCTTCAGGGGGTCATTCATGATAAGGATGGTGATGACTCAGCCAAATAAATGGTGCTATTTTTTTAAATTCGAATGAAATATTTCATATTTTATTTTTTATTTATTTTATTTTTAAAAATATATGCTCCAAATTATCACTTGGCAGTTACTATTTTTATCTTCTTTTCACCAGGGATGTGAGCAACAATTTATTAGATTCTTTAGATGTAAATATTTTTAACAAGTTGACGTCTCTGGAGGCATTGTAAGTATGGACTGTTTTTTGTTATTTTTACCATAGTGGTGCCTTATTTGTGAATGAGAAATATGGATGGAATTCTGGGGATATCTTGGCTGTGAACTTAACTGCGGTGTATTATTTAGCCCATGAATTCAAATATTTTGAATGAAAATGTAATTTCGGTTTGAAATGAGTAATAGTCGTTGATTCGCAAGTAAAATGTATGTATGTTTGAAGTTTACAGACTTTTGGTAAAATCAGAAAAAAACAAACAACTTTGTACAATAATAATATTATGTAGCCATTTTTAACCAACAGGCGACCAACCTCAACCATTCCTCAGACATGCTCAACAGATTTTTTTCTCTATGCTGTTGATAGAAAGACAAAACAAGCATGGACTAATGTAAAACACTTTATTTTCGCTTGGAATTAATTTTCGCTGAAGGGATGATTCAGTGAAAATAAAATCCAGTGAATATACCATTTTTCCTATATATTATATTCAACTCGTCAAAAATCAGTGAAATAAATTCCATACAAAACACCCAAAAATTAATTCCAGCTGAAATAAAGTATTTTACAGCATGTTGTTGACTATGACAATGTCGTAATCTCTTTTCTTTTCATTAAACTGACAGATACCTCCAGAGTAATCAGTTAAATAATTTGCCAGATGGGATATTCGCTGGTTCGACCTCCATTAATATATTGTAAGCATAGCTTCAATATTTTTAATGTCAACTGATTTGTATTTTACATGATATCAATCAATTATCAATCAATTATTGTAACTTTTTTTACAACATTATTATTATTATTATCTCTTTCCTAGGTATTTGAATGGCAATCAGATTTCATTTCTTCAAGAAGGTGTATTTACAGGATTAAATAATTTAGAAATATTGTAAGTATTTCTCTCATATGCTAGAGGCCTACCCATAAATGGAAATACTCCTGGTCAATATATAGGTTTAGATGTATAAACAGTTTGGGGGGCTCCGGCATTTTCCTCTAGAAAATAATAGATATATTACTGAATTGTGGTTCTTTTTTCATTATTATAATGTTTTTTACAAATTTTAATGTTTATGCCATATCTCAAATTTTTCTTAAAAGTGTAAAATTATATATATATCGTGTGTGATGTTCATAACTGGAAAATCTGGGTAGA
Organism: Saccoglossus kowalevskii; assembly: GCF_978046115.1. Classification (NCBI taxonomy): domain Eukaryota; kingdom Metazoa; phylum Hemichordata; class Enteropneusta; family Harrimaniidae; genus Saccoglossus; species Saccoglossus kowalevskii. The sequence continues at coordinate 29,937,059 of NC_140648.1, read as the reverse complement.
TAGACATACATTTTATAAGATTGGATGGTTCGGGAATGAGGGTTTCTAGTTTTCACCTGTACATCTACATCACTGGACGAGTTTTAACACCCTATCGGTAGTACCGGTACTCTTCAGAATTCATTTCAGGACAACTAAATGTTTTTCATTGTGTCTCAAAATAGACAGAGGTACAAGAAGCAATGTTAGGCAGAGAACTGATGGTGAAAGGGTTCAACATGATTACTTTTCACACTCCATTGGGTCTTGAGTGCTTTGGTTGCTAGGGTGTAGTGAGGTTATCTTTTGATCAGGTGGGGCTTCGTCGATCATAATGGGGTCATGGTTTGATATTGAAATTGACGACATTGATGATCATTCTATTGAGATGGAGTTCCAGATTTATATTGAATTTAGTGTGTGTGTGAGCAGTTTACAGTGGTCATGACAGTGATGACCCATTCTGTCCATTTATGTGTCTGCAAAACTGCCTTTCTCTGCATGACAAATCATAAAAGCTGTTACAGACTATAGAGGGCGGTATTTATCATCAGCTCTACCATACGACTAATGGCAACTCTTGTTGAAACTCAATGGTGTTTCATTCTAATAGTCATTTCTGCAAAGCAAAAATATTCTTCTGTGATTGGTTTATAAAAGTGAATTTATAAAAATTTCTGTAATTGTTTGATCAGTTTTAGTACACACCATTCATATATAACTTTCACGTTGTATTATTTTGTGTGATTTGAACTAACGAGTAAGAATACTGCTTATATTGACTGTGATTCACACTTGCAATGTAAGAGAGGAATGTGAACACTTTTCATAAAGCCAAGTGTTCTAAATACTGTTCTGAAGTGAAAATTAAAAAAAAAATTGGTTTTCCAGCAAGACAAGCACTTGAAAAAACTGGTTGTCCACGTGGATAGTTGTCCTATAAATTTTTAGCTTTTTCAGACACAAATCGTATCCCCTTTTACAAAATAAAACTGAATAATTGTTGACGATTACAACATCAGTCAATTTTTTTTAGGCACAAATGTAGGAACTATGATTTACTAATTTACATTAGATTATGTAAATAGTGTGATTTCTGTATTTATTTCATAGTGGTCACAGTGAGTACCGGGTAACCAGTTTTCATAGCTAGACATTGTTGCTTTTGAGTAGCCATGCATGATAGCGAATTGTAAATGTAAGGCCATATGTTCCAAATAATTTATTTAGAATAAGTTGTATTGAGTTTGAGATTTCTGATACAATTATAATTTTTTTTTGTAGGAATATTAATGACAATCAGTTAACAGGCTTATCTGAAAATCTCTTCTCTAATTTACCATCTCTTACCAATATGTAAGTCTACCTTTATTTTATTTTTTGGCATACAGTGTATGGTTAATTTACAATTAATGTTTTTTCATACAAGTACATTTGTACACTGCTGCATCAATTATTCAATTGCTCATGATTCCAGTGACATTCCAAGATGCTGAAAACTTATCACGATCAAATCTATCGAAATCCTTGTTTATTTTCAGTTATATCTAAAAAACTTCTGACCCTGATATATTTCAAATACCATAACTGTTGAACGCAAAGGCTCATGGGTAGACGCTTGTTTGTAAACATTGACACGCTATGGCCATCTGACGCATGCACAAGTGACAACTGCCCCGCTTTAATATGTAAATTACTGAGGTGTTTCTATGGTCAAATTAAAAATTATTTCAGTGATTCAGTGTTCAGCAAATGCAGTTGGCGATTTATATACGCTTTTATTGGAGATGCCCTTCTGATACGGCAATTGAAGTATGTCAAAGTCTTCATACAAAATATTTGTGAAAATAAAGCTTTATGTTCTAATATAATTCATAATTATGATTTCAGCGCACTTGGAAATAATCCTTACCTATGTGACTGTGATATCGTATGGATTAAAGAGTTTGCTGCTAACATCGAGGGCGCTGTTGACAGCAATGATGTCATATGTAAGGAACCCTATTATCTTGAGGGGGAGCCACTCATGCAAGTATCCAATGCTGATCTCACCTGCAGTAAGTTGATCTCCTCTATAAACTATATTTGTTAAAACAATCATTGTTGATATAATATTTGTTATTTTGGTATGTATTAACCCAGAGATGATAGAGAAATACATTAGCCACGGCGCATACTTTTAAAAACTAAAAAAATGGCAAAAGAGAAGATATTTTCTCTGATATTTTCTCTGTCCCGAATTGACCATAATTGAACTAATATTTATATGTTTTTTCTCATTCTAGCCTCTGGATATGTTTCCTGTGATGTGATTAGTGGAATTAGTCATGTGACATTTTACGACCATGTTGATGATTCTGAAACCTATTCTTTGGAATCCTGCAACGAGCATTGCTTTCTTCTTGGATTCTCACACGCTTCCCTTTCTATACAATGTTTTTGTGGCAATATTGAAACAAACGTTCAAACAAGTACTTGCGGCGGATCATGTACGGATTACACTATATCTGTGGATTGCCATCGCCACATACTTCGGGATGTTTTCAAAACCAGTTGTGGCATCGTACTGGACGTAGTGACGACACGATTGTCCTATTTGGAAGAAATAACACTATCAGTGCAAACAAACATACCTGTGGATCTTTACACATGGGACTTCGGTGACTATTCACCATCTACAAACAGCACTGTAAACGAACAATCACACAAATATGCTTTACCTGCCACTTATACAGTACTAGTGAAAGTCTACACAGAGAACAACAGTGACAGCGACAGTTTAAGTGTAACAGTTGATGCCCCCATAGTTGGTCCTGAAATAATTTGTCCGGTTTCACCTGTATCAACATCACAACCATTGGACGTGAGTTTTGAGTTTGAGCAAGGCACACATATAACACTGGACTGGATAACATTCACTATTAGTGAGTAAATTTCTGTTATCTATTTGACCTTTGACCTCCAAATTCAACTTTTGTTCCATTTCACACACACACACACACACACACACACACGAAACACACAATTATTTCAATATTTTTTCCACAATTATGATCAAGATCTGCTGTGAAATTGAAATTATTATTCATTTGGTCCAAAATTATCAACATTATAGAAAAATTCTTTGAAATAAGCAGATGTGGCTATAAAATTTTGTTGGGGAAAATGTGTAAATTTAACTGCAGACTATAGATTGTCCAGCAACTTTTGATATAAACTTTGAAAACCTGATTGCTTTGATATTTGAAATGTAAGTACCCCTGGTGGTCATCTATGTAATTTTAATGTACAGTACCTATTTTGAATGCTGTTATTTATTTATTTATTTATTTATTTATTTTATTGTTTGTTTGTTTGTTTGTCTGTCTATTCGTTAGTTGTTTGTTTATTTATTTATTTAATAATACATGTACTCACACACCAGTGTAAGAGAATGGAAATGGTTACATACATGGAAAGACACAAAAATAGTAATAGAACACAAAGCCAAGTTTAAAAAATAAAAATGTTATTAACAAGCCATGTAGTAAACATCTTCAAATTTTTTTTTTTTATCTTTCACCAGATGATATTGGAGGTGCAGAATACTATACAACTGGAGTGTGTAGTTTTGATAATTTTCCATTTTCTGCTTTGACGACTTCGTCCACTGCTAACTCAGGAACCAATACAGTGGTTGTAGTGTTACCAGGCATGTATTTTGAGCGTACAGGTAAACTACTTAGTTGGGAGTTTATCAGCAGCGACAGTGCTACCAATGCTGAGCTACATCTACAAGTTTACACACCTACTTGTCCTCAAGGACAATTCCTTGTTCCACCAGGTAAATGCATTTTTGTGGTTGAATATACAGTAAAAGGCACAAAGCTGGAACTTTTGCTTATAAATGTATTTATAAAAAATTGTAAAGGCTTTGTATTAAAGTGTTCTTGTTAGGTTTATTTTTTAGTGTCTGTCTTTGTGATCTCGGAAATGAAAAAGTGGTCAAAAGTTTTTTGGAAAATGGGGCAGAGATTTTTTTTCTTTCCTTTTGTTTAAAATATTGTATTCCACACAAATATTGAAGTTTCATAATTTCATCAACAGAGGGCGTTTTGCAGTGAAAAAATAGGTAAAAAAAAAGAGGATCAGCTAGATTTGAGATGTGAGATTAAACATTCAAGAATTACTGCAGTTATTCAAGATTTAAAAATCTCTGTGATTGCCTTAGACCTTGTCATAAATAGTTGAAGAAAAAAAAAGTAATCGTGTTTTTGCCTACACACCTGGCTGTAGGAAAGAATGAAGAATATTTACAGCACAGTCTTGATAACCATCCCCCTAACCCAAAACTAAGTAAAAAAAAAATGATTTGCACATTTTTTTTTTTGCCATCACCCTTCTCAGAGTTTCTAATGGAGTTTCTAATAATTCAATTTCAAAAGTAAATAAAGGACCATAATCCAATAGTATTATTGATATTCAAGTCAATTTGTATATTCATGCATGGATTTCAAATTCCATTTTTAACCATAACTGTATTTACTCCATTAAATATATGTATGATCTTAAATTAATGTAACAAATGTGCCTTCAACATATATTGAAATTGAGGAATCAAATCAAAAATATCATGTGTGCTCCAATTAAAAAAAAAAAGTTATGCAAATTATGCATCTTGAAAATACAGTGTATGTTAAATTTGATTTTTACTAAAACCTTAAATCAATACATATATGCATGTATATCTAAGTAAAAGCTCTTGGCTTAAACCCCCTCCCCCTCTGTTTTTCCTTTTCAAGATACAGATTTATCACATGTAGAGCAACTACGATGTTTATCACTATATGATATTGCATGGTCTTGATGGCAGGTTAGAGTATATTTAATACTTTTATTGGATTATTTTCTGTTTTTAGGCTGCAGTGAGTTTTGCTCTCCATATGCTGTGTGCGTCAATTCCAACTCGACTCCAGTGTGCACAACCCTTGATGTAGCCCAGTGCTGGATTACGCCACCTCGCTACCAAAATGGAAACCAACCAAACTATCTACTCAAAACTGATATTCCAGTGCATGTAACCGCAACAGAAAAGACACAATTTCAGGTTGTGCTCTTAGATTCAATTGATGTGAGTGAGAACGATGTCCTTGGGGTACAGTACGATCAACAACCTGTGTACTGTCCGAACCAATCTGGTGAGGATTTAAGGTATAGCGTCGTGAGAGCGTCGCAATCAGCGTGGCTATCTGTTGGAGATACCGCAACAGGATTGGACACATGGATTGATAACAAAGACTGCTTCATTCGTGCTGTTTACGTTACACCACTGGAATACACACAACATCATCCTCAACTTTCACCGCCAAATCTTACAGTTGGTACTACAAACTATTTTATATCTGTCATGAATGTTTTGTCAGCTGATGCGTTAATATGTATCGTAGAGTTTCAAGATTCTATCGAGGAATTGACGTTCATTTATCCAATTATTCAGCAAACAGGAACGTCGCCGAATTCTGTCGGTACAGTTGTCGTACCGGTTAACGAGATGATAACTTTGACAGTGCTTGCCACGTCTGCTTCCGATATCAGGTCAGACATGAGTTCTGAGTGGTATTTCGAAGGTCCTACTTCGCCACAAACATGGTCGCCAATTGTTTTCGCTGATGCCTGTCCAACAGCAGTGCGTACTCTTGTATCAGATTGTGATACTGTTAGTAAATTACCGTCCGTTGCATCCTATGCATATCTTGAGAAAACTTATTATCAAGCTGGTAGCCATTCAGTTCAAGTAACTGCGTCCAATCCTGTTAGTACTGAAGTTGTATTTGTTGACGTACTTGTGGTGGAACTGATCACAGGTTTGGATTTGCAGAGGAGTGAGACTGTCCCAATGCTTGTTGGCTATCAACAAACTTTCACAGCAGTGACTGTTACTGGCACGTCATTGGTCAGCCTGTGGAGCACTGACAACTGGAACTCTACGATTTCAACTGGAAGTGATCCCAACTTTCAGCATATTTTTTCAGAAGTTGGTGATTACACAATACATGTGAACGTTTCAAATGCTTTAGGTAGCTTTCAATCTTCGCTACATGTGACAATAAGTGGCATGCAACCACTAGCCAATTTGACGTTTATATCGGCACCAAATGTCGGTGCTGTTGAAACCGTGATAACATTTGAAATTAAATTTCAAGGGGACCAGTACTATGATGTCAATGTTAGGTGGAACTTTAATAATAATATTTTTGACAGTACTTTAACTCCGTCCATTGGTCCAACCATAACTTCAAGGACCCATATTTTTAACACAGCTGGGAATTACACAATTAACGTGACTGTGTACAATCAGTACGATTCATTATCTGTGCAACATGAAATTGAAGCTATTTACAGGATAACCGCTGTACACATAAATGTTACAGACACTGTCTTTGCCACGCGACAACTAGTCAGTTTTGAAGCTCTACTATCTGGTGCTAATACAGCTATGTTATACAGCTGGGATATCTATTATGATGCTTTGCTTGTTAGTCACATAGAGAATGAACAGTCAATATTCTCGCTTTGGATTTCCCAACCTGGCATCTATGAAATACAAGTAGAAGCAAGTAATGCTGTCAGCAGTGCGAAGGATTCAGTGACAGTTACGACAGAAGACCCAATACGCGATCTAGCGCTGAGTTATGATGGGCCGAGTCAGGAACTGTCACTGACAACTTTCCGTGCTAGCATCAGCTCAGGCTCCAATGTGATGTATTACTTATCAACAGGAATGGTGGGAGATAATGAGATCTCCTCATCATCGGTGAACATTTACTACTCTTATCAAACTGCTGGAACTTATACTGTGGTTTTACGAGCTGCGAATTTGGTCAGCGAAGTACAGACAAGCATGGAGGTTGCAATTTTAGATACGTTTTCACTAAATGGTGTGACCGCTCCTGAGTGCGGTATTGTTAATGAAATCACCTCGTTAGCAGTGCATGTGAGTACAACAGACAGTCTCACATATATGTGGATATTTGGGGATGGTAGCCAAACGGATGTATTAGACAATACAAGTGTAGAACATACATATATATCTCCCGGAACATTCCAAGTTAGTGTCACGGCCGTTGATGCAGATGGACACTCGCAGTCTCTTTCCATCGATGTGTGCATTGAACGAATATTATCTATAAATGACGTGGATCTACAGACATATGACGTTGCACGTTCTAATGTCCCAATTACTTTTACAATCAATGCAACAAATATCGGTTCCTTTGACACCAGATGGTTTGTCGATGATGTCGCTGTCGCTCATGCCTCAGGCTATCAGCTGAATCATACCTTTACAGCTTCAGGCAACCACGAGGTTGTAGCAAGTGTTCATAACCATGTAAGTCTCGTAAATGTATCTGTGACTATCTTAATCGAAGATGAGATCGCAGGATTGGTGCTAGTGAAGACAGATTTCATCACTGAAAACTCGCTACTTGACTCCATGTCCACAAATCTCTATGTTGAATCAGGTATAGAGTATCTATTTAATGCAACGATTATTCAAGGAAGTGGTGTGACGTATACATGGTTGTTTGAAGGTTCTGTATACCTCACTGGGGAATCTGTTGCATATACACACTCTACTGAAGGGGTCTTTACTTCAGTGCTCACAGCATCCAATCAAGTCGGCAGTGAGGAGAAGACATTTACAGTACATGTGATTGCCGGAGTCGAAGGATTAACGATTCTTAATCAAAATAATGATGTCGTTTTAGAAGGGGCATCAGTGAGTTTTACTGCCACAGTTGATAGAGGCGAGGACTTGGAATATTCCTGGGAGATATGTTTACCATGTAACATTCAACATGTCAGTGCTAATAATACGTACCAACATTCATTTGACACTACTGGGGAGTACACAGTAAAATTGACAGCCAGTAATCGAATCAGCTCAATGTCTGCTATTCACAGCGTCTCTGTTATTGGCGAGATCACAGGGCTACAAATATACAGCGACCTTGTAGATGGAATATACGCTGAAAAAGATTTACCATACCCTTACAATTTCACAGCCAATTGTACCAATGGTGTTATACTGACATATTTCTGGTCAATTGATCAATATGGGCTTCAGCTACACACTGATAATACTCAAATAACAAGTTTTATCTTCACTCTTATTGGTCCACATCGCGTGGCTGTTAATGCCTCGAACCTGATCGATACCGAGACTGAAGTTATCACAGCTGAGGTCATTGAACGAACTACAGAATTGGAACTACGTCATAATGTATCTGGATCGACTGTTTTAGCTGGAGTGCCAATTTTATTCGAACTGACTTATGCAACTGGTTCCAACTTAACCTACCATTGGAATATGGACGATCATACTGGCACAGAAACAACCTTGGTTCCTTATTTTCTATACACGTATGATTATGCAAAAAATGTAATTCCACTCGGGACAGCCTTAAACCCGATAAGCGCAGAGACTGCGTTCACCTTTTTGCAGGTAATAGAACCAATTACAAACTTGCGAATTGTGTTAAACACCAATACTGGCTACTTTGTTCCCATCACAGAAAATGTTACCTACAATGCAGTGTTTGATACCGGAAGTCATGAGACGTATAACTGGACGTTCCCCACAGTTACTGGTTTGTCATCGAAGAGTGTGACATACTTCTTTGACAGCTTTGGAGTCTATCCTGTGAGTGTGGAAGTTTGGAACGAGTTCACTCATGCAGAGACCACAGTGCAGATCACTGTTCAAGAGCCAATATCTGACTTGAAGCTTATTGCATCGGGTGAATCTGTTGAAGTTGGCACAGCAGTTAATTTTACTGCGATAGTTAAAACTGGCAGCGACATCACCTATAAATGGACCACATCTGATAATCACGGCACAACCATTATAACCAGCGATCCAACAATGTCTTACACTTTTAATTCACTTGGGGAATATAATGTCAATGTCACTGCACAGAATGGACTTGGACAGGAGACCGACTCTGTGTTAATTACAGTTTTATCTGTAATAACTGATTTGCAAATTGCAGATTGTTGTGAAGCAGGGTATCCAACCAATGAGATGATAGACTTCAGTGCAACTGTTGCTACGGGATCAGATGTGAGCTATAAATGGAATCTAACTATAAATGGTAACATTGATGTGTATTATACTCAGAATATCAAACATAAATTTGACACCCCTGGAAATTGCACTATCGAGCTGACAGCAACCAATGCCATAAGCCGTGATTTTACACAGTACGTCATCAGTGTGCAAGAGAAGATATCCAACCTTCAACTGCAGACAAGTGGTATTGAATCAATGTACGTCGGATATAATGTGACATTTGTTCTGAATGTAGACACAGGAAGTGACATCATCTATGTGGTGGATTATGGGGACGAGACTAAGGAAACAAGTACGCATAATGTTTTTACACATACTTACTCTAATATTGGGACTAAAACCGTTATAACGAGTGCTCAAAATGATGTGAGTTCAGAACAGTCTTCTACCTCTATCAGAATAAGAAAACTGTGGTGTCAGGAACCAACTTTGACACTGATTGGAAGCTATCATCGCCGCATAGAAAGATCTAATAATATCTTCATTGAGTACGACATTGATTTACACCAATGCATTCAATACACTACAACTTACGATTGGAAGGTGTTTGCAACGAATGACGTCCACTGCAGGAATCTAGAGGATTTAGAGCCGGTGGATTTGCAGAGGTTGACGATCACAACGTTACCGCACTTGAACTTAAAGAGTCATAGCCTTGACTACGGAGAGTACTGCATACAGTTCACTGTGAGTTTCAAAGACACACCACACGTCAGCGTAGAAAGTTCAAGATTAAACGTGGTCGATAGTCCGTTGGTGGCTATAATCAATGGCGGCAGACTTCGTACAATTTCTGCCCTTGATAAGTTAACTCTTGATGCTAGCGAATCGTATGATCCTGATGAGCGTTTTAAAGAACAGTCCATATTAAACTATGAATGGAACTGTACTGTCCAACAGGTACGTATGTATGTGTGATAACGAATAGATGATTAGACCCTTGCTAAATCATACAAAATACAATTTATGGACAATTGAAGGGACTATTTTCATCTCATGCCTACCCATAGTCAAACCTGACCGCTCCGACCAAAAATACTGGATGAACTCAGGAACCATGAGCAAAATGATATTTCCATGCAGTATGTATATACCGGTATCTTTCTTCATTTTTTTATAGGTACAATGTTTGTCCGAAACAGTTACCGATATGATAGTGGAAATACCTGCAGGGTTTTTGACTGGTGGTAGTAGTTATATCTTTGAATTGGTTGTCAGTAAACCTGGCAGAACATCAGGAACATCTAAGCAGACAGTAAGTTTCTCCTGATTTTTATTTTATTTTTCTCTGTTGCTTAAAGTATTCGGGCTACCTTTGGCAGGTAAAAATGTGTGGATGCGAAAGGGTAATGCACGTGTAAGTCTACAGTTAGTAGTTGCTATTGGTGACTGATACTAATTTGGTAGTAGGTAATAGTGGTGGTTAATATTTGTTGTTGTTGACATTTGAACTTGCTTTCAATCATTTCATGCTAACTTGGTATCACTGAGTTCCTGTTATTTTGTTTCACTTTTTAATTCAAAAATAAACCCCTGGTGTCCCTGAGATGTTTTTTACAGGGTTTTATTTCAAAGTAGTACAAAAGCAATACATTTAAAAAAAAAAAAATGTTTGGATTGTATTTTATGTCATCAAATGTTAATTCAAGCAATGAATCATTAGTTCACTAATCACTTGTTCACTTTTTCAACTTTTCATTATATAGGTAATAGTGAGACAAACGACACAACCTTCTGTCACTATCACATGTCGTACATGTTTCCTACAACCGACCGCTTCAATAAGTCCTAGCTACCGCGTGTCTTTGCAAGGTCGCTGTTGGAATTGTTTTAAGAAACACGTGAAATATGAATGGAATGTGACGCGAGACGACGGAGCATATCTGGCACTAAATTCCGAGACTACAACGACAGGTGGAGAATCATCAAATCTGGTTATCAAGAAGGGAGCAGTTACTAGTGGGTATGGGTACACATTTACGCTAACAGTAACGGCGACAGATGACTCATTCAGCTCGCCGGGAATGGCAGAAATGTTCTTACCACCAAATTATCCGCCAAGTAATGGGGAATGCGAAGTACAACCTCGCATATCAACTGCGTTAGAAATGTATTTGAGTTTCAGCTGCAGGGATTGGGAAGACGAGGATAATGTAGTTGAACCTCTGATTTACTCTCTGGCGGTTAATAGACTCTCAGATGTTGACAGTGAACAAGAAATTTATATTTTATACTCGGGTTTGCGGAAAAACAATGAAGTGACCACACCAGTAGGTTTAGAACTCACAGGATATGAGTTGACAGTCACTATACTTGTGGAAGATAAATGGGGAACACATGCTGTTGGGTACCAAGGGTAAGTGGTAGATGATATCACTGTATATATCAATCAATGAACTAACAAATTTTATGACATCCTTGCTCCAGATTTGAAAATATTCATTATAAGAAACTCTTTCCAAGAAAGATAGTTTCCTTGTTTATTAGTCTTTGACAGCCACTTATACTAATTATTATTTTGTTAAAATTTATATGAGTTATTCAATCCACTACTTAGCCTTGATCCAAGAATTTGCCCTTGGGAATTCGGGCATGAATGTGTGGCATAGTAAACCAAAGGGAATTTAGATTTGTGCTCAAGTTCTCGCCCAGACAAAACAATCATGAGAGAAGTGAATGCCTGGGAAGCTGTGGTGTGTGTGGCTGGCAGTGAGTAATGAACAAAGGAACGAGTTTTTTTTTTTTAATATAGTTTATAACGTCACTAGCCAGCCACTACCACAGGTTGGTATTATGTTAATATTTATTGACTAATAGTCAAATGTGTGTGTGTACCACAATTCTAAACTTAAGACATGATAAATACAGAATATATATGAGCATTATTATTTGAACTGATTAACATACATATCTTGCTGTTGAAGGGGGGGGGATGTTGACTCAACATCTCACAAAAAATACTAGATACTGAAATAATAAAATGTAGTGATTACACTTGACATATTGACTTATATGGTAAACATCTCACAATCCCTTATATAGAAAAATGTTCATCACACTTTGCATATCGTATCACATGTACACATGCCACACATAACATAAAAGTGCCTATCATTGTCTTACATGGATAAATGCCAGACATTGCCTTATATGGATAAATGCCAGACATTGCCTTATATAGATAAATGCCAGACATTGCCTTATATGGATAAATGCCAGACATTGCCTTATATAGATAAATGCCAGACATTGCCTTATAAAGATAAATGCCAGACATTACCTTATATATATAAATGCAAACATTGCCTTATATGGATAAATGCCAGACATTGCCTTATATAGATAAATGCCAGACATTGCCTTATATGGATAAATGCCAGACATTGCCATATATGGATAAATGCCAGACATTGCCTTATATAGATAAATGCCAGACATTGCCTTATACAGATAAATGCCAGACATTGCCTTATATGGATAAATGCCAGACATTGCCATATATGGATAAATGCCAGACATTGCCTTATATAGATAAATGCCAGACATTGCCTTATATGGGTAAATGCCAGACATTGCCTTATATAGATAAATGCCAGACATTGCCTTATATGGATAAATGCCAGACATTGCCTTATATGGATAAATGCCAGACATTACCTTATATAGATAAATGCCAGACATGCCTTACATTGTATATGGATAAATGCCAGACATTGCCTTATATGGATAAATACCAGACATTGCCTTATATGGATAAATGGCAGACATTGCCTTATATGGGTAAATGCCAGACATAGCCTTATATGGGTAAATGCCAGACATTGCCTTATATAGATAAATACCAGACATTGCCTAATATAGATAAATGCCAGACATGCCTTATATGGATAAATGTCAGACATTGCCATATATGGATAAATGTCAGACATTTTCTTATATGGATAAATGCCAGGCATTGCCTTATATGGATAAATTCCAGACATTGCCTTATATGTAAAAATACAAAACATTGCCTTATATGAGTAAATGCCAGACATTTCCTTACCAGGTATATGGATAAATACCAGACATTACCTTATATAGATAAATGTCAGACATTGCTTTATATAGATAAATACCAGACATTGCCTTATATGGATAAATGCCAGACATTGCCTTATATAGATAAATGCCAGACATTGCCTTATATAGATAAATGCCAGACATTACCTTATATATATAAATGCAGACATTGCCTTATATGGATAAATGCCAGACATTGCCTTATATAGATAAATGCCAGACATTGCCTTATATGGATAAATGCCAGACATTGCCATATATGGATAAATGCCAGACATTGCCTTATATAGATAAATGTCAGACATTGCTTTATATAGATAAATACCAGACATTGCCTTATATGGATAAATGCCAGACATTGCCTTATATAGATAAATGCCAGACATTGCCTTATATAGATAAATGCCAGACATTACCTTATATATATAAATGCAGACATTGCCTTATATGGATAAATGCCAGACATTGCCTTATATAGATAAATGCCAGACATTGCCTTATATGGATAAATGCCAGACATTGCCATATATGGATAAATGCCAGACATTGCCTTATATAGATAAATGCCAGACATTGCTTTATACAGATAAATGCCAGACATTGCCTTATATGGATAAATGCCAGACATTGCCATATATGGATAAATGCCAGACATTGCCTTATATAGATAAATGCCAGACATTGCCTTATATGGGTAAATGCCAGACATTGCCTTATATGGATAAATGCCAGACATTGCCTTATATAGATAAATGCCAGACATTGCCTTATATGGATAAATGCCAGACATTGCCTTATATGGATAAATGCCAGACATTACCTTATATAGATAAATGCCAGACATGCCTTACATTGTATATGGATAAATGCCAGACATTGCCTTATATGGATAAATACCAGACATTGTCTTATATGGATAAATGGCAGACATTGCCTTATATGGGTAAATGCCAGACATTGCCTTATATAGATAAATACCAGACATTGCCTAATATAGATAAATGCCAGACATGCCTTATATGGATAAATGTCAGACATTGCCATATATGGATAAATGTCAGACATTTTCTTATATGGATAAATGCCAGGCATTGCCTTATATGGATAAATTCCAGACATTGCCTTATATGTAAAAATACAAAACATTGCCTTATATGGATAAATGCCAGACATTGCCTTATATAGATAAATGCCAGACATTGCCTTATATGGATAAATGCCAGACATTGCCATATATGGATAAATGCCAGACATTGCCTTATATAGATAAATGCCAGACATTGCCTTATACAGATAAATGCCAGACATTGCCTTATATGGGTAAATGCCAGACATAGCCTTATATGAGTAAATGCCAGACATTTCCTTACCAGGTATATGGATAAATACCAGACATTACCTTATATAGATAAATGTCAGACATTGCTTTATATAGATAAATACCAGACATTGCCTTATATGGATAAATGCCAGACATTTCCTTATATAGATAAATGCAAACATTGCCTTATATAGATAAATGCCAGACATTGCCGTATATGGATAAATACCAGACATTGTCTTATGTGTTTGATTACAGAAATGTGATAGTGAATCTTCCAGAGATCGAAAATGGCACCATGTCAATGTGGTTATATAAACAAGCCCTTGAAGACCTCCAATACGTAAGCCAAACCAACGATCCACAAAAAGTTCTCAGTTATGCCACAGCACTAGTTACTGTTTTAAATACTGAAAGCACCAAGACAGATGTTCGTGATGAAGACTTTTTTTACCGTGTTGAAACTCGAAGGATGGTGATTGAAGCTGTTACCGTGTTGAAAGTGGATACTATGTTGGTTGTTATGCAGATGTCTTCTGCACTGAAGCAGAGTACAGTAAGTGAAAATCACTTTTGCTGATAAATCCTAGTGTGAGATCGAGGTTTTCTGCTAATACCCAGTGACTGAATCAAGGGTGTACAATTTCGCTTCTTTTTTTATCTGGTGGATTATGGGTAATATTTTTATATATACCGGTACATCTGTTTAGATTGTTTCTTTATTCATGTATGATTGGCTTAAAGGGCGGTGGTCACAGCGCATCACATGTTCGAATTTCATTTAAACAAATAATGTATTGTACATGCGTTGTATATGACACTATGAGTTCCATATTGAATAGGACATGGCACAACGACCACCACCCTTTAATTGGCAGCGTTTTATACCTTTCTCACAGATTCAAGTTTTGAGTAAATGTTCAATTGATCAAACACATTCTTGTAAGCCTGGTAGTAGGGTCAATGAGAAGCTACTTGTAAGATTGTGCCTGATTGGCTACCCAACTCCAAACACCTAACAGTTAGATCAATCAGAGAGCAGCTTGTTTGCAGTATTGTGTTATTCCTATTGGATGCAAACATCCAAATAAGATAGGGACATTTTCTATGATTCATTATTCTGGATAAGGCTCATCAAATGCTAGAAGATGGCAGAAGGTTACAGCTGTAGCTTTATGTAACATGTTGTTTTTGAGGACAATTTCATGACACAAAAATTGCTCCACATACCGTAATACCGTAATATAGGTTTATTTAGTGCTATCAACCTGGATGCTATTTCCATAAATAATGTGTCTGATAGAGATATGAGAGTATGGTAGCTGTATCATGCAAATTCCTGATTCCAGAATTGATTGTTTGTGCGCCTGCGCATATTGTGTGACCTAGCGGTCAACAAACCGGAAGGTAGGACAGAGCACAGAGTCACAGAAATTCACCTGAAATAAAACTGCCTTCATCTTTCAACTGACTTGTGCCAGCCTCTCACAATTTGCATGCTATTCTGTCTAAGCACAAATAATGAGCATGCAAATTATCATTGGCTATTGCCTAATATTTCCGTATGTCACGGTCATATTTTACTCTGTGAAACACGCATATACCATTGCTATTTCAGTCCATTTTCTCTGGAAAATCATCTTTTTCAACTAGAAATCCACGTTTCTCAGCTGTCTCAAATAGTTCTTCCAGCTGCCCTTGTTTGTACCCACCCACAATTTAAAATATGCCGCTGACTCCTTCCGGGTTGCATATCGACCGGTGCTCTTTTGACATTTGATATTTTTGTTCTACCCTCGCCCGTTGCTAGGTACTAGATTATGCATGCGCAAATAGAATTACATCATGTCTGATGATAATTTGGGAATTGTGTGCCTTACTTGAATCTGCGCATGCCATGTTTGTGTGTGCATACTGTTGCCTAGTGACACTCTTACATACATCAATTGTTTGCAAATGATTTATTTGTTTTCTAGGACATTATATTGGAGTTGGCTGAAACCGAGACAATAGACATCATAGCTGACACTATCGATGACATAATGTTCATATGTCAAGCATTCCTGAACGATGGACAAGATCCTGAGGAGATTCCGGCCAATTCGATTATGACAATCATCTCAAATTTACTGGACACTCTAAATTATTATGAACAAAATCCTGATGAAGAACTTGCCAGTGAACTTGTACATCACAAGTCTGTGAAGCGACTGACAAAGCAGGCCGATCAGTTGATCACCGATTTGGTCAATGCCAAAGTCACCCATGAAGCTCCAATTGAGGTTTTATCACCGGGGATACAGGGAACAGGTCAACGAACTACTCGGGCAACTGTCCTTGATAATCTTGAGTTGAATGGGTGTGTTTTTGTTATACCAGCTGGACTCTTTGAAAACAGTGAACCAAATGCCGAGATCTTATCAGTAATGAGAACGAATAATTATAATCCTTATAGTTGGGGTATAAGCGGCGATCATGACGTCACTTCAAGGGTGCCAACACTGCTGTATTATGACGATGATTTGTCAAGGTTAACAATTAAAAACTTAGAGAATCCCATTAAAATATCCATGTACAAAGCATCACATAGTTTCCAACATGTTTCAGAGAGGATGGAGAGCAAGTACTGTGACCCAACTGAGGATATGGAATATTTGTCGTTTCTGCTGTCACCAAATGATGCTGCGTCAGTGATGATAACTGATCTCCCAACTGTCACCTTGCCAACTTCCATGCACATACAAGTGTTGTATAATGTTGTTATGTCTAGGGAGTCTTCCAGTGATTCATCAATACATGTCTCCCTAGCAACAACACCTGATGCTGATTCAGATGATGTAATTGATGAGTTAGATGTGGATGAAGACGATATGGCCCCAGATTCAGATCATCAACTTTATACATTCTTTATCCACTCAAGGTGAGTCACATGATACATGTATGTTTTTTTATCTCTGCTGTTGACAAAGTAGAGTGGAGCTATTCGTGTATCTGATTGATCATTGTCATCAACTTTAAATATTCATTTTTTTTCTTAAAAATTATTAGCTGTATTACTTTGAGACTTTTCAGGAAGGTACCTTGGGTGGTTTAATTCAAAATTTGAATTAAATTTCAAAATATTTTTAAAAAAAATGCTATTTTCAACTATTTTGGAAAAAGCTAGCTTCATTTCTTGATCACTTTGTGATGATATTTTTAACCCCTAATTTGTTGTGTACTTGACTGATTGTGTATATTAAGAATAAAAAAAATGCTCCAATATTTAAAACCACCAGTGGAAAAGACTGATTTGCTGCTCACAGTTTATGCTTTATAGAGAACGACGCCTCCTGATATGCCAGAGATAAACATTTTATGAGTTTTGTGCCGGTGTACGTTAAATGTGATGTGATCGAATGATATCTCATCTGTACGAGAGACTAAATTTAGTGTTCGCTGCTTTATCTATAAAACTATGCTATACGAATATTTGTATCGCTTGTTTCAGTGATTACAGTAGTCATACTGAATACTACTTACTGGTAACCAGTAATTACGTGCAGAGCGTCATCAACGTATCAGTGGGTGTATATTTTACAACGTGTCAGTATTATAATGAGACATTGAATGAATGGGAGAGTACAGGGTGTATTCCGGACGAACAGTCAGTCTACGTGTGTCCTTCCTGTCAATGTAACCATCTTACCTCATTTGGTGGCTCCTCCGCATCTTCTGCTGTCAGTTCCTATACAGTGGTAAGTAACGCAATGTCTTGGTTAATAAGTAGAAGTAGCTACATCTTGAATTGATAGAAGTTACGCCCAGAAAAGAAAATCTTAGATTTTCTAGTCTAATTTGTTTGTGAAAATTTTAATTTTAAACCTGTTTTTTATTTTTTTTACTACCACGACTAATGTTTGTTATGAAAACCAAACTTCCAACAAATTATGTAGACTGAATTTACTGTCTAATTTATTTCAGATAAGAAACAGCGACTCCAATCCGATTACTGTGATCACGTGCTGTGCACTCTTTGCTATATATATAGTTGCTGTGTTTATCGCAAGATGGAGAGATAGTATTGACTTGAGAAGAATTGGTATTATTCCTCTGTGTGGCAAAGAAGCTTCATTTAAATATGAAATCAGCATCAAGACGGGTATGAAGCGTAGTGCTGGTAAGTCTAATATAGTGCCCTCTACTAATATAATGCCCTCTATGTATGAAGTGTAGGGCTGGTAAGTCTAATATAATTCTATCCACTAATATAATGATCTCTATGTATGAAGTGTAGTGCTAGTAAGTCTAATATAATTCCATCTACTAATATAATGCCCTCTATGTATGAAGTGTAGGGCTGGTAAGTCTAATATAATGCCATCTACTAATATAATGCCCTCTATGTATGAAGTGTAGTGCTGGTAAGTCTAATATAATGCCATCTACTAATATAATGCCTTCTATGTATGAAGTGTAGTGCTGGTAAGTCTAATATAATTCCATCTACTAATATAATGCCCTCTATGTATGAAGTGTAGTGCTGGTAAGTCTAATATAATGCCATCTACTAATATAATGCCCTCTATGTATGAAGTGTAGTGCTGGTAAGTCTAATATAATGCCCTCTACTAATAATGCCCTCTATGTATGAAGTGTAGTGCTGGTAAGTCTAATATAGTGCCCTCTATGTAAGTATGAAGTGTAGTGCTTGTAAATCTAATATAATGCCATCTACTAATATAATGCCCTCTATGTATGAAGTGTAGTGCTGGTAAGTCTAATATAATGCCATCTACTAATATAATGCCTTCTATGTATGAAGTGTAGTGCTGGTAAGTCTAATATAATGCCCTCTACTAATATAATGCCCTCTATGTATGAAGTGTAGTGCTAGTAAGTCTAATATAATGCCCTCTATGTATGAAGTGTAGTGCTGGTAAGTCTAATATAATGCCCTCTATGTATGAAGTGTAGTGCTGGTAAGTCTAATATAGCTCTCTCTACATTGTATGTATGACGTGTACTGCTGGTCTCGTATAGACCACTTTCCTGGAAGTTGTAAACTTGCATGCGTGATATTATGCTTGTAGATGTACCAATAGATGTGACAAAGTAAAGATTTGATGCCATGACAACGGCAGGCATCTTGGTTGCACCCCAGTCTCGCTACTTCAAGGGAAGTAGTCTATATCGCCCTCTACCTATTGTGGCAGCATTAGTTTTATTATGGTATGATAAACCATGACCATTTCTTTCACAGACTTACTCATTCATACTTGTATTTCAAGAATTCTATTTTTGTTTTGTGGTTTCGTGATCATCTTGTGGCATACCCTCATATTTTTATACACACTTGATAATATACTGGTAATAAATCATCAGTTTTATGGGTTTAGTGACATCATTCTGGGGTGTGCTCTGGGCAGTAATGTAAAACACGTTCGTTAAAATAGCCATTTTACCGATTTTGACCCAATGCATGAAATAGCCAAAACAGCCAGCAGTACCATATATCTGAGAATATACTTATTTTCAAATTAGCAAAATCTAGAATTTCAGACTAGCTAAGTTAGCTAAAATATATTAAATGTGCTAGCAAAAAAGACATGTTGGTGTAATGCAGTACTGAGATAAGATTCTTTTTGTTTATAGGTACCACAGCCCATGTGGGTGTCAATATCTATGGAGCACATGGTAAAAGTGGAACCCGACATCTGAGTAAACCTAATGCTTTCATGCGAAATAGTCTTGACGTATTTCAGATTGCAGCTGATATCAACCTTGGCGACATTAAAAAGATCCGTATTTGGCACGATAACACCGGTCTACATCCGTGCTGGTATTTGTCGAGAGTTGTTATACGAGATATGCAGACTAATAAGAAGTATTACTTTCTTTGTGAACAATGGTTAACTCTAACTGGTCAAGAAGGTGTGGTAAAAAAGGAGCTCACATTGGCCAGTGATAAACAACTTTCCAAGTTCTCAAGGATTTTCTGGGCGGAAACAAGTCATGGGTTTTCTGAAAGACATCTGTGGTTTTCAGTATATGAAAGACCAGCGAAGAGTCGGTTTACCCGTGTGCAGCGAGTGACCAGCTGCTTTGTGTTGGCTTTTCTTCTGTTAGCATTAAATGCAATGTACTATGGTGAGATTCGACCAGAGACGCAGTTCACTTGGTTGTCACTGGATGAATTGGTCGTTGGTGTAATCTCATCATTGCTGGCGTTCGTCATTATTCTGGTTGTAGTACAGATGTTCCAGCATACAAAATACAAAGTAAGCTTTCTGAATTATGTTATGTTTCAAATCACCCACATTTGTTCTGTAGTGCATGCGTGATCTTGGGGTGAAAGTTTACAGAAAGGTGATTATTATTTCATTTTGAGTACAGTGTAAAACATTAATGATTCTTGTGATACTCGTGTAACTGGACAAGTGTTGATTTTCACTTCTAGTCAGATGTTTCCATTTAAATAATGCAGACGTTGCATCTTTGAACTGGTCAGCTTTACTTAGTTTTCATTTAACTTGATTTTAGGTGTCTCTGGCTGACTATAGTAGTAAACCTATGACTGCTCAAACTGTTGAAATGGATGCATTGTGTGAGTTATCCCACACAGGGGGCTCCAGTCAAGGAGATATCTTAGCAGACAACATGGTGAGTTACTTTCACTGAATCACCTATCACTGATCATTTTGACTCATAGACATATTTATCACCAATCAGGCTGAATTTTTGACACACCCACTGATGATAACTTCAATTCATTAGCATACTTATCAATGACCAGGTTTATTGAATGACACACATACTAAAGACAAGCACAATTCATTGATATACCCACAAATAATCATGTTGTCACACACCTGTCAATGACCTGGTTGACTCATTGTCATTCCTTCTAATGACAAGCACAATTCATTGACATACCTATCACTGCTTGTTTTGACTCATTGACATTCCTGTAGAAAAAAATCATCACAGTGACAATGATTCCATATGACCATTTGCTTTTTGTTTCAGCGACTGGGCCTGAAACACTGTGATAGCTTTCGGCATTTGCCACCAGAAGATGATGATGATGACGATGATGATGATGATGATGACGATGAAGATGATGATGAACTATACAAACATAGTTACCATAACAACAATAACAAAAGTAGTGGACATACGTTTCCTGCCCCAGTTTATTGCAAGGTATTGTATGCATTCATTTCTTAGTGGCAAGACTGAATAAATAATCTATTGAATCATTGATATAGCTATCATAGATTTTGTTTGTTTATTGATATTTCTATCACTAATTTTGTTGATTGATATATGTAGCTCTGTATGTATTGATTACTAGTAATTGTAACACCTTTCACTGGTGACGATGATTCATTGACATACCTATCACCAATTTATTGAAATACCCATCATTGATTCATTGACATACCTATCACCAATTTATTGAAATACCCATCATTGATTCATTGACATACCTATCACCAATTTATTGAAATACCCATCATTGATTCATTGACATACCTATCACCAATTTATTGAAATACCCATCATTGATTCATTGACATACCTATCACCAATTTATTGAAATACCCATCATTGATTCATTGACATACCTTCCAATGATCTTGTTGAAATATATATCACTGATATCACTGGTTCATTGACACACCCATCACTGATCATATTGAGTTGTTATCACCTATCACTGATCCTGTTGATTGACTGGCAACTTAGTCGACAGAGCAGAGCTGTTCATTGGTACACATGTCAATGATCTTGCCGATTCATTGAATCACCAATCACTGATAAGTTATTGACATACTTGAATGTACATAATTCATTAGTGAAATCAACAAACCTGCTCTTAATTTATTTGTCCTTTTGTTTCTCTTTTAGTCTCCAAGACTATCGGATCTGAGGTGAGTATTGAAATGCTGTTTTATATTAAATTACCCTTCCCTCTATCTGTGTTGCTAACATTGGTTGAGTAATTAAAATATGTTGTCACATTCATCTAACAATTGTATTTTGATTTACTTTCTTTGATCCTGCTTGCAGAGGCCTAGAGAAAGGTAAATGGTGGTCAAAGGAAAGTATACTGAGTTGGCCAGAAGAGTTGCCGCCGTATGAAGGTTCCCAACGACGGCGGAAACTAGGAGGAGTCAATAGGTTTTCTATGATGAGTGATGAGAATCATCTTCGTGACAGAAGTACAATACAAAGACAGTAAGAAATAATTATTACTCGGATCACTTATTGTAATGATTTCATTAGTTGAAGTATCTTAATAGATAGCCATTCACTGATGAATGTGATTTTTGGGGAAACCGACTTGTAAATCCAAATACCCACTATCAATTTTGCAATAAATTGTACTCCTAAGCAATATAAGAATATTGACTTAAAAAAACTTGGGGTCACCAGCTTAATTTTCAAGAAAATGATGGCTGATTTTTAGTGGATAGTAGCTCCTTGAATTTACATAATAGACTAATAAACATTGTCCTGCGATTAATGACCAACTCTCTCAGAAATTATGAGTAGGCGTCTACCTTAAGGTATGAAGTTGATTGTG
The DNA here is from genome assembly GCF_978046115.1 of Saccoglossus kowalevskii. Lineage (NCBI taxonomy): Eukaryota > Metazoa > Hemichordata > Enteropneusta > Harrimaniidae > Saccoglossus > Saccoglossus kowalevskii. The sequence goes on along the minus strand of NC_140648.1, from coordinate 29,914,013 downwards.
TTTCACTGCTCTTGGTTGATGATGGGGTATTGTGTTACATTGTCATAGTGATATGAACATGGTCACACATCCCGTCACATTCCTGTCGCACAGTGACGTTCCATGTCAGGAACAGCTGCCTGACATTAAACGTTATATTATGGTGTGATTTTGAGGTATTGCATGGGCTATGTGGATTCTACCTTATTAGAAAATAGGAATTCTAATTCTAGAATAATTATGTGGTTATATTTCCATAATGTCAGACATGTTTGAAAACCAAGTTTGTAGCAAGAAATTTTCTATAATTTTCACTACCATGTGTACTTCTGGTCTTCATACAATATACCGTAATACATGTACTCAGACAGTATGCTTGGGCAAATCATATTTTACGACCTTCTTGAATAACTTTGTTATACATTAAAAATGTTGTTTGATTCTCACACAGAATATACAGTAGTAAAGCCAAAACTGAGAGTTGGAATACTCATGATGATGAATTGCTTGATGAATTAATGCAAAGTCTGGATGACATTCCCACCGTATCACAGCGTGTCACACGTACCGTCTCTATGAAACCAAATGTGTCAAGTATTTCAAAAAATAGTTTCAATCCAAGAGCTGACCCTGATTTGCCACATACAAGGTTTGTTTATTGTTTGATGATTTTATATTACTGACTCTACTTGTTCTTGCCAAAAAGAAGTTATATGCCTGTCATTAACCTTTTCACCACCCGACTTTCTCGCCCAAACTTTTTTTGCATTTTTTTCTTACATTCTTCAATATTTCTGGAAAAGAATCATAATTTTCTAGCCAACAGACAAAGTCTTAGTCAATTTTCAGTTTTTACTCAAAAAAATTGGCTATTTTGTTCCAAAGTGCAGACTATAAATGGGACTATTTTGTGAATTTGTGATGAAAAGAGAGATCTTGTGGTGAAAAGGTTAAGATGGCACATACACACATATTTAGGTGATACATTCAACATTTCACTCATGCACCAGCGATTAACAAAATCTATTTGAACTTTGACATGAGCTGCCATTTTGAACAACCATTCTGTGCTTAGCAATGGTCCATAAAACAGATATTTAGCAATATAAGTATTTGCATTTTTTAGTATTTTTAGCTTTTTCAACTGGAAAGAAACCTTGCACAATCAAACTATTTTGAAGTGTTCATTGCATTCTGTGTTGTCATTGGTTGACAATAAGTTTAATTGACATGCATACCATTGACAACACGCAGATCTACTGCGGCAGGGAATAGAGTGTCAAATGAAGACATGCAACGGAAATAAATGAAAAATATGCAGTATTAGAAATGTAACAAGAAATAATTTATTGCTTAGAATGTGACAAATAAAACAGAAATAATAAAAATCGTCCCACACAATTTGGACTTCGCTGTCTATCAGCTTGGCACTTTTATTTCATGTCTAATCAGAATAAAGAGACAAGAAAAATGAGGTTGGGGCAAATGACTTGCATGATGCTTTTGTTTACAGTCTGGCAATCATCTTTGAACTTTAAGCATCTGCTTTACTGATTGGCTAAAAATGACATCATTACTAGAGTTTCATCATAGAGGTCAAGTCAACATTGCTTTCTTATTAGACTAGGCGCTCATCAATCATGGTCAAAGTTATCATTCAGCAAGTTCCTGTGGTTGGAATGTCTCACTATGGATATCGCAGTGGGCTTGAAATAAGAACTTCAAGATTTTTGTTTTCAACGACAGAAGAATAATTTCCATGACAGAAATGCAATAGCGGTGATAAAAGATGGTAAAAAAATTTGCAGTCTTCGGCATGACATTGCAAAATTGCTGGCCCCAGTTATGGATTCGCAAGCTGCTACCAAATATTTTATTAAGCCAAAACAACATTCTTTCAATATTGCAACATCGGTTTCATTGTCGATGATGCTAAAGCTGAACGAGTGCGTCACTTGCCCCGTGGTTCTCCATATGCTGTAAGATTTGCATGAATTGTTTCTAAGGAAACACAAACCAAACGGTCCTTTTCAGGGCCACGACATACTTCAAAAAGAGAACTACCTTTTTGCTTTAATATACATTTTTGTAGACTTGCTGATTGTTATGATTCTGATGAAAAATCTTGAAAAATAAAGGTAAACAGCGGCGAACACACTGCCCTCGAGGCAGAACACGAAACTACCAGAAAAGACCCCCTGAGCATATGCCCGGATATGACCTCAACTTTTTTATTGTATCAAAATTGGAGGGGTGGGGTTTGCCCAGGCATGAGCGCTTACCTGGATAAATACAGTAGTTATATGTAAAAACCATTATCTTATGAATTATTATATAACACACTTCAAATTTTTTTTACTGCAGAGGCCCGATACTTATCAAGAGTGAAAGCAAACACTGCGACGAGTCAGTAAATGACACAGGTAGCACCGATGAGAATTATACGGCTATGTCTACAACTATGAGCACACTGGAAAGTTACAGAGCTACAAATACTGTCTCCAGAGATAACTTATTGAAAGGTAGGTAGATGGACAGTTTTGGGGTAGTCTGAAAACAGTTTTTTTTTTCGACTGTGTGTCTATCGAATCAGAAATTACATCACACCAACATGATACATGTCGTCAATCATTTTTTTTGCATGTCTGATTTCATTTAGACTTGATATTAACATCACACATGATGGTTTAGTATTCAACTTCGTTTAGTTTTTAGTGGTTAGATTCGTTATAGTAGACTAAATACCAAGCAAGATTATGGAGAAACTCGAAATTATTTAAAATAGTTATCGGTTACTGTACTTATACCTCCATTGAAATGAAAGTCTGCTGTAGCTTTCTTTTATACCAAGGGTTTCTGAATCCTACCATATTAGGAAATGTAATCTCCATATATGGAATCGATAGGTTGTTTCTTCAAATGCAGTTCATGGTAAAAATGTTCTACTAATTGTCACCACCTTGCTCAGTTATAGGCTTTATACGCAGTCAAACCTGTGTATAGTGACCACCCAAGGCACAGTCAAACCTGTGTATAGTGACCACCCAAGGCACAGTCAAACCTGTGTATAGTGACCACCCAAGGCACACTCAAACCTGTGTATAGTGACCACCTAAGGCACTTCATTAAATTGTATTTATAGACAGATGATCTTTATATAGAGGTTGGATTATTTTTTTATGGATGACCAACTCGTACATTTGACCACAGTCCCTCTATCATAGAAGGACTGTGATTTGACATTATATTTGTCCAGAAAATAATGAGATGGTACTGTTGCACTAAAAACAGATTTATTTTATTGATTAAAATTAAATTTTATTGACTCGAGTAAGTTAAAAATTTATAAATTAATAATTTATAATCAGAATTATTATTTTTGTAACAAAAGCGGATCTGCGAGAATATATCTGAAAATGTGGTCACTTTAAACAGGTTGTTTTTATATGAGTATGGTCACTAACACAGTTTTGAGTATTATTTTTTCTTTAAATTTGTAACAATCGTTTGAATTCCATTTCTGTTACAGCTGCAGAAGACAGGAATTCAAATAAAAGTCGAGCACAGAGTAAGACAAGCTACAGAAAGAAGCCAAGTAGTAAAAAGTGTGGTTTACCATCTTGGTTCCTGTATATCAACTACCTAGTGTGCCTTCTACTAGTTGGGACATCATTAGCTGTAGTATTGTATTACAGTCGTTTATTCACTGTAAACCAGTCGTTACAATGGATTGTAGCTGTGGCCATTGCGTTCGCTGCATCCATCTTCATACTAGAACCAATTAAGGTAAAGTTGTTTACAAATTAGATGTTTAATTTTCAGATAATTGAATTGAATGGAAATGTCTTTATTTTTAAAAACTGACATCACACTGACAAATGACCTTGATGCACATCATTTTATTTCATGAATCTGATTCAAAATAGTCGACTGACTGATATGTGAACACGTACCAATATATGGTGTTCGATATGTGAAAACGTACCAATATGTGGTGTTCGATATGTGAACACGTACCAATATGTGGTGTTCGATGTGTGAACACGTACCAATATGTGGTGTTCGATATGTGAACACGTACCAAAATGTGGTGTTCGATATGTGAACACGTACCAAAATGTGGTGTTCGATATGTGAACACGTACCAATATGTGGTGTTCGATATGTGAACACGTACCAATATGTGGTGTTCGATGTGTGAGCGTGTACCAATATGTGAGCATGTGTATGTATATGTATATGTATATGTGCAGCATATATGGATATGTATGTGGATGTGCACCAATATATGAAAATGTACTAATTTGTGGGTGTTGATATGTGAACATGTATCAATGGATCAACATGTGGACACCAATATGTGTATGTCAATAGGTGGATGGGTACTGATACATGGCCATGTACTGATGGGTACTGATACATGGCCATGTACTGATGGGTACTGATACATGGCCATGTACTGATGGGTACTGATACATGGCCATGTACTGATGGGTACTGATACATGGCCATGTACTGATGGGTACTGATACATGGCCATGTACTGATGGGTACTGATACATGGCCATGTACTGATGGGTACTGATACATGGCCATGTACTGATGGGTACTGATACATGGCCATGTACTGATGGGTACTGATACATGGCCATGTACTGATGGGTACTGATACATGGCCATGTACTGATGGGTACTGATACATGGCCATGTACTGATGGGTACTGATACATGGCCATGTACTGATGGGTACTGATACATGGCCATGTACTGATGGGTACTGATACATGGCCATGTACTGATGGGTACTGATACATGGCCATGTACTGATGGGTACTGATACATGGCCATGTACTGATGGGTACTGATACATGGCCATGTACTGATGGGTACTGATACATGGCCATGTACTGATGGGTACTGATACATGGCCATGTACTGATGGGTACTGATACATGGCCATGTACTGATGGGTACTGATACATGGCCATGTACTGATGGGTACTGATACATGGCCATGTACTGATGGGTACTGATACATGGCCATGTACTGATGGGTACTGATACATGGCCATGTACTGATGGGTACTGATACATGGCCATGTACTGATGGGTACTGATACATGGCCATGTACTGATGGGTACTGATACATGGCCATGTACTGATGGGTACTGATACATGGCCATGTACTGATGGGTACTGATACATGGCCATGTACTGATGGGTACTGATACATGGCCATGTACTGATGGGTACTGATACATGGCCATGTACTGATGGGTACTGATACATGGCCATGTACTGATGGGTACTGATACATGGCCATGTACTGATGGGTACTGATACATGGCCATGTACTGATGGGTACTGATACATGGCCATGTACTGATGGGTACTGATACATGGCCATGTACTGATGGGTACTGATACATGGCCATGTACTGATGGGTACTGATACATGGCCATGTACTGATGGGTACTGATACATGGCCATGTACTGATGGGTACTGATACATGGCCATGTACTGATGGGTACTGATACATGGCCATGTACTGATGGGTACTGATACATGGCCATGTACTGATGGGTACTGATACATGGCCATGTACTGATGGGTACTGATACATGGCCATGTACTGATGGGTACTGATACATGGCCATGTACTGATGGGTACTGATACATGGCCATGTACTGATGGGTACTGATACATGGCCATGTACTGATGGGTACTGATACATGGCCATGTACTGATGGGTACTGATACATGGCCATGTACTGATGGGTACTGATACATGGCCATGTACTGATGGGTACTGATACATGGCCATGTACTGATGGGTACTGATACATGGCCATGTACTGATGGGTACTGATACATGGCCATGTACTGATGGGTACTGATACATGGCCATGTACTGATGGGTACTGATACATGGCCATGTACTGATGGGTACTGATACATGGCCATGTACTGATGGGTACTGATACATGGCCATGTACTGATATTTGAATGTGTACAGCTATGTAGATGTCAATGTGAGTATGTGTACAAATATGTCAACATTAATATGTGGACGTGCACCATGGACATGTACCGATATGTGGACAATCATGTGTGTTTGTTTATGAGTGGATGTGCACCATATTTGAATGTGTACTGATATGTATGTGTTGATACATGGATGTACTGTGGACATGTTCCGATTTGTGGATGTTGATATGTGGATGTGTGCCAATATACATGGACATTTCTGGATGTTCGAATGTGTGTGGCTGTGTAGATGTCAATGTGTACCAATATGTCAACATCGATATGTGGACGTGCACCATGGAAATGTACCAATACATAGACGTGTACCAATATGTGGACATGTTATGCAATTATAATACTCTTTATTATTTCTTTCAGGTGTTATTCATATCAGTGTTTCGAGCACTTCTACGCAAGCCGTTGGATGACTATGGTGATGATGAAGTCATTGACAATCATATTATCGAGAACATGGAAGGAGTGCATCGCAGTATTCGACCACCGGGAGGATACGCATTAATTCAGGCCAAGGAGGAAGCCAAAAAGATCAACATGATGTATACATTGTTGCGACAGTTCATCGTCTGGGTTCTGTTTTTGTCTTTGATTTTATTGATCAATTTCACAGCAAATAATAAAACCGTGCAGTATTCCCAAACTTTGAAGTTGAATAACACCTACGTAACTGCCAGATATGACTATGAGTACAAGAAAGATTTCCTGAGCATTAGAGTGTAAGTACTGTTTTAATGTGTTAGACAACCCTTACAAAATATCATCAGATTTATTTGAGTGAAACAATGTGGCTCCATTTCATGCTGTTGCTTACGAAAGTCAGATAAGAAAGTATGCTCACTAAACAAAGTTTATGAAAAAAAGGGTGTAACAGCCATGAAAATGATGATATATCTGCAAAAATGTATTTTGTACAGAGTAAAAAAGCCATCTCAGCTCTTTAAAGGTTGAATGATCTTATTAATAGAAAGGAATGAGGAGGCCTTTTCTTGATGCTAAACTTTAGAGAATTGATCTTGTGTTTAACCTTTTTGAGCACTATAATTTCTCCTGCAAACATTTTGGCGCAAACTTTTCTATACTTTTTTGATAAATGTGGACCAAATGAACATGCTTTTCAATTGGCTTGATTGAAATTTAAGGTAAAATATGACAAAAATTGTACGTGTTTTAATTTGTATATATAGTGGCAACGGTTGACTAGTTGTCTGAGACAGAACCTAAGTTATTTTCACTTACTAATGCTCCAGACCTCTGTGTTGATATCAAACATTGAGACCTTTGACAATCTGTCCAATCACTATTGTAGTGTATACATATAGATGTTCAATTCATTTATTATTAAATGTCTAGTTTTGCTGGGAACAACGTATGCTACAGACATTTTAGCTATGATTTAGCTCTCTGTCTTTTGTTTGTTTTTAGAGCTGAGGATTTTTGGATTTGGTCAAAGAATATTTTGGCCAGAGGGTTACATTCAGTGGAATTAGACCCCTTTGATCCTGAAGAAGGTTATACATATGGGTTTCCAATAGGAGTGGCTAGACTGAGACAACTCAGAACTCTGCCTGGTAAGTTTACAGGCATTTTGCTCATTACTAACTTAATCTAATGCCACCCTAAAATACAACATTTGGGCAATGCCTTTTTTTTTTAAAATGTTTTTTGTGCCAGGCAACAGTTCTGGACATTGAATGTCACTGTTGTATCTTCTGACTTTTTTTTTATGTGCAAGTTGCAAGTGCTGACATATAGTGCATTTTGCCACAGAAGCCATACTCATGTTTTGGGACTACACACATGACAGGGCTGTGTGGCCATCCCTTTATCAAATGGCAATTTACTGCACTATCCTGGCGTCAACCGGGCTCGGTCGAACACAAGCACCTGTGAACCTTAACCAAGGTTCCCCCAAAGTCGCATTCATTAGTGAATGAATCTCGACCAGTGGAATTGGCCTTCCCATTGAGTCTGTGGCACACTCATCCAGGGTAAGGGTTGATCCTTTAGGTGTTCAGCCTAAGGTAGAATTTGAACTTGGGTCTACCGATCATGAGTCTGATGCAACAACCACTATGCTACCAGTGACCAGGCAATGCCTTTACACATGAGATAATGATCTGTTTTGCAATTATCCGTCAGATACGTCCATGGTGTTTGGCAAGAAATTCAAACCAGTGATGCTGTAATATGTGCCAGTCTGAATTATGACTCTTGTTTTCATCTCTCATTTGCAGTTGGTTGTGCGATATATAGCAAATACAGTGATGCTGACTTACATGACACGTGTATTGATGACGACAATATGGATACAAACAACTACAATGAAGGATGGACTTACGACAGCACCACTAATCAGACATGGCTTTACCAGACCGAAGAACAACTTGATGGGTAAGATACAAATATGCCTAGATTTGATTGGTAGCCTCAGCGCAAATTCAAGAATCTTTTAAACGGCGTTCATCATGATTACAAGATCGTACTAAAAATAGAACTGATGTAACCATAGAGAGTTGATCAATGCATGAAATGGATCATACGTCCGTGTCAACTTTTTACTTTTTCGACTTCTTACTACAAGCCTGAATGCTTTGATGCTTGGTGTGTATATACAATGTACCTTGGGCAGACCTCTCTTAGATTTGTTCATTTCATGGTGATATCTTTAATTCTCTAATTTTGGTGAATATTTTGTCATTTTTGGTAAAAATCTATTTATTTTCGACTTCTTGTTAAAAACTGCAAGTCTGATTGCTTTGATACTATAAATATAGGTACCTCAGATTTGTTCATATTGTGATACCGGTATCTTCAAATTCTTGTTGAAAACAGCAAGTCTGGTTGCTTTGATACAATGTTCTATACATATTGTTCATTTTCTAATGATATCTTCAGTTCTTTAATTGAAATGGCATTGCTAACAGCGGAGCTATCTCAGCCGACAGGCAGCTTGTTTATGAAACCGAAGGAAGTTTACTACTTGTAAACTTATTTTAATGCCACAAAAATTATAAATATGCCCGTAGAGTTTGACAACAGACTCATTTGGGTTATTTCATGAGGTGATGATGACATAACGCAAATCAAAATTGTTCTGTTATATTAATAATATCATTTTTATTTTGTTTTCAGTATGTCGTTTAAAGGGTACACTAACACATACGATGGAGGCGGATACGTACAACATCTTGGGACTACATACTATGAAACATTAGACGTACTGAACTATTTACTAGCGAATAAATGGATTGATAGGTGGTGAGTGACTTTGATTTTGATACTAGTAATGTATTAATTAATAGTCAAAATATTGGCGACGCTTTAGTTAATTTAATATAGTTATCATAATGTTCATAATATAGTTCAACATCTAACTAACAATTCGAGAAGGAAACTAACAATCTGGTTTTGTTCAAGAAAATTCATTGGTTTTGGAAACATTTAATGCTATATTTTATATGTGAATGTGAATTTAAATATTATGTGTGTTATATATTAGTTGAAGCTACGTTTTAAGAATAAAATATTTGAACTATATTTACCAATGATAAATATAGGCCCATATAAATAAAATAAATATATTTGTTTTGATACTGTGTTCAATGATATTGTGTTAATATCCTCTTGTTTTTCTTTATCAGGACATCTGCTGTGTTTGTAGAGTTTACAGTCTACAATAGTAATGTGAATCTGTACAGTGTCTTAACATTGCTTGTGGAATTCCCCGCTTCAAGTAAGTAGGAGACACTGCTGCACTGACAGCATAGTAGACACTGCTGCACTGACAGCATAGTAGACTAGTAGACACTGCTGCACTGACAGCATAGTAGACTAGTAGACACTGCTGCACTGACAGCATAGTAGACTAGTAGACACTGCTGCACTGACAGCATAGTAGACTAGTAGACACTGCTGCACTGACAGCATAGTAGACACTGCTGCACTGACAGCATAGTAGACACTGCTGCACTGACAGCATAGTAGACACTGCTGCACTGACAGCATAGTAGACACTGCTGCACTGACAGCATAGTAGACACTGCTGCACTGACAGCATAGTAGACACTGCTGCACTGACAGCGTAGTAGACACTGCTGCACTGACAGCGTAGTAGACTGATACTGCACTGACAGCATAGTAGACACTGCTGCACTGACAGCATAGTAGACACTGCTGCACTGACAGCGTAGTAGACACTGCTGCACTGACAGCGTAGTAGACACTGCTGCACTGACAGCGTAGTAGACTGATACTGCACTGACAGCATAGTAGACACTGCTGCACTGACAGCATAGTAGACACTGCTGCACTGACAGCATAGTAGACACTGCTGCACTGACAGCATAGTAGACACTGCTGCACTGACAGCATAGTAGACACTGCAGCACTGACAGCATAGTAGACTGATGCTGCACTGACAGCATAGTAGACTGATACTGCACTGACAGCGTAGTAGACTGATACTGCACTGACAGCGTAGTAGACTGATACTGCACTGACAGCGTAGTAGACTGATACTGCACTGACAGCGTAGTAGACTGATACTGCACTGACAGCATAGTAGACACTGCTGCACTGACAGCATAGTAGACTGATACTGCACTGACAGCGTAGTAGACACTGCTGCACTGACAGCATAGTAGACACTGCTGCACTGACAGCGTAGTAGACACTGCTGCACTGACAGCGTAGTAGATTGATACTGCACTGACAGCATAGTAGACACTGCTGCACTGACAGCATAGTAGACTAGTAGACACTGCTGCACTGACAGCATAGTAGACACTGCTGCACTGACAGCGTAGTAGACACTGCTGCACTGACAGCGTAGTAGACTGATACTGCACTGACAGCATAGTAGACTGATACTGCACTGACAGCGTAGTAGACACTGTTGCACTGACAGCATAGTAGACTGATACTGCACTGACAGCGTAGTAGACTGATACTGCACTGACAGCCTAGTAGACACTGCTGCACTGACAGCGTAGTAGACTGATACTGCACTGACAGCATAGTAGACTGATACTGCACTGACAGCGTAGTAGACACTGCTGCACTGACAGCTTAGTAGACTGATACTGCACTGACAGCGTAGTAGACACTGCTGCACTGACAGCGTAGTAGACAGATACTGCACTGACAGCGTAGTAGACTGATACTGCACTGACAGCGTAGTAGACACTACTGCACTGACAGCGTAGTAGACTGATACTGCACTGACAGCATAGTAGACACTACTGCACTGACAGCGTAGTAGACACTGCTGCACTGACAGCGTAGTAGACTGATACTGCTCTGACAGCATAGTAGAAACTGCTGCACTGACAGCGTAGTAGACTGATACTGCACTGACAGCATAGTAGACACTGCTGCACTGACAGCGTAGTAGACACTGCTGCACTGACAGCATAGTAGACTGATACTGCACTGACAGCATAGTAGATTGATACTGCACTGACAGCATAGTAGACACTGCTGCACTGACAGCGTAGTAGACTGATACTGCACTGACAGCATAGTAGACACTGCTGCACTGACAGCGTAGTAGACTGCTACTGCACTGACAGCATAGTAGACACTGCTGCACTGACAGCATAGTAGACTGATACTGCACTGACAGCATAGTAGAAACTGCTGCACTGACAGCGTAGTAGACTGATACTGCACTGACAGCATAGTAGACACTGCTGCACTGACAGCGTAGTAGACTGATACTGCACTGACAGCATAGTAGACACTGCTGCACTGACAGCGTAGTAGACTGATACTGCACTGACAGCATAGTAGAAACTGCTGCACTGACAGCGTAGTAGACACTGCTGCACTGACAGCGTAGTAGACTAGTAGACACTGCTGCACTGACAGCATAGTAGACACTGCTGCACTGACAGCGTAGTAGACTGATACTGCACTGACAGCATAGTAGAAACTGCTGCACTGACAGCGTAGTAGACTGATACTGCACTGACAGCGTAGTAGACACTGCTGCACTGACAGCGTAGTAGACTGATACTGCACTGACAGCATAGTAGACACTGCTGCACTGACAGTGTAGTAGACACTGCTGCACTGACAGCGTAGTAGATTGATACTGCACTGACAGCATATATTGATATACTTCATTAAATGCAATTTTATTCAACCCAATAGGTGGAGCTTTCCCATCATCTTCGATAATGACTGTTAACCTGACTTATTCAGGACAAATCAGTGCTTCCACGGTCTTCATGGTAAGAATTGCTTTATAGTTTTCTATCACTGAAAAAGTAAGAAATTTGTAGTTTTGTTTAAATAGTCAAATTACTGAATATTGGTATACTTCTCTATTTACAGATGCTCTTAGGCATATTTATGGTTTATTTCATCATCCGAGAAATCCTCAACATGAAGGAGCTTGGGTTGAGTTATTTTGCATCTTTGTGGCACTGGATAGATCTGGCTATTATCATACTCTGTCTAAGTTCCATTGGAATGTACATCTATCAACAAGTATATACAGCTGAAGTTATCAATCAATACTTTGCACATCCTGTTAGATTCACTAATTTCTACCGTGCCGTCTACTACATTGAAGTTGTTAATACACTAAATGCCATTATAATGTTATTAGTTACTCTGAAGGTGAGTTGGATAATTATGCATTCTCATCGCCATGACAACCATGCCATTATACTGTTAGTAGTTATCCTTGAGGTGAGTCGATTAAGTATGCATCCCCATCACCATGACAACCATACCATTATACTGTTAGTAGTTATCCTTGAGGTGAGTTGATTAAGTATGCATCCCCATCACCATGACAACCATACCATTATACTGTTAGTAGTTATCTTTAAGGCGAGTTGCATAATTATGCATTCTGTTGCCGTGACAACTATTTGCTTGATGCCTGACCTGAATGTTTTGATGTCATCCAAAATAGTCACATATTTCCTTTAAAATTTCACAGTTGTGTGTACCATATTTGCTCTAGTAGTAGCACATACACTTAAAAAAGACAGACGTGTATCTATGGTCAAAATAAGTCACATATTAATGATTCTGTCCCAGTATACAATAAGTACAAATTTGGGGGGGTTATGTGGTCTAATAATAATAATAATAATAATAATGATATTAAAATCCTCATTTGATATCTATAAAATAATAAATAAATAAAAATAAAGTTTCTATTAGAGATGTATTTCTAATAGAGCATATATGGAATACTGTATATTTTTAAAAACAAGATTTTCCCTGATTGTCTCTCTCCAGTTGTTACGACTGCTCCGTTTTAATCGAATGATGTCAACGTTCTCAAGAACTATGTCTGAGGCCGGTAGATATTTATTTTGCTGTACAATGATATTTGTGATTGTACTTTGGGCATATGTCCAGCTCACCTACTTGGTATGTATTGAGTCATTTGTTATCGTTGTGTTTACAGTTATGAAGTATCATTTATTGGGTTTTTGATGCTGCAGAATTATAACTTAGAAATTTCTTTGTAGTTTGATTTGTTCTTGCCTTGTTATTGGTTAATAAACACTGATTTATCCTTGTCTCTGATTGGCTAAGGAAATTGATTTGTCATTGCTTTCTGATTGGTCAAAAAAACACTGATTTTTTTTTCTTATCTTCTCATTGGTCAAAGAAATTCATAGTGATTTTATGTTTGTCTATTACGTTGGTCATAAAACATACATTGCTTTGTCTTTGCGTTATGTTTGGTTAACATGAAATTTTATTACATTCTGACAAGTTGGGATCTCAAAAATAATGTGCTAATATAAATTCCACCTCAAATTCTGACTATATTTGTGGTTTTTTTCACAGGTATACGGGTCATTGATTTGGGGTTTACACAGGTTGGATGCAGGAATGGGATTCCTGCTAGCACTTATGAGAGGACCATCAATTAACATCGATCTGTGTATCCAGTATTACCCGATTTTAACACCATTTATCTTCTCGTTCTTCTGGTTCATCTTCTGCGTGATCATAGCCGCTTTATTTGCAGCCATCATGATTAATAGTTATAAGGTGTCTAAGAGAAGATCAACCAGACACACACTGGAATTCCAAGATTATGAAATGATTGATTTCATGATGAAAAGATTCAAACAGATGGTTGGAATTGCGAAAGTCAAGGTGAATTATGTTTATTTTGACTTTGTTCATGATTGTTTATTCACAAAGTTTATTGCTGCCAATTTGCTTGATTTAAAAATTTCAGACCATTCATGGAAACAAAATGTCACAAAAGTGACAATAACTCTCTAAGCCATGCCATGATCATAGTGAAAGTTACTGTGACCCTCTAGGTACACAATAAATGTCAAATTGACTCTCTAGGCAACCAGTGAAAGTTACCATAACTCCCATGCTGACAGTCCTATGCAATCTGCACACAAAAGGGCTCACATAGTTTGTTTGCATCAAAATAGATTTTAATACATTATTCATATTTGCCTTTTATTCACTTAGCAATACCGTCCAAAGGTGAAATTCCGCGGCTTTGAGTCATTATCATCACGGTCTACACGTTCCATGTGTAGTACTCGTCAGTCTTCGCGCATATCTTCTGCAGGTTCAAGTTCAGGATTTCAGTCTCTATACATGGAACGTTGGTGGGACCCTGAACAGATGACTGACATACTTCAGAGTCTGAATCCAGCTGTTGATGTTATACTCGCAAAGTTTGAAGTACTGGATCATCTCGCTATGGAAGAAGAAAATCTTGTGAAATACTGGACAGATGTATATGCAATGAGGAAAAAAAATACTGTTCAACATAAATCTGCTTGTAAAGGACAAGTTAAAACTAAAACTGTGAATATCGATTGTAAACGACGCCGAGTCAGTGTGCCTGAACAGCCAAATAAATCGACAAAGGGCGCTGTGATAGTAGCTGGACGGCCAAAAAGCGAACAGTGTGGTCGCAGTGGAGAGAGCAGTGGTGTAAAGAAACCCGATAGTGGGAAATCGCACCGCACTGCTAAGAAAGCTTGGTAGTTTGGGATGAACATATTATTTTTATCAAAAATAACCTGAAATTGGTTGATACCAATCTCTTATTTATTATATAAATGATTGGGGTATAACAAAATTAGATAAACTTTTAAAAAGATCGCCACGTAATATTACATACAGCGTGGCACCCTTATTGCTGAGTGGAGCCATGGACTGAAGCTGCATATAATTTATGAAAACTAATATATTTTTAATTCAGATCATATTCTGTATGATGTCTTATATCATAATAGACTGCCATTATTAAGTAGGAAGAAAAAAAACACACAAAAGTGTTTAAATGGTTGTTAGCACGAAGCTCAATAGGGTAGTCATAGCAACCATAATTATTGTACATAATGATGATTTTAGGTATGATTTCATACTACAGGTTGCACCAATGACTCCATGCATAGAAACCGTATATATTTTAGAAGCAATATTTACAAAATGCATTTATAAATGCTGCTCTAGCCCCAACAAAATTAGGTACTTTGTTATACGTTATAATGCAATCGAATCTCACCAACCACCTTTGGATATTTAGATTGAAGTGCAATTTTAATTGTGAAACAGATGTCTCGGGCCTTGTAACACACAGATGTCTTTTTAGGCCTGGTACTCTGTGAGGAATATTTAATTGTCAATGCTAGTGAAAGTTTGATATATGCTGCAACATTATTACAATTTATAATATTTTGAAGTAAAGTGAAAAAGCCTTTTTTTTAATAATTCAAGAAAATTTTAAAAGAAATTTTAACAGAAGGATTTTTTTTTTATTTTAACATTCCCTTAAAGTACCGGTAGAAATTACTTGAACCAGTGTACATAGCTAAGTTTATTATCTGTAAATTGTGAAAAAATTGCCAATTATTTGTTAATAATAATAATAATAATAATAATATAAAAAATATCTATTTTGTAAATACAAATGTTTTTTTTTTTTTTTTTTTAGAAATCAAGTGTTTTTTTATTAGCAGTACTATTGCAGCCCTATTTATTTGGCAATGCTCAAAGCTTTTAATTTTGCAATGCATCATGGGTACATTTTTAAAAATTTAAAAAAAAAAAAAAAACCTGCACAATATGCCAATATGTAAATTATTCCATTTTCCATGCTAGTAATTTTCACAATTACATCATTTAAAAAATCCTACTCACAAAATTGGAGAAAACATTATTCAGGTGCAAAATGTTAACCCTTTGAGCACCGACACTTTTCCCGCCAAAATTTCAGTGCAACATTTTAAATTTTGTTATGTATTTTTATATTATTATTATTTTTTTTTTAATTTTGGACCAATTAGACATATTTCTAATTAGTTACAGATTTTTATCAACATTTTTGAATATAAATAGAAAAATATTATGCAGGTTTATATTGCAAAAAGTGAAATTAGCATTCAAAGAGTTATCCTGTTTATTACACAGCTTTCTATTGTGTTGTATACTAAAGATCCTGTTCCAATCATTTCTCATCGTACATTAGAAAATTAAAGATGCTATATAAGTAGAAGAAAACATTTTTTTTTTAATATATATTTTGATACTCCATACTGTAAATCGAATCAGATTGTTATTTGTCATGAACTAAAAATGTTGCATTTGTAGAACATGCAAAAGTATTTGTTAGATGAAAAATCAAAAACACAAATAGGCATGTGCAGTGGTTGTTATTGTATTTATCAAAACAACCAATGCATATGCAAATTACAAAGATATCATTGGTTTATCAAACAAATACTCAGCTGTGAGCTACAAAAACATTTTTTTCAATTCATGATTAATCATAATCTAATGTATTCATCAATATGTAATTTCAAACAATAATACTAAAAATTACATTTTCAGTCCATATTGCATCTTTAAAGCTACATGTAACAACTTATAGACGCTACTTACATACATGCATACATAGCAAATACTATATACGGCTTTCCCACAATGCAACATACATCATTTTGGAAGTGAATTAATGCATAATTAATGAGATTATTTGCATAATGATCTGACAATCACGAATAAATAAGTTACCGGTAGTATAGAAAGGGGTGGAAAAGTCGAAAATTATAGCTTTTTTTTTTATATTCACAATAATAACGTACTATATTACATTATATGTTATACATCTCTCCCATCTTATTAGATTATATCATTATTTCTATTCAGCATTCAACTCTTCAGAATGTATTACAAATGAACAAACTCAGAATTTGGAGTGTTACAGATGGTACAGTTTCTGTTATTAACCTTTTGAGCGCCATAATTTTTCCTGTCAAAATGTTCTTCCAACAATTTGCCATTTTGTATTTTTTTTTTTAAATTTGGAAAATTTTAGAATAAATGGACCCCACTGTCCATTGGCTACCAGTCTTGATAAAAATTGTGGTACAAAAATGAAAAATTATGTGGGTTTTATATACAAAAGTTGACTACTTGGCACTCAAAATGTTAATGATATGCAAATTACCTAATTAATATGCACATATAGAACTATTTTGTGAATAATAACAAAAGTTGACTTCTTGGCGCTCAAAGGGTTAAATGACATTTAATGCGATTCATTTATATACTATAAATGAATAATATCATAACATGAGTGTCTAGATTTGGATAATTCCATGTGTTTACTATCTTTCTTTCTCCCTGCATTCTGACAATGTGTTCGCTAGTGTTTAACCCTGTATGTTTATGCTCTTTTATCAGTACTGTCTTGTTATATACCAGTATTTCTTAATTTCAATATTTTTACTCATTTGTCCAAAAATTGAAGACAACTTAAATGATCAAATTGCAGAGTGACATTGAATCATTGTCTGTCAGGTTGTCCTTCGTATTCAATGACATCCCCCCACTCCCCCGTGCTCTGTAAAATTGATGCCAATGACATTACCCTCTCTTTTCTGTGAAGGGGTGACGTCAATGACATTTAGCTCACCACTTTGTAAAATTGATGACTGTGGCTTTCCCTTCTCCTCTGTGGATGTAATACTCCGCCCAGTAAAAGTGATGACATCCCTTCACTCTACTTTGTCAAGGCATTGCCAATAATATCTCTTCATTCTGCTCCATAAAAGTGATGGCATTGACTTCTCTCTGATTTGCTTAGTGAATGTGATAACAAAGACACCACTGCACTCTGCTCAGTAAAGTTGATGACATCAGTGCATTCTACTCTGTGAATGTGATGCCAATGACATCACTGCACTCTGCTCAGTAAAGTTGATGACATCACCGCACTCTGCTCTGTGAATGCAATGCCAATGACATCACTGCACTCTGCTCAGTAAAGTTGATGACATCACTGCACTCTGCTCTGTGAAAGCAATGCCAATGACATCACTACATTGTTCTGTGAATGTGATGACATCATTTGCACTCTGCTCAGTAAAGATGTTGCCAATGACATCACTGCACTCTGCTCTGAGAATGCAATGCCAATGACATCACTGCACTCTGCTCTGTGAATGCAATGTCAATAACATCACTGCACTCTGCTCTGTGAATGCAATGCTAATGACATCACTGCACTCTGCTCTGTGAATGCAATGCCAATGACGTCACTGCACTGCACTCTGCTCAGTAAAATTGACGCCAATGACATCACTGCACTCTGCTTTGTGAATGTGATGCCAATGACATCACTGCACTCTGCTCTGTGAATGCAATGCCAATGACATCACTGCACTCTGCTCTGTGAATGCAATGCCAATGACATCACTGCACTCTGCTCTGTGAATGCAATGCCAATGACATCACTGCACTCTGCTCTGTGAAAGCAATGCCAATGAGGTCACTGCACTGCACTCTGCTCAGTAAAGTTGACGCCAATGACATCACTGCACTCTGCTCTGTGAAAGCAATGCCAATGACATCACTACATTGTTCTGTGAATGTGATGACATCATTTGCACTCTGCTCAGTAAAGATGTTGCCAATGACATCACATCATAAATTGATGGGTAGCTTATTCTGGACAATGAGAAAAGTGCTGGGTTTGTAGCAGCAGATTTGTGTACATATACCGGTAGAATACAAGATTTTTTTTACATAACATAGTAATTACAACTCAATGTGTGCCTTCATACACAAATCAAACCGTCCAGTTAGTTAAATGATTGCTTACATATGTATTCTTGTTCACCATATGGTGCCAAATAATAGAACATCATTAGAATTCTTTATAAATATATATATATATATATAAATATCATATAGCATATATATATATATTATTGTGTGTTGATCAAACAAGAATTTTATTTTATATTTTACATCTACTCTGTTTTGGATCCTGTTCAACATGTGTACTATGTTCTGTAGTCTTTTCTTCAAGTCACAAATCAGCATAAAAATTAGAAAAATTAAAATCACATATAAATGAAGCAATATAAACAAAACAAGAATCTATTGTACTTTACTGTTATTTCTCAAAAAATATCTTTGATTTGTTTCAATTTACCAATTAACTCAGGAGTCCTCACTTTTCAGTCCTATCAGGCACTAGTTTGCTTTGATTTCAACATTTATTTACATTATAATTTTATTTTTACTAATGAACTTTTTAGTTTCTGATGCTTGTCTGTGTGTGTGTGTTTCTTATTGTCTCAACAGTTTTTGTTAAGTTTTGAGAAATTTCTCAAGCAGCTGTGTACTCAGAACCCAACGAAAGTCGCAATAAAGAGATTTTATTATGACTGATATAAAAAAAACAGTTATAAAAATAACAGCTTGTCATTTGTCATTTACTGTTCAATGATGTCCCAAGTAAAAATCAAGTTTACTTGTAGTGTCCTTGCCAGAACATTGAATTTACCTCTAGTATCCATGCCAGACATTCAAATTGGCTTATGGTGTCCCCGTCAGAACATCAAATTATTTATACAACATATAATTTCTTTGAATTTGAACACTAATAGGTTGATTGAACTTTTATCGACAACCTTGATTTTGAATCAAGTTAATAATTACTGGTACTTTATCTTTTAGAACATCAGTTTGATTCTACCAGAACATAAAATTGACTTACCGTCTTTGCAAGAATATCAAATCTTAGTGTTCTCAAAAGTCAAAATGACTTCTTGCGTTCCTTCCAGAACATCAAGTTCAACTCTCTTGTCTCTGTCAGAACATCATCTATTATTCCTTCCAGAACATTTCAAGTTGACCTGCTGTCATTGGTACAGTGTAGAAATCAGATACACTTTCCTAGTTAGACACCTTGCAGACAAAAACAGTACAAAATCTGCAAAACAATCTTCCCAGTGAAATTAACAATATTATTCCAAATTAAAAAAAAACAAAACTAATGCAGAAAAACAGGATAGACAAAAAGGCAATTTTAACACAAGGCTCTATGGAAAAGATGTGAGATACACCCCCCCCCCCCCCAAAAAAAAACGCCCTCTACTGTTCAATTTTCTATTCAATCCAATATTGAGTTAACACATATAGTGTCCTCCCAGAACGATAAAGTTGATTTTAATCTCTGGTGACCCCAAATAGTACAGAACAGCTTTATTTGCATAATCTAAAAATAGCATAGTTACCAATTCACATAGAGGGCGATGTTGTCAAATCAACTTGCATAGTAAAATACATTACAGATTCCCTGACAGTATATAAAGTGAACTCTCTCTAGTATTCATTTCAGAGTTGACCTCTATCGATCCTGAAGAATATGAAGTTCTAAAAAATAAATAGCCAAACTCTTGATCCCTAATCAAATATAAAGTTGGCATATTGTTTCCAAGCCAAAGTTTTGTCAGCCTTCTCGAGCAAAACGTTAAGCTGACCTATTAAAAGTTGGTTATAAACAAGTAAAAATTTGTTGCAAAATCAAAAAAGTTGGTTGCAAATTTGTTAAAGTTTGCTGGGAGATGTACAAGTTGAATAGGAAATCAGAAAAAGTTATTTAGAAAGTCAGGATAGTTGGATGCAAAGCTGTAAAATTTTGTTGGAAAGTCGTAAAACATTGGTAGGAAAGTCTATAAAGTTTGTCGAAAAGATGTAAAATTCCAGTAGGAAGTCAAAAAAATGGATTGAGAAATAGTAAAACTCGAATCTGAAAAAGATGAAAATTTTAAATAGGAATTCAAAAAAGTTGATTTAAAGTCACAAAAGTTGATTGAGAAGTGGTAAAAATGTGGTTGAAAGGAGAAAAATGTTGGTGACAAATTTGCGGAAAGTAGTGAATTTTATCATGATATTCTTCTCCACAAACTCAAGCATTACAATTTTCATCCCACAACCTTACATTGGTTCCGTAGCTACCTTTCTGACCACAATCAGTGTGTTAAACTTGGTAGCCATTACTCCGAGCTCATTGATGTCAACACTGGTGTCCCACAAGGTAGTGTATGTGGACCTGTTATATTTTCCATCTACATCAATGATCTGCCAACTTGGCTTCAATCTCCTTCACCAATATATAGCTACGCTGATGATCTCAATCTCCACAAATCGTCTACCTACACCAACCTTGACTGCATTCACAATGAAATTGAACAAGAAAGTAACTGCCTTCTACTGTGGTTTTCTGCTAATTTACTTCAACCCAACTTATCAAAATATCAGTATATGCTGTTTGGCACTCGTCAACAACTACAGAAAGTACCTGCTCACATCAAAATTTTCATTATAAAAGATCAAACAATTCACTCAACTACATCTGCAACTTGTCTTGGGCTGAGAATGGATCCTGAATTAAAATGGTGTAACCATATAGCCTACCTTCGTAGGACATGTAGATTCCGCCTATCACGCCTTGCAAGATCTCGTCGCTGCATTCCTGAGAAAGCTCGCAAGGACATTATCTCTGCCACAGTATTCTCACTACTTGATTACTGTGACATTGTGCATTCTAACTGCAGCATTACACTAAAAAGTAGTCAGCAACGTATCACCAACCTTGCTGTACGCATCCAATGTGGCTTGAAAAGACATGAACCTGTCTCCATTGCAAGATCAGCTCTTGGTTGGCCAACCATTCAAGACAGACAAACTAAACACTTTAATAAACTCGTTTACAAATGCAAGCAATATTTAGTCCCACCATATTTATCTGACCTTCTCATTTCCAACTCTGCCATCCATTCCTACAACACCAGAAATCGATTTCATATTTCAAAATCTCACACTCGCGCTTTTAAATATCGCGCAGCTACAGCTGCTAATAATATTGTATAATTTTATCTTACTACTTTATTGTCAATTCGTATTTTACCCCATTTATGCATTTTATCATTTTGTTCGGACTGCTATGTTATTGTCTTTTTTTTTAAATGTAATTTTATCATATTATTTCATAGTCATTTTATTTTATACATGTACCCTATTTATGCTTTTCTTTATTGTGTTCTCGTCATTTTTGCAGTGTTTTTTTTTTTATATCTATATGCTGTGCATGAAAAACCATTTATGGATGTACTGTTCTAAATGAATAAATTACAAATTTGCTGGAATGACGTAAAACTTGGGCGAAAGATTGGAAATGGTGGTTTGGAAATTCGAAAATGTTGGGTGCAAAATTTGTTAAAGGGTGGTTGGAAAGTCGAAAGTCTTTAGCGTTTGTCTTGAAGACATTCAAAAAATGGGTTGTTGGTAGAACCGTTTGATTGGAAAGTTGTTATAGTTATAAAGTTGGGTAGGAAGTGAACACATTGGCCAGAGAAACATCGTGAACCTTGAGTGGAAAACTGAAAAGTTGGTTGGAAAGTCGAAAACACAGGAACACATTCATAAAAGTTTGTTGGAAAGTTGAAAACACAGGAACACATTTGTAAAAGTTTGTTGGAAAGTTGTAAATACAGGAGCAAATTTGTAAAAATTGATTGAAAAGCTGGTTGGAAAGTCGAAAACAGGAACAAATTTGCAAAAGTTTGTTGGAAAGTTGTAAATACAGGAACAAATTTGTAAAAATTGGTTGAAAAGCTTGTTGGAAAGTCGAAAACAGGAACAAATTTGTAAAAGTTGGTTGGAAAGTCGAAAACACAGAAACAAATTTGCAAAAGTTTGTTGGAAAGTCAAAAACACAGGAACAAAAGTGTAAAAGTTGGTGGAAAAGTTGTTTGGAAAGTCAAAAACACAGGAACAAATTTGTAAAAGTTGGTTGAAAAGTTGTTAAAGCTGGTGGAAAAGTCGAACACACAGGAACAAATTTGTAAAATTTGGTTGAAAAGCTGGTTGGAAAGTCAACAACAGGTCTGGAACAAATTTGCAAAAGTTGCTTGGAAAGTCGAAAACATAGGAACGGCTATTCAACGTTTGTGGAAACCAGAATAGAATAGATACGTGTATACAATAGAAATAGCAATATGGCCGAGACATGTTCATTAATAACGTCATCGTCCAGCGCCCCCCCCCCTAGAGGCGAAATAACGCCAGGCAAAGTGGATGTTTGTCGTCTACATCAAATCCTGTTTTATACTCGATATTTAGGGCATTTCGCAGCACATTTAATTTGTTTTTTTCGCCAGAATTCATTCATAGATCTCAAATTTCATGTATCGTTTTAGTAACATTCCCCCAAGTTATGGTGCATACACTGTTAAGATATGATAGAGCATACAGGTCATATGACGATTTTTGAGGACAAAGATCACTAGCTGCAAAGACAGTTATTAAGTAAGGCTACTCAAAACCTTCACAAAGTTTTATAGAAGACATAAACAGATAATTATCACATATGACTTGTTTTTCAAGCATCTTACCCCATTTTAAGATAAACATCTATAAATTGAAGACAATATTTCCATTTTCTGATTTACAAACTTTTTAAAAAACCCACATTCCAAAACAGCTTTTCCAAATTTGGAGAGAAATTTCGCATTTTCTTGCAATTAACAATCAAAGAAAGCTTAGAAAGAACTCCCGTGTGCTGAGAGTATTGAAGACACATGAGATATTGTGGGAAAAGCTGAAAACTAATTATGTAAATCAGGTAACTAATATGAACAGAACAGAACAAAAAAATTATGAATTATTATACTAATTAGAGAATTAATATTAATCAAAATTAATCAGGCCTGTCTATTGTTCTAGAGCATTTATGTACCAAATTTTATTCAAATGTTATGATCAATAATTGAGATATCAGTGTTAATTAATTATGTTAATTAGGTGATTAATAAGCATAAATATTTACCAAAAACTAATTGGGTTTCTGCATAGTTCTCTTTAAAAGTTTCATTAAAATCCAATTTGTGGTTCTTTATATATCAGTGGAACATTATGCAAACTAGGTAATTAATATGTACTCATATTACCCTAAAAACTATCAGGTCTGTGCAGTGTCCTATGACATCTATGTACCAAGAGTCATTGAAATGTGATGATTACTACTTGAAATATCAAAAGCTGAAAATTAATTAGATATGCAAATTAGCTAATTAATATATACTGATATTACCCTAAAAACTATCAGGTTTGTGCAGTGTTCTATGACATCTATGTACCAAATTTCATTGAAATGTGATTACTACTTGAAATATCAAAAGCCGAAAATTAATTAATTATGCAAATTAGCTAATTAATATATACTGATATTACCCTAAAAACTATCAGGTCTGTGCAGTGTCCTATGACATCTATGTACCAAATTTCATTGAAATGTGATGATTAGTACTTGAGATATCAGTGGAAAAGCCGAAAATTGATTAATCATTATGCAAATTAGGTAATTAATATTGCACAGATTTCTACCCAAAACTAATCAAATCTGCGCATTAGTTTGGAGCATCTGTGTGCCAAGTTTCAACAAAATCCAATGAGTGGTTCTTTAGATATCAGTGGAATAGTCATGGAACAGCTAAAAATCAGCTAATTATCATGCAAATTAGGTAATTAATATGCATGGATTTTTTCCAAAACCTAATCAAATCTGCGCATTGGCCCAGAGCATCTATGCACCAAGTTTCATCAAAAACTGATGTATGGTTCTTGAGATATCAGTGGAAGAGACGGACACACATACACACACACATCACATACAGACACACTAAATGCAAAGACTCCCTTTTTGTGCTTCGCACACCGGAGTCAAAAACTTTCAGATTTTGCAAACTAACTATATAATGAAAAGTCTCCGATTTTGTAGAGGAATCAAACTTCTCAAACATTCCCACTTTCAAAACTTAGACTTTACAAATGATACACTATATTAATCTGCATTTTTGGAGCAGTGCATTGCAGCATAACAATGATCACATTTGCTTAATGTAACAAGAGGCATTTGCTACGGTTGTGAGCTTGTATCTTCTTGTTTTGTGTTTATATCTTTGTAATGTGCCTGTAACTAATATTACAGGCAACAAATATCCAAACATCCAGACAATTTTTCTAACTTTGCAGACAACTTTCCTGCCATCTAGTACAATGTTTCTATTATTGCATATGACTTTTCCTCATTTTAAATTTATTCTTCCCCACTAGCAAAGGCGATGTTTTTAACTTGGCAGACTTAATCATATTCTCAAACAAATGTTCATACATTACAAATTTTCCCGCTATATTATGCATTGTTTCCAGCCTTGCAGATGACATGGGCTTCTGAATCTTGTTTCCAAACTTGTATCTTTCTTGTCCTTTTCTAATGAAGTTTTCATGCTTCCCAAAAAAAGCATTAACATTCATAATACTAGTATTCAGACTACTATCATCTTAATTTACCCTGAACTTTTTAACAAACTGCATCAGATGGCAAGAAATGTAGTTAACATTAAGTTTGCCTTTTGTTCTCTAGGCCAGCATTAATGCTTAAATGATTGTAATGAATTTTGTTTTCCAAAAACAATAAATATCATTACTTGAATAAACAAGCATGATGATAATCATATTAAATGCAGTGTTGTTATCATACAGTGTGGCAATCGTATCAACCAATGCATAGCAGGAATCAATGCAACACTGTACTGCCCGAGTACATACTTCGCGATATTCTCGGATAACCTTGAAATTATTCATCTTTGTGATAATATAATTTAAAATGCCATTGAACAAATTTTTGTATTGTGCCAACAATGGAGTGTTAGGCACTTAGCCCGAACTAAGTGTTCATGCATACTTCAGGCCATGCTAAGTATCTGAACTGGGCCTTTAAAGCAGACAAGATTTACTGTAATCTGTACTTGGCATTTCTTAGTACGTGCTAAGCGTTCACATACTTTTTGTTAGCAGGGGCTTAGGTATTTGACCTCTTTTCGTTTGGTGACGGGCTAGGACACTTGTGCATCCAATGTAAACAAAGAGTACTGATAATAGTGAAATATGACACCTATAGTCTATAAGACATTCAATATTAGTGGCGAACATGTAGAAAATTTGAACGTTGAAATGAGTGCAGATAAGTTTTGAGAATGAATGCAAATACTTTTTGTTTACAGAACAGTGAAATCCATTGTTTTTGGTGCTAGATATATAACACTCTTTATTATTTAAAACTAGCTTCAAAGCTTAATCATTAACAAACCAGGCTTGAATGCTCTATCGTACAAGAATGCAAGAAGCACAGGCAGGAGTCAAAACACACCAACCTGCCCTGCATCAACAAAAACAGCAAATACTTATTTCAGAAAAACATGGTTTCTAATTTACATTTATCTCGTTTTGACCTGTGCATTGCAAATACAATGAGAAAAACAAGTCTTCCATCATCACATTTTTCACATCTGTCATGAAGAGAACAAACACCTTTATCATGCTTTAGGCATGGGCTACTATAAAGGGTGGAGATATTTTTAGAACATTTGCACTTGCACATATCATGTAACAAAATGCAAATATAATAATACATCATAAAGTGGTAGTCACTTTTACCAACGACTGAAATACATTGGAATATACAAGTCAGATTTGGTCAAATATGACATCATGTGAAAAGAAAAATGAAGTTGTACAAATATGCTCTAACTTCACTGTATTACAGTGTGTTTTTATCTTGGTTAAAAATGTTTTTCTCAATACATTTGGCATAGCTAATAAGCCAAATAAATATCTAGACAATAATCAATTCCCCTCATAGAACTTGGTTAGAAAATCTTGCTTTGGTTCTTTTTCGGTTTCATGGAAATATCGCATGATGTGAGTACGCTGTTTCCAAGCTTTGTGAGTTTCTTCTAAATCCATTCCGCCCTGCAGAAAAAAACAAGTAAAATATGAAAATACTACTTGCAAACTTGCATATACTGTACTTTGGTCAATTTCAAATGTTACAATGGACACCGAAATAGGGCTAAATGCTTTGGTGAAATCACAAAAGTCATTATTCTGTATTCATGCTGAATGGTGGAGAATACCAACACATAAGAGTAAATTGTGTTGTATATGAAAAATAAAAAAATTCAGTCTTCAAAAATGTTAATAAATTCATAACTTAGTAGTGTTCACTACATGAAGTACAGGCTAAGACTTAAACTAATCTCATATGTTTGCATATCGAATAGATCCAAATGCGTTCATGCATGGGAGACAATCTTTCTATACGTGTTCACATTGACTGTCATGTCACAAATGACATACCGAAATGAATATAACAGTAAATCTTCAAAATGAACATTGAATACAAAAGCATTTTGGGCGCTCAGCCCGAGCTAAGTGTTCACGCACACTTCATCAGCCCATGCTAAGGATCTGGACTGGGTCATAAACAAGCAGCCTGTTGGCTGAGATAGCTTTGCTGTTAGCAATGCACATGGCAATTAAAGAACAGAAGATGAACAAATCTGAGAGAGGTCCACATGTAGTACCTATATATGTAATATCAAAGCAATTGGACTTGCGGTTTTTAACAAGAAGTCGAAAATATTACTTTTTACCAAAAATTACAAAAATATTCACCAAAATTAGAGAATTAAAGATATCATTACAAAATGAACAAACCCGAGAAAGGTCCACATGTAGTACCTATATATGTAATATCAAAGCAATTGGACTTGCGGTTTTTAACAAGAAGTTGAAAATATCACTTTTTACCAAAAATGACAAAAATATTCACCAAAATTAGAGAATTAAAGATATCATTACAAAATGGACAAATCTGAGAAAGGTCCACATGTAGTATCTATATATGTAATATCAAAGCAATTGGACTTGCGGTTTTCAACAAGAAGTCGAAAATATCACTTTTTACCAAAAATGACAAAAATATTCACCAAAATTAGAGAATTAAAGATATCATTACAAAATGAACAAATCTGAGAGAGGTTCACATGTAGTATCTATATATGTAATATCAACGCAATTGGACTTGCGGTTTTTAACAAGAAGTTGAAAATATCACTTTTTACCAAAAATATTCACCAAAATTAGAGAATTGAAGATATCATCATGAAATGAACAAATCTGAGAGAGGTCTACCCAAGGTACATATACACCAAGTATCAAAGCATTCAGGCTTGTAGTTTTCACAAAGAAGTCGAAAAAGTAAAACATTGACACGAACAATCACTCATACGATAAGCTCCGCTCGACAAAGTCGACAGCGGAGCTAATAAGGGGCCAGATTTAATCTGTACTTAGCATTTCTTTGACCATGCTAAGTGTATTTGACGTCCTAGCCCTTGCTAAGAAGCTGTGCGTGAACACTACTAATGGAATATTTCTTGAGATTATTCATCAAAACAATTTTTTCACTTATTCTTTATGTGAAGATGAGCAAATCAAGTATTAGTCACCTGAATTATTTCTATGGAAACAGTGTCCAGCAAACTAGTTGAATGCGTCATTATATTTTCAGCAAGAAACAATGACCATAAAACGAAACCCTGATTGGAGATGCAACCATTATTTTTTTCATTTTAGTGATTAATCTATGTGCGAGTATATGAATTTACCTTCAAGACAAGCAAATCTATAGCTCGAATATCTTGAACATGAGCATTCCTCATAAACATCTCTCTGAGCTTATTTCTTCCTTGCTGTACACTGATATCCAGCTTATAGGCAAATACTGAAAACAGATTATAAACCACAGTTAGCACTTGTTAGTTGGTTGATGTCATTGTTACTGTATAACTCAAGTACAACATTACATTCGGGCTTGTCATGCTAGCTATCAAACCTTTTATTTTTAATAACTGCCATTGACCTCATAAACGATGTTCTTTACTGTTATTAAATGCAATCCAATCGTATTTATTATAGCTGCAGTTCTGTAGCTATGGAATCTCTGAAACTTTTTTGCAATTCTGATGATTTCATTTTTCTTGGGGGTAATTGTAAAACAATGGATCACAGGGTCTTTTTATAGCCATTTAGTAAAACCAGATGAAGAATATAAATATGCAAATAATACTCTTGAATGCCCACTGGGTTTTGATTTACTAACACTTTTTATTTAATATTTCTATTTTTTTTTTTTTAGTTAATCATTTGTATTATCGCTTTAGCAATCATCTTTAGTATCATCTTTATTTTCTACAATGCCATACAGATTTGCACCAAATTTACTGCAGATGTTCAATATTTCTCTCTTTAATTTACCTAGGTTCTTGTTGAATCACGTTGATTAATGCAATTAACCCCTTAAAGTGCCTGTGCAATGCCCACCCTCACGTTTTCCATTTTAGATCTGTGTCCCACTGAAATGGGCAGTTATTGATTTTTTTGCTGAAAATGATTACTCGTATCCAAGTAAATTTGGGATATTTCTCGTTTTGTAGCCACGCCGACCTATCCTGAAACGGTCGGATTTCCGACTCTCGCCGAAAGTGTGTCACCAAACGACAAAATGTGAGAGGAAGTCAAACCTCTGAGCCGTAATAACACTGGTCATTCAGCATACTTTTAAACGATATACATTTTTCGGTTGGAGTTTTTTCTTTTTTTGTCTATTTTTTTTTTTTTTGAGAGAGTTTTTAGATGTTGTGTTGTGAGCAGTTGCAGTGAAACGTATAGTCATAGTGTATGTATTCACACATTTCTAATCGATCCGAAGGTGCGACATCAGTGGACGAAAGCCATTTAACCTCAGACTCTTTTTTTTTTGGAAAAACTGTCCTCGTCCATGAAAAAAAATAACTACTGGTAGGTTTAAAGAGAAACGTCGACAACGTAAACCTGGCGGAAAGTGTTTCAAATGAGTTGACTTTTTTTGCAATCGTGATTATCGTTTTATAGAGACCATTAAGTCCCTGTTAAGTAAAAAGTAGCAATAATTTTGACAGTGACACGAAAACGAAGCGTCGGACAAACAGGAAATTACACAGCCCTTACACACTGCTAATTATTTTCATTTTCGAAGGCTAAGTTTCTGAATTGTTTGGTGATTGGTGTTGAATGTCGAATTCACACCTCTGTTCTTTTTTTACCTCCATGCTTGCAGCTTGATCTGCGTAATAATTTATGAAATAAGAATCCGGGCTTGGTCAATGTGTTTCCACCAAATAAAGTTTTAATATGATGTTATAATTATGACAATCACGCCATGGATCATGCTAACTCGAATCCACTCTGAATTTATCTGTATGTGTGTCGATCTTGATTATTTTTGTTATTCAATTAAACGCTGCTTTTAACGCACTTGCCCTCGTCGTGACTCGACGCATTCACTTATTTCAACAAAATGTCAATTTATTTCCACGCGGCTGTCATTTATTTAGATTGATCTGTAGAGAAACTGAATGATGACTGACTCTGTTTCACTAACACATGATGTCAATTTAGCTTTGGGGTTCTGGCATTTAAAGCACCAATCAATATAACTGACATGTTTTTGAATACCTGTTTTTATATTATAGCGAGAACACTCGTGAAGCGAGCTCTATAGATAATATGGTACACTTTCAGTCAATGGATGACATCATTTTTTTTTAGTTCTTTCACAAATTATGTGAAGCGGAACAGCTCATTCATGATAAAACATCTCCAGAATGTTGCTCAATGATAAGGCCATCATTCTTTAGTCAATCAATTAACTCCGAACCTGCGCAGACTTGCCAGACATTGCCTGCTGCATATTATATATTGCTAAGGATAATTGTAGAAAACAATAATATAGTCCTGCTGCATGGCCCTAATTATAGCAAAAATTTTGCTCATTATGATACTAGCATGACACTTGATACACTGGTAAGTTATGATATTGCGATTATTTTTTGATGTGGGACCACCTTGAACCCGACTGTGGAGGTCAACTAGAGATCATAAAGGTCACACAAGGCCATCTTTCGTAATATTGACAATACAGAAATATTATAATATAATATAATACCCCCCCCCCCTACTCGGTAGTACTCCCCTTCAACAGAAAATAAAACGTAGTATGGTTGGGGTGGAAACTCTTACTTTCAAAAGTTAAAAAATGCCATAATTTCATATAAAAGAAGAACAACTGAGGCTACATGAAAATAAGTTTCGTTGTGGGCGAATACTGACACAGTTAGAATTGCCAACATTCGAGGACGACGTGCAATAATATTTATACGTAATGTACTAGTAGTTCAACTTTGTCATGGGTCAAGCTGGGGCGATTGGGATAATTTACCTGTGTGTGGAACCTCCCTGTACCACGCTTTATAAAGTTGCAAGACCCGGCGTTTTGCTTCATTCTCGTCCTGGGACATTACAGGCTTTATAGCTTCCTTGGCTGCGGTAACCGCAGCTCTCGCAACTTTCGTACCTCTGGCTGCCATTTTGGTTGCTTCCAAACAAGACCGTTGGTGGCAGTGTTCAAAACGAAGGTGGACTCGCAGCTTGCCCCATGAGCCTTTGCGTACATGCCGTCCAAGGACGAAAAGGCACGTGGGACAAGGTACGAACTAAGATGAAAGCGTGTCTTTAGCTCACTGAAAATAAATCCTGTTCTGTAGACTACGAGTATTTTGATTACTATTGTGAACACAACAACTGTTTTAGTGATTAGTGTGACCAGTCAAGAGTCGAATGTTTGATTTTAAATAGTAACGTTGATGATTTCCAATATTTATAAGATAGATTTGTTTTTTTTATAACAATCCCACCTCCGACGTTTTCGTTGCTTATAAAGAATTCTATACACTTAGGTGGTCTTTTAAAATGGCATCAACTGGGCATGTGGACGGATCGGTGGACTTATCCTTAAAAAGAGAAAGCCAGTTGGACGAGGAAAAAGTAAGTCTATGATATAATCATTGTTATCTAATACAAATCTGTAGTGATGTAGAGCATATGAGCGTAGTTTTGACATACGCCACCATTATGACACTGTGGCAGTGTTTTCAATCCCCAGCCATGCTGGATCTTGAAGTGCTATAGCATAGTGGTCGCCTTACTTGTTGTTAGATACGTACGTTATATAAAAATTCATTGCTTGTTTAATTTTAAATTTGACCACTGTGACTTCTCAGCAGAAACTATTGTACTCTGCGTACTTCTAAACATATTTCTCGCCAGATCATTATAACACAAAAATATTGCATATTATTGTGTAATTAAAAATCCAGAACCCAATTTTTTGGCTGGTTGTTTACGCTGAACCCTTTCACGGCTGACAGTGGTTTTTGGATACCTTTGTACTTAGGTTAGGAGCGCCGTAAAAGCTTTGTTTGCTCACTATAAACACAAACAGCTGAAGAAGAAAGATCTTATTGAAGAAACTGAAACTCTGCGAATACAGGTTACACTGTGGAAAGTTCCAGTACAGAAGAGTAAAAGATTCCAAATGTAGGTACTAATATGGACTGAATCAAGTGTTATGTGTACAATAAATTTCATGATTGTTTTCTTATTGAAATTTAGAAATATTTTTACTGTACTTATTTGACTTGGCTCTGAAAATCGTGTGTTTATGGGGTCGGCACTTAGTTTGCTTGACGCAGAATATATGCCAAAAGACAGTGTTCATTCACTACATGTATGTGCCTGATTAGTGGAAATAGTACATCTTTTTTGGGGAACTAAAATTTTACAATGATGAAACAGAAATGATTTTATTTTTTACATACCATAAGAATTTATGGTTGTAAAATTTGTTTTGATTGTATGCAAACTCTTGATGCAAATCAGTTTCTACTATAATGATTTTCTGCATGATTTGACCTGCCAAAGTGCCTTCTGACCTAACAGGTCAAGTCTGTTATTATAAATGCTGTGTGGTACTGATGCAATTTGCTGTGAATTTCCGAATATTGACAATGCCATTTTTCACAATGCAATGTGGAAGTGAATTGCTGATGTTTGATTTCTTGGCACTGATTTTGACAACATTTTTCTTTAAAACTAGTAATTCCTAATTAATCAGGTAAACTGAGTGAGGGAGAAGTATTTACCACTATTCACAAGTAAATGGGGCTTGTTAAATTTTAGTTTAAGATTAGTAGGTGTGTCTATGGTCAAAATAATGCGTATTATAATGATTGAGTACTAGTATAATGTGATTTTTAGTCCTTTGGACCAACGGTCCAATGGACTAATGCTATCACAATTTGTAAGCCGTAGGCCGTAGGCCGTGTGCTGTAGACAAAGATATCTCAAAAACCCTTCAGTCTATTTTTCTGAAACTTGGCATTATGATAGCTTGTGTGAATATCTCCAGGGCATTTTTTTTTTATTTGGCTTGAATCATTTTAAAATTACTTTTTGGCCCAAAAACCTTCCAAAATCAGGCTTTTCTAGTGTAGGTAATCTCTGTCCAATTATCATACATGGTGAGTGGCACAATTTGCATAGTAAACATTTTGCGTTATTTTTTCTGATACACACTTCTCTTATCAAATTGTAGTTTCATAATAAAGAATGTATATTATTTGATGTGTTCATGTATGTTGTGATGGTTTATCGCATTAATTATTCGTTTAATGATAGATTAAATAGTACTAATTCGAATTTATCACGCATGCGCAGTTACGCATAAAATCACCATTGGACGATATGGCAGTGTGATTCGATGTCTCAAATTTCGCTATGAAAATTAAAGTATAATAATTGTTTTGATAGAATACAATGCGTGATGTGTATTTGTGATTACATGGGCGCTGTCTTAATAAAGTAGTGTGTGTTATTGGACGAATTGAACACTTGCTGCGCTGTTTTATTGCACGAACTGGTCACTGACAGGCAACAACCAGCGGCTATATCCATAGCTGCGGTTCCATAGCTCTTTTGTACGACTGACAACTGATTTTTACATTTTTATTTATGTTCGTAGTATGGTTTTGTATCTTGTCAGTCACCTCTGGGGACGACTAATACCGTTGAGCAATAAAAAAAAGACGTGCGCCGACAAGAGAGCTATGAACCACATACGGCTATTCATCGAATCACGATGGAATAAATACACGAGGTTACAGGAACGTGTGTTCAGGGTTAACCTCGATACAATGCTAGTAATAACTCCCAGCGTATCCCGCGTGTCTTGCATCATAGAGTGCATTTACAAGATAAGTATGTTTTTACGGCGTGTCACTGAGAAAATATTAAACCGGTACTGATAGTGCGACATTGCACCGAGTACCGTCGCATCGCCTGAGCGTGGATGGTCTGTGCGAATGCACATGAAATCGCAATGCGGTCAATCATGTCAGTCGTGTCTGAGCGCAAACATTTTATCACAGTCCCTCTATCATAGATAGAGGGACTGTGATTTTATTCAACATCATCAGAAGGTACTGACATGTTTTACGGAGTTTAACTGAGAGAATATTACTAACAGTATGACATTGCACAGCCCTGTGTAAATGCCTGTTGTTGCAGCCGCTAAAAACTGTAGGGTGGCGTACACATTGCACATGGCTACACATTTCACCGGAAGTACCGTTCGCTTCGCCTGAGGTGGGTGGTCTGTGCATGGATTTTTTTTTTAGCTCCATAGTCTGTGCGAAGCACACACAATCGTAATGCGGTCAATCATGTCATTGGGTAAATGGAATCAAACACAAAAATATTATTCAACATCATCGGTAGGTATTGACATTGTTTTCTTGGCCCCGTGAATCATAAAAACCGACCGAAACGCGACTCGATGTTGTCAACTTGTCGTTTTCAAATTAAAGATTTTGAAGAAAAAAACGAACTCTAGCGTTGACGATAACATTATGCTGATATATATACAAAACTCGTAAAGACTAATGTACTTTTATTAAATACAGCCAAAACAAAATCAGCTTGGACATTCAGTTGTGAGACATGACAAAATAAACAGTGCCAGCGATGGATTTCGCGAATGCAAGAACAAAATAAACGCAATCAAAGGCGCCGACCACGCGCGTTGGAAATAAATAGAACGCGTTGCGACGAGAAATCTCACCTGCATCTTTCACTCACGCAAACGCACACACATCCTATTTCCATATATTGAATACGAAGGAACAAGTTTAAATCATCTTTGTATTATTAAACACAACTTGAAAGCAACAGTCTCACACTGGATCAATCAATGTTTATCAATTATCAAACTAAACATTCAATGAAGCAGACTGCGACGGTTAAGACGAAAAATGAATTGAATATCCATCTTCTGAAAAAAATCAGCTAAACAGTTTACCACCACGATTATGGTGAATTAGCGAGTTATCGACAAAGACGACCGGACGTCTCCGGTCATGAGCTGGCTGGTTCGAATTTATCCACTTTTACAGTGATGAATATTGCGTTCGAATTGAGTTACTTGTAGTTACAAGCTTGATTTACATTTTTGCTTGTGGTGTTTTTCGTCAATGTATTAAATACAAGTGCGTTGGGAAATAGCATAATTATATTGCGTCAGTGAAAGAGGCTGGTGAGACTGTGTCACAACGCGTTCTATTTATTACCAACACGCGTGGTCGGTCCCTCTGATTGCGGTTATTTTGTATTTTTATTTTCGAAAAGTGTCACTGGCTGCATTTTTTATACGTCTCGCAACTGAACGTCCAAGCTGACCTTGTTTAGCTGTAATGCCAGGCAGGGAATTTTATTTCTTTTCGGAAAACACCTCCATCCAGCCACCTTTCATCGCACGTGAGGTCATGACAGTCAACTCACTGAACTCTTGAAGTACACGAAACGTGATTGGTCATTTTTCGACATGATTGGTCGCGACCCGGAAGTAGTTCACTCTCGCCCAACTTTCCTGGTAAGTAGCGTGAATTTATCGTTGCCTCTGCCATTTTAATAGTGTGTCGTTTTATCGTGGATTTTTTTCTAAAGACCAATTATGAATATTTGTGATCGAACGACTTTTGTTAATACTTTTCTGATAATTAATGTTGTTAATATCTATTCTGAGTAATCCTGTAATTTAGCAATTTGGACCCCTCGCTGTTCACGCGAGTCAGAGCATGTGGCTCCCGATGCGATGTGGCCACCCATGCTCGATCGGCTTAACGGTATACGTGTTTGTGGGTGTGGGGGTAAACTAAAATACGTTTGTAACCGCGGTCATGAATAGAAATAATTATTTAATTCATTACACATGCTTTGGGACACTCCTCGCACCTTTTGGGCTAAATCTGTTTTATATGCACAATATGTAATTTATCTAATTTCCATATTTTTCTTAAATTGGGATTATCTCTTGAAAAATTCGACATATTTGCCCTTTGAGTCAACTTTGATAGGGATATGCATTGTTGTAATAGATGCACTATTAGGGATAATTCACTAATTGGATTAAATCCTAAACAACTCGACAGACTTTGACCAAATTTTATAGAGATGTACATTGATGTAATCTGTGTGCTATATTACTATTGGGGTTAATTTGCATATGTAAATTGTCAATAGCATATTGTTTTTTTACTAAATTTGGATTATTTCTTAAATGACTCAACAGGTTTGGATCAAATTTGGTAGGCATATACATTGATGTAATTGTCATGTCATATTATTGGGAGTAATTAGCTAATGAACATCTCAACAGATTTGATGTAATCTGCATGTCATGTTGCTAGTGTGGATGATTTGCATATGCAACTTAATAGCTAAATTACATATTGTTTTGATAGTCGACGAATGCGTGGTGAAAAAATATGCCAGTATTTTATTTGTGCTATCATTATTTTTATTCAAATTCTAGTAGGCCTCAAAATTTATGTGCTACAAATTCATTGTAGGTATGAACGACATGGTGCTTTCATTAAACCTGTTTGTGTTTCTTCTTTTTTTCAGAGAACATGCAGATGAACCAAACAAACTGAGGAGACTGCCCTCATAAAAAAACAGTCACCCAATTAATGAGGAGAGTCTGCCTTCATAAAAAAGAGTCACGCAATTAATGAGGAAACAGTCCCAAATGCAAAATTGAGGGTATAACCCTTACTAATGAATCTCATAATTTACTTTGCAATATATCTTATAATAAACTTGACACTGAACCTGATAATGTACTTGATAATGAATTGAATGGAACTAAATATAAAGCAAGTTGATAGCACTTGTGCTAAGACTAGCAGTGTACGTATACTGGGTAACAAAGATGATTCTTTGCATTCATCTGAAGGTTACTTGCTGAATTTTGAACATATTAATAGTCAGAATCTTGAACAGTAGCAGTTAAAATCATGTATGTCTGCTTCCCAAGTTCTACTTAATTCCAAAAGACTTCGGTGCCCCTGGGCCCCATGTTAGTTTTTATTAAGTCATATTGACAGACATGGACAGCACCATGGCATGGAAACTTTCAAGAACAACATTGGTGCTGTGGACACTGTGCTAATGATGGAATTACTATTATTTTAACTCACAGATGCTTACCACATAGTATATTGTCTGAGACTGCTGAGGTGTGCCTCATTACAAAGGATGAAAAGAACATGGGCAGAGAAGAGTGCCAGGAATTTTACGAAAAATGGTTGGCTGACAAAAATGTTACTACAGTCTCACGGGTAAGCTTTTTTAGCTTCGCTGTCGACTTTGTCAAGCAGAGCTTATCATATGAGTGATTGTTCCGTCGCTGTCGTCCGTGTCAATGTTTTACTTTTTCGACTTCTTCTTGAAATGACAAGCCTGAATGCTTTGATATTTGGTGTATATGTACCTTGGGTAGACCTCTCTAAGATTTGTTCATTTTGTAATGATATCTTCAATTCTCTAATTTTGGTGAATATTTTTGTCATTTTTGGTAAAAAGTGATATTTTCAACTTCTTGTTAAAAACCGCAAGTCCAATTGCTTTGATATTACATATATAGGTACTACATGTGGATCTCTCTCAGATTTGTTCATTTTGTAATGATATCTTCAATTCTCTAATTTTGGTGAATATTTTTGTCATTTTTGGTGAAAAATGATATTTTCGACTTCTTGTTAAAAACTGCAAGTCCAATTGCTTTGATATTACATATATAGTTACTACATGTGGACCTCTCAGATTTGTTCATATTGTAATGATATCTTTGATTCTCTAATTTTGGTGAATATTTTTGGCATTTTTGGTAAAAAGTGACATTTTCGACTTCTTGTTAAAAATCACAATCATTTATGGTGAAAAATGATATTTTTGAATTCTTGTTGAAAACGGCAAGTCCCATTGCATTGTTACTATGCATAACAAAGTCTGGAAATTCTTAGTTTTCAGTTGTGCTCGTTGCATTACATTCACCTTGTAGATTTCATTTGTTCGATTATGAGCGCTTATTATAGGAATTGTTGCAGGTTATGCCTCTAAGGGTTTTGAAGAAGGAATACCGTCCATTTGAGCTTCGCAGAAAATTGGTCGCACAGTATGACTTGTTTCTTGCAGATGACAGAATATTTCGTTTATTAGATACTGTCACTGGAAAGGAATTCAACAAGAAGAAAAAGTGAGTATGTGATACAATATGTAAATTGAGGTCAACTGATTGGTTGGTTTAGCATGACACACTATTTCATCATAAATGAATATGTGTACACTTCTGAAAAAAAATTACTCGGCGTGTCCAACACGCTTTTATATCAGTTACAAACTAGACTGCCAACAAGCAAACTACATACGACCACATGTCTATCGATACCATTTCCCAAAAGTGAATGAAAAATGGTGGGTTTGTTGTTGACATTCTGCTCAAATATGGAAAAACTTTGAATATTGTAAATTCTCTCAAAATTGTGTTCTTCTGTCCTTCAATCAAGTGACATGTATAGAGTGCATTGACCTCAATCTCTCGCTGTAAATCATATGATAAGTTGGTTCCTTGCAGTGATTATTTTTACATTGTCTGTATCATTAGATGAAGGGAAAGGCAAATAAGGGAGAAATGTCTGTCCTTGTTGTCCTTTCTTGTGATGATAATAATTCAAGCCATTATTAACCGATCATCTTCAAAGTTGGATATCAATCACAGTGTTCTCCCCGGGAATTTAAACCACTGTGGCGGCCTAATTTGCATATCATTTGCATATCATTTACATAATAATGGAAATTGACTAAAGCACATTTACACCCACACAATAAACAACATATATTTTTAAAAACAAAGTGGCAGATATTTATTTGCTTCACACAGTGTTATAAACACTTTTATTTTGGGCACTTTTGTAATATTAATGAGCTCCGTCACAGGGAAAATATTTTTTTTTGGAGTCAAAATATTACGTTTCACAATTTAGAAGAGTTTGAATTTAAAAAATTAACATTCTCGAAATGCAAATGCTGCAGACTAAAAAGAAACAAATAAATTGTAAAAGCTTAAATGAAACTAATTTGAAACGTTTGAGCCAGGATTATGTTCACCACTTTCATGATCTTATTTACTACAAAATTCTCCTTCAAAAAATCGACCATGTAGTTATTTGGCGGATTGTTGGTTATTATTCTGACCATCAGCTTCTAACGTTTACATTTACAGTAAATGAACGAACAAATAACACTTCCAAACGATCAAAGTTACGACGTGACATAACTTACTTTGCGATGTTTTACACCGGTTATACCAATAATTCCTCTTACTCGGTCATGATGCCATGCAAAAATTAAAGACTTCTTTTTTTTATATGAAAAAACGTAAAATTTGAGCTAGTTTTATCCGGAGAAATTATTTTTGATCACTCGATCACTTCGGTGAAAAACACAGACCCGCCATGATAGTTATGACGCATTAGTTGACCGGCATGTGTCCTTTGACCCGGTGGGTCAAAAACGCCATTTACCAATCAAAATGCCGCATGGTATTGCCGGTAGAACCCGAAGTTTTCCGAATGATCGTGATCATAAAAATTACATTGCGGAAGTAAAGCGATGTCGTAGCACGATGTGTTGGTATGAATTTCAGATGAAAACTGCATGATGGTTTTCGAAAGAGGTGATTAGAAATTTTTGAAAGGTAAAAAAAGTATTGAAAGAAGAGTTTTTACATAATTCACGATGATAACAGTTCAAATGTATTTTACCCAATAACGCAATAAACACATTGTTTTTTTCTTGAGTAGCGTAAACTGATCGTGAACTCCGATTTGCCCATGTTATATCGGGT
Source organism: Saccoglossus kowalevskii (assembly GCF_978046115.1). Taxonomy (NCBI): domain Eukaryota; kingdom Metazoa; phylum Hemichordata; class Enteropneusta; family Harrimaniidae; genus Saccoglossus; species Saccoglossus kowalevskii. The sequence continues at coordinate 29,873,649 of NC_140648.1, read as the reverse complement.
GGAATTGATTTTCAAAGAATTTTAGCTTTCAAACTAAAGACTGCGTCTATCGTTAGAAAGTATTTACTTACAAACAAAGAGGTGCTAAATTTACAAAATTGACTTGTATTGTTCAAAGCCGCTACCACATCACGCGACTATGTCTATTGTTTACAAATTATTATCCACGACTGGCAGGATGCGTGTCGGTTGGTACGTAAGTATAATAACAATATGACAATAGTCGGAAGTGTTTCCGCGGTGGTCGCTAATTTTGAGTGCCGGTCAGGCCGACCAGCGTGACGAGATCCCCCAATGAAAAGAAGCACTGTGGCGGTCTTGCTAATCACCGTGGCGGTGTCAGACCGGTGTGGCGGCAAATCGAAGCACTGTGGCAGGACCGCCACGCTGTTTACATCCTGGGGAGAACACTGCAATCAGTATAAAATCAAGTTCAATTATCATGGTGTCACTAGCATATACAATTTGCAATATATAAATGAAAACACAGAAATAAGTGCAGAAATGAAGACATTTGCACTGCTGACTATGAGAACCAGATGTCAGTAATAAGCCTCAGTAATATACTCTCCAAGATCTGTTACTTAGATATACAGGGATTTTTTTTAAACAAGGGAACAGGGGCGCAGCACCCTCATGCCATGGCCATGCGCCCCCTTACCCTGGGGAGTAGATCCTCTGGCAACCATAAAATTTTGATTGACCAGGGATCACATGTGGCCACAGTCTGATAGTAATTTTGGCCCCAAGGAAGCCATAGAATGCTCCATTTTAACTTAGAATTATCAAAAACTCCACACCCTGGTGGGGAGAACCCTATCTCCCCCACTTGGTGGCGCCGCTAAATTGCAGTGCTCCCTCTTGCAGTTTTTTTCTAGAAAAAAACCCTGATATATTAGATATTTCACTATGTACTATTCGGGATCTTTAATGCAATCATGTTATATTATTCTATAAGGGACCTTGAAATATTAAATTATATTTAGTATTAAAGGTAAAAAATGTTGTTATACATTCTCCCCAGCATTGAATTTAAATTCTCACAGCGCTGGACAATCACAAGGGTGATAAGCACTCAACTAGTTTGTATTCATCTTGAATTCTTATAAGTTATTAATAATCTAGATACTCGTGGACAAGGTTGTGATAGTTATGCTATGTTAAATATATATTACAATGTTGGAGTGTGTAAACGATATCAACTAATTGGCTTGTTATCTTGTTACAGATATCCAGTGGGCATAAATCTCAAAAAGAATAACTTAGCCAAGGAAATCAACTCTGCTATAAATGCAACATATTTTGTATTGATTGGCAGAGGTAATTGCAGGTAATATGGCTTTACCTTACTTATATGAACATCGTTTCTAAAAACCTTATCAAGGAAAGAATGTAACTGGTATATTGTTCGTAGAATCACTTATTGTCTGTAACTGATTGCATGGTGGAAACTATAAATCAATGTCTTGTAAATTGCAATTTCTAAACTATTTTACATATCATGGCAACAGCTTTATATTGATTGATATCAAGGATTTATAAGGTGTGGGTATAAAAGTTTGTGGATATGTGTTGAAGATCTCGTACAAATCGAAGAATGATTTTGGATTATGAGATGATTGCAAAAGAACTAATTAGTTTTCACCTTGGATTGTTTTTGATAGCGTTCTTTATTTGCAAAGCAATGTAGTTTGTACGTTATGCATTTTTCAATGTGGCGATAATCTCACTAATTTCTGTTTATGTAATGAAACGTTTTCAAGCATTCACTGTGTTCTGTGATGCAGTTGGTCAGAAACGCATTTTATTGATGCGCATGAAATGTGATTGCTTTGAAACATTGGCAAAGTATGCAAGATCTTCACCCCACTTATCACACCCTACATAGTCATGAAAGTTACATATCCTCATCTCATAAATCCTTGTTGATATTTTTATTGCTGCGTGCATTTGCATCAATAAACACTTTGATTATTTGTTCTCCTATATGTTATATTGCAACCAATTGATCAATTCTGTGCACGTGTGTTTTGCAGTGGGTTCTCAGTGGCAAATACAAGTATGACCGTTGAGGAGGCAGTGGAAAATATCATGGCAGCAGTTCAAGATCTAACTCGCAAGATACCACGAGGATGGCCAAATATCAGATGTTTATATCTAAAAACAAAAAGATCTGTATCCATTCCACTCTATACATCAATAGAGTATGAGCAGCAAGTCAAGGAATCCAGTAAGTACCGTGGCTTTATTGGTGTTGAAGATGTATATACAGAAAACTATGATTTGATGCATTTTTAAGCACTTTATCAAATTTGTTGAATTTATTTCTCATTAGAAACGGAAAAGGTGGAGCAAGAGGGAGATGGAAACGAATCAGGATTTGTGGAAGAAGAGGAAACTGATACAAAAACACCAGTCACTAAGAAAAAAAAAGAAACAACAAACACAGATAAAATAACCAAAAAGAAGAGGAAAAGTCTTGGTAGTTTACTAACGTCGTCAAAAAAAAAGAAAACAATAAAAACATGAAACTGTTATAAATATGTAATTACCTAAGCAAATCACGGGTATACAATAAACATTTTTGAAATTGTCTAATACTTTTTTGTATCAGTAATTGCATCTTGTTATTGTGTGTTAAGATAACACCATTGTGGTCAGAAAGTTTAACAGGTGGTATGTATTTTTTACGTTCATCATATACATTGCATGGGACTCACATTAATCACAACGAATCAACCACCCTCATTTAATATTCACAATTGCTTTGGGCCAAGGTACAACACAAAATTACAATTTTGAATTGATAAATATGTCAATCTTATTGAAATAGACTTTTTATATGTCTTGTGTAGTTTCAATGTAACTAAAATACAAAAACTGAGATGAAATCTACACACAAGACATTTTGCAATGTTCCAGAAAATAATAAATCACTGAGCTTTACATATTTCTTGTACATTTTTTTCGGTCAGTTATTCTGTAATTGTTGAATAATTAGGAAAATTAATAAATTCTCTATCTTCAACAACACTCAAAGTATCAATAATTTTCATTTATGTGCTATTACTACATGCACTTACAAAAACAAATGCATGCATTTATCAATCGAATTAAAATCCAATGTAGTTGTAAGCTCTGAATCTCCTCCCCAATTTTCATATTCTTTTGTCATTTTTGTGGTTTTATTTGTCGAGCAAAGTAATATGAATGCTATCCATTGAGTTACATTGGAAATCTATTGGCCATTGTGTTGAATTTTGTTCCCCAAGGAGCATAGCTACCGGGGTAAGAATAGAACACCAGTACCTCTTATGTATTTACTGGTGTAGAGAGTGGGGGCAGTTATATTCACATTATGCGATACTGAAGTATAGTCTATGGTACCTGCCACTGTGTTTTATGAGAACAAAGTCTAGGACATTTTATAGCGCATTCCATTTGAAAAAGAAGGCAGATTGAAATTCGTTCAGGATTCGTTGAATGCATCTAAATTAAATAACATCACCCCATAAAAACATAGACGTTAGATTCTGGGATCTAATATCTCAGTCTGCAGTCCAACTTTTCATCCACGCGAGTCCTCATACTTATCCTTGCTGTTGGCTACCGATCAATCGCACCCAAAGATAAAATCAAAGAAAGCTTAGAGAGAACTCTCATGTGCTGAGAGTATTAGAGACACATTAAATTTACAGTAATTCAAAATTACTTGATTGAGATAGTGATGGAAAAACTAATAATGCAAATCAGAAAATTAATATGAACAGATTTGAGTGTAAAACTAATGAGGTCTGCACAATGTAACAGACCATCTATGTACCAAGTTTTATTGAAATGTGATTGGAACCAAACAAAAATTATGAATTATTATGCTAATTAGGGAATTAATATAAACAGATTTTAACCCCAAACTAATCAGGTTTGTACATTGTCTTGGAGCATCTTTGTACTAAGTTTCATTGAAATGTGATGATTAGTACTTGAGAAATCTGAAAATTAATTATGCAAATTAGGTTATTAATATGCACAAATTATTTACCCTAAAATTAATCAGGTCTCTGGATAATCCTAAAGGATCTATGTACCAAGTTTCATTGAAATGTGATGATTAGTACTTGAGATATCTGTGGAAAAGCTGAAAAATAACTAATTATGCGAATTAGGTGATTAATATGCACAAATATTTATCCCAAAACAATCAATCTCTGCATAGTCCTTGAGTATCTATGTACCAAGTTTCATTGAAATGTAATGCTTACTACTTGAAACGTCAAAAGCTGAAAATTAAGTAATTTATAAGCACTGATATTACCTTAAAAACTATCAGGTCTGTGAAGTATCCTATGACATCTATGTACCAAGTTTCATTGAAATGTGATGATTAGTACTTGAGATATCAGTGGAAAAACCGAAAATTGACTAATCATTGTTCAAATTAGGTAATTAGTTAATTTTTACCAAAAACTAATCAAAACCTAGCATTAGTTCAGAGCATCTATGTACCAAGTTTCATCGAAATCCAATGGGCGGTTGTTTAGATATCAGTGGAACAGTCATGGAACAGCTAAAAATTAGCTAATTATCATGCAAATTAGGTAATTAATATGCATGGAATTTTACTAAAACCTAATCAAATCTGCGCATTGGCCCAGAGCATCTATGCACCAAGTTTCATCAAAAACTGATGTATGGTTCTTGAGATAGCAGTGGAACAGTCGGACACACGCACACACACACTCTAACTGCAAAGACTCCATTTTGTGCTTCGCACATGGGAGTCAATAAAGTTTGTGTTCGTAACTGTTCATGTTAATGAAACAAGGTATGGACGTCATCACAGAAGATGGCAAGCTAGTCAATCTGTGATTAATACTTGTTATCAGATATACCCATGCTGGTTGGTAACAATGAACAAAATCACAGTGCCACGGCCTACACGTATGTGCTTTGTGCAAAAAAATATTAGACCAGTCTCTCTATAGTAGATATAAAGAAAGTCTTTATTTCCCTAAGGTAGAGAATAAGAATGAATTGATAATGTATACATAAAGCACCTTTATAAAAACAAATTTGCAAAAGATGATGAGCTTTGAAGGACAGTCGCCATTGCGGTGTTCAACATGGGTTGCATGCAACACATGTGAAATCAATTTTTACACAAAATGAGAATGCCCGAGACCACTGCCTCTTTCTCAAAAAAATTCAAACAGTTCTTCAATCCATTGAGTGTCTAAAATACAAATTTACCATACTGGTAAGGCCAAGAAAAAAAATGTTTCTGGTCACATGGACAGCTTTTTATTTTTGTTTCTAAAATAGTCATTGAATTTTCTATGAAAACTAAATTTTTATTTATGACAATTCTGAAAAAAGCATGTGGTGACCCAAAACACGATTTTTTTTTTCTGGGACTAAATATTATTTTGCGTTAATTTAAAAAAAAAACCTACTCAACAAGTCTGACAAGAGCCCTGAATGATTTAAAAAATGCCTACCAATATTAAAGTAGTATTTAACAGTTTGCACACCATTTGGTTAGTAAGTATATACATTGTATCTCAAATTTGCAGAACACTTGTGGAAGGAAAATAACAGACTATTGCACATTTACAAGTACATTTAGTTAAATATTAAATGGCAAAATAACTTTAATACTACTACAGAATAAATGTGTGCAATGATCCCAATTATTGAGTAAAATTGCACCACTACTGTGTATAACGTGGTTATTTACAAGAAATTTACTGAATTACTGGTAACCCATACACCAGAGTTTAACCATCCTCGTATGGAATATTCAGGCTGAATCAGACCAGCAAAAATCTCACTTGAACTTGTATCAAACTGAGGGTACAAGTCTTATCACAATGGAATTTTGGGAAAAACTCCCCATACAGGTATCAAAGGTCAAATTTAAATTTGACACAACTGAGCGTGTTTTTTCACATGTGCATTGCATTGTGGGACAGGCCCATTGCATATAGTGGAAAACTTGACACTGGTAACTCGCTAAATTAAATGTCAAGATTTTGAAATGCTTTTAATAATACACTGTAACCTTGTTATAATGAACACCTTTATAATGAATTTCCATTTATTTTCAACGTTCATTTAATTTCACTGTTTTGAGCATATTCATAGTGTTTTAATTTCATGAATTTGTCAAGAAAACAATGAATTGTCTTGCTATTTTACATGTACATTTAATTTAGCGAATTTTACCTATCAGCTAAAATAGTGAAATTAATTGAAACCCAGCGAATATTTAATACATTTACGGTAATGATCGCATAGCATGGTTCCCTCTCATAACAAACCCAATGTATTACCGTGCTTAATTATAGTGAAAACTAATTGTAATAGAAAATAGATTATAACAAGGTTGCATTGATATGTCTAAAGTAATACAGCTGGTATAGCTCAAAACAAGTCAATCATCATGAATGCTCTCTGGTGTTCTGGTGCTCTTTGAGTCAACACATCACATACAATTTTTTTTTTTATCTGGCCATTACCATCAAATGAAACCACATGGTTACAAGTGGAAGGAATATGATGATCCGTGTTAATGATAGCCAACCAACTTCAAAAAGTTAAAAATCTGGAAGGGATCCATTCACCCAACACTTCTGTAAAATAACACGTAAAATATACCATGTGTATTCAGGAATTTGGCACTCAGTCGTGCTGATTGACACCAGTGTCCCCACTGCATGGGTATTTTGGTTATATCAGTTTACATGGACAGACTGAAGTAGTTTACAACCAAGTACAGAATAGCTTATCCATTGCAAGTATGAATTAATAAAATTTTTTTATTTTTTTTTATGTCAGAAAGAGTTCCTTTTGTAACCCCTCCCCCAACCCTACCCTCTAGCACTCCCCATTTAATTGTACATGCCCCTCCTACAGACATCTATAGTTATCTAGAGGGGGCATATACAAATGAATTGGGTAACTGGGATTGAGTGTTAGAATTAGGGTTAGGGTTAGGGATAGGGGGTACAAAAGGAACTCTTGCCCAGATACAGACACAAACAAAGCAGCATTGGTGTGACTGGCATGACAATCATTCCCACAGTCAGCATGGCACTCGCACTGTCAATGCTATTCTGTCCTCGGTTGTGCACGTCTACTAATACACTAATCTGCTTGATGTATCTAACGTTGCATTGGAAACGTCACCAGCGTACTGAGCTGCAGTCGTCGAGTAAGCAGAGTTTGGCAAATTAGGTGTCTTGCGATCTAAAACCAGTTCTATTTCCTGGAAATCTTTCAAACGCTGAACATCTTTATCTTTACGAATAATAGTGTTTGGAAGTTTGCGGATTTTAATAACTGCATCAGGATTAATACCGAGTTCTTTTGCACATGTCTTCAGCAAATTCTTGTAAGTCAGTTCCACATATTCAATTTCAACTTCAATGTAGTCAGTTTCCAATCCTTTAGCAACTCGTACTTTCAAAACCAGTTCTGCAACAGAACCAGAAATAGTGTTGCCACTCAAATACATTAAAGTGATACAGCAATGTTTTGTACAAGATATTTTTCCTTTATAGCACAAAACATGACATCTACAAATGTAGCACAAAATGTAGTATTTTTCCCTGGTCTTTTAAGCATGGTGGTTTTACCATGCATGGCCAACTGTAACATGACGTGCAACTTACAAGAGAAAAGAGTTTGATATGTTGATTTTGCATAATGTTTCAAAATATATATGCAAATTAGAATGTATTATGCAAATCAGCCACTATTTATTATCAGGGGAAAAGCTACTGTAAAATACATTATTTTCGCTTGAAATTAAATTTCGCTGAAGGAATGATTCAATAATAATAAAATCCAGGGAATATACCTTATTTTACATTCAACTCGTCAATAATCAGTAAAAATAAATTCCATAAAAAACACCCAAAAAGTTTTTTCAGCGAAAATTAATTCCAGCTAAAATAAAGTATTTTACAGTAGCGTTTTTTTCCCCAACAGATTCATGCATGTTTACTATTTTGTTGTGTGGAATTGAAATAGCACCACTATGGGACTGAAAGCAACAAGAGTAATTTGTTTGTTACCATGAAGTCATACTTACCATGACTAGTCACATTTCTTCCTGTATAGGAGTTACCAGTATATCCTTCCTTTCTGTAACCGGAATCAGAGTTATAAGGAAATTCCGGGTATCGTAGATAAGATGGTGTTATGGGTAAACTATCGTCTTTGTTGATTACAGGACTGTCATCACCACCTTCATTACCTAGAATAGTATAAAATATCAGTCATTGAAAAGTTTGCAAGATTGGGTTAGTTTTTGAGTAGTTGAGGCACCCCTATGACTCCTGCTATGGATTTTTAGTCCCTGTTCAGGCGAAACCTGAAAGGGGAGTACTAGAATTAAATTTCTTTCTCAATTTCAAGTTGTCTTTCACATTTTCTCAGGGACTGTGCAGCAGATGTCAATGAAACTTGGCAGGTTGATGAACAAGTCTGTATCACATATGCACATAATTTTTTTTCCAGATCTGAAAATCTTAAGTGGGTCTTTTTCAAGATTTTCATCCAAAATTACACCTCTCCTACTACACTGACAGAGCAACTGAGCATGCTCAGAATAATTGATTCTGTTAAATTCAGATTCATGAACTCCTGATTTCTGATTCACATGTTTTACCAAATGTATTCGAACCTAACTAAATGAAACAGAAACTCAGTTTGCACTATACATCAAAAATGCAGAGCTGTCACTAAGAAACCAAAAACACTTAGGACAACTGGAACTAAGAATTTGTGTTAAACAGAAAATATTCACAAAAAGTATGGAGATACAGCATGCCTTATAATCATGAATTTAAAATTATTATTATTACATATTATGTACTGTTTAAAATAATAAAAACTTTCTATTTCGAAAAACATAATTTTTTTCCCCCAGATCTAAAGTTGGTCTTTTTCAAGATTTTCATCCAAAATTACCTCTCCCTACTGCACTGACAGAGCAACTGAGCATGCTCAGAATGAATAATTAGCTCAGATTGTAATGCTATTGTTTTAAAAGTGATGTCATTAGCTGGTCATGGCCTTGATCTGAATCAGTGACAGATGGGATGTACCATTACCAATCTCAGTGGAAAAATGTTGAGGGGTGTCAGGGCTACATTTTGATGGGAATTATAGTGGTGATAATGAAACAAACCCAGGTCCTGGTAATATACAAAGACCTGAATTAACAAAGAAGTCAAGTTGTTATTAAAGGTACATCAAGGTTTACCAAAATTTATGAATGCAGTTTCTTGAGCATTTATGAGACACAGTTTGGTTGCACTTGTGTACTATGAGATTTTGGATGGGGGTCAATGAAAGTTTTCAGTTATCAGATTAATTAAGGGAAATCACTCTATGATGAGTTGTACCCACATAGAGTACATATTAATTCAATTGTTTGCAGATGTTCCATGTATTATTTTAATATGAGTATTTTATAATTAAATGTCGAGGACTGTGACATTTATGTCTTGTTTACTTCAAAAACTCAAAACAAATTGTTTAATAGAACCTTTTGTACCCAGTATTTATAAATACAGCTCCACTGCCATCAATTAGGTGAAGTAAGTTCTTGTATTTACATCAGCTTTTGATGGCCATGGTGGCTTAGTTATGCTTAATACATTGCACAAGAGTTTTGATTCAAGTATCCATGACACAAGAACACATGTCCTTGTTAAGGACTACATCTGATGGGAAACAAAGTCAACTCATTTTTGTCATCTGACAGTTTCAATAAAAAGTTTGCATGACAGTGACAATGACAATACATGTCAAAATCTATAATTGTTTTAGTATTCATTAACCAAATGTGCATTTTTTTAATTCATGGTCAATCTGGTTCTTTTGGGAAAACTACTATCGAATAATATGCATAAAATATCAATTTAGCAGTGGTTTCCATAGGCCACAATGAAAACCCACTATAAATTAGGTCAATTTTATTAATATCCATAGATGAGTACACACTAACACGTTATATTATTTCATCATATGTCACTGGCCTATATTTTGAAATACATAGACATATCTTTGCTATAGGAAATAATGTTAAAATGCCCTACAAACAAAACATACTAATTTTTTTCTGAGTAGAGTACAGTGACCGCATATTTTTATTTAATTTTCTTCATCCATACATCATAAAATGTGAAAATAAAGGAAATGACATTATTTTGCACTTTTGAGTAGCACTCTTAATCTCATAATGCTAGATGCATGTAGTGAAGATAGAGTTAGCATTGACATATTGCAGTAAAAATCTCTATTTAGCTAATGATTTAGCTCAAATTCCAACAATCTCGTTCAGGGTTTTTTTCTAGAAAATTTTTTTAAGAGGGAGCATACCATTGGTAACACTGTATATTTGTTATAACTGATCATAATCTACTGACTATTACAGATTTGCCTGGGGTATGAGGGCGCCCCTGTTCCCCTGAACCCCTGCTGTTAATAGATAGATTTTTAGATAAATAGAAAACACCAATGACCTATTAACTTCATATTTGCTCTATTAGTAGTGCATGTTTTTATGTCAATGACAGAGGTGTGTCTATGATCATGTCATATTTTAATGATCCAGCATAAAGGCAGTGTTTGGTTTAAGGGCACTTCCAATACAGTAGCAATAGACAAAAAAAACATGTTTTACTTTTGAGGGTTTTTTTCACGTCAGATGTTGCTAATGAACAGTTATAACACCACCCCTCCCTGCCCCCTACCTAATCCAACCCTTAACAGATAATTCTACTGTACCTCCAAGAAGTTCCTTGATCTGGGGACTAGTTGTGAGATGCACTGGTTTTTCTCCTTTTTCAGTAAGAAGGTCTTTATTTGCACCATGATCCAGTAGATACTTTGTGATACTGACATGATTACGTTTACAGGACCAATGTAATGCTGTCCTGCAATATATAACAACAACAAAAACATGTTAAAGATGTCTTGTAATGTTTTCAGGGATTGAAAGTTCATTAGCATACACAGTGTACATGTTGGTTTTGATAATTACTGCACCAAGCTCAGAGTACAATGGACCAAATATTGTTTATAACACTGTTGAGGAAATTTGTTAATTCATTCGCATCAGACTATGCAGCCATCATCAGTTTATGGTTGTTGTTTTGGAACCATATGGTCTTTTACGGGCTCATCAAAACACAAACAGGTGAAATTACATAGACTATCATATCGGTGCTGTATCTGCAGTTGTGGATAAGTAGACACATTTTGCCTTGAATTTGTAATTATTTTTTTTCAAAACAAATCTATTTAGCAATAATATTGCCTTTAATCATTTTTAATTTTCTACTTTTTCACATGTTGCAGGTCTACACATGCTGAAAAACAACATGCACATTGTAGTGTAGATGCATGTATTTTAAATCCTTGTGTTGTGTACCAGTATATAAAAATATAAAATATGTCAGTGATAAAATACTGAGAATAGACTATTTAGTTTTTTTGACCAAATATTTCATTACTGATATAGCCCACCTACTGTAGTACACTCATCCTACTACCATCACCCATATTTCTCATTATTTTTAATCTTGCTACATTTGCAAACGTTATTAAAACACTGCCTGCTGGCGCATTTCCCCCCCCCCTTTATTTCAGCTAAAGAGGCTCTCAGCAGGCAATGTGTTGAAACATGAGTGTGTTTAAATATGGTATGATGCAACATGGTGTAAATCAGTGAAATGCAGCATCCTCATCAATTTTAATGTAAGACTCCTTCATGTATATGGACCAGTACATATGACTTGCTGGTACACAAGAGCTAGGAAAAAAAATGTTGAAAAGTTTTCCTTGACTGAAACAAAAATACTTTATTTCAGGGCAAAAAAAAAAAATGTCATGGCCAAATATTAGGGAATTATTATCATCTCCACTATCGGATAAGACCACCCCGATTTATGATTTTGTTCTGTCATGTTGTGATTTTGATTGCTACCTAATTTGTATAAGAGCCATACAACTACCGGTACTACCAGTATGTAGTGAGTGTGTGTGTTTTTTTTTTTTTTGGGGGGGGGGGGGGGTAAATAAATAAATAAAAACTCGCGACTCCACGCCCAACCCACCACCAGAGTGGATAAAACTCGTTCTTATGGAAAGACTTGTACGCGTTATTATTCTGATTTATAGCAGACTAATGTTGCTAACACTTGTCATCTCTTGAACAAAGTCACGCCCGTTTCAGAATCTCCAGACAGCGCTGTACATAGAACCACGGAAAGCAACATAACCAGGCACGAAAAAAGATACATACCACCCGTTAATAAGATGCTGTGAATTCACATCAACTTCCATTTCCATGAGTTTCCGAATACCATCTTCGTTGCCAAGGCAGGCAAATTCTCGCAATTTCTCTTCCATTGTAGCACTGAGTACTCCACGTTTCAGATTTGACGCATGCAGCGAACCGTCTGAAATATCGAGACGACGGAAACTGTGAACGAGGTTGAGTATGTTGACCCTCTAACTTTAATTTTAGTCGTACCCTATGGCCAAGTTGTTGACATATATTTGTCTATTTATGAGACATCTAGCAAATCCACGAACACTATCTAATAAATATCTACTCATTGATTATGTTCATATGTTTGTGTAACACTGATTCATAAAAGAAATGTTATACTACAAAATCAGAGCAGCCTAGGGAGTCCCTGGAAATTTCCGGCAGAAGGAACGAAAATTTCCGAAAATGGCGGTTACCGCTGCTCAATTGCTCGATGAGTTGATGGGACGAGATCGTAACCTTCTCCCAGATCAGAAAGCAGACGAAATAAGTTGGGATTCTCCTCAGGTATTTATACGATAAATGTACTTGATATAGTGCCCAAAGAAGTGCATTTTTTTGTTGCTCAACACGTGCTGGGCTTCATAAAACATCATGGCGTCGGTGACTTTAGTGTGAGCCACCAAATTTGCCCGATATACGTACATTTTTCTTTTGATTATGCTTCTGTTAAAAATTACATGAACCGCAAAGTCAAAGTCGATATTCTTATCATATTCTAATCGCAACAGAATATTCGTTGACAGTCCAATAATTCTTTTCGTAGTCGAGAAGCACATTGATTGGTCTGTGCAGTAGAAAGGAGGTGGATGCTGTGAATCGAACCAATCAAAAGCAGCGTCTTGAAAAAAAAAAATAAACTCAAATAGTTCTGTATCAGAATTGAACAAAAAAATAATTAACAATATGGGCTAAATAGAGAATAATATAATATTTAAAGGGCTGTGGTCGTCGCGCCGCGTCCTGATCGATATGGACTAATAGCGACGTACACAACCCGTGTAAAATACTAGCTGCAGTTTTGTAGCTCGCTTGGTTTCGCTGTCGGTTATTTTGTTCGTCGTGGTGTTAAAGCGAAACCAGGGAGCTACAGTTCCATCCTATGCGAGTTACCATATTTTACCGACCTGAAATCAGGTCGGGCCGTAACAGCCGTTTTTTTTTCATTATTTTCGCCTCAAGTTTCTACTTTTCTACTGTCGATGGGTCCCGAAACTATTTCATCAATTATTTTGAGGGCGATTGTCCGAAATTGGTCGTTTTCACGACGAAAACTGCATGAAATGGGAAAACTGTGACGCCTTGTGACGTCACGATAACTTATTCAAGATGGCGGCAAACGCGGGGATTTCGCTGTAGTTTTCCGCGGTTTTCGTCGTGAAATCGACCAATTTCGGACAATCACCCTCAAAATAATTGATGAAATTGTTTCGGGACCCATCGACAGTAGAAAAGTAGAAACTTGAGGCGAAAATAATGAAAAAAAACGGCTGTTACGGCCCGACCTGATTTCAGGTCGGTAAAATATGGTAACTCGCATAGGATGGAACTGTAGCTCCCTGGTTTCGCATTAACACCACGACGAACAAAATAACCGACAGCGAAACCAAGCGAGCTACAGAACTGCAGCTAGTAAAATACATTGTTTACATGAAATTCGACCACTCGTTGCGCAACGCCCACCGCCCTTTAATTATGAATGAATGATAATTCATTTGTTACTGTGATATAAGAATTCATCTTTTACTATATTATTGCAAAGACTCCAATAAAGCTATATACATTATATCACTGCAAATTTAGTATCAACCAGGACATTCCATATCTAGGAAAATTGACAGTGTTCATCTTATATAGTGATTGGTACTGACAATATTTATTTTACCTCCAGGTTTGCAAGTACTATCTTGTTGATTTCTGTCCTCATGAACTGTTCATTAACACCAGGTCTGATTTGGGTAAGTTTTACGCCACCTTTATTACAGTGTTGATAGGTAGATACAATGGCCATAATGAATTTCACTGTAACCTAGTGTCGTAGGGACCTAGAGATATTTTCAATGTTACCAAATGTTGTCACTGGTGAAATTTGCGAAAAATTTGTATCTTGCGAAATGAGTGGTTCACAGTAATTATGCCATGTATTGGATTGTCTTAATTTTCTTTGGTGATTATCTTTGTAGGGCCGTGTGAAAAGTTACATGATGACGCCTTGAAGAAAAAGTAAGTCATACAGTGTACTGTTCTTGATTCATGTTTAGCAATCTGGGCTCTCTCTGGAATTGGCTAGGTAATAGTAAATTTACTAATCAAGAAAAAAAAGTATTAGTAAACTTTGTCTGGAAACTGCGGAGCATTTTCCCGCGACCGAGCTCAACATGAAAGACAGAAGGAGAGGGAGGTGTCCCCTCTGTCGTCCGTCGAAAACAAGAACAGCATGCTGAAAATGGTGCTTGTTGGTGCAACCTGAGCTCTAATTTTGTGTGTAATTTCATGACATCAAATTAGGCAGTCTGCTCCACAAAATGTACCATTTATGAACCTTTATTTGAATAACTTAGTATTAATTAAACATATTCATGATAAGCTCACATTGTTAACAGTGGGGAAAATAGTCATCATTCAAAAGTTCATTAAGTTCACTGCCTAGAACACAAGTCATCCTGTGAATAAATTTTCACGGGAGATTACTTCATAATAATATTGATTGGCATAGAGTTTTTTTCTGAGAAATTTCCTGTGAAAATTTCGATGAAAATAAATAGTCATTTTGTGTCGTCATAAACGTCATGCAAACCTGCATGTTGACGTTTATGACGACACAAAATGACTATTTATTTTCATCGAAATTTCTGAATTAAAGTGAACAAGTAACTAAAGTAACTTTCGGTCTTGTAACTCGATCTCAATGCTAAGAATGCCCGGTAAGAATGTTACACAAATTATAGTATTTTTTGATCGATTCGCTAACATTGTCTCACCTTCCATTAGCTGTGGAATCATAGCCCTATGTTGCCAATCGCATTATTTACGTGACAGACACTGGCCGGCCCATGTTCGACATACAACAACAAAAATAAAAACAAGACGTCCGAATGAAATTGGTAGGGCAAAATTAGATTGTATGTCGCACCAAAGAGCTACGGAACCGCAGCTAACCTTCCATTATTTCTGAAATCGTGCTGCAGTACGATCAACTTTCAGTTTCGTGGTGCTGTCAGGGTTAGGACACCCATGGGTTTCTGGTTCTGAACACGATTTAGCGGTTTCTCCATCTCGTCGTGAAAAATACTCGTCGAGCAGTTGTCTGCTCCTATTTGACGTAGTCTCCATTTTCAATAAATAAACAAATCACGTGTTTGATAAGGGCGACATGAAACCGTCCCATACTGAGAGTAAAGTCGCGGGGTATCTTGAAACACATGTCGACTAAACTACTCATGTGCGATGACACCAAAATAACTTTAGAGTGGAAAAATACATTCAATGGCAGTTCCGTGTTGATCGCGATCACCATGTAACAATTGTTGCAATCTTAGAAGTAACGGGACATTGTTTAACTTTAAAATGGCAATCACTCAAACCGTAACACGCGTGATGATCACAGTCGAGTCTTGACAATTAAATGAGGGCGATTTGCGAGGGTATTTTGTACAAAATGTGTTCGTAAATCCTACTAATAGATATTTATTCTGTTCGTAAATCTTGTCCAAATTTCGTAATTTACGACATTTGCGAGCGACAGCGAGAGCACAGGCAATGAATATTAAACTTAAAAGGTCATAGCCGTTGAGAAACTGGTGTTTGAATAACACATAGACAATGTATTTTCAATGTATATCACATCCCAAATTGAACATACTCTGCACATGTTGTTGACACTGATGCTTGAATTATCTCCTCAATATTCTTGTAGTTACGAACGTAGCGTTCGACGTGGCAAACTTGGATATGAAGAAGACTTTCTGCACTACCTACAACAAATTATGGCCGATGTGGATAGGCGGATTCGCCGTGGACACGCCAGGTTAGTGCCTCCGCATACTGCTGCGGCTAGACACAGTAATATGGAAAAGAATGAGGAAGAGGTGGTCATGTTGACGGATCGGATCAATGAACTCTTGGAACAGGTGGAACACCTCGGTTGTGAGGGGCGAGTAGAGGAAGCACAGGGTGTTATGAAGCTTTGTGAGCAACTAAAGGATGAACGAGAACAGCTTAAAGAAGTAAGTTGGCTTGGCAGCACAGCACATCTTGTTTTCCATAAAAAACACAGATTACCATATTTGCTCTATAAGAAGCGCATCTCCAATGGAAGCATGCGTAACTAAAACATGAATTTATTATATTCTGATTCATTAGTCCCCGTTGAGGCGCAGCCTGAAAAGGGGACTAATAATTCAGGTTATGTCCATAATTCCGTCTCCAACATTTTCTCAGAAATTCTACAGCAGATATCAGTGAAACTTGGCAGGTTGATGAACATGTCCCCTCCGAGTATGCACGTAATTTTTTTTCCAGATCTGAAAATCCCAAGTGGGTCTTTTTCACGATTTTATCAAAAATTGCCTCTCCCGGCAACATTGACAAAACGTCTGCGCATGCTCAGAATAAATTAATTACTGTAAAATACTTTATTTTTGCTTGCAACATTTTTTTGCTATTTTCGCTGAAGGAATGTTTCAGTTAAAATAAAATCCAGCGAATATACCCTTTTCTTATATTTTACAGTCAACTTGTCAAAAATCAATGAAAATAAATTCAATACAAAACACCCAGAAAAAGTCTTTTCAGCGAATGATAATTCCAGCTGAAATAAAATATTTTACAGTAGATTAGATCTGTGAGTAAGGCTGCTGTTATTACAGCACGTGATTTCTCCATTGCGTGCAATTTATTATAGTACTGTTTATACATGTATTCTGTTTGGCTCAGTGGTCTCATTCACTCGTTACTAGAAGAACTAGTAACTTTATTTGATTTCAAGAACTTCAAGAAGGCGGCATAAGAGACGTGTTTGCAAAGGTAAGTTTTCCAGTTTATTGGGGTACGATTGGTGTACATTTCGTGACATACGAACGTGAATATTATGATGATTGCCAGCTTTATATTACCAAAAAAAGCAAACAATTGTCTCTAATCTACGAAACTAGTTTGTGAATTGTATACCCTGTCAAATTATTGTACACGAATGATTAATTCACGAGGACATAGTTTTCAAGTACCAGTAAATCGTTTTCCGGTCTTTTGCTTGTGTAGCGATTTCCGAAATATTCACAACTCGGGGGGGGGGGGGGGGGAGAATTTCCCTGTGTCGATCAATTTATTCATTATATAATAGCAGGTTGCCTATGATTATATTCGTATTTTTTATGTTGTGAGCATTGAACTGTTAGTTGCAATGAAGATTTTGGCGATCTTGTGCGATTCAACATGGCGGATGTACAGTGACAACACGTGTATGGACGGTCGGTCGAGCAGTCTGCAACGGACCACAGTCTGTGAACGGACCGTGAAATCGCCCGTTTTTTCGGCAGTTTTTTTTTTAATGTTTTGGATATTTCATTCACTCCTGATGCCTAAAAGAGTCTAATTTATATTTTACCGTAGTCATTGACACCTATTCAAGAGTATCATGTTTATTGTGAATAGCGTGAATGGGTAAGCTTCGTTTCGACAATGGGCTGTTATTTCTGTGAACAATGTTAAATTATTCTTTGAATGCTCAGTTTATTTTTTGAAAACAACTAATTTTTCGATTTAAAAAAAATCATGCCGTTTTCCCCGTCAAAATCAAAGCATAAAGATCTTGCTAAACATCGGTGAATCCCCTGTTGCGTTCACCACGAAGTCACTGAGCCGTCATTAACATATTTAAATGACCACGTGTACTGAAATAACATGGCGGATATCGCATCGCATCGCATTTACATTCGACCGAAATCATTCGTTTACGATGAAACTAAGTTGAACTGTGCTCTCGCTGTCGCTCGCAAATGTCGTAAATTACGAAATTTGTACAAGATTTACGAACAAAATAAATATCTATTAGTAAGATTTACGAACACATTTTGTACAAAATACCCTCGCAAATCGCCCTCATTTAATTGTCAAGACTCGACTGTGATCATCACGCGTGTTACGGTTTGAGTGATTGCCATTTTAAAGTTAAACAATGTCCCGTTACTTCTAAGATTGCAACAATTGTTACACGGTGATCGCGATCAACACGGAACTGCCACTGAATGTATTTTTCCACTCTAAAGTTATTTTGGTGTCATCGCACATGCGTAGTTTAGTCGACGTGTGTTTCAAGATACCCCGCGACATTACTCTCAGTATGGAACGGTTTCATGTCGCCCTTATCAAACACGTGATTTGTTTATTTATTGAAAATGGAGACTACGTCAAAAAGGAGCAGACAACTGCTCGACGAGTATTTTTCACGACGAGATGGAGAAACCGCTAAATCGTGTTCAGAACCAGAAACATATGGGTGTCCTAACCCTGACAGCACCAAGAAACGGAAAGTTGATCGTACTGCAGCACGATTTCAGAAATAATGGAAGGTTAGCTGCGGTTCCGTAGCGCTTTGGTGCGACATACAATCTAATTTTGCCCTACCAATTTCATTCGGACGTCTTGTTTTTATTTTTGTTGTTGTATGTCGAACATGGGCCGGCCAGTGTCTGTCACGTAAATAATGCGGTCGGCAACATAGGGCTATTATTCCACAGCTAATGGAAGGTGAGACAATGTTAGCGAATCGATCGAAAAATACTATAATTTGTGAAACATTCTTACCGGGCATTCTTAGCATTGAGATCGAGTTACAAGACCGAAAGTTACTTTAGTTACTTTTTCACTTTAATTCAGAAATTTCAATGAAAATAATAGTCATTTTGTGTCGTCATAAATGTCAACATGCGGGTTTGCATGATGAGCACGGGAGATTACTTCATAATAATATTGATTGGCATAGAGTTTTTTTCTGAGAAATTTCCCGTGAAAATTTATTCACAGACTTGTGTTCTAGGCAGTGAACTTTCGAATGATGACTATTTTCCCCACTGTTAACAATGTGAGCTTATCATGAATATGTTTAATTAATACTGAGTTATTCAAATAAAGGTTCTGGTGTCTACATTTTATATTTTGTTGTGATGTTTTGTTGTACCATCATAAATGGCACATTTTGTGCAGCAGACTGTTTAATTTGATGTCATGAAATTACACACAAAATTAGAGCTCAGGTTGCACTAGCAAGCACCATTTTCAGCATGCTGTTCTTGTTTTTGGCTAATGACAGAGGGGACACCTCCCTCTCCTTCTCTCTTCCCCGTTGTGCTCGGTCGCGGGAAAATGCTCCGCAGTTTCCAGACAAAGTTTACTAATACTTTTTTTTCTTGATTAGTAAATTTACTATTACCTAGCAAATTCCAGAGAGAGCCCAGTTGAATATTACTTCCAATTCATAAAAATTCAACGAATTATTTTTTTGTGCGTATTATAATCATTACTGAATAATAATAAACAATTGCAATACTTCGAAAACAAGTAAGTTATTCACTTGCGAAACACAGAATGACCAGATTGTGCTACCGTGATCATTTGCTACCGGTACTAACAACTAAGCAATGTATTCGTGTTTGTATTTATTCGAAACTTCTTTTAGAAAATACTTTACTTTTTGTAAACTTTACTGAATTTTTTGGGGGATTCAATTCCAACATTTCGCGATGCCAAACCAAAGGCCTTTCACTCTTTTGAGTGTGACACCTAAACCAGAAGTTTTATGGTGTATAAACTGGCACTAAATGAAAAAGCCGTTGAACCTTATTCAAATTTATAAGTACATGTTATTATGTATTTAATTATGAAAACTGACTAAATTAAATGTGATCTTATTTTTAATTTGAACAGAATTATGATTTATATCGGTAATGACGTTTTCATCCAATATTAATAGTGCAATTGTTAAAATGCCTACCTACACATTTATTGTTTTTGTTTCTGTTGCCCTGAAATAGACATTTGTAAAAAAAAAAAATTTAAAAATCATGCTTGATTTAAATTAAAAAAAAAAAGATGTAGCCATGTAGCCCCTTCCTGTTATCTGTTTCCAACTTCTTCCAGAGTAAAACTGGTGAAGCCATGTAATTGCCATACAATCATCAACTGTGGGAAAACTTATATGTTATTGAAAATCTTTATTTTGTTGTCTGTGAATTAATATAATATTTGAAATGGTGTAATGGTGCAAAATATTCTCAAGCAATTGGTTTTCTGGTGGCACTACACTGTGCATTTATGCATGATCTCAGCTTACTAAGTGATGATAGTGGTTGAAATGGAAAACTGAATACAAAAATCCAGTAACATCTCAAACGAATTTCCGTCTGCTGTGAATGCATGTTTCGTTACATCAAATAAATAACCCAATTTTATTGAATGTATCCAAAAACATGGTACCAATGATCTGAAATTTCAGGAGTGCTCGCTGAAGGTTTATCAATCTTGCTTATTGTCTTGTTCTTTACCAATCCTGCATTTCAGTTACTAGAATTTATACTAAAAAAAATAGTTTCCGTTTTTCTTCTAATAATTCGGCCACTCTCAAAAACAAATATTTTTCCATGGTCGAAATGCAAGAAGAATACAAAACTACTGTGATTGCATAGCAATACCTGTAGGGCCATTGTCAATTAGTTCGCCTGATCAACACA
The DNA here is from genome assembly GCF_978046115.1 of Saccoglossus kowalevskii. Taxonomy (NCBI): domain Eukaryota; kingdom Metazoa; phylum Hemichordata; class Enteropneusta; family Harrimaniidae; genus Saccoglossus; species Saccoglossus kowalevskii. The sequence goes on along the minus strand of NC_140648.1, from coordinate 29,852,574 downwards.
GCGTTATACATAGGGCTGATATTGAATCACGGAGAGTAAAATCTTGTGATACTAATCTCTAGAACCGCTCAGATTGGTACATACCGGTATGTCTTATGAACCCACATGTGTATATCTTTAACAATACTCATTTTAAACTTTTTTTTTTTTTTACAGTGGTGCTGTGAACTGCTTCAATTTTGCAAGGCAATTTTTTCTGGGTTCCTACAACATGGAGTGTCAGGGACTTTATTGAAATTTCATAGAATCCTGAATATATCTAGAAGTGAAAATTAAATGGTTTACAGTATTTTATACCCATTAATAATGATGAAATGCAATAATATCACTGCACTAAAAAGACTTCAAACAATTATTGTTACTTCTCCATTGAAGGTTATGAGCAGACCAACCTTTACTGGCTTCCTTAATTATTACATGTACTTGCTCTGAAAACATAGCTTTTACAATTGTTTAAATTAACAGATGTTGTTCTATGTACAATGAATACATTTTAAATAATAAACCTTACTGTATTAATAAAAAATTGTATTTGACAACATGAGAATGATTCTGATGCCCAGTGGTGATGTTGAAACAAACCCAGGTCCTGGTAATATACTAAGACCTGATTAACAAAGAAGTCATGTACATCAAGGTTCACTCAGATTTATGAATGCAGTTTCTTGAGCAAGTATACATGTATGACAAATAGTTTTGTTGCACTTGTGTACTCTGAGATTCTGAACATGGGTCAGTGGAAGTTTTTAGTTGTCAGTACAAAACTAGATTATGGGAAATCACTTTATGATGAGTTGTACCCACATAGAGTACATATTCATTCACCTGTTTGCAGATGTTCCTTGTACTACTTTATAATCAAATAACGGGGACTGTGACATTTCGTGTCTTGTTGAAATACAATTTTGACCATAGACACACCTACCTTTGTCATTCACATAATCACATGTGCTGTTAATATGATATCTGCTCTACTGTCAGAGATGGAAAGAGATTCAACAGTGCTACTGTTCTCATTTTTGCCTTGTCTTTCTACTGTAGTCAATGAATAACATGAATGCTCAGGAAAAGCAAATGGAAGTATGTGATGTATGTGGAGCATTTCTTATTGTGGGTGATGCACAGTCCAGGGTGGATGACCACTTAATGGGTAAACAACACATGGGATATGCTAAAATAAAAGCAACAATCGAAGAACTCAAGGTAATCATTTATTCTATGATAACTTAGAAAATGGAACTCAAGTAGTTTTTTGTGACTTTTGTAAAATTTTGATGCACTCATACTTTGAACATTAAAATATTTATCATAGGTATTTTCATCGTTTATATGGCAGTATGGCGATTACTGTGAAACAGGTCTTCTTTTTTGCTAGCATGTTATTTTACCTAAACTAATTTTCATCAATCCAATATATAGCTATATTCACACAATGAGATTGATACCTTGGCTAAATTAAGCATTGTATTGGGTTAAAATGACATGTAGCAAATTTAAACTTTCACAGTATGTATCTCTAAATATGGAAATATAGAATACCATCTGAATATCTGATGCGAGATCAATAAGGCCATACTTTATATTTTTTTCCCTGCTAGAACAAAAATCGCAAAATAGATGTTGAAAGAGAGGAAATGAGACAGAAAGAGCGAGAAGCAAGAGAAACAGAAAGGGCACGCGAAAGAGAAGAGCGGAGGAAGCGCCAAGAAGAGAGGGAGCGGGAAAGGAGGAAGGACCGAGAAAGAATGCGCTCAAGATCGAGAGAGAGGAGACGGTCAAGATCAAGAGATAGAAGGCGCTCAAGGTCAAGAGAGAGGAGACGTCATAGGAGTAGATCTCGTGATAAGAGAAGTCGTAGCAGAGACAGAAGGCACAGTAGAAGTAGGGAAAGGTGTGAAATATTACTAACTTAATCTGTGCATATCTATTAACAATTACTTAGCATTACTGGTTTGTTCTAACCCAAAGTCTCATTTTGCAGGAGCCGACACAGTAGAAGACATTCTAGGAGTCGAGACAGGGACCGTGACAGGGACAGGGACAGGGACAGGGAAAGGGACAGAGATAGAGATAGAGATAGAGATGGAGACAGGCATAGGTCACGTAGTAAATCCAAAAGATCTCGATCAAACAGTGAAGATCGTAAACGTACCAGAGGTGAGACCATCCCCTCAACTCTCCAAAGTGTTCCTCTAGTGTATTCTGAATCCATGATTTTTAGGGTTGTCAAACAACAAAATTCTACAAATCATTTTTGTAACTAATACATTGTCATTGATAATCTTTTTTTATTGACTCACAGGATCAATTTTTGGGTATTTAGAACTTTCTGAAGGCAGCTCAGGCTTAAAATAATGACACTACCCTTGTAACTTATTTGCATAATAAATTTAATAAGAGTTTGTAAGATCAGTGTATTTCACTCCTAGCTTTGTTGCAGTGTGTGTACTCTATAGGAAGGTAACCAAGCAAATAGACTCGCAAAGTTGGGACTTCTTTTTTGTTTTACAAAAAAAAAATACTTGATTGTTCTTTTAGTTCTGTTAGCGTGATCGCAAAAACTAACCTGACCGCTAAAGAAATCCCGACTGGGCGTATCTGTGGGCATTTGACTGTTATTAATTATTCATGAGTGGGTGTATGAAAGTAAACGTGACCTTTTAAAGGTTGATTCGATGGCAGAGATGGATACTTTAACTTTCTAAGTGCGAAGGCGATACTTTCATCCATGTTTACCAAAGACAAGTCATTCAAAATCGCCGGGACCTCAGAAGTGAAAGGTCACGTACATTAACAGCTTCACTCTGATTCGTTGTCAATGCTAGTCAACAGCTTTTAATTACCATAATCACCTGAGTGATTCTGCTCAGTTTTTTCACTCCAGCACAGGGGGTCGCCAGCAGATGCGTCCAGCCGGGATTTCTTTCGCGGTCACGCAAGTTTTCGTGATCAAGCTAAAAATAGAAAATTGACAATTATATTTTTTTTATGTAAAACAAAAATGGAGTCCGGACTTTGCCAGTCTACCAGGCTAAGAACTTGCACAATTCAGTTGGAAACTATTGTTTGGTGTGCATGATATTAGTTTGGTTCCCATCTCGGCAGTTATCATATTGGATTGCACCCTTGTTTATCATGAATCATTAACTGCTAGTCATTGTATTGTCTGATTGTTGTGACAGAGAGAAGTTCAAGCCCAAGAAGAAAAGACAAAAGACTGGATTCTGCAACAGAAGACATGGACATGGTAGAAGAGAGAACAAACAGAAACGAAGGTGACTGATCTTCTGAAAACAGGTGAGTGTTGTATATTAATAATGTGTAGACAGCTACACACTGTTCTGCAGGTAAGTGGACATTTCTTACATCACGTATTACTGTTATTTTACAGCCGTGCCTACAGAGTTCATCTTCAATTTTTTTTTCTGTGTTTTATTTTAAATGTATTCTTCCTCTACAACATTTGTAAGAACTATGTTTTGAACTGACAGAAGAGGCCAAACAAGGTGCATTTTTCTCTGTTATTTCCTGTTAGTAAACAACAGTGCACTTTAGTATGTAATTGTAAAAACCTGTTGAGTAAAGACTCCTAATAAATACTTAAATGTAATTACACAAACCCCCCTCGTATCGTATGATATTTACAACTGATCTTTGTATGTTGTCAAGATCATGTTAGTAAAATGACATGATATTAGGGGGTAATCGTGGAATTAACCTATTTATCATACATGGTTTCATGATCAGTACGTGCTGTGGGAGAAATACGGATAATTTTGGAATAGGTTTCATGATTGCCTTTGGAACTACATTTCCTGTTATATGCATGTATGCTACAAGCGTACTGCAAACACACAGACGTAATGTGTTCTGTTGGTAGAAGTTTATAGTTGATTTAAAACAAAATTTTTTTTAATTATGACTGACATTTGGTAAACTATGTTCGTAACGATTTTAGAAAGTGTTAAACAAAATTACTTGCGATTAATGAAAATGTACATTCCTAATGTGGTACGGAAGTTTGCACTGTTCACTTTTCAACTTCTGCGAACTGCTGTAAATTTGTATTTGACAACTTGTGATTCGTTTGACTGTTGAGCGCCAGCTGTACACAAACATGTACACAAAATTTACAGTTGTTAACCCAATGGTCATAAACAGTGTGAACAACATTGAAGAATGCCGTAGGGGTTAAGTTGTTAATGTACGCAGTGATTACAAATAGTATAATTCAGCCTGCACAGTGAAAATATGCTTTGTGCATACATGATCAGAGTTTACTTTAGGATTGGGGTGGGGGACAGGACAGCACATACCATGTATGATAAATGTACATTCTTTGGTATATTACAATACTCACTGTAAGCTGTCTATTGTTGTGATGATTCATATTTGTTGAAATGTTTGTATGGGGATACCTTTAAAAATATAAGATAACCACTTTTGTGGTAATTTAAATAGAATTGTTTGAGGGGGCAGTGGCATTTTGATGCGTAGTGGACGTCATAAATATCACTCGTGTTTACACTGTGGAACTATTGATTCTTTTGTTTAAAAATGTCACTGTCAAGAGTATGTTGTGATTTTTGACGCACAAATAAGCAGGAAGACATTGGAATAATTGAAATTTGGTGTCAGTGAGAGCAGAGAGTACAACAGCAGGATACACCCCTTGTTACAGGTATTCATTAAGTGATAATATCCGCACAGCATGGGCTCATTTAGATGTTAATGTACACTTTACTCTGATGAAGAAGATGAAACGATTGAAAGTGAATAAAATGACTGATGATCTTTTGTTTTTTTTACTGGTCTGTGTTAGTGTTTGGTTTTTGCTGTTCTATATGTAAAGTATACTTTCAAAGAAGAAGTTTATTTTAAATTTGGTTGTTTTTGATGCATGTATTTTTATTCGTTGTCTAACACTGTTTCTTTTCTCTTGCTTTTTCTTCTGGATAGATCCACGTCTTTTGTGATGTATTCACCGCTTCTGTGAAGCTAGTATTAGACTATACTCTGGTAAATTAACACGGACTACACCACTAATGTCACAGCAATAAGGTGAACGATTGATATTGTGGTATCTTTTTGTCCCCTTTTGTGTTGAAGTAACATTCTGACAATATATCAATCAATATTTATTTTCCTTTTAAGAAAATTTAAAGAATGCAGTTGAACTTAGACGTTAATTTTGTACATGCTCATAAATCCATGTGTTTTTTGTGAGCTTTTTTTTTTCAAAGAATGCCGAATTAGCATGGGTCAGAATAGCTTCCCGTTTTGTACTGTTCCTGTCCTTTTAGTAGAATACATAGATGTTACCACGTTAAAAGGCTTAGAACAAGTAGACAACATAAATAGCATGATTCAAGTAAATATTATGTAAATTGAATATATTCTTTGATTACATTTTACTGCAGTACTTTGGAAATGAGGTCTGTCTGCCATTTTTAGGCGTACTGAGACCCATTATAAAAAATAAATTTGTTGTCACTTCCCAGTTGACAGAATTACTCCACATCTATAAATGGTGTTCATTAATTTTATACATACAGGAAAAAGCTGTAAAAACTCAGTTTTTAGTAGCTTGCAAATTGGCAAATTAGACCTTGTTGCCATAGTAACTGTTGAATTGTGGATATTTCATGGACTAACATGCCATGTCTTCTTAGTAGTTAGAATTCAAAACTTAGAACAGTGATTTGCAGATGGTCCATTTATTGTATGTCTGTTATACTCAGAGGTATGTGCTATCTTATTTCTAATACTTTGTTTTATTATCATGTTAGATGACAATTCCCCCAGTGGATCAATTGTTAGAATTAAAGTTAGTAATTTTTGTGAGTAACTCTCGTGTGATGCGTTTAATTTGTGTAAAAGTTGTGTGGTTCAAGTGTACATACACTTAGTGGTGGAGTGCGAAGCTTCTTACAAGATTGTGCCTGATTGCAGGGTTCTCTCCACGCCGGACGGCCCCTGTCCAGGACTCAGAATTTTTACCAGGACAAAAAGTTGCTGAGTGGCACTATTCTATTTGTTTCTGATAAACACGGGATGTCGGCCATTGTACCATCATTCTATTGTACTTGTTGGTTTTAACACACAATAACACAATCCAAAAATTAACACAGAACAAAACTTTAATGAAACAAGACACCGCTGTTCAAAATCAACGTACACGTGTGACATCGGCCTAATGTGTTATTGTTTTAACCTTCTCCGATTGACATTCTGATGGAAATAGGTCATACACCAAGATAATGGAAAGGAAGACGGTGATAATGAAATAAGATTCACCATTGCAGTTTTAAATTAATTCTGTGTAGGATTTGTTGAGTTGAACAATAACTTGCTCACGTCACCTGCAGAGATGCGTCAAGCTGTCGATTGTTTAATCTACACTTGTACTCCCGACTGTAGTAAGCTTCGTTGATGTTTTTAGTCCCCGTTCGGACGCAGTCCGAAAACGAGGACTTATGTTTTGCCCTGTGTGCGTCTGTCCGTCCGTGCGTCCGTGATCACCTGTATCTCGAACATGCATGGACCGATTAAGTTCAAACTTCACTCATACATCACACATTATATGGGACATATGCACATGCATTTTTTTCATGATCCGATTAACGATAGCCGAATAGCGGCCATTTTAAGGCTGAAAATGCATCAAAATCGCACATTTTCACCATTCCGGACCCGGATCTCAGTTATGCATGGACGGATTTTGTTCAAATTTGGTACATACATTAAACATAATAGGACCTTGATGCACGTCATTTTTTTTTTGGATCAGGTTCGAAATGGCAGACTGACGGCCATTTTGTTTTAAAGAATTCAGTTCTGGATCCGTATCTGAGACATGCTTGGATTGATCGAGTTCAAACTTCACACACACAAGGTACATCATGTCATAAATATGTATGTGCATTTGTTTCATGATTTCATTAACGATAGCCAAATGGCGGCCGCTTTAAGGCCGAAAATGCATTGTAATCGCACATTTTCAACATTCCATACCCGTATCTCAGTTATGCATGGATGGATTTTGTTCAAATTTGGTACATACATTAAACATAATAGGACCTTGATGCACGTCTTTTTTTTTTTCGGATCAAGTTCGAAATGGCCGACTGGCGGCCATTTTGTTAAAGAATTCAGTTCTGGATCCGTATCCAAGACATGTCTGGATTGATCAAGTTCAAACTTCACACACACATGGTACATCATGTCACAAATAGATATGTGCATTTGTTTCATGATCTGCTTAACAATAGCGGAATGATGGCCATTTTAAGGCCGAAAATGCATCAAAATCACGTATTTTCACAATTCCAGAACCGGATCTCAGTCATGCATGGATGGATTTTGTTCAGATTTAGCACAATGTGTTGTACATATGCAGGTGCATTTCGGTCATGATCTGCTTTGAATGTATATGTCACTCAAATATGAACGTAACGGGGACGTGTCATTGACAATGACTTGTTGGTTTCATGACTCGTTCATAAGCTGTAGTCAGCGATGATACAAGGAATATACATTTCCCACTATTAATGTGATTTACCAGCATTTCATTGGAAAAGAAAACAAATTAAATTCTTGCTTCCACTTTAGCCTTAACAGACTACATGCTTTGAAAAAAAAATGGCTACCAGGTCAGAGGTCAATGTTACAAAATATGTATTTTAGATAGATAAAAGGTATATATTTGTTCACTTTTATCAAAACAAATAATTTTACATTAAAATATTTAAAACCAGTCATCTGAAGATGACAGCCCCCATTTGTCAGATGTGATTATAGTTGGCTGTGAATTATAAAGTATGAATCTATATGTATAAAATCAGGTAGGAAGATTAAGTTGAAAATCGAAAGTATGTTACTGAAAGTTAATAGCTAGGACATCTCTATTAAATTTGGTAAAATTTGCATCAATTTTAGGAAAAACTCGCAATTAAATATGGTAATTCAATTTAGTCAATATATCGATACCAAATGAACTATTAGTTCACAAACTTCACAAGATATTAACAAAAATTCAAAATCAATTAAATATTCAAATTAGCTCATTAAGTTGAAAGTCAATATTGCGTAGTACACATTTTTAGTCCCCGTTCGGACGGAGTCCGAAAACGGGGATTTATGTTTTGCCCTGTGTGCGTCCGTCTACGCGTCCGTGATCACCTGTATCTCGAACATGCATGGACCGATTATGTTCAAACTTCACTCATACATCACACATTATATGGGACATATGCACATGCATTTTTTTCATGATCCGATTAACGATAGCCGAATAGCGGCCATTTTAAGGCCGAAAATGCATCAAAATCGCACATTTTCACCATTCCGGACCCGGATCTCAGTTATGCATGGACGGATTTCGTTCAAATTTGGTACATACATTAAACATAATAGGACCTTAATGCACGTCATTTTTTTTTACGGGTCAAGTTCGAAATGGCCGACTGGCGGCCATTTTCTTAAAGAATTCAGTTCTGGATCCGTATCCAAGACATGTCTGGATTGATCAAGTTCAAACTTCACACACATGGTGCATCATGTCACAAATAGATATGTGCATTTGTTTCATGATCCGCTTAACAATAGCTGAATGATGGCCATTTTAAGGCCGAAAATGCATTAAAATCACGTATTTTCACAATTCCGGAACCGGATCTCAGCCATGCATGGATGGATTTTGTTCAGATTTAGCACAATGTGTTGTACATATGCAGGTGCATTTCGGTCATGATCTGCTTTGAATGTATATGTCACTCAAATATGAACGGAACGGGGACGTGTCATTGACAATGACTTGTATATTGATAGATCAAGTAAGTCTATACCAACCTTGGTCTCATTTCACAAGATATCAACAAAAAATCATTAAATATGCAAATGAAATATGTTAATTAAATTGTGAAACACGATGTTGCATAGCATATATCATGTATTGACAGATCAAGTAAGTCTATACCAATTTTGGTCTCATTTGGACTATTCACAAGATATCAACAAAAATTGAAAATGTATTAAATATGCAAATGAGCTCATTAATTAAATTGAAACTCAATATTGCATAGCATATATCTTGTATTGACAAATCAAGTCTCTACCAAGTTTGGTCCGATTTGAACTATTAGTTCACAAGATATTAACAAGAATTCAAATTAATAATTAAATGATGAGCTCATTTATTGATTCCTTGAAAAAATAAATCAATGTGCATCTGCACCAGTGGTCGCTCTGTCTTTGTACCAAGTCTCGGCAAAATTGTTCCAGGCATCTCCGAGAAATGGACAAGCCCAAAAAACTGGATTTTACAGAATTTTGATATTCAAAATAGCTGCCTGGCAGCCATATTTTATCAAATCAGGAAATAAATCCATGGGAATATGTATACCTCACTGTGTCCTTTGTATCAGTCGAGGCATCTCTGAGAAATATCAGTGGACAGACAAAAGCCATGATTAACAATCAAATTTGATCATTTCAAAAAAGTAAAACATCTGTGTATGGGTGGTCCCTTTGTCTTTGTAACGGTCAAGCCATCTCTGAGAAATGGCAATGGACACACAAGGACCGAATTTGACTGAATTTTGGCATTAAAAATTACCGCCAGTTGGCCATATTTTATTAAATCAGAAAATAAATTGACGTGCACATGTATGTATGGCTGACCACTATGTCTTTGTACCAAGTTTCAAAAAATATCGGTCCAGCCATTTCTAAGAAATCATTCCGGACAGACTGATGAAGGTGAAACTACAAGCCCCCTCCCGGACTTTGTCCAGGTGGGGGGCTAATAAAAGTTAAAGTAATTAAATTGTAACTAATAAGATGGCAAAATGAATATTTTTTAGCTCATGAATATTAATCAGGCTGGTGAGAACCCTGTGCTTAATTGGCAACCTAACACTAAAGTTAGACCAATCAGAAAGCAGATTGTTTGAGTTTTTTTTCGACTATCAAATTCTGCCTTGTATTTTGACTCAACTGCAGTGATGTGACACAAGCAAACGATTGTGTTCTGTCTTCAATGAAGTGGAAATAACATACCCTCACATAGAAAAACGATCAATATTTGCATTAGGGAGCAAGGTATACAAGTTCATTAACACAAATACATTACACAGCATGGTCAAATCAGTCAGATGTATAAATGGTCCAGAGGTATATAACCATGAGGTGATGTCTGGTGTTTTCAAAAGAGCGAGCACATCTTGTTCCACATGTGGAATCGCCGTACACCAATTAGTCACATTCAAGTAGTTGAAAAGATATTCGGATCAATAAATGATTTGCATTGTAATATTATACTTGCGCATACATGTCATGTGAAATAAAGTAGTTCTATGCATATGATGGCAAACAGGTGTACGCAACATGTTTATCATAACCACCTTGTTGGCGAGAGCTTCACTAATGAAATGATAGCTTGTGATCTTTAATGTTACTATGCATGTTACAATATTCCTCGTAAGTCACGGCATGCAGTGATTTTGTAGTGCATCTTGCCTTGTTAGGAAATTAAAATTCTATATATGAAACGATTAGGCTGCATTTCCAAGAAGTTTTGAAAACTAAGTTCATAGTGTGAAAGTTCCAATAATTTTCACCATTTTACTCGGTTCTAAGCGTCCCACACCAATCTGTTGAATTGGAAAAATGTATAAGGTTACTGTGAGGATACCATGTGGACCTGGACAGCATGTGGTCGATACTGTTCTTTGTGCATACTTTGTGGTATCTTCATAAATAACCTTCAACGATAGCGTACCTATTTTATTGGTCTGTTCAATGGTAGCGAGTTCCACAGTTGACGTGCATCATGAGAAAGCACCAAAACCACCCCATTCAATACTCGTTTGTACGTACAGATAAGTTATCGACAGATCAAAGAGCACAACCAACTGTGGTTTGAATGAGTTCCTAAATATAACATGGGGTGGTTTTGTGGGAATAATTTTTGTTAAATCCTATAATGAACTGGCAACCAATGAAGATACTGTTGGGCCTGGTTTTCCATACATGTGCAGACTTTCTGGAATGTTCCATGATTCTCACAGCTGTATTTTGAGTACCATGTAGATGGTTAAGGCCTATTTCCAGAAAAATAGTCTGGTTCAAAATTTTCCATAAAATTTCCATAAAAAAAAAAGTTGGCCAAATCCCTATTTTTTGCTTTGTTTGCCTAGCAATCGATAGCTAGTCGTATGATAAAGGTACAGCTTTGATTCAAAATGGTGCTAAATCATGTTGTGTTGTGTGTTAAATTCCCGATTTACAAGCTGCAATATGAATAGTAAACTAATCGCATAAGACTATTGCAGAGCATCTGTGTTCAGAGTTTCATTGAGATCCATTTGGTTCTTGAGATACCGCTGAAAAATGGGTAATTATTTCGCATACTAGCACGGATTTCAACCCTCATCTTATTACTTCTATGGATTTCCCCAGAGAACCCCTGTACCAAGTGGAACCATCAGTGGAACAGACTGAGGATAGCTAGTCGTATGATAAAGGTACAGTTTTGATTCAAAATGGTGCCCATTTGTGCATTTCACACATGTCAAAACTCGAAGAATGCTTAGAAAGAACTCTTGTGTGCTGAGGCATATTACCGGTAATAAGTAATTTGAGATTATCCTTTCAAACGAGAAGCTTGACATCTAATATTTATTTATTTGAGATGCGCAACATGAAAACAGTGTGATCCACATTATTGAAGTTTATATTTTAATACAGATTGAGAAAATAAATTTAATTTTAGATCTGAGGTTTTGAGTCTAATTTATTCCAGAGCACATCAACCCCAATTTAAATCTGAATTTTTGGGGATACCAGAAATTGGCTGATAATATACTGTACATGTTTTTCGACATACAACAAATCACATCTATGGATTACCCCAAAGCAATTTGTTCATAATACATATTATGCAAATTAGGTAATCGGTATGCTTTAGTATAATTGAAATGTAGAAAATTGGGTGATTATTATGCATTAAAACTAATTAGGTCTGTGCATAGACCCTCTACTGGAGGGTCTATGGTCTGAGTGATGTTTAATTATCATACAGGCATCGGCTTGACCTAAAGCCTCCATCTGCAAAGTTCCATCAGTCGAACAAACTGTTAAAAAAATGGTGAATCATGCAAATTAGGTAATTAATATGCACAGATTACAACCCAAAACTAATCAAATCTGCACATTAGTCCAAAGCATCAATGTACTAAGTTTCATCAAAAGTGGTTCTTTAGATATCAGTGGAACAGACACTCCAACTGCAAAGATTCTCATTGTGTTCCATTGTGGAGTTGATTCTACCCGTAAGAACCGTTAACCCTCAACCTCAAGTCAAGATCAACAACCACTAATCTACCAGTTTTATCAGTCGATAGACTTGACAAGTTTATGGGATTTTTTCAGTAGTTGTACTAATGCTGTCATGGCTTAAACAAGTAGCCTCTCAGCTGAGATAGCTCTGTTTGCAGTGCACAATTAAAGATATCACAAAATGAACAAATCTGAGAGAGGTCCACCTGTAGTATCTTTATGTATTATATCAAATCAGACTGTTTTTAACAAGAAGTCAAAAATATTATATTCATCAAAATTAGAGAATTGAAGATATCATCATAAAATAAACAAATCTAAGTGGGGTTTACTCAAGGTACATGTACACCAAGTATCAAAGCAAGCAGGCGTGTAGTTTTTAACAAGAAGTCGAAAATATCACTTTTTACCGAAAATGACAAAAATATTCATCAGAATTAAAGATATCATCACGAAATAAACAGATCTGAGAGAGAAGATAATATTTGGTAATCGTAGTCCTAAATAACTAATAAAAATAGCTAGACGTTTCGAGCAATGGCTCTTTATCGATAGCATAGAAGAAAGTGTAATAATGTATAGGTAGAACATAGGAACATAAGAACGCGCATGAACTATAAGTTAGAATCACAAAAAATTCCACAATAGAACAAATAACGCACCTTAGGTAGTGAGCTCAACAAATGAGTTGAACTGTTTGTTAATACCATGGGGTTCTTTAGTTCCAAGGCGGAATATAGTTTCTTCCTCGACACGCCTGAGCTGATTTTCGTTGCCATTGACAACACATACACCAGAAAAAGACATATCTGTAATATTATGTCCACTAGAATTAAAATGAAGTGAAACCGGATAATAATGATTTTTCTGTCTAGTTTGCCGTAGATGCTCAGCAAACCAATCACTCAGTCGACGAATGTAAAGTTTCCCGCATTTAATACATGAAATGCAATATACAACATTCATAGTGATACAACTGAACGGATATTTGACCGCAACATCTCCCTTGGGACCAAATATACGATTAGAGTCTGTAATAAAAGGACAAGTATTACACGGGACAGAACCATATTTCTCAGGGTCTCCCCTTTCACCCGTATGCACCAATAACCTCCTTAAATTAGTGTCACGGCGCCAGGCAGTAGTAGGCATTAGTGGAAACGTAGAACTTGTCTGCTCGCTGGTCTGTAAAATGTGAAAATGTTTGTACATAATGTTTCTAATCCTGACATTTAAAGGATGGTACGTAAGTGCCAAAATTACACGATCCTGATTGTCACGGGAAACCGTAGATCCAATACAATCCGTTCTTGAGCAATGATGTCACTGGGAAAGCATTGGCCAAGGTTGTGTCAATACACAACCTTGGCCAATGCTTTCCCAGTGACATCATTGCTCGTCTAGCTATTTGTGTTGGCCTGAAACCTCTGCAAAGTGATCAAGGTAAATTCATTCATATTGGGTGGGTTGAATTGGTTGTTTTGGTATTAACAAACAGTTCAACTCATTTGTTGAGCTCACTACCTAAGGCACGTTATTTGTTCTATTGTGGAATTTTTTGTGATTCTAACTTATAGTTCATGCGCGTTCTTACGTTCCTATGTTCTACCTGTACGTTATTACACTTGCTTCTATGCTATCGATAAAGCGCCATTGCTCGAAACTTCTAGCTATTTTTAATAGTTATTTCGGACTACGATTACCAAATATTATCTTCTATATATCATATTTATCAGTCCGAGCAGCGTTTATTTATTTATAAACTACTATTAAGATCTGAGAGAGGTCTACATATACACCATGTATTAAAGCAATAAGAATTGTAATTTTCAAGAAGAAGTCGAAAAAGTTGACACCAGACAATCACTCATATGATAAGCTCTGCTCGACAAAGTCGACACCGGAACTGAAAAATACTACAATGGAAAGGGAAATGGATGCAAACACACAACGACATTGAACCTGAAAATTTATTTGTACCTTTACACTTTTGGACAAATTCAAAATGGCATGACATCAACCATAAACACAGTTTTGCATTTACACTAAAATACCACTGCCATAATATACATGTACTAAGCTACAGTACAAAAGAATTCCCACAAATTAGTCGTGCTTCCCCTCCCAATATACATAACTCTGTCACTGCTTGCACCCCCTCCTACCCTTTATGAGAATGTACAAGGTTGCAGTAGTTTCTTGAAACACAATTGCTTGAAAGTGATGGATTGTTTTCCATCATAAAGACTTTAAAATTCAGTCAGACTTGTGATAAAAGCAATAAAAGCGATTGACAAAAAAAACATGAAATTTTGACGCATTTTTATATATCATCTAAAAAGAAATCACTGATATTCTAAGGAGTAATCATGGAACATCGTGAGTCATAGGTGGAAATTCATTGTCGTCATCTAGTTTGAGCATGTCCTGTGTTGGCGTGTTCTCGCGTGCAGCCACCAGAAGATCAGCTGTTGCACATGTGCCTTCATCAAGACCTTCAGTGTAATCTAAAAAGTAAGAAATCTTTGATGAAATAACTGTATTGTGTTGGCCTGAAACCTCTGCAAAGTGATCGAGGTAAATTCATTCATATTGGGTGGGTTGAATTGTTGTGCAAGGCTTGGATTGTGACATGAACTTTCATTGATGTGCAAGAACACATACATAACTGCATAACTATTGCAACCACAAACCCATTCTAAACCAAGAGATTTCTATTGGCTGATGAAATAACATTTTCTAATATTTCATTGATGCCCATGTGATCTGAAGCCATTCATGTGATTGACTCAACTCACACATGTTATAATAAGGGCTAGATGTCATTGAACACTGCATTGTAATTGGCTGGTTCAACTACCATTGAAATTTATAAATATTTATAGTAAAAAAAATGTGTGAATATGTTCATACTAAGTTTAAATCATGTTTTTCAGGACGAAAATGGCCACAAGTATGGGAGGTCAAATGTTATTCAATCAATATGAGTACGGTACTAACAAAATCTAATGACAAAATCTGAGAAATCTGAATGAACGACACCCAAACCATGATATGGAATGATATTTAGCACAAATACCTTCTACAACATTTCTTTCTGTTGTACCTTCTGTCCTATTTCCAGAGGCAGCAGCTGCTGCAAATGTTGGTGGTCCTCCAGGTTTAGTAAATGTCTTATCAGTTTCTCTAACTTCACAACTCATAT
The DNA here is from genome assembly GCF_978046115.1 of Saccoglossus kowalevskii. Lineage (NCBI taxonomy): Eukaryota > Metazoa > Hemichordata > Enteropneusta > Harrimaniidae > Saccoglossus > Saccoglossus kowalevskii. Next base: position 29,837,030 of record NC_140648.1, on the reverse strand, counting down.
CACCAATCAACCTAGAAGGCAGTATATGTTGTTTACATTGCATATCGGTAATCAGTTTGGGTGCTCTGCAGTGATTGAAATATTTGATGGTCTGAATATGCACTCTAAGATCATACCTATAGCTGTATTGGGGTCTTTGGATTATTATGTGATGGTTAGAATTTACGGGAATTATGTATCAAACATTCAATTTCAGCTACCCAGACAATTGTTGAATTTCCTTCACTAACACTATTTTTATATTTTCAAATATGTGCTAAACACTTTTGTCCCACAATTCACAAAGATTCACCTGACTGTGTTTCTTTGGTCCTCAGTATTTCAAACAAGCAGCCTATCGGCTGAGATAGCTCCGCTGTTAGCAATGCACATTTCAATTAAAGAACTGAAGACATCATTAGAAAATGAACAATATGAATAGTATCAAAGCAATCGGACTTACAGTTTTTAACAAGAAGTCGAAAATATCACTTTTTACCAAAAATTACAAAAATATTCACCAAAATAAATTAATTAGAGAATTGAAGATATCATCACAAAACGAACAAATCTGAGAGAGGTCCACATGTAGTACCTATATATGTAATATCAAAGCAATCGGACTTACAGTTTTCAACAAGAAGTCGAAAATATCACTTTTTACCAAAAATGACAAAAATATTCACCAAAATTAGAGAATTGAAGATATCATCACAAAATGAACAAATCTGAGAGAGGTCCACATGTAGTACCTATATATGTAATATCAAAGCAATTGGACTTGCGGTTTTTAACAAGAAGTCAAAAATATCACTTTTTACCAAAAATGACAAAAATATTCACCAAAATTAGAGAATTGAAGATATCATCACGAAATAAACAAATCTGAGAGAGGTCCACATGTAGTACCTATATATGTAGTATCAAAGCAATTGGACTTGCGGTTTTTAACAAGAAGTCGAAAATATCACTTTTCACCAAAAATGACAAAAATATTCACCAAAATTAGAGAATTAAAGATATCATTACAAAATGAACAAATCTGAGAGAGGTCCACATGTAGTACCTATATATGTAATATCAAAGCATTTGCACTTGCGGTTTTTAACAAGAAGTCGAAAATATCAGTTTTTACCAAAAATGACAAAAATATTCACCAAAATTAGAGAATTAAAGATATCATTACAAAATGAACAAAACTGAGAGAGGTCCACATGTAGTACCTATATATGTAATATCAAAGCAATTGCACTTGCGGTTTTTAACAAGAAGTCGAAAATATCAGTTTTTACCAAAAATGACAAAAATATTCACCAAAATTAGAGAATTGAAGATATCATCACGAAATGAACAAATCTGAGAGAGGTCCACATGTAGTACCTATATATGTAGTATCAAAGCAATTGCACTTGCGGTTTTTAACAAGAAGTCGAAAATATCAGTTTTTACCAAAAATGACAAAAATATTCACCAAAATTAGAGAATTAAAGATATCAACATGAAATGAACAAACCTAAGAGAGGTCTACCCAAGGTACATATACACCAAGTATCAAAGCATTTAGGCTTGTAGTTTTCAAGAAGAAGTCGAAAAAGTAAAACATTGACACGGACGACGAACGACGACGGACAATCACTCATATGATAAGCTCCGCTCGACAAAGTCGACAGCGGAGCTAAAAAGGGCAAACAAATTCCTGAATATTTCCCACTATTTGTATATACTATTGAATACTATCACATATAATCCTGAGATCCCAACAAAGCTGTCGGAGTGATTTTGAAATGTAACTTTGAAAGGTGTTTGTTCAATGTACATGTAAGCATACCAGGCACACATTCATCATGTAATATCATGTCGACAAATTATTGAAATGGAAAATTTATCATTATATAATGATAACTTGGATGATGAAAATTTTGTCAGATTCCTCCTTAAAATTTATTTGTGTTACAATTTCATATTTAGGTTGACATCGTTCTTGGGTTCTACCTTAAAGTTTGTATTAAAGTGTCTTCTATATTATAAGAAAAGCCCTTGACACATGAAGTCAGTTGGAAAGACACATGGTTTCTGCCGAATTGAACAGACGTTGAACTGAGAATTGCAGTCATCTTTGAAAGATGTCTAAATGCACATACACTATAGGCTAAAATCCACAAGATGCATGGTTATATTTTATTTTCTGATGTGAAGATGACAAGCGAGAATATAGTATGGAGGGGAATAAATGTACATACCTATGTTGTTTGAGTAGTGTACAGTCACCACCTTCTGCTGGATCTAAATTATAGATATAGAGGTAACCATCTTGTGACGCTACCAACACACGGGGCAATTTCTGTATCCTGCCAGAGACAATGAAATGCAATCAATACAATGTGCACAGATGCTCATCTTCAATTAAGGCTATACCAAAACTTGTTATTGTACAACTGAATTCTTCCTGTTTAATAGTGGAAGTAGCTCCACTCCTTGAATTCCATGGAATAACACCATACTCATAATTGTAAAATAAAATTTCAAGATTACAAAACAAACTGCTGACAAACAATTCATTAGTAAAAAAATAAATTATGATAAGTATACTACAACACATGATTGAATCGGGAGCGAAAGATATACCAAGGTGTACGATATGCATTATATCAATCTAGTTAAACAAATCTAGTAATGAAAATTAATTAATATACTTGATCTTTAAACAATCTAGCATACAATATTTGGGTTCGTGTGCACTTCTGTGACAGACAATAGAGCATGTATACGAACGGCTTTAATGCCACCTTTAACGGCCCAATTCACTTGCCCTGGGCAAGTGTGAATTGGAGGTGTGACTATGCTAATGAGTGTTGTTAATCACTTGCATAGCCTATGACGCACCCTGTTTCAGCGGTCCAACATCACGTGACTTTGATTGACAGTAGTTAATTATTCCAGATTAGTAGCGTGTCCCTTTCCCCGGTTTGAGTTTTTGACTTTTATCCGCCAAAATCTCAGCTCGTACACTATTTATTGTCATAAATACTACATACAGTCACTGCTGTGATATTCATAGTCACATGCATCCACTTTGGCATGACATAATCGACCTGTAAGTTCGAGAAAACGCGCTATTACCGGGGCTTGGCTGGAGCTGTTTACTACAGCGTGACAAGCAAGGAAATAATCCCTATTGTTTAGGACCGTATTTATAGTATACCTGGGCCTTTAAGTAGAGAATCATAGATTTCATGAAATTAACAAATCTCAAAAAGAATGACCATGATTTGATTATCACCTAATATTACTTGGTTGAGAACTGGTTAAGAGTGATGGCATGTGCTAGTATCAAACTGAAGGTGAGTGAATAATACAGCCCATAACGCCAAAAGTTATCAACCAGGTCTACGAATATGAGTGACATCAGAAAATAACCTTTTTATCACGTGACCAACTGGTTGAGTATCAAAATTGTATTTTTACAGAATTATGCTAATATGAATCATATGCAAATTAGGCATGATGTCCAAATGCATCAGTACACACGCATTCACAGTTACGACTGACAATTGAAAATCTGCAGAAATATACTGTAAAATACTTTATTTTTTTTGGAACTTTTATTCTTAACTATTTTCGCTAAAGGGGAAAATAAAATCCAACTAATATGCTTTTTTGCCCATAGCTTACATTCAACTCATCAAAAATCAGTGAAAATAACATTCATACAAAGGTTTCTTCAGCGAAAATTCCAGCTAAAATAAAGTATTTTACAGTAACCCATTCATCACTATTTTAAATTACAGTTGGTATTACCGGAGACAGGAAATAATGAGTATACGTATATAATAAAACAAAATCACATATATATTTACATTGCAAGGACACACAAAATACCACATATACTTACGTTGCAAGAGCGCATATATTCTTGAGTCCAGCAAAGGGTAATTTGACTATCGCAAAGGCTCTACCTTGATTGAAGACATCAGTCACCTGTGACGGCAGATAACTAGCTGATGACATTAAAGCTTTGCTGACATAACCCATCCAACTTGCTGGTTCCTCATTAGGTCTGAAAAATAAAACAAGTAAAATGTATGTGTCTCAGGGATTGAAGTGAAGATCATAAATCAGGTCGTTTGTTTCGCCGGTAAGTGAAAGAAAACTACAAGGGGGGCTATTGAGTAGGGCAAAAGTTACAAACTTATGATGAAAATAGACAGTAAAATTTCAGAATTTTAGTTAAGATCTTGCACAATATTTTATACACAAATCAAAAACTACATGAAATTAATCTACAAAAATATTCCACTTTACTATGTACACACTGCCATGAGCAACCGAAACGTATTTTATGATTCTTATTACACAGAGTCCCTCTGGAAAGATATTCTGTTCTGGTGGGGTAATTCACTCAAAAAACAGACACCACCAAGTAGATTGTGCAGGATAATTTCTGATCCAAATGAAACATTATCCCATAATTATTTTATTTGTTTGCTTGTAAGAAGACACATATATTTCTGTAAAATGAAAGAGAAAAAGCCAAATTTTGTAAACGAATTCATGAGTGTGAAAATTACATTGCAAAAGAAGCTAAGACAAGTAAGATGGTATTGCACCTTAAGAAGTGTGCCCTATACTGCTATATCTGAAATAACTTTATTGTAAAACAACTATACAGATATAATTCAGAATACTAAGTACCAAATAAAAAATACCATCTAAATATATTAGTACCAAGCTACAGTGGAGTACACAGTGTTATTATTTAATTGAAGAGTAAACAGGTTTATAATAGTGTGTTTGTATTATGTTTACACATAGCTCCTTAGTGCAGGCCAAGAGGTCATATACCTTAGCACGTACTGAGAAAACATGCATGAACACTTAGCACGTCTAAGAAATGCCAAGTACGGATTAAATTTGGACTGTCCCAATCCAGATCCTTATCATGGGCTGATTAAGTGTGTGAATGTTTATTTGGAAGATTTACTATTATATTCATAACTATTCATTTCGATGTCATTTCTGACATGACAATCATCCCAAGCACATCTAGAGATATTGTTCTTGAGGAAAAATGAACAATGTTGAGACTACTACTATTACTTTTTGTTGCGACTACAAACTACACTTTCTAAATTTGTTTTAGTATTGTTTTATAAACATACAACTAATATGTATACCTGCCTGATTACTCTACTGAGTAATCTTAATAGAAATGACGTTTTGTATATTCTTAACAAGTTTGGGCATTCATTAGCCCATACTAACGACTGTCTCCCGTGGATGAACACAATTTATCAAGTCTGATATGCAAACATATGAGATTAGCTTAAATCTTAGCCCGTACTTCATATAGCGTGAACCCTACTAGTACTATGTGTCCTCTCATTTTTTTAAAGTTAGTCAACTACTGTTTTTTTAAGACGTGAATCTATTTTTATACACAATGTAGTAACATGGTGGTAGACACATCAGAAAAAATGAGGCTGAAATGTACATGCTGGTACACCAACGACTGTTTGCCATGCCATGACATTGCCAGTATACTTACTTGTCCCTTGGAGTCTCCAATTTAAATATATGTACTGTCTCTGTATTGCTTGAAGCTGATAGGAACACGGAATCAGCGCTAAAAGCTAAAGAACTAATACTAACACATCTGAAAAATGAGAAAAACAAATTTAATTAGAGCAATTATATCTTATCTTACTAGACTGAAAGCTCATAATAGGCGAAAAGCTCATAATAGGTTTATTTTTAGTGGATTTTATGTTGCAAGGATATATATTATATTCAAAAATGAACATCCAGTTACCTTGACCTCTTTTTTTTTTTATAGTTATAAACAAAACACAAACTAAAAACAATTTAATGTCCATTTTTGAGTACCGATAGTTCTAACATATGTTGTTTTTATTTATTCAGTATTCAAAAAGGAGGTCACTATTCAGTTTTAATGACAATTTAAGCTGGGCAATAATTTCCACTTCACTTCATGAGTTTTACTGAAAACTGTCCTCCATTTTGGTAACCATTGGTTTAATATTCACTTTGTTTTAATTTATCGCAATTACGGAAATGAAGTAAAATAAAAACCCAGCTAAAAATGAATCCCTATACAGTATTTCAGATTGAGGTTATGTGTAGTACAGAACATAATGGAAACCACTTCATTTTTACAAGACAATAAGTTTTGAGAGTCAGGTAAACCACCAAATTTTGAAGCAGTGAAAGTTTTATCACAGACCTTAGCCAATAGAGTTATCTTAATATCTCAATGAAACCATAGACTTTAGAATAGGCAGCAAGTCAGCACATTTAAGAAAATTGGTGTCAAGGTATCACATCATGAATATTGATAGCAGTGACACTCAGGGAACAGGGGTGCAGCGCCCTCATGCCATGGCCATGCGCCCCTTACCCTGGGGAGCAGATCCTCTGGCAAACATAAAATTCTGATTGATCAAGGATCACATGTAGCCACAGTCTTCAACTGTGACCTGTCTGATAGTAATTTTGGCCTCAAGGACAAGGAAGCCATAGAATGCACCATTTTAACTAAGAATTATCAAAAACTCCACACCCTGGTAGGGTGAACCCTATCTCCCCACTTGGTGGCGCCGCTGAATTGCAGTGCTCCCTCTTGCAGTTTTTTTCTAGAAAAACCCCTGGTGATACTTGAACAGCTTACATTCATCAGTCATTTTGAATAAAAACAATTTACAAATGTATGTACAGATGTATCCTAAGTAGTATTACATGTATGTATGTTCAAAGTAAAGCTGGTAAAGGCATGTTACCGGTAGATACATATCTCCGAAAAAAATCTGCCGTTTTGAATCTGACAGTCTATATATGTACCAAGTTTAAACAAAAACAGTCACAAAAAAACACATCAAGAATCAAGAGGTGAAGCTTGATTACCTTTTCATTCCTCTTCTAAATTCAAATAATTTTTGTCCTTCTGGAATGCAGAAAACTCTGATTACTGTACCCTATTTGAAACAAAACATAGTGAACATCTTATTTCCATATACAATTGTGCCAACATGCTGTAATTTCCTTTACTTTTTTAGTCAGGAATTTTTTTTTTTACAGCAATAAGCTTTGCTTTGGGATCTTGAACACCTTGTATGTCAAAATCAACTTTTTGTTACCTTTCACAAAAATAAAACTGCATGAATATATTTACATTTTTTTGAAATTTTTGCTAAAAACATATACATGTAGTTCAAGAAACAATATATTCATTTTTGCCAAAATTAAAACATTTAAAAATTAAAAACATATAGTTCAAAAAACAATATATTCATTTCTGCCAAAATTATTAAAGTAATTATAAACAAGCAGCCTGTCGGCTGAGATAGCTCCGCTGTTAGCAATGCACATGGCAATTAAAGAACAGAAGATATCATTGGAAAATGAACAAATCTGAGAGAGGTCCAAATGTACCAAAAATTACAAAAATATTCATCAAAATTAGAGAATTAAAGATATCATCATGAATCAACAAATCTGAGAGAGGTCCACGTGTAGTACCTATATATGTAATATCAAAGCAATTGGACTTGAGGTTTTTAACAAGAAGTTGAAAATATCACTTTTTACCAAAAATTACAAAAATATTCACCAAAATTAGAGAATTGAAGATATCATTATGAAATGAACAAATCTGAGAGAGGTCCACATGTAGTACCTATATATGTAATATCAAAGCAATTGGACTTGCGATTTTCAACAAGAAGTCGAAAGTATCACTTTTTACCAAAAATATTCACCAAAATTAGAGAATTAATGATATCATTACAAAATGAACAAATCTGAGAGAGGTCCACATGTAGTACCTATATATGTAATATCAAAGCAATTGGACTTGCGGTTTTTAACAAGAAGTTGAAAATATCACTTTTTACCAAAAATGACAAAAATATTCACCAAAATTAGAGAATTAAAGATATCATTATGAAATGAACAAATCTGAGAGAGGTCCACATGTAGTAAATATATATGTAATATCAAAGCAATTGGACTTGCGGTTTTCAACAAGAAGTCGAAAGTATCACTTTTTACCAAAAATATTCACCAAAATTAGAGAATTAATGATATCATTACAAAATGAACAAATCTGAGAGAGGTCCACATGTAGTACCTATATATGTAATTATCAAAGCAATTGGACTTGCGGTTTTTAGCAAGAAGTTGAAAATATCACTTTTTACCAAAAATGACAAAAATATTCACCAAAATTAGAGAATTGCAGATATCTTCATGAAATGAACAAATCTGAGAGAGGTCTACCCAAGGTACATATACACCAAGTATCAAAGCATTCAGGCTTGTAGTTTTCAAGAAGAAGTCGAAAAAGTAAAACATTGACACGCACGACAACGGACAATCACTCATACGATAAGCTCCGCTCGACAGTCGACAGCGGAGCTAAAAAGTACATAAAACTGTGAAATATCTTACACAAATTAAAAAATTCTGGCAGGAACAAAAATAGCATTCAAAGGGTTGAGACAGCATTATGAAATTTCATTCTCATGAATTTCGTCATATCACAAAACTTTAGACAGTTTAGAGTGTTGCATGTAGATTTACAAAACAGTGGAATATACATGTAGTTACAACAAGTCTCAGAAGTATATGGGAGCAAGTTAGATAACTAGCTCACTAATTCGACAATCAATTTACTTATGACTAAAGCAGATGACCTACAATTTGAATATTACTTTTCATTCTGTCACTATCAAATGCTAGTCATTTATAAAAAACAATATTTTAAATAAGTTTATGAGGTTTTATACAACTGAAGAGTATGCAAAATTGATTGAGTTAGTCAAATCTGCTTGGTCAAAACCAAAATTATCAGCGATTTAGTGAGCAAGTTTGCTGCACCAATACTTCTCACACTTGCTGTAAATACTGACAGGGGTATACAGACATTATATAAGTGACGTACGTAAACCTAAAATTATAAACATACCTTTTCAGAAGCTGTAGCAAGTTTAGTGGCAGTGGGATTAAACATCAAAGCCGCTAGAGGACTATCATGGGCAGGAATCATATTGACTGCTCGTAAATTCACAGAGTCGAATATCTGGACTTCACCAATTTGACTGCTACCCGGATACGCCAGATAGCAATTGTCATTGTTAATTGACAATGCACATAGTCCAATCGGATTGGGTGGTGTATCGCGTATCGTATGTAGAACTTTCATGTCTCGTATGTTGTGTATGTAAAGACTTTCCTCCAATGCCACAATCAATCTCTGTAAGCGGAAACAGTTTAGAAATTCAAGTGCTACTGTCCTTGTGCAGTGCACTTTCAAATATTATATATATTTATTTTACATGCATAGTATGGTATACATCGCATGGGAACACAATGTGGCACTTTAAACTACTAAATGTACACAAATTTGAAGTTACTGTAAATCGCTTTACTTTTTTCGAGAGATCAACGTTTGTGACACACACAAAGAAAGGCAATGATTTTGTAGCAGTGAACATTTCTTTAGTATCCATAAAACATCAAGTCACAGTCACTAACAAGAAATTTTGTCCCCATGAATCATATCACGAAAATTAAATGACACATAAAGTTATAGTTTGCATGCTTTACAAATGTTTAAAATACAATCAGTTAAAAATGGAGCCAAGAGAGATTTTAAAGACTAAGGTAATTATACATGAGAAATTACAACATATCACAATATGATAGTAACAACAACTTCTAACATTACCATAAAATACTTTAAATTATTAGATACATTAATTTCCTATAAACAGCACAATTCTAATTTATCTTTAAGTTTTTATAATATTTTTATACTTTTAAATTTAGGGCAAATGTAACTTCCACAACGGCTGAGAGGAAGGGTAAGCAGATACTGCCAGTACTCTGAGAAAATAACCACCTTTTAAAAACGTTACCAATAAAAAATTAAACATCAATTTATGGAAGATGATTTCAAATTTTCCATTGTATCTTCTCCCTGTTTGTCAAGAGTGGTATTTGGCTAAGAAAACTATGAAGTATTAACTAGTCAATGACCAGCTAGATTCTGCATAGGTACTATGACAAATGGGAGATCACCTTGCTATGAATGAGGACAGTATTTTATATCAGATATGGCATTTTACTTACCAATCGGTTGAGTCGAACTGCCAATATAGTGTTGGGATAGCTGTAGTTGCATATCTCTGTTCCTTTCTTGAAGTGACATACTTTCAATTTTCTAGGTGATGACAGACTTACCATAGCAACTAAACTACTGGAGAATAACCGTTCCACAATGCAAATGTCTTCTGTTTCTAGATAAAAAAAGAACAATAATTATACAGAATCAGGAAGAAAAAACAACCACTGAACGCGATCGAAGAACACTATTCGAATAAATAGACCCTTGACAACAAAGGTGAAAATTATGCATGTATAGTATTTTTTTTAAAAAAAACAAGAAAAATACATAATAGTGCAAAATAACAGAAAACTGATTAAAACAACGGAACAATTTAAACTCAGCTGGGATAAATTAGTCATCGAGAAAGGATGACATACAAAACTTAAAATCCCTGTAGAAGACAGACTATGTAAACATTACACACAGTATAAAAAATGACATTTAATGCAGTGTAAATTTCACACTCGGCAAAAAAATATTATCTTCAATACTATAAATATCATTAGTACAAATTTGTAAAAATAACTAAAGAATTTACTTGAGCAAAATTGAAAGAGACATTATCATTGCAATCCTTGCATATCAAAATACAGGTAGATAGTAGTAATAAATTAACACAGTTGAGTTATGCAAAGTTTTAAACTATTTTCATTTGATTTTAAAAATTAGAAATGTCACACGTGCTGTATGGTTGTAATAAAGTTCTCAATCTTACTTGTATATTATTTACTATCAAGCATATAAACTACATGTACGTAGAAAGACCGCTTTAATTTTACACAAAAACTTGTTGTGAGTCTGGGATCATCAATTTTATTTTCATCCCTAAGGTAGTTGGTTAGCATTGAAACTTAGCTCGGTATTGCCAAATTTCCTTGACATCTACCTATTACATTATACTGCTGCTCACAAACTTCAGATGAAAAAATCTGGTCATCAAACTAATTTTCTCACAAAAAATGAGAATTTTCGAGTATTTACCTTTGGTTTTATAATAAAAAGACTTTGTCATAACTCAAAATTATCAAACTAAAAAAGCTCCTAGATATTAAAATTAAACAATCTACAGTAATAATATGCAATATCAATGATTAAAATTATGTTAATTAAAAAAATAATACCATAAATAGGACTAGTTTATTTTATGATACTGTGGAAGGATTTATTTTTACTGCTATTTAATTTCACTTTTTCAATATTTGATCACACTCACTGGGTTTTAAATGCTTATTGATTTCCAATGAATCAATAAGTTGTATTTGCAATTTTCTGTGTTCACATGGATTAATAAATTCACAAATACAAATGATTTCACATATATGCATCAGCTGAATGAAAATAACGAAATTAAAATCCAGTGAATAATTAATGAGTCTGCCGTATATAGGACAACAATAGGGCAGTAAATAGGACCATTGTTGTGCTCTGTTATGGTGCAGTTTTTGGGCAATTTATTGATGGCAGTCAGATAAGACACGTTAAAATGATACAAACTACACCTTATTACGGCGAACTGCTAATAAATTAAAGCAATATCGGGTATTGACAAAACCGCTCTTGAACCATACGCTGACAAATAAAATCAGCTGACACAACAAGAAGTCTATGAATTTATATGACGATCGTCATTCACTCACCATTGTGTTCGTAAATTGCTTCTAACTTGTCCACAGAGCCAAGAGAGAAAAGCCTACACCCAGATTTAGCACCGACTGCTAGTGACCTATTAAATAAAACATATTAGCAAGTTCCATTTAAATGCAGTCGAATTTCCTATGTTGATTAAAATACATAAACAACAGATAGATTGTGACAATTTTGTCAATGACATCATCACTTACGTGCAATCTTGGTTGACATTTACGAATAGCAAATTCGCATTTGCCTCCCCTGCGTGGCTTGCGAGGTTCATGGAGACTATTGGTTTCCTCTCCTACCACTGACCCTCACATATATGCATACATAAACGGAAAATTTATCAAAATTCTGCTACCCTCTTACTTATTACGGTGACAACAATGGCTAGCCACGCATGCGTATGATGAAATTTCAGTAGAGGGCGCACTATTGAACGATTTCATACGATTTCAAATATGGCAGCTGCTGGTAGTTCACCTGTTTGTTCCTTCTCTTTCAAAAAATCTAAACGAAAACAGGTCGCCCGAATACGGAAGACGAGCGATAGTGAAGAAGGTGAAATTGAAGATGAAGAAAAAAATGCCGTTTTACGACGAGATAAAAGAAAAGATGTCGCTAACCCGATGATACAGAAGACCAAACGTCTGCGAGAAAAGGACAAGGTAGAGTACAGCGACAGTGACGACGAGAAAGACACGATCGCAGTGTCGTACAAGTCTTCTAAAACCGCAAAACCCGAAGGTCCCGACGACAGGGGAGCTACATCTATCGTTGAAGTTGACACCGAGAAGGAGAGAGATGCAAGAGCAATATTTGAAAGAAGCCAACAGCTACAAGAAGAATTGAAAGGCAAGGAAGATGACAAAATTTATCGAGGTATTCATAACTATGCTAGCTACATTGAAAAGAAAGACACAGCACAGGGTAATGCAGGTAGTGGACACGTAAGGAAAGGTCCCATTAGGGCACCGGACAATCTCAGAGTAACCACGAGGTGGGACTATGCCCCAGATATATGCAAAGATTATAAAGAAACTGGGTTTTGTGGTTTTGGTGACAGTTGTAAATTCTTACACGATAGATCCGACTATAAACATGGTTGGCAGTTGGAACGTGAATGTGATGATGGCGAATACAACGAGGAAGACTCGCATAGATACGAGATAAACAGTAGTGATGATGACGATTTTCCTTTCAAATGCTTTCTCTGCAGAAAATCTTTCAAAAATCCTATTGTCACGAAATGCAAACATTATTTTTGTGAGAAATGTGCCCTGAATCATTATCGAAAATCTCAAAGATGTTACGTCTGTGGAACACAGACAATGGGTGTGTTCAATCCAGCGAAAGAATTAATTTCAAAGTTGAAGAAGATGAAAGATGAAGATGATGGTTCAGATGTGGAATGAGCCGTTGTCGCTGAAATCATGTGATGGTTACTAGTATGTAGTCCGAAAATATTCACTGCTGTGGAACAATTTATTTATGATAAAATATAGCCTGTTGAAGTGCCACTGTCATTGAAGCGATAGTGAAAAAGGTGAAATTGAAGATGAAGAAAAAAAATGCTGTTAAGATTAAAGAAAAGATGTAGTGGCAAAAATCTGTAGTGTTGAATCTGTAACTTTTGTATTGAACTATGTTATAATGTATGGTGTGTGGTGCTTGTGATGTAGGTAAAGACCAACCAGAAAACAGGTATACAGCGACAACAGATGACAACAGTGGTGTTATAAAACGTGGTGGTTGGTTCAACCTTTCATATGCATACAATCAGGGTCCCATATGTAGCATTGTCTAAACAATATAAATTTTTCTTTCAAAATGGTGGAAGATCTCAACAAATCAAGGTGGTGCATCGAACAATTGGTAATTGAGCCAACACTGATTAGTGCTGTTGGTAAAAAGAAGTTCATAAATCAAGGCCTCCGTGGTTACTAAATAAGCTACATTATTAAGAAATATTAAACATTAGAATTATTGGTATGTTAAGGAAAAAACAAATTTCAAGATGTTGTATGGAAATGATATTCTCATGTGAATGCACTGTGACCTTGTTCACATGTTGAACTTGCACTCTGAGATCATTCCTAAAGCGTTGTTGTGGTCTTGGTAGTATTATGTAAAATATTTCATAGTACATAACATATTTTGTGCACAAATTCAGCCTGTCACTGATTTTGCATAATTATGTCAAGACCCCAATGGGAATTTATGAATTACCTCACAGTAACTTTAAATAACAGCCATGATTCTGGCCTGTATTTGGTTCGCTACAGCCAAAATACTAGCAGGTCATAGGTTTTGAGAAATTGTTATTGAATTGAATTGAAAACATTATTTGGTTAATAAAATGGCATTTACCACTCCTGCATCATTATATCAGTTTTTTCCTGAAAGTGTATACATATATGTTTTATTGGTCTTTGTTCAAACAAGTCAAGAAAACAGGGACTTGTAAATTGACTTAATCTTGGACACGCCTTCATCTGACTAGCCCCCATGATTTTTACAGTCCACATGTAGTAGGTATATGAAGTGGTCGTCGCCCCACTAATGCGCGAGATATGGGTCTTGTATAAACAAAGATTTGGCATTTAAAGCAATTGGTATCCATATATCTTGAGTACCATCCTCAGATTTCGATGAAACCTCATGTATTTTGGGGGCTAATCCACAGCTGCCAATAATTTAAGGTTGAAGTCTGTGCATGTTAAATTACCTAATTACATAAATTAGAACATCTTCAGATTAAATTATACTTGGCGCAGAGGTGCTTGGGAATAAATCAGACAGCAAACCAGGAATGTATACAATCGGATGTATTCCTTTTACTTTAATACAAGTTTTCTTTTAGTATTGTATGCAAATTTCCAATTTGGAAATATGGATAAATTACAAAACCATTGTTTCCATGGAAACGAGTTCGAGCACTCCTCCAATATTTGTATTAAGAATTTGTAGTGCTTTCAAATTTTAGTATTTTAACCGTGACAATATCATAGGAGATGAAAGAAAAGGTATATAAGAAAACGCCCGCCCTCATTGTTATGATTTTTTCCGTCTAAACACATTTTAAAAAGTAGATTAACAATTGGTCCATCTGTTCGGCTCGCCTGAACATATCAAGTGGATATACAATATACAGGTTTCATCTTACATAAATACTACCGTCCATATATGTATATATATATATTGAGAAAAGTCTCATACTTTTGAGGGTATTCAATGTGTGGTGATCGGGCGTTGACATTTTGTAATTTGTAGCAATTGTCCTCGGCATAAAATTTGCGTACCCAGATGGCTAAGAATAGCTGCGAGTCCTTTTTTTTAGTAGAAATTCGTTCACAGTGTATTCCAGGATTAATATCTGGCATCTGAAATATGAAAGTTTTTATTTGTGGGGAGATTCTTCCTATTTAAAATTTTAGTACTGCATCGTCGTGTATCCGTGGAGTAACAATTATTTTGCATACCAATAATACAGACTGATAATAATGAGAGGTGTTATACGTTACATCACATGCAAGAGAGGCACATCTTACGACCTGCTTGCTAACACATTGTCATTGTGACTTTTTATCTATGCTTCCGAGACATTTTGAAAAAAACGATTGGTCACAGTATTTGTTTGCTTATTTCAAAGAATCGCTTGAAATTCTGAAATAACATATGACATCATACAAATACATGACACAGCCTGTCGACAAATTAGGTCTCAATTGAATGTATGAGTTACATAACTGTTAAACTTTTAGCCAATAAATTATTAATGAATTGAAACCGGTAGCGTTACATGTATCCGATAGATACCTTTGTGTGAACACCAACAAATAGTTTGAATTTAATTTTCTACCACATGATTCACACAGTACATTCATTCGATTGCTCAGTGCAGATGAAAGTGAAATTATTAAAAAGGTTTCACTGTGTATTTACAAATCCTTTCAAGAAAGAATAAATAATTGATACTTTTGAATTTTATTATTAGTCTTAGTTTTATTATTATTAAACTTATTATTAGTAGTAAAAATGTTAACACAATACATTTTACTTTTATACTTAACATTATAATATTTTTTGAATGACACACATTCATTCACTGACGGATTCAAAATTGGGGGAACCTAGTTCTTGTAATCTGGTTGAAGCACAAATCATAGTTTATCTATTAGTAGGTGAAGCGAGATGCTGATTCGTTCGAGTTACGAACACCGAGTTACAAAAATGACCACGCCCATATTTTAGAAACCATGCCCACTTTTGCGAAATTATTGTAACTCGAAAGTTAACAGAACTTCGAGTTACGGGCAACTTACTTTTTTGTTTTTGTTTAACGTTCAAATTTGGTAACTCGAATTTTAATTGACAGTTCACAGAACTTTGAGTTACGGGTAACCATGGGGATACATAATACGTTAGACAAAACAACAAATCAATTATTGCCCGTAACTCAAAGTTTGCTTTACTGTTAATTAAAGTTACTAATTACTAATTACAAGTTACTAAATGTGGACGTTCAATATCGAGTTATAATTTGGGCGTGGTTTCCCAAAATTAGTCGAGTTTTCTAAAATATGGGCGTGGTCATTTTTGTAACTCGATGTCCGTAACTCGAACAATTCAGCATCTCAGATGAAGCAAGGAAACTGCATTAAATTGCCACAATGATGCTATTATGACAGGAAGGTGGCCTCACTTCCCTGCCACGTAGTTCCAAACATGTACTATGGTTTCTGTGGCAAAATCGCACTATTATATATCACACAAAATTAATCAATAGTGAAATTTAAAGTCTCGAACTATCGGTGGAACTATAACAAACTCAATTGTTTGTGTTTAAAATTAGTATTCTCAAATGTGGAGCATCTCTCTCAGAATAAGATAAAAACATGAATTGTTTACTTTTTTTTGCTAACAAAGTACCAATAATGATATCAGCTTACCATTACAAACTGTTACGTTTGAAATATCAATATTCCTGTGTTCATTGCAAAGCAGTGAGCTTTATTGCAATATTCAGTCTGTTAGTGAGTTGCTTTTTCGTTCACAGTAAAAATTATAACGCTTTTTGCTTTAAAATGACATATAAAATAATATTGCTCTCAAAACAACATTTTCGCCAATGTGACAGTGGATCTATTGTCACAGTGTAAAAATGTCATTTTGAATCCTATAAGTGCTGTATGTTGTAGTTTCAATGAAATATTCAACCAACGAATTGAAATATGTTTGGTGAATGTACTATAATTATACTGGGCGGCAACATTTAACCAATCAAATTCACTTTTACGTTCATGACATATGCAAATAGAACCAACAATTTTTAGTTTAGAAATTGTTACGTTAACACAAGTCAAAATGTAAATATTATCAATTCGACAA
Source organism: Saccoglossus kowalevskii (assembly GCF_978046115.1). Taxonomy (NCBI): domain Eukaryota; kingdom Metazoa; phylum Hemichordata; class Enteropneusta; family Harrimaniidae; genus Saccoglossus; species Saccoglossus kowalevskii. The sequence goes on along the minus strand of NC_140648.1, from coordinate 29,819,845 downwards.
CAAATCCATGTTAAATCTGATATGCTATGAAGCGTAGTTGATTGTAGGCTCCATTCTGTACTTTCCCTCGGGCGTATACCAACTGATGTATGTATTTCATGAAAACAGGCGTACCAGTCTTGCAGGTAGTTTAACCATACCGGCCTATAGTTTTGTTATGCATATTATACGCATATGTGTAGATAAATGAGAAAACCATGTGATCATAACATTGAACCTGAATGGCTCTGATTGAAATTTCTTTACTCATTTTTGGGAGAGGGCATTTCCTTCAAGTTGGTGGGATCTTCAAGTTGTCAGCAGTATCTGTAAAACCAGAGTCTCCGAGGCATTTCTATCAATTTCTGATGGTTGTGGGGCAAGTGGGTCGTATATGCCCCCGAAGTCTGAGAATACATATTTTTATATTACTCATTTGTTTTTCTTATTTTACAAAGGAACAGACCGAGTAAAATTCTGGATCCGCCCAGAGAGCATATTTCGAAATAAATAGCTAAGGATCAATGGCATTACGCCGGAAATTGTGTACATTTGTTTAATTAACATTCGCTCGTTATTCGTCTGAATAGTTGTATCCATCACACTATAAAGAAAATAACAGTTATAAAGGCCGTGTTGTGTTTTTATATATATTTTTATATATGTTTTAACTAATCATAGATGAATACAATTCAAGATTAATGAAAAGGATTTTGCAATATTAAAGTTAAAATTAGTAAATAACTAGTATATAACATAAATCAACAGTTAACAATATGCTATTGTATGATAAAAAATATAATGCCAAAAAATGCTATTATTAGGACACAGCACAATATTAATAAAGGATTATTTTATATTTGACTCATTTATAAGTTTATTATATATATAGTGTTTCAACCCCATGTCATCCCGTAATAAATTGTTATATTGTCAACTTGGCTACATTTATAACCAACATTTTCTGAAACGTCAACAGTTTTATATTGACTTACAGTACAGCATGTATTTCGTCAAAATGTGCAAACTAAGGTAGAGCGCTACGCAAAATTAAAATATTGCCATTTCGTTCATTTTAACATATTTCATATACCATGTTACATTGATTAGGAAAATTAATTAAACATTTTATCATTGTTTTCTATGGCATAGAGATCTTAATATCTCAAAATTGTGCTTGATAACATGTGTAAAAATATATATAGTGTCTTACAACGTATCTTTTGATGCCTAGAAGTATTAAAAAAAATACAATATTTAGTGGGTTTTTGACAAGTAAATTTGTTTTCATTGAGGTCTATGGAAATCGCGGCTAAAATAGCATTGTTGGCATTTTATTTTAACGTTTTCCTCAAAAAAAATATTGACATAATATTAATATAAATGTTTATGTGCGGCAAAATTTCAAGGACAAAAATTTTTAAATGCAACAAGGGAATATTGTGATATTTGAAAAGTGCAATTATGCTATATTTGCGTATCGCTTCCCAGGGATACACATGTATTGACACGAATATAAAGTTATTTTTAATCCGTTAACTAAACACAACACACACGCGATCAGAGCCGTGATACTAGTAATATGGGTACACGTCGTCGTTAATATTGCACCAAATAAATGTTCTGCGAACGAGGATTGATATGCTGCGCATAAAAAGTGCGCGTAAGAACCAGCCATTTTGCGGCAATTTTTGTGTCGTTTTGGCAATGCAAGTCGCAATGAATTCTACCGATGTACGACCAAGTGACAGCGGTAAGTTTGAGTTCTGATTTCGCGAGTTAATTTTTAAATGCCGTTTCAACATTTGGTCGATAGGTGAAATTAGATTTTAACTCGCGTAAACACTTGCAATGTGGATTGTTTTTGAGGTGGTCTCGTGTTGCACCGTGTTGTACATGTATTACGAGCAACTTCGACACGTATCCAGTGTGACTCGTCGCTTATGTTATCACCCCCTGTCATCGCAACCAAATCAAATTATCAAGCATATATTGTTGGTGCTGGTGGACTTCTCAACCTAAAGTGTTGATCCACAGATTCGTTCCTTTGACTTCAGAACATACATATGTAACTGATAATACTACATCTGCTTCAGTGGCGTTTTCGATCTGTATCCGAAAAACGATAAATCCCATATTTTTTTTCTTACACAAAAACAACGTGTAACATCTTGTAGATGCAGTATATTTTTCTATAATCCTTTTAATTTTTGCGGCTAATTTTAATTAGCAATTTGGTAATTCAATAATATCCATGTACCAGAATGTTGTTCTGCTGGTTACTCATCCTAGTCTGGACTGCTGCTGTGCAGAAACTTTGCTCCTTAACCTTTTCACCACCAGACTTTCTCGCCCAAATTATTCTGCACTTTTTTCTTATATTCTTCAATATTTCTGGAAAGCAACCCTAATTTTGAAACAAAAAAAATTTAAGTAAATTTTCAGTTTTGAAATCTTAGCACCATGTAGTGGGTAATCATAGTCTGAAACCACCAGCCTATGTTAATGGATTTTTTAGGACAAGATTCTGTGAAAGATGCTCTGACTTTTAGGAGCTCGGGGACATTTCACTGCTACAAAATTTCACGATTTTCATAGACTTTTGTTTCTTGAAAAATTAAAGCAATTTACATTATTTAACTTGTACTCCTGGAACTGAAGGCTGAACATGCATTCTTGCTGAGTGATCTTAGTTGATGTAATGTATTCAGATAACTGACACTTGACATAGGAAAATTAAAACAAATTAAATCATGGGAAAAACACCATATTCTGTTCCAATTGTTTCTAATTTCCAAATTTATCTATAATTTTTCTTGAAAATATCACCAAAATTTATGTGCATACATGGAGATAACATCAGACCCAACATCTCGGCTACCGTTTGGGTGAGTACACTGGAAGTGACGCACAGACGATCCCTTGAAGAACCAATGTGAATGCAATACTTTGTTCAATTTGCCACAATGTTTTTTCCGTTGCTGATTATTTGTTTAATATTACAATGGTTGATCACATAGCCAAACGTCACAAACCTATCATGCTCTGTCTCTTCTTTTTTATTTGTTGCATGTTATCTTATAGATTGCATAATACTAATTTTAGTACAAAAATATATATGCCGTGTCATGGATTTATGGATATAAGTATGGTATTGCATTGACATTCATAGAGGTGTATGCTCCCCATAACATGTGTAGTAAAATTTGTGTGTCCTGCTCTCCAATAAAAATACTGATTTATTAGAGAAAATCAAATGATTTTCATAATTAGCTGTGATTGGTTTACTAACAAGGTGGAACCATTGTGCGTTTTTCAGATGGTAACCTCCAAGTTGATGACGTTCATAGGTGTGCGCAGTGCCAGATTGAATTTTATACATTGTCAGAATATGTGGCACATAAATATTACACCCATAGACTAAGAATAACTTTCACGACATGCAAGGAAAATCCACAAATAGTTTTACCAAGTCTGCAACCAATTGAGAAGGAAAACATAAATAAAGGTAATGCAAGTCTGGGAATGTCACATTTAAGTTTGTTGTCTGTTAAATATAAACATGTATGTGCCCATGGCAGGAATATGTGAAATTTATCTTGTCACATGACTGCTGGATGTACAACTACCGGGTATCACTGATATGTCACCGTATGAAAGCATATAACTGCCTCAGACCTGTATAGGGTAATGTGTTCTTTTGCCAACAAACGCCCTGCTTACTCCCTGTGACTAGACATTTTAATGATAATTTTGAAAATATTCTTGTATTATTCATGTGATGAAAAAAAAGTTGTTTTACTGATTACTTTGTCAGATGCATACGTATATGTAGCCATAGATGACTCAGCTGTTGATAATCAACAAAGTAGTGATAATAACTCAGGTGAACAACAACTTGGTGAGTTTAAAATATTCCATTCTCTAATCACCACTATAACGTACCATTACCTTTATATTCTGTTATGTCATTGCTATATATACAATCAGATGATAAAGTTTTATTCTATGGGCCCTGCCATTTTGTTGTAAAATTCGGCAATACAAAGTCCACTATTCTGGTGTTGCAGAATTTGTGATGTAAACATGCAAGTATGTTAATGGTAACCAGGGTTTTCTATAACAAATTTTGTTAAGAGGGAGGACAACTTTGTTACCATTTGGTAACACTCTATATTTGTTATAACTGATCTTAATCTACTGACTGTTCCAGGTTCTGTAAGAGGGCGCATTCTAAGGGTTATAATAACAGCAAATTCACTTATTTGTGTTCAGCTACTGTAATACATAATTCATTTATGGCGACAGTTTCACGCCGTAATTTAGTATCTGTGAGCACCAGTAAATTATTATGTTCTTTATATTTGCAGGCTTGAAGTGTGCAGATTGTGAGCGTACATTTCGTCATGAAGAAGCACTGGATAAACACCGTAGAGTGAACCATCAGATATATAGCTGTGAGAAGTGTAACATTACTCTCAAATCCATCTCTGCTGTCAAAGCACATGTCAAATCTCATTCACCAAGTGGTAAACCTTTTGTATGTGGGACCTGTAACAAATCTTTTAAATTGGTATGTACATCTATATGTACCGGTATGTACGGTAATACATTGAGAATATTCAATTAGTGACTGTATAAAAACTGACATTTTAATTTATGTAAAACAGAAATTTTTAAACATGTTTTAATTTTGTATTTGAATTCAGTTTGGTGTATCATGCTGGTATTTTGATTCATTGTAGGAAGCCATATTGAAAGCTCATCTAAAAGTGCACTCTGGTATAAGAGATTATAAATGTCCAGAATGTGGAGATAGTTTTAAAACTAAAGGTTCATTGGATAGGCATTTGAGAAGACATACAGGTAAATACATCATAGAGCCGGAAGCTGTGGTTATCGTATTTTTCAATCATCTAATGTTGAGGCGAAAGTCCTTTTGTGATACCATATGAGTAAACACATAATGATGTGTCATGCAATATTTGGATATATGGAATATATTGCATGATATGGAATCAAAAAATCATTTTCCAGTTGTCTAGGTGCCATGTGCATATGCAGAGCATGAGTGTCCTAACTTGGCTCAGTATATTAAAAAAAATTAACAGATTGACAAAAAAATTACAGCTTGTATACCTTTCACTATAGGATAAGTTGGCTGCATTGGCGTCCATTGCACTTAATCTATCATAACACCGGTACGTATCATTCATATCACAGAATGCAATTATGTTTGTTTTCAGATGAAAGACCGTTTGTATGTCCCGATTGTGGACGTAGTTTTCGTGAATCCGGTGCATTAACACGACACATCAAAGCGCCAACTGCTTGTCCATTAAAAGGAAAATCACCAGAACCGGAGGATGATACAACCTGTTCAAGTTATAACAGTTCTGCAAAAATACCTAGTATAACACATAATATTGGTACTAGACTTCAGACTAAAGTCAAGCAGGTGCAAGGTAATCACTCCACACTCTTAGAGATACATTATGCTAAATTCTTACAGACTTCAATGACTAATGCCTTTTGCACCATAATAATTGTCATTATACTACTATCAATTCCGTATTTGCTCATTTAGAAGCACATCTCCAATATAAGTGCATGTATTTTGACCATACACACAACTCTCTCATTTATGTAAGCGTATGTGCCACTGCCAGTAATGTGCAAAATATTGTATTCACTTAATCAGTAAACCTTGCCAGTATATTATTATATTGACAAATAGGTTGAAAAATTTGTATGTGTGAATGTACAGTGAATATTATATTTGCTTAGTTATCATATGCGCTTTAATAGGTAATTGTGTCTTTGGTCTAAATGAGTTGTTTTATTGATTCAATACAATAATAACATATTTGGTTTGTGTGTTCTTCTATTAATTAAAGAAGCACATCTGACATATTGTATATATAGCATGAATTAGAATGATGCTTAGAGTGATAAAGTAAAATAAATGCTTGATTAGTTGACACAGCTTCTTTACCTCTATAGAACAATTGAGTGCAACTGCGCTGCAGCAGCAGCAGCAACAACAACAACAACAACAACATGAGAGCATCGCTGAAGAGAATGTTATTCAGGCAGCTGAAAATGCAGAGAATTCCAGCCAAGTTTTGTACACAGAAAATGAACCAAAACAACACATTGAAATCATTGATACACGTGAAGCTGAAGTATTCCTGCCATTACAGTGCCGGGCATGCAGGGAGGTGTTTGACAACACTGATTCATTGAGGGAGCACCTCAAAATGCATATTGGCACTACACCTCATCGCTGTGGACTATGTATTTTTGCTACTCGGACACGTAATGGTCTGCAGGACCACATGATGAGTGCTCATAGCAAGAGACTCATAATTATAAATGAGGTAGATGAGGTGATGGAAGAAACTGAGCAGGCCACTGTGCAAGTTGTTGAAAACATGGAAACTGACAATGATGCGCAGATTGACATGGATAAAGAAGAGGAAGAGGTGAAGTGGGTTCAGTTCATTTAGTTTCTGTAACTGCATTTATATAGTATAATATAATATAGGAAACCTAGTTAATTGCTGAATCTATGTCTAGTATATTGGCATTCCTAGCTGCAGCTGAATCTGTAATGTCACTAATATAATGGCATTTTAGCTGCAGCTGAATCTGTAATGTCACTAATATAATGGCATTTTAGCTGCAGCTGAATCTGTAATGTCACTAATATAATGGCATTTTAGCTGCAGCTGAATCTGTAATGTCACTAATATAATGGCATTTTAGCTGCAGCTGAATCTGTAATGTCACTAATATAATGGCATTTTAGCTGCAGCTGAATCTGTAATGTCACTAATATAATGGCATTTTAGCTGCAGCTGAATCTGTAATGTCACTAATATAATGGCATTCCTAGCTGCAGCTGAATCTGTAATGTCACTAATATAATGGCATTTTAGCTGCAGCTGAATCTGTAATGTCACTAATATAATGGCATTTTAGCTGCAGCTGAATCTGTAATGTCACTAATATAATGGCATTTTAGCTGCAGCTGAATCTGTAATGTCACTAATATAATGGCATTTTAGCTGCAGCTGAATCTGTAATGTCACTAATATAATGGCATTTTAGCTGCAGCTGAATCTGTAATGTCACTAATATAATGGCATTTTAGCTGCAGCTGAATCTGTAATGTCACTAATATAATGGCATTTTAGCTGCAGCTAAATCTGTAATGTCACTAATATAATGGCATTTTAGCTGCAGCTGAATCTGTAATGTCACTAATATAATGGCATTTTAGCTGCAGCTGAATCTGTAATGTCACTAATATAATGGCATTTTAGCTGCAGCTGAATCTGTAATGTCACTAATATAATGGCATTTTAGCTGCAGCTGAATCTGTAATGTCACTAATATAATGGCATTCCTAGCTGCAGCTGAATCTGTAATGTCACTAATATAATGGCATATCTGGCTGCAGCTGAATCTATAATGTCACTAATATAATGGCATTCCTAGCCGCAGCTGAATCTATAGCTTAACACATCATAAAGCTTCCACAATAATTCGATTTGAATAGTATACATGTGTAAAGGTGTCAGCGAGCAGCATGTGATAACCAGTATAGTGGGAACCCTGGCTACAGCAGGTCTCTTGCTAGAATTAGCTTTAAAAGTAAAACACCTTACATATTTTAGTTTAATTAATATGACCCAAGGAATCCAACGACTTTATAGAAATAGGAATAAATAATTCATGGTGAAAAAAATAAGAATAGTGGGATATTTTTATATACATTTGCTGATCAGTAGATTGGTATAACATATATATACACCATCAATCCCTTCACTCTAATGCAGCTGATCACCATTAGAAAAATAGCAGACCCGTCACAGTTATCACTGTGATCTAGGTCACATTGCCATTCAGCATGACTGTATTTGGGCTTTTTGGCAAAATGAGCAGTGTTGCAAAGAGAAAACGTCATTGATCAAAATAAAATTTTATACCTTGTTATACCTAACAATTGATGAATAATTTTATTAGAGAAACGTTTCATTAGTGTGTTAAAATCCAACCGTTGTTTCACTTTTCAGAATGGTTCTTTTAGTGCTGCTGTTCAACAGTTTATTGAGTTGCAAGATACTGGTGATCCAGTGGAACCTATCAACTCTGGAATCCATGGTTACAGAGTCACACACAAGTGTTATCTGTGTCATCGCAGCTTCCGTGGTAAAAGTTATCTCCGTGCTCACCTTCGGAAACATACTGGTGAGTGTTGTACTACTATGTAGCTGTTGAATACAGTCAATTACATTCTTTCAAATTCTACTATTATTGTCAAACCTGTGTTAGTGATCACCTCACCACTACCTGCCTATAGTGATCATTTTTACGCCGTCCCAAGGAATAACGTATGAGCAACCTGTGTATAAAGACCACCTGTCTTATGCATCCACTCTTTCAGCAATATTATTGCAGATTTGCCTTTTAGGAACCAAAATTATTATTATTATTGCCAATTTTTAAGTCAAATTTATTTGATTTTAATTTTGATCAGCTCAAATAAATGTGTAGCATAAATATGGCTGAATGTAGTTAAAGTGTTTTTGTTGCAATAGTTCATGACTTCCATGTCATTATTTTCTAGTTACATACATGATAAATGTATGATTTGGCAGTCCATAAAAATCCACCTGTCAATTTAATAAGAAGTCCTTTTGGTGGTCGCTATAAACATGTTTGACTGTACTACCGTACATTCACTGTACTTGCCAATCCCCTCCACCTGTGATAAGAGATTATCTAAAGAAGTCTACGTGATAGGATACATGTATTGTGTAACTGTCATCAAACTTATTTTCTTCTCCCAAAATAGATATCTTGTATAGTAACATTTGTTGTCCAATGTTTTTCAAATACTGAAACTTTCACACTGAAATCTCGGCCTGAGCATGTTGATTTGTGTTGTGATGGCCGACTGGCAACCACTTCAATTATGCAGTTTTTTTCCCCGCACTTGTGTTTATTATCTATTAGAATTCATGCTATCCAGTTATGTATAAACAGTGGTACACAGAAAATTGTTTTTGTGCATATAGATGAAAGTTGATTTTTGTAAAATTTAATCCAAGATGCCCAATTGGGAGGTATGTAAATGTGTCGAAATGGGCGTAGTGCGAGTGGTTAGTGCTAGTAGCACTAATCCGAAAAAGTACTAGATCTAGTGCTAAAATGGCACTAGATCTAGCGCTAAAATGGCACTAGATCTAGCGCTAAAATGGCACTAGATCTAGTGCTAAAATGTACATAGTGCGAGTGGCATTGATATCGCGTTGTCAACGACGTCGAGACATCCCGTAATTGTCCGAAAATGAATTAATATTTACGTAAATTGTTGTATCTTTCATTCATTGGAAATGTGCTGCAGTGGGAAAATTGAGAATGTACATGAATGTCATTGTCCATGTTTGTCGTAATAGACCTTTGAAACAACGCGATCGGCCGGGAAACTAGCTCCACGGACAGTGAAACTGCAGGTCAAACTTCGCAATTTTTACAAATTGTGAATAGATACACTGTATGAAATGGTATTGTGTGGAAGTTTGTGTTTTCAGCTGTGGTGTATATGAACTTGTAACTTGTATGTAAATGGTGGAATTCAGCGTTGACGCTGACGTGCCGTTTTATTTCTAGTCGGCGCCACACTTAATGAAAATAGATCTTCAATGAAATTATGATGCCATATATGAACTAAATAAAAAAATTGTATACTCCTAGTCTAAGTCCCGGGTCCCTGTAAAGCTCGGTGGATTTTTTGTGTACGGTACCCTGTGAATGGGCATGTTGCTCAGTACCGCTGGGAACCAGACAGAAAATGATCCGTTGTCTGGTTGTCATGACATTGACCTTTGCGGACATAATCAACCATTGATAAAAGTGGATTCACGCAATCCTGTTGTTACATTGTACCATGGAGGTACTAACGGAAGGAGCCACAACGCCTCTCAAGTGGCCATTTAAGCCTCTTAACTGGCTTATTTCCTTTTGTTTTAACCCAAGTTAATACTGATAAGAACACTGTCTAGTTCATCTTTGATGTCAATGATAGTTTGCGATTGCTTACACAAATAACCAGTTAGCGGAATATGATATAACCTCGCTGATTTTTTAACATGACCATATAATATATGTCTAGACACTTTCTCTGCAATGATATTTTTTAGTAGTCCTTAGGATTGTTTGTTCTAGACTCTCGAAATTTTGTTCTTGTTACAGTTGCTAATAATTAAAACATGTGAAATCTGTTGAATTTCCGGTTGTGAAATGCGTATTTTAACCCTTCACAGCTAAACAAACCCAGTGCGCATATGTGATGACCGTAGTTCATAATGCGTCGATTTTTCGGCGAGTTTTTAAAGTTTTTTTTTTTTAAATATTTTGGCGTAATTTTCAGACATTCCAATCTTTCCTGACGCCTAAAATAGTCTATTTAAGTTTTTATTCAAGAGCGTGTTTATTGTTACTAGCGTGAATGGGTAAGCTTTGTTTGGACAAAGAGCTGTTATCACTGTAAACAATATTAAATTATTCTTCTAATGCTCAGTTCATCTTTTGAAAACAACTATTTTTTGATTTGAAAAAAAAATCATGCCATTTTCCCATCAAAATCCAAGCCAAAAGATTGTACTACAACATCGGCAAATCTCTTCCGCTTTGTGTTCAACATATTTAAATGAGCTATGGTGATTTGAACACGTTGGCATCCTCCAGCATTTTGATTGGTTAATTAGCGATTTGACCTTTTAGCTGAACTCATGCAAGAGAAACATGGCGGATACCCTACAGCATCGAGCGTTTTATGCGATCGGAATCATTTGCTTACGATGAAACTAAGTTGAATTTTATTTGAATTTCATAACAATTCAACGAATTTATTTTTTGTGCGTTATTATAATCACTACTGACTAATATTCAACAATTGTGAAACGCAGCATGACCGGCTTGCGCAACCATGATCATTTGGGGCTACTACGCCAGTTGTGTTCGTTTTTCTTTGAAACTTCGTTGAGAATATACTTTCGTTATCAATAAAATAAAAACAAATATATTTGAAAAATGACACTGGGCGACATTGTAATGAAATTTCAGGCAGTCTACTTTTTAATTCAGCAAGAATTATTAATTATTGTTAATTCTGCAATAGTTTCTTTCGTCTTGGGTGGCCCAACTGACGGTGTTGAAAGTCTGCATAGTTAGATACTTCAATGATGAAAATGGAAGTCCCCAAAAAATATTTGATGATTATTTTTTGAAATTTTGAGCCCAAAATAAGTGCCCACCAGCCGTGAAATCCCCAGGGCGATTTTTCGGATGACGAATTTACGGCAGAATATAAAGAAAGTATTATTATGGACATCTGGCCTATATTGCCGATGTTTTATACTGTTTTGTAGTTTGCATATGAAAGTGGATGCCCTCCTATTATTCGACGTCGTTGACAATGCGATAACAATGCCACTCGCACTGTGCACATTTTAGCGCTAGATCTAGTGGCATTTTAGCACTAGATCTAGTGCCATTTTAGCACTAGATCTAGTACTTTTTCGGATTAGTGCTAGTAGCACTAACCACTCGCACTACGCCCATTTCGACACATTTACATACCAATTGGTACCGGTCATTTTGGTTGATTACAATCTTCAATATTTTTGCAATATTCTGCTTATATCCCAGTTATTAAGGAAGAATGCTACACAAAAGTAAAATATTGATACATCAATGTTACAAGGATGAAGAAACTGAATTAAAAATATGGGCTCACCATTCTCAGTTCAGAGAAAATTGATCAATGAAATACCGGGTACAATGAAAAGTTTTATTTCTTATGTTTTACTATCGTTTTTAAATGGCAATAGTTTGCCCGATGACATATGGCGAATAAAAAGATATATGGGTAGTGTCTTACAAGGTACTATATGATTTTTAGTATTATTAAACAATTGACAATATTTTTAGTGGATTTTTAATGAGAAAATGTGTTTTCATTGTGATCTGCAGAAACCACTGCTTCAATGGTGTTTTTTTTCCACATTATTTTATCAGATTGACAATGTAAATCAAAAAAATTAAAAAATAATTAATTTTAGACAGATTTTGGTATGAAATATTGTCACTGCTATATGTGCTAAAACATGCATACATATTAAAAATTTATGAATAGCACTCTACCTTAATATACTAATTGAGATATATTACAAATACATGTAACCAGACTCGCAGTAAGATATCTAATTTTCTACCTTATTTCTACTTTATTGAATGATAGGTGAAAAACCTTTTGAGTGCACATACTGTCCAAAGAGATTCCGTTGTAAAGATTTTCTAAATAAACACTTATTGATTCACACCAACGAAAGAAGATACAAATGTGGTGAATGTGGTAAACTATACAAACGTATCACACATGTGAAAGAGCATCTAAGAATCCATTCAAATGAGAGACCGTATGTGTGTGAACATTGCAGTAAAGGCTTTAAAACCAAGGTAAGTCTATATTATACCTTGTAAAGTTAAGATTCCATCAGCATAGATATGCCACATTGAAATGTTTTTGGTTTGATTCCATAAGTATATAGTGACTTATGTATAAGCTTTATTTTCAATTATAATTATTTGAACATTACGTGACCAGTTATTAAAAGCTACCGGTATTATTATACATCTGTCACCTTAACGCCATAAGTTACAGCGTGTCGTAATTTTGCGTTATTACACTGGGTATTTTCATTCTACCGCGAATAACAAATATGAATTGATTACGTCCATAAATGTCCTCTAATAATAAAAACAAGCATGACTGCCCTCATGGTTTGACCGGACCCCACACCACACAAAGAAGTTCGCCAAATCTGTTCTAAACGTTTTGGATTTTGACATTCGCATGATGTATTCCTGAGATGTATACGGTAATAATAAGGTTATTACGAGGATACTGCAAAGTATTCACTCAGACAGTGCGCGTTGGTCGATACTTCCACTGTACTTTCTTCGTGCATACTTTGCAGTATCAACAAGACATGGGTCCACTACATGTATGTACTTGCATATGGTATGAGGTATACAATAGACTGGTGATTAAGGTTTTGTGACTAGATTCTCAGGAATACATGCATCATTGGTGCTAGGAATATATTTGCTACAGAGACCTGGTACTGAATAGTTGCCAACTATTGATAATGTATGATATTTTGTTTGTACAGCTGTTCATACCTACAGCATAGTCTTGGTGTAACTTAAACTGATCACCACCACACTTTCTTGCCCAAATTATTCTGCACTTTTTTCTTATAAAAAAAAAATTTAAGTCAATCTTTAGCCTTTACTTCAAAAATTTCACTATTTTTGTCCCAATCGTCTGAGGGAAAGTGCATTATGTGATGAAAAGACGGAAGGGGTGGAGGAAAAGTTAATATTCAGCTAGCCTAAATTAAAGCTTTAGCTTCCTTTCAAAACCGCTACATATCTAAATTGTGTTGAGTAATCGGCCTGAATATTTTAATAACATTGGTAACTACTACTACAAAGAACAAGTTGAAATTATATCTGCATTCTGACATAAACTGTATCATATAGATGAAATCAGAAACGTCATTTTGCATTATCAAAAAATGTCTTGCATTTTATCCATTCTTATGGAATCTTAGCTTTAGTCTCGGCTGTGGAAATGTAAATAATATCTCAGCAAAGAAAAGCTCATTAGACTTAGTACCAGAAATTATTTACCCAGTTGAATTTCTTACCCTGATTATTATTTGTAATTTACAGTGCTTATATTTTTTTGTTTTCAAGAATATTTTACAGACGCATTTGAGAACACACACTAATGATGCTCCATGGAAGTGTCAATACTGCACTAAATCTTTTAAAGAAAAGGCATCAGTAGTGAGACATGAACGAAGTCACACTGGGGAGAGACCATTCAAATGTGAACGTTGTGGCAAAGGATTTGCTGAGCATGGTACACTGAGGAGGCATGAACGATCAAAAGGTATAGATGTGCTTGTTGTACACACCATTAACACATGGCAATGCAATCACTGTACTGAAATTAACCTGATCTATATACCATATATGACCCCCAAATTAAATTGTATGTGACATTTCTATTTCTTTTTACTATCTTTAGGAAACTGACAAGTGGTTTCTAAAATATTGTAATTGTTTGGTTCTCATTATCAATTACAAACATCTTAGGGACGACGTCAAAAGATCGATGTCTGATAAAAAACTTAATTCCTTCAGTTTTTTTCCAAACCCCCCTACCCCCCACTGAAACTTAATTGATAAATATTGGTCATGGCGTCAGACTACATTCACCATTAAATACAAATTGATAATCGGACAGTAGTATTGCATAGCAGTTGGGTGTCGGGAGTGTGAAAAGACTTTACAAATGCACCTCATTTGACGCACAGATTTACACTCGAACCAAACCATTTTTCTTTTTTTTCCCCTTTTTGGTTATTTCTGTCCATGATTGGAGAGAAAAAAAATCAACTACAAATACTCCAAGATTTTTTTGACTTCAGTAAAAAATAAAATCGTTTTTGTAGGATGGAAACTTTTTGAGGTCAAAACCCCCCCACCCCCAAACTAAAGGAAATAAGTTTTTTATCCGACATCGATCTTTTGACGTCGTCCCTTACGGTATTGTGTTACTGATTATTGGAACAGCATAAGATGATAAACCATCTGATATGCAAGGTCAATACATGAACGGAATTGTGTGTGAATCAACACTATTCAGTGTTGTTCCAGATTTTGACAGATTGTCTAACCATCAAATCCATTGTATTTTCACTTTACTTCAGGTCCCGAACATGTTTGTTTGTTTTATGTGTAACTGAAATATAAGCGCTAACAATACATTACATTTTGTAATAGCATACAAGTGTGCATGTATTGACATTTCATGTTTATTGTATTGCATGAAGACCAGAATGTTGACCCCCTTATTGTGCACATCATCCCTGTCCTTGCCCAGTTATCACACAATGCAAGGCAGTATTTCACCCTTTATTCCATAAATAATTAGTGTTTTAGAATTCTAAGATGGATTTTCTTGTATGTAGGATAAGCACATATCGCAATATGATTCAATCTGAATGTTTTATTTTCGCAGTCCCCTGCAAGCCTTCGGCAGAACCTGCCGAGGTTTTTGCTGGTCCTGAACCTAGAGTTTCCAACAAAGAGGAATCAGATTTGAGAAACTCTGAGAATATCATCTCTAGCAAAGATGATTGTGGGTCTGTGTCGGTGGTGTTAGCTTCTAAGGACTATGATTCAAGAGAAGACAGTACTGTAGCCGCATCTGTGTTGGCTGAGTTCTCTTCAGTGGTTGCTAACACACAGGAATACATCATAAATATTGTGGAAACAAGTGGAGATGGAACAGTGCCTAATGTGAGATCCACGGACGAAGAGGTTGTACAGACTGTCTTGTTGACAGAATCTATGCTCGCAGATGAACAGTCGCAGTTACAACCAGAACAGCAACAACAAACGCAGCATCATCAGGAAATAATGCAGCATTCGCAGCAAGTCACGGAACAGGAATGTTGTGAAATGGAGCAAGAAACTATGCAGAGTGTAACAGGTTTGTGTGATTCAAACTGCCTGTGTAAGGCAAATCAAAACTATCACTAAATACTTTTCATAATCTGCTAAATGCTTTCAAGAATAGCCGATATAAATGGTATAAAACAGTGTCTGCTGGCAAATGTGTTAGTCTTACAATGTATGTCACTGTGCAAGATGGTTTTAACTTAATAGTGACATGCTCACATGTACCTAATGTATATCCCTACGCACATCCATTTGCAACCAACGTAATTAATTCATATATAAACAAGTAACCTGTAGAATACTGTGTGGGTAATATTTTTTATATTGATTTTTGTTGCATTTGCAGCAAATAGTTACCAAACAATGAGAAATCTATAGGATTGAATATACCACACAGCTGGCTTCACATGCATTGTTCATAGTTCATATGGTGCTTACACCAGGATTTAATTACAGCACCTAGGCGGTATGTCGTTACAGCTTAATGTTCGAGTAATCGCAAGAAATTGACATGACAATAGAAATTCATTAAAGACTGCCACTCCCATGCAATTAACATCGAGTGAAATTCCTGGGATTGAAACATATATTTTGAAGTCACTGATGTAGGCAACGAATAACTGCAAGTTGACATAAAGACGAGGTAGTTTATTTAATCAGTGGTAAACTAGAGGCTGAAATTATAATTAATTTGTTTATTTCAATTTCTCCTGACGTCAAATAGAATACACTGGTGAAACACGGTAGTAACTGCGGGTGAAAGGATTTTTTGGGGTGTAGTTTACATTGTATATGGAGTGGTAGGGTCGGGTGTAATGTGTTCATTTCCAACTATTATGAAGTCACGTAGAATTTCACTTAATTTATTTTTGCTGACATGTTTTCAAGCATTACATGTGAATCTAATTTTCACTGCGCTGTGTCTCAATATAGTATGAGGGAAATGGCATATTCACTGGAATTTATTTCAGGGGAAAAATGTTTTCAGTGATAATGAAGTATTATGACAGATACCCTCCCCGTGGCTTTCATTGCGTATGGAAGTTATTTTCACAAGTGATGCGGTGTATCCTGCTGCCGTACTTTCACGAGCGAAGCCACGGGGAGGGTGTGGGGTTCTGTTATTATACACATGTCCCATATTTGATTATTTCATATTAAAAAAAGAACGTGCAACAAACCGGGATAGAAATTTAGATCGGGGAACCCAATTGCCCATTAATATGCTCCACGACAGTGCTGCGACCTAGCAACGCTTGTCAGTGTAGAACGCGTGTCGCTGTACGTGTGAAAATAAAATAATCAGACGTCTAATTTAAGTCATTGTCCGAATAAATAACTCGTGGATGTTTAAGCGCGGTGGTCGTAGCACAACGCGTGTTCGAATTTCATGTAAATAAACAATGCATTTTACACGCGTTGTATACGTCGCTGTGAGTCCCATATCGAACAGGACGCGACACGACGACTGTCGCCCTTTAGTTGGGACCACGACAGAACCAGAACTTAAACTGGGCGACTACGATACACGGTTGATGTTGAAGTTAAAAGTTCCTCCACAGATCTGTGCATTGGCAAACATGCCGTGCAACTGCGGTACTCCACTGACGGAATGACTTTCGTTGAAATCGGTCATCGCTGACTCGTGAGCTGCACACTACAACCTCGTTTGTGATGTTGCTTGCTTGTCGTGGATAAACAAGAGTCTTGGTTACCGGTTAAATTTTGCTAATTTGGCGTTGGTAATCTTTATTTGGAACTGAGTAACGCCGCAACGTCGCCAGCAGAAACCTCATGGTATATCGATGTTGATGGTTGCGGCTCCATATTAATCCGAGATTTTACTGTGGGTCCAGGCAGCGGGTGGATCTTCCGAGAGCCCTTCAAGATTTATAAAACTCAGATTCCAGGTGGTCAACAAACATTAAGTTCTCCCAATCCTAGTATTCTATGTGATGTACATCTAACATGCCAAAAATGCTGGTGAACGATTTGAACCTGACAAAAATACTTGAAATAGATACCAGGAAGGGGAGGGGGGTAAAAGAAAAGTTATATAACATTTTATTATTCAATAACTTATTAAAATACACAAGTTTGTCCAACTCCCTGTGATACAACACCTCAGACATAGCTCATTGTACTCGGCTGGAGTGTGGGCAAAAAGTTACTATTTGAATTTTTGATATCTTTTTTCATTAATGAGAAAGTTGACCCCGAAGTTAGAGTAACTGTTCAGCAGGAATGGCTTTTTAACTCTTCTGTGATTTTTTTTTTGGCTTGGCTGATTTTGTCACGGTTCATACTTGACAGGCAGGTCGTACCATCACTAATTGGAAAAACAATCCTGACCCACCGCTACCATGGCAACAGCCAAAGTCTTGTAATAGCAGTGCCCAAATGATCATGCCTTTTATTTTGGCTACGTTGCGCACTGGTAAGAGATCACCGGCGCCGACATTGTTACCACTGTCAACGGAATCCCAACGCAGCTTTGAACTTTGAATAAAATGTAAATGCTGCTTCCAATCTAGAAAATACTATCGCAAAACGATTGGAAATTATACATTTAACGGCTGAATACGTCCTAACAATAAAATAAAGTGACTTCTAATGACTGCCATGTTATTTTGCAAACCTCGTATAAGGTGCCCGGTTTTAGTTATAAACAGACGTTAGCTTCACGTTCATGTCCCTTCCATGATAACAGCCGAAAACATATTGCTTGTTTTTTACCGGTTTTCATTGGCAACCGAAGTATTTTTATTTTGTAAACAAATTTTCGTCTGCTATTTTTATTCAGTTCAAATCGTTCAGCAACATTTTTGGCATACTAGGTGTACATCACATGGAATACTACGATTGAGAGAACTTGATGTATGTTGACTGATTTTTATCATAGTACAAAGTACCAGGAAGTTACTCAGTTCCAAATAAAGATTACCAACGTCAAATGAGCAACATTTGACTGGTAATCAAGATTCATGTAATCCATGGCTAACAAGCAACATCACAAGCGAAGTTGTAGCATGCAGTAAGTCATCCCGTCAGTGGAGTACCGCAGTAACACGGCATGTTTGCCATCAGCATTGTATTCAAACGAATCACGTGGTGTGCCGTTCTCGTTCAAACCCTGGATTCGATCAATAGGGGAGTCCCATTAAAAAAACACCTTGCAAATCATGCAAGTTCAACATTTTCAAACCAATATACTAAAACAGAAATGCTCAGAGATGTAAATGAAGGATAGATATTACTTTTCACTATACACATCTCTGTTGATACTATTCCTCACATATTCTACTCCCAATTACTCCTGCGTAAAATGGACTAGCCTCTTCATGTTGACATTCAGACTAAAATCACGTGACAGGCTGTTAAAATTGGCTGTTGCATACTCTTTCGCCGGTCTGGAAAATGTGTTTAATTAACTCACATTCAAGCAACAATGCAGATTTCCCAGTGGGAGTGAGACTATTCAAACTCTGCCACTAAAAAATAGGGGTGTTTTCAGCAAAAAACGAATAACCCTGGAATACACACAATATACTGAATTTCGGAACAAATCGTGCATTACTTACAGCAGCAGAATACCACAGAAATATCAGACGAAACATGAAAACACTATATATTGTATTTCAGCCTGAACCCTCTATATTGCAATTCAAGGAATTAACCCCATATGTGCATCCATTTCCCACCTTGGTATCACCCACCCCTGAAAACAAACTCTTAATACCACGCTGAAGCGTTTGGTAATAAATACCGCAGTAACATTTCTAAAAATAACTACAATCCATGGTTATTTACTCGTATTAACCATATTTCATATTTATACAATCTAACTTTTTAACAGTTTTGTGTTGTAATCAAGTCTGCAGAATCTATGAAAATTTAATTAAAATTCCAACATTTCCATAATTTAACACTTTTTTTCTGTTGCATCTTGCTAAAATAGAAAAGTTTATTTTCGTATAATCCGTTTTTCTCCTACCTTCCAGTGTCAAGTGGTCTTAGTGAGGAGCAGGCAAGTAATGAGATTGTACAGCAGGTTGCTATGACAACAGGAACAGAAGATTCATTCGTTGCTATGAAAGACTGTAGTGAAGTGATTGTTAGAAGTGCTCAACCTCATGAAGATCAACCCGAGTTAGAAACTGTTGTAGTGGAGATGTAAATGTTTTTACACTTATTGAATATGATTTGTTCAGCATATTGACATATAAATCTGGTACCTGGAGTGCTGTTTGTTTTTCTTTATGGGTGGTTTGCATGTAGCAAATTGGTTCTATCTCTGACAAATTGCCATTATTATATACAGTAATTTGCTTTGTATTTATTACATAAAAGTATGTTATGCTAATATATAATATATAAGCTTCATCCCAGTTGACTTTGCAATGGTTGTTTTTCCGTATCAACTATATATAATTTTATAAATATTACTGGTATATCAGTAATTTCAAACATTCACCAATGTGCATCTTGGTGTTAAGATCGAATATACAGACTTCGCTGTTTATAATTCTCCCAATCTCAACTGGACAGCACACAGCACAGTTTCTGTGATGTACCACTGGTCTCCGAATTGTCATAAAATCATAAAACTGTGATTCCCCCCCCCCCAAAAAAAAACAAACAGCAAAATCTTTTTAGCAATGGCTATAAATTTTCATTAAAGAAACAGCATTCCAATATGCAAATGAATACAGAACAGCTGAATTTATGATGACAAGCTGTGAAATGGATACATAGGATTAATAAAGGTGAGGAACATGAATCTCACATTTGCAGGATTATTTCAACTTGGTTTTCTCATGACAATGTTTACCAATCAACCAACCCCACAGTAATTCCTGCTGAATAGGGAAGCCAACAATGTTGACTTCCTGGTCTACCCAACAATTACCCTCTGTTGAATGAAAAAGCCTACAATGTTTAAACCTTATCTGACTCCAGTTACTTTCTGCTGAATGGAAGAGTTGACAATGTTACCCTTTTCTGAATAATAAAGCCACCAATGTTTAACCCCAGCCTATCCCTCCCGAATGAAAGAAACTAAGTTTTACCCCCTGGCTTACAGCAGGTGTTCCACCACCTGAATGGATCAGACTACAATGTTTGCTTCCTAGCCTACCTCAGTTACCTCCACCACCTGAATGTTCTTACATTCAGGTGGTGGAGGTAACTGAGGTTACAATGTTTGCTTCCTAGCCTACCTAGTTACCTCCACCACCTGAATGTTCTTACATTCAGGTGGTGGAGGTAACTGAGGTTACAATGTTTGATCCCTAGCCTACTTCAGTTACCAACTCCACCTGAATGGAAGAGCCTACAGTGTTTTCTCCCTAGCCTACCTCAGTTACCTTTACCTTCACCTGAATGGAAGAGCCTACAGTGTTTTCTTCCGAGCCTACCTAGGTTACCTCCACCACCTGAATGGGAGAGCCTACAATGTTTACTCCCACCACCTAAATACAATACTAGTAGCTTAAAATATGTTTGCTTCCTAGCCTACTTCAATTACCCCCCACTACCTGAATGGATTAGACTACAATGTTTGCTGCCTAGCCTAGCTTAGTTACTTTCACCTGAATGGAAGAGCCCTAGTGTTTTCTCCCTAGCCTACCTCAGTTACTTTCACCTGAATGGAAGAGCCCTAGTGTTTTCTCCCTAGCCTACCTCAGTTACCTTCACTTGAATGGAAGAGCCCTAGTGTTTTCTCCCTAGCCTACCTCAGTTACCTTCACTTGAATGGAAGAGCCCTAGTGTTTTCTCCCTAGCCTACCTCAGTTACCTTCACTTGAATGGAAGAGCCTACAATGTTTACCACCAAAGTTGCGATTTGCACTAATGAAAATGTTTTTTAAAAAATAACAAGCGACCTTGTCGTCGGTAGAGCCCTGCTGTAATTAACAAATGCAGTGGCAGTTACGAGGTGGATAGGAGAAGTGGAATCTATGACAGTTTAGTAATCGTGACAATGGTCACTGGAAAGGCATATCCCATAAAAGAAACATATTTGTGTATGAAATGCATGAATATGTATAATTGATGATGTGGGTGTACAGGAATATGAAGCTGAAAAATGAAGTTCTTTGGCATTTCTGAAAAATATTGGCCCATCCAGTTCATTTTCCAAGACAATGTGTACTGAGAGCCTAGCTTCCAACTGATACAGTTGTCTGCTGCATTATACATAGCCCATATATAATGAATGGGAAAGTGAAAACAATCCAAAATAACTAATCAAAAAAAATCATAACTTCCACAAAAATGGAGACATCTTCAAATAAATGAACTTTAGAACCAGTCCATAGACACTTGCATATGCTGCCAGGAGTCAGTGTAATCTATGCCAAATTTCAAAGTAATATAACAAGTGGTTGTGGAAAGAATCATTTTTAACCATAAATGACAATCAAAGAAAGCTTAAAAAGAACGGTGTGCTGAGAGTATTGGAGACTAGAGACAATGTAACATACCATCTATGTACCAAGTTTCATTGAAATGTGATTAGAACCAAAAAATTATAAATTAGTATGCTAATTATGGAAATAATCAGGTTTGCACATTGACCTAGAGCATTTGTGTACCAAGTTTCATTGAAATTGAATAATTAGTACTGTAGATATCAGTGTGAAAGCTTAAAATTGAATTATGCAAATTAGGTAATTAATATGTACAGATTTTAACCCCAAATTAATCAGGTCTGTCTATTGTCTTAGAGATGTGATGATTAGTATTCGAGATATCTGTAAAGTTGACATTGGTTAGTTATGCAAATTAGATAATTATTTACCCCAAAACTAAATCAGGTCTCTGCACAGTCCTACAGGATCTATGTCCCAAGTTTCATTGAAATGTGATGATTCATACTTAAAATATGCGTAAAAGCTGAAAATTAACTAATTATGCAAATTAGGTGATTATTGCACAAATATTCACCCAAAAACTGATCCAGACTCTGCATATGCTAGAGAATGTACCTAGTTTCATTGAAATGTGATGATTTGTACTGGATATTATCAGCGGAAGAACTGAAAATCAACCAATTATGCAAATTAGGTGATTAATATGCACAAATATTTACTCCAAAACAATGGATCTCTGTAGTCCTAGAGAATGCATGTTCAAAGTTTCATTGGAATGTGATGATTACTACTTGAGATATCGGTGGAAAAGCTGAAAATTGACTTATCATGCAAATTAGCTAATTAATATGCACACATTTTTAACTAAAATAATCAAATCTGCGCATCAGGTCAGAGCATCTATGTAATAAGTTTCATCAAAATCCAATGACTGGTTCTTTAGATATCGGTGGAACGACTAAAAATTAGCTAATTATCATGCAAATTAGGTAATTAATATGCATAGATTGTTACCAAACCCCGAGAAAATCTGCACATTGCCCCAGAGCATCTATGTACCAAGTTTCATCAAAATTTGATTAGTGGTTCTTGAGATAATGGTGGAACAAAAAGTTGCATACATACAGACAGGGTAGCTGCAAAGACTCCCTTTTGTGCTTCGCACACGGGAGTCAAAAATATTCCCAAAAAATAGAGGTTTACATGTGATGTCATGAAATGAACAAATCTGACAGAGGACCATCCCAGGTAGGTGTGGTAAGAATATTAAGGCAATCCAGCTGATGGTTTTGGAGAAGTCATTTGAATGGAAAAAGTTTGTGGTCAACTCGTGAGCTCTGCTCGGTCATCTTCGATGACATTTGGCCTAGTGTGATTTGCACATCCATGTTTCATGTGCATAGTGTTCATTTGGTTTGTTTCTTTCTCAGAGAAACAGCTGTTAAAATTACTTCATACATATGGGTACTAAATACACCCAAGAATGGGGTTGAACACGCATTACCTTGAACATACGAACTTTGAGAATAGCAAACATCTGCAAAGGTACTATAAATAATTCAGTTTTTTCAATGTTGTATAATATAATTAGCAAATGACAGAACATATTTATTAACCTTGGTTCAGTGTTATATACATTGTGAAAAGGTAATTGTTTCACAATCGTTGATACACTAGAACAAGTATGTGGAATGCTTGATTGAATCCAATACAAGATTTCTGGAATCAAATGTTTCACCATGTCTGCATTACAAATAGTTTAACCAGTCTGAATTCACATACAAATACTATCATAAATATAATACACTCATATATTATATTTCTCTGTACATAAAAAGACATTTTTGGCAGTAATTGTTTCACTTGCAAAACACCACAACTGAATGTAATGGTGTTGTTGCACATTTGTCAATATTACAGCAGTACTATCGTCATGCTTGTCATGTTCTCAAAATAACCTGGGATCACATTCAACCCTTTGAGTGCCAGATTTTATCCAGCCCAAACTTTAGTGAAAATATTTTTAAAAATTTTTCACTAAATTTTATCATCATTTTGAACCATACAGACAAGTTCAAATTTGTGGTCAAAAAGTTTAACAGCACTTCATGTGGAGAGCAGTAGACTGAAAAAATAATTTTCTAGATGGTGCTGAAAAGTTGACAAAGGAGCTCAAAGGGTTATACCGGTAGTACAAATTTTATTATTTAAACATAAAATTGTGAAATGTAAGGACATGTGCTGTAAATAGCATGCAATTTAGGCATTTTTGGGTTTACTATCGTACTTTTTCTATTAGAAAGGCATTTTATTAATGCATACTGATCAATCAATAATGGCTTATGCAACAAATCTGAATGATTGACAACGCATCCAACCGTACTGTTTTTTCATGAATAGTTGATGCCAGACAAATGATAAGTGTGCACAAGTTCAAAGACAAAAATATTCACCAAAATTAGAGAATTTAAGATATCAACATGACATGAGCAAACCTAAGAGAGGTCAACCCAAGGTACATATACACCAAATATCAAAGCATTCAGGCTAGTAGTTTTCAAGAAGCAGTTGAAAAAGTAAAAAATTTACACGAACGGCGGCGGACAATCACTCATATGATAAGCTCCGCTCGACAAAGTCGACAGCAGAGCTAAAAAAATGTAATTCAGGTGTTGCCATTGATAGACCTTGGTAAATTAACATCATGGAATATGTGGAAAGAGATATCAGCGTTATCCAATACAGCCCACAGTAGTGGTACTCCTTGACATTCATGTAGCAATCTACTGATGACATTCAGTGTGGGCCATGCATCTGAAGAACTGTAATGAAAGAAAAGTTATAATCTATGAGTATGAAGTGTTCAGTGGTGATTGGAGACATGATTGGCAAACTGTCATCACTAGCAGTGACGTTGAATTTTGCATCACCTTAGTACACTAATTTCAAAATGAGGTTTAACTCACCTGAGTGCACAGATTTAAACATAAGGTTTAACTCACCTGATTACACAAATTTTAAAATGAGGTTTAACTCACCTGAGTGCACAAATTTTAAAATGAGGTTTAACTCACCTAAGTGCACATATTTTAAAATGAGGTTTAACTCACCTGAGTGCACAGATTTCAAAATGAGGTTTAACTCACCTGAGTGCACAGATTTCAAAATGAGGTTTAACTCGCCTGACTAGACAGATTTCAAAATAAGGCAGCTGAGTGGACAGATTTCAAAATGAGGTTTAACTCACCTGAGTGGACAGATTTCAAAATGAGGTTTAACTCACCCGAGTGCACAGATTTCAAAATGAGGTTTAACCCACCTGAGTGCACAGATTTCAAAACATGTCATTGTTAATGACACAGTCCCCGTCCAAAATTTTGTGATCTGACATATCAATTTGATGCTGAGGAAGTCATTGAGATTAGATTGAAACCATTAATAGAAATGGATTTGTAAAAAATTATGATTTAGTGCTTTTACACGAGAATTGAACATTGGGCAGTCATATTGAATCAAACTACAACAAGTCATTGAAAATGACACAGTCCCTGTTAAGTTCTCTTTGTGCTCGTCATATTAAAGCGGAGGGGTTGTCGCGAGCGTGTTCTTAAAACTTGAGTTCCAAGTGGCGTATACAACAGATTGTTTATTTACATCAAAACACGTGTTTCGTGTCATAGTAATATGGCCAAAATAAAAACTGCCGTTATTCAGCCATCTTTGATCTGATTATGAGACACACTGATATGTATGATGTATGTGCCAAATACGAATGAAAATGGTACATAAATTGTGGAAATATAGTAATAAGGCCAAAAAGTCAGATGGCTGTCAATCGGCCATCCTTGACCAGATTTTGAAACAAATTGTCATGGACATGCATCCTAACATGTATAAAGTACATGTATGTGCCAAATTTGAATGAAAACTGACAGAGCACGTCCAAGATACCGCATAAAAAAACAAAAACAAGATGCCTGCCAGTCGACCATCTTTAATCCAATTGCGAAATAAATCGTCATGGACATGTATCCTAACATGTATAATCTATGTACCAAGTTTGAATGACAACTGACAAAGCATGTCCAAAATACAACATTTTCAAAAAACAAGATGGCTGCCAGTTGGCCATTTTGAATCGAATCGCTAAACCACAGCATGTGCATATGTCCCACATAAGGTACTAGGCACATGCAAAGAATGAACGGAATCGGCCCACAGGATTCTGAAATATGACGTTGGATAGACTGACGCACAGACAGACGAACACACGGACGGTCGGACAGACTCACGGACGGTCGGGGACATGTATCCTAACATGTATGATCTATGTACTAAATTTGAATGAAAACTGACAAAGCATGTCCAAAATACGACATTTTCAAAAAACAATATGGCTGCCAGTCGGCCATCTTTGATCCAATTGTGAAATAAATCATCATGTCCATGTATCCTAACATGTATAATCTATGTACCAAGTTTGAATGAAAACTGACAAAGCATGTCCAAAAAACAAGATGGCTGCCAGTCGGCCATCTTTGATCCAATTGTGAAATAAATCATCATGTACATGTATCCTAACATGTATAATCTATGTACCAAGTTTGAATGAAAACTGACAAAGCATGTCCAAAATACAACATTTTCAAAAAACAAGATGGCTGCCAGTCGGCCATTTTGAATCGAATCGCTAAACCACTGCATGTGCATATGTCCCACATGAAGTACTAGGCACATGCTAAGAATGAACGGAATCGGTCCAAGGGATTCTGAGATATGACTCCAGACGGACACACGGACGGACGGAGACCGAATTATAAGTCCCCGTTTTCGGACTTCGTCCGAACGGGGACTAAAAATAATGTTCATGTTGATGTATCTATTGGTATACTGTCTTTGTAAAAAATTTAAACAAAAATGTTCATTGCATTCATGGGAAAGTAGGCATGGGTATCATGAAAAACAAAATGGCCATCAGTCAGCCATATTTATTTGAATCACAGAAAAAAATATGACAAGCAACTATAACCCAATATGTATGATCATCATACCAACTTTGATCCAAATTGGCATAGTCATCTCTGAGAAACAGCTCCGGACATGCAAAAATTACGATTTAGCACTTTTACATGAAAATTGGGCATTGGCCGGCCATATTGAATCGAATCACAAAATAAATGATGTGTACCTATAACCCAACATGTATGATCAACATATCAGCTTTGATCTAAATTGGCATAGTCATCTCTGAGAAACAATAATGATGGTGTAGATGTATCTTTTGGTATACTATCTTTGTACAAAATTTAAACAGAAACGTTCATTGCATTCAAGATGAAGTAGCATGGGTACCATAAAGAACAAGATGGCCGCCAGTCGGCCATATCTGTTTGAATCCCGAAAAAAAAATGACGTGCACCTACAACCCAATATGTAAAGTAACTTGACCTGCATATGTAAGACATTATGCATTGTTTTCATGTATAGTTTGAATGAAATCCATCAATGGGTGTCCGAGATATAGCTCCGGACGAACGTACGGATGAAACAAACCCAAATTAATAGTCCCCGTTTTCGGACTTTGTCCGAACAGGGACTAATGAGGTCTAACTCACCTGAGTGGACAGATTTTAAAATGAGGTTTAACTCACCTGACTACAGAGATTTCGAAATAAGGCAGCTGAGTGGACAGATTTTAAAATGAGGTTTAACTCTTAGTGCACAGATTTGTTGATGATGTTTAACTCAGCTGTGCATGTGTGCAGATTTCAAAATAAGTCTTAATTCACCTGATTACACAAATTTTAAAATGAGGTTTAACTCACCTGAGTGCACATATTTTAAATTGAGGTTTTTAACTCGCATGAGAGCACAGATTTCAAAATTAGGTTTAACTTACCTGACTACACAAATTTTTAGATGAGGTATTCCTGGGTTCGTCTTTTTGTACCCAGAATCTGGTAAATAAACATCAAATGCAATCTGTATGGGTAAAGATTTATCCAATCTTGGTCTGAAAATTTAAAATAAACAACTCTATATTAGTGTTATCTTTCAAGCTTCATACAGTTTGATATAATGTGTTTTTTAAGATAAATCAATTTTGGCATGTTATTGCATAACATTGTCACTGTAAATTGTAGGAGATGAAGCCAAGTTTTCACTTAAGGATGCTGTACACGTTTTTTTGCTTTGAAACCCCAAATTCTACTTTTTTGTATTTTTCAATGCTGGACCACAGGGAGCAAACACTCAGTAGAAAAAAAAAAGGAATTGGATGTTTTTATAGGGTGTAAAAATCAATTTTTGTTAATTAAAAACAAAAGCACATGTCATTGTTTTGAAAGCTATGTTTTAATTAATCAGCTAAAGACATAATAGACAGATAATTTGCATAATAGTCACCACCCATAGCAAATATAAACAGTGATTGTGACTAATTAGTTTGTCATTCGCAAACTTTTAACACAAGCTTTGATCATGTGTTATTTAGTTGCAAGTTCAAGCTTTTACATGACCATGACAATTCTGGGATGATGATTTTGTCCATCTTAGTCAATTGGGCAATACCAAAGTTTTGCATGAATAAATTTGGTTTTCACAACACATTAACAGACAATCCCACAATGATCAGTTTGACCTCTGACACAATGGTACAATTTCACTGCTACATTGTACATGAAAATGAATTATGTTCCACTATTTAAACATTCTGTAACGTTGATTTTAATTGTAATATTCAAAACATAATCTGAAGCATCCTGAATAAATTAGATGGGATCTATGTTTCTCGTAAATTGGCCATTCAGAAGAAAGCTGCAAAAACATCTGGGATCTTCTCAAAAGCGTCTTCTGCTTTTATTTCCTTTCTAAAATTTGATATCATATCTATAATGAATACAGATATACTATCAACACAACAAACCCATTCCTTTCATTTAATAAATAAATATTAATAAATTCCACAATTCAAACTGAAGCAAGACGTTCCTAACACCTGATGGAATAACAGTACAAACATTTTCAAATGATGTCATTAAGGGAAGAGTAGGAAATCAAACGGGCGGTGCACCGCGGTCATTACCGCGGTGTACCGCAGAACGCCGGGGAGAGCTGCGGACTGCTTATAATTAGGGGTCTCTACCGCAGTCCTCGGTAATGTGTGAAATACGTACTTAACAGTTTCTTTGTGATTCCACGAGTCATTGTTTTAAAATCCGATGCTGTAAATGAATACGATATGTGCGCTTGTTTAGTATTTAGTACATGTATTTAGCATAAATTTCCAAAGTGATGCGATACAATTTTTCATGGTACATGTAGGTATACCTTTATTACACTGGAATAAAGTTTACAATTGAAAAGAGGACGATTTACAAAGTTTCAGCGTATCCAAGCCGTATCCTGGTTCTTGATTGATTTGGCAGTATCATGTTCACCATTTGTATCACACTCCAGAAAAAATGGCCAGCAAACGAGAAACGGGCGAACTAATCAAAACAGGTCAGGCTGTCTGCATTGCACTGACAATGACATGATTATTTTCTGTTTCGTTTCATAAATCTTGCATTGATTGTGCTTGTTGATTGGATTCAACTGCCATTGAAATTTATAAATTTTTGTAAAAGTGAAGGGAATGTGTTTTATTTGTGTTGATAGTATCCAAAACCAAGAGATAGGATAACCCCAAAACCACATTATATTATACCAATAACCTTTACCAATCATAGTGACCATATTGTTAGTAAGGCTTGTTTAGTTGAGCTTATTAATCATACTTTTCATCTAATCAGTAATATGCATGTTTATTCGTCTGTCCTATTGTAGCATCTATGTTCCTTTTAAAACGTACATGAAGTTTAAAGCAGGGGTGTACATGTCATGGTTTACAAACAAGCATCTACCCAGGAGCCTTTGCATTTTTAGCATTCATTGTTATCGCTTAGGATTCAATTCCCAAGCTTAATAACTAAAATAACTAACCTTTTTCTGTTACAATCAACATTCACATTCTTTATAATACCCAATTTGTCAAGGATATTTGCTACAAAGTTGAAACAAACAATAGTTAGTACTGTAAATGCATTAATTATTCACTGGGTTAAAATCTTAAATTTACATGAACATGTAAAATAACAATAAAACAGGTGACAGTCTTGAAATTTGATGTCATATCATTGTTATCTCACCCGAGGTTTTTTAGCCCCGCTGTCAACTTTGTCGAGCGGAGCTTATCATATGAGTGATTGTCCGTCGGCGTCCGGCGTCCTTGTCAATGTTTTACTTTTTCAACTTCTTCTCGAAAACTACAAGTCTGAATGATTTGATACTTGGTGTATATGTACCTTGGGTAGACCTCTCTCAGATTAGTTCATTTCGTGATGATATCTTCAATTCTCTAATTTTGGTGAATTTTTTTGTCATTTTTGGTAAAAAGTGATATTTTCGACTTCTTGTTGAAAACTGTAGGACCAATTGCTTTGATATTATATATATAGGTACTTCAAGTAGACCTCTCTCAGATTTGTTCATTTCGTGATGATATCTTCAATTACCTAATTTAAACGAATATTTTTGTCATTTTTGCTAAAAAGTGATATTTTCGATTTCTTGTTGAAAACAGCAAGTCCGACTGCTTTGATACTATACATATTGTTCATTTGCTAATGATATCTTCAGTTTTTTAATTGAAGTTTGCATTGTTAACAGCGGAGCTATCTCAGCCGATGCAAGTGTATAACCATACATACAGTGCATTTTTCAACAGAAATCATATTCTTGAATCCAGGCCTCAACCAGATCAAGTTGAACGCAATCTCAGCAAATCTTATCCAAGGTTCCCCCAAAATTGCATCTGTAGTGAATAAAACACGACCAGGGGCTTTGGCCTTCCTAATGACACTGTGGCACACTCGAGTATAGTGGTTGATCTTTTTTTTTTCATGTTCAACCTCCTAGCAATGAAGATACCATCAATCCAATATAAAGAATATAATTAAAAACTTATCCATGTTAGTTTGTCCAGTTATTTAATTGTTTTTGTTTTTTTCTGAGAGAGGAAATGTGTAAATAAAACATCACAAAGTTCACAAAATAACTCACATGTATTGACTGCATCTGAAGGCATGACCAGTGGCTGAATAGAATCATCAGGCCATAGGGATTTTCTTTTACTTTTATTAAGTTTCTTTTTCTGTTGATGTTCTAGCTCCTTAAATTCAGACCAGTTTGATGCTTTCCTGAGACAATCCCCAATCTCTTGTTGCAGGATGCTATTCAGGGTATCGCAGTGTTGATGCGATGTATTCATCATCGAATCAGTAATTCTTGATGCCTCAGCAGTCATCTGGATGAGGTGTTGTAGTTTGACAAATTGTGCGACATTTGGACGATGTTTCTCCTTACTAGCAGCTTCTATACTCTGTGGTAAAAGGCCAGGTTTCACAATCAGGAACTCATTCATTGGACAGTTATCCGCAATATTCGGGAATTGGATATTACTACAAACGGCCGTATTTCCCATATATTCCGCCGCCTGGTTGCTAATCAAACGCTTACCACCGTGTGTCACTTGTTCATTAGCTAAATCACAAAATACTTCCAGTACATTATCAATATTTATCTCATCCATGACATTATCAAAAGAATTATCAGTGGATTCGGTCGATTCAGACTCTTTAACCATGGAACTATGTGAAGGCATATTTAACTTAGCAGAGTGACGAGCTTCAACTCGATAACTTGAATTATGTTCGCTACTGTGCTGCTTCGGTTTGCGATGTTTTTTATTACCAAATTTAGCCTTCATGGCCGCCATTCGTTCCTGGTTTTGTTTATAAGACAACAAGTTGATTTCAGAATGGCGGATCTCTTCATGTTTTTTTTGCACAATATCATGTGATCCATCGGAACATTCAGAAACTGATGAAAGGATCTCTTCACGGACTACAGGAGACGCGAAACTTGGGAAGCTAACTGGTGAGTAGGAACTCGTTTTGTGACCGAGAGATGACTTTGATTTTCTACATTCTGAGGCAACAGGTTTATTATATTCAGAAGCTTGCTGCCAGAATTCTATCTTCTTCTGTATCTGCTTATTTCGCACCTGGTATTGATCTAATCTGATTTGAATTTCATAACTGGTGAACTGGGTCCTAGTAAAGTAAATTGAAAAAATTATGAATTTTATATTTATTACCAACACAGAAAAACAACTGGAACTCCAACAATTTAAAAATATTTCAACACCAACAATAAACTCTTATTTAAAGAACTGATTGAATACAGATTATCAATAGTTTATGGTTAATTTATAAACTTTTAAACAATGTTCAGAAACTCAAAATTCATAATCAACTATGATTTTAACATCACTGGTGCAGGTAAATATAATTTTGAAAAAACATAAGCGTTGTCAGTTATTAGCCTTGCTCACAGAGGGCAGTACAAAAGAGTGACCCAATCATAACAATATGTTTGAATTTGGATCTATATTTATAAATATTGTCAAAATGAACAGCTACATTCATGGGTAATCCCAAATGAGTATATATCATGTATATATGTGTATATATATATCAGTACTTCATCTTTCATCTACTATATTCTTTTATCTATTTTTTTTAGAAAAAAGAAAAGTTGAACCTTGAACCTCTGGTTGTCTTAATTAGTCTATCAACACCTCATGTGGTATTACATGTATAGTGATAATGATACGCATTGGAGAAACCCTATACACACATTTACACATGATGAATACCATAATACATGTATAGTGGTCAATATAGCTAATAGTTTTGATATTCATTTTGACAACGTGGTTAAAATCCATAAGATAAAACACAGTGTCAATCATAAAATAACAGATTTTATTTTAAAATTAATAATTTGGGCTCATGATCAGTGAGATATCCATGAAAAATGTCTTAGAAGATGGTGATAAATCTTACCCTTGATGTCGTATTACTATGTATCCAAGTCGCTGTAAATGACTGTAAACCTACAAAAAGTAAATACAACAAATAATGGCATTATATACAGCCACATAAAGTTTAAATCACTACATAATACATTTCACAAACAAAAACTTTCACTGATGTAATCCTAAAAGGAAGACCTTAATTCAAAGCATGCATGCATGCATGTAGTTCAGTTAATGTGAATTTTATGGTAAAAAGTATCTGGGTATTGTACAATGAACAACGAAACAATAAAAATTTAGTGGTCATATTTTTGCTAAAATCATTTCAGACCACAATATTCCTGAAGAATGTAAACATATATTCGTGCTCCTGTGCATTCGAATTCAAAGCATTACCAGACTAAACTGAATTACCCATTCATGTTTCCTCCATGGGTTTCACTGCACTTTCATCAGCATGTGAAATCCCTCATTGACTTCCTCAGCAGTGAAAAGTGTTAAGTCAAAAATATTTACAGGATATACTAAATAAGAAAGTTGAGAATTTAATCTACCTGGTAATATTCTATTGGTACGTACTCAGGAATCAATATGGAGTAAGCTTCTTGTATGGATAGAGGAACCCCATTGCAGTACAACTCTAAGGAACCCTGCATAACAAATAGAAATATCCAATATACAGTAAGTACAAAGTTTGTGTGTTATATGTACAATGAAGAATATTTATGCTACACAATCTGATGGTGTCTGTTAATGATTTCATAATATAATATTGTGGAATTATATACTGTAGAATACTTTATTTTCACTTGAAATTTATTTTCACTATTTTCGCTGAAGGGATGTTTCCGTGAAAATAAAATCCAGCGAATATATTTTTTTTTCTCTATTTCACATTAAACTCATCAAAAATCTGTGAAAATAAATTCCAAGCAAAACGCCCAAAAAGCCCTTTCAGCGAAAATTAATTCCAGCGAAAATAAAGTATTCCACAGTATGCGTATTTTCACAGTCCAATAAAGTTAGATGGTAGATTGCTGAACAAGTGCTGATAGCATAGAATATGGAAGTAGACTAATGGTTAACACAATCCCTGCACATAAGACATGTTCACCATATTCTGTCATTGTTGAACCACATATAATCCCAGAAGCTTTGGACAACATGCTGGTAGCATACAATAAAAATATTTTTGTAGTTCATAGATATGATATGCATTTTCAATCTGTCCTTTTATGCATTGGGATAAGAAGACATCGACAAGATGCAATGAAGGACTTACCCCGTTCATAAGAAACAATGCTTCCTCAGGAAGCAGCCACTTCTTGTCATTGATGTGATGTCCCATAGTATTCCAAAATTTACCCTACAAACGAAACAATCAAAGTAAGTAAACTACTCAAGTGAAGATAATATATTATTATTTACAGAGAATGGGAGAGTACAATTAATGCAAACAGATGGAGTTTTTAATTCTAGAAATTGAAAATTTATTTAATTCATTGCTGTATGTACCCAGTATGTATGTTCATAATAGAACTCAACAGGAACTCAAGGGCTAGTGTGCTAGTGGCACACATGTTCCTCATGTGATCTGCACGACTTGCATGGTTACATATTTAGGGACAAAAATGCCAAAGGTCAACTTCACAGTATTTATGTATTTGTGTAATAGAACTACAATGCAAAAATATTTAGTGCCTTCAAACTTTACACACACTTACAGTACAATACTCAGTTTGATCATCAGGACAAAAGATCAAGGTCACATCTTGCGTACAATAATAAAAATAATAACTTTATTGCATGCTTAGAAATACAATGTTTCTATCAGTTAATAGCAATAAAGATTAGTTGTGATAACTACTACTACAAAAAGAAAGTTAGTTGTTAATGGGATAAAGCAAGTGTTACATATAAAATTTTCATTTCTTGATTGATATGCATTATGAATATTGTTGCCAATCTTTTTTGTGTGTATGCATTTTTGCAATAGAAGTCCAAAGGAGAAAATAGGAACCACCTTAAAACCTTTGTGCCCACTATCTCTGTCCATTGACTGTCTGTAAATCATTGCCATATTAGTATTCATAGCCTCTAGGTCAATTATTCCTTACCTTCTCCAGGGTAAGCTCAGCTAGTCCTAGACCACCATTCCATGTGGCTTGAGCAAGACTTCCACTATAAAGATTTAAAAAAAAATAATGATGTGTGGATAATGGATGTATTAATTATTATCCAATCTATTTTAATTGTTGTTTTTCATACAATAAATCATACAATATCCTACAAAGAATACTACAATGACAACAAGTCAATGTCATGACAAAACAAACTGAAATCATGTCAATGCCTTTTTTAATCAGACATGATGTATATCATATATATGTAAAATTTGATTTTAACAAGCTCCAGGATAGTGGAATTACTTGGGAAAAGGCAGTCCAAATGCAATGTGGAAAGGGTAGCCCTCACACAATGTGTAAAGGGTAGCCCTGTCACAATCAGGAAAGTGTCGGCCTGACACAATCAGGAAAGGGTAGACCTGACACAATCAGGTAAGGGTAGCCCTGACACAATCAGGAAAGGGTAGACCTGACACAATCAGGTAAGGGTAGCCCTGACACAATCAGGAAAGGGTAGACCTGACACAATCAGGAAAGTGTCGGCCTGACACAATCAGGTAAGGGTAGCCCTGACACAATCAGGTAAGGGTAGCCCTGACACAATCAGGAAAGGGTAGACCTGACACAATCAGGAAAGTGTCGGCCTGACACAATCAGGAAAGGGTAGCCCTGACACAATCAGGAAAGGGTAGACCTGACACAATCAGGAAAGGGTAGACCTGACACAATCAGGAAAGGGTAGACCTGACACAATCTGGAAAGGGTAACGCTTTATAAACAATAAAAGACAAGCCATGCATGGCACAGTCCCAGTTAGTTATTGAATTTAAGATATATTGTTTTGTTTATAGTAATATAGCTGGAATATAACTGTCAGGAGTATGATTATGATTATGATTGACATTTGTATGTGATCGTTAAACGAGTATTGAGAGATATTGCTCTGGAACAGCATTAATTAAAACAAAATCAGCCATTTTGAATACATGGATAATGAATATATAAAATTTGAACAAAATCAGTCAAAGCATGTCAGAGTTATGGCTCTAGAAGACCATTCATTAAAACAAAATGGCCACTAGTCAGCCATTCTGAATCTGATTTGAAAAATAAAATCAGGAACCCATAATGTCTTATGTATGTACCAAGTTTGAACAAAATCCATCCACAAATGCTTGATGATTTTTTAGGAAGTCAGAGATATGGTCCTAGAACCACATTCATTAAAACAAATTGGCTACCAGTTGGCCATTTTGAATCTTATCTGAAAAACAAAATGATGTGCATCAAGGTCTTATAATGTCCAACGTATATACCAATTTCGAACAAAATCCATCTATAAACAGCAGAGAAATGCTGGATTTTGATGATTTTTTAGCACAAAAATGGCCGCCATTTTGCCATCTTGAATCAGATCATGAAACAATTTTATGTGCATATGTATAATATCATTTATGATGTAAGTGTGAAGTTTGATTGTGATTGGTCCATGCATTTCTAAGATACAGGTCCGCACGCATGCACACACACAGGTTAAAACATAACACCGTTCGAAAACCAAGACTAAAAATGATTAATCATTTCTTACTGCCTTGTAACTCGTTCTTCAGACAGTAGATTTTTCTGTTCAGCATATGCCGAATCTAAACGTTGTTGTTGCCATGGTGAGTTGTCAGGCGCAAAATCTTTTACTCCTCGTGTTGGTAAACGTGAATCCATCTTCTTCATGTTCAAAAGTTCGCGACCACTGTAAGACAAATATATAGTAGTATAAAACGTCAATATGTGAATGTGTGGATATTTTAAAATGATTTACTTTGTGCAAATAAAAAATGAAGTTTTTTTTCTAGCCACTTTGTTTTGATTTTTGTCAGGTGATTTTGTGCTTTCCATCCAGACATCCATCCATTCAGCATTGTCAGTATGGTCAATTGAGCTAAAAACTAAATTTCAATTCAATTTTGCAGAAAACACAATTAACTGACTTTATGAGTTAGTAAAAATAGCGAAAATTTCAATGAGGTCTTAAAGTCACAGTGACTCACAAGATTTTGTCCTGATGACCATTAGTAAATCATCAAATCTTTAAAATTCCTACAGTTTACAGTAAATTTCAACATATGATTTTTGTGAAATACAACATTTATAGGTGCTTTAGCTAGCTTTGTATATAACATTCTCTAAATTGGGACTGTATGTGTCACCCATTTGCCAACAGTGAATACCGATAAGGGATTAACCATTTTGAATCATGGGGGGGTGGGGTGACTGGAGCATTTTTCTTGCAGTATCTTATATACAAATGTTTCTTTTTCTTGGAAGTGCCAACTTTTTTTCCTACTGTACATTGCATGTAATTTTTGTTTCTCTCAAATCTTCCAGCCACCTTCCCTGCAATTTCAAATGGTTGAATTAATAAAAAAAAAATATGACTCAAATTCTTGTTTCTTCCATCCCTTCCCCCTCTCTCTCTTCCCCTCTCTCTCTTCCAAAATTTCTTTTTCGAATAAAATTACATTTGTATATCATATTTAGAGAAACTAAAGGCAAGGGTTACATGTAAGCCATATTATTATAATGCGGTTTGGTTCTCACCTCAATCGCTGAACATTTGGTTTTATTCGTCGTTCTGGTTCGCCCATCTTCTTGTTCTCATCACCTGAGTTCTGATTATGGTCTCGTTTACATTCTCTGTTGTCGCTCATTTTCATTCACTTCGATTGACGACGTACTATTGGTGCCGTTCAAAAAGTTTACATGATTTCAGACAGTCTTCGAAGTGGAAAACTCTTGTCACGTGTGTAACAGACAATGTCATCTCAGTCATACCTGCTGTCATAGGTACGAAAACGTGAGTCGCCCGTTCTCATCAAAACAGCTGATCATATTTAAGGATACAATGGGTTAAAACAATTTAATTACTTGTAAATGTTTTAATCATAATAGAATGTTTCATACCATTTTAATTCTTCTTTATATCATAAAATATAATTAAATCGACCTTGATAACTTAATTAATAATAGTAATCTTACAAATGCGCCCAACTAATTATTATTAACCTTTGACTACCTTTGTATTTAGAAACGTAGAGGGCGTCATGCGCCACTGGAGGAAAGTAACACGAACGTACAACTTGTATGTACACATAGTTATATGACCAAATTTCGCTAAGACGTTACTAAGATAATGACTGAAATTTACAAGACTTTTACATGAATGTTTTGATTTAAGAAGAATGGTTATATTCGCACGTGCTGACTGATAGGTTTGGACTTTAAAATGGACAGTAAGTATTAGATAATTAGGTTGGTTGAACCTCAGACAGCAGACCGATTCGATGGCACTGCGATCGGTGTTATTACCGTTAGGTTGTTCACGCGTCAACGCCAAGGTTGTATATAACACTCACTAACTGTAGTTGTTTAGCTATAGTTTCAACATTTAAAAAAAAAATGATATAACACTGATTGCCTGAATGAATAAAAAATGTACTAGTTATTGCGATATTAATTCATTATCACGTTAAACCTGGGGTTGTACTTGCTTCAAAAGGTGTATGTATTTGTGAATTCAGGAAGAAGGAACTACGACTCTCTTAATCTATTTTTTTGCAATCGCTATAAACCATACCACCGTCTGCTTCAGTTATCGTTACTCACTTGGATAATTAGTTTGATAAAATATAATAACCATTATAAGGCTGTAAGTGAATGCAAATATTTTACTATAAATAATTAAGTAAGTAATATTTTATTCCACCAAAGACACTAGTGTTTTTGATTACACTTATATATTATCACCTTGAGTTTTAATGCGTTTAGGTTTATGATATAAATAGGGTACAAGTGATAATAATAATATTTATTAACTCATAACCTCACCCGGAGACGATAAAAATGTATAAAAAACAAATAAAGAATTAAAGCTGCAAGCAGCATCACAGGGGCCCAAGTATATGCCATAAATAATGTCAAATGATACACAATTAGTTTGAATGATTAGTACCATGAGGTCGAAATGCAGTTGGTTCCATATATTTATTTGAGATATAAAGGTTATTAATATATGGTCATCTGTTATTTTAATCAAATCTCTTGTTCAACATAGTCATGATTCATCTTCCTAACTGCAACAGTGTTTGAGATACAACGATTATGCATATTAATGAGCTCACATGACCATATATGGTCATCTGTTATTTTATTCAAATCTCTTGTTTAACATCATCATACTAACACAGGTTTCATCTTCCTACCTGCAACAGTGCTTGAGATATAACAGTTATGCATATTAATGAGTTCACATGACCATATATGGTCATATGTTATTTTAATCAAATCTAAGGTTCACTGTTGTCATGATAACACAGGAATCATCTTCCTACCTGCAACAGTGCTTGAGATATAACAGTTATGCATATTAATGAGTTCACATGACCATATATGGTAATCTGTTATTTTAATGAAATTGCTTGTTCACTGTTGTCATGATAACACAGGAATCATCTTCCTAACTGCAACAGTGCTTGAGATATAGCAGCTATGCATATTAATGAGGTTAGAAGCCCCCACCCCATGGGCGTGTAGCCACATGACCTAGCCATATGCCATTCAGGGGAAAGAATGTATCTAAAGAGTAGAATACACATACAAAATGTTATTCCAATCGGACTAATACAAAACATGTAGTTGCATAATTTCCATTTTCACAAAATGCAAGATGGCGGCCAAACCACGTGACTTATCGAAAATATATTATTTTTCTCGTATGGAGCTAAGGCCAGGCATGGTAAATATAAAAACATCTCGTAGATTCGTTGACTCACCTCTGAGAAACAAATGCCCAAACTTTTAATCAATTTTGCTTAAAATCCAAGATGGCGGCCAAACCATGTGACTGATCTGAAATTTTTTTTAGGTTTCTGAAAGGGTTAGTTAGAGACATGCCATGACGCAATATTTGAGATAATCGCTCAAGTGTGGCATGAGTAAAAAACTACTTCCTGTTGAGAACAAACCCAAAATGGCGGCCAAACCACGTGACCAATCATAATGAATTTCTCAAATCTAAATCTGCTCTATATGTAGAAGCTAAATACTGTATATGAGAACATTTTACTTGGCGGTTCTGAAGAAGAAGATTTTTAAGTGTTTTTTACCGTTTTTAGGAAAAACAAAATGGCGGAAAAAGTCACATGACCGCTAAAGTTTTTATTGCTGATATTTATTACACATGAGTTGTACTATATACCATAAAAAAATCTAGACGTCTAGACCCTCAGAAAGTGGTCAAACAGCCACTTCCGGTTTTATTTCAATCCCATATGGCTGCCAAATTAATTGGCCAATCAAAATTCTGAAAGCATGTTGCACCAGTTCACATTAGGGAGTATCAGTATAGAGCATTATCAGACCATTTCGCTCAGCGGTTTTCTCAAACGGCTTGACGAAAAAAGTTACGGAAGAAAGAAGAAAGAAGAAAGAAGAAAAAACCGAACAATAAGAATAGGGGCCACGCCCTACAGGCTTGGGCCCCTAAAAATAACAAAAACAAAAAGCTCCAAACTCATTTAAAAACAGAGTTACTGTCTGGTATTAAGACTGGCCTTAATGAATTAAGCTATGAGAATTGACTCATGTTTGTCGCACATAATGGAAATAAATTTATCACTCTAACAACTGGTTCTAAAATTATTTATATGAATTTCTGCTTTTTTAAATAAATAATAATAATAATAATAATATTTATTATTGCATCTTTAGAAATACAGTATTTCTATCAGTACAGTAGCAATAAAAGTATGCAGTCTATGTGCTCTATATGCTGGGCAATTCATAATAAAGTGTTTTTCATCTTCAACTTTGTTTTGTATACATTGGTCACATGATCTAAAAAATAAATGTCTCAATTTTAAGACAATGGTTATTAACTCTAAATCTAGTTAAGGTCATACTTAGTGATATCAAGAAGGTAGATCTCAGCTTTAAAGCGTGGTGGTCGTCGTGCAGCGCGTGTTCGAATTTCATGTAAATAAACAACGCATTTTACACGCGTTGTATATGTCGCTATGAGTCCCATATCGAACAGGACGCGGCACGATGACTGCCAGCCCTTTAAACTCATTCTTAAACATTCTGTATGTCCTCAACTTATTAGAAGAATCAATTTGCTTTCTATTGTCATTATTGATATCATTTGCCACTGTTTTTCAAATAATTTATTTAATTTTATCCATGTATGATGTTGAATGAATCTATAATAAAGATATAATATTTTACAGCAGTTTCTTAATTATTTTAAACTTTTTGCTCATGATATGCACATGTTTTACTGGTAAGAGCTATTTTTATAATTGCCATCTGTATCTGTGTGTCTGTGCATTGGTTCTCTGTCTGTTTTTCACCTAATTCTATCTGTCACGATATCATATGCTATGCATTTATTTTATGTATGTACCTTGTCTGATCTCAAATTATATATTTCCTAGAATCTGTAGCACGAAAGCATTGGAGCAAAGGTGCTGGTGATATCCAGTTGCCAACAAGAGTACAAGTAAGTATGGTAATTTTACTTAAATTTTAACCGTAGTTACATGTAGAAACAGGTGAATTTTATGTTTGTAAATTAGTTTCACTGACAATAATTTAAGATATGCTCTCAATTCATTCATCAGGTTGCAAAACAAGAAGCTCCATCTGGGTATGATGATTATTTACTACTGTTGCAACAGAGAAACAGGTAAGCTGTAGATATGTTATTATCTTTGTTTAAAATGTGAGTATTGTAATGTTTTGGCTTTGTTTGGTGTTTACTTTGTAGATGGCCAATTAATGGCTGCAATTCCTGTGTGATAAAATTTTCCAAACATGGGGGTTACTACTTGAATTCATAATTATATTGTATTGGAACATGTATATTGTATGGTCAGACGAAAATAGTTGGATCATCTGAGAGAGTGGACAGGAGTGGTAGTAAAGAACTGCTTAACCTGGATGGCTTATTATGGCAGCTTTTTGGGAAAGGCGGTATTCATTATTGGATGACCCATGACCATCAGCTCAGGAAGTGAACTGATGATAACAAAAATGTGCAAACGTGGCTTTTAACAAAAATTCTTATGAAATTGATGCTGTTCATATTTTTTAGATAATCCGTTCCTATTATATGCAATTCTGTTCCAAAAAAAAACTCTATTTCAATATAAAATTTCCAAAAAAAAAATAACGACAGAAAAAATTCTTTGCTTGCAGATTGATGAAAAAGCTGACACAGAAAGATGATAAACAGATAGAGTTAGAGAAGCGTGAACAAGGATTTGCACTATATCTGAACGGTGCCAATGCAGATACAAGAGTACTACCTCCTACTAGTAAGACACCTTGCATGACAGCTACCAAGACGCCTAGAAGCTGTAGGAAACCCAAGACAGCAGGAGGTACTGTAAAGGCATTAATTATTGGATTTTAGTTTTGCTATTCTCACTGAATCTTGCTAAATTAACTCCGTGTGAACGTGTAAAATTGATTGAACCTATGTTTTGTGAATTTTAAATATTATACTGCAGCTCAACTTAAAATAGTGAATATTGTAATCAGTTTCCCTTCTAGTAATAGTATTCATTATATACAGTGGTATGTTATCTCCTATAATGCCTTGCATATGCATGCATTTACATGCCAAATTTGAATTCAGTTTAAACTGTCAGGGTGGGAAATAACATGGGTTTTTAAGGACCCCAGTGAAATCTTCAAACTAATTTATAATATTCAATGATTCAAAGGTCATGAAAGTAGTATACAGTAAATATGTTTGGCTATTTAGATTTAATTTGTTCATACTTTTGATACATATATACATGTCACTGAGATACAGAATGTGAAAAAAAAGTGAAAGGGGAGTATTTGCAACATAATTTTTTTTGGGTGAAATTCACTGTATCTTGTCACTGAAAACACCTAGTACCGCATCTGTAATAGCAGTGATCATAAACTGAAAATTACATTTATTTCATACAGAATCATTATAATACATTCTGACACATTAAGTGCATGCGTTACTAATACCAAATACAGTATGTTGCAATGTAATATTTTGCTGGATAATGTTGGCCTATTTGCTTTATTATTGTGTAACACAGGGACAATTCTTTACTCTTTTCAGATGTACCAAGAAATAATTTTGTTGATAGGTGCAGTTTATTTGATTTGGAAGATGATGGTACAATCGACAATTTTCGAGCAAAAACAGCACCAAGTAAAGTTCGAAGAAAAAATTGGCAGCAGGTAGGTTTTAAATTATATACAGAGTTCTGTGCATTGCTGGCTGAATCGTGGCTGGCCCATGTACATAATAAAAGTATCTGTCAGTGATTACTTGCATTTATTGATCTGTTTTTCATTTGTGATTCACAGCATTCCATTGAAATCAAGACAGACAGGGGAGAGAGACGAAGACTACATGCACCTGGTAAGTGTGTTATTGTCTGTACAATGAATTAAATTAAAATTATTAATAAACTATGAAGTTGTATATTTACCTAGACGATAATTTAAATTACAGGATGCAAGGTACAGCAGTTAATGTTTCCAGCAATTTTTGTGGCCATGATAGCTCAAGTAAATTTGTCCTGTCTTTCTTTCTTTCTGGTTGTATATTATTAATCTCTGTCATGACTTGCTAAGCGATGAAAAGTCATGCATGAGACAGTGATTTTTTACAGACTTTTTACAAACACAACTTTTTCAAGCCTCATTCAGAGCAGATTTTAATGCATTTTTGTATTCTAAAAACTAAAATTCTTTTCAGGGAAACAAAATCAGCACCACAACATACAGAAAAAAACACACTTCTGATTATATAATGTATATTTTCATGTAGTTGACAATTATAGTTGACAATCTGTGGCTGTGCAAGGGCAAGGTCACATTAATTTCACTATGTTATTTTCAGTTTCTTATCATTACTCGGAAGATTTTGAAGATGGTGATGATTTGGTTGACAGTTTGGATGATGGAATAGATTCAATTGATTACGACGATGATTTCTATGATACTGATAAAGATGATGGGCAACAGGCTGACAAAAACTATGTTATGTTGAGTGTTGATGATGTTATAGTAAGTTAAAACAATAATTGATAATAGGCTGGCAAAGAGGGAGACATGGGGACATTCAGCAATCCTAATTACATGCACATCTGTATTAGAAGATCACTGCAAAATGTCTGGAACTAAAATCAGTGTGGGTAATTCTGAAATTTGTTTTCTTACTTCTGTAAGTAAATTTCAAAATCTCTTGTCAGAGGATTTCTGTGGCATTATCAGAACATTCTTCATATCATTTCATAATGTAATTATTTTTTACTTTTTATTCATGACAGAAATTACGTCAGAGCTTGGAGCTTAACTGCCAAATTCGCGATAGCATTTCAAAGTATAAAACGGTAAGAAACTACTATTATTATTACTACGATATTTGTTATTCAGCTTGCTAATGTGTTGCATGAAATAAATTCTTGTATGTTTTTTTGCAATGTGTGACACCCAATCTAATGAAAATCCAATGTAGGTATAGACTCCATTTTTTATTATTCCTATATTTTATTAATCGTTATTTTTGACTATTTCTTTCCTCTTACTAATAAGTTTTTATATATCGTTTATATGATATATGAAAAACATAAAAAAATAAGTAACAATAAATAAGATATGGAAATAAAAAAAGCAATTAGAGCCTATACTTCAGATTTTAATCAGATCAACATGTGATGAGAAAGTTTTAATTTCACATTACCATATTTGTTCTTTTAGAAGAACTTCAATAGAAGTGTATATATAAAACCAAAGATCGCATTAGTTGTTTACTGAA
The DNA here is from genome assembly GCF_978046115.1 of Saccoglossus kowalevskii. NCBI lineage: Eukaryota > Metazoa > Hemichordata > Enteropneusta > Harrimaniidae > Saccoglossus > Saccoglossus kowalevskii. Next base: position 29,774,965 of record NC_140648.1, on the reverse strand, counting down.
TCATTAAAATATCACTTACTTTGACCATAGCTGTAATTTACATAATAGGAACATGCACTACTAATAGAGCAAATACAGTATTGTATAGCTAGGTTTCATGAAATATCTCGGTGTGCAGCTTTAATTAATTAACTGAAGCGAATGTCATTTAGTAGTCCAAAACTGGTGCTCATTTTTGGCTTCTGTCCCATTTGTCCAAATACATTTCTCAGACATGATCTATTTCGTTCAGTGGTTATACAATGACTCAACATAATTTTATTCATATGCATGTTAATTTGTTTTTGCCATTTTTGACCAAACAACATTCAAACAGGAAATTTTTAATTTTTTTTTTTTCTCAGTCATGCCAATGTCGATTAGTTCTATTTTTGATTCAAAATGGATGACTGGCAGCCATTTTATTTTATTCTCACAATTTCTCAGGCGCTCTCAGACAAATTTCATCTCTACTTTCTGCAAAAGAAAATGTAAAGATTCATGCACATTATGTTTTGGTTTGCAGTTAAATTTAACCAACTGGCAGCCATTTTGGTGCCAAAAATTAAACAAATTAACTTCTGCTTTAATTGTTGGTATATATTGATATTATTTCCAGAAATCTGCAAGTGAGGCAATACCTGAATGTACACAGAGTTTAGAAGAAGATATAGAAGAAGATTTACAAGCCGATAGTTTAGAATGTAGTACTATGTTAGCTCCAGATGATCTATTTATTTTAGAGTTGGGTTCAAAAGGTATGATTTCAGAAACAAATAAACCATTCCTCAGATTATGTAATTGATTTGTTGTGCTGTATCTGTGCTGTATCTGTGCTGTATCTGTGCTGTATCTGTGCTGTATCTGTGCTGTATCTGGACCCTAGACACAAATGGCTGTGGAGATCTTGCTGAGAGCGAGAGAGCCACTAGCTTGTGTTTGTCTCTCAAATTATGTTTCATTCTCTCATATTATCATGTTCTCTGCTCCAATTACCATGGTTATGTAAGTCAGGGGAACAGTAGATGTGGAACACTATTTGAGGTGCAAAAACAAGCCTTGTGTTTCATGAAATTTGGTGTAATAATAGGGTAATTGGGAATTATGCCCATGTAGTCCTAAATAAACATTGATATTATAGAAAAATACATAGAATTGCGCATAATGTTGTACTAAATTTTTGGCGAGAAAACTTGTTGTATTCAAAACATTCAAAGTGATAATGTCTAAATTCATATTCAAACCATTTATTTTCACTTCATTTAATTTCACTATTCTGATGTTTTGAGCATTTTCACTGGGTTTTAAGTTCACGAATTTGACAGTGAAACAATAAATTCTATTGTTATTCCACATATTTACATGAATATAATAAACTAATATATATATAAACTAATAAATTCCACTTATCAGCAAAAATAGCGAAATTAAAAGCCAGTGAATAATTAATGTGTTGATAGTAATTGCTGTTAATTAATTTGATACATGCACATTATATTGGAGCCGTTGTTTCATATGTGAGTGTAAAGTTTCTCTTCTTTTTAATGTGTAGACTTTACTCTTCTTTAATAAAAAAATCTTTTCACTTCTAGGGAAAACAAATGAACAAAATTCAACAACTAGGTAAGATTTATGAATCAAGTATTTAAAATATATATGGACATAAAATTAATGCAAAATCTGTTTTTTTTATCATGTATAATTTTACTTATTTGCATATCAACTCATTTAGATAGATCTATATGAAATGGAATTTTTTATTCTTTCATAGTTTATAAGTTGTGCTTGTGCCAATTTCTTACACCAAGGTGTAATACTGACCCCAAGTGAGTTCACCCAGGGTAATATGTATGGTTGCATGACTTATATCTTAACTATGATAGCTCGCAAATAGCTGGAAATGAAATGAGGTTTGAACAAAAGTCTAGGTATACAACTGCATAGCTTGTAATATTTTGTATCGCAGCTGACTTGAATTGGCTAATGGAAATTCCAGAATTTCTGTGGTTATATTCCATAACCTGCTTATGACGAACACATTCCATACTGCACAGGTGGATCTGTTTTGTTCCCTGTTCATATGTTCATATTAAACTAGGTATTTAAGTCAGTTCTCTGTGATTATTAATAATTATATTTTCTACTGATTGACCATCTTATTATAGAGCCAGATATGAAGAAAGTGATTACATTATGCTGCAAAGTGAACCACCAAAAACTAAACTCAAAGGTCAGTTAGAATTCCACTGTAGATACTACTCACATTGTGATGACAAGCATTCTGGCTTTGTTATGTGTTTGTATGTGTGTCTGTTCAGTTAATTTGCTTATATGTATAAGACTGTATCTACTATTTTTACATTTGCCTATCATACAGTGATGTAAACAAAATAAAAATGTCTTGTCACCTCAGTTTGACTTTGGGATATTTCTCTCCTGTATATTTTTCAAAATATGTGTGATAAATTTCTTCTCCTTGTTGTGTTTAGAGGTCTGTATTCATTTGAGAGATCTAAGCCCAGGACTAAGCCAACCATTTTTTTTTTCAATTATTGTTGTCAATAAGTTTCTTTTTGATTGCAGGCAATAATGAAGCCATGTCCCTGAGATCACAGAATAAAACGAATAGGCTGTCTTTGGATGTTGATAATTCACTGAAAGCTGATGCTGTTATAGCTGCCATTAGAGCCGAAAATGAAGGCTTAAAAAAATTACATAAACAAATTCCGTCCATTCCCGAAACCAGTGTAAGTCCCATATCACTTCACTGTGTACAATGATATTGTGATACGATAAATATTATATTAAAATGTTGTATTCTGTGATAATTATGAAGCAAGTATGCATTTGTTTTGGTGCACAGTTTGCATAATTTTCATTTCATTTTCAGTAAGATCACTGATGTTTGTCATGTGACTATGGACCACCATTACAAATACGCCTTTAGCGACAATGATAATGTTATAGTGTTATTAACAATGTTAATATTTTCATATACAAGCCTAATGATTGTCAGTTTGCTATAGCCCAGGTCAATAACAGTGACCTGTTGCACACCTGCTAAAAGATGGGCCTAGTACTGTTTTAAAGTGAAATCAAAGATTGCAGCTGCCAAATAGTCGACACAGATTACATCCAGATCAAATAAAAAAAACATGACTTTCAAAACTAATGGACATTTTATTGGCGCATCTCAAAAAAACTAAATATTCATCTCAAGAAAAAAGTCTTTCATAACTAAAACAAATGGATTGGTGTGCTGGTTTCATGCAGCAAAACCCAATAGATTACACTATGTATAATATATTGTTTAATACATACAACTTCAATATTGTACTTATTGTGATCTGACTTCACAAAATACATGGTACTGACATTTATTTTTCTTTCATAATAATCTGTGCAGGTTGATAAAAGTACAGAATCATTAAACTCTACGCTTACTGATGATAGATTAGAAGACATCGTTAAAAAAGTATCCGAGTTAGACAGCAAGTAAGTAATCTTGTTAATCTAAAACTACATACTTTCAACCATGGTCTATGTTTTCAAAAATCAGCCCTGAGTGAATGAACAGCAGAACAGGTGGGTCAGTATTTGGTTTTCATGTGTTTAAATCTCATTAAGTCAAACCTTCATCCATGACACAGAAATGTCTTACTTTAATTGACTATTTTTGGGAAATTCGTAGTAGATCACAAGTTAATCTAACTTTTAAAGTCAACTTTGCGTAATTTTTTCCACATATTAACACATTGCCTGTTGAAGGCTTCCATGGATAGACAAAATATATAGGGAAAAACAGCATTAGCTGCTGATGTATTAAACCCTGTACCCAATCAGAAATTATGACCATTTGGTCACGGTTACTTTTTTAGCTCCACTGTCAACTTTGTTGTGCGGAGCTTATCATACGAGTGATTGTCCGTCGTCGTTCGTGTCAATGTTTTACTTTTTCGACTTCTTCTTGAAAACTACAAGCCTGAATGCTTTGCTACTTGGTGTATATGTACCTTGGGTAGACCTCTCTCAGATTTGTTCATTTCATGATTATATCTTCAATTCTTAAATTTTGGTGAATATTTTTGTCATTTTTGGTAAAAAGTAATATTTTCAACTTCTTGTTAAAAACCGCAAGTCCAATTGCTTTGATATCACTTATATAGGTACTACATGTGGACCTCTCTCAGATTTGTTTATTTTGTAATGATATCTTTAATTTTCTAATTTTGGTGAATATTTTTGTAATTTTTGGTAAAAAGTGATATATTCAACTTTTTGTTAAAAACCACAATCATTATGGTGAAAAATGATATTTTTGAATTCAAGTCCCATTGCTTTGATACTATACATATTGTTCATTTTCTAATGATATCTTCAGTTCTTTAATTGAAATGTGCATTGCTAACAGCGGAGCTATCTTAGCCGACAGGCTGCTTGGAACAATTTTTGCACTCATATAAATTGTAGAAGACATATTACAGCAATAATTTGAAATATTTGGACACTACCAGAGTGTGAATCCATATTTCATGTGTTGTGTTCAGGTAAAATAATAGAATTTAGACAGGTTCAAAAAGTATTATTTGAATGTGTCCTTATTTGGGAAATGTACATCTCATTTATGAACATAGTGGAATACTCCCATTTGTTTATTTTGGATACAGTAACAATGTAACAACACAAAAATGGAATCTTGTCACTGAATTAAAATGATTGCACAGGCTCATCATCATCATTGGCATTTTAGGCACAAACTGTGTCTCCATCTAAATTATGACTACAAATATACAATACTATAAATTTCGTTGATACTGTAGTATACTTAATTTTAGCTTGGAATTAATTTTGGCTATTTTTGCGAATACACCTTTTTTTCCTGTATTTTACATTAAACTTGTCAAAAATCTGTGAAATAAATTCCATACAACACCCAAAAAGTTATTTCAGTGAAAAATAATTCCAGCTAAAATAAAGTATTTTACAGTAAGTGAAATTCACTAAAATTAAATCTATGTGAACTTGAATAACAATAGAACTCATTTTTTTTTTTAGCTGAGTTTATGAACATAAAACCCAGCGAAATTGCTCAAAAAAGTAATATTAAATATCAGGAAAATAAATGATTCTACATTAATAAGGTTGTCATGAGAAACCCCATGATCATGTACTGCCTTAGCATATACTTAGCTATATACACATGATAACGTAGTAAAATATTCCCATAATTAGTCCCTGTTCGGACGAAGTCCGAAAACGGGGACTTATAATTCGGTCTCCGTGCGTCTGTCTGTGCGTCTGTGCATCCGTCAGAATCTTTTGGGCCGATTCCGTTCATTCTTTGCATGTGTCTAGTACTTTATGTGGGACATGCTTTGTCAGTTTTCATTCAAATTTAGTACATAGATCATACATGTTAGAATACATGTCCCCGACCGTTCGTGAGTTCCTGAGTCCGTTCATCCGTGTGTCCGTCCATCCGTGCGTCAGTCCGTCCAGAGTCATATTTCAGAATCCTGTTGACTGATTCTGTTCATTCTTTGCATGTGCCTAGTACCTTATGTAGGACAAATGCACATGCAGTGGTTTAGCGATTCAATTCAAAATGGCCGACTGGCAGCCATCTTGTTTTTTGAAAATGTTGTATTTTGGACATGCTTTGTCAGTTGTCATTCAAACATGGTACATAGATTATACATGTTAGGATACATGTCCATGACGATTTATTTCGCAATTGGATCAAAGATGGTCTACTGGCAAACATCTTGCGGTATCTTGGACGTGCTCTGTCAGTTTTCATTCAAATTTGGCACATACATGTACTTTATACATGTTAGGATGCATGTCCATGACAATTTGTTTCAAAATCTGGTCAAGGATGGCCGTATAACGGCTGTTTTTATTTTTGGCCATATTACTACTACACTACTACACAAAACACGTGTTTTGATGTAAATAAACTATCTGTTGTATACGCCACTTGAAACTCAAGATTCAAGGACACACTCGTGACAACTCTGCTTTAACATAACAAGTACAAAGATAACTTTCAAAAATTTTACGGGGACTGTGTCAGTTTCAATGATTTGTTTGATATGCGCTAACTTAATCACTGTTATGCCCAATCTTTCAGATCACAGCATAAGCTGGTAGAAACTTTACATGCAATAGAAGACTCCGCCAATACTGATTCTAAGTTATCACCCCAACATACGGTAAGTGTCAATCAATTCAGGTACTACTTGACTGTCCCTGCAAACAAATCAGTTTGAATACATTTCTAGTGTACTCTACTCATGCAAGGCTTTCCCCAACATGTCGCCTCCTGAAACCCTCCAACAATAGCCAAAGTGACTGGAAAAAATTATGTCGAAGTGAAATCAGTACTTCGCCACTACTTTGCCACTACTTTGCCACTACTTTGCCACTACTTTGCAGTACTTTGCCACTACTTTGCCACTACTTTGCCACTACTTTGCGGTACTTTGCCACTACTTTGCAGCACTTTGCCACTACTTTGCAGTACTTTGCCACTACTTTGCAGTACTTTGCAGCACTTTGCCACTACTTTGCAGTACTTTGCCACTACTTTGCCACTACTTTGCAGTGCTTTGCCACTACTTTGCAGTACTTTGCCACTACTTTGCCACTACTTTGCAGTACTTTGCCACTACTTTGCCACTACTTTGCCACTACTTTGCCACTACTTTGCAGTACTTTGCCACTACTTTGCCACTACTTTGCCACTACTTTGCGGTACTTTGCCACTACTTTGCAGCACTTTGCCACTACTTTGCAGTACTTTGCCACTACTTTGCAGTACTTTGCAGCACTTTGCCACTACTTTGCAGTACTTTGCCACTACTTTGCCACTACTTTGCAGTGCTTTGCCACTACTTTGCAGTACTTTGCCACTACTTTGCCACTACTTTGCAGTACTTTGCCACTACTTTGCCACTACTTTGCCACTACTTTGCGGTACTTTGCCACTACTTTGCAGCACTTTGCCACTACTTTGCAGTACTTTGCCACTACTTTGCAGTTCTTTGTAGTACTTTGCCACTACTTTGCAGCTATTTGCCACTACTTTGCAGTACTTTGCCACTAGTTTGCCACTACTTTGTCACTACTTTGCAGTTCTTTGTAGTACTTTGCCACTACTTTGCAGTACGTTGCAGTACTTTGCCACTACTTTGCAGCACTTTGCCACTACTTTGCAGTACTTTGCCACTACTTTACAGTGCTTTGTCACTACATTGCCACTACTTTGTAGTACTTTGTCACTACTTTGCTACTATTTTGCCACTACTTTGCTACTATTTTGCCACTACTTTGCAGTACTTTACCACTACTTTGCCACTACTTTGCAGTACTTTGCCACTACTTTACCACTACTTTGCAGTGCTTTGCCACTACTTTGCAGTGCTTTGCCACTACTTTGCAGTACTTTGCCACTACTTTGCAGTACTTTGCCACTACTTTGCAGTATTTTGCCACTGCTTTGCTACTATTTTGCCACTACTTTGCTACTATTTTGCCACTACTTTGCTACTATTTTGCCACTACTTTGCTACTATTTTGCCACTACTTTGCAGTACTTTGCCACTACTTATCAGTACTTTGCCACTACTTTGCAGTACTTTGCCACTACTTTGCAATACTTTGCCACTACTTTGCAGTACTTTGCCACTACTTTGCAGGACTTTGCTACTACTTTGCCACTACTTTGCAGTACTTTGCCACTACTTTGCAGTTCTTTGTAGTACTTTGCCACTACTTTGCAGTACCTTGCCACTATTTTGCAGTACTTTGCCACTACTTTGCAGTACTTTGCCACTACTTTGCAACTACTTTGCGATACTTTGCAGTACTTTGCCACTACTTTGCCACTACTTTGCCACTACTTTGCCACTACTTTGCCACTACTTTGCAGTACTTTGCCACTACTTTGCAGTACTTTGCCACTACTTTGCAGTATTTTGCCACTGCTTTGCTACTATTTTGCCACTACTTTGCTACTATTTTGCCACTACTTTGCTACTATTTTGCCACTACTTTGCTACTATTTTGCCACTACTTTGCAGTACTTTGCCACTACTTATCAGTACTTTGCCACTACTTTGCAGTACTTTGCCACTACTTTGCAGTACTTTGCCACTACTTTGCAATACTTTGCCACTACTTTGCAGTACTTTGCCACTACTTTGCAGGACTTTGCTACTACTTTGCCACTACTTTGCAGTACTTTGCCACTACTTTGCAGTTCTTTGTAGTACTTTGCCACTACTTTGCAGTACTTTGCCACTACTTTGCAGTACCTTGCCACTATTTTGCAGTACTTTGCCACTATTTTGCAGTACTTTGCCACTACTTTGCAGTACTTTGCCACTACTTTGCAACTACTTTGCAGTACTTTGCAGTACTTTGCCACTACTTTGCCACTACTTTGCCACTACTTTGCAGTACTTTGCCACTACTTTGCAGTACTTTGCCACTACTTTGCAGTACTTTGCCACTACTTTGCAGTACTTTGCCACTATTTTGCAGTACTTTGCCACTACTTTGCAGTACTTTGCCACTACTTTGCAGTACTTTGCCACTACTTTGCAGTACTTTGCCACTACTTTGCAGTACTTTGCCACTACTTTGCAGTACTTTGCCACTATTTTGCAGCACTTTGCCACTACTTTGCAGTACTTTGCCACTACTTTGCAGTACTTTGCCACTATTTTGCAGCACTTTGCCACTACTTTGCAGTACTTTTCCACTACTTTGCAGTACTTTGCCACTACTTTACAGTACTTTGCCACTACTTTGCAGCACTTTGCCACTACTTTGCAGTACTGTGCCACTACTTTGCAGTACTTTGCCACTACTTTGCCACTACTTTGCCACTACTTTGCCACTACTTTGCCACTACTTTGCAGTACTTTGCCACTACTTTGCAGTACTTTGCCACTATTTTGCCACTACTTTGCCAGTACTTTGCCAGTACTTTGCCAGTACTTTGCCACTACCTTGCCACTACCTTGCCACTACCTTGCCACTACTTTGCAGTACTTTGCCACTACTTTGCCACTACTTTGCCACTACTTTGCCACTACTTTGCAGTACTTTGCCCTTACTTTGCAGTTCTATGTAGTATTTTGCCCTTACTTTGCAGTTCTATGTAGTACTTTGCCACTACTTTGTAGCACTTTGCCACTACTTTGTAGCACTTTGCCACTACTTTGCAGCACTTTACCACTACTTTGCCACTACTTTGCAGTACTTTGCCACTACTTTACAGTATTTTGCCACTACTTCGCAGTTCTTTGTAGTACTTTCCCACTACTTTGCAGCACTTTGCCACTACTTTGTAATACTTTGCAGTACTTTACAGTACTTTGCCACTACTTTGCAGTTCTTTGTAGTACTTTCCCACTACTTTGCAGCACTTTGCCACTACTTTGCAATACTTTGCCACTACTTTGCAGTACTTTGCAGTACATGTACTTTGCAACTACTTTGCAGTATTTTGCCACTACTTTGCAACTACTTTGCAGTACTTTGCCACTACTTTGCCACTACTTTGCCACTACTTTGCCACTACTTTGCCACTACTTTGCAAGGAATTCTTCTTAGATTGTCATTTAATCTGTGACTTTGTCCCTAATCTAACATGGGTATGTTACAGTAATGTAGCAACCCAAGATGACAATAACGTTGGTCATGTATTCATCTGTTAGTCCCACCGGGTTGTGTCTTGACATGCCTTGACAGATCAGGTTCAAAGTTTGAATATAGACAAGGTACTGTATACAAAATGTAATGAAACCTCATCCCTCGTAGAAGCCCAAGTCGTTTTTTTTTTTGAAAAATTAAGCACCATAAATTACCATTTCTCATATGTGTAGATGCTATAATAGAAACTGCATCCCCTCTGTTGCATTTTACCATTTTAATAGAAGCTGTCGTTTCTTATACAGATTTTAAAGTACAATAAGATTTTTAGCTCTGCTGTCGACTTTGTCGAGCGGAGCTTATCATATGAGTGATTGTCCGTCGTCGTCCGTGTCAATGTTTTACTTTTTCGACTTCTTCTTGAAAACTACAAGCCTGAATGCTTTGATACTTGGTGTATATGTACCTTGGGTAGACCTCTCTTAGGTTTGTTCATTTCATGTTGATATCTTCAATTCTCTATTCTCAATTCTCAATTCTCATTTTTGGTAAAAAGTGATATTTTCGACTTCTTGTTAAAAACCGCAAGTGCAAATGCTTTGATATTACATATATAGGTACTACATGTGGACCTCTCTCAGATTTGTTCATTTTGTAATGATATCTTTAATTCTCTAATTTTGGTGAATATTTTTGTCATTTTTGGTAAAAAGTGATATTTTCGACTTCTTGTTAAAAACCGCATGTCCAATTGCTTTGATACTACATATATAGGTACTACATGTGGACCTCTCTCAGATTTGATCATTTCGTGATGATATCTTCAATTCTCTATTTTTGGTGAATATTTTTGTCATTTTTGGTAAAAAGTGATATTTTCGACTTCTTGTTAAAAACCGCAAGTCCGATTGCTTTGATATTACATGTATAGGTACTACATGTGGACCTCTCTCAGATTTGTTCATTTTGTGATGATATCTTCAATTCTCTAATTTTGGTGAATATTTTTGTCATTTTTGGTAAAAAGTGATATTTTCGACTTCTTGTTAAAAACCGCAAGTCCGATTGCTTTGATATTACATATATAGGTACTACATGTGGACCTCTCTCAGATTTGTTCATTTTGTGATGATATCTTCAATTCTCTAATTTTGGTGAATATTTTTGTAATTTTTGGTAAAAAGTGATATTTTCGACTTCTTGTTAAAAACCAATAGATCAATTGCTTTGATATTACATATATAGATACTACATGTAGACCTTTCACAGATTTGTTCATTTTGTGATGATATCTTCAGTTCTCTAATTTTGGTGAATATTTTTGTCATTTTTGGTAAAAAGTGATACTTCTTGTTGAAAACTAAGTCCGATTGCTTTGATATTACATATATAGGTACTACATGTGGACCTCTCTCAGATTTGTTCATTTTGTAATGATATCTTTAATTCTCTAATTTTGGTGAATATTTTTGTCATTTTTGGTAAAAAGTGATATTTTCGACTTCTTGTTAAAAACCGCATGTCCAATTGCTTTGATACTACATATATAGGTACTACATGTGGACCTCTCTCAGATTTGATCATTTCGTGATGATATCTTCAATTCTCTATTTTTGGTGAATATTTTTGTCATTTTTGGTAAAAAGTGATATTTTCGACTTCTTGTTAAAAACCGCAAGTCCGATTGCTTTGATATTACATGTATAGGTACTACATGTGGACCTCTCTCAGATTTGTTCATTTTGTGATGATATCTTCAATTCTCTAATTTTGGTGAATATTTTTGTCATTTTTGGTAAAAAGTGATATTTTCGACTTCTTGTTAAAAACCGCAAGTCCGATTGCTTTGATATTACATATATAGGTACTACATGTGGACCTCTCTCAGATTTGTTCATTTTGTGATGATATCTTCAATTCTCTAATTTTGGTGAATATTTTTGTAATTTTTGGTAAAAAGTGATATTTTCGACTTCTTGTTAAAAACCAATAGATCAATTGCTTTGATATTACATATATAGATACTACATGTAGACCTTTCACAGATTTGTTCATTTTGTGATGATATCTTCAGTTCTCTAATTTTGGTGAATATTTTTGTCATTTTTGGTAAAAAGTGATACTTCTTGTTGAAAACTAAGTCCGATTGCTTTGATATTACATATATAGGTACTACATGTGGACCTCTCTCAGATTTGTTCATTTTGTAATGATATCTTTAATTCTCTAATTTTGGTGAATATTTTTGTCATTTTTGGTAAAAAGTGATATTTTCGACTTCTTGTTAAAAACTGTAAGTCCGATTGCTTTGATACTATTCATATTGTTCATTTTCTCATACCATCCATTGTCAATATTTGTCATCCACAGATCAAAAGAAGTAAAATAACATTAGAACTATTAAATAACTGGGGTCATACACGCAGAATTGGCTTGACTGAGATTCAATTCTTTGACAAGGACAACAAAAGGATAGCTGTAGATAGTAATGTAATCAGAGTTATTAATGGCAAAGAAGAGAAAGGGGATACAGCCAATCTGGTGAATGGAAAAACAAAGGTATACAAATCTAATGATAATTTATGCAAACTTATGATACCATACCATTTGTTTAGATCCGCAATATATAATAGATTACACTTTACACAAAAGTATGGTATATTCACTTATACCTGCGCCTCTACAACCAAGAAAATTATTTTTTTAGAAATGCGAAGTCCTATGGGTTCAAGGCTCTTTAACATGCTCTATAAAAGTACTATAGTAGAGCATAAAACAAGACAGGTAGTAGAAATATGAATATATAAATTGTCACTCATTTGACTTAAGATGATTCATTGTCCTATAAATATTAACACTGCCAGACTGCCATGATTTATTCAATATTCCCATGCATCTTGTGGTTGGAAATTATTTATTCATACATACTAATGTGTCTCCATGAATGTATAAAACTGATTAATTAATGTTAGTATTGTCATACAGACCATTGACACATTTATACAGGACACAATGAAGTCCTACACTCCTACAGATAAAATCATATGCATTTATTCTCACCAGATTTGTTTCATCAAGTTTGAAATATCTTGTGGTAATAGTGATTATGTTTTGTATTTGTAGACTGTTAAAGAACGGCATATGTGGAGTTGTAGTTTACCAAACAACCAACCAGTCAAACTAATTTTTGAACTGCCATGTGAGAAAAATACTATTGCCAGAATTAATATATGGAATTATAATAAAAATATTTCAGTAAGTATTGCCATGTTGTTTTTAGTTGTATATTTGTAGCTGTGGATATTATATTCTTGTGAACATAATATTATTTTGGGGTTGGGGGTAGATAATAGTAATCGATTTTTTGTTGCAGTTGCCCGGCTATTAGTTTAGTACTGATTCTGGTATTTATATCCAAATTTGTGACAGTCGATTTATACAATTCCAATTTTATGATGTGTTTTTTTTAGTTGAATCAAAGCACATATAAGTAAGAATTTGATGCATTGAAAAAAAAACTGTCAACGAACAATCTGCTCTCTGATTGGTCCAAATGTTTGGTGTGAGGGTTGGGTAGCCAATCAGGCACAATCTTGTAAATATCTTCGCATTCACTGTGATTTTATGATGTGCAGCCATATGAGGGTTACACAGTAACAAGAAATAACAATCAACCATTAACAGTTTGTGAAACAGCGTAATGAGCTTTTAGTGTACACATATGTAAAGGGAAAAATAACAAGGTACTCTAAACTGACTTAGTATGATTTGGTGATGGTGCTCTTGACTTGTTGAAAAATTGTTGCTGTATAGCAAATAGGTCCAAATATTGGAGCCGCACAATTCAGAATATATCTGTGAATCATCTTGTTTATTGTTGTAGAACAAGCTCCACAGTCGTTTTGCTACACTGTGTTTGATATAGATCCCATGCGATGTATACAACATACAGTTGTGTATGTATATGTTTATTTATCGGTATATCGGTACATGAATTTTTAAATGTGCGCTATGTGACAAACTGTGACCTAAGCCTTTGTTTTGTCATCATACTTGCAAATATACTTGTTATTATTGTCAAATTGCTTATTACCTTGTCTGTATCATTGTAGATGAAGGTCAATGTGTATGAGGGGAAAATGTCTGTCTTTGTTGTAGTTGTTGACTTCATCGGAAAACTTTTTCTTGTGGTTACAATAGCAACAGTTTTTATTTATTTTCTTTCAAACTTGACTATTATGTCAACAAGTTTGGGATCTCAGCCAACTTTGATTCAATAAGGGTCATTGAGATTAACACAGTACATGTAGTATTATTTAGGAACATGAATATTTTTTTTTTTATGTAATTATGATGACTTCATTATTCATGTTCATTTTTGGTCAGAATTGTAATTTTAGCCAGTATTTTTTGCATTGTTTCAGGATTTTTTTATTCGCTTCTGCCATGTAGAGAAAATATTGTGCATTATCAGTACCTATCCATCCATCCATTCATTTATTATTTAATTTAGATTCTCAATAGGCAAGGTTGTAATAGTTACACTATGTTTTTTGTTGTAGGAATTGAACATAGGTGCCAAAGACGTACGTATCCTGGTTGATGGTAAAGACAGGTGGTGTGGTGAAATTGACAAGGGGTGTGGCAATCAGGTGTTTGATTACAGCAAAGAAATCTCATTAGAATGTCATGAGTTGAATAGGACATTTGATTGTGGTGACGGCCCACAGCAGGTGATCAGTGAGAGTTGTTGGTTGGAAACACCCCAGAAGACAAAGGTCACCAAGGAGACAAGAGAGAATGGTGAGATTTCTGTTTGCATCACTTTTAGGTTGATTAAACTTAACCGTAACCGTAAAATCTGTATTAGAAGCCACATTAATGATAGAAGCCACAGCCACTCTTTGAGTCCCAAAAAATCACCATTTCTCATATGTGCAGATACTCCAATAGAAGCTGCATCCTCTCTGTTACATTGTACCATTTTAATAGAAACTGCAGCTTCTAATACAGATTTTACAGTATTATCTACTACGGGAAAACCTGTGTCAGAATCCGCATCCCTAATAGCAGCCACACCCATTTTTTTTGAACAATTGAGAAGCAAAAATTCATCATTTCTTGTTTCTGTAGATGCTCTAATAAAAGCTGCATCTCTTCTGTTGCATTGTACCATTTTAATAGAAGTCGTAGCTGCAGCTGCAGTAATACAAATTTTACAGTAATATATCCATATATTACTTCATATATCAAGGACTTACAATAAGAGAATACATAGTGATTTCTTAGTATATCAATTGAACTGAAGTATCCTCGTATTGTTTAATTTAAAACACCCTGGTGTGATAGTTATTCACTCAAATTCATCTTTGAGTAGTGGTTAATTTGTCTTGTCAGTCAGTCATTCTACAGAGAGGTACCATGATGTACAGCAGCAATACCATACATAACCATCTCCTATCCACTGCAGCATTCCTACAAGTCACACTCTCTAGCAATGAATCACTTCTGTAATGTGATAATGATACCGAGGGGCGTGGCTTGTAGGGGAGATGTACTAACAAGGTATTTTGGCAAATGTCTATTGTTCTACAGTTTTAGAGATGTTTGGTGGGAAGAGATCTCCAACAAAAGGGAAGGAGAAACCACGTAGAAGTAGAACACCAAGAAAGATGGCAGCACAGTTATCAAACCAGTCTTCTGACAGCACTTCAACAAGGTATGACTGCATCTACTCTTATAATCTAATGATATGTTGAATACTTTAAATTAGCTACTATACATTCTATTTTAGTGAATTTTAGCAAATCTTGTGTTATCAACAACGTCTGAGATTTATTAGGGATTTCCGGTATACTATTGTGCACTTCCTGTACATTCTCATTGGTCAATCAACCACATTGAGTTTTCTGATATTGAATAAAATTGTGTGTGAATAAGAATAACGATATTCAATGTATATCCACATTGTGGTGGATTGTTTAAATACCGGTAACAAATTTAAACAGCAAAATAAAAGCATCCATAACACACTAATAAGGAAATCATTTTTTTCATTTCAGGGGTACCACTGCCCTTGAACATACATTCGGGGTACTGTATTTGCTCTATTAAAAGCGCATCTCCAATAAAATTGCATGTAGACAATCAGTTGCATTAATTGTATACTATGTTATTCAAATATTAATTCTTTTGGCCATAGAGACACCGCTGACATTGACATAAGTGATTGTGCTACTAATAGGGCAAATACTGAACATGTATCATAATTAAAATAAGGGACTCTACACTGCCCAATGCTTGACTTTTGACTCATTATTTGTCACGTCCCCTGTCCTTGTCCTGTTATCACAAAAATGGATTTGTGTTGCCTTCTATTTCCTAAATATACAGACTTTTTATATCAAAATTAATAAGGAGACTTACTCTGTGGTATTACATTTTATGTTCATTTTATTATCAACTATTAACATTGTGACTTTAATCTGTCCTTGTCAGTGACTCTATACATTCCAGTAGTGAATCCATCTCAAGAGAATCCCCAATGCCAATGGAGAACCAACTTAAATATCCAACAGAAAATCCAACAAGAGTTTCTCAAGAAAACCAACTTTCTATTCCAAAGCAGAGTAAATCTTTTACAGTGGCTGCCAGTCCAGAAGAACCTTCTATGTTACAGCAGCTTCTACAACTCAAAAGGTAATAGCTGCATTTCAATCTAGCACCACCAAACAAGGTGGCATGGTATCATGTGCTGTGTTTTGAGGCACTCAGTAAGGTTTTATGTCGAAAAATTCATTCTGTTCAGAAGTTAAAAATTGCATTTATTGTATTCTGGATCATTAAAATATGACTTATTTTGACTATTGACATTTAAATTTAGTGCATGCACTATTGATACATGTGTTGTAGGAACCCTCAATAAGAACCATTTTGTCACATGTTCATTCCTAGGTACATATCAATATCAAGGTAATATTTTGACAAATTTGTAGTCAGTGGTTCTTCAGCCAGAGTTATATTCTTTTGCACAGAACAGTAATAAGCAAATACATGTATTAACCAAAACAAAACGAGAACAAAAAAGTTAAGTTGGTTCATGCACACTATGCACCAGTTTTAGACGTAAAACAAGCAGTATCTTCTCAGATTGAACATCAAATACACATGAAAGTAATTGTCATTAAGTATAAAATGTATAAATTCAATAAAATGTGAGGTTATTTCAACTTTAATTTCTATCTTCAACACCAGTTCCACAGATGCCACACCTAGGCCGAAAAGTCAACAGAAACCAACATGGCTGCAATCACCAGGTATGTACTGTACATATCACTTCATATTTCACCTAATGAAACCTACATATCTTACGTACTTTTGTCTCATAGTTGTCTCTCATTTTATTTATTTTTTCTCAATAGAAAAAGAATTGGTTGATAAAGTATCATCGTTGTAAGTAAATAAGTAACTTTAATATTTGAATAATTAATTTTAAAAATAGAAAATGTTAAATGAGAAGCTATTTGGGAGTTGGAGGAGTTACAGTTTTCACTCCCAACTCTCCACCTCTGCTACGTGCATGTATGTTATGTGCAAGGCAATCCTACTACAGTATTTGCTCTATTAGTAGCACATGCATTTAAACAGTTATACTTGTAAAGTACAAAATACTAGTACAGTAAATGCAATTTTTGATGTTCATTTGCTTCAATCAAAGAGGTTCTTCTAATAGAGCAAATACATTATAGTGAAACATACATACTCAAAAAGTTTAAGGCATTAGAACACGTACTATATTTGTCTATTAGAAGCGCATCTCCAATAGAAGCACAGTTCTATATTATAAAACCAAAAATTCCATTTGTTCTATACTGAATCAATAAAATATTACTTACTTTGACCATCGAAACATCTAATAATTTATGTGAGCACACACGCCACAAACTACTAATAGACCAAATACAATAATGTTGAACTCTCTGTTGAACAATATCCACTTCTGAATATAGAGATCTGTCACCACTTTTAAAAGAAGAAAAGAGGAAAGACGAAGACAAAGCAATTAGTCGAAGAACCCCTTATCAAGGTATGACACTCTTCTGAGTTCAGTTGACATGACAATTAAATATTAAAGGGCAGAGATCATCATACTACATCGATATTGGCCCCATAGCAACATATATAGCGTATGCAAAACGGATAATTAGCTCTCTTGGGTCTTGATTTACGTGTTCGATATGCAAGAAGGAATGATCGCTCACCTCAAATGGCATGCCATAGATTATTTACATTTCATTGTTGAACACATGTTATTTGTGAATCTGCAATGCTAAACTGACGCTCATTTATTTTGCATACTTGCATTAATAGAAGACTGGGAAGCAAATGTTGTGGTTGTGAAACCAGACAGCAAAACCCACATAGAGGGTGAAGCGTTAACAACCAGGGCACAGTGGCGGCAATTTCAAGATGTCAGCTTAGAAGAATCATGGAATTCTCTATCCTTATTTAACAAGTCACAACGAGGTCGACTCTCAGCTAATATGAACACAGATTTACAAGGTGCTGTTATGACATAGTACTGAGTATTGAATCAGTATCAACTCAACCTGTGTTACATCAGTTGTGGGTTTCCTTTAGTGTAGTAAGCTGCGTTTGATACAGTGTAATCTAGCAAACATGCAAATCACAATGTAATTTTCATCAATAGTACTGAAAATTTTACTAGGGTCCTAAAAACATGTTTTGTAGTAGTGAACAATATCATTTGGGATATTCAACAGTGCGTTCCTGAGACACTCATACAAATGCCCTCAAATCATCTCAAGTCTTAATTATTAAACGATTTGGGATATGAAAAAAAAACATACCTACATACATTGTAAATTTTAGTGCTCCATTTTGTTGCAGGTGATGCTTTAGATTCTTATTTATTGAAACCCAAACCTGCAATTCAAGAGAATATCCAAGAAGAGGAAGAAGATGAGGTAGCTGTCAGTGATGAAGATAGGTATGTGTTAATGCACACACAAAAATCACTGCGGGGCAATGTTGGAATTTTAACATAGCTAAATTGCCTTAGGATAGGAGAGTATATAAGGAATTTTTATATTTTTCAAAGGACATCGAGATAAATCATTGGATAACATAACAATTGCTTTTGATGTCTCCAACAAGTTCATGTCTTATTACTGTATACCTAGCAATAGGTGATTTACCGTACAATTGTGAGATCTCGCGAGATGCATGAAAGACGCGCGTCGAACGTCTGCCGCAAAAATCGAACAATTTGATTTTGAACTAGAATTTCTTTATTTCGTAGCTTACATTGACCGGCCGATCTTCGACAGAGGAATATTGCTTCAGAATACCCTTACTTAATCGAAATTGCCTATCATCAAATGTGGACAGCACATTATTAAGCATGGAAATGTTCCCAAAATACTTTCGCGTTTGTCGAATCCCACGGGATGTTTGACGCGACTACGACGCTATGACCTTTGTTTGTCCTGTTTTTACGTTCGATTTCACGCATAACGCGTGATTCTCGCAGTGAACGGAAAATGGTCTATTATTGCTACCAATCAGAAAATGGTTGCGTAATATTTGCTGTATATTGAGTACATTATCAGCAGAATTTGTTATGGCTTGTAATAATTTCATTTCTCAGGGTGGATATCCTTGAATTGTCACCATCTGGCAGCCATTACTGTTGAAAACAAAAGCCAAAAAATCTCAATAATTCTTTGGGCTAGAGAATAGTAAAAAATTGAAAGAGACAGCTTCTACTCGACTTTGTTTGTTTTGTTTTTTTATTTGTAAAAGCATTAAAATCTCTGAGCTGTTTGTTTCATAATCAAAGTAAATAATGTGATTATTATTTCTCTTATTGAGCAATCTTTAAATGTGTCTTACTTTCAGTGATTTTGAAATTCCTGAACAACCATTTGGTCAATACATTGATGTCAATATTAAATCAACATGGGGAGATAAACATTATGTTGGCTTGAACGGTATTGAAATATTCCAGTCATCGGGAGAACCAGTCAAGATAGCACAGGTATGCAGGTCTGATACTTTCTAACACATGTGTTTGATATGTGGGTAGAGCAGCTGTTTATCATTATTCTCATTGAAGTAGATTTTGGTGCAGAAAGGCCATATACAGGTATTAAATAAAACATGATAACAAAATCACACAAACCTATATTTCTACTACTATTATGGCAAATGAGTGTGACTGTGAAAGAGCTGCTTGGTTCATTTTAGGCTTTTTTCACCCCCAGTTTCCTCTTTTCATCGCAACTTCACATAACAGTCCTGTTTATGTCTGCTCTTTCCGTCAGAAGATTGGAATGAAAATAGCCAAATATTTTGAGTAAAAACTGAAAATTTAGTAAAATTTTGTCTGTTGGCTTCAAAATTAGGGTTCATTTTCAGAAATATTTGAGAATATAAGTGACGAATAAAAGTGACGAATAATTTGGGCGAGAAAGTCTGGTGGTGAAATAGTTAATTAATGGTAAAGCTGGTATTAAATGTATTTTTTTTTTTTTTTTTGTGTACAACGATACTCTCGCTCATTTCTGTGTATGCAATCAAATCATTCAAACAACCACTGTATTCTGTGGTGCCATTAGTTAAAAATGCGGCTGTTGATGTGCTTACGAAATTAGATTCATCACATATCACATATATTATCAAAGTTGCATACCCTTATATTATAAATCTTTGATGTCACTGATTTTAGATCACAGCAGACCCGAGTGATATCAACATATTAGATGGTTACGCTAATGATCCACGCGTGGTGACTAATCTGATAGATGGAGTCAATAGAACGCGGGATGACGTTCATATGTGGTTAGCGCCGTTCACACCTGGAAACAATCATCTCATATTCATCACACTGGAAAAACCAGTCAAGATTGCTATGATAAGGATATGGGTGAGTAGCTATTCAAAGCACTGACGTATGGTACTGTCAGCCAGCTGATATGACATAATTCACTACGTTCAATTACCCACCATAGACTCCGGTCAGTCAAAATGACTATTTTGAACTGTAGGCATTAATCAGCGATTCTGCCGGTGACGGAGAGATAGAATCCAGGTCAGGGGAAGCCCCATGACCTCAAGATTCTTTTACCCCTTACGTCACGAACCCACGTTACCGAGGCCACCTGGCAACGCCACAGGTAGCCGTCCATCACTCTTAATTTCTCTCCGCCTCGAGTGGAGATGAAATTTAGCGAGCTCTGCTGGATCGCCTGCTTTTTTTTCCTGTCCGGATTTATAGCTTGGGTTGTTGCCGCTGCTCGGCATCCGACATGGTAGCTGGTAGGATAAGTTTTCCTTGTCTTTTTTTTTACCCTCGTGTCGTTTTCCCCTTTGTGTGTAGTATTTTTCACAGCAAAGAAATCAAAATCCGGCGCCACTACGTAGTCACATGTTGATTTCATGGCGGCACCTTTTACAACTGTAATTCGTCTCCCTCATGCATGTCGTCTTTTGTTTTTAATGTATTTAGCAATATATAGATGTAATGACATGACCAGGGTTCGCTGCCGTTTTCTTTCCGGTCTCCTCGTGTTTCGAGTCGACCGTGCAGTGGTTATATTCAGAATTTACCAGCATAGA
The DNA here is from genome assembly GCF_978046115.1 of Saccoglossus kowalevskii. Taxonomy (NCBI): domain Eukaryota; kingdom Metazoa; phylum Hemichordata; class Enteropneusta; family Harrimaniidae; genus Saccoglossus; species Saccoglossus kowalevskii. The sequence continues at coordinate 29,753,683 of NC_140648.1, read as the reverse complement.
AACCGCATCCGAGATACTTTGTCGTAGCTACGTGCGGGTTTCGGGGTTTTTGCGTGAAAGCGTGTTTTTCACTGGAGTTCTGAGGCCTGAGATTTTCTTTCAGAGCCATCAAGATCGCTGAGACTGCATGACCGCGTCACAGCAAGGTCGCACGTCCAGTAAACAAATCGGTTAAAGTGAGTTGCGTGTTTTGCATGAGTGGAAAGTCCTCACGCTCGGCTACCGGTACTTCATGTACCGGGACGTCGAGTAAGAGGCCCGACGGTGGAGGTACCGATATTTTTCTCGGTCTCCTCCGCTGATCGGAGGGCATCCTCACAGTCTGTTTTTTTCAGGCGGTGGTTTACCCGATTTTACCAGCTGCAGCGAGGCTGTGCCCCTGGAGGCTATGGGGCCCGTTGCGGGTCTCTTTGTGGACCCTTCCTCGCACGGCACCGGGTTTGTCTCCGAGTTGAGGGCTTTGGTCGAAGGACTGTCGGGGCAATTGCGTCCCTGGCAGGCCAGGTAGATCAGACGCAGTCGGAGCGAGCTGTCTCCACTGTGTCCCCTCGGTGGGCAAGCAGGAAGAGACACGAAAGCATGTTTGCATTCAAACACGTCTCTTCCGGGAAACCCCCGTTCCCAGTCACGGCTCTCCCACTATTTTGGGGGGTGGCCGAGGCTCAGGCTAATTGCACCGGTCCTTCTCTGGATCCGCGGGCACTGAATGCCAACGGGGTGCTGGCAGCCAAGTCTCCGATCTCGGGGCAGGGCTTTCAGGGCAGGGCACGCGTTGACCCCCCCCCCCACTTTCAGCCAGCTAGGGTTCGTCACGCGGTAACGGTACAACGGTAACGAATTTATCCTTGTGTCCGGTCCCTGCTGTGGGTTTTGACTCCTTTCTTATCGGCCCACGGGCGTCCCCAGAGGGAACCGACCCTGTCATGAGACGCACAGTCGAACACGCTCCCTCTCACATATTTTAAGTTAGAGGAGACGCAGTTCACTCGCGTTGGATACAGCCGGTACTCCGGGCGGTCCCTCAGAGTCTTCCATCTATATGACTCGGTGAGCCACGCTTTTGGGGTGAGGCGGAGTATCATCGATCCCAGTGATACGATGTATATACCCCCACCCTTGATCCTAAAGCGACCACCTAAGGTTGCTTCAACGCTTATGGGATCACGGGCGTCGGGATCCAAAGCAACCCCGTCGGCACATCTCTCCCCTGTCCGTCTGAGTGCGGAGTGGGGCGCAGAGCACGCAAACGGTGTTGATGGGCAGCGTTGGTCAGCCGCGGAGGATGTAATGCTTAAGGCCCCCGGGTGGGGATAACGTTAGGCAACATTTCCCACTGGACCAAACGCTACCCGGTCGGTGTATTTCGGGATCGGACCCCATAGCGTGGGATGAGACCAAAACACCCCCAACCGGATTCCAAGGCTCCTTCCCCAGACCCCGGTACCATGAATTTGACAAACCGGGCAAAGGGGGATAGCCGCGTTCCATGGGTGTCTTTGCCAATTGAGGACGACCCATCTAGCCCTGAGGGCAGAGTTGCTTGAGCGCATTATTATGCGTGCCCAGCACTCTGGTGACCTTGGAGGCAGAACGCACCAGCCTCCTAGACCAGGCGACATTTTTACTGGTGGGCCACCGCACATCTACGTGCGACACCCCCTAGTGTTGCCTGGCTCGCTTGGCCAGGGCCACTACTGTGCTACGAGACGCGGCCTTAGACGCATGTGTTTTCGCCGACAAGCTGAGCCGGGGTACGACCCCACCTCAGTAACGCAGACTGGATACCCTCCACCCTCTTTGTTCAGGGAATGGTGGGTACAGTCTCGGAGCTTCGGAGTGCAATGAATCAGAGGGTTCAGATTGAATCCGCTAGCCAGTTGGTCCTGCCATGGGCAAGCGGAGGGCACCCCAAGCACAGAAAACACAACGCCCTAGGGCGTTGCCCGCTAGCCAGAGTCAGCCAGGAGGCAAGCGCTTATACCCTTCCATGGGAGGGAAGGGTAGTGGCGTGCCCCCAGGGAGGTAAGAGCCAGGTGGTGGCTCCTCACCCTCTCTGGGCGGATGTCTACCCGGCAGCAGGGGAAGCATGTTTGACGCTCACCTCTGCAACCGGGGGAGACAGGCACGTGTTCGGTGAGTGGCCAGGTCACAACTTAGTGACTACTTCAGGCCTTGGGGAACTCGCCTCATGGGGGAAGGGAGCACCCTCCCCCCTTGCAACTGCCGAACACATGGCCACACATCCCTGTCGTACACAGATTGCGCCGGTATAGTCCGGTTTGGAGACGGCGGGTGAACGACCCCTGGACCTTCCCAGGTGGTGACATCCATTTACGGCATACCGCTGAAATCTCCACTTCCCCCCGTCAGTGTCTCCCCTGTTGGGCACTGCCAGGGGACTCCCGCAAGGCGGAAGCAATCAGACAGGAAGTAGCAGTTTGCTGGGGAAAGACGCCATACACAGGGTACATCAGCCGGAACTAAATCCAGGCTTCTACCCAAATGTGTTCGTAGTACCAAATCTACAAGTGGCAGGCGTCCAGTTTTGGACCTAGACAGACTGAATCAGTACGTGCCCCTCGATCGGTTCCACATGGAGACACCATTCAGGGTTCTTCTCTCCATCCACCGTTTTGACTGGCTAGCCCCGCTAGATTTAAGCGGGGCCTACCTGCACGTACCGATGCACCTAGCGAGTTGCCATCTCCTTCGAATCGCCCAGCTGGGCCAAGTATTCGAACTTCGGTGCCCCCCCTCTGTTCGGGTTAGGCACAGCGCCCTACGTGTTCACCAGAGGGATGAAACAGGTAGTGCTGCTGCTTCACCAGATGTCGGTACACCTCAATCCGTACCCAGACTACTGGTTACCAACAACCCGGGCAAGGGGTAATAGCCAAACGCATCAGGCTAACACAGGATTTACTTCACCAGCTGGGCTCGTTAGTAAATCGACAAGTCCCACCTCGAGCCAACGCGCAGTTGGTGTCCCTGGGCATGGAGTTTTGACACAGAGGTAAGCTTGGCTTAGCTATTTCAAGCATATTGCTTAGCGCTAAGCAGCCTAGCCGAATGCCTAGTCAGCGTTCCCTCGGTGTCCCTCCGTGAACTAATGCGGATCATCGGAATGATGACCTCGGTTCGAAGGGTCGTTCCCCAGGCTTGTTATATAACACTTGTTATATCGCCGAGCTCTTCTATGGGAACTAGATAGGCGGGTTTCGATCTCGGACCAAGTGAAGGAAGCCCTGCCCTGGTGGTCGTCACTGACCAACCTCGGGCAGAGGGGCCCCCTTGGACCCGCTCGCCGCAGGCATGACTCTGGTAACAAATGCCCCCCCCCAGGGTTGGGGAGCGCATCTATTGGACGAACAAGCCCAAAGATATGGCTCCCGCATAGTTTTGGGACCACCATATCAACCGGCTCGAACTGTGAGCAGTGTACAATTAGCACTACCACGCTTTCTACCCGTAGTTCGAGACCACAGAGTCCTGCTCCGCACAGACAACGCAGCGGTGGTCTCCTTCAAGAAGGAGGGGGGGGGGACGCATTCCCCATCGTTGTCAGTCCTAGCGGAGCAAAATCCTCCTTTGGTGCCTGGAATACAATGGGGAGCTAACCGCACACCACCTTCCAGGGGTGAGGAACAGTCTGGCGACGCCCTTTCAGGGCGACTCCGTCTCCAGAACACGGAGTGGCTGATACCCCAGTGGGTAGCCTCCAGGCTGTTTCGGCTGTGGACGGTCCAAGGTTAGACCGTTTGCCGCACCCCGGAACACCAAGCTCCCGACGTACGTAACACTCCTGCTGACTCCAGGAGCCTGGGCCAGGGTCGCTTTGCTACCCCCCGGATCCACTTAGTTGTGTACGCTTTTCCTCCCTTCCCGCTAGTCCACCGGGCACCGGAGAAGACTTCGACAGGTGCACACCTGCATATTATCATTGGTTGCACCCAATTGGCCGAACAGGGCCTAGTTTCCACTTCTGTCGGAAACGATAGTCGAAACACCAGCAGTGCTTCCGGACTTACCGGACATGCCGTCCCCACCAGACGGCGCACTACCACGAGCCCAGCGGGTATCACTTACCCGCATAGAGGCTCTCATTAGACCCGCCCATACGAAAGCTTTATCTGAGCGGGCTGCCAACGTCCTGGCCAGGGCGAACTGGGATTCCACCAATGCAGCCTACATTTCTAGGCTGCGAGCATACACTGGTTAGTGTAGCGGAAGGGAGATTGATCGATACCATCCCTCTATTGGCCAGGTAGCAGGCTCCTTCGTCCACCTGTTTGACGAAGTGGGTTTGTCCTACGCAGCGATCGTTGGCTACAGGTCGGCCTTGTGCCCCACCATTCAAACGTACGGGAACAAGACTAACCGATTGTCCTACTATTAGGAGACTATTTACTGCTTTCCAGACGCTGAAACCCCATGCAAGGGAACTGCCCAACTGGGACTTGTCGGCTGTGTTGTCCGCTCTAAGCAGACCGCCTTTTGAGCCTCTCCAATCAGCGCCACTCAATTTTTTGAGGTGGAAAATAGTCTTCCTACTGGCCCTCGCCTCAGGTAGGCGCCGGTCAAAGCTAGGCGCGCACTATCCTTTGCGGACAGTTGTGCCGCTTTTATGGGCGATCAAGTTGTACTAAGACACGAATCGGGTTCTCGCCAAGAACCAAATCCCAGGACACGATCCTCAACCGATCGTCATCCCCCGGCTGGCAAATATTGTCAGTCCGGAAGATCAGGAGGAGTTGCTTCTCTGCCCGGTCCGAGCGCTGAGTTGCTACGAGAACCGTACCAGATTTTCTAGACGGGGAACCAAACACATGTTTTTGTGTTACGGCCCTGACAAGCGGGATAAGCCGGTTTCCCCGACTTCCATCCCCAGGTGGATTACTGCGACTGTACTGGAGGTCTATAATACACTATCCTCCTCAACACAGACCTTGCAGAGACACCAAGTACAAGAACATGAGGTCTGTGCGATTGCTAACTCACTAGCGCTAGCGTCAGGTGCCCCCCTCAAACACATTCTGAGGGCAGGCTTCTGGAGAACGCAGAACGTCTTCATCAACTACTACCTAGGAGACACCCAATCTATTGAGCAGGGTCTCTTCAGGTTAGGCCCCGTCGTAGCGGGTCAGGCCTTGTTTGCTGACCCAGCCCGAACGACTGCAGGGGCCTCTGCGCATAGGCGATAAGTCAGTCTCTGCATTTTTGCGGGCAGATTGTCTGTTCCACTAGCACTTCCTGGAAGCTCCCAAGTTTCGCTTCTGTCGACCTACGCCCTCATGCGAACTGTTTCGGTCCTACTTCAAGCTTATCACCCCCGAGTTCGGCTTGGGTCTAGCTTTCTCGGGCACACCGAACCCTGTCACCACAGCAGCATTGGCTTCTTGCTTCTGGGACAGCACAGGCAAGGTAAGACACCACCCTTCTTGGGTCTTAACTTAGGTCTTTGGGTTTGTTTTTCATCCCGGACTGGGGGAAAGTCTTTCATCATTCTCCTTTTTTTTTTCTGTTTGCTCGGAAAAACCCGCCACCTATCGGTGTCTGACTCTGCCTACAGTTCAAAATAGTCATTTTGACTGACCGGAGTCTATGGTGGGTAATTGAACGTAGTGAATTTAGGCGAGGGTTCTTCGAACCCGCCTATTCACATAGTTCATACCCACCATAGACTCCGGGTCCCCCCCAACCTCCCCACTCTTTCCGTCGCGTTGGTCTAAGTCCTCGAGGCGGAGAGAAAGGAACCAGAGTGATGGACGGCTACCTGTGGCGTTGCCAGGTGGCCTCGGTCACGTGGGTTCGTGACGTAAGGGGTAAAAGAATCTTGAGGTCATGGGGCTTCCCCTGACCTGGATTCTATCTCTCCGTCACCGGCAGAATCGCTGATTAATGCCTACAGTTCAAAATAGTCATTTTGACTGACCGGAGTCTATGGTGGGTATGAACTATGTGAATAGGCGGGTTCGAAGAACCCTCGCCTAATTTTATTTGTCTGAAGCATAGAAACTACTAGATTCAATGGATTAATTATCATATAACAAATTTCTATGTGATTGTATCTTTTGCCAGAATTACAACAAATCTCGTATTCATTCATTCCGTGGTGCAAAAGACGTGGCCATTACTTTGGATGGTAGATGTATTTTCAAAGGCGAAATTGCACGGTAAGCAATCATTATTGTGTCTCTGTTATTAGTGTTAATGTTTTTATTTAGTTTTAATATTCAATTTCACCTTTCTCCAATATAAATAAAAAATAACTTATGTTTAGGTCTGTAACAATAATTGTATTGATATTGAGTTTTTCTGATGGCCAGACTGAGTAGTACCTGTAATATTGAGTTTTTCTGATGGCCAGACTGAGTAGTAGTATTGAGTTTTTTCTGATGGCCAGACAGAGTAGTAGTTTTGAGTTTTTCTGATGGACAGACTGAGTAGTAGTATTGAGTTTTTCTGATGGCCAGACTGAGTAGTAGTATTGAGTTTTTCTGATGGTCAGACAGAGTAGTAGTTTTGAGTTTTTCTGATGGCCAGACTGAGTAGTAGTATTGAGTTTTTCTGATGGTCAGACAGAGTAGTAGTTTTGAGTTTTTCTGATGGACAGACTGAGTAGTAGTAATGAGTTTTTCTGATGGCCAGACTGAGTAGTAGTATTGAGTTTTTCTGATGGCCAGACTGAGTAGTAGTATTGAGTTTTTCTGATGGCCAGTCTGAGTAGTAGTATTGAGTTTTTCTGATGGCCAGCTAGACTGAGTAGTAGTATTGAGTTTTTCTGATGGCCAGACTGAGTAGTAGTATTGAGTTTTTTCTGTAGGCCAGCTAGACTGAGTAGTAGTATTGAGTTTTTTCTGTAGGCCAGCTAGACTGAGTAGTAGTATTGAGTTTTTCTGATGGCCAGACTTAGTAGTAGTATTGAGTTTTTCTGATGGCCAGCTAGACTGAGTAGTACGGTAGTATTGAGTTTTTCTGATGGCCAGACTTAGTAGTAGTATTGAGTTTTTCTGATGGCCAGACTGAGTAGTATTGAGTTTTTCTGATGGCCAGCTAGACTGAGTAGTAGTATTGAGTTTTTCTGATGGCCAGCTAGACTGAGTAGTAGTATTGACTTTTTCTGATGGCCAGACTTAGTAGTAGTAGTATTGAGTTTTTTCTGATGGCCAGCTAGACTGAGTAGTAGTATTGAGTTTTTCTGATGCCCAGACTGAGGAGGAGTATTGAGTTTTTTCTAATGGCCAGCTAGACTGAGTAGTAGTATTGAGTTTTTCTGATGGCCAGACTGAGTAGTAGCTACGTAGTATTGAGTTTTTCTGCTGGCCAGACTGAGTAGTAGTATTGAGTTTTTCTGATGGCCAGACTTAGTAGTAGTAGTATTGAGTTTTTCTGATGGCCAGACTGAGTAGTAGTATTGAGTTTTTTCTGTAGGCCAGCTAGACTGAGTAGTAGTATTGAGTTTTTCTGATGGCCAGACTGAGTAGTAGCTACGTAGTATTGAGTTTTTCTGCTGGCCAGACTGAGTAGTAGTATTGAGTTTTTCTGATGGCCAGACTTAGTAGTAGTAGTATTGAGTTTTTCTGATGGCCAGACTGAGTAGTAGTTTTGAGTTTTTCTGATGGCCAGACTGAGTAGTAGTATTGAGTTTTTTCTGTAGGCCAGCTAGACTGAGTAGTAGTATTGAGTTTTTCTGATGGCCAGACTGAGTAGTAGTATTGAGTTTTTTCTGATGGCCAGACAGAGTAGTAGTTTTGAGTTTTTCTGATGGACAGACTGAGTAGTAGTATTGAGTTTTTCTGATGGCCAGACTGAGTAGTAGTATTGAGTTTTTCTGATGGTCAGACAGAGTAGTAGTTTTGAGTTTTTCTGATGGCCAGACTGAGTAGTAGTATTGAGTTTTTCTGATGGTCAGACAGAGTAGTAGTTTTGAGTTTTTCTGATGGACAGACTGAGTAGTAGTAATGAGTTTTTCTGATGGCCAGACTGAGTAGTAGTATTGAGTTTTTCTGATGGTCAGACTGAGTAGTAGTATTGAGTTTTTCTGATGGCCAGTCTGAGTAGTAGTATTGAGTTTTTCTGATGGCCAGCTAGACTGAGTAGTAGTATTGAATTTTTCTGATGGCCAGACTGAGTAGTAGTATTGAGTTTTTTCTGTAGGCCAGCTAGACTGAGTAGTAGTATTGAGTTTTTTCTGTAGGCCAGCTAGACTGAGTAGTAGTATTGAGTTTTTCTGATGGCCAGCTAGACTGAGTAGTACGGTAGTATTGAGTTTTTCTGATGGCCAGACTTAGTAGTAGTATTGAGTTTTTCTGATGGCCAGACTGAGTAGTAGTATTGAGTTTTTTCTGATGGCCAGCTAGACTGAGTAGTAGTATTGAGTTTTTCTGATGGCCAGCTAGACTGAGTAGTAGTATTGACTTTTTCTGATGGCCAGACTTAGTAGTAGTAGTATTGAGTTTTTTCTGATGGCCAGCTAGACTGAGTAGTAGTATTGAGTTTTTCTGATGCCCAGACTGAGGAGGAGTATTGAGTTTTTTCTAATGGCCAGCTAGACTGAGTAGTAGTATTGAGTTTTTCTGCTGGCCAGACTGAGTAGTAGTATTGAGTTTTTCTGATGGCCAGACTTAGTAGTAGTAGTATTGAGTTTTTCTGATGGCCAGACTGAGTAGTAGTATTGAGTTTTTTCTGTAGGCCAGCTAGACTGAGTAGTAGTATTGAGTTTTTCTGATGGCCAGACTGAGTAGTAGTATTGAGTTTTTCTGATGGCCAGACTGAGTAGTAGTATTGAGTTTTTCTGATGGCCAGACTGAGTAGTAGTATTGAGTTTTTCTGATGGCCAGACTTAGTAGTAGTAGTATTGAGTTTTTCTGATGGCCAGACTGAGTAGTAGTATTGAGTTTTTTCTGTAGGCCAGCTAGACTGAGTAGTAGTATTGAGTTTTTCTGATGGCCAGACTGAGTAGTAGTATTGAGTTTTTCTGATGGCCAGACTGAGTAGTAGTATTGAGTTTTTCTGATGGCCAGACTGAGTAGTAGTATTGAGTTTTTCTGATGGCCAGACTGAGTAGTAGTATTGAGTTTTTCTGATGGCCAGCTAGACTGAGTAGTAGTTTTGAGTTTTTCTGATGGCCAGACTGAGTAGTAGTATTGAGTTTTTCTGATGGCCAGACTGAGTAGTAGTATTGAGTTTTTCTGATGGCCAGACTGAGTAGTAGTAGTATTGAGTTTTTCTGATGGCCAGACTGAGTAGTAGTATTGAGTTTTTCTGATGGCCAGACTGAGTAGTAGTATTGAGTTTTTCTGATGGCCAGACTGAATAGTAGTATTGAGTTTTTCTGATGGCCAGACTGAGTAGTAGTATTGAGTTTTTCTCTCAATCTATACTTATGTAACAAAGTCATATATAAATATATGATGTTGTGTTGATATAAAGTTAACTATGTAAACTTTTCAGTTATCGTCTCCAGTTTTAGTAAATCAAAAAAATTACCAAAATACATGTACTATACCTTACTTGCATTTAATATTTACCCATATAAAAATGTCACATGACCTTTCAAGTAGAGCGTTCATTTGATTAATTTGCCCTCCTTCTGTTCAGGGACATTTGTGATGATTTCTTGTTCAACACTAACTCAATTAGAGGATTATAATATTTCAACCTTTATCTGACATTCATTTGAACCGTGCATGGGGGTGTCAGAGTCTCTGTGAATCGGCCTAGTTGCCATTTAACAGTATCTATCTCTTTAACCGTGCAGCACAAGATTCATTGTTACAGTAATGTTTGTTTTCTAAATATTTTATGCATTTTTTATTACATACTATCACATTATCACAATGTAAGTAAAAGTTTCAAGTGCATTTTTCAGGCAATATATTATGTTTTATTTATTGGTACATGCTACAAGCAATGTGTTTAGTGATACATTGAATCCAGGAAGGGAAGTTTCCTTGTCTTCACTGTGATACTTTGATAGTTAAAGTTACATTGCCCACTTTACATGCAGAACACCTTACACTGATTATTATGATCACCATGAGAAATGATAAAATCAGTTGCTATGACAACAAATCATCCTGAAATATTGGAGCTGATGCTAGTTTTTGCACTTGTCAGAAACAAGGTTGTGTTGTGCCATTTGTGCATGTACAGTATGCATTTTGATTTTTGCATGTTTGTTTTAGATTTGATGTCAGGATTGTGTAGGATAAGATTCCTCATAAACTGTACAAAATCTAAAGCGTGTATAATACTTGCAGAGGTCAGTGAGAGGTTTGCAGATCATACAAAGTGGGAATGTAACTTTAATTTTAATTTATTTAAAATATAGGGTAGATGTATTAAAGTGACACTCTGAGATTATTCTTAAAAATTTATTGGTGTCTTGGGGAAATTTAATGATATGAATCTGAATTTTTTTTTTTTTTTTGGTATGACTAATTTTAAAGTTAAAATGGTGGTCTTTCAGAGTGCAACATGTCATTGGGATACTTGTACTACATCAAAATCATGGAATGTATAAGCACATTATTAAGCATAAAAATACTAAAATGATTCTTCTTGTTTGTTGAATCCTACACAACATTTTGATTACACTATGATACTGTGATGTTTTACGTTCAATTTTATATGCTTAAACATGGAATCTCCAGAAGTTTGGAAAGGTTTAGTAATGCAGGTTGTAGTAATTCAGAAACAAATGTGTGAATCAACATTTGTTGTAACACTATTTGTTTTTACATGAAATTTAAATAAACAATGAAATGGGAAGCCAAAACAGTTTCTCTCATTCAGACTCAAGTATACTATTTAGTACAACGTCTTTAAATTCACACAATTTAAATCCATCAACGAATGTTTGACATATGAATTTCCCAAGACAGCGTTTTAAGAATGATCAGAGTGCAACTTTAATGCTAGAATAGGTGTATTTCATTACTTAAGATTAATAGGATGTCATCTCTATTAGATATTTTTTATTTTTACTATTGCCTTTCTATTTTCAGTGCAAGTGGTGGAATACTGGGGCAAACTGACACATTTGGAGATGTAAGTAACTTGTATGGTTCTACAGACCAGCCTTTCTCATCGGTAGACAGCCCAGTTATTATTCAATAACTGGACAGTGCTTGTTTACTGAATACATGTTTATTCTTTCTATAGACTATTCTGTTCACAATGGAGGATGATATTTTAGAGTCTATGTCACAATATGACGAGACATATGAAGGTGAGGATCTGTTCAGTGCTAGAGTTGAAGATATACAGAGACCGTTAACAGCTGGTGAAGATGACGTAAGTGTATATGTGATTGGATTTATCTTGAAACTGAATTACAATAAATTGACACCGATTCAATTCAGCGTATTTTACTACAAAAATATTGACAGTAGTTTACAGTTATGTAGTAGTTTAGAATTACTGTTTGACAGTGAATGATATGATACATCCAAAGTGAGAACATCTTTGACAGCATTGTGATCAATACATACTCTAAATATAATTGGCTGCATGTTTGTAATATGGTGTGTTCTGTTTATGTTCTCATATATGCCATATGAAAACATTTATATTATTAGGTAAGGCCATTTACTTCCGCTGCTGTGAATTTCCCAAAAGAATCACCACCACAACAGTTGTCACCAACCCCTGAAGACTATGTACCAACCATTGCTGCCACTACTACTACCAAGTCATTGATTGGTCAACGTAAGATGCTTTACAATCTCTTTTTCATGTATTTTAACTGTGAATCTCAGAGCATGTGATGTGACTGTGAATGTGATCTGATTGTGAATCTCAGAGTATGTGATGTGACTCCAGTGTATGCGATGTAACTGTGCCTCTCAGAGTATGTGATGTGACTCCAGTGTATGCGATGTAACTGTGCCTCTCAGAGTATGTGATGCGACTCCAGTGCAAGTGATGGGATTGAAACCCTCAGAGCATGTGATGTGACACATGTGAATGTGATGTGACTGTGAATCTCAGAACATGTGATGTGACTCCAGTGTATGTGATGCGACTCCAGTGCAAGTGATGGGATTGAAACCCTCAGAGCATGTGATCTGACACCTGTGAATGTGATCTGACTGTGAATCTCGGAGCATGTGATGCGACTCCAGTGTATGTGATGCGACTGTGACCCTCTGAGCATATGATGCGACTCCATTGTATGTGATGTGATTGTGACCCTAGTGTTGTGATTCATATCATGGCTTCCTCACAAATTTGATGCTTACGATTACGTTACAGGTCTGAAGTTAAATTTCACAGCTACTTGGGGAGATATTCATTATCTTGGATTAACTGGATTAGAGATATTAGATGTGAATGGCGATGTGATCGATATTAGATTAGATCAGATTGATGCTAATCCTAGAGATCTCAACATACTACCAGAATATAATAATGATGATAGGACACTAGACAAGTGAGTTCATTTCCAAGTTATAAATATTATAGTGTTATAGTTCATTTATACAACACTGAAGGTCTGGGCTTTCTACAGAAATATACTGTAAATATGCACACAGATATTACGAAGTCACATCTACCTCTACTATGTGTCAGTCGCTGTACAGTTTTTGTATATAGTCCACTGTATCACACAATACAATAACTGATCAAAATTAACAGTGATTGCAATTTCAAGGCATGTTACATGCGAGAGAATGTTACTTACACCTACTGTAAATGCATTAATTATTCACTGGGTTTTGATTGCGCTAAGTAATATCCGCTAAATAAACATGAACATGTAAAAAAAATAAAATAAAACTCATTGTTTCCTTGACAAATTTGTGAAAGTAAAACACAGTGAATATTAAATGTCAGTGAAAATAAATGGATTTACAGGATCATTGCACAAAAAAATCCATATGTGTTTATTTTGTACCAGTGAAAATTTCTTTGGGTTCCTATGCCAGTAACTTTTGTAAAATTTTGTCTTCATGAATGCCATAAAATCCCTAAATTGCAAAAAACAGTTCAAAGTATACATTATGTGTATTGTGTTTCTAATGAATTGTGTACGGCAGGTTATTTGACGATAATAATATTACAATGGTGGATCAGCATATGTGGCTGATACCGTTCTCTGATGGCATGGATCATACACTCATTATAAACTTTGACACGCCGATGGAAGTATCTGGACTTAGAATATGGAACTACAATAAATCTCCTGAAGATACATATCGTGGAGTAAGTGACATCTATTTTAAATTATTATAATGAGATTATACAAGAATACTTTATGCACAAAGGTGATTTGTTTTCACAAATTAAGCCAAATGTATTTATTTCTATTGACTCATTTCTGCATGGCTGTAAGTACCTACTAAACATGAAGAACTACACAATATAACTATGGGACTTTCAACTTATTGGTAGCCTAGTTAGCTGACTTCTAAAAAAAAATTATTTTGAGCCTTGTCAGCAACTCATCATAGAAATATTCAATTATATTACCTTGTTGTGTATGTTATTAAATAATTACTTAATGTGATGTTGTCTAGCATTATTCAAACCAAACTCATAATTAATTATTTAATTAATTAATTAATTAATTAATTAATCAATTCTGTTTCTTGCAGGCTAAAACTGTGCATGTGTCATTAGACAATCAAACATTATCCCCATCAGAGGGGTACCTCATCAGAAAAGGACCTGGCAATTGTTTCTTTGATTTTGCTCAGGAGATAATATTTAACAACACAAGTACAGGAATTGCTAGTGATAACACTGCAATGGATAATGTAAGGTAAGATAAAATATGAAAAAAAAGAATCTTTGATTTTCTGATGAAAAATGCCAGTCTATGTAGTAGCATTAATCCGTGATTGTAGTGGCTTTGTAAAATGGTATTAAAGGCACTCAGATATGCTATGTTAGAGATTTGGATATTGATGTTTTCTATGTTTTCTCCTCTGCTAGGGGCAGTGTGGTGGAATCTGAAGAACCAAGTCAGGATTATGAATCAATGATTATGCCGTGTGGATGTATCCTTACTGTTACATGCATCATATGTTGGTGCTTTGATCGGTTTAAATAATACATAATTATTAATATTTACCAATTCACTGAATTGTCATCAACATTATCACATGATCATGGTGTATATCATTCACAGTATTGAACATGGAAATATGCACACTAAAACAGTATGTCCTAAAAAAGTCTGTGGATAAAGCCAAATCATGGTGTATATCATTCACAGTATTGAACATGGAAATATGCACACTAAAACAGTATGTCCTAAAAAAGTCTGTGGATAAAGCCAAATCATGGTGTATATCATTCACAGTATTGAACATGGAAATATGTACACTAAAACAGTATGTCCTAAAAAAGTCTGTGGATAAAGCCAAATCATGGTGTATATCATTCACAGTATTGAACATGGAAATATGCACACTAAAACAGTATGTCCTAAAAAAGTCTGTGGATGAAGCCAAATCATGGTGTATATCATTCACAGTATTGAACATGGAAATATGCGCACTAAAACAGTATGTCCTAAAAAAGTCTGTGGATAAAGCCAAATCATGGTGTACATCATTCACAGTATTGAACATGGAAATATGCACACTAAAACAGTATGTCCTAAAAAAGTCTGTGGATAAAGCCAAATCATGGTGTATATCATTCACAGTATTGAACATGGAAATATGCACACTAAAACAGTATGTCCTAAAAAAGTCTGTGGATAAAGCCAAATCATGGTGTATATCATTCACAGTATTGAACATGGAAATATGCACACTAAAACAGTATGTCCTAAAAAAGTCTGTGGATGAAGCCAAATCATGGTGTATATCATTCACAGTATTGAACATGGAAATATGCGCACTAAAACAGTATGTCCTAAAAAAGTCTGTGGATAAAGCCAAATCATGGTGTATATCATTCACAGTATTGAACATGGAAATATGCACACTAAAACAGTATGTCCTAAAAAAGTCTGTGGATGAAGCCAAATCATGGTGTATATCATTCACAGTATTGAACATGGAAATATGCGCACTAAAACAGTATGTCCTAAAAAAGTCTGTGGATAAAGCCAAATCATGGTGTATATCATTCACAGTATTGAACATGGAAATATGCACACTAAAACAGTATGTCCTAAAAAAGTCTGTGGATAAAGCCAAATCATGGTGTATATCATTCACAGTATTGAACATGGAAATATGCACACTAAAACAGTATGTCCTAAAAAAGTCTGTGGATAAAGCCAAATCATGGTGTATATCATTCACAGTATTGAACATGGAAATATGCACACTAAAACAGTATGTCCTAAAAAAGTCTGTGGATAAAGCCAAATCATGGTGTATATCATTCACAGTATTGAACATGGAAATATGCACACTAAAACAGTATGTCCTAAAAAAGTCTGTGGATAAAGCCAAATCATGGTGTATATCATTCACAGTATTGAACATGGAAATATGCACACTAAAACAGTATGTCCTAAAAAAGTCTGTGGATAAAGCCAAATCATGGTGTATATCATTCACAGTATTGAACATGGAAATATGCACACTAAAACAGTATGTCCTAAAAAAGTCTGTGGATAAAGCCAAATCATGGTGTATATCATTCACAGTATTGAACATGGAAATATGCACACTAAAACAGTATGTCCTAAAAAAGTCTGTTGATAAAGCCAAATCATGGTGTATATCATTCACAGTATTGAACATGGAAATATGCACACTAAAACAGTATGTCCTAAAAAAGTCTGTGGATAAAGCCAAATCATGGTGTATATCATTCACAGTATTGAACATGGAAATATGCACACTAAAACAGTATGTCCTAAAAAAGTCTGTGGATAAAGCCAAATCATGGTGTATATCATTCACAGTATTGAACATGGAAATATGCACACTAAAACAGTATGTCCTAAAAAAGTCTGTGGATAAAGCCAAATCATGGTGTATATCATTCACAGTATTGAACATGGAAATATGCACACTAAAACAGTATGTCCTAAAAAAGTCTGTGGATAAAGCCAAATCATGGTGTATATCATTCGCAGTATTGAACATGGAAATATGCACACTAAAACAGTATGTCCTAAAAAAGTCTGTGGATGAAGCCAAATCATGGTGTATATCATTCACAGTATTGAACATGGAAATATGCACACTAAAACAGTATGTCCTAAAAAAGTCTGTGGATAAAGCCAAATCATGGTGTATATCATTCACAGTATTGAACATGGAAATATGCACACTAAAACAGTATGTCCTAAAAAAGTCTGTGGATAAAGCCAAATCATGGTGTATATCATTCACAGTATTGAACATGGAAATATGCACACTAAAACAGTATGTCCTAAAAAAGTCTGTGGATAAAGCCAAATCATGGTGTATATCATTCACAGTATTGAACATGGAAATATGCACACTAAAACAGTATGTCCTAAAAAAGTCTGTGGATAAAGCCAAATCATGGTGTATATCATTCACAGTATTGAACATGGAAATATGCACACTAAAACAGTATGTCCTAAAAAAGTCTGTGGATAAAGCCAAATCATGGTGTATATCATTCACAGTATTGAACATGGAAATATGCACACTAAAACAGTATGTCCTAAAAAAGTCAAATCATGTGATGGTACTATTTTTATCACTGTGGTATGAGAACTTCAGACTGGTAAAAACTATAGGTGATTTTCCGTACAATTGCGAGATCACGCGAGATGCATGATAGACGCGCGTCGGACGTCTGCCGCAAAAATCGAATGATTTGATTTTGAACTCGAATTTCTTTATTTCGTAGCTCACATCGACCGGCCGATCTTCGACAGAGGAATATTGCTTTTGAATACCCTCACTTAATCAAAATTGTCTATCATCAAATGTGTACAGCACATTATTAAGCATGGAAATGTCCCCCAAAATACTTTTGAGTTTGTTGAATCCCACGCAATGTTTGATGCCACTATGACGCTATGACCTTTGTTTGTTCTGTTTTTACGTTCGATTTCACGCATAACGCGTGATTCTCGCAGTGAACGGAAAATGGTCTATTACACACATACCGTAGTATAATGACAATAACTCATACTAATGATGACTGAAAATTTATTCTGAAAAAAAAATCTAATTCAATAAGTATAATAACAATTTATCTGTCATTATTAGTTGGTCACTTGTATGAACTGACTATAGGAATAAGTGATATAAGGTGATACCCTCGCCATTATCATCTGTCACCTTTTGACAAACAGATAACCCCTCACTTTGTGTATGTGAACACATCAATGCAAACATGCATGCATATCTTACCGGGGGTAGTTTGTTCTCACATTAACATTGTATTGAAAACCTACCGTGGTATTAGAAGTTCAGATTGCATTTAGTTTGTTCTCACATTAACATTGTATTGAAAACCTACCGTGGTATTAGAAGTTCAGACTGCATTTAGTTTTTTCTCACATTAACATTGTATTGAAAACCTACCGTGGTATTAGAAGTTCAGATTGCATTTAGTTTTTTCTCACATTAACATTGTATTGAAAACCTACCGTGGTATTAGAAGTTCAGATTGCATTTAGTTTGTTCTCACATTAACATTGTATTGAAAACCTACCGTGGTATTAGAAGTTCAGATTGCATTTAGTTTGTTCTTACATTAACATTGTATTGAAAACCTACCGTGGTATTAGAAGTTCAGATTGCATTTAGTTTGTTCTCACATTAACATTGTATTCAAAACCTACCGTGGTATTAGAAGTTCAGACTGCATTTAGTTTGTTCTCACATTAACATTGTATTGAAAACCTACCGTGGTATTAGAAGTTCAGATTGCATTTAGTTTGTTCTCACATTAACATTGTATTGAAAACCTACCGTGGTATTAGAAGTTCAGATTGCATTTAGTTTGTTCTCACATTAACATTGTATTGAAAACCTACCGTGGTATTAGAAGTTCAGATTACATTTAGTTTGTTCTCACATTAACATTGTATTGAAAACCTACCGTGGTATTAGAAGTTCAGATTGCATTTAGTTTGTTCTCACATTAACATTGTATTGAAAACCTACCGTGGTATTAGAAGTTCAGATTGCATTTCGTTTGTTCTCACATTAACATTGTATTGAAAACCTACCGTGGTATTAGAAGTTCAGATTGCATTTAGTTTGTTCTCACATTAACATTGTATTGAAAACCTACCGTGGTATTAGAAGTTCAGATTGCATTTAGTTTGTTCTCACATTAACATTGTATTGAAAACCTACCGTGGTATTAGAAGTTCAGACTGCATTTAGTTTGTTCTCACATTAACATTGTATTGAAAACCTACCGTGGTATTAGAAGTTCAGACTGCATTTAGTTTGTTCTCACATTAACATTGTATTGAAAACCTACCGTGGTATTAGAAGTTCAGATTGCATTTAGTTTGTTCTCACATTAACATTGTATTGAAAACCTACCGTGGTATTAGAAGTTCAGATTGCATTTAGTTTGTTCTCACATTAACATTGTATTGAAAACCTACCGTGGTATTAGAAGTTCAGATTGCATTTAGTTTGTTCTCACATTAACATTGTATTGAAAACCTACCGTGGTATTAGAAGTTCAGACTGCATTTAGTTTGTTCTCACATTAACATTGTATTGAAAACCTACCGTGGTATTAGAAGTTCAGACTGCATTTAGTTTGTTCTCACATTAACATTGTATTGAAAACCTACCATGGTATTAGAAGTTCAGATTGCATTTAGTTTGTTCTCACATTAACATTGTATTGAAAACCTACCGTGGTATTAGAAGTTCAGACTGCATTTAGTTTGTTCTCACATTAACATTGTATTGAAAACCTACCATGGTATTAGAAGTTCAGATTGCATTTAGTTTGTTCTCACATTAACATTGTATTGAAAACCTACCGTGGTATTAGAAGTTCAGACTGCATTTAGTTTGTTCTCACATTAACATTGTATTGAAAACCTACCGTGGTATTAGAAGTTCAGACTGCATTTAGTTTGTTCTCACATTAACATTGTATTGAAAACCTACCGTGGTATTAGAAGTTCAGACTGCATTTAGTTTGTTCTCACATTAACATTGTATTGAAAACCTACCGTGGTATTAGAAGTTCAGATTGCATTTAGTTTGTTCTCACATTAACATTGTATTGAAAACCTACCGTGGTATTAGAACTTCAGACTGCATTTAGTTTGTTCTCACATTAACATTGTATTGAAAACCTACCATGGTATTAGAAGTTCAGATTGCATTTAGTTTGTTCTTACATTAACATTGTATTGAAAACCTACCGTGGTATTAGAAGTTCAGACTGCATTTAGTTTGTTCTCACATTAACATTGTATTGAAAACCTACCGTGGTATTAGAAGTTCAGATTGCATTTAGTTTGTTCTCACATTAACATTGTATTGAAAACCTACCGTGGTATTAGAACTTCAGACTGCATTTAGTTTGTTCTCACATTAACATTGTATTGAAAACTTACCGTGGTATTAGAAGTTCAGACTGCATTTAGTTTGTTCTCACATTAACATTCTATTGAAAACCTACCGTGGTATTAGAAGTTCAGACTGCATTTAGTTTGTTCTCACATTAACATTGTATTGAAAACCTACCGTGGTATTAGAAGTTCAGACTGCATTTAGTTTGTTCTCACATTAACATTGTATTGAAAACCTACCGTGGTATTAGAAGTTCAGACTGCATTTAGTTTGTTCTCACATTAACATTGTATTAAAAACCTACCGTGGTATTAGAAGTTCAGATTGCATTTAGTTTGTTCTCACATTAACATTGTATTGAAAACCTACCGTGGTATTAGAAGTTCAGATTGCATTTAGTTTGTTCTCACATTAACATTGTATTGAAAACCTACCGTGGTATTAGAAGTTAAGACTGCATTTAGTTTGTTCTCACATTAACATTGTATTGAAAACCTACCGTGGTATTAGAAGTTCAGACTGCATTTAGTTTGTTCTCACATTAACATTGTATTGAAAACCTACCGTGGTATTAGAAGTTCAGATTGCATTTAGTTTATTCTCACATTAACATTGTATGAAAACCTACTGTGGTATTAGAAGTTCAGACTGCATTTAGTTTGTTCTTACATTAACATTGTATTGAAAACCTACCGTGGTATTAGAAGTTCAGACTGCATTTAGTTTGTTCTCACATTAACATTGTATTGAAAACCTACCGTGGTATTAGAAGTTCAGACTGCATTTAGTTTGTTCTTACATTAACATTGTATTGAAAACCTACCGTGGTATTAGAAGTTCAGACTGCATTTAGTTTGTTCTCACATTAACATTGTATTGAAAACCTACCGTGGTATTAGAAGTTCAGACTGCATTTAGTTTGTTCTCACATTAACATTGTATTGAAAACCTACCGTGGTATTAGAAGTTCAGACTGCATTTAGTTTGTTCTTACATTAACATTGTACTGAAAACCTACCGTGGTATTAGAAGTTCAGACTGCATTTAGTTTGTTCTCACATTAACATTGTATTGAAAACCTACCGTGGTATTAGAAGTTCAGACTGCATTTAGTTTGTTCTTACATTAACATTGTATTGAAAACCTACCGTGGTATTAGAAGTTCAGATTGCATTTAGTTTGTTCTCACATTAACATTGTATTGAAAACCTACCGTGGTATTAGAACTTCAGATTGCATTTAGTTTGTTCTCACATTAACATTGTATTGAAAACCTACCGTGGTATTAGAAGTTCAGATTGCATTTAGTTTGTTCTCACATTAACATTGTATTGAAAACCTACCGTGGTATTAGAAGTTCAGATTGCATTTAGTTTGTTCTCACATTAACATTGTATTGAAAACCTACCGTGGTATTAGAAGTTCAGATTGCATTTAGTTTGTTCTCACATTAACATTGTATTAAAAACCTACCGTGGTATTAGAAGTTCAGATTGCATTTAGTTTGTTCTCACATTAACATTGTATTGAAAACCTACCGTGGTATTAGAAGTTCAGACTGCATTTAGTTTGTTCTTACATTAACATTGTATTGAAAACCTACCGTGGTATTAGAAGTTCAGATTGCATTTAGTTTGTTCTCACATTAACATTGTATTGAAAACCTACCGTGGTATTAGAAGTTCAGATTGCATTTAGTTTGTTCTTACATTAACATTGTATTGAAAACCTACCGTGGTATTAGAAGTTCAGACTGCATTTAGTTTGTTCTCACATTAACATTGTATTGAAAACCTACCGTGGTATTAGAAGTTCAGACTGCATTTATTTTGTTCTCACATTAACATTGTATTGAAAACCTACCGTGGTATTAGAAGTTCAGATTGCATTTAGTTTGTTCTCACATTAACATTGTATTAAAAACCTACCGTGGTATTAGAAGTTCAGACTGCATTTAGTTTGTTCTCACATTAACATTGTATTGAAAACCTACCATGGTATTAGAAGTTCAGATTGCATTTAGTTTGTTCTCACATTAACATTGTATTGAAAACCTACCATGGTATTAGAAGTTCAGATTGCATTTAGTTTGTTCTCACATTAACATTGTATTGAAAACCTACCATGGTATTAGAAGTTCAGATTGCATTTAGTTTGTTCTCACATTAACATTGTATTGAAAACCTACCGTGGTATTAGAAGTTCAGATTGCATTTAGTTTGTTCTCACATTAACATTGTATTGAAAACCTACCGTGGTATTAGAAGTTCAGACTGCATTTAGTTTGTTCTCACATTAACATTGTATTGAAAACCTACCGTGGTATTAGAAGTTCAGATTGCATTTAGTTTGTTCTCACATTAACATTGTATTGAAAACCTACCGTGGTATTAGAAGTTCAGATTGCATTTAGTTTGTTCTCACATTAACATTGTATTGAAAACCTACCGTGGTATTAGAAGTTCAGACTGCATTTAGTTTGTTCTCACATTAACATTGTATTGAAAACCTACCGTGGTATTAGAAATTCAGACTGCATTTAGTTTGTTCTCACATTAACATTGTATTAAAAACCTACCGTGGTATTAGAAGTTCAGACTGCATTTAGTTTGTTCTCACATTAACATTGTATTGAAAACCTACCGTGGTATTAGAAGTTCAGATTGCATTTAGTTTGTTCTCACATTAACATTGTATTGAAAACCTACTGTGGTATTAGAAGTTCAGACTGCATTTAGTTTGTTCTCACATTAACATTGTATTGAAAACCTACCATGGTATTAGAAGTTCAGACTGCATTTAGTTTGTTCTCACATTAACATTGTATTGAAAACCTACCGTGGTATTAGAAGTTCAGACTGCATTTAGTTTGTTCTCACATTAACATTGTATTGAAAACCTACCGTGGTATTAGAAGTTCAGACTGCATTTAGTTTGTTCTCACATTAACATTGTATTAAAAACCTACCATGGTATTAGAAGTTCAGATTGCATTTAGTTTGTTCTCACATTAACATTGTATTGAAAACCTACCGTGGTATTAGAAGTTCAGACTGCATTTAGTTTGTTCTCACATTAACATTGTATTGAAAACCTACCGTGGTATTAGAAGTTCAGATTGCATTTAGTTTGTTCTCACATTAACATTGTATTGAAAACCTACCGTGGTATTAGAAGTTCAGACTGCATTTAGTTTGTTCTCACATTAACACTGTATTGAAAACCTACCGTGGTATTAGAAGTTCAGACTGCATTTAGTTTGTTCTTACATTAACATTGTATTGAAAACCTACCGTGGTATTAGAAGTTCAGACTGCATTTAGTTTGTTCTCACATTAACATTGTATTGAAAACCTACCGTGGTATTAGAAGTTCAGATTGCATTTAGTTTGTTCTCACATTAACATTGTATTGAAAACCTACCGTGGTATTAGAAGTTCAGATTGCATTTAGTTTGTTCTCACATTAACATTGTATTGAAAACCTACCGTGGTATTAGAAGTTCAGACTGCATTTAGTTTGTTCTCACATTAACATTGTATTGAAAACCTACCGTGGTATTAGAAGTTCAGATTGCATTTAGTTTGTTCTCACATTAACATTGTATTGAAAACCTACCGTGGTATTAGAAGTTCAGATTGCATTTAGTTTGTTCTCACATTAACATTGTATTGAAAACCTACCGTGGTATTAGAAGTTCAGATTGCATTTAGTTTGTTCTCACATTAACATTGTATTGAAAACCTACCGTGGTATTAGAACTTCAGATTGCATTTAGTTTGTTCTCACATTAACATTGTATTGAAAACCTACCGTGGTATTAGAAGTTCAGATTGCATTTAGTTTGTTCTCACATTAACATTGTATTGAAAACCTACCGTGGTATTAGAAGTTCAGATTGCATTTAGTTTGTTCTCACATTAACATTGTATTGAAAACCTACCGTGGTATTAGAAGTTCAGACTGCATTTAGTTTGTTCTTACATTAACATTGTATTGAAAACCTACCGTGGTATTAGAAGTTCAGACTGCATTTAGTTTGTTCTCACATTAACATTGTATTGAAAACCTACCGTGGTATTAGAAGTTCAGACTGCATTTAGTTTGTTCTCACATTAACATTGTATTGAAAACCTACCGTGGTATTAGAAGTTCAGATTGCATTTAGTTTGTTCTCACATTAACATTGTATTGAAAACCTACCGTGGTATTAGAAGTTCAGACTGCATTTAGTTTGTTCTCACATTAACATTGTATTGAAAACCTACCGTGGTATTAGAAGTTCAGACTGCATTTAGTTTGTTCTCACATTAACATTGTATTGAAAACCTACCATGGTATTAGAAGTTCAGATTGCATTTAGTTTGTTCTCACATTAACATTGTATTGAAAACCTACCGTGGTATTAGAAGTTCAGATTGCATTTAGTTTGTTCTCACATTAACATTGTATTGAAAACCTACCGTGGTATTAGAAGTTCAGACTGCATTTAGTTTGTTCTCACATTAACATTGTATTGAAAACCTACCGTGGTATTAGAAGTTCAGACTGCATTTAGTTTGTTCTCACATTAACATTGTATTGAAAACCTACCGTGGTATTAGAAGTTCAGACTGCATTTAGTTTGTTCTTACATTAACATTGTATTGAAAACCTACCGTGGTATTAGAAGTTCAGACTGCATTTAGTTTGTTCTCACATTAACATTGTATTGAAAACTTACTGTGGTATTAGAAGTTCAGATTGCATTTAGTTTGTTCTCACATTAACATTGTATTGAAAACCTACCGTGGTATTAGAAGTTCAGACTGCATTTAGTTTGTTCTCTGCACATTAACATTGTATTGAAAACCTACCGTGGTATTAGAAGTTCAGACTGCATTTAGTTTGTTCTCACATTAACATTGTATTGAAAACCTACCGTGGTATTAGAAGTTCAGACTGCATTTAGTTTGTTCTCACATTAACATTGTATTGAAAACCTACCGTGGTATTAGAAGTTCAGACTGCATTTAGTTTGTTCTCACATTAACATTGTATTGAAAACCTACCGTGGTATTAGAAGTTCAGACTGCATTTAGTTTGTTCTCACATTAACATTGTATTGAAAACCTACCGTGGTATTAGAACTTCAGATTGCATTTAGTTTGTTCTCACATTAACATTGTATTGAAAACCTACCGTGGTATTAGAAGTTCAGACTGCATTTAGTTTGTTCTCACATTAACATTGTATTGAAAACCTACCGTGGTATTAGAAGTTCAGACTGCATTTAGTTTGTTCTCACATTAACATTGTATTGAAAACCTACCGTGGTATTAGAAGTTCAGACTGCATTTAGTTTGTTCTCACATTAACATTGTATTGAAAACCTACCGTGGTATTAGAAGTTCAGACTGCATTTAGTTTGTTCTCACATTAACATTGTATTGAAAACCTACCGTGGTATTAGAAGTTCAGACTGCATTTAATTTGAGTGTAGTCACTCAGTGAGTTGATTGTTGTATTCCTTAACTGCTTGTATTCAGTTGTGTTTCAGTTACAGTTGTTATCAACATGGGGTGATCCTTATTACATTGGTCTCAATGGACTGGAATTTTATGATGATCATGGTCAACGTATAGCTCTAACACAAAGCAGTATCCTTATTATATTTACAAGGAATTTACAATATTGTTGAAAACATTATTTTTACAGTAAAATTGGGCATTTTAGTATGTAAAAGTGCCATAGTTTGATTTGTGCAGTGGATGTTAGAATTTTGTGCACCATATTTGACATGTGTTGTATAAGTCACATGGAATGCATATCAAACACAACATGGAACTATGACGCTGTAACCCTTTGAATGCCAAAGTTGATTTTTGTCTTTTTTTACAAACTAAACTAAACATCATAATGTTTTCTATATGTTTTTAAAATTGTGATCAACACCTCTAGCCAATAAAAAAGTATGTATATCTGGTATAAAATTAACAAAGAAATTA
Organism: Saccoglossus kowalevskii; assembly: GCF_978046115.1. Classification (NCBI taxonomy): domain Eukaryota; kingdom Metazoa; phylum Hemichordata; class Enteropneusta; family Harrimaniidae; genus Saccoglossus; species Saccoglossus kowalevskii. Next base: position 29,728,242 of record NC_140648.1, on the reverse strand, counting down.
TGGAAAAATAAATAAACTAATTATGAACGTTTCACAGTGCTGCCATATTGGATGAGTTGCCAGTTCTATATAAGATTGTGTGCAAATGTGAGGAGTAGTTGCTATTGAGTTGTGTGGAATAGACTTTGACTGGTAGCCATACTTGTCTGTTTGCAACCATTCTGTTTTGGGATTAATCTGAACCAATTTTTCAAGATTTTGGCAAAGATGGTCATATTGGGTTACAGTTTATTATTACATCACCACGCCTGCTGAAAGCTTCCATGAATAGTCTATGTGAATGGTATAAATGGCATTAGCAAGCAATGTTTTCTCACTTTTTTTAATAGTTAATAAATTCAATCAAAGTTTGTTATTTTGAATTCTATTTTGATGGCATGCACAATACATAATTGAAAGAATTGAAAGAAATAATTGGAAACTCATAGTAGCTGCTGGCATAAGAAGTATTAAAAATGTGAGAAAAGACTTCACTGTTTAAACAGCATGCTGAATACTTTGTCATATAAAAGTAAACATGTACTGTATATGTGACTTGAACTGGCATCTAATCACCTACATGTAGTGTCACATCAGATCAAGTCTTCCCCTTGGCCACTTTGATTGTCATTTACCGGTATAATGACTTGTTAATATGACAGTACAGTTATTATCCTGATTTCTATCACTAAGACATTGCTGCCTATCCTGCTAGTGTTAATGTCTTGGAAGGTGTGGAGAATGACGTCAGAACTCCAGATAAATTAATAGATGGTATGAATGATACAATGGATGGAAGACACATGTGGTTATCACCTATGCTACCTAACGTGGTAAGTGTTCATGGATTCTTTCACTGAAACATTGGGTTCAAACAGTTTTGATATTTTGCAGTTTTATCATTTCGTCATTTCATACATAAGAAAAGTCTCGCTAATTACTGCTTTCAGGAGAATAAAAAAAAGTTTTGTTTCTCGGCATTGCATGTGTCAGCTTAAAACCTGTCACACATTTTGTTTTGTAATTTCACATACAAGTGAAGTGTGCCACATACAGTAGAATAAGGAAATGTTTGTTTTCTGTTTCAGAGGATGTTTCGTTGATTTAAATCAACCTTTAATGCATGTATTATTTGTTATTATTGTTTATCTTTTTGTTGTAGTATTGAATATTATTATACATCTGTCACCGTAACGCCATAAGTTACAGCATGTCGTAATTTTGTGGTATTGCACTGGGTATTTTCATCCTATCATATTAGGAAACACGAATTCCAAATATGGAACGATTATGCGCGTAAGTGGCCTCTAATAATAAAAAACAAACATGGCTGCCCCCAGTGTTTGACCAAACCCCACACGAAGAAGTTCGCTAAATCTGCTCTAACCGTTTTGGAATTAGGCATTCCCATGATGTATTTCTTGGAGGAAAAGATGTATAATAATAAGGTTATTACGAGAATACTGCAATGTATGCACTCAGACAGTACAGTGGAACGCGCAACCGTGTACTGTCTGAGTGCATACTTTGCAGTATCCTCAATTTCCCCCCAGGAATATATCATGGGAATGCAATAAATCCAAAACGGTTAGAGCAGATTCTAAAATCGCATCATTTTTCAATTTCCCTGGACAAGAAATAAACTTTGTTTCTGGGTGGCTACAGCTTCCTTATCCTCCTAATGGTTGAGAAATCTCATCAGAGAGGAAATTAGAGTGTCAAAGGAAACAAATCCTCAATATACACACTTGCACTGTGTCTATAAAGAGACTTACAGATGGACACACTACTAACAGATAATTTAAATATTATATCCTTTTTTCCCTTTTAGATTAATTTGGTGTATGTGATTTTTGACCAGCCGATGACTGTGTCTATGATAAAGCTATGGAATTACAGTAAAACATCAACCAGAGGTGTTAAAGAGTTTGCTGTAAGTCACTGTTTATTTACTCATAAATGTATTCACTATTAAAGATTAATGACATTCAAGTTGTTTTTGGGAAGGGTGCAGTTTATTCTTCAACAGTAAATTCAAAACCACCAATAGAAGAAGCACAGCATTACACTGTTCTGAATGAAATTATGCAATGCTATGATTTTCTGTGATCAAAACCATGCGAGTAGACGTCAGTATGTTAACCTTTACAATTAGTAGGCTTTCAATCTGTTGTGTATAATAACTTTGAAGTTTGTGAGAAATTTTCAGTAATTAGCCATGATCAAAGCCTTAACTATGCGTTGTCTATTTTTAGTTGTTAGTAGATGATCTATTGATCTATAATGGTACATTGGGTCAGGTTACGCAGGCAGCAAGAGGCATCCTCCCAACTTGTGAGGCTCCAATACAATACCATACTATACTCTTCACCAACAATAAGCACATTTATGAAAAAGAAAAACGTACAGTTATAAGGTAAGATTTGGTGTTTTTATCAGGTAATCTGATTAAGTATGGCCGACTGGTTGACATTTTGGTCGTAAAAATAAATAAATCATAATCCTTGAATATGTCCGCTACTGTTTTTCAGAAATGACTTGATCAATTGCAATCAATGCAAACTTGGGTATGATGATATTACATACTGTAAAATATGTTATTTTTGCGCTGAATATATTTTTGCTGAAGTTATGCTTCAGTAAAAAGTAAAATCCAGCGAATATACCTTTTTTGCTATATTTTACATTGAACTCATCAAAAATCAGTGAAAATAAACTCCATACAAAACACCCAAAATGTCTTGTCAGCAAAAATGAATTCCAGCTAAAATAAAGTATTTTACAGTAATGGATTGCAGGTACACATGATTCAATATGACTGAATGGTAACCTGCATATGATATAAATAACTATTGTTAACACTGAAGTGATTTGTTTCCATTCACCATTGATTGAGGCAAAATTTTATTGGTAGAATACTTCTGAGGCAGATGTCCAACTATTTTTAAAACTTGGATGAATTCCATAGTCATTACTGGCATTCATTCTCTAAATGTGCATGTCTAGTGATTGTTGAGAATTTGATGCTTCGCCACCATACAACCATTTGTTATTGAGGTGTGTGTTTGTTTGTTCATACTTTACTTTGCACTGTACTATGGTCTACCATTAAAGCCTTTCATATTGTACAACATTGTTTTGTCATTATTGTCACTACCCAATAAAATATCGTGTGTTGCAGGTTTTCATTTCATTGACAACTTTATTGATTTTTTTTTTAGCAATCAAAACAAAGATCAAGATGTGCAGCTAACTAATGATAGCCGTATAATGGCACATTACAATGATCCACAGAATAATCCCACAGTAGACCAAGGTATGTATTCATGTGACCACTCCACTGTCATACATGTATATGTTTATATAACTCTAACAGGAGTGCGTGCGTTTGTCTTGTCAAAGTTGTGACGACTTCCATTTAACTTTACATCTACCAAATGATGATAAACCTACCAAGTGACGACCCTCACTATTTTTCATAATTTATATTAATATTTAATCAAATTTAAGTCAAGTTTGCGAAGTTTAGGTTTAGTAAAGGGGGAAGGTGTGGTTCAATAAATTGAACCATACCATACATTTGTACCCTTTACTAAACCTAAGCTTAGGAAATATTTCTATGTTAAGTCGCGCTGTCGACTTTGTCGAGTTGATCAATATTTTTGTCATTTTTGGTAAAAAGTGGTATTTTCGACTTTTTGTTAAAAACCGCAGGTCTGATTGCCTTGATATTATACATATAGGTACCTCAGGTAGACCTCTCTCAGGTTTGCTCATTTCTTGTTCATATCTTCAATTCTCTAATTTTTGGTAAAAAGTGATATATTTGACGCGAAAATAGCGAAAATTAATTCCAAGCGAAAATAAAGTATTCTACATTAGAACATTGTTGTTCAATGAGAGCTTATTGATGACTGAATGAGAAATGTTCCATCCTGGTATGATAGCGCCCTCAAGTGCAAATCCCTCTAGAGAGAAGTAAGGCCATTGAGGGCATAGTCCATGGCCTTTGAATACATTCCTAGTGAGAGAACATTGCTGGGAACATTTGTTACACAAATTCACATGGAAATCACATTACATCTCAATATACATGGTATTTGGCAGCATATGCAACACCTCTCCAGGGAAAAGTAGCATCTTTTGGATGACATGGGATTTCTATTCAAATATGCTAACTTTTCCCCCCGGGACATCTTACATTCATGACTGAATACCCTAGTTTGCCATTTGTAACCTCTGAGTAAATGTATGTTTACTCTACAGCTGCTGTGATATTATTTAAGTTTAATAATTTTAGTTCATTGTCAGTTTATGTTTGATTTTTATTTTCAGCATTGAGGCCTAAGACAAGTGTACCAGCTTCTGTAAGAAAGAAATTTCCAAGATTTTGATGCAACTGATACTAAAGACTAAAGTTGAAGTAAATAATCATAACCCATTGGACAAGTTTTACTTTTCAGTAAATGTTAGGAGTACTTCAGTGTTTGGTGGCGCTGTTCACACCTACAGGCAGATTAACTTAGCCTCGCATATTTTCTGGAACTGATTGTAGCCATGAGGCTTAACAGAGTGGGGCCATTAGACGAAGATATGGGTCCCATGTGACATATACAAAGCATGTGAAATTATACAATTTGTTTGTTTGCACCACGACCTCAACCCTTTAACCTCCTTCTTATTATGAATACCAATGTACCACATGTTGTGTACACTTTGTGATCCATCTTGAGCTGCTCTGTCCTGCATGGTGTACTCACGATGGAGACAATGTAAAGTAATTTTTTTTAAATTGCTGATTGTAGATGTCCATCAATGCAAACATGCACGCTCTGGTCATTGATCCTTTGACGCTGACATTGAATGTATTCTGAATATATATGCACAAATATTTGAATTCAAATCACAACTTTACGGATTACATTGTAATAATATCTAATGTGTGTTACATGTTCATATCAACCGGTTATGAGCAGTAGAATCCCTTGAACTTGATGGCTATATATATTGTAGATGTGCTGTTCTTTTAAGTGCTATTTACAGCTTTTATGCATATCTCAAATTTGTGTTGCTGATTTATTTGTATATTTTGTATACTTTTAGAAAAAGTTAGTTCACTTGTTATACTTGTATTAAAATGTAATTATTTTAAATTTGTATATAGGCTAGTTATTACAATAAATAAATGTACATGTTTCTTTACCTGGTATATCAGTATTTATGTACAATACTTTCAGTGTTCAGACATTGTGCTATTTGATGCTTTTGTGCCATTGTCACATTGAACCCCTGGTTCATATTATTCTCTGTATTTAAAGCAGAGGGGTCGTTACTTGCGTAGAAATTGGAATTGAGTCCTGAGCATCAACAACATTGCATGCGAAAAATGCAAAGGCTGATGGGTAAATGGTTATTTGTAAACAATGACACTCAATGGTTGTCTGTTGTGTACACAGGTGACGAATCCCCCACTTGAATCATCCACCATCTCTGAAACCATTGGAACCCTAGCACTGTGATGTTAGGCTGCACCAGTCTGTCTGCAATTATTATTCACCATCACTGAAACCATTGGAACCCTAGCACTGTGATGTTAGGCTGCACCAGTCTGTCTGCAATTATTATTCACCATCACTGAAACCATTGGAACCCTAGCACTGTGATGTTAGGCTGCACCAGTCTGTCTGCAATTATTATTCACCATCTCTGAAACCATTGGAACCCTAGCACTGTGATGTTAGGCTGCACCAGTCTGTGTGCAATTATTATTCACCATCACTGAAAACCTTAGAAATGTTCCTGAGACTTCAAAAGCGGAAAATCCCGATCTCAGACCATTCTATACTCTCTGCATGGTGGATTGTGGTCGCTAGTAAAATAATCACCACTAATGAATCAACCCAGATAAGGCTTAAGTTATATTAGACTAGGTTATTGCATTGCGATACAGAGGGTGATAGTCCCTTACAATGGCATAGTAAGCTATATGGCTCAGTGCTATGTTTCAAATGCCAAAAACAATTTTAATGATTCTTGATCTGTCTTAATCCAATCATAAAAAAAAGAACATTTTACCATGGCGTTTCTGCAGACATACATTTTGTTGGGTTTACAGGCACTGTGGAGACAACAGTATATGATGCAATGTTCAACAAGACAATTGACATAGATTTTAGGATGCACTCCCATAGTGGTCCTCCTAAGTCTTTGATTTTAACCAAGTCAAGTATAATTGTCATCACAGATGCTCTTGGACCTGGATGGAGGTTCATGTATTAGATGTAAGAGCTAGTGGTCTCTGGTGAACATCCATTGGGAGGGAGGGAAGGAAGGATACTAATTGACATTGTGTTGACACTTCATCAGGCATGTCATCACAATCATTTTGCTGTTTTGCCGTGGCATGTTTCTGGGGACTCTTTTGTCCAATAAAGAAAGCACTTCTGATTTTCTTTCCTGATGTTGCAAGATTTTGAGCAAACAGCACATTCAGCAGCATTAATTCTGGGTGCTGGGCCCTCTACCTGAGCAACCCAAGTTAGACCTATTGTTCTCACTAGTGAGTTGCCCATTTAACAGGCTAGTCTTATGCTACCTTCCAGGATGTGATTTACCAGTGATTGTCCTCAAACCTACCCTTGAACTCCAGGTATATAGCGTCCAGGGAACACCCAGTTTCAATTCAACTGTAAACCACTGGACCCAAGGGAGAGGAGTTATTTCCATGGATGATGGATTATCATCCTTCAACTCACTCTGATTAATGACCATGAATGTTATGCTTTTGTAGTATGTATGTCTCCATGACAACAATATCCTTAATGCATATCATGTAAGGATAAATGAGTCTAAGTGTGAAGGAGGCTATTATAGTGTTACAGATAAACCACATTTGCTTTTATAAAATCAAAAAGCTCACCACTCTCGGCACACCACTTATCAACCTTTACATCAGTATCATCTACAGCTATTTTGCCTTGCAAATTGGACCCAAATTACAGACTTTCAGCAGTCCTTGCTTACAGGAACAACATAACTTATCTCCAAGATTTTCACTCAAAACGACACCACGTGAATCACTATACGACCTAAAATTTTACAATTATTTTGATTTGTTGATTTGCAATGTCTCCCATCTCATCTCTTAGCATGGTTTGGTGTAGCTATTGAGACTTGTTGTCATCGAATCTCTGCTAGGGAACTCGTTATGAAAGGATTCCATCTTACTAAACTACAGCACTTGAACAATGCCTTTGTAGCTAGCACTGTGAGCCTGACTGTCCTTGATCGAATGTTGCTGGTCGGGTTGATGGTATCTAGGCACCATCTGGGCACCTAGTATACATGCAACTGTCTGATATAAACCTAGAATAACCCAGTTCAATGATAGAGGAATTTATGACAATATTAACAGAGTACAAAAGACATGATTGAGAGGATCCCCATGCAAATTTAATTCAAAAGTCAATTGGATTCTCTAATACAACAATTGGAAGGTGGCATGGAGTCTGGCAAAGCCAGTACACGTTCTGTTCAATGCCAATTCTGTGGTTTGAATGGGCAGCTCAACACTTTGGTGCAACCATCATTCCTCAGAATTAGCAGTCCGCCACGGGAACTAGGCGCATTGTATTGCTTTGTGGACATTCACAACGTTTGTACACCATTTCATAGAGAAGCATATGCCAACACCAGAAACACAATTGATCCACATTATTATTCTGATCCCCTTGTTTCTGTTCTACTCTACCACTGCACATTCTAGTGGGCCTACGCTTATGTCTGGATCAGTGGTGAAGTGAAATTATGGTCAAGTTCACATCAGTGATAAAATACCATATTTCTCATTCACCCCTGAGAGTGAAATATCCATTTGGCGTGCTATTAAGCAACCCAGAGTAGGTATGTACAACATTGGCAAAGGTTGCAGCCTTATTAGACAAGGGTGTCATCCAAGGATGTATGCATTCGGGTTATAATGCTCACCTGTAATATGTGCCAAATGCATCAGGTGAATTAGAACCAGTCATGAACCTGTTTCCACTCAATCAGCATGTGGTGGTTACACGATGGTGTATTTGTTCTAATTTGGCAGCCGCACTAAATCAGCACAGTCAATACCTGGTTTGCGATCATATCACAATTCTCTGTACCATTGCATCATTGGTGTTCACAAACATGTGCAAGTCGCTGATAGTTTAACTCCAATCCCAGGCTTCTTTGTGTATCTTTGTGTAATGCTATAACCGATCTAACTCAACAAACGGAGCATTACAGTTATTGGTGTTCACAGCACCTTGTCTATCCTTTTTATTCCTAATGGATTTGCCGGGTGGATTTGGCGGCAAATACATGGCATAATTCATCCGTGTGTTAGGCAAGACAGCCCTTACCATAATCTTGAGGCTAGCCAGGATAAGCATTTCCGAGATTGATGCAGTTCAGTCCTTTACATGGTCTGGGACTCCTTTCACAGCCTAGACTCATTATCCCCCTTTGGTTTCTATTGTTCTAGTCCACTTAGGTGTGTGCCTCACATTAAGATGCATCTCTTGCCCACTGGTCTCTAAATTGTATGGCCTCTATAAGGATTATTCTCGGATGACAAATTCACGAACAATATGACTAAACAACCTCTTTAGGGCTAAGAACCTAATATCTCATGAACATTCCATATCCATTAACATCCGTGGAATAAAATCAATTGTTTTCTTCACCGGGAAAAAAAATGTGCTTACACTGTCGACAGTCGGTCGTACTTAGTAATAACCTGTTTTATTAATAAATATTGTGTATAAACGTGATAGGCGTGAATAAATTGCGAACGCCGGGACAGGAAGTACGGAGAGCTGTTATTTGTTCGCATATCATCACAGTGCTGCGTCTGAGAATATCAAATATAACTTTCGTGTAACTTGTTCGTTGCTACATGGAACTATATAGTTCCATGGTTGCTATCAGCACGGTCAAACTTACGTAATGTTGTCACTCACCACCATGCCAAATCTACTTCTGTAATTGTTCATGGAATGTTTGTTTGTTATAGTAGATCACAATGCCACTATAGTTTATTGATGTTCTGGGTAATTATATATGAAAATCGTGTTTTAGAGACAAAAATACTAAATTTATGACTGTCATTACAAATTATCAGAATATCAATGTCACAATTTGAATAAATTATTCTTTAATTTATTTTCAACAGACAATTGATGTAGATTTGAATATCCAATTATCCTGTGGGTTCATACGAACAATTGCATGCATTTCATTTATTTTCGGGAAAATTTGCTACTTAAAATCCTCGGGGGAATAGACGTATACGATTGCTCTCAAAACCAGTGAATGTATGTTTCTGTACTATGAGGTTATTGACTGTTAGGATAAACCAGATTAGATGTTGTCATATTCCATGTCTGTACTGTAACGTTGTTGACTGGTAGGATCAAGCAGGTCAGATGTTATCACTTCTGTCTGTCTGATATCAGTCGTGGTACATTGTACTATTCCACTGTACTCCATTATGATAATATGCCTGTAAAATACGGATTATGTCCCAGGTATTGCGTCAATGAGGGATTATTTAAAGCTCCCAAACTCAACGAGCACGTTGTTTTAGGCAAGCCATCGTAACTTTAATGGAATTTGACAAGGTTTTTATGGTGTTGCATTAACTGAGGTTAATGGAGGTCATCAACAATCATGTATCACACATTGGGTCTTGCCGACGTGGATAACCTCGTTCTCACCTGGATTATGGCAGTCTAAGTGTCAGTCTACTTCATAGCCTCTTAATATCGACACACGCACACAATATTGCATGATATTTATGTGAATGTTTTAATACATACAATTATTTATATATAATTTGAGCAAGGTATTATTAAGACCTATAATATTAAAAAACGAGATAATTAAAACACACGGATTATCTAATAATTAATGCATCAAAAATACAAAGGCTGTAAGTTGCAGGCGACAACTTGAATGAAGCGTACACGAGGAAACTGAGGGCACGATTCGATTCGTTACCAAGCGCGTATTTGTGAACGGGCAAAAGACTGTCATAATCATTACCTGATTGGTTACCCAGCCCAAACAGACCAATCAGAGAGCAGATTGTTTGCTGACAAGCATTTTCGACGTATCAAATCCTGCCTTGTATATATGCTTCGATTCAACTGAAATCACGTGGTTGCTGTCAATGTTAAAGCCCCGCGTTTTATTTAAAATCGCGATTTGTTTGGGTGCACTTCAATTACGTCATCTGTTAGACTAGTATGTAAAGCTTAACGTTTGTTTATTGACAAGTACAGGTGACCTGTCGATCTTATATCTCATCTATTGAACTGGCTGTTATTATTTTGAGGATCGGAAATGAAACGGAAGGGTCGTCACCTGCGCGGGAATTGAGTCACAACGGACGATAACAACGTTTGCTAAAAACGCAAAGACCCCTGGGTAGACGCTTGTTTGTAAACAACGACACGCTATGGCCGTCTGACGCATGCGCAGATGACGACTCCCCCGCTTTAAAAGTAGAAAAACTGAAAAGTTTGTGTGCGTTTTTACATCCATTTTGTATGAGTTTGAGTCATGTATTTCTCGTAATAAGAACTTGATTGCATGCACACGGTTTTAGCAAATTAGAACAATACCCCAAACGCTAACATTGTTATCTATGGAAATCTAACTAAGTAGTAATATGAGACCCGAAAAAACGTAAATGCCGCAGTGAACGGAGATCAACATCATGGTCTTCGGAATAGCGCCATCTATCGACGAATATAATGGTCTCGTAACTGCTTTGTTTCCGATATAGTTCGTTTGCGTATTTTACGTCGCGGCTCACAAATATCAGCTGGCTATAGTTTTAGATTTTGAGTACAGTCTGATTTTAACCATCTATAGTTATTGTCTGAAAATCATTCATTGTGTTTTTCCATTATAAAATAGTTTACATTCTAAGCCAGCCTACCCAGTCGTGAATCAAAGGATCCATGTTTAAACCGTTGGCCACACGCCATGTTTCACCTGTACTTTTAACTGATTGTTCTCCTTACTAGCGACACATGCCTACTCTCTCTATCTCTAATTTAGGAATGTTTGGGTTATTCTATCGGAAACATAATTTCATTTTATATTTGACCTTATAAATTATAATGAGCGTAGATCTTTGTAAAACGGTATTCACTTGACTACTGTTCTTGTTTTTCCAGCTGTTGGAAGTATTACTTACCGTATTCCACCCAGTTACATCTTGAACACATTATCAATCTTTGAATTGTTTTGACATTTGCAATCGTATTTTTTGGCTTTATGATCCCGCGCCTACTTTTTATTGTACCCCTAACCCTCTGTAACCTAGAGCCATACATCTCTGCCACTTTCAGAATGATTCCATTATAGTTCATTTGCTCTTATTCCAATTTGTATGTTACTACAGAGTATTCAGACAGGAAGCATGGTGTTATATTAAAGCGGGGGAGTCGTCACATGTGCATGCGTCAGATGGCCATAGCGTGTCGTTGTTTACAAACAAGCGTCTACCCACGAGCCTTTGCGTTTTAGCGTGTGTTGTTATCATCGCTCGGGACTCAACTCCCGCGCGTGCGCAGGTGACTACCCTCCTGCTTTAAGGTAGGCAAAATTGGTCATAAATCGCATGGCAATCTTTATTAGTTTATTATGTACAATCATGAAGCTAATGTCCCATGGTACAACAAAATAGCATTATTTTGTGTGTTACAGTTACACTTTCTGAGAAACATGTCCTAATATTTCTTGAAAATTGCTATTTTAAGACAAATTATTTGACACTTTTTAAAACCCAGATTTTTAAAATAATTTAGAACAACAAAAAGTACTCCGTCATTTACAATATATGATTTTTAGCCCATGTCACCAGGCTAGATTTTGAGATAATGCATAATATCTCTGCTATAGGAACCTGAAATATAACCATCAATTTTTCGAAAAAAGGCTGGTGACCCCCAACTTTTTTTTGGTCAATATCCCTACATTGCCTTGGAGAACACTTTATTGCAAAATGAATAAATTCTGGGTATTTAAATTTATGACTAGGCTTCTACCTTAAAGGACAGGGATTTTGAGTTCTTACTTTCTGTTCAATCCATTGAATTCCACGTTTTTCTTTCCCATGTTTCAGAGCACTCACTCTCCACACATCCCATTTATATCATATTACATATAGTACCTGGTTTTAATCACACCTGTATGACGTTGGTATTTGGATACTGCATTCATTTTATTAATCAAATGTGTTATATTTTAGATTTGTGGTTTTGGACAGAGTGAAAAGTTCACAGTATAAAGCAACTCTATTGAATGAATGAATGAATGAATGAATGAATGAATGAATGAATGAATGAATGAATGAATGAATGAATCAATCAATCAATCAATCAATCAATCAATCAATCAATCAATCAATCAATCAATCAATCAATCAATCAATCAATCAATCAATCAATCAATCAATCAATCAATCAATCAAACTCGTACAAATGACAACCAGTGTGCACTAGGCATCATATACCACCTTTGTCTACAAAGTACAGACATTGCACTTGTAATATTAACAACGACAGCGCTTGCAATTGGTGCCGGTAAATGTGTACTTCTAGTTCTTATGGATCTCTCTTCTACATTTGACACTATGGACCATAGCATGATCCTCTCAGGATTATGCTAATTTTGATTATGCTAATTTTGATTATACTAATTTTGATTATGCTAATTTTGGCATTGAAGATACTTTGCTGAAATAGATTTAATCCTGTTTAGATAATAAATGTCAATCTGTTTTCTGTCAAATTTCCAACCCTTGAAACGTGGAGTACTTCAATGTTAAGTTGTTGGTTCGCTTCTATTCTACATTTACGTAGCAACCACATTACGTTAACACAAACACTGCCTTAACAAAACTATTACGTCTAAAATTAAAGCATGGATGTCCCACAAAATAAACTTCAATTAAGTAATGGTTTAAATTCAACCATACGCCTTGCTCCATTAATCATATTAACATTCCCGTTCAGTTCAATTCAATTCTGCACGTTACATTGGAGTAACATTTGATGTCTAACACACTCAGAAAGTGCATTGACTTAACCTGTGGGTCAATGGAATATCATCCAAGAAAATCGGTTTGTATTCAAAAATTTGTTACTAAAAATGTCTGTCAAACACACGTTCATGCTATTGTATCAAGTATTTTTACTGCTGTAATAATGTCCTCTATTCAAAAATATCACGCAACTTCAACATGTCCAACAAAATCGCGGCCATCACTGCGGCTAGAATTAGGGCACGTGACAGGAAGTCAAATCATCTGCATTCGCAAGAAATTTTACTGGCTGACTGTACCGTACTGAATACAATATACAGTTCCGTTCATGGTCTTTAAAGGGCGGTAGTCGTCGCGCCATGCCTGCGCGAGATATATGGGGTCACACATAAACAAATATGGCGACTTTGACTGTTGCGCAGATCAACGAGTGAAAACTTAGACGTTACCAAGCTTTAATGGGGTATTTTTAGGTTATTGGAAGAGATCGAAGGAGTCACCGGCGGTAGTTAGTGTAAGTAGCGCCCAGGTCAAAGCTCATATTTGTGATTTCAATTAGAAGAGCGCATTTGATTGTGGGAATATCAATGTTTATCAACACAAATGTCGCACTTGCGCAGCGCGACGACCACCGCCCTTTATAGCTTTTTAACAGCATTGGCTCTGTATGGCGTACTTGGTTCAAATGATAAATGTATACTTTATGTACCGCATTGTAAAGTCAAATCATACAGTTATCGGGCTTTATCGCAAGCACTTCCTACCACCCGAAGTGGGCCAGTCAGTTGCAAAATTTAAAGGATGTTAAGCCCCATCTCTCTTTGTTTAGCGTCGTTGAACAGTATTGCGCATTGAATCATTTTGCTATACAAGTTCTTTTCGTTAATTGGTTGATTGATTTGTTTGTTTATTTTAATCAAATTTCCCCAATTTAACAACGCGCGGTGTTTCAAGGCCTTTCCTGTATTCAAGATTATATTTTTCTGGCACCGTGTGTTATCTTTGCGTTTTTTTAAACATGTGCGAGATTTGACGTCCGACCGAGTAAGTGGCTCACATTCATTATTTCGAATGTCGGAAAATTAATAATCTCATTACTACAAGGAAACTGTTGCAAGCAACAAGATAAATAAACAACCAGTCTGTCTATGTTATACCATGGTTATATTAAAGACGACCAAGAGTGAAGATTAGCTTAACCTCCCTCTGCTCAATTAGACCGAGTCTAGGTGTAATTTCTCTGAGAAACTGCAATTCTTTGGATAAATCACATCATTTTGAATACGAAAAAAATGACATGTCACAAGGCAGCCATCTTGGAAAATTATCTCACCAGAAACGTTGAAATCGTTAGGCGGGAACAAAGCTGACCAGAATTTGGTGAATAAAATGAAATAGTTGTAAATACATGTAATAATAAATTTCACTTTTATCTTGAAAAAAATAAAGATGGCAATTATACCAAAACTTTGCCTTGACCTTTAATTGATTGATACAATAGCCAACTTTGATGATTATCGTGATTGTTGAAATTTCTTTTCTGACCTTTCTTTTTTGCTTAAATAACTGCCCTCGTCGCCTGAATATTCACTTTCGAGATAAGATGGTCCGCAACGATATTCAGAATTTTGTTAGGTTAAACCATTGGCACATGGGGTAGCACATTTTGAGTGTGCACAGGCCACCGACCAAAAGCTTTTGAAAAAGCAAAAAACAAAACATCTCTCGAGAATAAATCTTCAGGTTCTTCACTTTCTGATAACATATGCATGGGTTGCATCTTCTCTGGTAATTACACCGTCGTATGTTTTGAGCTAATGTTTCATTTCAAGGATACACATGGTTCAGTCCGTACCAAAACCCAGTTCAACTTTGCAGAGCTCCAGGCATATGATATCAGTTACATGTCAAAATTCAACGTCATGTGTTATAATTTAAAGGGGTTGAAGTACTGTGCAAAATTGTTTTTCCATTCGCTTGGCTTTGAGCTTCCTTGTAATGTACTGTACTGGAATTGGGGTTTGCTTCTCTCTATCAATTGTGTGTAGGATTTATTTTAATAAATAATTTTTCTATTTTTCCCTGTAGATACTTTTTTCCGAAACCCAGTGTAAGTCAAGAAATTGAATTTCCGACTAACTGTAGAGTAAGTGTCAGACGAACTATTTACACGAATTCGTGACTGACGAATATTCTTAATATCCTATTTTATTAAGTAAACGTCCACCACGTTTTCTTGCAAGATTGTTTAGTTTGGGGGAGGGAATCAATGCGGCTTTCCAATGTGAATGATTTGAAAAGATCAAATGCCAACTCATTATGGTTCTAGTATATTAATTTTACAATACACAAATCTTCTACACAAATACTGCTATGCTCCAAATGATTGGACTATATATCCCAATTACGTCAAAATCACGAAATTTCATTGCGAATGTGTTTTCATTACTGCAAAAATATCCACACACACAATCTGGTACGAGTACAGGCAGTTCAGCGGAGAACGCCAGCATTTCCCATACAACTGAAACATCCCGTAGTTCACGGTAAATAAACTAAGGGTGGACGGCCCGATAATTATCCTGGTGAAAACTGCAGAGAATTTTCGTATGTTGGATTATTGTGTGAATTCTACAATTCTCATTGATATTTGGATTTGTTTGCGTGGCATTTGTAGATGCCCATTTTCGTACATTAGAGCGTTCTCTCCCAACGACCACTACTGCTGTAACTTCGAGTGGCCAAGCTCTCTCCGCGTCTCAGACGCCGGCCAGACGATGATTTGTTTATGGATTGGATAACACCACATCAAGGGGTAACAATACTACAAGCTTGCTATGTCATTAGATCCAACAACGCTCTAGAAATCTGTCATTATTAACAGCATGGCAAAGTACAAAATAGAGAATGTTGCATTCCATGTGGAAAATATCATAGAGACCAACCATAATAACAATGCTGACCGGGTCACACAGAGGACGTGGAACGTGGTCAATATAGAGTCTGGCAAACGTGAGTCATGTGACATGAATGAGAACTGAACTGAAGTTTATTGCTCATAAATGGGATCCAAAGCTGTTAATTACCGCATCTGCATTTTGACGACTGATTTATAATTGCCTAGTATGACCAGAATGACACCATCTGTTCGCAATCGGAAATGATGTAATAAAGTACATCCTGGAGAAACATGATGACTATATACAATTTGATTTAACGAGAACTCTTTTAATATTATTTCACTTTCAAGTATATATCACAAGAGAAATAGCGACGAAGATAACATCATCGAAGATACACCTTTTTCACTATCTACAATACAATCACGGTACAAACAAACAGTGGTTTACTGAGTGTTGTTATTGCTACGCGTGTTCTGTTTTCTAAGCACCGAGTTGATATTGTTTGTAAAGACGGGGTACGACTGTTACGGTCGGCTTTCAAAACGACGTTTTCTAGTAAAAAAAAAACACCGAATACACGGCAGTGTAAATAACAAAGCAAAGTAATCATGAACTATGTGTGTGACTCGCACCGACGAGCACTCACTCACGCAGTAGAAATTTACTTTGATTGAATATAGTATTTACCCTGTCGTGTATTCGTGTTGTTTACTTGCTTTACTTCTCATGTTGGTGGCTGATACGGGTGTTCTAATGTTCTCATTCCCAGATGTTGAATCCTTGGGGAAAGCTAGTGTAATAACTTCACAAAAATAACATGCCCCAAATGATTTGATTTGTTATTGCTATGTAATGCACTTACTTACAAAGTTACGTACATTTCCCTGAAAATTATTTTATTACTACAAAAATAAAACCAAAATTTGGTATTGGTGGTTCAGCGGAGAACGTCAGAGTCCGCATAAGATATACGTGTACCTCATACCACTAACGAAACATCCCGCGGTTCGGAGTAAATCAATCCAGGGGGAATGGTAAGATGAATATCCCGGGAAAACTGCGAAAAAAACTTCGTATGTGACGTAAATTATATTATTGTGTGGAATGTACTATTTTTAATGATATTTGGATTGGGTTTCATAAATGTTAATGTCGTTCCATAATACACTCTCTCGTCACGATGACTGCTGGTGTAACCTCGACTGATCCGAGCTGTCCCAGACGATAATTTGTTTACGGATTGGATAACATCACATCGGATGCAAGCAATGTGCCTTTTTGATCTCCGAAACTCTAAATCTTTCACTATTACCACGGCGATCCAAAAATTAAAGAATGTTACATTCCGTGTGAAGAACATCATTGAGACAAACCTTAATAACAATACTGGCCGGGTCGCGCCAAGGACGTGGGATTGGGTGCCAGAAAAACGTACGTCATGTCCTGAATGAGAACAAACTGTAGTTCACAGCTCATAAAAGTGAATCAAAGTTGTTAATTACCGCCTGTGAAATCTCAGGAGTTATTTGATTTATAATTGGCGATGTCGCAAGTATGACCAGAATGATCTGATCGCATTCGGGAATGATGTAAGAAATCACATCCTCAAAAAAACCTTTATTTAACTAGAATTCTTCCAAATTGTCACTCTTCCTGGTAAACTATATATCATCTGAACCCTGTAATTTATATATTTATTCATTCACAATTCATGCATATGTGTAGTTAATTCTTTTCTCTGTTTATCGACCGAGAATAAAAAAAAGGTACTTGAAATTGTACTTAATGAAAAAATCGAAGTGCTATATGTTACCATTGCTATTTCAATTCTGGATCGATTCACTGTCTTGTACGTCATTCCTTTTAAATCTCCTGGGAACTGTCAATATTATTGATATATAGTACGGTGCAGGTTGAATCTCACATTGCCCGACTACATTGCCCGTCTAGAATAACGCGTAATCTTACAATGACTTTCTACTATAATGCAGTCTGAATCCCGCATGGACTGACTATGCATAGCACAGTCGCGCAGTACAGCAACTCCCGCCCTGATTGGATGTATTCACTTCAGAGCGGTGACGCCGCTCACGTAGGCACCAACATTCGAAGCCGCTCCTCATATTTAAAACAATTACAGCCAACGACCAGGTTGATCCCAACTATTATATCTGAGCTAATCAACTCTACGTGATCTGTGTTCGAAAAATTATTGGTATTTAAAACCGGTAAGTCATTTCTAAAGCATTCGTTTTCGGGAGAAATCCTTACTAATTGTTGCTTCACAGTTTTTATCCATTCTGTAAATTCGTGTTTTTTTGGCCGTGAAATGGTAATTCTCTTCGGCATAAAAATTTATCATCTCTCATTTCAAAGTAATGTTGGGTGAATCAGTGCAGTCACGGCCACAGAAACGATTGACTCATTCATTCTTAACACCATTCGAAAAAGAGCGATGCGTATATTCCAATCAACCAGGGTGGGTAGCGTACGTACATACAAAACACGCACGAGTAAAAGTTAAGTTCACTACATACCAATGTTTCAGCCGCACTTTAAAACGACAGACGTGTTATATTTGTCAATCGACAGTCGAATGAAGTTCGAAATTTCAGTGCACATCTTATCTTTATTGATTGATATCCGAGGCGTAATACCGTACCGGCGGGTCAAAATTTGCCACCAATGTTAACCACGTGTCAATGTCATGTCATGGCATGTCACGTGACCACTAGATTCATATCACCGTATACAAGTCAAATTGTTGATAACATTATAACCAATACGACTTCCCTGCGTACTGACCCATATAGATGTGTATAAACGATGTAAACATCTTTGTCCAAACTTTACGATTCAAAGTGCACTGGGAATCGTATTCCTGCGAAGTATTTTTTCACCATTAGTGACTTGAATTGCGGTTCATATTCACGCTATATTTTCCCATGTGAATACTGTTGCATGCATCGTTAGAATGAGTAATGCAAACAATACAAACCGATCTAATCTAATAGAATATGAAAGTTTTGTGTCAGAAAGTGGACATAATATTTTACTTCAAAGCATTGGCGCCTTTATAAACACGAAGTCATATACAAATTCTACATTAGTCACAAACTAGCCATTATCGTAGTAGTGTGGTCGAGTTTTCAGAATCCGAATCAGAACACGTGTAGACCCGTGGAATTGACTAATTGCCAGGATATACAGCGGCACAGTTGATTGTGTGTGTGGCACCAGGGTGGGACAGCGTGTGGCATGGGAATAAGGTCGTGATCATCAACGCGTGTAGAGACTCGCAATTTACCGCAATTATCCTGTCAATTCACTTTGTTTCAAGCCAATCGCTAATATTTTCAGTATTAAAAAGAGATACTGATTATTCTGAAGTTCATTTAAAACCATAATTTCATTTTGGTTTGCCCGTTTTCGTTATCATCTGTTTCTTCAACGGCTGGTACTATGACGAATGGCAACTGTGGAGATAGGAAAACGAACACAGGTTTATATCATAAAATACGATGAATTTTTCCAGAATGACTTGCGTGGTACGACACCAATTCCGTTATGAATTTCGTAGATTCACATCCATTCCAGTATGACTTGCGTAGTATGTGTTTCCAGGTATATGTGCAGTTTTTATTATCAGAACTGTCGCATCAAAACACTATAACATTGTAATAACTATAGTTGTGCTATAAAAGTGGCTTAAAAAACACTGGAAACGCCGACCTAAGCGGAGGTTGGCTTTTGATAAGTAGACCTCACAGACCTTTCACGCATCCTCTTTAAAGTATAGATTTCTAAAATTGATATATTTGGTTAAATGGTTTATCCCTAATCTATACATCTATTGTACCAGATACATTTCATGTTTATTTAGATTAATAGATCACAGTCACACAAGTTATTCTCATTTAAATGTAAATCATACTTTTTTGCTTCTAGAAGAAATTAAGTTTCTCTCAAGTATAACACCGATGTCTTGGTAAACGACACTTGCGTCACGTGACACGACCAACTATGCCACTACTGCTATCAATTAACTCCCGGTTCTCGTCTTGCCCTGGGTTTTGATTATTTGAACTTCGTACGTACAATCAATGACACGCCATTTTAATTACCCCTGTGAGGTGTAGACGCAGAGGGAGTCATTATGTCCTCCCATAAGCAAGAATCCGTTCTTTTTCCCTGAGAACACGGACTAACTGTCGATGTACGTACTCAATTATAGATAGAAGATAGAAAAAAAGTGTACTTTTGAAGACAAAACAAACACTGCTTACGGTGGCGCATTGCTACCATGGTAACCTACAATATACCCTGAAATTGGTATTCACACATATTCAACTGCAACAACAAAAAATGCTATCAGAAACAAATGTAGTGTGTTCCATAGTAGTATGCTGGTACCGTACATATCGTGTACCAGTACTACGGTATATATGCGATCTAATGTTGCAATAATGTTTACCATTATTACCGTAAATACAGCGTAATATAGTATGTACTAAGTAATGTTGTAATATTGCGTAGTAATTGTAACGTATATACTACGGAACCTTGTAATACTGTGTACGATTTGCACCTATATACTACGTAACGTTGTAATATTGCGTACTAATTGTAACGTATATACTACGGAACCTTGTAATACTGTGTACGATTTGCACCGTATATACTACGTAATGTTGTAATATTGCGTACTAATTGTATCGTATATACTACGAAACTTTGTAATACTGTGTACGATTTGCACCTATATACTACGTAACGTTGTAATATTGCGTACTAATTGTAACGTATATAGTACGAAACTTTGTAATACTGTGTACGATTTGCACTGTATATACTACGTAACGTTGTAATATTGCGTACTAATTGTAACGTATATACTAAGGGACCTTGTAAATACTGTGTACGATTTGCACCGTATGTACTAGGCAACGTTGTAATATTGCGTACTAATTGTAACGTATATACTACGGGACCTTGTAATACTGTGTACGATTTGCACCGTATATACTACGTAACGTTGTAATATTGCATACTAATTGTAACGTATATAGTACGAAACTGTAATACTGTGTACGATTTGCACCGTATATACTAGGCAACGTTGTAATATTGCGTACTAATTGTATCGTATATACTACGAAACTTTGTAATACTGTGTACGATTTGCACCGTATATACTACGTAACGTTGTAATATTGCGTACTAATTGTAACGTGTATAGTACGAAACTGTGTAATACTGTGTACGATTTGCACCGTATATACTACGTAACGTTGTAATATTGCGTACTAATTGTATCGTATATACTACTGGACCTTGTAATACTGTGTACGATTTGCACCGTATATACTACGTAATGTTGTAATATTGCGTAGTAATTGTAACGTATATACTAAGGGACCTTGTAATACTGTGTACGATTTGTACCGTATGTACTAGGCAACGTTGTAATATTGCGTACTAATTGTAACGTATATACTACGGAACCTTGTAATACTGTGTACGATTTGCACCTATATACTACGTAATGTTGTAATATTGCGTAGTAATTGTAACGTATATACTAAGGGACCTTGTAATACTGTTTACGATTTGCACCGTATATACTACGTAACGTTGTAATATTGCGTACTAATTGTAACGTATATACTAAGGGACCTTGTAATACTGTGTACGATTTGCACCGTATATACTACGTAATGTTGTAATATTGCGTAGTAATTGTAACGTATATACTAAGGGACCTTGTAATACTGTGTACGATTTGCACCGTATGTACTAGGCAACGTTGTAATATTGCGTACTAATTGTAACGTATATACTACGGAACCTTGTAATACTGTGTACGATTTGCACCGTATATACTACGTAATGTACAATACGTGTACTAATAATTTAAATTATGTAGTGCTGTAATACTATGTAACAATTGCAGAGTAAATACTCCGTAACTTTGTAATATCGTGTACCATCGTGTATATATATATATATATATCAGGTCAAATTTGTTTAGTCGGGAGATTTATTTGCAATTAACTAAGAAATCGTTTACATTGAACCTTGACCTAGGTAGTAAATGTGCACAGTGGATACAATTTGGTAAGACGCAAAAAGTCACTAACATTCGCCACACATTTAATGTGTGTATCATATGTGAGAACTTGTTTTTGAGGTAGTCTCATACTTTAGTTAGATTTTTACATATTTTATAAATGTTTACACAACGTTGTTCTCACTACAAGTACACTGCAGTTAAAAGGTATCTTACCGCATTCCTTTCTAGTAAAATTACGCATTATACCATTACACCAGTGCAATATAAATGTCACTTGGATGATTTATCTGTCGGAATTTGTGAGTTAAGATTCGATATCACAATCCCAGTTACAGTATATTGTGATGAGAGCGAAGTTGTACAATAAGATAAATATTTAAAATACACCAGTGTATCATCCTACCACAGTGGTGGATTTGTAGATGTGATTTATTGAAGTAATATTTACATTTTACTATCGTATTTATACCACGCAAGGTTGTAATATTTCTGTAATGTCTTAAAATTTATTTCCGCTCTCACCGTCCAAGCGTTAGCATTTTCAAAAAAACATGCCTGTCGCCGTATTGCAACCTCTTGTCTTTTCTGATGACTGGTATCAATGCTATGAACTTAAACCAGATGACAAGTTGTTGACATCAGTGTACAATGTGTTGTACCAAGTATGTTTAACAGCCTGTTTCCATCATTATCCGCGGATATTTTAATTGAATATTTTATCCGGCACATCTTTAACGTGGCAACCGGGAGAGTATTCAGATTACAGGCACTCAACCCATGGTCATGGTACACCGACAAACACGCGGACTTGATAAGGCGTGATAAAAGCGGTGAACTGCCATACGTAAGCTGTAAGTTTGAAGTATGAGGATTCTCTGCGTGTTTTGGAATCACACGCAACTAAACACCATGTTTATATTATAAATATGGTATCCAGGCGTATTTTCCCCGAGAGGATTCTGATAGAAGACAAGCCGGGCCAGTGCATACCACAGTCCTATAATGATGTTTATTTTGGCTATCATACCTTGGCGATCGTTGAATAAATAAAGTTGGTCAGATACAAGGTTGTCAGGAATGCGCATTCCAATTAACCTAGATCGTATTGTTCAGAATAAGAATGAATTTAGTATGCGATAGAATGATATTTTGAGAAATAAAAAAAAAACAAAACAAAAACGAGAGACATGTTTGACGATTCCCACTAACAAAGACATGAGCGGAATGAAATACCATAATTTGTCTGTCACGTGTTTGTATAATTTTCACAGTACAATTCTAATTTCTATTAAGCTGTCGGGTCACTCAGGTACGAAATTTTGAAAAAAAAATTATAAAGGGATTTACAAGTGGAATTTTAGCGAAAATCATTCTGTTTCCAAACGGCGACCTGTGATTTTGGGGGGTTTAAACTCCCATAATGTTACTGTTTACAGTTTTATTTTAAAATCCTGACCAATCAATCTTTTACGAAAAAACGTTGTGCGTTCGACTGGATAGCTTTCCATGTTTTAACATTATCGCCTACTGTGAATTTATTGCATGGAACTTAAAAACAACGTAAACACGATGTCCTGCTTAGTCCTAATGTTGAGTGTTACGGTTTGTCTAACAACCGTAGTAACGGTATTCAGAACTAAAAGGGTCTTTATTCACCGCATTTCAGGGCTAAAATGTCTCTTTCGAGAATCCACAGCTTTCACGTTTCCCATAATGCTTCAGCTGTGATCTATTTCAAGTTATGCCACATCGATTTCATGTGCTCTTGAGGTGAACCGTTCAAGGATTGTCATTGGTCGAGTGTGCGTTAATGCCTTTACGTAGATCGTGTTTGAGTATGAGAATCACCGCACTCTCCTCAACCTTTAATTTGTTGCTCATTTTAAATTCGTGATTGGTAAAGCCTTATAAGATACATCCATTTGGCGAAGCTTATTGGAAACGTCAGTTTAGATTCAGACAGCGGTTATTGTTTTACCAATTGTGATACGGCAATATCTAGGTAAGTAATTAACGGTGCGCTCCAATTGTAAATGTGCATATTTAGCTAGAGATTGCGCATTCAGAATAGAGTTGCACTCAACTCTTGTTCGTATTTATTTCAAATACTCGTTTACACGATCTTATTATCTACCGCCCTCCATCGTCCAGATTGTAGAACTTGTTACGACAACAGGTGACGTTTTTACGGTAACTGATGACAGTTTTATTTTATTTTATTTATTTTATTTTATTTTATTTTATTAGGAACTTGGGACATTTTTTCTATACAGTAACTGTGTTTCTACAAAACAAATAAACGCTAGTCGTCGCGATGTGTCGTCTCACGCTATGTACACAACAACGCTTATAAAATGTATATACATTGTTTCGAAAGCGCTGCACGACGAACATATCTCTTTTCAGCAACAAATGATTTCATTCTTTTTTTTGTGAACCCTATGTACAGCTAGGATTTATAACTTGAAAAGCTTAGATGACGATTAATATGCTACGTATTCTCACACACTGCACTTGTCATGTGATGTGAGTGTGACAGAGAAGAGTTTCAATTCTGCATCGGGGAGAAAACACTCTATAGCGGCCAATAACATATGAACCATGTCGGGGTTTTTTACACTCCATAATGTTCACAATTATGATAAGTAGAAAAAACTCCTTTTATTATAACTTTTCGCCGTTCATTAAAAAATCGTGGAAGACATTCATTCAGAGACATTTCTCAGTGTTGATTACTTCACAAATACACTAAGTTACCTTCCACACTGGTGATTACTTCACAAAAGTATTAAGTTACCTTCTTCACTGGTGATTACTTGACAGATACATTCAGTTACTTTTTCTCAGTGTTGATTACTTCACAAATACACTCAGTTACCTTCCTCACTGGTGATTACTAGACAAAAGTATTCAGTTACATTTTTGTTATTGCTGATTACATTGAGTATCTTATCAACACTTGGTTATTTGATAAATAATTCAGTTACCCTCCCAGCTGTGGAGTATTTGACAAATACATTCAATTAACTTTCTTACGGTTGATTACTTTACGAATACACTCAATTACATTTCGCGGCATTGATTACTTCACAAGTATCTGTACTTATCTTTCTCACTGTTGATCACTTGACAAATTTATTCAGTCACCTTACCAACTGTTGATTAGTTGACAAATATTTGTAGTTATCTTTCTTACTGTTGATCACTTGACAAATTTATTCAGTCAGCTTACCAACTGTTGATTAGTTGACAAATATTTGTACTTATCTTTCTCACTGTTGATCACTTGACAAATTTATTCAGTCACCTTACCAACTGTTGATTAGTTGACAAATATTTGTAGTTATCTTTCTCACTGTTGATCACTTGACAAATTTATTCAGTCAGCTTACCAACTATTGATTAGTTGACAAATATTTGTAGTTATCTTTCTTACTGTTGATCACTTGACAAATTTATTCAGTCACCTTACCAACTGTTGATTAGTTGACAAATATTTGTAGTTATCTTTCTTACTGTTGATCACTTGACAAATTTATTCAGTCAGCTTACCAACTGTTGATTAGTTGACAAATATTTGTACTTATCTTTCTCACTGTTGATCACTTGACAAATTTATTCAGTCACCTTACCAACTGTTGATTAGTTGACAAATATTTGTAGTTATCTTTCTCACTGTTGATCACTTGACAAATTTATTCAGTCAGCTTACCAACTGTTGATTAGTTGACAAATATTTGTAGTTATCTTTCTTACTGTTGATCACTTGACAAATTTATTCAGTCAGCTTACCAACTATTGATTAGTTGACAAATATTTGTAGTTATCTTTCTTACTGTTGATCACTTGACAAATTTATTCAGTCACCTTACCAACTGTTGATTAGTTGACAAATATTTGTAGTTATCTTTCTCACTGTTGATCACTTGACAAATTTATTCAGTCAGCTTACCAACTGTTGATTAGTTGACAAATATTTGTACTTATCTTTCTCACTGTTGATCACTTGACAAATTTATTCAGTCACCTTACCAACTGTTGATTAGTTGACAAATATTTGTAGTTATCTTTCTTACTGTTGATCACTTGACGAATTTATTCAATTACCTGACCAACTGTTGATTGGTTCACAAATACACACTTGCATTTCCTGATGTTGATTTCTTGGCGGAAAGAAGAATTTATCTTCCCACCGATGATTACCTGACAAATACAATCCGTTGCATGTGCACTACTGTTTACTTGGCAAATACATTTAGTTACCTTCCCCATTGTTGATTACTTGACAAATACATTCAATTATTTTCCTAAGTGCTTATTACTTCACAAATACGTCCAGTTACCTTTCCCACGGATGAGTACTTGAAAATACGTTCAGTTAACTTCGGTGTTGATTACTTGACAAATATATTTAGTTAACTTTTTCACTGTTGATTAGTTGACAGATACATTCAGTCACCTTACCAAATGTTGATTACTTGACAAATATATTTAGTTAACTTTCTCACTGTTGATTAGTTGACAGATACATTCAGTCACCTTACCAACTGTTGGTTACTTGACAAATACATTCAGTCACCGTTCTTACTGTTGGTTACTTTACCAACTGTTAATTACCTGACAAATACATTCAGTTGCTTTCCCCGCTTTTAATTAATTGTCAAATACATTTAATTAGTTTCTTCAGTGCTTAATACTTCGCAAATACATTCAGTCACCTTACCAAATGTTGATTACTTGACAAATAAATTCAGTTACTTTCCTCAGTGCCTATTACATCACAAATACGTTCAGTTACATTTTCCTGGTGTTGATTTATTGACAGATACAGGAATTTACCTTCCTACCTGACAAATACAATCCGTTTCATTCCACTGTTGATTTCTTGACAAATTTATTCAGTTACTTTTCTCAGTGCTTATTACATCACAAATACGCTCAGTTACCTTTCCTACGGTTGATTACTTGACAAATATATTTAGTTAACTTTCTCACTGTTGAAGAGTTAACAAATACAAGAACTACTTTCCCCCGCCGGCGATTGCTTGACAAATACACTCAGTTACCTTACCAACTGTTGATTACTTGACAAATACACTCAGTCACATTACCAACTGTTTATCAATTGACAATTACACTCAGTTATCTTTATCACTGGTGATTACGCGACAAGTGCATTCAGTCACCGTCCTTACAGATGATGACGTGACAAATACATTCATTTAACTTTCTCACTGTTGATTACTTTACAAATACATTCAGTTACCTTCCCCGCTGGTGGTACTTGACACATACATTCAGTTACTTTCCCCACTGTTGATTACTTGGCAAATACATCTAGTTACCTTCATCGTTGTTGATTGCCTGGAAAGTACACTCCGTTTCCGCCCCACTGCTGATTACTTGACAAGTACTCTCGATTACCTTTCCACTGTTGATTGGCAGACAAATACACTACGCAACCGTGACCTCCCAGTTCTATGTTGATATCTAAAAACGATGCATTAATGCATTATATCGTACAATTAAAATCGCTAGCATAATAGGATTTTTGAAGTGAACATGTCCAAACAGTTAACCCGTCTTGTATGGGAAATAACATTCTGAAAATACGCTATATTTTAAATTTTATTCATGGCTGATTGTGCGTCACGGAACAGTCGAACAATGTGCGAAGGAGTCACAGTGGGTGGCTTAGGAGTCTCCATTCTGAAAATGGGGTTGAAGAATTTTGTAAATGACAAAATTGTCGAAAGTGATGAGAGAAAATAACGGGGGAAATGTGAATAATAGATAGTAGATACTATGATTGCAACATCTGAAAATCTTGCTGCCCCTCCAGATTTCATATGGATAACCCCTAATTACCAATCTTTGTTCAGCGTTGACTATAACTCTCTTTATTAATGATCGATGTAATTCTTGATACTACTGCAGACTTGAAGATTTTAATCGACTGTGTTACTGTATGCAGCAGCATATATTGAGCAAATTGGCTATATACATGGTGATACACACTGTTGTGATTGCGCGTGAGTCGGTGGACGATGAGGTAATATGTATTTGAGCGTTCACCCAACGTTATTACTGCTATAATTTCTGACTGTGCTCCTTGAAATGGTTAGAAGCTTTTCGGCGAAAGAGAACGTGAGCTGCGTGCGCTAATACCTCGTATATATGTATTTATGGTTCATATAATCCTTTTTTACTCTTAGAGCGCATGACCTCTGAACTGTACCGTTACGAACTTGGTATATATAGCCTCGTTAATTTGAGGAAAACGGAAGAAACGAATGGTCGCCGATGACACGTACCATGATGTTGTCTCTCAGAAAAACAACGTTGACGATGTCGTGGCTGCGGCCAATGCTAACTATGATAGCGTTAATGCGAGCGAGACAGGTGGTTGGGACCGAGTACACGTTGGGATACCTTATGACGGAGACCAGCGATGACTACCAACGATGGAGTAACCTAGTATCGGGAGCCGTAATACTTGCCATGGAGGACATCGCCAAAGATCCGAATATTCTGCCAGGAAACAACCTGACATTCAATCCGCACGATACAACAGGGAATGAACCTGGCGCTTTACGTGCCATGAGCTACCTCTGGACTGAGAACGTGGTTGGATTTATCGGTCCCGCGGATACATGCAAAACTGAAGCCCGTCTCACTGCTGCTTGGAACCTATGTATGATTTCATACGTGAGTACACTATATCGTATACTATTTACATTCAATGCCAATATAATCTAATGAAAGCGTGACTATTTGTTATCATAAGCCGCATCTCCATGTTCATACCTACGTTTGCTCATTTCATATATATAAGAATCGCATCGCCTTGTCGCAGCTGATGTCTCTATCACAGCTCAAAGCCGCTTGACAATATTTACGATCCGCGCCGGTCATCACTGCATCTGAATGAAGTATATAACAGTTGCGGCTTTAATTACTGTTTCGTTTGTGTATATCTAATTGTTACTAGTATAAGATATGACACACTGCCGTGTCGATTGTCTGCGGATCCCATAATACTCCTCAGCAACATTCCATTCTATTTTAAATAAACGTTCCCAACAAAAATAATCCACCGAGAATGTTTGTGTAATGAATATACCAGTTTAAAGAGATTCGGTGATTTCACAGTTTGTACAACGTGTAAAGCAAATTTATTGGTTAGAGCTGCGTTTTTCGTCCGACTAACCAATGAGAGGATTTCATGTGATTTCATTACAATGACACTCATAATTCAGAGACACAATGAAAAAGTCCCCGCATAAAACGTCGAACACGCATTCTTGTGTATACTTTTCTAATCAGGGAATCTCACAGTATATACAAGGCAACACTAATGAAAATATTTCGAAACTGTCATTTTTTTTTCATTACTTTATTGAATAGCAAGTCTCAAAGTGATTAAGATCAAGGTTATGTTCAGTGTATGACGTACGCAATATATCAGGTGACAAAAGCAGGTGGTTGTTTATTTTAATGACGTTCACTTTCATTACCTGCATCGTAGACTACAATACAAGTAATAAAAGTCTGACTAAATAAAGTGGAATAAATAGCCGACCAGTTCCTCATCAAATCATGCTACACACCTTGCACGAAACCGGCATTCTCGATTAACCACGGCACTGTCGCGGTATGATTGTATCTGCAACGACGGTTGTTGTTGCTATGCAAAAGTTTTCTCCCGGGGTGCCTGAATGAAGGCGGCATTTCTTATTGCATTTTGATACGTTTTGATTTGGTTCATTAAGGTGATTATCAAGCACTGTGTTGGGCAGGAAGTGGTGTATTTCGTCCAGTGATGGGTTTAGTTGTTTGGCATTTTCGATTGATACTTGATCGTTTTTTAATTTGTTCGCAGCCCAATTACGGTGTACGCCCATTTCAATCAGAGCAATGCAAGACTCTCTCGGAAATTACGCTGTCATGACAACCCACCAGGGACGCCATCATAATCCCATTCCGTTGGCAACACGTGTTAATTAGAAAGGCGTACAGCCTGCGAGTAATATTCAACCGAGTCATTATTCTAGGACCCGTTCCACGTTTATTTGTTTTTTTATTTGTCAACTCATATCATTTTAAATGTTATTTTAATATTCAAATGCGGATAAAAAAGTACATTTGAAAAATTAATATTAGCAATGCATTGATACGCCGAGCAAAATAACCTTTGGACGTATTTACGTATTCAATTTCACGAGATCTGAAGCATCCGGAACTTGCGATGATCTTCCCCGCCGACTAAAACAGGAGCTCTTCTATTATTTGTATTAACACGGTGTGCGTTTTGCAGAAAGGCCATATCTCATGAGATTGGAATGTCGTGGCGTATTTTTTTAAATAATTGCCTTGAGTGAAAATAATGCACGGTCGTTATATGAAACTCCCAAGAAAGTCGTTATGGTCTTGTAAACGCGTCGCTTTGCAATCTATAAGGCAGGCGGTGAACCTACAAATTAGATCCGCGTGTCGCACTACTATTTATCATACGTCTAAGAAGATAACGAAAATACCCACCCCTGGCAACGAAACTGAATATTGACGCTCCTGTCTTCAGCGTATAATCAGATCAACAGTTACATAAGAGAAGCAAAAATTTGTCGCTAATACTTAATTAATCGTAAATCCACCGTAATATTCACGTGATCATGATTGTCATATTTTAGAACGCCATTGCTTTGAGGTATTATATCTATAAAATATCATATGATATTTATGGATAAAAAAAAATGGTTTATAAATGTCGATTTTTATGTCGTAATTACGTGCATTGTATTGCACGTAGATTCAGTATTATCACGACCGATTAATTCACGTGTTATGTCTGAGTTGCTTTGTCTATATATCGCCATTTCTCGTGTGCTACAATTTGCAGTCTGTTCATTTCTCTCTACTTGCACGTCTCATGTAATCCATAGTTGCCATTACATGTTATGCTACATTAACGTGATTTCTCATAACGAGACCTCGTATTATCGCATTTAAGGACATTTACGGTCATTTGTTTGCAATTCAGAATTGACGCGTGGTAGCGTTTTGAAAGGTGGTAACTCACCATGTCATCGCTAAGCTGTTCAACAAACATTAATTCAAAGCGACACAGTCGTCGTGTAGCGCAACAGTCGCCGCGCAGAGTAACAGTCGTTTCGCAGCGCCACAATCGTCACGCAGCGCCACAATCGTTACGCAGCGCCACAATCGTTACGCAGCGCCACAGTCGCCACGCAGCGCCACAGTCGACACGCAGCGCAATAACCATCACGTAGTCTGACTTGTATCTTCAAGTACAAACAACCTGTTTGCCAACCAGTCACCGCGCAATCGCGCATGACCAAAGAGAATGTAAAAAGTGCGACGGACTGTAACCATGCCATTTTAGAGCGACAAATTGGCCAATAGGGCGTGTTTCATGGTTGCCAAGTTACTAAACACGCTTGCGACAAAAAGGAGGTCGATTTTCAACCAGTAGTTCAGGAACCTGTTTGACTCAGTTTTTCACAATATACATGCTTGTATGTGTTTTCCCAGAAATATCCTACAAAGGTACGCAATGATACCAATACTATGTTAATTATATTTGTTCAACCGCATTGTGTGTATATGAAATCTAAAACACCTTTTATGAAAAAGGCTTGTAAAATTTAAAAGATAATTCGGATGACTATAACACAGACTGAAACATGTTCGAAACAAATCCGAAGCCAGTAATCTCGGGGCGGAGCTACATCACAGAACGTGTTATGTCGTTAAGACGAACAGCACTGTATGTGTTGTACATTTCGGGGGTAGTCTTGTTGCACTGTTCAGAAGAGTCTCAACAACTAGTAAAACATCAGCCTAATACTGCCTATTATAGGAGTCAATTTATAAGCCCCCATGTATAACAATAACTATATGTCTAGTACACTTCATTAATCACCAACAAAATATTTATGCTTATCAAGCAGGACACATTGGACACTGTAAACCTATTTTTATAGGATGATGACCTTGCGAACGCAAACGCATTTGACAGAGATATAATATATCAATTGACAGGTAGTACTGGCTCTTTGACAGTTAAGTCGAAGCATATACATAAGGCAGAATTTGATAGGTCGAAAAAGACCTGTCAACAAACAAGCTCCTCTATGATTGGTCTGAATTTTAGGTGTTAGGGGTAGGTAGCCAATCAGGCACAATCTTCGCATTGACTCTACTTTGATATTACAGAGACATTTTTAGACCGTCTTTTCTTTTCTTCACTAATGTAAGCATGTTCAAAATTAAAGAAATCAACAACATTTATATTACCGTGCAGACATGAATTCACTGGGCGAAACCTCACTGCGTTACACAATTCATTTCGGCCACCGTGACTTACATATGTAGCCTTCACTGCTTTCACACAGAAAAATATCAACAAAAGTTCAAAGTTGTCGATATCGCATTTTATGTAGCGGGTTTTCCGATGCTTCTACACTTTCTTATTTTGCCGGCATTTTGATATCATCTTTCACGTCTATATTTTGAAGACCGAAATCTGGGCCACATATGTCAAATATATTATTACATTTCTTCTGGTATTAATTATGACCAATGCTCACACGGACGTCACATAATCCCGGTCATGATACATCGACGCCACATAGTCTCAGCCATTATTCGCTTACAAGTGACGTACAGTACTAGTAGCCAGGGCCATTATAAAATCGCAAGTGACGTCACATAATCCTGGCGATTATAGCAATTGTAAGTGACGTCACATAGCCATGGCCACCATACGATCGCAAAATATCTCACACATGCTAGTCATCATATGCTAGCAAGTGACGTCACATTATTACGATCATCATGCACTCGCAACCGAAAACTGTTAGGCCATAAATTATTGATAAACACCGTAGGTCTGAGCGTTAATCTGGTTGGCTTCTCAGTAAAATCGATAATCAGAATTATCCTAACATTCTTGTCATGCATTATGTAGAACTGTCTCAACTGAGTTGGTTCAGTCTTGTTTTTGTTGTTGGTGGAACTGGAATTTAAAGCCAATTTATTCAACTTGGCGTTTTAATCTCACATACTCAGGGAGGCGTGATGTAAACAACTGCCTCATCGGCTTTGCTAACCGGAACTAGCGATCGCAAACAACAATACTTGGGATTGAAAATTTCCATTTCGTATTAGTTCGTTATATTCTGTTTTTGCGATAATTCAAAATTCTCATGGTCCAATAGACTTATAGCACGATGACGAAAATCAGGATACCACTCAATTCATATCAATAGAAAACCTGTCCCCGTAGTGTGACACGTTAACAATTGGTAGATTGCTCGTAATTGGCAATATGTGTTATTTATTCTCGTTGCTGTAAATAGGAGAAACCAGTTGAATAAGCACTACTTATTTAACAAAAAACAGATTAGTACTCAATTCATATATCTTTTATGTGTGAGCACACATTCTTAAATTAGTGAGTGGCAATAATTACTGAATATATACGTTATTGATGACGTATGTATGTATTTACAAGTGATTGAAATGTGCTCTGTCTACGAAATTGTCAGTCTCACCCACGCTTTTATATAAATCAACTACCCCATTTTTACATTAATATCACAAACCGAAGCGGATTCAATCTTCTTATATTTTGGGATAAGGTTATAATCAGTTTTTAGTATACTAACAATGAGTATAGTCCTAACCACGACAATTTGACTAGGCATGGCTACATATCCAAATAATGTCGACAATATGAACAGATTTCCTTTCACCCATTTACGTCATCAAGGGACTTTACTCACAGGATAGCGTAGTATTAAATGGAATTGACAATCTTAGATTCGTCCGAATCATGTTCCATTTCTACACCCCCATTAAGACGCATATGACAAATGCCCCATTCGCTACAATTTTAATGAACGAGAATTTTCTTGCGACAATGTCGCATATGTTTACATTATTCATCTACTTTCAACACTTTTGAAAACTAAAGCTGTGAAAAGATACATATGTATGCCTAATATTACAGTCTTGCTAAAATAAATATCATACTGATAAATCATAGTTGCTGCGAATGTCACAATTGATTTATAATAGTAATACTAATTATAAAGCTTGTGATTGATGGAGGATACAACTAGTGACCCATGATAAATACATGTGTGAATCAGGCGTGCCATGGTATGTCCATCCAGGTCTTTTTGATTTACTCACAATTGCTTTGTTCATCTACACAAACACATTAAACATTACACATAACGAGTAGAGACTAATATATAAATGAGCATTGATAATTCAAACACAGAGACTTTGAAGTTAGAGACCTAACCTTGTCAGTGTTCTTTAGAGCGTTTCTTATTAGTGACCCAAACTCGCAACATTGTTTTTTCAAAGCGTATCTTTTTAGTGACCAAGTTCAGAAATAGTGTTCTTCAGATAATATCTTTTCAGTAATCTAACCTTGTGAAAGTGTTTTTCAGGGCGTTTCGCTTCAGTAACTAAATATTGTCTCATCCCAATCAGACCTAACCTTGCAAAAGTGTTCTTCAGATCGTATCATCTCAATCAGACATAATCTTGCAACAGTATTCTTCAGATCGTCTCATCCCAATCTAACCTAATCTTGCAACAGTGTTCTTCAGATCCTCTCATCCCAATCAAACCTAATCTAGCAACAGTATTCTTCAGATCCTCTCATCCCAATCAAACCTAATCTTGCAACAGTGTACTTCAGATCGTCTCACCCCAATCGAACCTAATCTTGCAACAGTGTTCTTCAGATCGTCTCATCCCAATCAAACCTAATCTTGCAACAGTGTTCTTCAAATCGTCACATCCCAATCAAACCTAATCTTGCAACAGTGTTCTTCAGATCCTCTCATCCCAATCAAACCTAATCTTGCAACAGTGTTCTTCAGATCCTCTCATCCCAATCAAACCTAATCTAGCAACAGTGTTCTTCAGATCCTCTCATCCCAATCAAACCTAATCTTGCAACAGTGTACTTCAGATCGTCTCATCCCAATCGAACCTAATCTTGCAACAGTGTTCCTCAGATCGTCTCATCCCAATCAAACCTAATCTTGCAACAGTGTTCTTCAAATCGTCGCATCTCAATCAAACCTAATCTTGCAACAGTGTTCTTCAAATCGTCTCATCCCAATCAAACCTAACCTTGCAACAGTGTTCTTCAGATCGTCTCATCCCAATCAAACCTAATCTTGCAACAGTGTTCTTCAGATCGTCTCATCCCAATCAAACCTAATTTTGCAACAGTGTTCTTCAGATCATCTCATCCCAATCAAACCTAATCTTGCAACAGTGTTCTTCAGATCGTCTCATCTAAATCAAACCTAATCTTGCAACAGTGTTCTTCAGATCGTCTCACCTAAATCAAACCTAACCTTGCAACAGTGTTCTTCAGATCGTCTCATCTAAATCAAACCTAATCTTGCAACAGTGTTCTTCAGATCGTCTCATCTAAATCAAACCTAATCTTGCAACAGTGTTCTTCAGATCGTCTCATCTAAATCAAACCTAACCTTGCAACAGTGTTCTTCAGATCGTCTCATCCCAATCAAACCTAATCTTGCAACAGTGTTCTTCAGATCGTCTCATCCCAATCAAACCTAATTTTGCAACAGTGTTCTTCAGATCATCTCATCCCAATCAAACCTAATCTTGCAACAGTGTTCTTCAGATCGTCTCATCTAAATCAAACCTAATCTTGCAACAGTGTTCTTCAGATCGTCTCATCCCAATCAAACCTAATTTTGCAACAGTGTTCTTCAGATCATCTCATCCCAATCAAACCTAATCTTGCAACAGTGTTCTTCAGATCGTCTCATCTAAATCAAACCTAATCTTGCAACAGTGTTCTTCAGATCGTCTCATCTCAATCAAACCTAATCTTGCAACAGTGTTCTTCAGATGGTCTCACCCCAATCAAACTTAATCTTGCAACAGTGTTCTTCAGATCGTCTCATCCCAATCAAACCTAATCTTGCAACAGTGTTCTTCAGATCGTCTCATCCCAATCAAACCTAATCTTGCAACAGTGTTCTTCAAATCGTCTCATCCCAATCAAACCTAATCTTGCAACAGTGTTCTTCAGATCGTCTCATCTCAATCAAACCTAATCTTGCAACAGTGTTCTTCAGATCGTCTCATCCCAATCAAACCTAATCTTGCAACAGTGTTCTTCAGATCGTCTCATCCCAATCAAACCTAATCTTGCAACAGTGTTCTTCAGATCGTCTCATCTAAATCAAACCTAATCTTGCAACAGTGTTCTTCAGATCGTCTCATCTAAATCAAACCTAATCTTGCAACAGTGTTCTTCAGATCGTCTCATCCCAATCAAACCTAATCTTGCAACAGTGTTCTTCAGATCCTCTCATTCCAATCAAACCTAATTTTGCAACAGTGTTCTTCAGATCGTCTCATCCCAATCAAACCTAATCTTGCAACAGTGTTCTTCAGATCCTCTCATCCCAATCAAACCTAATCTAGCAACAGTGTTCTTCAGATCCTCTCATCCCAATCAAACCTAATCTTGCAACAGTGTACTTCAGATCGTCTCACCCCAATCGAACCTAATCTTGCAACAGTGTTCCTCAGATCGTCTCATCCCAATCAAACCTAATCTTGCAACAGTGTTCTTCAAATCGTCGCATCTCAATCAAACCTAATCTTGCAACAGTGTTCTTCAAATCGTCTCATCCCAATCAAACCTAACCTTGCAACAGTGTTCTTCAGATCGTCTCATCCCAATCAAACCTAATCTTGCAACAGTGTTCTTCAGATCGTCTCATCCCAATCAAACCTAATCTTGCAACAGTGTTCTTCAGATCATCTCATCCCAATCAAACCTAATCTTGCAACAGTGTTCTTCAGATCGTCTCATCTAAATCAAACCTAATCTTGCAACAGTGTTCTTCAGATCGTCTCATCTAAATCAAACCTAATCTTGCAACAGTGTTCTTCAGATCGTCTCATCCCAATCAAACCCAATCTTGCAACAGTGTTCTTCAGAGCGTCTCATCTCAATCAAACCTAATCTTGCAAAAGTGTTCTTCAGATCGTCTCATCTCAATCAAGCCTAATCTTGCAACAGTGTTCTTCAGATCGTCTCATCCCAATCAAACCTAATCTTGCAACAGTGTTCTTCAGATCGTCTCATCCCAATCAAAACTAAACTTGCAACAGTGTTCTTCAGATCGTCTCATCCCAATCAAACCTAATCTTGCAACAGTGTTCTTCAGAGCGTCTCATCTCAATCAAACCTAATCTTGCAACAGTGTTCTTCGGAGCGTCTCATCTCAATCAAACCCAATCTTGCAACAGTGTTCTTCAGAGCGTCTCATCTCAATCAAACCTAATCTTGCAACAGTGTTCTTCAGATCGTCTCATCCCAATCAAAACTAAACTTGCAACAGTGTTCTTCAGATCGTCTCATCTAAATCAAACCTAATCTTGCTACAGTGTTCTTCAAATCGTCTCATCCCAATCAAACCTAATCTTGCAACAGTGTTCTTCAGATCGTCTCATCTCAATCAAACCCAATCTTGCAACAGTGTTCTTCAGATGGTCTCATCTCAATCAAACCTAGTCTTGCAACAGTGTTCTTCAGATCGTCTCATCTCAATCAAACCTAATCTTGCAACAGTGTTCTTCAGAGCGTCTCATCTCAATGAAACCTAATCTTGCAACAGTGTTCTTCAGATCGTCTCATCTCAATCAAACCTAATCTTGCAACAGTGTTTGTCAGATCATCTCATCCCAATCAAACCTAATCTTGCAACAGTGTTCTTTAGATCGTCTCATCTCAATCAAACCTAATCTTGCTACAGTGTTCTTTAGATCATCTCATCTCAATCAAACCTAATCTTGCAACAGAGTTCTTCAGAGCGTCTCATCTCAATCAAACCAATCTTGCAACAGTGTTCTTCAGGTCGTCTCATCCCAATCAAACCTAATCTTGCAACAGTGTTCTTCAGATCCTTCCAGTGAAACTTAAAAACCTTTTCAGAGCATTTCTCAGTGAACTGTTCCTGCAACAGATTGTCCCATTCCAATCAAGTTCTCTCTATGACCATATTATGTAACAGTGTTTTGCAGAACACCTTGTTCCAATCACTCCCAATCATGCAACATGTGGAGCGTTTCTTTCCAGCGACTCAGTCATGCAAGTGTATTTCAGAGAGTCTCTATCCAATGATCGATTTGTGCAACAGTATTTTTTAGAATATATCTCCTTAGTGGCCAAGTCTTTCAACAGTGTTTTTCAGAGCACCTCGGCACAGTAACCCAATCTTGAATAGTGTTATCTAGAGTGTCTCTTCCAAGTCACCCAATCTTGGCAGTCCTGGTTTTTTGGTCACTCAGTCATGTAATTGTGTTCTTCAAAGTGTTTCCCCAGTCACTTGGCCATGCAATTGTGTTCTCCAGTGTGTTTCTTCCATATCACTCAGTTGTGTAATTGTGTTCTGTAAAACGTCTCTTCCCAGTCATCCAATCTTGTCATGGATTTTTCGGATCTTTATTTCTTGGTCGCTCAGTCATGCAATTGTGTTCTTCAGAGCGTCTTTTCCCAGTCACTTGGCCATGCAATTGTGTTCTCCAGTGCATCTCCTCCAAGTCACTCAGTCGTGTAATTGTGTTCTTCAGAGCGTCTCTTCCCAGTCACCCAATATTGCAACAGTCATGGATTTTCGGACCTTTATTTTTTGGTCACTCAGTCATGCAATTATGTCCTTCAGAGCATCTATACCCACTCGTTGTGTGAAATTGTGTCCTTCAGAGCATCTCACATATATCATATATGTCATTATATGATTTTGATACATCATTACACGAATCTGACACATTATTGTGTAATTTAGATGCGTCATTATGTGATTCAGATATATCTTTATGCGGCTTAGATACATCATTGTGTTGTTCAGATATGTCATTAGGTGATACGGATACATCATTATGTGATTCAGATATGTCATTAGGTGATACAGATACATCATTATGTGGTTCAGATATGTCATTAGGTGATACAGATACACCATTATGTGGTTCAGATATGTCATTAGGTGATACAGATACATCATTATGTGGTTCAGATATGTCAGATGATACGGATACATCATTATGTGGTTCAGATATGCCATTAGGTGATACAGATACATCATTATGTGCTTCAGATATGTCAGATGATACGGATACATCATTATGTGGTTCAGATATGTCATTAGGTGATACAGATACATCATTATGTGGTTCAGATATATCATTAGGTGATACAGATACACTATTATGTGGTTCAGATATGTCATTAGGTGATACAGATACATCATTATGTGGTTCAGATATGTCAGATGATACGGATACATCATTATGTGGTTCAGATATGCCATTAGGTGATACGGATACATCATTGTGTGGTTCAGATATGTCATGTGATACAAATACACAAGTGTGTGATTCAAATATATCATTATGTTGTTCAGATACATCATTATGTGATTCAGATACATCATTATGTGATTCAGATACATCATTATGTGATTCAAATACATCGTTATGTGATTAATATATATCATCATGTGTCACAATGTATTGTTTTGTGTTTCCATGTCAAAGTATCCAATGTCCAAGAGAAGAATTATTGTTTATAGCATGTTGACATGATTTTTCTTATTTACATTTCTTAACTGGTCACATTTATGATTTTTCTAAACTCAATATTATTACTGTGTTATTTAATATTCAATGTACGGTCATGGTGCGCCGATTGCTTGATTACTTAATTGGTTAAATATTCAGTGCACGACAACAGAGCGACGACTCCATGTGATTACGGGAATAGTTAAAT
This sequence comes from Saccoglossus kowalevskii, assembly GCF_978046115.1. NCBI lineage: Eukaryota > Metazoa > Hemichordata > Enteropneusta > Harrimaniidae > Saccoglossus > Saccoglossus kowalevskii. Next base: position 29,688,325 of record NC_140648.1, on the reverse strand, counting down.
ACTTAGTGCATGCGCACATAGCGCCGATTCAACGTGATTACTGTAATAATCAAATATTCAGTGCACGACCACATGACGCAAATTCCACGTGATAACTGGAATAGTTAAATATTCAGTGAAAGACAGGGTGCCAACTCTACGTGATTACTGGAATAGTGAAGTATTCAGTGAACTGCCACAGGAGGCGACTCTACGTTATTATTGGAGTAGTTAAATATTCAGTGCATGACCACATGGTGCAAACTCCACATGCTTACTGGGAGCATTAAATATTCAATGCACATCCACAGGGCACCAACTCCACATGCTTACTGGGATCATTGAATATTCAATGCACAGTCACAGGGAACCAATTCCACATGCTTACTGGGAGCATTAAATATTCAATGCACATCCACAGGGCACCAACTCCACATGCTTACTGGGATCATTGAATATTCAATGCACAGTCACAGGGAACCAATTCCACATGCTTACTGGGAGCATTAAATATTCAACGCACTGCCACAGAGCACCAACTCCACATGCTTACTGGGAGCATTAAATATTCAATGCACATCCACAGGGCACCAACTCCACATGCTTACTGGGATCATTGAATATTCAATGCACAGTCACAGGGAACCAATTCCACATGCTTACCGGGAGCATTAAATATCCAATGCACAGCCACAAGGCACCAACTCCACATGCTTACTGGGAGCATTAAATATTCAATGCAAGCCACAGTTCACCAACTCCACATGCTTACTGGGATCATTGAATATTCAATGCACAGTCACAGGGAACCAATTCCACATGCTTACTGGGAGCATTAAAATATTCAATGCACTGTCACAGGGCACCAACTCTACATGCTTACTGGGATCATTGAATATTCAATGCACAGTCACAGGGCACCAACTCTACATGCTTACTGGGATCATTATATATTCAATGCACAGCTACAGGGCACCAACTCCATATGCTTACTGGGAGTATTAAACATGCAATGCGGCTTTTGTGGGCGCTAAATGTTCAGTTTACGAGTGAGGTGGTTTTGTGTCGGATATTGACTTCCATGTCCCCGATTCACTATTATCTCTCGCAACTGCACATTTTAAAAGTAAATTTGAATTCATTTTAATTGATGTCAATTTTGACTGTGCGTGAAACATTATTTCCATAGTCGTGCTTCCAATCGGCTGGTGATATTCTTTCTGAAAAATCTATGAAATTCACTTTCCTCAGTAATAACCACGCTGTAAGACGTCGTCGTCGACGTGTAGTGATGTATTATTCTATTGATACTGCCAACGAAGTGTGAAGACAGTCACACCCCTATACAAAGTGTTTCTAAAACCCACACAATCCAGACATCACTATGGCAACGTATTTGCACATATTACATTATTTATTGACAGAAAGACTAGCCACCAAAGCGGTCAACAAGGATTTCGAAAACAAGTACTTGTCAATTTATCAAACGCTTCTAAAAGAATAAAAACAGAAGATCGATTGAAATTGGATTCTACTACATAAATAAGACGACGCAGCGGTTGGACTTTATTTATCTACTCGTTTGCCAATTGATCGCTTTGTTCTTTAGTTCTTACCGATCGAGAGTTTAACCCAGCGAGAACAAAGATATCCATGTTTCAGCTGTCCACGATCTCTGTGATGGATTTCCCGATATGGCGATACGGCGTGTTCTACTTGTATTATTTTTAGTTAAGAGAGAAAGAAGACAGAACCGAAGGATTGATTTTAATCGCCATTAAATCCTACCTTCACGTGCACTCAGAAACAAGATCTATGTAACTGTACATGAAATTGACAAGCCCTAATCCAAGGAGCAATAGTGGGACGTACAGTTCACATCAATCATTGCTACCAGTCAACAGCCATTATGTCAATTTGATGGAGCGGTTTTATGTGATTATTTTGAATCGATATCTTTCATGATATTGAGTATAATCTGTCGATCACGTTGTACCGAAAATCGCTTCCGCGCTGTAGCGTTAGTAGAGTACATGACAACAAAGGAATACATGACAAAAGAGCTGCTTTTCATGGAAATATCAGTATAACGTAACCCCCCAATTCGACCAATTGTTACGTGTTCATCCAAATAGTTGAAACATAATACAAATCAATGTAATATACAATGAAATGTACTAATTCTATTTAAACTATATTCATTTGTAATTCAGTCCAAGCATGAGATGAATAATGCTCTGAAAATAATATCCAGGTGTCAGAACTCCAATCCACCCACTCGTACTAGTCTAGGAGCTCACGAGCCTGAACCCTGATGTCTAACAGTCTGAGAGGAGCTTGCATGTTGACAGTTTTTGTCAATGTATTAGATTGCTCTCAGTACATGTGATTTGACTCATCTGTCTTGCGAGGCTTATAGGCAAATATGTTCACGAAAACATTGTTTTTGGGTATCAACCTCGGAAGATACTGCATTGTATGTGATTAGACAAATGTTATGCAGTACGGCTTGTATGTTAACTTTTTATAAAAGAACAAACCAAAATATCTAAATCAGTAATAATGCGTGATTAAGTTTGGCAAGAACCTATAACTATTCGAATCATTCCATAAACTATATTGCAGAAACCCATATTTGGTGCGAATCTGGGTAGCGCATGCGCATAACACGTTTAAATGACGTAGATGTACGAATATATAATGATAGGAACGGAAAGCGTAATGAGTCAGTATAAATAATATAAGCATTTTCTCCATTACCTTTTCTCATTTTTAAAATTACAAATAAATGACCTGCCAAAAATTAATAATGCAATAATAATTTACCGTGGCGTGCCATGTGAGATGAACTAAGATGATATCAAAACACTTTTGGATTATGAATAATATCATGCTGTGTGTGATATATGCATCCATTCAACCTCATATGACGTAATAATTGCCATAGCTGGCTCAACAAGATAAATGGAAAAATATTTCAATATGCTACCACACTGTCATTGGCTTGCTGGTTAAAGTGTAGTGGTCGTCGCGCAGCGCGTGTTCGAATTTCATGTAAATAAACAATGTATTTTACACGCGTTGTGTACGTCGCTATGAGTCCCACATCGAACAGAACGCGGCGCGACGACCACCGCCCTTTAATGTAACATTGGTGGTTGTTTAAGTTGTTTGTAAAATATTGCATTTCAGTAACATTTAACATTTAAAATGTGTTGTTACAACAAGCTATTAGTACTCTTTCACATTCGACCGTGATAAGGATATTGTACATGCACGTAAAATATGGATGTCAATTGTCGAACATATTTCTATCACGAACCAGAAGCATTTTGTAAACAAGTGTCCGCCATTTTAAATCAGTCCTACGTCGCCAACTGATGTACAAGTGGTATATTATAAAATACATGCAATGGATTCACCGATATAATGGACTTAATCAAAAACAAGTTTGTCATTTTTTTGAAAAAGAAATACAAAGTTCGAAACTTGCACCACCGAACAATCCGGTGAGTTAAGTTTATCCCGTCCACTAACAAAAATAAAATTTTATGCACAGTAAATTTAGAACATTTGTAAGCGAAAGTGTCATCTAGCCCTGAGAGCCAATCAGCGTTGGTCTTACATTTGGACGACGACTCTGTTTCTGTTTCATAATAGATTGATAGCATAATTGCAACTGATATAATCAAGAAAAATGGCAGGTAAGTAGCGCTTAACGAGAGCGGAAATATAATCTTTTAATGCTCCGGTGATAAAATGAAATGCAAATGTGAGCATCAAATTATGATAAAAATGACGAAAAATTGAAAATGCTGTTGGCAGTGACGTCATCCTATGATCCAAGGCGCATGTTAATTGCATATTTTAATTAACCCAATAAAACCTCTTGTAACTTGTGACGGTCAGGATGACAACACATTTAAAAAAAACAAAATTCATACTCAAATTCATATATATATGTATTTTTGTATCCCATTCGTGTTACGCATCACGAGGACACACATCGTAGTTGTGTCTCAAACATACGCGATGGGTTTTTCTGTGAATTGACCAGTACAGTAATATAAAAGACGCGTGTTTGCTCATATATATCATACATAAAAGTATAATCGTGTGTGTTTCTTTAGTACGGAAACTTTTGTGACATTTCTCATAGAATCTCATTTCGTTAATATGTCAAGCAGGACCAATCTTATTAAAGTTAGACAAAGGTGAAGACTCTTGTCGCTTATAATATACGGCCACCGGTACACATCGACTTACGTATACGGTGTTAGAGGCGGTGATCGCGATTAAGAGCAAATATAGACTTTACCTATAGTATTTAATTAAGTTGTAACGGAGGATCATTCTCAAGATATTTTATTGCAGATATTAATCACCAGGATCACTTTCAATGCACACAAATTAGGCGAATGTATTCAGTGTTGGAAAAATCCATATCGTTAAGGTACAAGCGCCATTGAAGCAGGGGGGGTCGTCACGTGGGTAAGCAAAAGACGATCATAGTGGCTAGTTGTTTACAAATAAACGTTTACGTTTGTTTTGACAATGTCACTTTGGACTCAACTATCCAGTTCGAGAGTTGCACTAAAAAGTGATTATACTAATTATAATGTTGTCAAACTTACTTTGTTATTAGACTTGTCTCTGATTTTACATTCCACTAGTGATGACCACGGGGCATGATGACACGTGTTACCTTTTTAAAAAAATATAAACTGCAACCTTTAAAGAATGTGTTGCATAAATTGATCAACTGCACGAAAACATTATAAATTTTTTAATGAAATAAATGTCAAATTTGAATAATGTATACCTATGTTATCCAAATAAGCTTGTTTTTGTAATAAAACGAAACCTTATAAGTGCTGTCATTTGATATTCACAAGGAAACGAAACACGTAATCAGGTTTCCATTTCCCCGGTTGTTACAATGACATCGGATGTCACATTTCATTCGTTTAGTGAATGTTCGTTTTTACTACAGTAAAAAGCATTTAATTCTCTCTTTGAGGGCAATGTTTTGCCGACCTTCGTAAATCAATTAGTTTACATACCAATCCACTGTGTCAGTTTCTTATTGAATTTGCCCATCGTGATGAAAGTTGACCGATGTAGTGGCCTGTGCTGGTATGATATATTATTCTATCAGTACCGCGTGTTTAACAGTAATGCAATTTACGAAGACAACTGTAACTTGTATGTTCCTTAATGGTATGTTATTTTAAAAAGCATCCTTGCTTTCCGTTCACCGAATTGGCATGAAAATTTGTTTTGTCGTATAATTGGAGAAGAAAAGTATTTACTAAAAAGTATTCCCATTCTTATCATGGTTCTTATCTCTTTCTCGTCTAAACTGCAATACTGTTCACATGGCGTTCTGATCCACGTCAAAAAAACAAAACACAACACTACGACTTCGACATATGCGCTACAATGGCCCATAACAAGCTGCAATTCGACATATGCACTGTAATGACTCACAACAAGCTGCAATTCGACATATGGACTATAATGATTTACAAAAAGCTACAATTAGACATAAGCACCATAGTGACTCACAACAAGCTGCAATTCGACATAAGCACTATAATGACTCACAACAAGCTGCATTTCGACATAAGCACTATAATGACTCACAACAAGCTGTAATTCGACATAAGCACTATAATGACTCACAACAAGCTGTAATTCGACATAAGCACTATAATGACTTACAACAAGCTGCAATTAGACATATGCACTATAATGACTCACAACAAGCTGTAATTCGACATATGCACTATAATGACTCAAAACAAGCTGTAATTCGACATATGTACTATAATGACTTACAACAAGCTGCAATTCGACATATGCACTATAATGACTCACAACAAGCTGTAATTCGACATATGCACTATAATGACTCACAACAAGCTGCAATTCGACATATGCACTATAATGGCTCACAACAAGCTGTAATTCGACATATGTACTATAATGACTTACAACAAGCTGTAATTCGACATAAGCACTATAATGACTCACAACAAGCTGCAATTCAACATAAGCACTATAATGACTCACAACAAGCTGCAATTAGACATATGCACTATAATGACTCAAAACAAGCTGCAATTAGACATAAGCACTATAATGACTTACAACAAGCTGCAATTAGACATATGCACTATAATGACTCACAACAAGCTGTAATTCGACATATGCACTATAATGACTCAAAGCAAGCTGTAATTCGACATAAGCACTATGACTCACAACAAGCTGTAATTCGACATAAGCACTATAATGACTCACAACAAGCTGCAATTAGACATATGCACTATAATGACTCAAAACAAGCTGCAATTAGACATAAGCACTATAATGACTTACAACAAGCTGCAATTAGACATATGCACTATAATGACTCACAACAAGCTGTAATTCGACATATGCACTATAATGACTCAAAACAAGCTGTAATTCGACATATGTACTATAATGACTTACAACAAGCTGCAATTCGACATATGCACTATAATGACTCACAACAAGCTGTAATTCGACATATGCACTATAATGACTCACAACAAGCTGCAATTCGACATATGCACTATAATGGCTCACAACAAGCTGTAATTCGACATATGTACTATAATGACTTACAACAAGCTGTAATTCGACATAAGCACTATAATGACTCACAACAAGCTGCAATTCAACATAAGCACTATAATGACTCACAACAAGCTGCAATTAGACATATGCACTATAATGACTCAAAACAAGCTGCAATTAGACATAAGCACTATAATGACTTACAACAAGCTGCAATTAGACATAAGCACTATAATGACTCACAACAAGCTGCAATTAGACATAAGCACTATAATGACTTACAACAAGCTGCAATTCGACATATGCACTATAATGACTCACAACAAGCTGTAATTAGACATAAGCACTATAATGACTCACAACAAGCTGTAATTAGACATATGCACTATAATGACTCACAACAAGCTGTAATTCGACATATGCACTATAATGACTCACAACAAGCTGTAATTCGACATATGCACTATAATGACTCACAACAAGCTGTAATTCGACATAAGCACTATAATGACTCACAACAAGCTGCAATTAGACATATGCACTATAATGACTCACAACAAGCTGCAATTAGACATATGCACTATAATGACTCAAAACAAGCTGCAATTAGACATAAGCACTATAATGACTTACAACAAGCTGCAATTAGACATAAGCACTATAATGACTCACAACAAGCTGCAATTAGACATATGCACTATAATTACTCAAAACAAGCTGCAATTCGACATATGTACTATAATGACTCACAACAAGCTGCAATTCAACATAAGCACTATAATGACTCACAACAAGCTGCAATTAGACATATGCACTATAATGACTCAAAACAAGCTGCAATTAGACATAAGCACTATAATGACTTACAACAAGCTGCAATTAGACATAAGCACCATAATGACTTACAACAAGCTTCAATTCGACATATGCACTATAATGACTCACAACAAGCTATTATGGATCACAGCGAATCGCATCTCGACAGTGGGCGTATTACAACACAGTAAAAGTAATACATGTAAACATTAATAATCGTGCGTCAGTAATTTGTTTTAGTAAAACAATAATCCTCACAGTTCTCGTGGGTTTGATACTTTAAAAGGAGACCTGCGGATTGAAACATGGACTGAACATAACGAATATGTAATAAAACACGTTTTAATGCGTATAGGATGTTATTTGCAGTCAAGATTTATTTATATAAGCTTGCATACCCGAGATTTATTTATATACGCTTGTATAGGGTGCAATAAACGTACACGATAAAAGTTAATGTGTATCTGTCGAAACGCCATCTGTGCGAGATGTACATTTGTGCAACCAATTCAACAAAGAAAAAGTTATTTTTTGTCACCGTGTATACTAGACATGTGACCTGATCACTTTGAGTGCGTAACAACAGAAAGAAAACTGTGACAGTTCCAATTGTCTGTCTCTACGATTAAGCAATTGACGCTTACACGATTTGTGATCGAATACGTGTTTCACATACAATTGTATCATAAGAACCTACGTACAGAGATCAGTATTTTAAATAAAGAAAAAAATCCATTCCTTTCACTGGCGAGATTATATCTGTAACTTAAAATGCACACATTTATAACGTAATTGGTATCTACACACGTGTGTGCAATGTCGATACAGCTGCAGGCATATACTAGTATACGAAATGAGTGACACGTGTCTGTCTGATACAATTATTGCTGTAGATAATAGGATTACTTATCTTCAGCCATGGTGCGATTATGATGAATTCCCTTATCTGTGATGTAATATTCACAGTATCTTGATGCTCAGTAAACCAAGCTATCCTCTGTCCACACTTCTTCATTTTAACCAAACTAGCAAGGTAAACTACTAGACCTACGCATTTTGATTTTGTCTACTTCCTAATAGGAATAAATACACACTGTTATAATAACGTTGTGTGTTGTATCTCACAATTGTACTCGGCACTTCACTGGAGCGTCAGACAGAAACGGACATGGAAGCTAATAGTTAATATTTTAACAACTGTTAAGTGCGTGAAGTGAGTGCATTCACACCGTTGACTAAGAATATTTGCGGGAAGTGATAGCTGTTGGCGTAGCACGCGTTTGAGATTACTTAACGTTTTAAGCAATTTACCACCTAATCTAGTCGCATCATCACCATGGGATTAAATCAAGTAGCGATGTATATCAATTTTCTATTTAAAGCCTTTGACTGTCATTCTATGACCGTACTCCATAGTCCCGCATTGACGTGTGTAGGGTATGGTGCGAAGGTTATTTTTTATTAGTGATGCCATAGTTATGAATCCTAGCACAATACATCATGGATACAAGGCACGAACCACTCGTGAAAATAACTTATAATATAAAACAGCTGTTATCACTACTTTTGTTGCTTCATAATCATAGAGAGATAACTGTGATGTCTCTGCAGTTCACGTTTGTGATATTAGGCTGTAATTGGGAGAATGTAGCTCGTCACCCCACAACCTGGATCAAACCTAACACAAAATGCGACACAGGAAATTAAATATTATCTAACTTAGACTCTAGCCCCGAACATCGCATTTATATGAAATTCCTTATCTCTCTTTGAATACATAATCAAGTCGTGCGATAGGCATCTCTTCTGTCTACTTCTGCAATTGTTTATCAGATGGGCGCATTGTTGTGTGAGTATGTGCAAATGCAATCCCGCTTTGTTTTTTTTAAAGGGCAGTTTCGGCGCTTCTTGTTCTATATGGGTCCCACGCGGCGCGACGTGCACAACGCATGTGAAATACATTTTACGCGAAATCTAGAAGTGCACAACGAATAGTTACCTCCATGTCCGGAGGCAAATATATTTGTAATAGCGCTGTGATATCACGTGACTTGTTCTTTGATATGACGTTAGTATTTATGTAAATTCAAATGGCTACACTCGTCACGAATCACGCCCTCGAATTTCGTGTACACAAACCTTTGCCACGGTTACATAGCGTGAACGTCATATGCACTTCAATGCTTTACAGTACATGTAGCCGTTAACGACCCCAGTTGACTTATGTCGTTCTGACCCCGACCACAAAACTCAGGTATGAGGTTTTACTGGGCTCATACCACAATGTTAACATATGACGAGATTGCTATATGAAAACACAGTCCCTGGTGTGGAGGGACTGTGATGAAAATAATAAACAAAGCTCAACATGGCTCAAAAATGGGAAATCAACATGCCAGTAATAAACCAGATGAAAAAAAACTAAATCTCATGTAAACAAGACACATCTACTGTATTTGGATTGCACCTAGAGAAATCAGTAGAAAAACACCAAGATTAGAACATCCAAATACACACAGAATAAACTCACAGGTGTAAGATTGACTGGTCGTGACTACGATGACGCCATGTTGAAGACTGATCCTATTTATTCAAGACTTATCAATGACGTAATATAGATTAACAAATGAGCATCGGTACAAGCATGAATACATACATTACACCTTCCCTTCTGAGCTTGTTTTTTTTTTTCTCATTACAGTAGTAGTACATGTTTAGAAAAAATGATTTCCATTCAGTTCTTAGTGCGTACTGTTCTCACATTAATGTCAACATAGTTATCAAATCGTTTCACAAAACATTAAGTAACGAAAACTATAAACACTATTTAGGTAACAACATACAAAACTGTTATATCCAAAATCTTTACGGCATCAAATATCGAACAACACAATTCAAATCAACTGGTATCATTTCTACAAATCTAGCTTACGAGGTGGTTTGCTGAGTCTACCCAATCTAGTGAAAACTTGTTTAGTTTCCATTGTGTTAGCGGTAGGTTTCAACTCTGAATTATCATAGTTATCAGGCTGTTTTGTGTCATGTAAATTGTCATTCTTATTTGTGCTAAAAGAATTCTCAACATGAATATAAGGTTTGCTTTGATCACTCATATGATTGTCACTAGAGTTAATATCAATGCGCATATTCTGATCACGTGGAGTAGTTGGTGTAGCTTCGCGGGTGTCGAATGCATGACGACGGTTACGTCTGAATAATTTGCCCTCAGGAGTTTCTATTATGTAACTGCGTGGTACATTTTGACATTTATTCTGGATTGTACCGTACTTCCATTCTCCCTTCAATGTACGGAATCTCACATTGGCTGGAATGCATGTTTAGTTGTACTTGCATGCATATCGTAATAATACTTCTGAGTCATCTGGCATTGTCTGAGCTTTGCACTTGCATTTTCAACGACTTCTGGTTTGAGCAACTCTTCAGTGACAGGCAGTTTTGATGCTAGTCTACGACTTTGCAGTAGTTGTGCTGGCGATTTAATTACTGTGTCTACTGGTGTGTTTCGAAAGTTGAGTAGAGCAATATATGGATCATGCCCTGTTTCCTCACATTTCTTTATCATCTCTTTCACGGTCTGAACTGTGCGTTCTATTTGTCCATTAGCTTGCGCGTAACCTGGACTTGAGGTTGTGTGACAAAATCCCCATTGTTTTGCAAAATCTGCATACTCGTGCGATGAGAATTGAGGACCGTTGTCAGTAACAACTTCTTTCGGTATTCCAAAACGTGCAAACATTGACTTTGTTGCAGAGATTACCGATTGACTACATGTATTGGGGAGCAAATACATGTCTGGAAACTTTGAATAATAATCAACAGATAACAAATAATTTCTTCCCTTGTATACGAATAAGTCAGATGCAACTTTGGCCCATGGAATGCTTGGAATGTCATGCGGTATCATTGGTTCAGCTGGTGGCAATTTGCGAGAACTCTGACATGTGGCACAACGCGACACCATATCTTCTATTTGGCTACTCATACCTGGCCAAAATATGATATCACGGGCTAATTGCTTTGATTTGACAATACCCATATGTGGCTCATGTATGCGTTTGAGCATTTCGGCTTTATGACTTTCTGGGATGACAATGCATCCGCCCTTGAGTATCAGACCATCCCTATATGTTAACTCATCTTGATATGTCACAAAAGGTTTTAACTGCGATGCTTGATATGTTCCGTTCTTCGTGTCTGGCCATCCTTGAAGTATAGCATCCTTCACCAGTTGTAGTGCTGGGTCTGCTGCGGTTGCATCTCAGAGTTCACCTAGTTTATGTGAACTGAACTGTACGAGGTTTACCTCTATTGTGTCATCAAACAAATCTGCAGTTGAATTGTCTCTAATAAAAGCACGAGACAACGTGTCTGCTAAGAACATCTCTTTCCCTGGACGATGTACGAGGCTAAGATCATAACACTGAAGTCGCATTCTCATACGTTGCAATCTTGCAGATAGCTTGTGAATAGGCTTTGTCATAAAAGCTAATAATGGCTTATGGTCGGTTTCTATCTGAACTTGTTTGCCATAGATGTAGTTGTGAAATTTAGCACAGCCAAAACAAATGGCAAGCAACTCTTTCTCAATGACGGCATACATGCGTTCAGTGTCATCGAGTGCTTTAGATCCAAACGCTATGGGATGTCCATTCTGTAGTAAGGCTGCACCGAGACCATATTTGCTAGCGTCTGTCTGAATAGTAACAGGTTTGTTTACGTCATAGAACTTGAGGATTGGTGCTTGTGTAACGAGCGATTTAAGTTTGTCGAACGCATTGATTTGTTGGTCTTGCCAGTGCCATTCAACTTTGTCTTCAAGTAATTCTCGCAATGGCTGCGTTACCGTTGATAGATTTGGCACAAATTTCTGTAGGTAACTTATCATGGCTACGAATCTGCGTATGTCTTCCTTGCAAGTAAGAGTTGGCATGGTAACAATGGCTTTGATTCTCTCTGGGCTAGGCTTGAGACCTTCTGCTGATAGTATGTGCCCTAAATATTCAACTTGGTTGAGACCGATCTTTGTTTTCTGCGGGTTTAGCTTGAGGCCAACTTCACGTGCACGCTTCAAAACATTCTCCAAATTCTGGTCATGATTGCGCTTATCACTGCCGTGAACACAAATATCGTCAACTACCATCTCTACGCCTTCTAGGTCACCAAATATATCTTGCATGACCTGGTTGAATATGTCACCACTTGTGTTGATGCCAAAGGGTAGCCTGGTGAACCTATAACGCCCCCACGGTGTGTTGAAAGTGCAAAGTTTGGAGCTTTGTTCATCGAGAGCGATTTGCCAATACCCTGATCGAGCATCAAGTTTCGAGAACAACTTTGCATTTGGCATTCTTGCGGCTATTTCTTCAATGGTTTTGGTTGGATGATGTGCTCGGCGAATTGCTTTGTTCAGCTTTGTAGGGTCCATGCAGATGCGAATTTGGTTGTTGGCTTTCCTGACTATGGTCATACTGTTCACCCAAGGAGTTGGTTCAGTTTCTGGCACTATCACACCTATCTCTTTCATGCGATCTAGCTCTGCTTTGACTTGATTGCGAATAGCGTAAGGGATACGGCGAGGTGGATCATTACTGGGTTGTATAGACTCGTCTACATGAAGGTGATAGTTGTTTTTGATGCATCCAAGACCAGTGAATACATCTTTATACTCTAACTGATTATGCTCTGTTGTCAGATTACTTGTGACGGCATTTACACGGCGAATTAGATTAAGCCTTTGGCATGTATCACGGCCTAAAATCGGTTCTCGGCTGTCAACCACTTGGAATGTTACATTCTCGCCATTGATGTCAACTGTAGTTTCACCTATCGGGAAAATATGATGACCCGAGTACGAAACAAGCTTGCATTGCCTTGGTCTGAGTGGAGTTTGAATCCGCTCGTAATACTGTAGTAGCAAAATGTCAGCTTCACTGCCAGTGTCTAACTTGAACTTTATGTCTTGGTTACCAACTTTGAATATCTGAGTCCATGGCTTGCATTGGTCAATTTTGTCGATATTGACGCTTACTCTTGTGATCTCACCCATAAATAACTGATCACCTGCTATGTCATCATCACTGTCACTTTGATTTGATGTGTCAATGTCATTCACTTTGTGAGAAAACGATTTGCGTTTGTTGAATCTAGAGCGAGATTTGCAAACTGATCTAAAATGCCCTAATTTGTGACAGTATAAACACTCTTTCCCATATGCTGGACAATTGGCTCTATTTGCATGGAAAGGACCACCACAATTTCCACACTTCTTGCTGTCACGAGCGATTGATTTTTCATCATTCTCTTGAAATCTGGTTTTGGCGGGACGCTGGGCGCGATGTCGGTAGAATCGGCCATTTTGTTTTACTGCGTGTACACTGGCTTCGGGCGTTTTCAACTGCAACGCGCTGATTTCACTCAAACGACAAATATTCACAGCTTTCTCGAGAGTTAGATCTTCAGTCTGGAGCAGTTTCTCACGCACACTCTCATCACGAATACCACAAACGATACGGTCACATAGTAATGAATTTTCCAACGTGTTGTATTCACAGTCTTTGACTTTCTGACGCAATTCAGTGAAAAATGTATCGAATGTTTCACCTGGGTTCTGTATGGTAGAATTAAATGCGTACCTTATGACAGTAATGTTGCGTTTGCCCTTGCAGTAATTCAGAAATTTGTCGCGGAGAGGTGCTATTTTGTCGATATCTTCATCGGTGAATGACCAAGTAGCGTGTACTTTCTGTGCGGCATATCCGGCGACATGAAGAAATACGTTGCACTGTACCTTCTCGTCTTTTGTCGTGACACCACTAGCAATTGCGTAGATGTCGTATGCTCTGAGCCAGTTCTTGTAGTTCTTGTAGTTCTCGTGAATGTTGCCTTCTAGCTGGAGCGGTCCTGGAGCTTTCAATCCCGTGGTCATTGTTGCAAAATCCCGGTTCTGACACCATGTAAGATTGACTGGTCGTGACTACTATGACGCCATGTTGAAGACTGATCCTATTTATTCAAGACTTATCAATGACGTAATATAGATTAACAAATGAGCATCGGTACAAGCATGAATACATACATTACAACAGGCACACAGCCGCTAAGCAGTAAACAAAAGATCACATGTTAGTCTCACCTTCGACCTGGATGATCACGCCCTCAGGGGGCACCTGAGAAAAAAATATAATTGGTTCTTGCAAGGCATTTAAATTGAACCCTACAAACGGTCATTGGTTGATTAGTGCCATGAGACCTATTGGGATCTTGGGAACTTGTTGTGAAAGGTTGTCGCGTGAGGGCGCATAATGCCAAGTCGTTGCTGACGTGAAATTGTTGTGTCCTCCATTCACCATAGGCACTTGAAAAAATATATCCATGCTCTTTCCAGTGTTTATTTGGAAAGAGTGTTAACCTGACGGAAAGCCAATACAAACTTAGCAAATATAGTTTTCGATACTCAAACAAATTTGACATTTTGTATACGCCGAATATGAGGCTGTAAATGAAAATAATCGTTTGTCATGTTTCGCTACTGCGCACTCCTATCGCATGTTTAATGTCACAATAAATTGATAATTGTGGATCTTTGTGATCTAATTTAAGAGCGCCCGTTTAGCTATGTATGTAGACCGGTTTACTAGTATGCTGTGCAGATGAATACTTACTCAGATGTAATCAATTACCTGATGTCTACAGTGTACACGTAATTTAGACAAGCTATATGCAAATAGCCAAAGGTGGGTATGCTAGTGTACCCCGTAATTGGGTTCACCGTAATCAGCTTACATAGAACTATCTGCGGCTACGACCCATCTGGGAATTACTTGTTTCTCGCAATGCATGTAGTAACTCCCCAAACACTGTGTCTAATACACATTGGTGTGCAGTGCATTCGAGATTTCAGCTTAAATTAGGTATTTATTCAGATTCATGGGTATCTCCTTAATTGTTTTGTCGATTCTTTTAATAAATACGGAACTTGCAATGCTTGTTACATTCCCCGATGTGTCACCGGGGGATCCGGAAATACAAGATGATGTGATTACAATGTTTAGTTATCAAAGCAATCGTTTGAGAAGACGCAGTGGTAGATTTCAATGACGCGTGATTACGCGGCGTGTAGACAATATTACGAGATTACAGAAACGACAATGCACTTTAATTTCTGTCTGTTATATTAAATGAACTCTTATTTTTGAATGCGCAGAGTTTGTCTCAAATGCGAATTTATTCTGAACATTGTTGAAAAGATTGTATCCCTGGAATGTTGTTATCGTGTTACATCACATAGATAGTCGTGTTCACTTTAGGGTGTTTATTGGTAACAGTGTTGAAAAGAGTGTATTCACTTGATAACGCCAAGGTTGTTATCGTGTTACATTACATAGACAGTCGTGTTCACTTTAGGGTGTTTATCGGTAACAGTGTTGAAAAGAGTGTATTCACTTGATAACGCCAAGGTTGTTATCGTGTTACATTACATAGACAGTCGTGTTCACTTTAGGGTGTTTATTGGTAACAGTGTTGAAAAGAGTGTATTCACTTGATAACGCCAAGGTTGTTATCGTGTTACATTACATAGACAGTCGTGTTCACTTTAGGGTGTTTATTGGTAACAGTGTTGAAAAGAGTGTATTCACTTGATAACGCCAAGGTTGTTATCGTGTTACATTACATAGACAGTCGTGTTCACTTTAGGGTGTTTATTGGTAACAGTGTTGAAAAGATTGTATTCACTTGACAACGCCAAGGTTGTTATCGTGTTACATTACATAGACAGTCGTGTTCACTTTAGGGTGTTTATTGGTAACAGTGTTGTAAAGATTGTATTCACTTGACAACGCCAAGGTTGTTATCGTGTTACATTACATAGACAGTCGTGTTCACTTTAGAGTGTTTATTGGTAACAGTGTTGTAAAGATTGTATTCACTTGACAACGCCAATGTTGTTATCGTGTTACATTACATAGACAGTCGTGTTCACTTTAGAGTGTTTATTGGTAACAGTGTTGAAAAGAGTGTATTCACTTGACAACGCCAAGGTTGTTATCGTGTTACATTACATAGACAGTCGTGTTCACTTTAGGGTGTTTATTGGTAACAGTGTTGTAAAAAGTGTATTCACTTGATAACGCCAAGGTTGTTATCGTGTTATTATATTACATGAAAAGATGGAATTAATGGAATACAGCAGGCTTGCTATCCAGTCACGATATGGATATTTATGTCTCATAATTTGAACGAGATTCTTGATAATGTTGATTTAGTGTCTTCTCCAGCAAAGACTGACAATGGTATTTTAATGTTTCTTTTACAAAGAAATATATTTATGATTAGTACACAAACACCAATGTATCAAATCGACTAAATAGGCTTTGTGGAGAATATTGATGGCCTACTTAATTGTAAAGTTGAACAAATTGTTGATATCGAGAAAATTTCCCAAAGTAGGGGCTGGAGGCAATTATTTTCATAAAAGCATGATTCAATACATTTCTCAGAACACCACGTACATTGCAGAACAAGTTTTTACAAATGACTTACAACTGTACTAAACCCTCGCTAAGCAAATGTCCCTGGTAAGGTCCACAAGACCCAAGCTGGCTTCCAAAGCGGGATTATACGTATCCTACTATTCTACTATAAACATAGTGCATACTAATTTACTTTTATTTATTGAATTTTCTGAACCTTGACACTGTTAAATGCCAAGAACTGTGGTGTTTTTCTTAAGGGCGGTGTCAGAAATAAAGCCTGTTGTATTATATATCCCATAATACTTATCCATGGGTAGTAGAAATAATTTATTAGTTGTTTTATTACCCTGCTGTTCTCATTTTTTTATCAACGAGTTATTAAACGAGCTTATTGTAAGTGAGCTAGGGTGTCAATGTTTGCGAAGTGATGTCTAATGCTCTGTCTTCATTTTGCAAATAACGGGACTTTTTAATGACGTAATGCCGTAATTAGTTGCCATAGTGATTATAATAGTCAATAATTTGAGTTTCTTTAAAAACGGAACCTGAAGGTAAAATTGTCTAAAACAAATTATTATTTTCAAATTGGGTGGTTATCTCTCCGCGAGTTTAAAATGGTCATTTGACGGAGATAGAGCTGAGGTAATTCCATGTTACGAATTTCCAAAATTGTATTTTATGTATATTAAAATGGTCTATTGACTAGACTATACGCCTACCAGGCACGGACAGTTTTATTCAGACTACACAGGGTTACAGAAAAGACGTCACAAAATAAGTATTTTTCAATATGCTCGATACCCTGATCCAGCAATATCGACATACGACGTCGGGGTTTGATCGTCATCTACAGTTGAAAAGAACTCGATATGTGTGGCTTGTCATATTTTACTTATGTATCGAAGTATCAAATATTGAATTGTTTGTGGTGGAAATACCAGGCATTTCTGAACGTTGATGCGTGGAATGTCGGGTAAATATTTTGAATATAGACAGACCATGACGTGATTTAATTGTGAAATTAGGATTTATAACTAAATACAAACCGACATGCGTATTGGTATATGTAATGTACCAT
Source organism: Saccoglossus kowalevskii (assembly GCF_978046115.1). Lineage (NCBI taxonomy): Eukaryota > Metazoa > Hemichordata > Enteropneusta > Harrimaniidae > Saccoglossus > Saccoglossus kowalevskii. The sequence continues at coordinate 29,670,349 of NC_140648.1, read as the reverse complement.
TAGCCCAAACACTATATTGGATTCCCTAAAACATCTGTTCACGTGTATACAATTTTGTGTTTGCACGTTTACGTTTACCTGCGTATTGAATATGAATTTGAAGTTGCCTCACACATAACCTTCTCTCTGAATCAAATTGTTTACATAATCCACTTTCTGAATCACATTCTATACACATCCCACATTTTGAATAAAATTCCACACAAAACTACAATTCTGAATCTATGTTTATACATCAAATAACATTCCTTACCGAAATTTTGAATCAAACTCTACACATAAACCTTTTTTGAATCAAACTCTACACATAACCCCTTTTTGAATCAAACTCTACACATAACCCTTTTCCTGAATCAAACTCTACAGATAACCCCTTTTCTGAATCAAACTCTACATATAAACCTGTTTTAAATCAAACTCTACACATAACCCCTTCTCTTGATCAAACTCTACACATAAACCCTTTTTTGAATCAAATTCCACACATAACCCTTTTTCTGAATCAAACTCTACACATAAACCTTTTTTGAATCAAACTCTACACATAAACTCTTTTCTGAATCAAACTCTACACATAAACCTTTTTTTGAATCAAACTCTACACATAACCCCTTTTTGAATCAAACTCTACACATAACCGCTTTTTTTAATCAAACTCTACACATAACCCTTTTCCTGAATCAAACTATATAGATAACCCCTTTTCTGAATCAAACTCTACACATAAACCTTTTTGAATCAAACTCCACACATAAACCTTTTTGAATCAAACTCTACACATAACCCTTTTCTGAATAAAACTCTACACATAACCCCTTTTCTGAATCAAACTCTACACATAAACCTTTTTTAAATCAAACTCTACACATAAACTCTTTTCTGAATCAAACTCTACACATAAACCTTTTTTGAATCAAACTCCACACATAAACCTTTTTGAATCAAACTCCACACATAAACCTTTTTGAATCAAACTCTACACATAACCCTTTTCTGAATCAAACTCTACACATAACTCCTTTTCTGAATCAAACTCTACACATAAACCTTTTTTGAATCAAACTCCACACATAAACCTTTTTGAATCAAACTCTACACATAACCCTTTTTCTGAATCAAACTCTACACATAACTCCTTTTCTGAATCAAACTCTACACATAAACCTTTTTTGAATCAAACTCCACACATAAACCTTTTTGAATCAAACTCTACACATAACCCTTTTTCTGAATCAAACTCTACACATAACTCCTTTTCTGAATCAAACTCTACACATAAACCTTTTTTGAATCAAACTCTACACATAACTCCTTTTCTGAATCAAACTCTACACATAACTCCTTTTCTGAATCAAACTCTACATATAAACCTTTTCTGAATCAAACTCCACACATAAACCTTTTTGAATCAAACTCTACACATAACCCTTTTTCTGAATCAAACTCTACACATAACTCCTTTTCTGAATCAAACTCTACACATAAACCTTTTTTGAATCAAACTCCACACATAAACCTTTTTGAATCAAACTCTACACATAACCCTTTTCTGAATAAAACTCTACACATAACTCCTTTTCTGAATCAAACTCTACACATAAACCTTTTTTAAATCAAACTCTACACATAAACTCTTTTCTGAATCAAACTCTACACATAAACCTTTTTTGAATCAAACTCTACACATAACTCTTTTTTGAATCAAACTCTACACATAACCCCTTTTTTGAATCAAACTCTACACATAACCCTTTTCCTGAATCAAACTCTACATATAACCCCTTTTTGAATTAAACTCTACACATAACCCCTTTTTTGAATCAAACTCTACACATAACCCTTTTCCTGAATCAAACTCTACATATAAACCTGTTTTGAATCAAACTTTACGCATAACTCCTTTTTGAATCAAACTCTACACATAACCCCTTTTTGAATCAAACTCTACACATAAACCCCTTTTTGAATCAAACTCTACACATAACTCTTTTTTGAATCAAACTCTACACATAAACCTTTTTTGAATCAAACTCTACACATAAACTCCTTTTTGAATCAAACTCTACACATAACTCTTTTCTGAATCAAACTCTACACATAAACCTTTTTTGAATCAAACTCTACACATAAACTCCTTTTTGAATCAAACTCTACACATAACCCTTTTTCTGAATCAAACTCTACACATAACTCCTTTTCTGAATCAAACTCTACACATAACTCTTTTTTGAATCAAACTCTACACATAAACCTTTTTGAATCAAACTTTACGCATAACTCCTTTTTGAATCAAACTCTACACATAACCCCTTTTTGAATCAAACTCTACACATAAACCCCTTTTTGAATCAAACTCTACACATAACTCTTTTTTGAATCAAACTCTACACATAAACCTTTTTTGAATCAAACTCTACACATAAACTCCTTTTTGAATCAAACTCTACACATAACTCTTTTTTGAATCAAACTCTACACATAAACCTTTTTTGAATCAAACTCTACACATAAACTCCTTTTTGAATCAAACTCTACACATAACCCCTTTTTGAATCAAACTCTACACATAAACCCCTTTTTGAATCAAACTCTACACATAACTCTTTTTTGAATCAAACTCTACACATAAACCTTTTTTGAATCAAACTCTACACATAAACTCCTTTTTGAATCAAACTCTACACATAACCCCTTTTTGAATCGAACTCTACACATAACCCCTTTTTGAATCAAACTCTACACATAAACCTTTTTTGAATCAAACTCTACACATAAACTCCTTTTTGAATCAAACTCCACACATAACCCCTTTTTGAATCAAACTCTACACATAACCCCTTTTTGAATCAAACTCTACACATAAACCCCTTTTTGAATCAAACTCTACACATAACTCTTTTTTGAATCAAACTCTACACATAAACCTTTTTTGAATCAAACTCTACACATAAACCCCTTTTTGAATCAAACTCTACACATAACCCTTTTCCTGAATCAAACTCTACAGATAACCCCTTTTCTGAATCAAACTCTACACATAAACCCTTTTTTGAATCAAACTCTACACATAAACCCCTTTTTGAATCAAACTCTACACATAACTCTTTTTTGAATCAAACTTTACACATAACCCTTTTTTTAATGTTTAAGATTAAAAACTTTCACTGAAATAACTAGGATATGTACGATTGGTAACAATATGTGTATTTGTTCATTTATATTATGTAGTATAGACAATATACGACATAATGTTTCTGCTTGCGTTCCTTGACAAGTGTTATAAATTCAACCTTTAAGATTTTGTCCTTGTTCATAAACTTATCTAGAGACGGAGTTTTTTTTAATGTGTATCCCATGGAATTTAATTTTAAACACGCTGTGTGTGATCATATCGGTAGTTAACTTTAAGATCACCCATCCGATGTAACTAGGCGACGTGAGTGATCGGAACTTCTAATGCAATACAATGATGAGTACAACCTTACCCTGGCCCATCTATTTTACACTATATTTCGTTTCCCGTGTGAACAGCTGACTTGCACGGTCATGAAATGTTATTCATTACAAATAATAGTTAGTGTTCCGCTCATCTCTGTGCGATTGGAATTCAGTCATCGAATTCAAACAACGGAAATAAACCAGTTTAATTTGCTAGATGTATCATGAGAATTTTATGCGCCAATAATGTAACACGTGTTTACGTGACCCATTTTCAATGTATCGGTACAGAGGTTATGTGGAAGTAGTTTTTGCAGTCTACAGCTGTATTTGGCATACAGTATTGTAAGACTAGGTTCGTAGTAGTAACAACGGTTTTTTTTTATTGTATAATGGTAATGCATTACGAAGGTTGTCTTGGAGGTTACGCTTAGGAGACAATCTCGTTAATCACACGTTGCAGTGACGTCACGATATGAAATGGCAGTTGAGATTGACAAACGAATAGCTTGGTGTAATTTTCACTACTTATTCGTAAACAACACATTTTGTGCCATGAAGTATAAAAAAATTTCTGTAAAATAATGGCTTCAGAAAATGCGCATGCGTATTACGTACAGTAGTTAAAAGAACAATATGCAGTAGTATTAATTTTATATACTTTTTATAAATTCCATATTGAAAAAAATACGGATTTGATTCGTAATCCCCTGTGTACATCAACATAAAATGCCATAACATCATAAAATATACCCATATATTCGTATCCGCTCTTTAATCAGCATAGTCTCACACAAGTAGTGTTCTTCTCACGGATATCTATATTACAAAACATGTACAAACTCAATCAAGTCAGTAGCGTGTTTCATCGGGTATTGTGCGCTTAAACCACACGGTTGCAGTTGGTTTCCGATAAGTAACGGTGCTGCAGTGCGTTAAAACGTCGAAGCCAATCGGAAGTAATATACAACCCGCGATATTTAATATTAGAATAATACATTGAAAGAAATTAATTTCCTGTATTTCTCCGACTGAAGACGTATTTCTCCATCATTTCCTGTTAGCGCTAAATTTGAATAGCTGCCCATGGTGAAACATAAATGTCATGGTAACGTTGCGGTTTAGTAAGGGTCGAGCATGGGATAACAAATGTCTGCGGATGATTTAATGTTTTATTTGACTGTAAATAGTTATCATAACACATCTAATATATACTGGTTGCTGTAATAAGTATCTGCTAAAGTGAATTCCTCATGAAAAGCACCGTGACATATCCCGAAATATTTGCTTGTATCGTAAAATTACCAACGACTACGATTGCTACGACTACCATTTTATATATTCGCTTATACCTCATGTGCAAGATTGTAACGTTGATTGGTCAGCACGCGGTCACGTGGCGGTCAATACAACTCATTATCGACTTGAACTCTACCGTTCGATTTATGTTGTATTAATTCATTCAGTATAATAAAACATATAGTATGGGTCAATTGTCAGCTTTAATGGCCCTCAAAGGAAATGCGCAATTTCCTCTTCGGGTCATTAAAACTGAATATTGACCACCACTTCGGTAATATTGGTTTAACATTTAACCATTCATGTTACCAGACACGAGGCACTCCTATGTCATTCAAAGACAAAATAATGGCAATCATTTAATATAAACAATTATATTGTATATCATTTAAAGCGGGGAGTCGTCACCTGCGCATGCGTCAGATGTTTACAAACAAGCATTTACCCATGAGCCTTTGTGTTTTAGCGTATGTTGTTATCGTCGCATGGGACTCAATTCCCGCGCGTGCGCAGGTGACGACCCTCTCGCTTTAAGTGTGGTTATATATATAGTGAAGTCGTTCAATAATATGTAAACCTAGTTCTTTCCATTGGATGAATAATCACAACATCACAGCACGAAATATCCATCGCTGCTTTCACGGATCATAAACAACCGCCGGGACTGTTTTGATAGTAAAAACGCATACATTACAGAATGGATACAGGGCCCCTTGAAAGGTATCTTATACAAAACCTACATGACACTGTTCTGCTTTGTTAATATATCTAGCGCAGACACAAAAAATTACGAACTAATCCAGCTTCAATAAGACATGACATCCTGTCCTATGTCAATATGCATCTCATGCCAATTTTGTTGTCAAGATATTAGAAATAAATCATTTCAAAAATCCGATTATTACCGGATACGTGGGTTGATTATTGCTTACACGGTGCGCATTTAAATCTGTTCTGGCATTCACAATTGCGACGCCGATTAGGAATTTCACTGTCGACTTCACAAATATTATATAATCCCACGGCTTTTATCCTGTGCACGGACGTTATGCCTAACGGACATGTCTCAATGCCGGCGTCTCGTGAAATGGAATTGCATTTGCCTAGATTAAACAATGGTTATATACGCGGCGAACATATGCAACAAACTGACGACTTAACCCCGAGTTGTATTGTCACCATTAGTATGTGATTGGTCGAGAAATCCCTACTCGGGGACAATAGTACACACTATGTAAATCATGGTACCTTTGCGGGCAGAGCGTTATGCAGTCACGTATATACTAGTGAACACTAACCAATACACATATCTGTGATATATCTAAGCCTAAACGTTGTCGATAGATGGAACACCGTTTATTATTAATCTTGAACGTTATCAGTTATCATATACCCGTAATTGGAAAAACGTGCGATATCTCGTCAATTTATCAAAATAAATACTGTAAATACGAACGGACAATTCTACGAATCTGCGGTGAATTATAATGCAGAATAATGTGTCCGTACATGAATTAATTTATTGACTGGGTTAGCCGGTAATACGGAACTGAACTTCTATAAACAAAAATAAAACACTGTGGCATTAAGGTAGAAGCCTTCTCATGATTTCAAATACCTAGAATTCCCTTTTTCCAAAAAAAACAAACAAAACATTGAGCTTTATGGAATTGCCCTATAAATAGCGATTTTTGAAGAATATCAGGACAAATTTCTCACTGTAACACACACAAGAATGTTATTTTAAGGTGCCATGAGACAATGGCTTCACGATTTTATACAAAAAAACAAAGAATATTGTCATGTGATTCATGACAAACTTTCGCAAAATTATGAGTAGGCTTCTACCTTATTGTGAATATTTCATGGTGGAAACTGGACAAATCTTGTATAGCAGCGCATCTCAGTACATATTCGACTCGTTCTAACTTTTAATGAGCTCTTTGAAAATTACAAAGGATTAGTTCTGTACGTAGTTGCCACATTTTGGTTACGGATTTGAACCTAGCGAATATCACGCTACTTATTCGCTTCTAGCTGTTGACCTAATAAACGATGTTGTTTTCCAATTACTTCTCTTATAACACGCCCCGAATCTGGGTTGATGCATCCACCGTTACGTGCAATAGCATAGACTGCAGAAAAACTGAACTTGGCCATGAACTATTTAGCTGATTAAAATAAATTAAATAATTAATAATAATACAGCTTTCACTCTAACCATATCAAAATGTTGTTCTTTTCGAATGTTTAATCGACTTACACTCATCTCCAGTGACCAGGAAGGATTATTTTAAGATATAACAACTCAGATTACTTTTGGATTATATGCGTTATTGATTTCATTGTGAGGTGTCCATTTCAACACGACCCCCGAGGTTTCTTACAAGGTTAACTTCCAGTAAACAATGTATTTCATGGATGTTCGGGTGTTTACGAGTGTCACCATCTGCACCATTCCCAAGTTCAAGGTAATTTGCAATGGGGTTAATTATCTCTCGCACTTAGTATTTGCAATTTATTTCAAACTTAAAGCTCGAGATTCAATTGTTAATGAAACGTAGTTTAGAATTACCAAATCTTCTCGGTTCGTATTTACTGATTTGCTCTCAAACAATGTAGTCACGGTAAGCACAACTGTATAGCGTGATCAGTTACATGTTACAGTTATGTCAAGATGACCCGTACATATACCAGTTCTGCAATCATCGTAATAGTTGTCTATACTCAAGTCAGGTAAATGGTAAAAGGTTTTTGGGAGAATGATAGTGATTTGAAATTTGGTACGGCTTACTAGTGAGGGGATTCGACAAATGTTCTGGGTATTTCCACGCCCAATAATGTACTACACACATTTGATGTGGGTCAATTACGATCAAGTTGAACTATATATATATAAAGTTCACGTTAAAAATCAAATCGTTCGGTTTATGTGGCAGACGTTCGATCTGCGCTTTTCACGCATTACGCGAGATCTCGCAGTGAACAGAAAATGACCGATTTGAAAGATTACTAGCTGCAATACTTCCCAGAGCTGTTAAAAGCATTTCGCTGTTGTTGCACGAGTGACACTGACTGAACGATCTCAACATGATATCACCTGCTTACATTCATAAGTGCCATTAAGGTTAATTATTGTTCTGGTGAGGTCTCACATAATGTAATACCTCCAACGTATGCGTACAGCACTGTGACTTTAAAACCAAAGCGGAGTTTATTCAATAAAATCAAATGCGGTTATTGCGATGTTACAGATTGATACATTAATTCGACTTACAATAAACTAAGTATGTACTTGTCTCCTGTTTACATGTTATATTAAAATATATAAAACAGAAACAACCAAATATTGACCCATGTTTAGCCTGGCCTTCACAGACATACGACCCAGATGGAAAACATTACTCATTCTGTACACTGCCAGATCTATGCCAAATGTAGGGTCTATGCCAGTTGGGTTGGAGGCATAATCCTCTGTGTAACATTCCCAACCCTATATAAGTCAGAGAGAAGGGTGTACCCAGTATGTACATTCCTAGATCTATGACAGACAAGCAGAACGATTTACAAATTCGGTACGCTCCATCACGTAGTCCCGTCGGGCTGAAGGCATAACCCATTCGGCACACTCGGGCCCATGCTAATTGGGAAGAAGCTATTACTCATTCAATGCACTCGCAGTCCTATGCAAGTTATGCAGAATACATATCCCGTTTGGCACACTTCCTTATCTGTGACAGTCAAGCCAAACGATTTAGTCAGTTGTAGTGAAGGCATTATCCATATATCATACTCCAAGACATGGTTTATTTGTTTACTCACGTAATTTTATACCAGCTTATACACGGACATCAGATCAACAATGAAAATTAATTCACAATATGCTTTCATAATTGCTTGGTACGAAATAAACATTACAATACAGAATATATACCCTGCACAGATACCACTATGTACAATAACTGAATAAGAATGAACAGTCCCATAAAATATGAGAATGGTGACGTAATTGAGATATCAAACTGTGATTTATATCATTCAACACAGAAAAATAATTGTCCGAAACGAGAATTTCAATATATTATACCGGCCAATTGATTGACAGCGCGCGTAGCCAATCAGCAACAGCATTACAGCTGATAATTTAATGCATTCTTGAGAAACACGCCAACTGTGATTGGCCATGAAAAAGCTGGCCTGACACATTCAGTGTGCCAGTGTTGTTGGGGTATTTTAGGCAGAGAAGTCATAAAGCAAGTGTGGTCCTGACTTCAGTGAGTGGTCAGTGTCAGCAGATAGTGGAAATTAGAGAATGATTTGTTGGTGGAGATATTATGTTGCCTAGTAATTCATATTAAATTAAAGTAGCCGATGTGTAAGTAGCTAACACCGTACCAGGGGGACATCGGTGAGTTATTTTGGGCTACGCCCTCACAGTACCTCTCAGTCTAGTGATGATTCCTACACTTACATAGAATTTATGGTTTCTTCTCTGGAAATTATAAGTGCCACCTTGGTGATGAAATAAAGGAAACCTCACGATACCCCTCAGTACAGTGGTGATTCCTACTCTTACATAGAATTTATGGATTCTTCTCTGGAAATTAACAGTGCTACCTTGGTGATGAAATAAAGGAAACCTCACAATACCCCTCAGTACAGTGGTGATTCCTACACTTACATAGAATTTATGGATTCTTCTCTGGAAATTAACAGTGCTGCCTTGGTGATGAAATAAAGGAAACCTCACAATATCCCTCAGTACAGTAGTGATTCCTACACTTACATAGAATTTATGGATTCTTCTCTGGAAATTAACAGTGCTGCCTTGGTGATGAAATAAAGGAAACCTCACAATACCCCTCAGTACAATGGTGATTCCTACACTTACATAGAATTTATGGATTCTTCTCTGGAAATTAACAGTGCTGCCTTGGTGATGAAATAAAGGAAACCTCACAATACCCCTTAGTACAATGGTGATTCCTACACTTACATAGAATTTATGGATTCTTCTCTGGTGATGAGATAAAGGAAACAAAAATATTGTATTTCGATTATGACCTTTCACAATAATAAAAATAAATAATATATTCTCATCGCAATATAGAATTGAAATGAAAACATTTATAGTGATGATTTAAGATAACGAGGTAATACTGCTCATTAAATTACGAAACGCAGTTAAAATAGAGTAATGGTATTCATTAAATATTAAATCAATGTGTGCAGAAAATGCAAATGTTAATTTTACCTTAACCTAAATTTTAATATTTGAAGTTGTTGTGTAACAGTTATTCTAGAACACTTTCCTGGGGTATTTGAAACCAAAAATTGTCATTCCAGCTCAGCAGCCAATCAGCGACGGCCTTACAGTCAGGTGACAATTTCGATTTCAAATACCCCAGGAAAGTGTTCTAGGTTCTTCGCGTAATTAGGTGTTCGTATGCAAAAGATTTGTCCACACACAAACGCCGAATTCGGCCGATTTTTGTTATCGGTTGGCCTAATACAACCCCAACGGATCGTATTTTTGTAAAAGATTGGTATTTTTGTCCAGATTTGTAGGAATCTGAAAAACGCGTTTCACAACTTGTCTCTTATTTAGTTTTACGCTGCATTCAAGATGGCGGCCCCCATATAGTAATTATTTATTATCACGTGTGCGCCAGCTGACTGCCAGTGTGCCACTGCAGCTCGCGCAAAGCCCAGTGCGCGTCTTAGCAACGTGGAACGTCTTGTGACGTAGCTCCGCCCCCGAGGATAGATCGATCAGAGGGAACAGCGTGCTCGTTGACGGAAGAGAATGATACATTAATTTAACACACACACACAGTGCTGTAGACACACCATAGTTTTTGAGTCTTAATGCTATGGAGAACATTTCACGCGCCACTTCTGAACGTTCAATCCGTAATGAAATGAACAACCCTGGAGAGGTGTACATATTCTGCTTTTTGGACGATATAGACAATGTCGGTTTTGATCAAAAATTAAGAAGGGAACAGAAGGGACAATCAATCACGAGTATACGTATATCCAAGAAATCAATTTCGAACATACTTTGGCAGTATATAAATAGAAATAATTTCAAATTAAAGAAAGCTTTCACATGTTTATAACAATACAATAATAATGAACCTCCGCAAGATAATTAGATACAAATAGAAAAAAACACACAGGAACATTCCGTGCCTAGCATCTGGGGGAATTAATCTGAGTCATTATATTCAATGTGCCCAGTAGTCAATATGGTAAATATTTTAAAGGCACGTGTTTGCCCATATTTTAAAAATCATACCTGCGAGACATATCAACTACGAACACGGCAAACATTTTACACTAATTGCCAATATATGGAAGTATTTTGTGATATATTGTAATCGCGAGAAAATGGTTTACGACGAGAATAACAGAATTAACTTCGATGGTGGCGTCGAAGAGAAGGGGGTCGTTCAGTATATTATAAAGTGTGTCACCTCACTGGAAACAAATCCAACGACTAGTTTAAACGCATGCGCAGTCGGTTACTGGTGCACCCATTATTAGCGTTACATCCACGACTCAACACGTTTCCGTGAGATGACACCATCTCTACTTTGCTTTTGCCTTGAAATTCGTTGAAATGCGTGTGTGTTCGTCTTAACAACTAGCAACACCTAACATACTCCTTACGTCCTTCTGTGTTTGTTTTTTAAATATAAAAAAAAAAAACAATTCACGCGCACAATGAAGTTACAAACATATAAGTCATACACGACACATACATTATTTTATTGTTCGCGTCATGCGATGAGTCCCCAGTCTGAATAGAAGCAGCACTTTAAAACATATTCTATATTTCACGAAACGACCTCGTACACTAAATCCACGTGTATCGTAAGAAGATGCCGCTTCAAACAAACCGACATAATCTATCTCCAATTAGACTGAATAAATACTTGTTGATCAAAGCAGTAAATTGATCAAAGACTTGCTACTTCGGAGTGAATAGATTGCTGTGATGTACAAACAAGCTATTTTAAATGTTTGTAGTAATACCAGCGAGCACGAAACTACCGAAGACTTGAGCATGTCTCACTTATCGTGATCTGTATGTTTATGGATTTAATCACGTTTCCAAGATACGCGTAAGATCATCAGTAAATGTATATTTCATTGATATTAAAACATTGCGATACTCTCTCTACCTTCCTTGTATGTTGTCATGGTTACAGTTGGGAAGAATTCTCTGACATATAGACAACAATGTGTGATAATTCTAGAAATATTAATGTCGAAGCCAGTGTCCTTTGTTGCGTATATACGTATGCAGTTTAATTAACTTCCGGCAGAATAATGGTAGCCATTGTTGCTGTAATATTTGTACTACGAGTTGTAATATAGTCTGAAGGTATCTGTGGTGTCTTGTGTGACACGTGGGTCGTGTCCACGTGGTATTTCCGTTGTAATGTCTGTTCAAATAAATACCCTACAGCGTGATGCCGTGTACTGTGATGTTGCTGTATTCACGGTAAGGCCTACTGGAAAGAATTTCCGACATGTGTCGCCACGGGATGTTGGTTTCACATTTTGAAGAAACGTTGTTTTTTCAATGTTGTATTCATATGAATTTTATCTCCTCTCGATTACCAAGGGCTATACTTTTCCTTTTTTTGAATGGTACGTTTATAGTGTGTGGCTCTGACAGAGTGTCCGACTTTCAATTGAAGTATTCGTTCACAGCCGCTCTGCAAATACGCTATGTATTAAAAAAGGTATTGATGCCGCGAGAGTAAAATCGTGTATTAGTTGGATTCAACAAAAGAACACCACTTCAATCATATCAACGTGAATGGACCACCGGTTTGTTGGCATTAATTAAACGGCCTGCAGCCTGAGCTTAATAATCTGCATGTTGCTGTAGGTCCCAAGGAGCACGTCATCGGCGCCTATTTTGACCCACAATACACGCTACCACTCATAATGAGTAATTAACGGTACAAATTTCAGGCATATGCTGAGAGCGAAAATCGATTTTCTTATTTCCAGTCAATGTGTGTATGAATATGTAAGGTGCATCTGGAATGACGTGAGTGTACGTCTAGAATTAGTACGACCTAGTTTTCATCTCCAGCTGATATACGCATTGTGTAAATATCCAAAAATAATATGGTCTTGTAAGTTTCGGATGGTTAGTTCCCACCACGTTCAAATGAACGGTATCTAACGTGCCACAATGAGAAAGATTGCGCCCTTCAAATGAGTGGCGCCCATTACTCCTGACTGGGTACCCATCACACGAGATGTATGAAACCATTGTGTGGGATTCTTTTGCGCGGTACTCGTCTTATTGTGTTCATATCTTGGTATAGATGCACCGTGCCCATCATGTGGGGGATTTTCATGGTCTGGTACATATCAGGCGAGACCCGGTGGATGATACCCACCATGTGGGATTCGTATGGATGGTACTAATCTTATGAGCTCATCTCATGTGTGGTTCATATGTGGAATAGCCATAGAAACCACACATAGATGCATAGAAATATAGATGGTACCCGTCATGTGGAATTCAGATTGCTTGCTTCTGGTTCCTTATTGAACGGTTACACATATGTATGGTTCATATGGCCATTACTTATCAAGTATGGTTCACATGGATGCCGTCCATCGTGTGAAATTGAGATGGACAGTGTCAATCACGCGTGGTTTAATGGGGATTGCATTCGTAGCTCCAACCTAGTGATGTTAAATAAATGTATTTTTTTCTGAAAGTGGGTTCTAGGCGCATTGTGTCGATAAACAACTATTGAGAGAGAAATGGACATACTGTATCAATGTGTAGCTTACAATGCCGCGTGTGAGATAATATCCCTTGTTCACGTTGTTTGGTGCATGATTTATATAAGATGCCTGTGAATTCAGAGACCTAAGTGAATACTAAATGTGGAGTTCATTATATTGGTATCGGAACAAAATAGAAATTACGATTATGATATAAACATATTTGCGTCGAAATATACGTTTTGGTGAGATGCGCAGTGTATTATATGCTAGTATGACGCACGCAAATTTTCCAAGTCACAGTTATGCGGTTCAGCGGAGTGTGTGCCTGGATCGTGTGTCAGCTGATTTCTCTCATTTAGCTATCATCAATATACTCTAATTAGACATTCATATCGTGTCCTCCTTTTCAGAGATGTGCCGAGTATGAAGTGAGTGACAAGGAAATATATCCAACTTTCGCCCGGACGTATCCCCCCGATTCTCAAATCTCCAAATCAGTGGTGGCGCTGTTGAAATACTTTGACTGGGACCATGTTACCCTTGTCACGTCGGAAGATACGCAATGGATGGCTGTTAGCCACAGTCTGGAAAACGACCTTGCCGCTTCCAACGTCACTATCCAGAGTGTTCAGTATTATCCCCATCCATATTTTCCCGGATTTAATAGTTTTCCCGATCCTTTCCCACCGATTATTGAAGAAACCTATCAGGAAACTAGGAGTAAGTGGATTAAAGTGTGATTCATTTTACAAAAAAAAAACAAACTTTTACAGATCTGTATTATAACGAACTTTGCTGTTTTTCCTATTGTAAATGAAAACACGCAAACAGCGTCTATAAGTTTGTGCTTCAGAATAAGGGAACTGTTTTGTGTAAATGTTATTTTTCCGTTTCAGTTTACATTTTCCTTGGGGAGTATTTTATCAGACCAGAATTCATGCGAGTACTTCAAAAGAAAGGCCTCTTGACTAACGGCGAATATACAATAATCACCATAGATACAACTCAATACCATCCTGGTAACGCTGCTGGATATCTACAAGGTAATTATTCTAATATTGATACCATGGAGATATTCTCCGTTAAAATATGGTTTACACATGGTTGTTACCGAGGACGTAAGCTGAAATAACGTCACTTAAAGACGGATGTCCAGCAGCGACCGTTCGCATTATACGAATTTCATACGGCTTTGTGCACGTCTCATGGTGGGTCCCATGATATCGAGCACGGCGCCGTGCGAGGACCAACGTCCAGTTAGTTAAATTTCAATGAAGCCCCCTAAAAATTAACCTAGAAATTAAAGCGGGAATTGAGTCCCAAGCGTCGATAACCGTCAACACACGCTAAAACGCAAAGGCTCATGGATAGACGCTTGTTTGTAAACAATGACACGCTCTGGCCATATGACGCATGCGCAGGTGACGACTCCTCCGCTTTAAACAGAGTTATATATTTACAGACAAAAGTTATCTCCTTTCTATAATGATTTGCAGATCCATATGAAATTTGGTATACACCAGAGTTGATGTCCGCCTATCAGTCTCTGTTGATTCTTATAGCAACACCGCCGATCTCTGATACATACGAACATTTTACCATAACTGTTGATGATTACCTGTCGCTGCCACCATTTAATTATCCGGCAATGGGAAATCGCCGTAGAAATGTGAGTATTTTATTATTTGATTTATGCCTATCGTCCCTCCTGGGACATAGGCCACCAACAAGATTTCTTCAACCAGGCCGGTCCTGTGCCAGACGCTCCACTTCCCTCCAGGTATAGCCCAACCTCCGGACATCAGCCTCTAGGTTCCGTCGCCAGGTATTTCTTGGACGGCCAGTTTCCTTTTGCCCTATGGGTCCCAGCTGAGTGCCGACCTTGTGATGTTTTGGGTTGTTTTTCGAAGGGTGTGTCCTAGCCATCGCCAGCGTCTCTGTAGTATTTCCTGTTCTATGGGATGCTGAATTGTTCTTTTCCATAACTCCTGGTTGTTGATCACATCTGGATACTATATTCTTAATATTCTTCGTAAGCAAGAGTTTATAAATGTCGGGATTCTTCTGGTGATGATTTCGGTGGTTCTCCATGTTTCGACCCCATACAGAAGTACCGGTTAACTTTAATGATTGTGTTGAAGATCCTAATCTTTGTTCTGAGAGATATGGTTGATGAATGCCATATGTTTGTATCCTCGGGGCGGACATCCGGGCATTTTCACCGCCTGGCAACCCGCGGCGGTGAAAACAAAGGCCAAAACTCGCAGAAAACGGTACTTTGGGATGATTGTTGAGACTCCTCTGAACAGTGCAACAAGATTAGCCCTACGTGTGTAACATATATACATTTGGTTGTTCGGAATTACTTCAAAGTTGAGTTTGTGTTGTTTTCTCGAATTTTCACCGGCTCGACCGGCGTTCCACAGCAGCGCGCACAGAGCCCATAGAAATGCATGGTACAGTGGTGCGCGTCTTAGCAACGTGGAACGTCTGTGACGTAGCTCCGCCCCCGAGGATATGTGAGTATAGGTTAATAAAGAGAGAGGCCATATATCGGTTATAATATTTATTTGTACCCAGTGATTCTCTACTATAACTATGTTCTTGCAGATTCCTATTGAAGCTGCATACTTGTACGATGCCGTAATGTTGTTTGCAAAGGCCATGACAGAAGTTATACAAGATGGCGACGAACCTCAAAATGGGACCGCTATTATAGAAAAAATTAAAAACAGGTCATACGAAAGTGAGTGCATTCGTTGGTTACATTACATTACATTACATTACATTACATTGTATGTCATATTTGTTGCGCATATGGCTACTGGAACATTAGCATTAGCATAATGTGACGTCATTTTATCGCGGAATGTACAACGCGTTACATTATAGGATTTAAAAAGGTGTACCCCGACGCTTTGCGTGAATAACTTCAAGTCCGGTGTCCCCAGCCATAACATCTATAAATTCATGAAACGAGGAACTAGGTCATAAGATGACGCAAAATATAAAGTATGATCGTGGATGAGGTGGCGCAATCACGCAATTCGCCGCAATGGACAGTTGATTAAATCGCGCTATCGTGGTAATACGATGACGTAAGCGAATGCGTTGCAAAATAACTGTGATTGACCTGATGTGATCACGATCTACATCCCAACTTGAAAGTTTCGTGCAACGCATCATGGGAATACATAATTTTAATAGTTGCTGTGGTTCGTACTATTTACTCGCTTTCCCTTGGGTAAAAACTTGTTGAAACATTGTATAAATGAAGAATGTGCCACCCATTAAGTGATTGCTGAGATTTTATCTTAAATCACGTGATTATGTTTTTTTAGGTATTTTGTACTATATTTCCACTAATGAATTATGGGTATTTTCAATAATAAGCATATTAGCCTGATTCAATATCATATTTGACTGATAGTTAATTCAGTACCAGACTCAAGTTTGCCTACATACATACATGCATATAAATATGATTTTATCGATTGAAAATAACGATGATTATTTTATCATCTTTTGCCAATGTTGATTTCGAATATAAACATGTTATTTCGCGGATTTCATATACACGATTAAGATGCATAATATACCCCCCCCCCTCCCAGTTCCACGACACGGGTGTTATTTTGTAAAATAGGTTAATGTCAGTTTGTTATAACAATGATTACTCCTGACTTTCCCCAAGGTATCACCGGAACGCTCGCCTTCATCGACAATAATGGTGACGCTGAATCTAATTTTACAGTGATTGCTAGGCAACCGATGAATATCACTCCTGGCTACGGGATGTTACCAGTCGGATTGTTTCAGATGATCAATAATGAAGTGGTAGGTCGATATGTGCCGATACTAAACGTTACATAATTATTATTGTACTTACACGTGGACAATTCTACATCAATTATATGAGATCACGTTTTGCTTATCAACAGATTTAATATTAATTTTGCATAATAGGTTTACGTGTCAAAAGCCGGAGTCACCATCGATTGGGTATCTGGCATAAAACCTTCAGACGAGCCTCAGTGTGGATTCCACGGTGAATACTGTCCCGTAATACAGGATTACACACCAGAGATAGTCGGTGGCACTATCGGTGGGATACTATTGGTACTGGTAATAGTGCTTGCTGTGGCGTACAGGTAGGGCACTATTGCCGCAATGTCGCATACACGCGCTTTAGTTACGCACATCGTAATGAGAGCAGCCAGGCACATTCAGGCGTAGACATGGCGATTTCACTGTTAGTACCGTGTTTGGCGACTCCATCGTTATCGTGCATGGTGGATCCAAATTTTAATATCATGACTATTGAGAGGAAATAATCGAGCATCAATATCATGAGGTTTTTACAAGAATACCGCACAAAGGCGGTACGCTGATTATATCGACCAGCGAGTGGCGGTGGTCGACGCGTCCCCCTACTGCCTGAGTGCATACTTTGCGGTATTCTCGCGATAACCTTTTTATTATGCACATTTTTCCTGCTTGTATTAATAATTCGCTATAGCGTTTCTTCAATGGTAGGAAGTGTACTTATGTGACGTCAATAACCTATTACGCGTCTAGAGACGACTTTCCCAGAAGTCGAAAATACCGCGTTTTGCATGCGCGCGCATGTCATTTTGGGGTTTAACATAAAGTTGCATGCGTTATATTGTGCTTCTGGGTGTACCAACCAACATCACCAAAATAAAATTTCCTTCCATCGACTATCAGCAAACTGACTTGTTTGTATTTTCTGCCATGACAAAGCAGGAATATTTTTGCACCCCAGTTTTGCTACTTCCAGGAAAGTGGTGCATGCTGGTAACGTAGTTTACCTAAAATAAGGGAGAATTCGAACGTGCTAATACGTTTTGGAACGAGTTCTCATACAGGATTCCCCGAGCGGCAAATTATATTGTTTTCGATGCAAGATGTATTATAATAAGATGTTATTTAAAAATATAACGTATTCAAGAAAACGTACGAAAATACTTTGACTGTACATAAAACACAAACTTTACAAATTTACACGCAGTTAAGATATAATAACTTTAACAGTCGGATTGACAATGATCTTATATTTCCCTTGTTACTATAGAAATTGGAAATACGAGCAAGCTCTGGCAAGTCTGCTGTGGAAGATTGACTACCGAGATATTTGCATCAAAAGTGATAATGCTTTGTATCGTTCCAGTAGCAAGGTGTGATATTTGAGTTCCTGTCAAACCTTCATTTTTTTTAAATAAATCATAATTGTGGTGCTGAAAATTGACTGAATATGAGATTTATTGTTTCTACTTCGCATTTTTTGTTCATTTACATGATATATTATGTGTGGATGATATTTCAATAAAATTAGTCATTTACCTAATATTGGGCATATATATGTACTGCTTCATTGTTCATCATGTCTGTTTCTGTTTCCGTAGATGAGTCTCCGTAGCATGGAGTCCCTGCAGTCAACGACTGATGCCCATAACCAGCAAATATTCACCAAAATAGGGACGTTCAAGGGAAACGTTGTCGCAATCAAGCATATTAATAAGAAAAATATCGATCTCACAAGAAAAGTTCGTAAGGAACTCAAAGTTGTAAGTGCTTACTTCAGGATTATTCAAACAACGTCACTGCGTTGAATACTGGCGTGCCTCATAGCTACATAAGTGTGGGGGAACACACTAGACTAAACGCCCTCTCGCAACGAGGCGCGTCAGTGACGTCAAAATGACGTAGATGAGGATTAGTAATATCGTTCAATATAGGCAACAGGCAGTTGTGAGATCGTGCGTTATTTTGAAATAAGAGATATCTAAAAAAACAAACATCTTTTTATTGAAGGACGACCAGATTCTATGCTTCGAATGACACCGCTT
The DNA here is from genome assembly GCF_978046115.1 of Saccoglossus kowalevskii. Taxonomy (NCBI): domain Eukaryota; kingdom Metazoa; phylum Hemichordata; class Enteropneusta; family Harrimaniidae; genus Saccoglossus; species Saccoglossus kowalevskii. The sequence continues at coordinate 29,650,973 of NC_140648.1, read as the reverse complement.
ACACCCATGAAAAGTTGTCAACGAAGCGCGCCTCGTCACTGGAGAGCGCCCTGTATGAAGCTTAGTTTTTGCAACATGCCTCATAGTAACATGAATTTAGTTTATTTTCACAGGTACGGGATTTACGTAATGATCACATCAATCCTTTCATCGGCGCATGCGTAGAATACTCACTTATATGCATCATCACCGAGTATTGTGCCAGAGGCAGTTTACAGGTAGCTATACATTCCTAACAAGTTCTTTTCTTGCCGGCTATGTACAGAATGCTGTATTTCACTGGGTACTACGGATAATTTAGACCACTGATTCACGAGTATTCATTTCCGTCCTCGCCGATTCAAAGGATTCAGTAACATTCAACCCCCCCCCCCTCGCCGAATCAAATGATTCACTTACATTCGTTTCTCTTCTTGCCGAATCAAACAATTCACTTATATTGGTTTCCCGCCTCACTGATTTCATAACATAATCTACTAAGCCCGCCAATAAGTTAATACAAAGCAAATTACGATAATGTCGTACTTCATCAATGCCGATTTAAGACCATCGAGCGTCAATTATTTAAGCTTTAACGCGTAAAGATCTGCCTAATAATCGAAACGTGTTTGGCTTAACAATTCGAACGCACTAAGTATGTTATTTCATCGATGCATCAACACGTGCACACTAATCGCTATCGTAAGAATAACATATACTAGTATACTCAGTCATACACTTTTCTATTGAGTCGCGCCCTCAAGCGGCCATGACGACAACAATGGCGTCAATAGTTTTGAGAAAAGTCGCTCAAATAGACAATCTGTGTAGTCCCTGAAATTAATGCCTATATACGGCTTTTTAACTTACTGACGACCCCCAGATAAAACAATGTCGACACTATTAACAGTGTTCTTTTAGCGTTAGCTGTTAGCGTTCTTTTATGTTTCGCATGGCCGCATACCGCAAATAAGGTGTAACGTAAATATGCACGTGTGATATTATGCTTTTGAATGTACCAACCGACGTCGCGAAAATTAAATCCCCTTTTTCTGAATATCAACATATTGACATGTTTGTATTTGCCGCCTTGACAACATCAGGTGTCTTTCTCACCTCAGTCTTGCTACTTCCGGAAAAGTGGTCTATCATTTACGTTCCCGAAATGCTTAGTCGCTAGAGACTTCTATGGACTGTCTGCTATATGCATGTACATAACACGTCTATGAATATCTGATTATTTATGTATATCGTATATTAGGATATCTTGGAGAACGACGAGATTAAGTTAGATAATATGATCGTAGCATCCATGGTTAGTGATATTATCAAGGTAATCATAATCTGATTTATAATTATATTTTACAAGAACATCTAATTTAAATAACACGTTTGCAGTTGGATATACAATTTAAAGCGGGGGAGTCGTCACCCGCGCATGCGTCAGATGGGGTGACATTGTTTACAAACAAGCGTCTACCCATGAGCCTCTTTTTAGCGTGTGTTGTTATCGTCGCTTGGGACTCAATTCCCGCGCGTGCGCAGGTGACGATCCCCCGCTTTAAACAAACTTTTCTTGGTAGTTATCTATTTGTTGCAATGCATTTTTATGAACGAAGCGATGAATACCATGCAATCAGTGATATCATGTGGGACCCATACGACGCTAAAAGGAGTTTCTCTATATGCATAATTACACAGTAAATGTTATAATAGGGAAAATAAAAAAAATAATGATGAAAACATGAGTAATGTCTGTATAATTTGCAAATATTTGCGGATCATATGATGATTGGAGCTATACTATACTATATCTGGCATGTAACATGAATTGCATGAGATGTAATATATCTGGTGAACGATTATAAAATAGTTACTGTAGTTAAATATGCTTTTTCTCATTACGTTATAGGGAATGGTATATATTCACAACAGCGAATTGAAATCGCACGGTAACTTGAAATCTTCGAATTGCGTAGTGGACTCAAGATGGGTTGTGAAGATCACGGACTTCGGTCTCCATGAGTTCAAGGCTGGTGCCGATCGAGATTTGGAAGAAGCCGGTGAATTCGCACTTTACAGAAGTGAGTTTTCTCGTCTGTGCATTACATTGATGTTGCAAATATTTCGTGGAATCAGCGCATTTCCTCAGCACTTTGTCTTGTGGTTTATTCTCTACCGGAAACGTTTGGTGACGTGTCTTGTTTTTATTGGTTGAACATCACATATTCATGTCGTTGTTTGAGACGTAGTTTATTGTGTTTATTTTGTTTCAGATCTGTTATGGAGGGCGCCCGAGTTTTTGCGCATGTCCAACCCACCAGGAGAGGGCTCCCAGAAAGGAGATATTTACTCCTTTGCTATTATTATGTACGAAATTTTCCTACGCGCTGGTCCCTATGGAAACTCTGAACTTTCTCCTAAAGGTAAGGACTCTTCAGCTCTGCTGTCAACTTCGTCGCGCGTAGCTAATCATAATCCTGATTGTCTGTCGTCCGTCGTCGGGCAACCATTACTTTTTTGACTTCTTCGTCTGATTGTTTTGATACTTTGATACTTTTTGATAGTGTGTATGTAGCTTGGATATACTTTTCTCTAATTTGTTCAAATTTCTAATTTTGAAGAATATTTTTGTCGTGTTTGGTAAAAAGTGATATTTTTGTCTTCTTGTTGAAAAGCAAAAGTTCGATTGCTTTGATAGTATACATATAGGTAACTCGGATGAAACCTGCAGTTTCAGATTTGTTCATTTCATGATGATATTCCCATCTAACTGAAATGTGCATTGCTAACAGCAGAGCTATCTCAGCCAAGTTTCTTAATTTACTTCGATCTTTTAAATTACAGAGATCATAGAACGTGTGAAAACACCGTTAGATCCCGTTCGGCCATTTCGACCAAATATTATGGATCTACTTGAAATAGACGCACCAGACTACGTCGTAGATACGATACAAGAATGTTGGCACGAGATACCAGAAAATAGACCAGATCTGAAAACTATAAGAATCAAATTAAAACCTATTCAAAAGGGAATGTAAGTAATGATTTATGTAATGTATTTTTAATAATCGACTAACTTGGACCCACTAGCCTACTTAGACAGCTACTGTCTTTGACAGTAAGTCATCTTAAAGATACTGTATATGAACAGTCTATCTGCACAGATACTGTCTTTGAACTATCAGTCTATCTGTATAGATACTCACTGTCTTTCAACTATCAGTCCTTCTCAGCACATTTGTGTGTGGAAATGGACCTGATGGGGAGGAGCTACAGAAATGGTGAATATTATGAGTACAGCATAGAATTAGTATTTAAGCCTCGGTAAATGACTACAGAGTAATGGGGCCACCGACCCTGTAGAGGAACCATCAATCACGACTCCCTTCGGTAGACAGAATAATTAATTCTAGTTACGAGATCGTGCTTCCAAAAGGTTTTCGCGAATCTAGTTATTCCGTTTTTTAACACCCAAACATTTGTCGTTTAAGCTTGCCGAGTTGTTTTAATAGACAATTTTCCCTTAATGGGAGAATTTATATTTCTTATGTATTGCATCAAAAATGATTCTCTCACGAAAAAGACATTTCCAATCATTGCATAGATTTAAGCCTGTCCCAGGGGGTGATTGGTGATTCTATCTTGCATAGATAATGTGATTCATTTCGAGAGGCACCAAGCACGACGGTAGTAATCACAGGTAGCGATATCGCTGATTTGGTATTATCTTGAATTTCAATAAATTACGTGTACATAAAGTGCGGTGAATGTAGGAATGGGGTTACTCTCTTCTGCTAGACAAGATCACTGCCTGCAACTCAATAAACTAAACTACAATGACAATTTTTCTATTTCCTCTACCTCTATCACACTAAAGTCAAGTATACCCGTGAAATACGAGTGAAGATATCGATAAATTGTGTTATTTTTGTAATAATATAACTGAGCAATGACCACAATACATACTTCGTGTCAAAGCGTTGTCAAAACTCATCGCAACGATCTCGGGGAAATCCTCAACGCATTGTAGATACCCACTGTAATGGAATCATTATATCACATCTGTTAGAGATGTCATCGAGACAACAATTAGTCAGCTTCATGACTATACAGATCGTCGCTGCTCAATTATGATATATTACCTGAGGAAGAAGTGAATACTTGAATAGTCTGTCCTAGCTGAAAGGGTATTATACCTAGATCTAAAAATAACCCTACTCTTTCAACGCACAGTGCCATTCCCATGGTGCATTTCAACACGTGGAATTATAACTTCGAATGAAAGACTGAAAACACATTTTGTTTAAGCGGGGGCATGTTTCTTCTAGTGTTCACATATTAGTAAGATACGCCATGGGAGCAGCGGATATGCCTCTATTTATTATTACATTATTATTAAAGTACGGGCTTGTGGTTGCGTCAAATATTCGCATACTTTTTCCCAAGACTTATTTTCCTTACAAGCTACCGAACAACCGCCAATAGAAATATCACCCGTTAGTGTGTGACATTGTACTTCATTTGACCGGTAATGCAAACTACAAATAAATAAAATAAAAGATTGCAAAGAAAAGGTTTGGTAAAAAATAAGTATTTCACGTAGTACAGCAAAACAACATTGGTCTATGTGAATGTATGATTTCTGAACACAAGAAAAGCGTTAACAAACATACTGCGTGGTTACGTAAATATGTCAATTTCAGTGTCGACTTTTATATCAAAAAAACATTACAAACAATGTTATTACAATTTTTATTGGTTAATTAAAATGAGAATGGTTAATAAAACAGAGAATTCTGGAGATTTTATTTTGGTGAACTTTTTTTGGAGAGCTCTACCTAGCCCTTAAATGAAATAAATGCAAATAAAGGCGAAAAGGTTGACACTGATAACACCAAATGTATACAACTTTACTTTGATTGTATGATCAAGTATTATGACATTGAAACTGATCCCTAAAAATACCACTGATCCGATGCTGCTATGATTGTTTATAAAGCATCAAATACACAAGTCACGGTTTTTTTTAGTTCTGTGTTGTAGAACTGTTTTGTTTTTCACAATAACAAGTGTATGTTATTTCTCCACAGGAAAGCAAACATCTTTGACAACATGATTGCCATCATGGAAAAATACGCCAATAATTTAGAGTCAATCGTTGATGATAGAACACAGCAGTTGATTGAAGAGAAGAAGAAAACAGACAACTTGCTACACAGCATGTTGCCAAAGTAAGTGGCGATGCATTGAGCTTCATTGCTCTCTTGTTTACCGAGTGCAATGTCTAAAAGGTTTAGAGAAATGCACACTTCACAAACAACAATGTTAATGTTTAGTGGGGGAGATCAACGCATGTTTTGAGTAGTAAATGTTGACAAGAAAAAAAACATTGGCATGGCTAACATTATCTTTTGTGTCGGAACATTGTGCTTGATAGTTTTTAAAGATAAATGCGACCCCAAACAATGGAGAAATTGGTTTTAATGATAGCAATAATGGCACTGTTTCCATTAAGACATAATGGCGGAAATATACGGAATTCGGTTACATTGGCTATAATGACTACTACTTGAAATCAGTGATGAGAAACAGTTCAATACAGTTCAAACTCGCACATACTGCTACGTGACGCACAGACAAGGACGAGCGCGACACATAACCAACGAACTACTGCGTGAAAAAGTACAAGTCTGGCACTTCTCTACTGACAATCTCACAGAGCATGTATTTCTCACTACAGTGTAATAATCGATGTAGTTTTAAATATTCACCAGTAAAAATCGCCATCTGCTTTTCAGAGTATTAGGGTGTCCCAATAATGTGGAAACTACTCAGAATCATGCTGAAAACACACACATATATATAAACACGGTCTTTTTTTCAGATCAGTGGCAAACTCGCTAAAGAAAGGTCGACCCGTCGAACCAGAATCATTCGAGTGTGTGACAATATTTTTCAGTGATATCGTTGGATTCACAGCATTGTCATCAGCAAGTACTCCTTATCAGGTACGAGGTTATAAGCTGAAACGTAATAGAAAGACTGAGGCAGACCGCTTGTCTTATTGTTTATTAATTACTATTGAGTAGTTATACGTTGTGCAGAATTAACAATTGATGAACATTCTCTGTTCACACACATCCATCTTTTCCACAATTAAATTTTTAAGCGGCATCGCATAAAATATCGCCATACAGCAAAGGCATTTTGAAATAGCGTAAGCTGCAATCTTTTGTGCACAAATGAAAAGCATGAGGTAATATTTTTTTTTAAATTGAGTTGACATAAACTCTCCCGCACACGTATCTCATGTACTACTTCATGGAGAATAGATCAGAGAACCATATATTCGATGAATCGAGCCATTTCGTGTTTTGCATTGCACGTTTTTAAAAACTATTTTTATAAAAATATAAAATAAGGGAATTGATAATTTTTCTGATTGTTTTGAAATCGGATTGCAAATACATCCTCGTGTCTAATACTGCACCAAACGGGATATGGTGCTCTTTTGTTGTTAGAAAGTAATCAAATTATACACAGTTTTTCAGCCATGCCTGCACGACACAAACATTTGATTTCTTTTGTACTGGGAACACAGTTGAAACTTTAAAAATGACCATTACGATCGTTTCGACCAATCATATTTTGTCCCCGTAGGTGATCGATCTACTCAACGATCTGTATACGGTGTTCGACTCTACCATAAAGAACTACGACGCTTACAAAGTGGAAACGATCGGCGATGCCTACATGCTGGTGTCGGGTCTTCCAATTCGTAATGGTGACAGACACGCTGCTGAAATTGCATCTTCCGCTCTCCATTTGCTGGATGAAATAGGTCACTTTCAAATCAGACATAGGCCTGGGGAACAACTGAAACTTCGGATTGGGATTCATTCAGGTAGGTCCACACGTTAGGACAATCCAAAATACAGATTCAAGTGAATGATATCCTTTTTTGAATTATGTGAACTTTGATGGTCATAAAATCATGTTTTATTTATTTTGACAGGACCTGTTTGTTCTGGTGTAGTTGGCCTCACAATGCCCAGGTACTGTTTATTCGGTGACACTGTCAATACGGCGTCAAGAATGGAATCGAACGGTCTTCGTAAGTAGTCGCAATATGAACACACATACTCCTAGAGTAAAATAATTATTGCAGATATAATAATAACATCAATTATTGAATGCGATGTCGATCATTGTATTACTGGTGTATTGCAAACTGTACATGCAAATATACAGACATATTACAACACAGAGCCCAGGGTTCGAACTCACGATCTCGGCAATCGCAGAGTAACACCTTAGGCAGGCAGGCGCGCTACCTACTGTGTTGAGTGCAAAATGTGCGCATTGGGTTTAAGGAGCTTTCTTTTTTATTTACAGCGTTAAAGATTCATTGCAGTCCATCTTGTAAAACTATTCTCGACAAGATTGGTGGATACACAACTGTGGAAAGGGGACTAATCTCAATGAAGGGGAAAGGTGAGATCCTCACGTATTGGCTAGAAGACCAAGACCCAAACTACAGAATGTTTAAAAGTCATTGCGATTCACCGAATGACCAACGCTCACTAGACGGTCACATGGAAGATGAAAGATCAGGAATGGGGAAGAGAACGAGCTGGACCACAGGAACGAATTCGCCTCTACCACCAAAGCCACTCACATCTCCTGATATCAGCAGTGTTCAAAGTAGTACGAGTAACACCAACGAGCGCCTTACCCGTATTCCTATCGGATGGACTGATACCAAGGAATCCCTGTCGGTTGGAAGTACTGATTGTGAATTGACAGATAAATTTAACCGGCAAATGAAAGATACACCGAAAAACGTATCGAACCGTTTTGAAATTCAGCGAAGTACATCAACGGGAAGTTCAGGCTGCACCACACCTTTGATGGTAGATAGCGTGGAAGACGTTACATTACGGACATTTATCAAAGATTCTGTCACGGCAGTACCGCACGAACATGTCTCACACACACCGTCCATCACATCCACGTCGGAAACGTTAAAGCCTTTAGCAGAGAACGAAAAATCACGCAAGAGGAGTACACAAAGCATTTGCACGGGGAGCACGCCGAAACGCGAGAGTTTGACCGATTCAGGTTTTGACGCGAATTCATATGAAAACAACAGAGAAAGCCACCTTTTCACATAACGGATGAAGATGATATGGTTCTGCAATGTATTATCGTAATAGATCGCATGAGCGGAAACCCAACACAGAACAGTGTTATTTATTTATTGAACATGTATCATTATTTAACTATTTCTGTTTTATATAGGCAAGCCTTGTTATGTGATCATTTATACCAATACTGACACATAGCAACTATTAGAATTATATACAAATTGTTTTTTTTTAATTTTCACAACGCTAAAATATTTGTATGTCAATCACTTTTTTAATTTATTTTTTTATTTTTCTAAAACTCCGATGTGGCGCACATAGTTTTAACTGTCACGCTTAGGGAGACCAGACATATAAATTTCGCGCTAATTATACGCATTTTACAGTTCTTTCAATATATCTATGACGTAATTGTGATACGTGTTTTGCATGCAGATGCGAACAAGATGTAAATATTGCTGTTGTAATTTGAATTAATTGGTCAAAACAAAATTAGCCCTTATACCTGCCTCGTTTTTGTATTTTTGTTTGTTTGTTTCTGCCACTTGTTCCTTTCCGCAATGACCGATTTCCAGGAAACTTGGATAAAATTACACTATAGTGATGTTTTTTGTGCGGCACACAAATTTGGTGCTTAACTAGTACTGGTTGTCTAACAGTAAAAATCGGTAATGTTGACACCAACATAATCTCTAATGTCAGTATCGCAGTCTGATTATGGGGTTTTCCGAAAATGAAAATCGGTATATGCCTATCATGGCTCAACTAAAATGTTGTAAACTGTGGTATAACATACTTACTTATATTACAGTGCACATCTGCAAGTTCATTCATTAATATTTGTCATATTAGAAAATGGTATATAGATATAATAATTTGTCACATAAACATGGAATACCCGATAGTACCAATGTAAATATAAGCTTTTAGTCATATGGCATATTTTCCGTATAAATTAGATGTTAAAAATAAGGCAGTCCTTGTTTTGTGTGCTTCATTCACCTGATTTATATTCTAATAAATAAACACGTACCAACACATATCAATGTTTGTGTTTATTCAAGCAATTCAACACCTATCTTCAAAGAAATTGCAAAAGCTATTGGAAAATAATGTCGGATTCGTTTTAATTACCTCACATACTAATGCATGAGCCACTTTCAATTACCGTACCTTTCATCTTCTTCAGATACTACATTTTATTTTCTTTCAATCACCTTCCCACCCGTTCTCCAGGCACATATATTTAGAGAATCATTTAGAATTGGAAACATTTTAGCTTTTTACATTTTCTGGCATTAATCCCATTTCACATTCCAATAATCACTCTGAATCTTGTGAGCACCGTACCTTTTTGAATATTCGTGCCTCGTCAGCACCATTAACAAAGTTAGCAAATTCGCTGAGGTGATAATTTGACATTTAACATGATGAATACATGAACATTACTCGACCTTTTCCCTAATTGAGATGTTCCGATTCCAGTGTATAAAGCCTGAACCATGGATCTCAGAATTAATTCTAAGGTTGCTTATGGACTGAAATTGTGGAAGATAAAGTGATGGGAGGGGGGTTGATTAGGTGGGTATGACTTTATTATGGAAAAGGCGTATTGTCATTTCAGGGAATTTATTAATGGTACTATGTTAAACATTACTCTTTGGCAGAGTATAAAATCTGTTTTGAACTCTGAAACAACAATTTGATTAATTCTAAATCTACGATAGAAAGAAGCACAGCCTAAAATCTCATGCAAGTTTTAGAAGTTAGGGGAGACAATACACAATGTAGAATCCTGATAATGTTGTCAAAATTAGAAAAACAAGTTTCTAACACTTAACTGAGAAAACACTTGTAAGCTGGAAATATGCCCACTTTCACTGTTACTTGGTAGAACTATTAGCATGTCAGATTCTCCAAATTGTGACTTCAACAAAAGTGAAAAAAATTGGGAAATGTTGCTCTAACTAGGAGACATTAGGCTTATTAGCCCTGAGTTATGTCTATCTCACATAACCTGTCGGCACACCAGCTGGCCAGCGACCCGTGGGCCTAGATGGCGCAGACCTTCTGATCATGATTGCTAGGACATGTCACAGATTTCACAGAAACGCTAGAGAAATGTGTTTTACACAGAGTGCAGTAGTCAGAAAACAAGAGAGCTTGCATTTTGCTCCTTCATCTGCTAGAGATAATGGAGATCAATACCACAATACCATTGTTTTAAGAGTCAAATGTTCACTGAATCTAGTGGATAAAAGATATATGTCGTTGGACACTCAGCTGTCATTGCTGGTTCAAAATGCGATGTTTAGCCAATATTTTGCAATCAGCGAATTTTAATAAATTTCTTCGCCACTTAGTTGCAATTTAACTCACTTGCATGATTATGTGTAAAGTTTTTGCTGACTCATTGCCCAGTGGAAATAATATACCAATTGTAGGTCTGTAGACATCAGTCTTATAGGGAAATTTAGTCCAAGAGCACTACTGGTCGGATTATCATTTTATTGAATGCATGTGACACACGGGCTGAGCAGACTGCCCGAAGAGAATTTGCTAGTGTTGGATTTATCATTGGCTGCAATGTTTTGACTCCTGCCAAGTGACAATGTTCTAACCTGAAGCAAATCCTCCATCAGCTGGTTCAGTGCTGGGATCTCACTTCTTCCTTTTGTGAACTAAGCTACTATCATTGAGTTTTCACAGTGAACTAGAACTTCCTTGTTCTGAACCTTGCTCAGAAAATAGACTAGCGCCCTCTTGATTGTAAACAACTCCAGTATGTTTATGTGATGTCTGTTGGTTCACTTCCACTAACTTTCAAGTCCATGAAGTGAGCCCCCATCCTACCTTCAATGAATATGTTACTAGAGTTGCAGATGGAAGAGACTTTCACTTGATTAGAGCATACTCATGGGCGTGCTTGGGAGGGATAATTCCTCACATAGAATATTAAAGTCAATCCCATAAAACTCATAAGTGTTTTTAAGCATACCAATAAATTGGAGGATATTCAGATCCACTTTGCTGAACGTTGAATTGTATGTGTAGGAATTTGTAACTACTTTTGGCTATATGTAAACCACAAAGTGCAAAATATAGATGAGTGTTAGTTACTGTTTCCTACTGATTTTGTAAAAGCTTGTCATCTGTATATATCTAGATTACGGTCATTGACTACTAGTAACTAACTGTTAAGCAAAGGTTTAGGCACTAACATAATAATGTGTATACTCGGGGAAACATTCAACTCGTAGGGGCAAATATTTAATCATGAAATTCCGTTATCGGCAACTTTCAGAATGAATCAATGCATGCCTTTCTTTTAGATCTAATGATGCTAGGACATTGCCGGAGTGTGATGTACATAGGCTGCCATTCTAAATGGCTTGAATAAATATTTTGAAGCACATAGGCGGAGTTTTCTACTTAGCTCAATAATAGCCCACTGTTTTATTTCTGTTGACCAAGAAAATGTTGAGTAAAAGGCAGAGAGATTCTGCCTCCCTGTGATAGGCACATCTTAAATGATGGTTTGCTAGCAAACTGGATCTTGTAACCTTGTCTGACAACTGATATGGACCATTTGTCCATGTAAAGGTCATCCATAAAAGCATGATTCAACTTGCAAAAGTGAGATGTGGTACTTCCCACTATGGGTTGTCCCCACCACAAAATTGTGCCTACTGAGACATCAAAAGCAGCTTAGATGGTACATTGTCACTTTGTTGCTGGACTAGAACCTTGACGATGACTACCGTGGAAACCATTTCCGAGGTTCCTGGGAAAATTACCTCCTCCACCACCACTTACAGCTTACAACTGTGTGCTTGATGTCTGTACTATTCTAGACTGTCTTTCAGTATTGAGAATCATCTATATCGTGATATGGTGCGTAATGGCCAACTTGATATTAGTTTTCAGAGCGATCAGTTGTTTTACAAATGTGGGTCCAATCAATCACCTTTATATACTTAAATCTAACAATTAAAAACGTAATATATTGCCGAATTTGGGAAAAGATGTCTAAGAGATCCCATCGATATCTTTTTATTGTATCAGGTAATAATAACTGCTTCTAATAGTTGGTTACATACGATTTGTCGTGAAGCACGAACCTGAGCATAGACTATATTGATTTTCAAACGCGTTACCAATAACTGGTTAGAGAGAGGCAGGTCTATAATTTATTCAAGATGTATGTCCACGCAGGAATATAGAGAAGTTCAATGATATGTTGAAAATGAAAGCATTGTTATTTATATGAGACATTCAGGAGATTTTGTGTTGTCTTTACATCACGTTTTACTTCTCTGTTGTTTTATGAATATCACATGAGTTATATTATATACTAAAAACAGTACTTTCCACTAAATATCCTTAAATTCCTCTCATATTTTCTGCAATGTATGAGATATATGTATGCCATGATGAGTAAAGTGAGCTATTCACATAACATTCCCTAATGCAGCCTTAATGTCTACTTTGATGCGTGTCTAAAGAATACGTTCTTTGGCTCTTTGTCAACATCCCTCTAAGCCAATGTGTGTGAAATGAATATGTTGACCCAAATCGTTTCTGAGTGACTTCTGTATGACTATTCTTTTGCCTTTGAGGATTATACCATCTTGTACACTTAATTAATTACATTCATGAAAGTAAAAAGTTATCTGATTATTTCAATGGATAGCTCTGCTTCACGTGAAATCTGGTAATTCATTGGGTAAGTATGCATTTTTAAATGTACTAGCTTCAGATGTATCTTCCTTCTTGTGTAATATACTAGGTTCACATTGTACTGCTGTAATCCTTAAAACATTCGTTTTCAATCGCTTGTGGGTACTATGTAATGGCTTCTAACGGCTTATGAGCAGATTGTATAGAAACTAGTCTGTCTACTGATGAAATCGCTAAAGCTCACAGATTACTGCTAACAGTTCTTTCTTTATCTGTGTATACCTGGTCTCTACATCTATTAATTCTTTATATGCGTGTACCTGGTTTATAGATCTGTTAATTCGCTACACTGATTCCAGGTCTCTACATCAGTTAATTCTTTATCTGTGTATACCTGGTCTCTAGATCTGTTAATTCTTCATCTGTGTGTACGTGGTCTATAGATCTGTTAATTCGCTACACTGATTCCAGGTCAGGATTGCACTTAGAACTGTTTCAAGTTGGCCTCTTCTTTCATGTTATATGTGCAGTGACTGGTCATTTTACTTTTAGTTGCTTAATCGTATCTCACTCTTATTAGATACTTGCTCAGATAATTTACAAATCCGATGAATCTCTGTATTTTATCCATGCTACATCTGTTGGGTTTTTTTACTGCCCGAACTTTTGCAGGAATCGATTTCAACTTAGGTGTCCACCAAATGAAATTCTACATGAGCTCAATTTTGTGTTGTCCTTATTAAACTCTCTGCATCTCTGCATTTAGTAATCTCAAATTTTGGTCAGTTTAATAGCTTCTTCCTAGTTTGGAAACTGGCAAAATTTATAATCACACTCAAAATCTCATCTCCACAAAGGTTCTCACTACCAAGTGTTAAGATAATCTATGACACACTTATCAATATCACCCTAATGATATACATTTATCGATAGAAGGAGTTTATTAGTCATCAGAAGGTGTGACAAACCTTAGAGCAAGGTATGCTCTTATTTATCATTGTCAACTCATGCTTTCAAAATTGATGACGGAGCATAATATCATTAATATTCATAATTATCATTTGCAATATACAAAATGTACATGCTGCTCACAACTCAAGATTGATCGAATCATTTATTGTGATGAACAATTTTGACTTTTGACTAATGACTAATTAGCATATCTGAACATGACAATGCATTCATAAGCTAACCGAAGTGAGCGTCACTAAATGCCTAGGCGATTAAGACCTCTACTGTGACAACCAGTTCACAAGACTATATATCGATATCAATATAAACACCTTTGAGGATCTCTGTGAAAAACATCCTGCATAATGTGACATACAAAATCGTATTCTAAAAAGTACTGCTATATAGTTGGACAATTCACCCATGTTACTGCACAGCTGGACAGTTGTCTGCCCATGACAACTAATGATGCACATTAAACCTTGTGATCTATGCCTAGTCAATGTGGGATGTGGCTGTGAATTGCAATCAGAATTGAGCACTTGTTGTCACTCTGCTACGCTGTACATACAAGACTGCGTTCACATATAATGAAGATGATAAAATATATTTCTCCATGTTATGATATTTCCAAGATGACTCTCATCCAGCTGAACTACCTGACTTAGGCATTAGTCTTTAAGGACACACTGGTCAACGAACGACCTATAATTTTCGAGATAGATAGAAATTGCAAATTCAAACAAGGAACCAACTATATACTGTCTCTCTTTATTGATCAATCGACATTCATCTCGGAACAGAATTATAATCTTGTTTCCTGCCCCTACATGTTATGTTACCCTAAATTCGTATGCCATCTTCGGTCATGGATGTACATTTGCTTTTTTAGTACATTAATATGCAATCTCAGATACAACATCTAACATTATTAATTGTACACATGTACATTGTAAGAATGAAAAGCGCTCCCAGCATTGTCATGCCACAAGTTACAGCGTTTACACATATTATAGTTTGCATATAGTTATTTTGTCATAGTTTTGGCTTAGAAGATATTGTTTTAAACATTTTTAAAATCATAATCTGCTTTATTTGATTATCTCGATATTTGGCGGTAAACTAAATATTCCATAATCTTGCACCATCTAGTGTAAACTAACCTCTTATTGGAGGTTGTGTGAGTTACAGCAACATTTGAATTGGTGATTTAGTATTGTAATGATGCTAGAAAGATATAATAGTGTATAAAGATATATGTCTGATATTTAACTTGGCTTACAGTGAGTAAGTCTGCATCAGTCTATTTATCTGGAATCTGGAACAAGAATAATGGTGCCATATGTACTACTCCTATACCTTAGGGCCACAACATCGACGGGGAAGAAGAATTATACAGAAGTGGTAGAGCCAATGAAGGGTCATAGGCAGCGTTTAAACATATTAACGGGGATGCCTTAGGTGTATAATTTAGAAAAGACAATGGTATGAGCACTTGTATTGAAAGCCTTGGTAGAGTCAAGAAATATTCCAAGAACATAACGTCAATTATTAATGTCACCCAGTAAGTAACGGACAAATTTTGTGTTATATTTCGTACCGAAGTTTTTAAGAATAATTTTCAATTTGTTAAAGAACGATGATAGCGATTTAAATAGCTATTTTTCAAGGATTTTCTTTAGTCGGATAATGCTGAAATTGATCATGTACGAAGAAAATTTTTTGTAAATAGGGGGTGATCCTAGCAATTTTCTTATGTGGATTTTGTCCGCCTATAACAGACTTTTTATTTTTATTATTCAAATATGCATAAATATAACATTAAACAATATTAAATCCGCAGAACAGCTTTGTTGGTTTCATGTTTGAAGGCTGAATATGTCTTAATATATAATTATTTTTTTTCTCAGAAATCCAAGATGGCCGACCAACCATGTGACTGTTCAACATGTTTATTTTTTTCATAAGAAGCTTTGGCCATACATGCTACATGCTAAATGCAAAATATCAAGTTGATCAAGTTAAAACACTCAAGAGAAATGAATGACCCAAATTCATGATGCCAAAACATACAAGATGCCGGCCAAACTATGGGACTGATACAAATTTTATTTTTCTCGTTAAAATCTATGGCCATATATGCCAATGTCAAATATCTAGTTGATTGGTTGAAGCACTCATGAGAAACAAAATATCCCAAAGTTTTGCAATTTTGGGCGAAAATCCAAGAAATCACGTGACTCATCTGAAATCAAATCTGATAAATGTGGCATCAATAAAAAAACTACTTCCTGTTTAGAAGAAAGAAAAGATGACAGCCAAGCCATACACACATAGCTGCTAAAAGCAAATATTCGCTAAAAATAGAGAATTTAAAATATCTTCCCAAAATGAACAGAGGTCCACTAATGGTACCAAGTATCAAAGCAATTTAGCTGGTAGTTTTCAAAAAGAAGTCGAAATTGTTGACGGACGGAAGCGACAAACAGTTACCTGTAGGAACAGCTCTGCTCTGTCGTTTTTGGTGACAGCGGAGTTAATACCACTCTACATATGTAATAATATCTAGTTTATTGTGAATGCCAGATAAAATGCGATCTTCCCGAAAATAATTAGGAAAGATGTAAAACTAATGCACCTGGCCATTATTTGAACGCTTTAAATCTACCTTCCTCTATAAAAAAAATACCAAAAACTGATATAATTGTAAATTTCCGAGTCTGTTTAATTGTCCATTAATCAAAATTCCCATGCCTCCGAAAAATCCATCCTTAATTAACGAATATACCTAACTGTGCTTGACTAAAAAATAAATTAACAAAAAATTGAAAATTTGCAGTATTGTCTACTAATTCTTGTTTATTTTCATCTCTTTATTACATTTTGTGCTTCTTAATATTGTCTGTGCTGATTGGCCGTTGTATTTATTGCCTTTTCACATACACATGTCTTGTAAGCTAAAAATAGAATTAATAGTTTCCTTTGAAAAAAGGACGTTTCCATTTTGGAAACCGAATACAATTTCACAAAGTTATTATACATCCAAAGTATGTGTGGGTTTCCTGCGAACACACACTTGATGAGAACTACGAATATTTCGATGTAACCAAGTTCATGTTTAATGATATTACATGCCTCGATGTGTTAAAAAAACGACAATTGTATTACAATACAAGCTGTGACTTGCATTTGTACTCCATGAATAAACTATGAAAGTGTTAATGCCGTTTTTTGGTTGAAGCAAAACCCGTCTGTTGATAAAAAAAAGGCAATATTACCCCGCTGTTAGATATTCGAAATGTGATACGAATGTGATTCCTCTCGGTAACGTACAAATACAGTCAGCTTGGGTATTTTATTAACTAATACTCGGTGTACACTGTTGACAATATATAAACGAGACGATATAATAAATATTGCTTTCTTTGTCTAGCTAAACATGCTAGGAATCATTCTTTGCATCCAATACACTAAACACTTTACTTAATTCACTTAGTATTCGTAAATAGTTGGGAAAGGGTAGTACTTTAAGTCGCGAGGATCAATTCAGATTCGCGTTATGCCTAGCTTGAGTGTCGTTATTAAGGTAAATGAGTTGCCTTTGTAATTCGTGTCATTATCTCTTGCTTGCAGTAAGTCCGCCACGTTCATCCTTATCTGACTGTTTTTTGTTTACAAAGTTATTTCTATGGCCAGCTGACGCATGCTCAGGTGACGGCTCCCCCGCTTCAATATGTTGCTATTCTGAAATAGGCTCTATGTCCATGTTGTTGTCTAGTGGGGGATATGATAGCTGATCTGAGGTCACCAGGATATTTCATTGGGATATTATTATTACATTTTTATTATCTAAGATCTAGTTGAAATTTCACCGGCTTGTTATTATTGATCATTGTAGCATAACCTTGCTTTGAAAGGGGGCATTCAGTAACTCTGTTGACGTGTTCAGTTCCAGGTGATAGGGTTACTGAATGTATACACGCAAAGCCAGTCTCCCTCTCTATCTCCCTCTCTCGTACACGTTAATAATATGATGATTCGACGGAAAACGAACAAGAAGCGCACACGCTAGCGAGAAACACATATTATTATTATATAACGCCATAAGTTACAGTGTGCCGTAATTTTTGATTACGCGCGTAAGCATCCTCTAATAGTAAAAGCTAACATGGCTGCCACCAGGGTTTGACCGGACTTCATACAAAGAAGTTCACTGATTCTGTTCTAAACTTTTTGGATTTCGGCATCCCATGATGTACCATTGGAAGGAAAAGATGTATAATATGCGCGGAGGTCGATACTCCCGCTGTACTGTCTTCGTGCATACTTTGAGATATCTTCGTAATAACCTCATATTCAGTCATGGTTTAGTTTCAATACTATATCTTGGCACATTTGTAACGCAAAATAAGACTCGAACTCGGCACTGGAAATATACAGATTCGGAATAATGTACACGTGTCAGTTGAGTGTTACACAGACGACTGTGTTGTTACCAGCAGGGCGAGACGTTTTACTCCGACAGAATCGGACATTAGATTAGATCGGTTAATGCAAATATTGTGAGAAGCTATTGCCCGAAACGACTGCTTAATATCCCAAATTACTATGGACGGCGACTACTAGGCAGCTACATTTGTTTTCCTATTCCAGACAGGCCTTTGGGATAGGGGTATTGACGTACTTAGCTTTCCGATTATGACCTACGGGTTGTGACGTCATTGTTTCCCCAATTATCTTTATAATCAGGAAAAGTGGTTATTGTAATCAAACGACTTATCCAATATTTCCACTCATGAGACTGTTGTGTATTGTTTTATATAAAAGATGTTTATTTCGATTATTGAAATAATTTACAAAATCTCAAGTAATGGTATGTACATTACATATTTTCATCATCTATATATATACATATATTAAATAAAAGCTTATCAGCAACAAAAGCCCAGCACACAAACAAATTAACTTATTTTCGCATTTTAAAACACAAAATTGAATATAAATATCAAGATGTTATAAAACAAATTACGGTTTCTGTACAATTCTGACCTACTGGTTTAACCACTTAGGTGAGAAATTAAAGCAACGTAGTCTTCACGCAGTGCGTTCGTTTATTTTACGAGAGTTGTATTCGTCGCATGGGGCCCATATCAACACGACGCGACGTGAAGACTGTGCGTGGGGGGGGGGGGGGTGAAGTCATAGACATAACCAAGGCTATGCACATAAATGTGCTCAGAATAGAATCATACTAACAGAATACCAAGAGTTCGTCTGCTACTGTTGCAGTTCCAGCTAAAATATTAAGGTTGGCGTTAAAGACATGGATCTCTGTGCCGTATTTTATTTTTAGAAAACTGGTTATAATTATTCACAAGAAATAGTTATTTACGCGCTCACTCAACATATTTGCGCCAGGACATAAGGTGACAAGAGAGACGTGTAAAAATATTTTGGTAACGTAACGTAAGTTTGGAAAAAAAAAACTATATGTTAGCATTGTGTCTTATCGAAACGCACAATTTTGCATAATTCGTCGCAAATTTTCTGAAATTATGTTTATGCATTTTCTCAATAAACACTTCTGAGATTCTGACAAACTCAACAGATAGTAGATATAGATTTATATATATTTATACATATACAGTGGCCCCTCGCTAAGTCGCGGGTGTTGGGATCCAAGCAAAAACCGCGACTTATCGAGGGCCGCGACTTACCGAGGGACGTCGTGAAAGGGGGAGGTCGTGCATTGAAAAACATATAAAAAGCACATATAAACCCTCGGTTTAGTTAATTGATGTATCATCACATGTGTCAGGCAGTATTCGAATAAAATCATGATTATGTTTGCTGTAAACATTGCGTTGATTATTTTGTTTGGGTCTGATATTTATGTGGGCCGCTTGCTGTTGCTTGCGACTTCGACGGTAACAGCTTCCAAAATAAACCAGTTTCATCGCAATTATAAACATGTTCGTCAAAATAACCACCTTCATAGATAATTTCTCTCAGTTTTTCGGGAAAAGTTCCGACAGCGTCAATGTTCCCAGATCGAGCTTCGTCTTGGATTGAGACTGCGTGTGTCGATAGCGTGTCTTCTTTGCCATAGCAAGAACCACCCTGAACTGGCCTTAAATTCAAAGTCGTCATATCTGAGTTGTATGCTTTGCATTGGGTGATGGGACCAGATAGTGGAGTTCCGGCAGACCGTTCTTAAAGAAACGTAAACAGCTTTATCGGTGTCATCATTGTCGGACACTTTCGCTTGTTTTTCTGTTCAGTCCCGCCTCTTGGTCAACTTTGAAAACAAATTTACTTTTCATTTTTTACCCACCCACGAATAGTGGGCTCAACCACGTGCAACCCTTAACTTGGTTTGACACGGTCGATCGCCGTGAGTTTATGGCGTACGAACAGGCTGTATAGCTTTCGCTTTGACATGCTGCTCAATTGAGAAATAGAGATCAGAATTCTATGAATTCAACTCATTGTAGCGAGTTTTTGTAAAGGTATACCAAAATGGGACCGGCCAAGAAGTACGTACGGTCACTACTCGACACCCCTGTTGACACCTTGAGTAAGGCCGCCGTCACCCATTGCGTCTCAGCAATTGACGGACAGTGGGTGTTAAGTTGTCTCTTTAACGGTTAGTTAAAAACACTATGCCACGAAACATTAGTCTTTGTACTTCAAAACTGCTGTCAAAACACAATAGAAATTTTGGGAGCCATCCAAGTACCCGCGACTTAGCCGAATCGCGACTTACCGAGGCGCGACTTAGCGAGGGGCCACTGTATTCAATATATGTCTATATTTATATCTATCTATATATAAATTACTAACATTGAGATATATCAGTACTGTTTATATGGAAGCACGATTAGGTCAAAGGTTACGACTAATCTGATAATACTGACAGTGACAAGTTGTTCAAGAATGGTTGCATAATTAACATGCATATACAATAACAATCAATACATTGCTCCGGGTCCTTGTTGTTTCAGCTTGGCTATGACGTCATTAATTGTGATGCTCACAATCCCCAGTCATAAATTTTAACAATCTACTTTGCAAATCAGGTTTTAAAGATTTAAACATTTACGAGCCGACAATCAAAAGTTGATATTGACTAAAAAAAACATCCTTGGAACATCTGTCCTTGAGACACGTGTATGACTAGTGATTCGTTGCCTGAAAGAATTGCTCACAACATAGATACTGACTGATATACATTGAAGTGGTGGACAACGAGGCAAATGCCGCACCATCATCTATTCAACTGAGCAGTTGAACAGAACAATGTTTACGTAGGCAGAACTTTATAAATAATATGCAACATTTCTCAAAAAGCATAGCCAAAATGAATAAATTTTGGTTTTCATCAAAACGTGCTAGTACACGACTAAAAGCAAGCACCGTTTGAGATTTGAGAAGAAGCTGTGCTAACCTGCTGCCCTGACCTGTAGATCAATCAGGACACTCGTCAGAACCCAACATGGTTTATAATTGACTCCGCAGTTTGGAAGGGCAGGTAGTTAGTGACACTGGAGACTAAATTATGTGAGCGTTTGAATGATTATTTTGTTGTCAACAACAAACGCAGCTGAGTTGTTTGAGACCGTTTCCCGTGACACGGTGTTACCGTCTGGTATGCACGGTTTTTACTTACTCAACAAAATAAACGATGACAGCTTGGTGTTCTGGGCGATCCTGGCTGCCATTTTATATCTTAATTCGCATGCAGTACTCAATAATATAATCGTACGCACTTTTAGCACTAGACAGCATAGCTCACATCGTGCGTACTTTAGTCATGTGCAACATAGCTCACATTGTACGTACTCTTGGTACTCCATAACATAGTGCGTACTTTAGTATGTACAACATAGCTCACATCATGCGTACTTTCAGTCATGTAAAACATAGCTAACATCGTGCGTACTGTAGTATGTACAACATAGCTCACATCGTGCGTACTTTTAGTATGTACAATATAGCTCACATCGTGCGTACTTTAGTATGTACAACATAGCTCACATCGTGCGTACTTTAGTCATGTACAACATAGCTCACATCGTGTGTACTTTAGTATGTATAACATAGCTCACATCGTGCGTACTTTAGTATGTACAACATAACTCACATCGTGCGTACTTTTAGTATGTACAACATAGCTCACATCGTACGTACTTTAGTATGTACAACATAGCTCACATCGTGTGTACTTTAGTATGTACAACATAGCTCACATCGTGCGTACTTTAGTATGTACAACATAGCTCACATCGTGCATACTTTAGTATGTACAACATAGCTCACATCGTGCATACTTTAGTATGTACAACATAGCTCACACCGTGTGTACTTTAGTATGTGCAACATAGCTCACATCATGCGTACTTGTAGTCATGTACAACATAGCTCACATCGTACGTACTTTTAGTATGTACAACATAGCTCACATCGTGCATATTTTCAGTCATGTACAACATAGCTCACATCGTGCGTACTTTTAGTATGTACAACATAGCTCACACCGTGCATATTTTCAGTCATGTACAACATAGCTCACATCGTGCGTACTTTAGTATGTACAACATAGCTCACATCGTGCATATTTTCAGTCATGTACAACATAGCTCACATTAATGCATATGCCCCTGTTATCTCGTTAGGTGTAAGTAATTGATCAAGAAATGTAGAGTCTTTAACAGTTCAAAAATAACTCCACGAAGCCGTTATCTGATTACTGAATATGTCTTGGTTATGACCTTTGACCTCTATTAGCCTGTTGAGTTTCCTTATTCTTAGGGTCAAATAGTAATATCCGCTTCGTACAATGTGCACCATAGTTAACATTTTTCATTAAACTCGAATTCTCGATTTCTTGTAGTAACGCCGATCATTCCATCTATTCTTGACTGGGAATTGCACAGTTTTCTACTCGATCAATACTTGTCGTTCGAAACCCTTCTTTTTCCTGAATTATCGCATCCATAGAATTTCACTTGATATCATTGTTTTCGATGATAGTCGCAGGCCGTTGCGCAGTAACGTCGCGATGAGCTTGTCTGGATGTGGGTAGACGGTGTGGTGCCGAGGTTTTATAGATAGCAAAGAAACGATAGAGTTACGTCTTAACGACTTAATATGTGTAAGCAACGTCCTTCTGGCTGACGACTTCGTTAGATTGTACATTGATTCGCATTTTATATAAAACATCCAAGAAACAGTATATTTTATTGACGGAAATCCACAGATCAGACAATATGGACAAATGAGCGGCTTTCGTCACGTCACAGAAGCTCCGTCGCCGGAAGGAACACTCGTAAGAGCGGTGTATTGACTTACTTGTTACTAGCCTTACACGAACTACCCAATCCAAACAACATTGCGTTTACACACCAACACCCATACTTCTAAGAACACATGGCTTAATTTATGCACATCGTGGTTCTGTGTGCTTGAAGAAAGTTATCAACATAGTGATTTAAAAAAATAAATAAAATATAACCTAAAACGGTTTGCAGTTGCATGCTGGTCAATGTACGTCCATGCATGAATTCTCAGCACACGCAACTTGTGATTGTGTGTTTTCAATACTGTGTACGTTTAGGTGTCCGAGTAGTCCATGTCTTAACCATTACAACAAAACCCCATCAACAATTGTTAAAAGCAATCTTGCGTGCCGCCACATATCGGAAAAAGCCATAATGGATGAGTTTTCTAACTCAATACCTCAAGAAGTTCGACATGCTTTATATGAAATTAAATCATGTATACTTAGATTATTTGAATTCACAGGGGAGTTCTTGAGAGTATAGCTTTACTTATGAATATAATGTTAGTCGAAGTGACCGGCAACAGGAGACCGCAATCCACGACGATATTGTAAGTTGTGAGTGGCGAACGCTTGATTAGAATTATCGATTTTTTCTTCACTTCTGCTGTAAATTGCGTTCATTTTTGGTGTGTACAAACTTTTCTGCAAAGAAGAACCATATGTTAATTTCGTTATACTTTTTTAAAACAAAATAACATTTTTATTCTGGATTTAGCAACAATTGACAACCATATACGCGCTCTTCATCTTAGGAATGGGTGACCTTCCCTGTGGTTGTCATGGGGACTGCCATCGAAACCAGAATCAGCCAAATTTTCTCTTTTCGATATTTTCCCCGACCCCGTGCTCTGCGTACTTTTCTTACGTTGTATGTCTTTCATGTCCAATAGAGGTATGGATTCCGTCAGTGGGCTCGTAGACGGCTTGTGTGTGTTGGTTGCATTTAACTCCGTCGAGTTCTTTGGTGTTAAAGAGATTTTGTCATTGAGGACCTGTGACCTTCTTTGCCATATCGGCGGCTCATCTTCTGCCACCATCAGCGGGGTTGTACAACTTGGACTTCCCGGCGACAGACTCCTGTAGTTGGCGTAGTTAGCATCGTCGCTAAACACGTTCTTTTTCCTTCGTCGTCGGTTAACGCGCTCCTCAATGTCTATCAACTCGCCGTCTACACTTTCTCCCGATGGAACTTCTTCTTTACTGGTATTTTCCCACTTAATGTGCGTATCGGCGACCGTTATATGAATGTTATTATTACTTCCGTTCACAGAGTTAGTGTTGGAATCGACTGGTTGAGCCGTTGGTAAGTTCACGAAGTCTACCGACGGCATGTCATTGCCACGCGAACCACTGTTATTAGAAATGCTGAGGTCTATGTTCGAACCCACGTCAATCACAGACGAGTTTTTGCTTTCACAAACTGATCTGTCTATTTCGTTCTCGCTCACATATCCGTCTTCTGACAGTTGGTCAATAGGCGGCACACTGTTGTTTGATACTTTCTTATATTTTGGATCCTGTCCCTCTAACCAGTATGTAAGGATCTCACCCTTTCCCTTCATTGGTATAAGACCTCTTTCTTCGGTTTTGTATCCACCAATCTTATCAAGGATGGCCTTACAAGTTGGACTGCAGTGAATCTTTAACGCTGTGGGAAATTTGATTGAAAAATAAATAAAATATTGAGGAAATAGTTGAAATACAGTGCTAATCCGTGAAATACGGTATCTATATATATATATGTAAAACAATCTGAATGTGTGAGTGAAATACAGTCGTAATATGTGATACATAGTCGTAATGTGCGCCTCATAATAAGAATACTAAAAGATAACATGTGAAATACAGTCGTAATATGTGAAACATAGTCGTAATGTGCGCGCCATAATAAGAATACTAAAGGATAACATGTGAAGTACAGTCGTAATATGTGATACATAGTCGTAATGTGCGCGTCATAATAAGAATACTAAAAGATAACATGTGAAATACAGTCGTAGTATGTGAAACATAGTCGTAATGTGCGCGTCATAATAAGAATACTAAAAGATAACATGTGAAATACGGTCGTAATATGTGAAACATAGTCGTAATGTGCGCCTCATAATAAGAATACTAAAGGATAACATGTGAAGTACAGTCGTAATATGTGATACATAGTCGTAATGTGCGCCTCATAATAAGAATACTAAAAGATAACATGTGAAATACAGTCGTAATATGTGATACATAGTCGTAATGTGCGCGTCATAATAAGAATACTAAAAGATAACATGTGAAATACAGTCGTAGTATGTGAAACATAGTCGTAATGTGCGCGTCATAATAAGAATACTAAAAGATAACATGTGAAATACGGTCGTAATATGTGAAACATAGTCGTAATGTGCGCCTCATAATAAGAATACTAAAGGATAACATGTGAAGTACAGTCGTAATATGTGATACATAGTCGTAATGTGCGCGTCATAATAAGAATACTAAAAGATAACATGTGAAATACAGTCGTAATATGTGATACATAGTCGTAATGTGCGCGCCATAATAAGATACTAAAGGATAACATGTGAAATACAGTCGTAATATGTGATACATAGTCGTAATGTGCGCCTCATAATAAGAATACTAAAAGATAACATGTGAAATACAGTCGTAATATGTAAAACATAGTCGTAATGTGCGCGTCATAATAAGAATACTAAAAGATAACATGTGAAATACAGTCGTAATATGTGAAACATAGTCGTAATGTGCGCCTCATAATAAGAATACTAAAGGATAACATGTGAAGTACAGTCGTAATATGTGATACATAGTCGTAATGTGCGCCTCATAATAAGAATACTAAAAGATAACATGTGAAATACAGTCGTAATATGTAAAACATAGTCGTAATGTGCGCGCCATAATAAGATACTAAAGGATAACATGTGAAGTACAGTCGTAATATGTGATACATAGTCGTGATGTGCGCGCCATAATAAGATACTAAAGGATAACATGTGAAGTACAGTCGTAATATGTGATACATAGTCGTAATGTGCGCGTCATAATAAGATACTAAAGGATAACATGTGAAATACAGTCGTAATATGTGATACATAGTCGTAATGTGCGCGTCATAATAAGAATACTAAAAGATAACATGTGAAATACAGTCGTAATATGTAAAACATAGTCGTAATGTGCGCGTCATAATAAGAATACTAAAAGATAACATGTGAAATACAGTCGTAATATGTGAAACATAGTCGTAATGTGCGCCTCATAATAAGAATACTAAAGGATAACATGTGAAGTACAGTCGTAATATGTGATACATAGTCGTAATGTGCGCCTCATAATAAGAATACTAAAAGATAACATGTGAAATACAGTCGTAATATGTGAAACATAGTCGTAATGTGCGCGTCATAATAAGAATACTAATAGATAACATGTGAAATACAGTCGTAATATGTAAAACATAGTCGTAATGTGCGCGCCATAATAAGATACTAAAGGATAACATGTGAAGTACAGTCGTAATATGTGATACATAGTCGTGATGTGCGCGCCATAATAAGATACTAAAGGATAACATGTGAAGTACAGTCGTAATATGTGATACATAGTCGTAATGTGCGCGTCATAATAAGAATACTAAAAGATAACATGTGAAATACAGTCGTAATATGTGAAACATAGTCGTAATGTGCGCCTCATGATAAGAATACTAATAGATAACATGTGAAATACAGTCGTAATATGTGAAACATAGTCGTAATGTGCGCGTCATAATAAGAATACTAAAAGATAACATGTGAAATACGGTCGTAATATGTGAAACATAGTCGTAATGTGCGCCTCATAATAAGAATACTAAAAGATAACATGTGAAATACAGTCGTAATATGTGAAACATAGTCGTAATGTGCGCCTCATAATAAGAATACTAAAGGATAACATGTGAAGTACAGTCGTAATATGTGATACATAGTCGTAATGTGCTCCTCATAATAAGAATACTAAAAGATAGCATGTGAAATGCAGTCGTAATATGTGAAACATAGTCGTAATGTGCGCGTCATAATAAGAATACTAATAGATAACATGTGAAATACAGTCGTAATATGTGAAACATAGTCGTGATGTGCGCGTCATAATAAGATACTAAAGGATAACATGTGAAGTACAGTCGTAATATGTGATACATAGTCGTAATGTGCGCGCCATAATAAGATACTAAAGGATAACATATGAAGTACAGTCGTAATATGTGATACATAGTCGTAATGTGCGCGTCATAATAAGATACTAAAGGATAACATGTGAAGTACAGTCGTAATATGTGATACATAGTCGTAATGTGCGCGCCATAATAAGATACTAAAGGATAACATGTGAAGTACAGTCGTAATATGTGATACATAGTCGTAATGTGCGCGTCATAATAAGAATACTAAAAGATAACATGTGAAATACAGTCGTAATATGTGATACATAGTCGTAATGTGCGCGTCATAATAAGATACTAAAGGATAACATGTGAAGTACAGTCGTAATATGTAAAACATAGTCGTAATGTGCGCGCCATAATAAGATACTAAAAGATAACATGTGAAGTACAGTCGTAATATGTGATACATAGACGTAATGTGCGCGTCATAATAAGATACTAAAGGATAACATGTGAAGTACAGTCGTAACATGTGATACATAGTCGTAATGTGCGCGCCATAATAAGATACTAAAGGATAACATGTTAAGTACAGTCGTAATATGTGATACATAGTCGTAATGTGCGCGCCATAATAAGATACTAAAGGATAACATGTGAAGTACAGTCGTAATATGTGATACATAGTCGTAATGTGCGCGTCATAATAAGAATACTAAAAGATAACATGTGAAATACAGTCGTAATATGTGAAACATAGTCGTAATGTGCGCGTCATAATAAGAATACTAATATATAACATGTGAAATACAGTCGTAATATGTGAAACATAGTCGTAATGTGCGCCTCATAATAATAATACTAAAAGATAACATGTGAAGTACAGTCGTAATATGTGATACATAGTCGTAATGTGCGCCTCATAATAAGAATACTAAAAGATAACATGTGAAATACAGTCGTAATATGTGAAACATAGTCGTAATGTGCGCGTCATAATAAGAATACTAATAGATAACATGTGAAATACAGTCGTAATATGTAAAACATAGTCGTAATGTGCGCGCCATAATAAGATACTAAAGGATAACATGTGAAGTACAGTCGTAATATGTGATACATAGTCGTGATGTGCGCGCCATAATAAGATACTAAAGGATAACATGTGAAGTACAGTCGTAATATGTGATACATAGTCGTAATGTGCGCGTCATAATAAGAATACTAAAAGATAACATGTGAAATACAGTCGTAATATGTGAAACATAGTCGTAATGTGCGCCTCATAATAAGAATACTAAAGGATAACATGTGAAGTACAGTCGTAATATGTGATACATAGTCGTAATGTGCGCGTCATAATAAGAATACTAAAAGATAACATGTGAAATACGGTCGTAATATGTGATACATAGTCGCAATGTGCGCGCCATAATAAGATACTAAAGGATAACATGTGAAATACAGTCGTAATATGTGATACATAGTCGTAATGTGCGAGTCATAATAAGAATACTAAAAGATAACATGTGAAATACAGTCGTAATATGTGAAACATAGTCGTAATGTGCGCGTCATAATAAGAATACTAAAAGATAACATGTGAAATACAGTCGTAATATGTGAAACATAGTCGTAATGTGCGCCTCATAATAAGAATACTAAAGGATAACATGTGAAGTACAGTCGTAATATGTGATACATAGTCGTAATGTGCACCTCATAATAAGAATACTAAAAGATAACATGTGAAATACAGTCGTAATATGTGAAACATAGTCGTAATGTGCGCGTCATAATAAGAATACTAATAGATAACATGTGAAATACAGTCGTAATATGTGAAACATAGTCGTGATGTGCGCGTCATAATAAGATACTAAAGGATAACATGTGAAGTACAGTCGTAATATGTGATACATAGTCGTAATGTGCGCGCCATAATAAGATACTAAAGGATAACATGTGAAGTACAGTCGTAATATGTGATACATAGTCGTAATGTGCGCGCCATAATAAGATACTAAAGGATAACATGTGAAGTACAGTCGTAATATGTGATACATAGTCGTAATGTGCGCGTCATAATAAGAATACTAAAAGATAACATGTGAAATACAGTCGTAATATGTGATACATAGTCGTAATGTGCGCGCCATAATAAGATACTAAAGGATAACATGTGAAGTACAGTCGTAATATGTGATACATAGTCGTAATGTGCGCGTCATAATAAGATACTAAAGGATAACATGTGAAGTACAGTCGTAACATGTGATACATAGTCGTAATGTGCGCGCCATAATAAGATACTAAAGGATAACATGTTAAGTACAGTCGTAATATGTGATACATAGTCGTAATGTGCGCGTCATAATAAGAATACTAAAAGATAACATGTGAAATACAGTCGTAATATGTAAAACATAGTCGTAATGTGCGCGTCATAATAAGATACTAAAAGATAACATGTGAAGTACAGTCGTAATATGTGATACATAGTCGTAATGTGCGCGCCATAATAAGATACTAAAGGATAACATGTGAAGTACAGTCGTAATATGTGATACATAGTCGTAATGTGCGCGTCATAATAAGAATACTAAAAGATAACATGTGAAGTACAGTCGTAATATGTGATACATAGTCGTAATGTGCGCGTCATAATAAGAATACTAAAAGATAACATGTGAAGTACAGTCGTAATATGTGATACATAGTCGTAATGTGCGCGTCATAATAAGAATACTAAAAGATAACATGTGAAATACAGACGTAATATGTGAAACATAGTCGTAATGTGCGCGTCATAATAAGAATACTAATAGATAACATGTGAAGTACAGTCGTAATATGTGATACATAGTCGTAATGTGCGCGTCATAATAAGATACTAAAGGATAACATGTGAAATACAGTCGTAATATGTGAAACATAGTCGTAATGTGCGCGTCATAATAAGATACTAAAAGATAACATGTGAAGTACAGTCGTAATATGTGATACATAGTCGTAATGTGCGCGCCATAATAAGATACTAAAGGATAACATGTGAAGTACAGTCGTAATATGTGAAACATAGTCGTGATGTGCGCGTCATAATAAGAATACTAAAAGATAACATGTGAAATACAGTCGTAATATGTGAAACATAGTCGTAATGTGCGCGTCATAATAAGAATACTAAAGGATAACATGTGAAATACAGTCGTAATATGTGAAAGATAGTCGTGATGTGCGCGTCATAATAAGAATACTAAAAGATAACATGTGAAATACAGTCGTAATATGTGAAACATAGTCGTGATGTGCGCGTCATAATAAGAATACTAAAAGATAACATGTGTAATACAGTCATAATATGTGAAACATATTCGTAATATATGACGTAATACAGTCATAATGTATCCCTGTTATGTGAAGTGTAGCTTGTAAAAGTGTACATTACAGTAGTGGAATTCAAATCATACAGTCGTATTCTGTGATATGCGCAGTCGTCACAGACGTAGCAAAATATCTATTAGTCATGCATATCAATGAGGTTACATCCACTAATTAAAAATTGAGTTGCAGTTATCAACACGAAATGAACAATTCTGACGGTCGTCAGATAACCAATCAAGGTAGTTAAATAGATTACAGGAAAGATGAACAGTCACGTGATTGTATGCTATTACGTGTCTTTTTTCAATATATACTTACGAAGACCGTTCGATTCCATTCTTGACGCCGTATTGACAGTGTCACCGAACAAACAATACCTCGGCATTGTTAGACCAACTACACCAGAACAAACAGGTCCTGTCAACATAAAAAAAACACACGATGTTATGACTATCATTCACTCGGTTCTCCTAATCCAAATGATAGATTGATAATACACACTTTATATTTGTATTTGTGGAGTAATGTCATTTGTTTAAATATAAACCAATTGTGCTCTTACCCGAATGAATGCCAATACGAAGTTTCAGTTGTTCCCCAGGCCTATGTCTGATTTGAAAGTGACCTATTTCATCCAGCAAATGGAGAGCGGAAGATGCAATTTCAGCAGCGTGTCTGTCACCATTACGAATTGGAAGACCTGACACCAGCATGTAGGCATCGCCGATCGTTTCCACTTTGTAAGCGTCGTAGTTCTTTATGGTAGAGTCGAACACCGTATACAGATCGTTGAGCAGATCGATTACCTACAGGGACAAAATATGATTGGTCGGAACGATCGTAATAGGCATTTAAATGTATGGTATTGGTTATTGCGTGATAACAGGGGAAGTATGTTTGTTTAAATAGTGATATCGACGTTGAATTGCTTAGAGTGATAATAATCGCAGCAGGGCTCTTGCTTAAACGGATTCGTGCAAAACGTTATTGTTGATTTATACGTGTGTTCGTACATTGCTCTAAATACCGACTCGTTATCGCCCCTATAGCAGATCTCCACGTGGTATTGATCGGCCACGATGAGAACACATCGTCTCAATAACCAGGAACGCCGGTTATTACCATTATGAATAGGTTAACATCAAGCGATACACGTGTTGATATTGAATTTGTATTTATAAATAACGTCAGTATTTCCATTACCTGGTAGGGAGTACTCGCCGAGGACAATGCTGTGAAGCCTACTATATCGCTGAAAAATATTGTCACGCACTCAAACGCTTCGGGGGCAACAGGTCGTCCCTTCTTAAGGGAATTAGCTACTGACCTATTAAGAAAAACAAACACATTTGTATGATCAACGCCGTCGTCATTGGAGAATTGAACTAAAAGTTATGTTAAACTTTATTTAATTTAGAAATTCAATTTGAAAAAAAATATTAATATTATATTTTGATCAACGTTAGTGTCGATATTGCTGTTAGTAGTGTATGAACCAAGCGATTTACTCAATGCGACATGGTAACCCATGCACAAATAGAAATATACATGACTCGTTTCATCTGACGAGACGTGATTGGCAATGGTATCAGGAAGGTGCAAAACGTGTATCATTAGTTCGCACCAGGTACGTTGATGTACTGATACGGTGTGGCAGACCTGCAAGCAATGTGTTGAACGCTAATTTCCGAATAACCTACTACAACCACGAAATGTACTACAAAAACGGAAATTAAATTGGCCGTACACCCGTTTTAGAGTATTTCTTTTTCCGGAAGGTTCTTGGCTCAAAAGTAAGGAGCGGAGTCTCACACTCAGAACAAGTGTATCCGCCGCGCACAAGAATCAGGTCGGCTGACAAGTTGACCAGCTACAGCGCGAAATCACAGGACAGAAATGTGGAGAGAATTACTTATCCTGATTAAAAATTCACCCGATTTTTGTCTACTATTTTAAAAGTAAATTTTGTGGTTTTTGAGAACTTTTGAAAAAGGAACCCCTTTTCACGACCCCGATCTCAATTATTTCGACGGCTGGAATAGTAGTTACGGCAAAGGATACCAAGTTCATGTTTACACAGGTAATACAACGAGATCCAAATTGTCCTGTGCTCATCGTTAGGATATTCAGTTTTTGTGACACCTTGTTTTCCCTCGAGAGACACGACAACTGCTGCATACATGCTGTTTTAAATATTACCTTCATTAGTATGGGCCATCAGCATTGAACTTCTCTCGATATTAACAACGACCATGCGGCGATTGTGACTAAGGGCACTATAAGTTACTGACATTAAATGCATTGCCACTTACTTTGGCAACATGCTGTGTAGCAAGTTGTCTGTTTTCTTCTTCTCTTCAATCAACTGCTGTGTTCTATCATCAACGATTGACTCTAAATTATCGGCGTATTTTTCCATGATGGCAATCATGTTATCAAAAATGTTGTTTTTCCTGCGGAGAAATACAATGATGCATATGAGGTATATCGGGCTTTTTAAACCTACAAAATCTTGTTTTGTTTATTTTCGGTATTTTCTCAGAAAATAGAATATTTACTAAAAAACTGTCAGGAAATCGCATTTAAAAAACATTAGACTGGCCCCCATATAAGCACGGACGAGTCAAATTCATGAAATAACTATACCAAAATCCAACAGATAGCGTAAGTGACTTGAGGCAAATCCATAACATCGTCATCGTCTGAGCTGTCTGATTAATACGGTCGCTGCCACGTAACCACGAGCGCTTGTACGCGCGCGATGATAAATTGACCACAAGTTATCGTTAAAATTAACAAGCGTTAAAAAAACAATTCGATTAAAAATTACATTTGCGTGTTGGTTATGTATCAATTGGTTTAACAGGTGCAATGATTGGTTGGATTTTTGTAGTCATAATATTATCATCATAATGTATATGAACTGTAGTGAATTTAGAATATGATGCGCGCCCTCTAGGACGAAACGTTTCTGTGACGTAAATGCGTGTACGTGACGTCGTAAACAGCCTCGATATCATATTAACCTGTAGCCGTCTGTCATTGGCAGATATTCTACATTCTAATTGACTAAACCAGAGTCGTCGATTGCTTATTTCAACGTCACAGAAGCGTTTCGTCGCTAGATGGCGCCAGTGATTTGAAAAACATTTTAAACGATCTATCGTGTGTGTAATAACCCTGAAGCAGACGGCACAGTCACTTAAACATCAATTAGGGAAGTGTATCTCATAAATCAGTTTTATTTCCGCTGCGAGAGTCATGAATGGGAGGCGGACAAATTACAAATGATCTCAGTCTCATAGAATAGTTTCACAATTACTAGCAAGAGAGTGTGGGGCATTTATTTATTTATTGCAGCCATTTTTGAATGCGGGGCTCACTAGCAAAAGAGCTACCGAATGTAAAACAACGAAATATTTGCAAAATAAATCAAATCCTAAAATACAGTACTAAAGAAAAATGATGAAAAATAAGGAAAATACTCTGTGTTTATTTGATGATTAAGATTAACTTGTGGCGACTAAGGAGTGATAATCAACATAAAAATCGTTGAAAAAGCTCGGTCGAAACATGAGTAATCATGCTCATTAAAGACTATTAGATATAGAACCGAAATCGCTTCAAAAACGAGAGTGCAAGTTCAGTTAGCAACTACGGAAATTAAACACACGCAGGTAATGGATTGGCAACACGATCCAGTGATTATGATTGATTACTTTTCTCATTAGAATCAAATCTTGATTGATAGTGTTCACCGACTCCGGTTATTGGGTTATCAACGCGCACATCTACATCGGGCAACGGTCTGCTATGTTCAGGATTTCACAATCTTTTAATAACTAATATACGCTATTAAAGACAGAGATATTCCTGTTCTGCGGCGAATACCACAGACACGGCCACAAATCTACAGTGAGTATCACAGATACACTAAAGAATCTACGGTGAGCACCATGGAAACATCCACGAAACTACGGCGAATACCACATACACGCCCAGCAATCTACGGCGGCTACATGTCCATGGAATTCACGGCCAGTACGGCATATATACCCAGGAATCTACGGAGAGTACTACAGGGACACCCAGGAATCTACAGCAATTACCACACCAACACACCAATGAATCTACGGCGAGTACTATATACACAACCGAAAATTCACGGCCAGTACGGCAGACACAACCACGAATCCGCGTGTCGTACCATAGACACATACAGGAATCCGGCGAGTACCTCAGACACGCACTCACGAATCTATGACAAGTACGTCAGATAAACTCGGGAATTTTCTTGCCTACACCACTGCCACACATAAGCAAAATATAGTTCTTGTATACTTACATTCCTTTTTGAATAGGTTTAATTTTTATTCTTATAGTCTTTAGATCTGGTCTGTTTTCTGGTATCTCGTGCCAACATTCTTGTATCGTATCTACAACACAGTCAGAGGCGTCTATTTCAAGTAGATCCATAATATTTGGTCGGAATGGCCGAACGGGATCCAGCGGTGTTTTCACACGTTCTATGATCTCTATAAAAAGTTAAAACATTGACATAAATATAAAGATGCGATGAATAACTGAATACAACGTATGTCGAAACATGAAAAGAATTTATACCTTTAGGAGAAAGTTCAGTGTTGCCATAGGGACCAGCGCGGAGGAAAATTTCGTACATAATAATAGCAAACGAGTAAATATCTCCTTTTTGGGAACCCTCTCCTGGTGGGTTGGACATGCGTAGGAACTCGGGTGCCCTCCATAAAAGATCTGGAAGCAAACAAAAGAAATGTACAATAGCCAACAGGATTTTAAATTATTTTTACAGAGAAATGAAAACGTAGAAACATTCACCAACCATATTAATTTTCGTGGGAGATACAAACGTCCATGATATCCGCTACAGCCGAGAACATTTGTGTGTGTATTTTGCGAGTCTGAAAACGCGTTTAATACACACGCCGTCACGTGTCTCGTTTCGATGATACCGCTTTCTCATTGTACACGCTTTATATGAATTACTGCGTTTTGCGTAACACGTGAACACAATCCGAAGATTTACCTCTGTAAAGTGCGAATTCACCAGCATCTTCCAAATCTCGTTCGGCACCAGCCTTGAACTCATGGAGACCGAAGTCCGTAATCTTCACAACCCATCTTGAGTCCACTACACAGTTCGAAGATTTCAAATTACCGTGCGATTTTAATTCGCTGTTGTGAATATATATCATTCCCTTTAACGAAAGCACATGGAAATAACAGTAATCTAGTGTCTTCAAAGAACTCACCCAAAATCAACAAATTCTATATACCAGCATATAGCCGTCGTGTCTTGTCATGTTTGCTATGGGTCCCATGCAGCGTACACAGCGTGTGTGAAGTATTTCGAATATCGAACGCGCATTGTACGACGACAGTGGGGCTTTATGGGTACCATTCTATGTGCATGAGAACGTTGGCCGTATCTGCACACCTGGGTACACATTCACCATTGATAACTACTAATGTATAACGATGTAGTATACGAGAAATAAAAGGAAAAAAGAATGTCACACACATCATACACTCATCAACCCATCCACAGACACCAACCAACCGACTCACCCACCCACATACCTACCTATACCATCCACCAACCCACTCACCGAAGTCAATCACATCTTATGAAATGTTTTCGCTAATTCATGCTTACCTTGATTATATCGCTAACTAGCGACGCGACGAACATATCATCTAATTTAATTTCATCGTTCTCCAAGATGTCCTGATAGATGAAACAAAAAATAGATTGCTTAATGATTCGACCATTTCAAAAAGTTGCTGGTTTCAGCACGTCATTTCCAGGCACCATACAAGTCAAGTGATTATGAAGAGCTCGTTGTTCATCAGACTAATTTGTGAGATTCGAATGTACATGATTTTGCAGCATAATTTACGAGTTTGGAGAATAATTTGATTCAATGAAAACATGGTTCTTGGTACGTAATCATAAAGCTCTTAAAGAATCAATTGGAGTGGTTCATGTGTCCGTGTTTCGTGCGTTGCGTAATCATGGCTTCGCGAATCGATCCACACGCATGATGAAAATATTTATGCAAGATGGCACTAACTGATCCCTCTGCGCATTGCAATAGCTGATAACCACATGGGAACCCCGATTACACGCAACGTATTTTCTAATAAGCTCTGTGTCACACTTACACACCGTCCTGGCATAGTAATCAGACAATCGGGCGATGGGGGTCTATTTCAAAATTCTTAATCGACGATGAGTTGTTATTATTATAGTAATTATGCTGCAAATAACGAGGTTTGCGTTACTCCAGGACAAGACAATGTCTTAATGTCAAGATAACATTTTATTCAATGATGATTGTTACCTGTAAACTTCCTCTAGAACAGTACTCATTGATGATACAGATGTGTGGATATTCCACGCATGCGCCAATGAAGGGATTGACATGGTCGTGACGTAAATCTCGCACCTGTTGACAAGTGATAGAAATAAATAAGTAAACGGAATGGAATGGAAATCAGTGGGAGTATTAATAGCCTATACTTGACACGTATTATAATTTCCCCGCGGAACGATCTTGACACAAAATATGTTTTCCGTGTCTTTTAAATAGCGAAACTGTGCTATCCCAGTATACTGCCAGGAAGATAATTTATCGTAAATAGGGCAGCGGCCGCATCGACGTTCACCGACTGAGTACAATGTCCCCGTAACACCGTTATTAATATACGTTTTTTTTAGTCTGAATTACACTGAACAGCAGTAATAAACTACAAAATAATAAGGGTTACTAACACTACGTTGTTGAATTGTAAGTACAAATAGGTATTGGCGTTTTGTAATATATTTGTGATCGACATGCTCTCTAGAGCATCTTGATTAATGAGTATTTTCTATTTAACAAATTGTTTTCTGAGCTTTATTACTTGGAATTACCTTCGTTGGAGAGGTTATGTTTTTTGTCAGCATTTCTTTATCTATCTGAATTGACTTTCAGCAGAATAACTCGAACAATTATGAACGAATTTTCCTGACCGTTTCAGGAGGAGTTGTCACAAAGAGCAATCGATTCCGAGTCGATTTAGGTAGAGATCTTGATCTCATTGCCACGAAAACAACAATTTTGGAAACGATCCTCAATTGGTAGCTCGAATAAGTTATGGAAAGATTGCTATGATTATTTAGAAGGAGTTGCTCTTGACACAAGGACCGACTAATCATGTGGAAGAGATCTGGAATCAGTTACCATGGAAATAGTAATTTTCAGTCTGAATTTCAGTTTTGTATAGGAATATATATTCACAGTAGGATATAGATGTATCTATATACTCTCCGAGTAATTTCGAGTTATTATTATCGTGATTATGTGTTTGGTGTCTGATTTCGTTGCTCAATACTTACTTATATGTCAAAGCTGGCCGAGTAATTTTTCACCAACTCGAGGTCACATGCCCATTATTTTATACATATTAACTTCCTAAAAATCAGACTTGAAACTAAATAAGTCCCTAATATAACCGGCGACCTCAGTTCTCTGTGCAATCATCGAGTTATTGCAAAGACAATAACAAGAAATACTTACAACTTTGAGTTCTTTGCGAACTTTCCTGGTTAGATCTACACTCTTCTTACTTATATACTTGATGGCAACGATGTTTCCTTTGAACGTACCGACTTTGGTAAATATTTGCTGAGTGTGGGCGTCTGTCACGGACTGTATGGATTCGATACTGTGGAGACTCATCTAACAAAGATATAATAAATAAATGTATAAATAACCCGTCACCTTCGTTGTAGACGCGTCTCGCCTATAGTTCAAATCAACAGACTGCGCATGCACGAAGAAGTTCTCGGACGCGAATGGCCGTCCAGTTCTCGCTCTGAGCGAGAGAACTACGAGACTTCCGTCTCCCCCGTCATCACGTCGCTTTTTGTGAGCAAGACAAGAAGTCTCGTGGTTCTCTCGCTTCAAACAAGAACTCAGTGGTTGTTTACGTCAACAATTTTTATTATTTATGAGGCAACTAATCAGTGTGTGATTTGGTACAGATACCTATTAGTCGAGACTTACCCTACTGTTGCACCGATTTAATGTGCCATCGCCTTTAATGATGATTTCTCGATAATCTATCTTCCAAAGTAGTCCCGCCAGAGCCTGTTCATATTTCCAGTTCCTATGGTAACGATAACAAATATTGGCGTTGATGTTTTTCGTATGTGTGGAATACAGTTCACGTTAATAAAAATTCGTGACTTTCGACAAAGTTTGGCGGTTGTCTGAAATGAGGTTGCTCCTAATATTGCCTCCATCAAGAAGGTTACGTTTTACCAGCGCTGATTTGTTAATTTGTGTGTCTGTAGTTCGTTAAAACTGTCTGCCTGCATGTCTGTCACAAAAAGTTATGGGCGAATGTTCATGACATTTTCAGGAGAGAATGCCCTCGGGAAAATTAATTAGATTTTAGAGGTGGAACCGGTTCCAAAGAAACGAGATTTTTTGGGAATAATATATTTATGTCTAGATAACTCATTTTATTTATATATATATTTTAAAAGGGTTTGACAGGTTGGCAGAGATCTGGATCTGGTTACCATGGAAACGCAATTTATCGTTTGCCTTTGGAACAGGTACCAATCAATCAATTAAATTGAGTAAGGAGAGTAAGATCTGGATCCGGTGGCATGGATACAGCAATTATTTGAATGAGTCTTCACCATTGCCAGATAAGGTGTTTGTCTGATTCGTTGAGAGAATACACTATTAAAACTCAATTCAGCCGTTCTTTTTCACGAAGAAACTGGAAGGTTACGTCAATACGATAAATATGTTTTATTATGAGAATTATATTAATACAATAGAGGTATTAGTAAGATACTATGTAGCTGTAGTCAATGTTTCCGATCTCGAAGTTCTTTTTAACAGAAATTATAGGATTGTTGTTGATGGGAAACTTATGCCCACTACTTTAAATTAAATTGAAGCTAGAGTATAAATCGGTTTCACCACGTGACATCGGTGAATTGTTTGGGGTTACCTACACTTATTAGATTCCATAGCCTAATTGACATATTTAATGATACTGTAATTATTGTGAAACTTCATATACAACGTTAGTCGATGTAATATACGTACCTATAAGCTACCGCTACTACTATAATCAGTATCAGAAAGATGCCACCCATAGTACCACCGACGTACTTTGGTGTGTGGTTTATTATAATAGGACACAGTTCATCGTAAAAACCACATTCCGGTTGGTCGACGGGTCTCATCCCAGATACCCAGTCAATTTCAACTCCAGCTTTTGGGACGTACCTCTGTAGACACCACAGAGAAAAAAAACACAGACCAGTACTGTTAATTAAGAAAACCTCAAAGCTGTATTACCGGTGGCAGTAGCTACAGCTGAAAGCATTTCTTTTGTATGTTGTTTATAATGATTGTAAACTGTACAGATGTTGATGCAGCGACTGGAGATGAAGCATTAGTTTACCGCCCTCACAGCTAGTGGCGTTACGACATGGAACATTTTTTGCATCATCCATTGAAGAACTAATAACATCATAATTACACAGAGTTACACATCGTATATGGCATTACATAGGTGACACAGGATTAATTATATTTGCATACACCTACCACTTCGTAATTGATCATCTGAAACAAGCCGACAGGTAGCATCCCGTAGCCAGGTGTCGTGTTTGTTTGTTGCCTAGCAATGATTGTGAAATTAGATTCAGCGTTGCCATTATTATCGATGAATCCTAGAGTTCCTGTGATACCTTTAGGAAAGAAAAAACATCGCAGAGAAGAGAAGAAAATACTTCATTGAAATGTCAAAACAAATATCCCAAATATTTATATATATATATCATTCGGATGATATATATATTTATCACATCTCACTGCTGTTACGCATGCTGTGATTGGTTGAGACTCGGTCACATGACATGGAATAAAAATGGATATTACATGGTATATTGCCCGCCAAGTGGATATTACATGGGTATATCACATGGATGACGTCACTGAAACTACTACGCAACGATACTGCGCATAACAAATTGTCGTTCGCTGCACTGGGGCTGCTCTGGCCGCTGTTGCTTTCAGGGTTTTGAAGGAACTTTAGCCATCCGAAATAGATAGTGAACGTGCCAGAATGGATATTAAGTAAGATACTCTGTTTTGATGTATAGGGTATTTTTTATATGGAGCAAAAATGTACGGCAAAGCCGCCACTGAAACGTCGCAGCCGGGGTCGCTGCAGTGCATTCTACGCTGTAAGCATTTCTACGCGTTCCACGCCGATGCTAACCGAAAACGCTCTAAACAAAGCTGTGTGGCTTGTGAAAAGGTGGTACGTTCGTGAGAAGGTAATTTCAGTCATTTCCACGGCACTCTGACATTTTTATCTGTAGAGTGATCAAATAACTTGCGTTTGAGAATTTCTCAATTCATTTCAAAAATGTTATTCTCGATAATTTGAGTGATTCACACTGCGGAAACACGGTTCAACTAAAAAGAGTATCCATGGCTGAAAATAACATTTACTGAGTGTATTTCGTTTTTTTTTTTCAGCAAACAATGTATGTATGTTATTGAGTAATGTGAAACTTGTTATAATAGATAAAATAAAATATTGCATACTTCAAATATAAGTGTTGTTATTTTGTGGGAGAGCGGGTGTGAGTGATGTATGGTAGCTGTGATTGTCATGGTGGATGTCTGTTCGATGTGATAAAATAAATAACACATGGTTATTCGGGCAATATCACGATTTGTTGTCTGCCCTCGGGCTGTTGGTCATGATGACCACCATCCCTTGGGCAGGCAACAAATCGTGATATTACCCTCACAAGCATGTGTTATTATTTAATTATATTATACCAGTATATTGATGGTGTTAATCCATTGATTTGATTGGTCCAAACACAAAATTTGCATATGCAATCCATGGTATATTGGCTGATAATGCACGGCTAAACCAAGTGGCCCTGGAACATGAATTGACTACAGGTTTAATACGGAAATACATAAAACCGGTATTATGTGATTTTTAGGGAAATATAGTGGTTGAATTTTAGAAGAATATTGAAAAAAAATACTGTATTAAAAACATCTGAAAAGTTATATAACTATAATATTGCTTTTTGTTAATGGTGGGATCCAAGTTGTGAGCGTCGGTCGTTGGGTGATTGTCGTTCGCCACACAAACCTAAACCACCGTCCCATAACACCGTGAGGTGCCTACACGAACGCCAGAACGCTATGTTCTCAGTGTTGTTACTTTGAGATGGATTGCGAACTTCCAACAAAGAAAACATGATCTTTAAGTACAAGATATAATTGAGGGATTTAATGACATAAAAATGCAAAAAAAAACTATGAGTCGCAGGCAAAAATGTATGCCACCAATAACAACCGGTGTCCGGTAGCGGCAGCTGACAAAATTGCAGTGCACCCGGGTAATTGCCATCTGTTTCAAAAAACACGGGACAACGCAGGATTCGACGACGATATATGGTATTGTAATTCTTCACTATGGGTAAATAAATTACAGGAGATGATGAAGGTAATTTCGAAAGCTACAGATTTGTGCCGAGTGTACACCAACCACTGTATTAGAGCGACGGCGTGCAAAGTCTTTCGGCCGGAGTTGAGACAAGGCATATCATGTACGTGTCACAAAAACGATGCGAAAATTCGATCTTACACCATCAAACTTACCCCAGAACAACGACAAAACTTGTCAGTCATACTGTCACAAAACTTTGGTTATACCAAAGGTATCCAAGTCAGATGTTGGAACTGAGGTCGCTGTGCCGGTCGCCGTACATGATACACCGCGTCCCGCCGCGTACCGCTGAACGTCAAATATCCACAGTTACAAGTAGTATGATGAGTCACAAAACCGGTTTATTTCACAACTGTACTTTCAATGGGCAAATTACAGTCCAAATTGTACAAAAACCGGAATGAAAACGTGGAAAATCCGTTGTTTAAATGATCCAAACTGTACACGACCCTGTATTTCAAATCGCGTTGTGCGTCAGTAAAAGGTCAGAAAGGTCATCCTTTGTTATGCTAATTTGTGTGTTTACGCTGCTCTATTCAACGTGGATATGTTTCTTTTTCATGTGGAATAAAAATTAGTTTGTATTCAATTTTAACTGTGTTGCGCATGTAATTTTTGTATGCATTCAGCGTACAACTACATACTATTCTTATAAATATTCATGTTCAAGGGCCATAATCATGATCTTTTAGTAGATGAAAGTAAACTCTTTTTTTACTAGTTTTATCGAATTGTCAATATACTGGTATAATATAATAGCAATAACCCCCGCCGAAGTTGGGTATACCACTTGATATTGCACAATTCACTCCATATATGCACTCGCCTGCGGCTCGTGCATATATGTCATGAATTGTGCAATATCTCGTGGTATACCCGCCTTTGGCGGGGGTTATTGCTTAATTATCACATCTCACTGCTGTTACGCATGCTGTGATTGGTTGAGACTCGGTCACATGACATGGAATAAAAATGGATATTACCCGCCAAGTGGATATTACATGGGTATATCACATAGATGACGTCACTGAAACTACTGCGCAACGATACTGCGCATA
Source organism: Saccoglossus kowalevskii (assembly GCF_978046115.1). NCBI lineage: Eukaryota > Metazoa > Hemichordata > Enteropneusta > Harrimaniidae > Saccoglossus > Saccoglossus kowalevskii. Next base: position 29,607,674 of record NC_140648.1, on the reverse strand, counting down.
ACAAATTGTCGTTCACTGCACTGGTGATGCTCTGGCCGCTGTTGCTTTCGGGGTTGCTTTCAGGGTTTTGAAGGAACTTTAGCCATCCGAAATAGACAGTAAACGTGTCAGAATGGATATTAAGTAAGATACTCTGTTTTGATGTATAGGGTATTTTTTATATGGAGCAAAAATGTACAGCAAAGCCGCCACTGAAACGTCGCAGCCGGGGTCGCTGCAGCGCGTTCTACGCTGTAAGCATTTCTACGCGTTCCACGCCGATGCTAACCGAAAACGCTCTAAACAAAGCTGTGTGGCTTGTAGGTGTGGTACGTTCGTGAGAAGGTAATTTCAGTCATTTCCACGGCACTCTGACATTTTTATCTGTAGAGTGATCAAATAACTTGCGTTTGGGAATTTCTCAATTCATTTCAAAAATGTTATTCTCGATCATTTGAGTGATTCACACTGCTGAAACACGGTTCAACTAAAAAGAGTATCCATGGCTGAAAATAACATTTACTCAGTGTATTTCGTTGTTTTTTTCAGCAAACAATGTATGTAGGTTATTGAGTAATGTGAAACTTGTTATACCGGTAATAGATAAAATAAAATATTTAATACTTCAAATATAAGTGTTGTTATTTTGTGGGAGAGCGGGTGTGAGTGATGTATGGTATCTATGATTGTCATGGTGGATGTCTGTTCGATGTGATAAAATAAATAACACATGGTTATTCGGGCAATATCATGATTTGTTGTCTGCCCTCGGGCTGTTGGTCATGACCATAATATTGATGATGCCCTCGCCTTCGGCTCTGGCATCATCAATATTATGGTCATGACCACCATCCCTTGGGCAGGCAACAAAACATGATATTACCCTCACAAGCATGTGTTATTATTTAACACTCCACCGTCAATTTTACAGACGCTTATACTAAGCGGATATAGCTCTCAAATAAACAGATCGATTAATGTTTGTAAATCAAACTATATTTTTTTATTATTTATGCACATACTTTTAAAGTATGCATAACATATGATAAATGTTTTTTTTTTTTACATTTGTTCGGTGATTCGAGCGTTTTTAAGTGTGTTCATCTTTGAAAACAATGTGAAGCCAGTATAGATATACACATGTGATGACGTGCTATACACATGTGATTACGTGCTATACACATGTGATGACGTGCTATACACATTTGATGACGTGCTATACACATTTAATGACGTGCTATACACATTTAATGACGTGCTATACACATGTGATGACGTGCTATACACGTGTGATGACGTGCTATACACATTTGATGACGTGCTATACACATTTGCTGATCCACAGTTTAAAATCAAAGTAATTACTCGATTTTTGCAGTAGACGTTCGGTCAGCGCCTTTCAGATAATACGGGAAGAAGTACAACAAAGGAAAAACAATGTGAACGAAAATATTGTTGTTTGATGTGGTATTTTGAGGAACAAATTTGATTGCCTTTGAAATACACTGTATAGTATTCGTTGGACGAAAACAAACACACGCGCGTGCGGTGATGGTTATTGTACGCACTAAAACAATTAGTGTTCATACGCCCCCTAGAGACTTTCATTGTTACACTGAACGCATCTTTGGTGTGAGCTTGTATAACAGCGTTTTTACGTAGTTCACCACGAATAACAATCTAGTATATTCATCAATGCACGGTATTAGAGAGTTTAAGATTTGCGTACGTAACGGGAACGTAACGTGATGTTCTAATTTCGTTTGCGTTACGTTCTCGGGTGTCAGAAAACGATTAAGTACAAGCGCCCACAACGGGAACGTAACTGAAACCAGAACCATGTCAATCCGTCTCTCATTGGGCAACAATAACTACCTAATAAAATTTGTTATGTCATTTCACGTCCGGAATCAGAATTAGTAGTTAGTTCACAGACATTTGACAGAGCTCTCACTATTTCCATCCACTCTGCTGAGGTCCTAGGCCTGTTTGCCGAATCCTCTTTAAGCAGATCAATATCATGCGTTTTCAGTGGGTATAAATGTCAGCTAAAATGCATCCAATATTTCTTATTTCATCATAAATATTCAAAAACACTCTAATATAAAACGTTTTATCAATGTCAATGAAAATTATTCAAAATTGACAGCGAGAAAAGCTCTCGGAAATCAACTACGAGTCAGTCACCTTGATCACGTTCAAAACGACTGCCGAACGACCAGGCAACCGATGACGTCATTGGTTCGCGCGGAGGTCATGCACAAAGCAGTGACGTATCCGTTCTCGTTCCGTTCTCGTACGCGCATCTTAATGTCTCTAATAACAATTCAAAGTTCTAATCTACAGTGCTTTTTTACTTTAAATCTAAAGTTTCCATAATTGCACATCGACATTGTCAATGTTTCGTCTATGCGTATCAACTGTCCAGGAATACTTACTCTCGTATGATCTGCCTTTAACGTATTCAATGACCGCCGTCCCGTTGTAGGGGTCGCCACCGTCATTTAGAACGTCTGTCATGGCTTTGGCGAAAAGCATAACTCCGTCGTACAGGTACGCCGCCTCGATTGGAATCTGCGAACAACATATTATTAGAACGTAGACTGAAACGAGCATAGTTATTCTAAAGTCGTCATGGCAACATATGCTTAAGTTGTCATTAAATGTATAAAGTGTCAGCATATACCAGTGGGAGTAGCAGTTTATTTGCTATTGCCGTTTATTTCAAAGCAAGCAAGGATGCGAGCAAGAGACAACGACGTGAAAGATAAAGATGCATCACTGATATTTTTTTTTTGCAGTCAGAATGAGATCGACTATGATCGATTTCAGTAACACTCGAGTCAACAAAGTATCCGATTTTGCACTCAATGCTTAGTACATTAAGCAAATATGAGTCTTGTAACAGACGTAGTACGCAGTATTTAACACATTCATGGTGGGTTATGGGAATTGATATCTGGCAAACAATGATGAAGTGACTGTTGCTATGCAAATACATTATTTTACACTCTGTGCGTGTTCAGTGTATATTGTGTTTGAAATTAACAAATAGTCGATTACGAGTGTTAATATCGGGAGTTGACTGCGACATCAAGTATTTTTATATGTAGAATTATACTTGGAGACTGTGTTGCATTGACTGACTGTTACTCGCATCGTTCTTATATATCTTTCTACCGTGGTATGTCCCTATGATACCTTCTGTATCTCACATTTTCGAGCTAGTTTGTCAAGTGACTTATTTATGTTCAATATTAATATGCAATAACTGTTATTTTTATATTTGAATTCCAGAGTAACACTTGTATAAATTAATGTTTTACTTCGCTTAGTTTTGAATCCTCCCTGTTAATTTTGCCCCACAGTGCATAGTTATTTTAACGAAAATCCACCAGAGTTTCTCACACGGTCAACTCCTCGCTGTAAATAAACGATGAAAATGGTGGTCGTAGTAGTTGTACAGTAAATTCACAATATACTTACGTCTCGTCGGATAGTTCTGCTTTCGAAATTGAAAGGCGGACGCGACAAATATTCATCAACAGTTATCCTAAAGTCCTTGTACGTATCACTTATCGGTGGTGTGGCAATTAGAATCAGGAGTGATTGGTATGCTGAAATCAACTCCGGAGTGAACCAAATTTGATACGGATCTGAAACCATAGACATATTATGCTATCATTGAACGCACTTTACCAATCATACAACAAAACAACTGACACGAATATGACCTTCAAAATAAATCTGTACATTCTTCTATATATAATGAAATTTATGACGATTTGGTCCGGAATTGATGGGGAAATTACAGAAAATCGCATAAAAATGTGTAAAATATCGCCACAATTTGAAGTGAATAATGATGGCGTTCAATTTGTTGGAAATCTCACCCAGTAAATATTTGTCGGCGTCCTCCAAGTCATATTGTTCGGTGTCCACTGTGATTACAATATATTCTCCATTTATGAGTAAGCCCTTTTGTTGCATTGCTGTCATGAATTCGGGACGAATGAATTTCTCCCCTAGTAGTATGTAAACTAAAAAAACAACAAAAAAACATCATATATATTTATCGCTTTAGATAGCATGGCCATATGGAAATTCCAAGGAATGATGTTCCAGCAGATCGCCTTCACCTAGTGGTCGAGAGAGAGATTTCTGATTGCACACGAACACGTGGGGAACGAGGGGGAGATGGCGTGGACAGGCATAACACTTGTCAACTACAGCAAAATGTGATTGGATGCACACATGTGTATTTGAATAAATGTATTTGATGTTGCACTTTAGTAATAACATTATAGTATGCATTATCGCAAAATAATAACTTCATTGAATTTGGTCAAAAAAGATGATCGGAAAACATGATAATGAAATATCGTGAGAAAACTGAAATCGATTGCCCACTTCACTAATTGCACGCATTTAGACGTGGTTTAGACGTGTATTCACTTACTTCGCGTTGTGTCGAAGGTGTTTTCAATAATCGGCGGGAAGGGGTCGGGAAAACTGTTAAATCCGGGATAATATGGATGTGGATAATACTCAACAGTCTGGATAGTGACGTTGGAAGCGGCAAGGTCGTTTTCCAGACTGTGGCTCACAGCCATCCATTGCGTATCTTCCGACGTGACAAGGGTAACATGGTCCCAGTCAAAGTATTTCAATAGCGCCACCACTGATTTGGAGATTTGAGAATCGGGAGGATACGTCCGGGCGAAAGTTGGATATATTTCCTTGTCACTCACTTCATACTCGGCACATCTCTGAAATAGAAATAGTAAACATATTCCAAACCAACTATTCAAAATATTAAGTCAAAGGGAAAACCCTTCACTGTACTAGACAGTTTAAAAGCCACATTTGTTATTGTTTCCATGGCAATAATAAATACACATTTCGACAGTTGCCGCTTCAGTTGCTTTGGACTTTTTCAATCATGAAAGAGACCATTGAACTGACTACATTGTCTGAGGTTTTAATTACATAGCATTTTAAAATGTAACATGAAAAAGAACCGATCGCCGCGCACAGCCAGATGGCTAGACGATGTCAGCAGTGTTCGGCTACTTGTATCGCTATGATGAAATAGACATACAATCGTTCACTTTGAAAATAATGAAATTTAATAAGTAACAATGACGGTATGGGTACTCCGTCTGGTGATTGACGGGTAGGGAACATGTCTACTCTGCAGCGTACTACATACCGACGCTGTCCCCGAGCAAATGGGGGATAGTGAAGAGAAAATGGGCCGGTGTGAGATTAGGGTAGTCATTCATAAACCATGAAATGCTTCAGCTCCACTGCACATCTCAGATTCCCAATTACCCCTGTAGGACGTACATGCTTACTGAATGGTAATGAAGACGGGGGTTGTCTTTGTCAACGTAGAGTTTACATAATGTCGGTTATTTAAATCATCTTTTCGTATTAACTACTTGATGACAAATATATGATGCTGTACTATGTATAGCGGCTGATTTCAATGATGTATAATTGTGAGTTCACATTCACTGTCTTTTTTTCTCAAATTAAGGGATATTGAATCATGGATGATGAGATACAAGCCAGACATGCGATATCATGTTATTGCAGGAGTAAAAATGATAAGCTACCGCCCTAAGTGAATTGAATACATTCTTACTTCATAAATATTTTACAAACTATTTCTTAGTTCAGTCCATTTTATTATCAGCTTTTAATACTACTAAGCAATGTATTCATAACCAGGCAAATTAAGTATAGACCCAATAAAGTAGTAAAGTCAAATATAGGAATCCATTAAATGTAGTTACGTCAAATATAAACATCCACCAGGTAGTTAAATTGGTATCATTAACAGTGAATGCCTCAACAAATGTCCGCACTGTTTTAGGCGGACGTGATACGATACTAATAACACATCCCTTAGGAAGAATTTCCAAGTAATTACCGACATCAAACGAATTAAACTATCAAGCAAATCGTTCCATTTCCGGTTATTGCCTGCTATTCGAGGCTTTTACATCACGAAATGGTAACATTATAACTTCAATCACTCTCGTCTTAGATAGGCTTGAGATTAAACGGACACGCACCAAATGAATTAATCTAATGAACACAAGTATCACCAAAGTGAATTGATATCTATGAACAGTAGAAACAAATATGTAATTCGACGAGAAATGCCACGGGGGAATATGACTGATAATTTAAAAGGAAACATGTTTTACTTTGGCTCGTTAATCACGTTAAAATACTTGCGATGTTGTGACATAAAATATTGATTGGATAGTGTCTTGTTTCTCGCGTGAAACAATTCGCATAATAAATAATAGTGTGTGAATTCTTAGAATGTAACGTCGTCAGTAAAATTACTGTGTCAATTTAAGTTTGCGTAAATAACATCGGGGTATTGCCATACTCGTCCTTGATACCGGCATGATCCGTAAGGAACATAATTAATTCGGCGTATGAGAATACAGCCCAGACTGATTCCACTGAAGTCACTGAAAACATTTGCCTACAGGCTGATCTGTTTACCCTCCCTTGGTACACATAGTCTTTGTTGTTTGCAGTATTTGGCTCGTCAGTCAGAAATGACTCTTGCTTCTGTGCACTCAGTGACTGCATCAACTTCACTAGTACCCATTCTCTTTGTACACAGTGTCTGGTTTGTCCCACTTTCTCAGTACCCATGTTCGTTGCACCTCATGCTACTATAGTAGTTGCACATAGTAGCTATATTGCCCTGCACTGTCCCAGTACTCAATGTCCTTTGCACACAGTGCGTGGCTGGTCCGTCCATCACCAATAATAAATTATGATTTACTATCAGTTTTACAACGTTGAATGATTTATAAACAATTATATTAAAAGTGTCGTTAAAGCGATATCTAAGACTAGTGTCAGATAAACACTAGATTGTACGATGGATTCGACTGGCAAATAAACCGTTATATCCTGTATCCATCGCCACCAGTGCGCCTTCTAACAGACCTGATTCTGAAAGAATTCCAATAAACTGGAATCCCCGAAAATTAGTGCGTCAGTTTGTTGACAAATTGTATTTGATCGTATAAGTGACTTGGACACAAACAATAAGTTTGTAGTCCATGATTTCTTTTTACCAAATTACAAATTCCACAACTATACCAAGATGTTTTTCAAGATCACGCGCAAGTTAAAGCGGGGGAGTCGTCACCTGCGCATGCGTCAGATGGCCATAACGTGTCATTGTTTACAAACATGCATCTACCAAGAGCCTTTGCTTTTGGGACTCAATTCCCATGCGTGCGTAGGTGACGACCCTCCCGCTTTAATTAATACAACTAGTTGTCACAGAAAATCTGGGTGCGTCAGCGGCTCGTCATATTGACTTAGAGGGCGCGCACTGATCGCCATGTGACGTCTTACTAGAACGTTCTGTGACGTAGCTCCGCCCCGAAAATATGTTGATAACACAGGGACTGTGGTTGATATCACTTGCTCTCCTGTGTAATCATCAATGTATTTACAGTGACCGACAATATAGCGTCTATATTGTGGGCGCGCATGGAAAAGAGCGCTGACGCGAAGTGATAACACGCGGCATGGGCTTGCGTACTTCTGACGCGTGTCACCCGTAAAAGTACCTAACATTACGAACAGGCATGCGCCCCATGTGGTGCTTTACTTTCACAATGTTATCTTTACTGCGCGTCCCTCATTGTATGTGATTTCTCGCTCGCTAATAATATACACGCTATAGTGAGCATAATGGTATAGGCGCAAAGTGAATCTTTCTTTGTTCACTGAAGTGAGATGCATCATGGGAGAACCACATAGTATATCATGCTTCATTTACTAAAATAACAATGACTTGTGATCGAAATAGTGTACGTGGTTATGGATGTAATCATGCAAACACATATCAACTAAGCATTGCCGTGTCAGCGTCAAATGCTCCTTTAAGAGGAAATTACGCTGTAATTAGCATGCGCAAATACAGTTGAAAACAAGGTCATGGCATTGGTCGAACTTGAAATGTCCGATAACTCCCGAAATTACAAACTGATTATATGAATTATCATACAATTGGAGAAGTCTGGATAAGAAGGAAAGATCAATTACGTTAAACTTAAATTGAATATACTTTTTAAATAAATAGGCAAATAATATTAACATGGCGACAAGAAACTCAAGTTTAGTGTGAATTGTCGGCGGTAGCATCTTGAATATTGATAAATATTAGTTTGATACCCAGTTTGTTCACAAAGCACATGGTTGCTATAGCAACCAGCTAAAGGTAGTATTACAGTTTTATTATTAACATGCCGGATATGTTTTTATACACTGCCCATGACTCAAAAACAATGAAGCAAGTCTATTAAAGTAAATAACGCACTGTATTGTCTTGTTGTTTATGTACATCAAATTATGTTAATTCATCGAGTATAAGCATTGATAATCTCTTAACTTTGATTTGATTACTTGCTACGGATGAATTAAAGATTGGGATTACAGTAAGCAAATCACACGCCTGGGTATGTTGTCTACGTTTTACTTGTATTCTCCTGACCTTGTTCTTTAGAAACATGATCATGCTGTTGTCATTAAAAACAATTTACAACCAAGGGCAAAAACACGGCCACATGTAACTTTAACTCTCTTCTTTGAAAATTCGTTTGTTTTTTGTCCATGTGTTTAGAAAGACGATATAAGTATTAGCATTATCCCCGAGAGGCATGTCTCGTATTCCTTGTATATTACGCATAGCATATACATGTGAGTAAATATAGTACGCAAGCGTATACATTTTGAGATCCGGGTCTCGGGGGGAACGGAATATCCATCGACGGAGTTCGCATTCTCTGATATTTACAGTTCCTTGTGCGAGGCGCTGATTTGAATGCAAATTGACGATATGACCATGTGTTATTAATGTGTCGTAGTTTACAAAAAAAAAATAGTATACGAAGATGCCTCTTTATTGCTTGTATTGTCTTCACTATCGATTATTTCAATTCGATCTTTATCAGTGTGTATCCGATGAAGGCTTTACAAGGCAAGCCATGACCGTATACGTCTCGCGGCTAGCACCGAGAAATTGGTCGGTGTAAAATGTACATCAAAAGTGACACTGGGGAAACTTATTCTCATCAGTATATGATCTATTTCATATAAATGTTTAATGGAGGTCACAACCTGGGAAGTATTACGTGGTTAGTTGCTAAAGTGCATGGCTAGGGTGAATACACATGCACTTTACGACGTATCGACAAGCGTGAAGCGTGGACAGGCCAGTGAAAGGTGTTCACCGTATGTGCTATTCTATATTATCTCATGTTTTCTCATATTGTTCATTCAAATGTTCAAAATGAAAAAAAAGGTGGAGCTTCGAAGAAAGCGTCAGTTTATCTCTAGTGATTTCTAGTATGTTTATCAGCACGGCAGATTTCAGTCTGAACAACGACATAGATGTCTGCTAAGAGATGCATTATTGACGTGACTCGGGTAATATTTTCTGGCAGTATGTGTCATACGGTCATAATCACGATACTTTGCAATAGGAAGGCATTCAGCTTGGGTTTAAGAAGTAAATGCAATTAATGTGTTATTATCAGTTTGTAAGTTACAACCCGGCAGGGATCATGTGATGGAGTAAATGTATTGTTCGAAGTAAGACAATATTTCCACGGGAGAAAAGCGATCAAAATAATGACTTCGCTAATGTCATGACGTAAGCTTTTCGTGAATCAGGGCAAATTAATTGAATGAGGAATTTTCCATTAAATGTATAGATGATCGTTTTCGTATCTTTCTCATATATGTATGTTTCATTGTGTTATACGCCGGAGCCATGGGTGTGTATCGTTAATGCAAAGAGACATGTGGAATGCATGTCACAACCTTTTCAGGGATAATTTGAAAAAAAATATTATCGATAATGTGTTTGTTATTTTATAGAGACGACGTCATTTCACTAACATAGGTACACCGAATAGTCAATTTTGTTAATAGCCGACGAGATTGCCAGTCGTTTTGTGATGTCTTTCCACAAACTTACTAGTATTCAAGGTAGATATCATCCGCCCTCACAATGTGTAGAATAAGGCTTAACGCTCATTGCACATTCACGTCGCACGCCGATGGTTGAATAGGTCATACGTCTTTAGGCGCTCACTTCAAAACTCAATACGCCGCAAAGACGCATTCATGAATTTATTAACATAATAGAATTACTTAAAAAGTATACAATTGTTTCGCCCTTTGATCTGTAAACGTGGTGACATACAAGTTACAACTTAAAGTGTATGAGGAGGGGAGGGGGTTGTATTAGGACTGTGTTGCTGGGTGAATCGCTCTTTTAGATATTTCAGTATAATTTGGGTTGACTTTTTTAGAATGCAGGAAAAGTACGTTTTGAATCCCATTGCTAGGTATATTGATATAATATGAATGTTATAATCAAGCGGTACCTTAAAAATTAATATTGTGTCAGAAATATAGACCAATCAGAAGATTAGAGCAGCAAAATATTTATTTATCATTAAGAAACAATGTAATATAAATAAATTTGCATAAAAGAAACGTTACTCATCAGACTGCAAACTTTTCTGATCGATGTACAGTCATGAGCATATGTGTCCAATTGACTGCATGTCTTACAATATGTTTAGTTTATAGCAAATCTAAGGCAAGGCTCCTATCATTGTGCTATGTTTGGTAATAAACCACGCTTAGCTTGACGCCACAAGGGATTGTGGGTATTGTGACGCAATACATTTGATTGCATTGGTGGTATTTACGACTGGATCAGTGACTGATGTGAAAACAACACTTGTGAGCCATTCGTCATTTTAATGACATCGGCGTGCGTTCATAAGATGTTTAAAGACAAGCTCAGACTTGATTGCGGCTCATATTTGTGATATTTTTGATAAACAGAAGTAACTATAAAACTTATTTGAAGTAAAGTTAATAGCCATATTACTGAAAGGTTTAAAGTTAGGCGGGCCCAATAGTATCTATGTATAACTTTGCTAATTTCTAGATGGAATCAGTCGGTGGATGGTTGTCGTAGAAAACTTTATCTAGCACAGAATGGGAACTGAATCTATCTGATGTTAGTTAGTGTACAAACTATCGCAAAATACAATTAAACGATCGATCTCATTGATCCCGTTGTAACTTTGAATCCCGTAAATTTTGAGTATTGAGAATAAAAAAAGACATTGCTGTAAAAACTGATTATGTGCAGAAAGTGTCATGTGGCGTGTGTGGTGTGTATCGACTGTGTACATTGCGCATTCCGCTGCCGAATATGTACTTCAAAAGTCATAAACCGATGACAGTTTCGTCATTCAACGGTGAGAATAAGATCTGAACCTATGGGTCCGAGCAACGTGCAGTGGTGCATGACCTCATCTGACCTACAGAGGGGTCATACATATATCGACGGAGGTCATCCGAGTTCGCCAGACAAATGAAATTGCTGTTACCGAGTTGTTGAAATACACATATTAATTAGGTTGTTGACGCGGAACCGACCGTATTCAAATTCGCTGGTGGTGCAGAGAATAAGAATTGTCGGTGTTTACTGAAATGTACATTTACTACTAACTTTCACCAAGCGATGATGAAATGGCGTGGAATGATAATACAATTTTTGAAAACATGCAGTTTAGTGAATATAATTCGATGAATTACATATTTACGTCACGGTAGAGTAGTGATAATTAACACCTTGTCTGCTCTTTTGCTCAGCGGAAGAGAACGTTTGCCAACATCACAGATAGTTGTATGTGGGTATCAGGCCATGATTGCGTATCATTGATTTGAATGGAATATTTCTAAACAATGTTAGGAGCGTCAACGCTACAATTGAATTCTAAATATCAGAAAAATTTAAAAACAGGGCTACTTTTACACAGTTAGTCAACATTATAACATTATAACAAGTAACAAACAAATACAAGTAACCATTACAGTTATATATTACAATCAACAACTACAAGTAACGTGAGTGCCTTTTGCATGTATCCAAGCTAAGGGGAATACATGTATCACTTAGCAGTGGTATCGACGTCGCCTTTTCAAATTCAAAATAAACAAATCACAAAATGTGACCGAACTGCAATGCATTAAGATTTACAAACAAGAACTATTTTTTTGTTTTTATTGAAAATTCGGTGATGCGTGGGATCATATATATATTAAAGAGCGGTTACGATCACCTTGTTCTGAACTTAGATCTTGTGAACTGAATTCAATTTAATTCAAATCAATTGAATTCGCCCTACCGAGCACATTCACGTGAAAATATCTCTACGATAATAATTGATATACCTAAAAAAACAGAACCCATCGTTCTTTGTTTTGAACACGTGTTTAATTAGCATGATATCAGTTGGCGGGGAGAGGCTTTCAAACTAAACCGTTAGCTTAAGGTAGCGAGACTATTATTTGTGTTGAAAATTACGATTTTCACATTTATTTATTAATTGATGAAATGCACTATAAACTTTCATATGATAAAGTCAACATAACATAGAATGTCATGTAAGTTGGTTAAAATGTATATTTTCTGAAGGGAAGCAAGGCAGCCTCAGTAGTGTTTTCCAAAATCAACAATACAGGTTTAATCTGTGTGCCTATAAGTTTCAAAGATAAACTCAAGACAAAGCAATGTTAGGATGTGTTATCAGTAGCTATCTGACACACAATGAGTGTTTCCAAACATTCGAGTGGTTTGTCTCCGCCCCTGTTTGTTTCACAGATTAGTCATTTGCATATGAATGTGTCAGACACAAGGTCACACAGCCACTGAAAAAAATCATTGATTTTGGTGTTTTTATATGCCGAATTTATCCAATTATAGCTATCCCATTCCTCTATTTTTTTTGATTTCTAATAGCCTTACACATTTGGATGCCCCTACACATGGTAAAACAGACCTTGATGGGAAAACAAATTGATTGTGCCGATAAACAAGCTTGAAAATCTTTGCTGTTACTTCGTGGACGTTTTCTAGGAGTTTGTGTTTTTCAAAATACAAGGTCTTTAACAAAAAATAACGTATACTTATTGTCGTCGGATTAACACCAAATTTTCACAGCTTTAAGGTGACAATGTGAGGAACTTGAATGTGTCCAGACAAACTATTTCATCGATTATTTACCAACGAGTTGTGGTTTGAGTTGGGGGCAATGTGACTAAAACAGTAATTGAAATTCAGCACACTATTTTTTAAAACGCGTTGCTTGAATAAAACTGACCAGACACATTCAATTTACCAGACTATTGAACAACTAGGAAAAGTGAAAAAAATACTTCTTATCGCCAGCGTAAATGCGTAATTATTTTTTTTACAGAAAAAGTAATTTTTCACCTTTGATTGAGTAACGCGTCGTAGAATGCAATTACGGGCATGCAAAATACACTTGTGAAAAGCTTGAAGTCTGGCGATTCTAAAAATATATACTTTCCCGGGTCTATTTGTAGTCATTTAGTCACAATTAGAAGATGAAAACAAGTATGCAAATAATAGTCTCGCTACCTTAATGCCCCCCTCACTACTAGTACCGGCATCACCCCGTCCCCGCATCGATGAGTATACGTTGTGTGGTAAGTCCAAACGCTTTCCGCTCGTAGATGCGTGGCAAGATATGCATGTATATGATAAATTAAAGCACAAGTTTAGACTTTCAAATCGCAAGTTAAAGCGCGGTGGTCGTCGCTCAGCGCGTGTTCGAATTTCATGTAAATAAACAATGTATTTTACACGCGTTGTATACGTCGCCATGAGTCCCATATCGAACAGGACGCGACACGACGACTGCCGCCCTTTAACGTAAACTAAACCTTTTGACATCATCATAGGTTAATATCGCAGAAAGGATTTCTCCATAGCGTGTAAATTCATCGCTATAAGACGTGATGTTGCTCCAAGACCATTTAGCGATGTTCTTACTAACTAATGATTTGACGGAATAAATCGTGTATAGAACAGCATATATGCATTACAATGTAAGTGTCAGATAATCACGCCATTGTGACGATATTAACACGTTTTAAGTTAACTGTAGCTCAGATTATTTACAATAAGAGTATTACTTGATGTGTGTTTCGACATATATTTAATTGGTGCTTATATAGTAAGTGTCTTGAAGATCAAATTTGCATATAAGCACCAGGTTAGGGCGTTTCATGAATTTGAGTGTCGTTACTTTACAAGCACAATCTTAGGGTGTCTGATTTGTGAATTCAGGTATTGATGCCTTGCATGTCATCTTCACCAGCCAAGGTTCGGTTTATTCGGTCATCGCATCACCGATATACCTTGGCAGAGTCTATTCAGAAAGTGTGCCCTCTCTCGGCGATTCCACGTCCTGCCATTTTGTTTTATTTCCACTGCCTAGCGATAGGACAAATACGATTGGATACATTGATTTGGGTATATCTGTGTTATTTCACGCATCCTCTCGGCCGAACAACCACGCATGTGGGGTTCGTGTTGTGGGGTGGGGTGGGGGCGTTCAAGTTTACATCGAATTCGTGAACCGTGCGCTGCGGACGGTGTTTGCGTGCATGTCACTAGCACAACGATAAGAGGTCGGTGTCATAAATTCGAGTAATACTACTTTGCGTTGGATTGTTGGCATGTGTCATTTTTTTTAATGTAATGAATTGTTTTAAGTAATGATTTGTGCTTGTTCTTATTGACAAGTAATGGCCTGTGCCATAACCCTGAGTCCACAGTTTCTGTCAAACGAACAGATTCAGAAATCAAGCGATTTTTTGAGATACGTAAATCTGCAAATCTCTAGGGCGTTAAAGACGATAGTCGATGAACGCACAGGATGGGCATACGTCCAAATTTATTACTTCGTTGTCTGAACGACACTTCCCTGCGGCGAAACACGAAGTTAATGAGAGCCACTGGGGGATTTCCTTTCAAGTTGTCGTACTCACAACACATACGCATGTTAATAGGCGATAAAAACGTATGTGATTGTAAGTACAGGTGTATGTCCACAATGTCACGCACTGAGTATTTCATTCAGAAAAACCGTGGCAAACAATTACTTGTATCGAACTTCTGTAAAAAAAAAAAAAAAATACCAAACTCAGTAGCTTTTTTGTGTTGATAAGTGATGTTCCACTACGCACAGTCGTTGTTCAATACACCGTGTACGTTTTTACCCAGAGGCGTTATTCGGAAAATTGATGCTTTTTGACGTCAACAGTCGACTCGAAACATGATCCGTGTCTGGAATCAGTTCATTCAAATCCGGACCAATGACTGTTAGAGTGTTTCCGTTACCCGAGATGCATTGCAAGAGGCAAACAACAGGGGTAACACTAATTTACGAAAAAAAAAGTCGTGAAGAGATACCGGGCTGTATTTAGATGTTTATGTGGCAACAATTTGATGTAACGAACGTATCATGCCAATTTTAGCCACCAGAGTAAGCACGATCATAATTACATTCACAATTTTCGAAAACACTCATTATGCAAATAGAGTTTATATGGTCGACAAGATTCGTCAGTGAGTCATTGCAGCTTAGTCAATCAGCACTATATGAAACACTGATTGTATGAGAAGTCTACACGGCACATAGCCAGCGGAGCAACTCTAGTGCAATGGACAACGTTGACAGGCATTCCCTGGATAGCTAGCGTCTTAAAATGCTTGTTATGTCCTTCTGAAATTCAATTTACCCTTTAATGTACCCCAAATGTATTCAGCGTACTCTTCTATTCACCCGGTGTATCCTGACAATGTACATTGTATATCGAAAATTTGCCCTATTTACCATATGTTTACCCTACGTACCCTACAACTCCCCCGATGTGTGGTCCTTCAGACTCTGTTAATGCACTATATGTATCCGAATTCAACATGTGTACCTACCTACCCTACAATTTACCCGACCTATTACTGTAACAATGCCGTTAACAATGCGATACAGTGCCGTAACGATGATATATAGATAGTGATATAACCACTGGCATGCGATACAGAGCCGTAACAATGATATATTGTACTAGTGATATAACCACTGGCATGCGATACAGAGCCGTAACAATGATATATTGTACTAGTGATATAACCACTGGCATGCGATACAGAGCCGTAACAATGATATATTGTACTAGTGATATAACCACTGGCATGCGATACAGAGCCGTAACAATGATATATTGTACTAGTGATATAACCACTGGCATGCGATACAGAGCCGTAACAATGATATATAGATAGTGATATAACCACTGGCATGCGATACAGAGCCGTAACAATGATATATTGTACTAGTGATATAACCACTGGCATGCGATACAGAGCCGTAACAATGATATATAGATAGTGATATAACCACTGGCATGCGATACAGAGCCGTAACAATGATATATTGTACTAGTGATATAACCACTGGCATGCGATACAGAGCCGTAACAATGATATATAGATAGTGATATAACCACTGGCATGCGATACAGAGCCGTAACAATGATATATTGTACTAGTGATGTTACGATACGAAATCAGACTCGGGGAGTTTAAAATCACTCCTAATGAAATATTTCCCACTTAACAACACAAGTAAAAAATCATCAAAATACACTGAATTTAAAAAAAAAAAACTAAGTCATTTGCATGGTTTTTCACAATTATCATCTAACTGGCGTACAGACGACAGTCTTTAGTAAACCCCCACGTTTGTTTCAAACGAATAACACACAGTATGTAAGGAACATGTAGATAGTTAGTGAGTGAGTGAGTGAGTGAGTGAGTGAGTGAGTGAGTAAGTAAAATAAAGCTAACATCTTTAATACAATTGAATATTTATCTATTTATAAAAGAAAAAGACAAAATTGGTTACAAATAATTCCTAGACTCTTTTATCTCCGAGAAGATGATCAGTTGTTCACAGGTAATATTAGTAGGAAGTTAAGGAAACGCTCACTGTAGCACGACGTGTTACTATTACGTAATCATATCAAATCAACGTGCAAAGACACTCAATGTATCGAATATATGGATTGTACATTACTATTTGTATGTATGTATTTTAGATGAACCGTGCAGATATTTCAGTACTTGTGTATAAGCCAGCTTATGTATGAAAATATAAATCACCCACTTCTAGATATTTTTCTGAAGAAAAAAAAAACGTGACAGTCCATTATCTACAATTTCCATCTTATCTGTATATGGGCTGTACTAAGACGCATATATCGCCAGGAACAAACTGTGTCGAAAATTGATTGTAGATTTTCAAATATTACATCTTAAGGGTATACAAATCGTAATGTAAAAATATTGAGCAAAAAGCTCTATTTAGCCCTTTTACACGAGGTGCTCGAAGCAACGTAGTTGCCTCGTTTGTATGATGTTACCTCATAGCCGAAATGGATCTGTTTTGTTCATTTCTCATGCAACTAGTTGCTCGGTTTCATTTATCAATTGCCTCGTTGCCCCGTGCACATTTTGACATTCGTACACGCGTGAAACAACGTTCTATATTTCAAGCGAATAATAATATCTTTGAAATATAATATTTGGTGAGCGGGATAACTCGCGAATCATATAATAGTCATAACTTTTGTAATTTTATCTGAGGTATGTATATTCAAATTACTCTTGAATGTTTCACAACATTAATAAAAATGTGGAAGTGCCAAGCAATGCGTACATTCCCACATATACAATCTCAACCTCAGAAAAATAACTTGAGTTTTATTTATTTATACAACATATTTAATTTGGTAGTGTAATGTAAACATACGAAACTGCCTTAGCGGTGGCACAGTTGTTAGTATATTATCTCGCCTTAGGGAGGGTGTGGATTTTATTCCCGGGCTGATTATTTACTCACCGGTATATAGTAAATTCTGATTACAGTCTGTGGCACTGCTATCCAAACACGATATAAGGATTATTAGACAGATTCGAACTTGCAACAAATTAACACTCGAATTAGCACAAAAGGGAAATTTAAAGAAACCGGAGCGTAAAATCTGTTTTTGTTTGGTTACAAAATAGTCGCTTCTTCAGTTAGTTTGCGTTTTTTTTTTATCTTACACAGACATCACCAATAAAAAAAATCGCTAGGCTAGATTTAGTACGACTATCACACAAATAGGGTATATCATACGAGAAATGAGCATTTCCCCAATAAATGATTTCAAAAATTGAAATAGAAGCCCTGATACAGGAAACTACCACCCCGAGTGATTCCGACGATAAACGCAGTTACTGAATAGCCACAAGTTTGTAAAGACTCCATAAGTCGTTTTTCTAGCTTTTATGTGCATAGTTTTGTTCCTTAATTAATTAATTTCAACGCACTATTTTATATGAGAGTGTACTAAATAAGATCTGATCTTACAAACTATTATATAATTAGGGTAGCGGCGAGCTATACACACACAGTGGCAATAAAATATGCTTTACCAATAGCAAAAATGACAACCTCTACAATTGACAACATCAAGTCAGGTTACGAGCAACATATATTTTTATTTTTGTAAAACGTCCACATTTAGTAACTCCAACTTTAATTATACTTTTAACTGTGGGTCGTGTGGTTTTGAAAAAAGTGGGCGTGGTCATTTTTGTGACTCGGTGTTTTCGTAACTCGATGTTCGTAACTCGATGTTCGTAACTCGATGTTCGTAACTCGATGTTCGTAACTCGATGTCCGTAACTCGATGTCCGTAACTCGAGCAATTCAGCATCTTCGTACTCTTATTATTTGGAATCGTTTGGTAGCTTCGCTGTACTTGCATTCCAAGCAGCTTATTTATTTAGCAAAGGAAAATGTTTTCTCTTCCACTGAAATTCGACGCTCTCGCGTTAACTAGAAGAGATAACCATTTCTTTCTCTAACACGTCTCAATCAATGAGGGCCCGGGGGATGGAAATGAATGTATTCCGGTTCCTTTTTATATTAGACTGATGTATTGTAGCCCAGTACAGAACTCCTGGGCCAAGCAATGTGTTTCCAAGGAAATGTACTACTTTGAAGTGCATTCTTCTTTTCATTTCTTGTGTTTTGTTTAGTTCGCTTATCTTTCACGCCTGTGGGTTTTTTTGTCGGTGGGTTGTGTGGTAGATTTTTCCGACAATTGTATTTTTTTTTCTTATAAGAGAAATCAATTGAGTGAAAGAACACAGAATAAGATCTGTTTTTGAAAGAAAGCTCAGTGAAACTGAGTGAATGAAAGATATCTCTAGCAGTAATATGAGAAGCAATGTGCGTGAATGAACGCATACACCAGCAATGGAGACAATGAGAAGGTAAGGCGTGTGGTTTGCGTCTGAAATCATATTTAGGTCATGTGAACACTGATACCACGTGACTGAGATATTCTCGCCCAAAATGTTGGAGATCATTTTTGTGCAGTTAATGTGTATGGAGTACTTATATTTTGTTGTTTAAATAGCAAAACACGCGATGGGTGCTTGTACTCACAAAAACAATAATTGGAATGTTAAGGAACAATTCTGACTGTAAGATGTTCTATTTCATGATTCCGTCGAGACTGTAAATCTTCATGACCTTGCTACATCATTGCAATTTCAAACCCGGATGTAGCGGTAAACAACACTGGTGAACAATATTGGATTGGTTGGACGATTTCGAGGAGACCGATTTGCTCGAGGAACTAATTGCCATGTGCTGAATAACTTCTTTTGTAACAGTCAGTACTGGGGGGAAATACGTGTCAGTAAGCATCGCGACTTTTTTCACAGAACTCTGAAAAAATTGAAGTTCCACAACATAGTGAATAACATGCATTTCAAATGTAATCAGTCACGCTGTGTTTCGTTGCGTGCCTGCGCGTGCGCATTGAAGGGTCAGATGGCACACATCGTAACATGTACAAGTCACGGGTAATATAAAATGTACAAGTACCAGTAACCAAAACAACTTTACGCAGAAATACCCCCAGAAGATCGAGAGCTAGTTCTAAGCCTTCTGTGACATTTGTTGTAAGACATGTACATGCTGGTTCACAGAATTGTAAACACTTGGCGTCAGAGATCTCCACACCTTCTAGCAGCGATGACAATCTCTGTTTAAATATGTAAAGCTTATTCGTGAGAAACACTGCAGTGGTGAATACAGAAATAATTACAATATAGAAAATAAAAGATACAACTGAGCGATTTTAATCATCATTTAGGAAAGCGTAGACATATTTTATTATGCAACGGTGGCGGTCTAGACGATCCGTCTATAGCGAGGGAGGAACATTAACCATTCAAATACTCGTATTCGGGCGGATACATGAGCGCTCGTTCGAATACGACTTTGACTTTGATTTATTAGAAACTGTCCCATTTTCCACTCATCTACTATATTCACAACATAGATACCCAACTTCAACTATAATAGTCTACTTAACTAGTGATAACAATAAATACTTCTCCTGTCTCCTTCTTTCCTCGTCTTGGTAATTAAGAAAAAATAACACTTACTCGAGAGACGTGCGTTTATAGTAGTTTTATAGTCTCATTGACAAACACACCGGCGAGTGGCGACGAATACATTAAACACATGATCGAGCATTTTTTCTACGCACGTATTTACTTGGTATGCATTGTATGAAACCGAGTCGTGAAGGCAGTGCGGTCAAAATGTCGCCAATCGATTGGTGGCAATTTGATTTACTTCCGACCTCCGACGGGAACCACATTAATAACGTCAGATGGAGATGGCCTTTTTTATGTCCAACCACTAAAAGTCATATCCGATGCTTTAGTACACTGCGTTTGCGAAGTTACAAGGAAACTCAAACTTCTCGACGTAAATCGAGATGCGCAAAACTCTGGTTAATTATTCACAATGATCACTTCGTCACATTTAAAGCGGGGGAGTCGTCACCTGCGCATGCGTCAGATGGCCATTGCGTGTCATCATTTTTTTACAAACAAGCGTCTAGCCATGAGCCTTTGCGTTTTTAGCGTGTGTTGTTATCGTCGCTTGGGACTAAATTCCCACGCGTGCGCAGGTGACAATCCTCCCGCTTTAACAGAAATGATTATGTGTTCCTCTATTGCAGAATATGCGTTATTGTATATGCCATCCAACAAATCAAACCGTACGCTATTTCCCTGGCCTGAATACGCAAGAAGGCGCGCAGGGAGCCTGGGACTGGTGGGGGTGGGGTGTATGCAAATAGACAAGAAAAGAAGAATCCAGCGATCCCATATTTTTTATGAATAAAAAAAAACGGAAAGAACAAATTTAATTCATGAAAAAATAGTCTTTTTGACGTCACGGAAGCGTTACAACCACAGGATGGCGCGTGACCCTAGTTACACATGATGCTCTGCCACCACACAAAGCAGTCCTAATTGATTTCATTTAATTATTACAAAACGGAAAGAACAAATTTAATTCATGAAAAAATAGTCTTTTTTGACGTCACGGAAGCGTTACAACCACAGGATGGCGCGTGACCCTAGTTACACATGATGCTCTGCCACCACACAACGCCATTTTCAAGTTGTTGGGGGAACGCCACAAAACTTTTACTATGCATATTCTTGGCGTGTTTTCGTTATTAGAGGGCTCTCGTGTTGATTTATTTCCACCGGTAAACAAGTTTTAAAATATTTTATCAATAGCTGATAATGATTTTTCCGTTAGGGCACTGTAAACAGCCATAACCTACAAACAACGCGTGCCACTGTGACACATCGACCAATCAACGACGAGCATAAGAAAGCGTGGCGGTAGAGATATATTCGTAGAACTAGAACTCTGAGCCGGAGATTGGCGCGCCACTGTATCATATGTCTATGCGAGCTTTGTGGAACGCCAGTCGAAGAACGGGTGAAAAAAGCTCAAACTCAACTACGAGACAATCTTAAACAACCAAATTCATATATGTTGCACATGTGAGGGGGTAATCTTATTACACTTTCTAAGAACAGTCTTAACAACTAGCCCAATGAACCGACGACTGTTGTTTTCATCCGTTGTGGTTGCCAGGCAGTGAAAATGCCCGGATGTTCGCTCCTGTGTGATTCATTTCTACAACAAGTTAGTTCATCATATGTGCTATAGCACTTAAATATTATAAGGCGCCATACTGTGTCGATAGCTTATACGACAGTGTCGCATGCAACTACTTTGGGCTTTAGGCGCAGGTCACACAATAGTAAACAAAGAAAATGCGTAATTACTATAATTTTAGGTGAAAATCGAATACAAACATACGGGTACCTGTCGCGTCGCCATTGACATTGTTTTGAATATTCACGCGATTCAAAAAGTAATTTTACACCATAATTGACGAAATGATAATATTAACGAAAATTGGACCTATTGAACAATTTGTACATAAAATTACAAAACCACCATTTTCTATTTCTTTTCTGTTCACTCCTCGACCCAGATTCGCATTATAATGACCTGATCATACTTCCCATTATATTAAAGTATGATAGCAGTAAACCAGCGGTGTGTTGACAGTCTAAAAAGATAATATTTAGTTCAGCTCTAGTGACCTATTATGCCTTCTGTTGCACTCTCCATCGAGTGAACAAATTGTAGCGCAAACGAGACTCACATTTACGCTCCGACAGACTCATTATAAGAGTTCCATGTCTAACGTAGTATGGTAATAAAGGTCAGAGTACATTTACCCCCCAGGGGAAGTACGCTTAACATGAGATACCACGCGGATAGGTCTGAAACACTGTGTTTCAACAAGCATGCTGGCACATACATAGATAATGACGCAGAACTATATGGCTGTTAGCGTTTCGGAGGTAATAATCGATGGAGACGCTTCAACAGACGGAATTCGTATATATAAAAATAAACATGTTGAAACAAGTTCTAGTTCACTTAACAATATTTACTGTACTCTCATTTCGGATTGCCTATGAATGTGCTTTGCGGTTATTAATTTATAAATAATTTATAAATAGTTAAATAACATTTAAAAACTGAAACTGGTAGTTGAAATCCGAAATGTTTTTGAGGTCGCTGGTGCAGACTAATTAATTTCGAAATAATGTAGCGGAGTCAACCAATCAGCAATCCGCCTCGCACATCTATAAATATCTACAAAAATACAGTTACCAGCATCCACGAGTAATCAGAAATTAATATAATACACTCAATTGTTTTTATTATTTCAATAACGGATTGATAAATGACATGTCCACACTTCATACATTAACCACTGTACACTCCAGAGTCACGCCCCCTAGTGGCGACACGCATCAAGATGTTCACAACGTCGATATTAGATTGTTCACACTCCCTCTATCACAGTCCCTCTATCATGATAGAGGGACTGTGGATTGATCTATAGTCGCCCGTCTAAACAAAACAAACACTTTTTTGATAAAGTGGAATTTGTTATAGTCTAAATTACGAATAACTTAACAACAAAACGAAGTTGTCTATTTTAACGACATACGACCGTCTACGTCGTCTATCTCCTCTGCGCCGACTGGGCTTAGGCTGGCTCAAAAGACAGGGATGGCACTAGCAAAAGTAGTTGGTGTACAAAAAAAATTGTCAAGATGTATGATATAAAGGGTAAATAATATGCATAGGCATGTGTAACTGCCACAGCTAAGATCCATGGTGACATGTGATGAAGTTCCCATTAAAACCACGCGATGCGAACACGTGTACTTCGCGTGTGTTATCTCCAACTCTCTTTAGGCAAGTTAACCTTCAGGGCGCCCTCCTTGCCTCCTTGCCATCTGATATATACGTCAATCTAAACTATAGAATTGTGAAGTGAGAAGGGCTTACATTCTACACCACGAATTGGTCAACGTAGTATTTACCTTGCCGTGTACTTGTGTTAATTATTTGCTAGACGTTCAAATCGATCTATGATGATGACGGTGATGGAATGGAGGTCCAGTTCATAATAATAGAGATACATGTCAGTGACATCGTTTCAGTCACGTGATCCCTAGAGATCTAATATACACGATAACAAGCACTCGCAATTATAATTGAATAGCTCAGTGGTATATGCTGAAGAAGAAAAAACAGCTCCACACGTGTGTACGTTCCGATTTTGCGTGCGATAGTACGCCACTTTACAGGGAAATGCACAAACAGTGAGAATCTACCGCACAAAACCGTAATACGAAGTTATGCCTCCCAATCACTTATTGAAATCCGATTAGTCACAAAGCTGTCACGTTTCATGGATTAGATAATGCACCAATGCACGATGAAAGAAATTACATGTCTTGTCGCTAACAATATATCATTGCCTTGCACCAATACCCTGTATTTCAGTGCACTCAAAGGGTACCATGTGTTGTCAATTTTGCCCCCGGTTAAGAATTCAACAGATCTGTCGTTCTTTGAAAAACTGATTAATTCGTTGTATAGAAAACAATGTCGAGTCATCTCGACGTCATTTCGTAAAGTGGTTCAAACATCTGCGGTCAGGATATTAGTTTCTGGGTGAGGTGTTCACATGCACGTGATACTCCTTCAGCTGGTTGGTATTGCGGAAGTTTATGAACAAAATTAAACCTATAACCAGTTGTGTGGGTTTCTGGGAAAAAAAGTAGGCAACGCTATCGTGCATCTTTGCAGACGTTTTAGAACAATGTCCTGCCAAATACAAAACCGAACTTAACGTTTGAGCATAATTCCAGAGCCGATGTTCACTGACGTCCGGGTGACAGTTGAGAAGACCATTCGAGAATGTTAGTTATGCAGTTTTCATACGTTTTTTTTTGTTTTTTGTTTTTTTGTAACCGCATTTCAGTCATAATTCCATAGTTGACAATGCATATTGGTGTTAGTTAGAATGGGAGTTCGTAACCAGCAACCCTAATTGAGCTAGTTTTGAATGATTTGGTAGAATTAGAGTTCCGCATTTTTGGAGAATCATATAAGCCATTGTATTTACACAGGGATGAAACATTGAACACATGGATTACCATATACTGAGAACTGATTAGAGCTCTTATATATTGCATTATCAACCACTTGCTACATGTGGTAACCATGGAAACGACTGGTATACTCGCATTGAAATTACCGACATAGAACCTCTTTATACCTAATTCGCTAATGCAATGTTTTTTTCCTTCCTTCTTCTCCAAGGATCTTCCTGGCGCTAATACGATTTTCAGTGATAATCAGAGGGATTACTGATATAATTAAAGTTGTCACAGATAAACGAAACTCACTGCATATTTTATGAAATGAACATTTCATTCAAACTCACAATAATTCTTTAGCGCCATTTTTGGTTGACTTTAAAATGCGTTTTGCGGTGGATTTATTGAGATATAAAAATTGTCGAATGGCTGATAACGTAGTACCCCAGAGACATATATGGTATGGTATACCCGACACTCGGGTAAATGTATTGAAGACAGATTGTATGAGACACGTTTGTGAAACTTTAAATGCAGCCAACTTCACTTAGGTACAATGTGCAAGTGATTATCAGGGCTGTCGTTTATTATTATTTATTTATTTATTTATTTATTTATTTATTTATTTATTTATTTATTTATTTATTTATTTATTTATTTATTTATTTATTTATTTATTTATTTATTTATTTATTTATTTGTTTGTTTATTTATTTGTTTGTTTGTTTGTTTGTTTGTTTGTTTGTTTGTTTGTTTGTTTGTTTGTTTGTTTGTTTGTTTGTTTGTTTATTTATTTATTATTATTATTATTATTATTATTATTATTATTATTATTATTATTATTATTATTATTTCTTGAAAACAATATCTTGATTTCGCCATCATATATTTGGGGGGGGGCAATCTACCACGCTTGAACAATTATTGTGCACGCATTGTGTCCAGCAGGTCACTATAACAGTACTGAATTCTGGGATCGAATCGATGTAAATTCCAAATTTATTTTACATATACCTCTCTGACCGAACTGACACGTAATACTAAACTGACCATCGAGCTAAATTTATGTAAATACTTATGCACCATGTGTTCATGTTTTCTTGTGTAGACATCCTTAATGATTTATAGAAATTTAGTATCGAGCGATCTGTTGGTTAGGTACCTGCGCCTCGTATATGCGATTCATCTTCAGTAGGATTTGTCTGAAATGCGCATGTTATGATGTTGAGGTAGTTAATAATATCTTCCCTAAAACAAATGTTGTGTTTATACACAGTATTTACACGATATTGAAACAATCGGACGTGAAAATCAAGCGTTTTCCCCATAAACGTGTAGCAGACGTTCTCATGAAAAGTACGAAGGAAAGACCGACGATTGTAGATAATAACTTGAATTCATCCTAAAACCGCCAAACGCACCGTTCTCATGTGTCCATCGGTACAGCCCACCCATGGATATCGACATCGAGTAAATTACCATTGATATAATCGTGTTATTAATTCAAATTCTGATGTAATAAGAACATCTTATAAACAATACAAAACATAACAGCAACTGCGTCTGATCTTACAAAACTAATTTCCGCGACAACAAGAATAGTGATTAACCAGATACTTTTATTATAAACCGATATTATTCTAATAAACCATGTACCCTGCCGGGTTTGTCTTGCCCTAGGTTACCACGTGGTATTTGTTATACACGATTTAATGAATTTCTCTTTCGATACGCGACATCAAAATACCTTGAAGACATTTGCATGTGTCTCCCGATATAAGCTTTGATTGAAATCGCACATGCTTGAAATTGGAACTTTAATCGCGAAGAGAAAACCAACCCAATTTGTATTCTCCTCGCATATCTTGTTCTCTCTTTCGCGCGAGACTTTTCTTTCTTTTAAATCGAGATTTAATGTGAGAATTAAGAAAGTATTAGTAACAATCGCCTTATAAAATTAGCTGACTACTCTTATTTACGTCTCACAAAGCCGCTGTCAACGTTTGTCACAAGTTATGCCTTTTTGTCGCCACTTGATAGTATGTCATAAAACGGTCTATGCTTTCACGGTTTCTCTCTAGTGGTTTCGTGATTTTTTTTCATGGCGCCACTTCCAATGACCGTGACAGCCTGACTGCTCGTATGCTTAGCAACTGAAGAGAATCATACGCAGCATTACTTTATACCACCGCGCCGAAAGGTAAGTTTGTTATAGATGACGTGCACAACTCAATGTCTAACCATGCATGTATATATTAATTATGCAAAATCTACGTCGGTGTCCTGTTACCGGGAACAACACTTCATTATCAGCGCCATACACGTTCAAAACATAGTGAAAGTAGTGTGACCTTTCTTATATGAACTTATTCGTAAACCGAGCTCACTATAACAA
Source organism: Saccoglossus kowalevskii (assembly GCF_978046115.1). Classification (NCBI taxonomy): domain Eukaryota; kingdom Metazoa; phylum Hemichordata; class Enteropneusta; family Harrimaniidae; genus Saccoglossus; species Saccoglossus kowalevskii. The sequence continues at coordinate 29,580,432 of NC_140648.1, read as the reverse complement.
AATAAGTAACTTAATTTTCTAGGTTTATACTACAGATCACTGACATCAACATAAAATAACACTGAGCAGTTTTACTGCGCTAAAAAGAAATTACAATGGCTGGATTCGAGCTCGGAGCTCACACAACGGTCGATCTGACAATACATACACAACAAAGTTATTGTCAAACACAACAAAAGTAAACGCTGACGACGACGACGACGACGACGACGACGACGACTTGCCCGTTATCACCAAATCTGCTTTGTGGGGAAGTTAATAAAAAGAGAGTAAAACCCAAACGAATGCTTGTTGATTGAACACGTTGATATACCACGACCCTTTGCCTTCCATTGCTATATTCAATTTAAATAAAATGAATCGTTTGACAGGATAATACCACCCATATCACACAGCGAGTAATTGCATGACACTATCCACCCCTCGCCACGAATAATTGCATGACACCATCCATATCCTGTTAGTCAATGTTCGCCGATACATACTTAATTAGCAAATGCATTACGTTTCCATCCTTGCATCATCATATAATTTCAAACAAAATGACCAAATTCCACGGTACCGAGAACAAAAATTATTTATTTTTAGTAACGCAATAAATCTGAAACTCGGCATCAATTTAAAAAGTCAGTATCCACGTTACTCATATGAGACCATTTAATGTATTTCCATGGCAACGCACACTCACGTGTCACCGTGCCAATACAGTTGAAATTTAGTAACACAAAACATGCGGCATATATTTCCATAACAAAGATAAAGATTTAATTCAGTGCTTACATAAATCACTGTGTACCACGCGTTTTGTCGAATACAACAACGCCACGATGACAATGCCGTTTTTTTTTTTTGAAATCTCATTTTTCATATCTCTACGTATGATCGGCCTCTATTTGCCGCAACATCAATTTACAGTGACGAGAACTGTAAGATTAGCGAGTGCTACTCCGTAGAGATTTGTCCATAGTTAGCAAACTGATTATGCTATAAGTCACCACAAATATGGAATTAGCGGTAAATATTGAAGAAAAATAATCAAAATCGAACGATACTTTTTCAATCTAAATTGGCTTATTATTTCGTGCGGGATTGTGGCTGCTTTCATTTCATTACGCCAGGTACTAGTACATGTAATTTGCAAATACCCTGGATGTGACGATATCCGTAAGATCTACACAAGTCGATCTTTATTCGTACGCATGGGATTTGCCGTTCGTCTTGACAAAAACCTTGGAATTGGACCCATTGAAATTAGAGGCATATAGTGTCACGGTTGAATTATGTCAAAAACTACGAAGTCCCCGGGTGGTGATCTAGTGATTCGGGAAATGATGTTAGCATCACAGTAGATATCATACCAAGACAATAATGTCATAATTGTCCATTGAACATAAAGTGCGGACAAAAATCAAATCATATAAAATATAACGACTGGCTAGTATGCTGTTTTATGTACTGTGTACACCAGTTTCCACAGATGGATGGCTGCAACTGCTGCGAGTGTTGCCGTCTTATTACTAGACTACAATCATATATTCAGACCAGGTTGTTGTTAACTTGTTACTCTGAACAAATTTAATACAGGCTGTTTTCAAACGGTCAAGCCAGGCAGGTAAATCTGATGCGGACATGCATGCATATGATAGCGTACGACAGACAACAGTACATCACACAAATAGCTTTGTCTTAATGGATCGTCAATTAGAAATGCGAACAGAGGAGTATGTTGAATTGATCATGGGTCGTCTTTCCCGGGCAACGCTCAGTGAAATGATACATATAAATAATTTTGTATATTGACTTTAGTTTGATATAGGATTTTATTATTTACAGAATGTTGATATTTTCAACCACACAATATATGGTTTGCTGGAAAAAAAAGGTTTAGAAATTACACACGTTTAATTGAAAGCGCTTGTTCATTTGCATGACTAGTTATTTTAATTTTGTGTCCTGACAAAAAATAATTTATATGATTCTTATGTATAACAATAAGCATTATGTTAATATTATCAACTTCACTGAAACTGGTTCTTTCGCCAGGGGTTTATATGATGCTTTATATCTATGTCATTTCGAACAGTTAGAACGGAAACCATGTATAATTATGTGGAACTAGAATTACTCGTTCTCTTTGTATGTTCTCAGCACGTACACATATTGGTGGGATGGTACACTGATTGATCTGAATACAGGCGATGGTTGACTTGGCTAGGTGATGATATATTAAAACAGTCATAGCAAAATGTACTTGATAACATAATGTGGCATGTCTATAAGTCTGACGATGCGTCACAATATCCTTGTCCACGCCGCTGCCTTGGTTCAACTCAGCTCGATTTCCCAAGTAAACCGACCGTGTGAACATGCGCATTAATTGGATGTGTGGCATCGGACGTAGTTACATAAAAGAAGGAAGGGTAATATATTCGGAGCTGTCCATGATACAATTGTGATTGAATCTGTAGTGTCATAAGTACAATTATTTCGACCTGGCAATGAACTACATCATTACCATAAGTGTAAATCGATAGAATTTTCAAATAACCATGAGATGTTATCTATTATTAATAGACTATTAATCTAGGGAATAACACATGTGAACGTCCAGAGTGCAATCGACATGCGATTGCGAGCGACGCTAAGCATTTTGTAGGCGTATACTAGATTTAACGCGGCACTGTTGCCACGCAACGCATTTGCATTGTATTTCTTAAGCGTTGTATATGTCATATGGGACCCATATCGCCGGAACATGACGCGTTGTGGAGATTGTGGCGCTTTACACTACTATTCCTATGAGTTATGTGACAATGTAAAAGCTTGAAAAGCAGGGCAGCACGTAATGACAATAAACTGTGTACCCAAAACGTTACAGCAACAATTGAAATAATGGTTTATCGGGTTTTAAAAATATTAAAAACAGAGTTGAAATGCCCCCTTCCCCAAATGACGTAGATTCAACTAAACTGTTACTGGAAATATTGGAAAATTTGACTTCTCTAAATGTATCAGCTAGCCATTTCAAAACCAGTTGGGTATCGCTAAAATTATACTCACAAATCTAAGGCTTGGAGATACAAAATACCCAATACATACCCAGTGACATACAACCATGTTTTCAAAATAAATGGTTCTTATGTGACCGCGCGCTTTGGTACAAATTCTAATCATATTGTGAAGCCTTTGCACGCGCACGCAGTTTTGATGCCACTGCAAAAGGCTGGTACATGTACGTTCATAATTGTACACTGAATAATGTACACAAAATAGTCTTCTAATCGCTCAGACATAATAGCTCATTTGAATGATTAACTGCGTGGACTAACTGTAACAAGACGCAGCTTTGATTAGTTATTCTGTAAATCGCGAATTATGAATAGCAATGATCAGCCTAATCGTTTCTGGAACAAGTCTGTTTTTTTTTTGGTCTCAACAAGACACCATCACTGCAGGACGACAACATTAAGCAAATACATCTAGATAACTAGACTTTAAGCGAAATACGATATGATTGGCAGACTTTCCCCGAACCTGTCAGCAACGCTTAATAAAGTATTTCGATATTTCATCCATTTCAAAAGGTGAATTCCGCTATTATAAATTCACGCTCCGGCTCTGATTCGAAAGCAGCAAATTGCGCATGTTGAAATATTAGACGCATCGATGCGTATTTCAGAGTAAATTGAGCGGATCTCTGTGTAACATAAGCGTCAAATCATATGCTGTTGGTGACATGTACCACATACGCGATAAGTAGGATGTTGTTGTGGCGTGATGTCACGTGACATTCAAGCGAGGTGGGACTAACCATGGAAGGTACTAACACGCTAAACCAAATTCGAGTCGCTTGTCATCTTAAAATGACCGCTGGCCGCCACTCAACGCGCGTTCGAACTTCGTATGACGTTGTATGGGACCCATACCGACGGAACACGACGCGTCAGGATTGCGACGACCATACACACGCCAATAACTTTAATGAGGGTAAATCCAGTAAATCCTGATCTCATAGCAGACTTACTTACTGGATTAAAGCGGGGAAACAAAAAACAGAGTAAATAGTGTAAACAACATAAACAATGGCGGATCTAGACTTGCATACAATCTCTTGTTTTTCTTTAAATAAAATAATATATCATGGGAACCGGGAAATAAACTCGACTTTTGCCATTTATACATTCCAATACTGTAAAATACTTTCTTTTCGCTGAAGGAATGATTTAGTGAAAATAAAATCCAGCGAATATACCCTTTTTCCTATATTTTACATTCAACTTAATCAAAAATCAGTGAAAATAAATTCTATACAAAACACCCAAAAAGTCTTTTCAGCGAAAATTAATTCCAGCTAAAATAAAGTATATCACAGTATTTCATTTTATTGAAAAAAACATCAACAAATAAGCACGAGACTGCATCATGTAAGTCTATGGTGGATCATAACTCTATGTTGTTACCACCAGAGGGATCAAAGTTGACAACTTCTGGGAATGAATCACTCATTACAGATGTGTTCAAGTTGCCAGTTGAAAATAACGGTTATTAAACACAGTTTCTGAAAAGCAGGCCATTTTCGCTACTTCAGACCATCATCCAAGTGCGTGGTAACTTTCACACGAATGAATGAAAAACAATTACATACAAAGAACGAACATTAAAGCGTGACTGACGAACAGTAAATATGCACGTTCATATCATAAAATGGATTGGTTCTTCATGCATATGAAGCACGGCTCGCGAAAATATTCATCACAAAAATAATACAACTATTTGTTGTCGGTACTATTGATAACTTGTTCATAAATACCACGAGTGAAAGCCATTAAATATTTTGCTAATATTTGTGCAAATCAACGTGTCTATATTGAGTATACCATTTGACTGTGGCGGTAATCAAGGTCTGACATGGTTTGGTGGTAATGATAAGAATGAACATACGGGGGCAGGTAATTAAATCATATGTAATTAAAACGTTTTATACGATCTTTTACCTTCGTTTTACAATGACGTGAAGACGCCACATTTTCACTGCGTGTCCCCATTTCTTGTATATAAAAAAATCTCATTCTCAGTTTTTCGGCATTATGTTATAAGACGATTTATGGATGCACAGGTTTAATTTCCGTTCAGTAACATTTAGAAATTGAAGACGCGTGTCCCGTTCAATATAAGACTCGAAACATATCGCAATTCAGTTTTCTTAGCTCGTTAGATGTATCTTTTTTTTGCGTAGGTAATGCATATTTTTTTTTTATTTCAAAGACCACATAATGAACAATTAGTTGTCTCTACTATGTAATCCGTATAATTATTCAATATCCCGTGAATTTATTCTGGAGGCAGTTTTCGATCTATGTCAAAAAGTCGCGCGTACACTCGGCTAAATGATGCAACTCCACAACGAGACCTACGTGGTAATTGCTACGATTTTTTTAATACGCTTGGAAATTCACATATTCCATTCAATGACTGTTATTGTATTTCGTGCGGGAGAACATCTTTGATCGATCACGCTCAGCGAACAATCAAGTTATCCCGTGTTCATTATCCAATGGACTATATAGTGACATACACTAGTACACACGCTACATACTTGTACACAGTTACGGTTTATAGCCGTGGTTTGGACTACTTCATTAGAAACCCGAAGTGATAGTTGATTCCTTGGCGTTACCGGGTCACGGTCACGGTGTTTAAAACCCTTCTATAAAAAATAAAAATGCCACACCCTACACCGACATCACCCGATGCCTATGTACAGGGAATCACGCTAGGGTTGTCAATTCTGCGCTGTTACCCTGGTAACAATCGTGTGATAATTCATGTCGCGATGGTGAGTTTGCGTCGTTATTTCGATAACATTTGGTCTTGAAAGGTTCAATGATAAAAAACATGTCACAGTATTTAATAACTAAATACAGTATTAATATCTCTGAAAAAGAAACTAAATTTGACGGAATAACATAGCGGATCTGTGACATCAGATGACATGTGTTGATATCATTTATGTACGATGTGACAACAGATGACGTGAAAAAGGGAAATATAACAGTCTGATGACGTGTATGGTCATCACTTATCTACGATATCTGAAGAATGAAGTGTGACAACAGATGACGTATATATATATATATATGACAAAAGGGAAATATAACAATCAGATGACGTGTATGGTCATCACTTATCTACGATATCTGAAGAATGAAGTGTGACATCAGATGACGTATATATATATATATATATATATATGACAAAAGGGAAATATAACAATCCGATGACGTGTATGGTCATCACTTATCTACGATATCTGAAGAATGAAGTGTGACATCAGATGACGTATATATGACAAAAGGGAAATATAACAATTAGATGACGTGTATGGTCATCTCTTATCTACGATATCCGAAGAATGAAGTGTGACAACAGATGACGTGTATATCTAAAATTGGAAATATGACAATCAGATGCACGTGTCACTAATTTACCCGCTAAGTGCCCATTTCTAAAATTTCCACATTTAGGGAATCGAATCTTCATAGAATGCGGTTATATTGTATGTTTCAGTGTTGGTAATATTTGGCGACATATCGCAAGTTGGTAAGTTACTTTCACTGTCAATATTGATAATGGTCACGCAAGTCATCAGCACAAAGAGTGACCAACAAGGAAAAGTTTGTGGACAAGGGGTACTATAGATGGATTTAAAATTGCTTTCTGTCTACCGTTGATATATTTTGTATCATGGTAGATCAAGCACAACATAATATTACCGCAGTCAAAACTAAAAAGCACTGATATCACAGTTGCTAAATATAGGAATATATATAGGGTTACAAAATAGTTTGACCACTCATCTGCGTAGATATCAAAAATGGCATTTTAGTGACAATACTGATAACAAATAAAATTAATTGTTTTAAATCAAATAAGACTATCGATTAGAAAATCTATTTCTAATTACGTTCAAAATAGTATATGTTAATACTAATAAAACTAAAGTAATATTTTTAATAAATCAAATAAGACTATATTGTTTTTAGAAAATCGTTACTTTGAGAAAAAGAACAATCAAAATTAATTACCTGGGAATAGCCAACTTTAAAAAAATTTCAGTTTTGGTTGTTTCTATTAGACAACCTGAGAATCTCAATTCGAATTCCACGTTTTCATGAGCTAATTAGTCTGTCTATTGCGCATGACAATGGTGTATGGGGAGAGGGAGGTTCAGTGTTCAGATTTGTAAATAAAAAATATATAAAACAATCAATAAATTTAGAATTTCACCTTTATGATTTATTGAAGGTACCTGGACTAACAAACGAAAATATTATAAGTAAAAAATGTTGAACAATTGAAAATAAAAAATGCTGAATATGACCAAAAGATAACCCGTGGGACTTATGCGGCACCATCAGCAGAAAATGAGCAAATACAGAAGAAATTCTAAATGATGTAAAGCAAATAGCTTCCTCTAACACGTTAAAAACTTGAAGATTACCCATTGCAAGAATGGCTTTACAGCTGACGGTTATCTTGAAGGTACAACAAATTTGCAGATGCCTAATTGAAACTGAAATTGAAATTGACAAACGCAAACAAACAAGTTCTAGAACATGCCATGTACGTACACACAATAAAGTAGATAGTGATCAGCACTTTGTTATGAATTACCATTACACAGAAATATCACTACGCTAACCTGAGAGAGCACGACATCTGCACAACAGTGACAGTGACAATTTATTTCTATCATGAGCGGAATAATCATCTGTCATTATCACCTGGTGTAATTCATTAAATTCAGAATAATACAAGACTGCAGCAGCATCGAGTAATATAATGATTCTTGTTAAAATCACCGGGAATGTTTCTTTTTTTTAAATTTTATATGACTATTTGTACTGAACGTGTTAATACATATTATAATTGTAATATGGTTATTTAACATCTTGGTTTCCGTTATCATTTCCTGAGATAATGATAAATTTAACAATTGATATCCGATATTTAAATAACTCCAATGTATCAGTAATTATTTATCGTTCCGGTATCATTTATATTAGCGGCACTTTAAACAATGGTGACCCACATTCTTCATATCACGCGAGAGAGCCGCTAGACGTGTTTTCGTCTCTCCTCCAATAGCGTTTCACTCTCGTCGCATCATTGTCATCGCGTTTACTGACCACCAGTGAAGGGGCCAAACAATCTCGTGCGTGACTCTCGTCGCCCTCAACGAGATCACGGCGGCCATCTACGAATAAGGTACATCAGATGTTTGCATGACTATTACCTCTCAACAAACGAGGTAATTCGAAACTCGGTCTGGATTTAACTTGAAATGTCGGTCACGGAACAAAGTTTCACAATCCACACACAAACTACTAGTACATATATATATACGTTTGTTGAACCCGGCTCATGAGGCATCATGGGAAATATCATAGCAACTACATGCAGTTGCCGGGCCGTTGAAATAAGTAGAAGTGACAAATGAGTCGGGTGTGACGTCAGAACTTCAGATTGTTTTTCTAATGTGCACGTCCCTAGGAGAGTGTTTTGGGATATTCTGTGCAACATTGCGCACCAATTTTAAAGCATGCAGGATACAAAGTTCAAGTTAATGTCAGTTTAAATTTATTTCTTTTTTTCTCTATTGGAATGCGCACGTTGTTAAATTTGTGTTCACTTACTGGTAAAAAGACGTACATTGTGTCTGTAAGTTTGTCACGTGACCCGCGGGCCAGGTGATATTATAGGATCCTGGTCAAAGTACTTGGCAAACTTTGCTAATTTCTTCACTGATACAAAGCCTTACTGGAGCAAAATGCAAAATATTAGCTAAACAGCTCGCCATGTGATGCTTTTAAAAAGTTAATAAGCGGTGAGTACAATCCGGTGAGAAAATATTCACAGACTCATTGTCGTAAACGCCGCTCATTTCTTAAAACAAATAGAACTGGTCCTATGACATGGAGGGGTGTCAATTGGAATCTTTTTACATACACATGTATACAGAACATTTTGTGTGGTTTTTTTTTTTCAGAATACTTGCATGTAATTCAATTCCAAGTGTTATTTTTTTTAACAACTCCATCTATTCTACAAAAAGCGTGATCTTGTACATATTTCACGGGGAAACAATTCTGCTGATTTTTGCACAACCGGTCTAAAAACTATGATTCAAGTTGACTGCCACAAATACCATACTGAGGTACTCCTTACTTCTCTGAGACATGACTTCGCATGCTTTATTTAATAGATGATGTAGACGAGTTTCTACAGTTGAACATACTTGACACGTGTAGTCTACGCTCTCACGGTTTTAGTGAATGACGTTAGTGTTTTGAAATAAACCCCGGTTTATACATTCGCCTCATTTGGCCCTAAGTCAAATAGTTGTAGGAAGTCGTATTAGATAAACAGTAAAAACATTGTGGTTCAGAGACTTGTTGCGTAAACAATACTCTTTCTATCGTAATATATCAACAGAAGCATACCACTACCTACACTTGGCAACCAACTTGAAGTAGCGTCACTGTAATACTTAATAATAATGTAATGATAAACTACCCACATCACCACGTTGGATGAGAGGGGGTCGATCCTATTATAAAATGGATAATTATTTTTGAGTTCATTCCCATTATTATGCTTTTATTTTTACGCCGCACGCAAAATGTCACTGTTTCTGCCGGGGTCGATGGAACGTGATGTAGTAATACAGTCAGATAATGTATAGCAATGATGTAACTCAGCGTCCAAATATGTTATGATGATATGCGATATAATATTCATGACTGTCGTTATTTCTCTGATTATTTTCTGCGTAGAAGCCAATAATGCTCCAGGGTCGCAATGCGTACTCTTATGAGCATCAATATTATGTCCATACAAACAAAAACGCACATTATCCCATTTCTAACCATATACGTAATCTCGTTTTTTGACGGAAAATACAACATATTTCGTTGAAACCGCGTTTCCCCCCAGTAACTAACGAAAAGCCGTATCTCACGAAGTAGTCTTCTAGAAAGCAAAGTATGTATCCATGGTAATCCGTATTTATCACAGTAAACAAGGGTACCGTTCCCAATCCGAGACGATTCCTCGCCTACGGCTCATACACTATCTTACATATAGTTGACTTCTTGTCAGACACGGTACTATGGAAAGATTGACTCCCTGGTCTCCAAAATGGCGAAGTGAGTACATAACACTTGTACGTCCCCGCTTAAAATGAGTTAGTACACTTTTGTCTAAAAGTGTATTCTCATCTCATGTGCATAAGGTTGTTTGAACACGTTATATGATCGCTATCCAGTAACTTGTATCGTGAAGAGTAACTTGTTTATGAAACTGAACAACGGGTAAGGACGAATGTAGATCCTACATACATAATTTATTATGACATTTTGAGAAAGGCGTCTTCACTTCACTTCAATACAGAGCAACTTTCGATTTTCTTGATAATATTGCATATTTAATAACGTGTGTGCAATCGATATCAAAGCAGACTATTACTAGACCGAAGACCGCCACTGTTACAGTCTTTCACAGCTCTCACGGCCACGGCGGTTCATTTTAATGTATGCATTGGATGTAAATTACACTATTTGTTTCCACGAAATTTGAACGCACGTAGCACGACGACTGAAACACGTATGTACAAGTTTATAATCTCCAATTAACGATATACTAACACGTGGTATTTGTCAACAACAACCTATAAAACCACACTCCTTTATTGTCAAATGAATTTGTCATCAATCTAGTTTTCTATTCAGTAGTTGAGTTCTAAAGCAACTCATGAGTATGTACAAGAACACACGTGAACAATGTTGTACCGATCGATGACAGCTGAATTCGACGTTTCATTCTGTCTCTGAAAGAGCAAAATCAATCAATTTGAATTAATCAATCAGATGCTTATTTAGTGTTGATGTTTTGAAAAAAAAAAACTTAGAGAGATGGGTCTTCATTGAGTATTTTTGTTACCATGGTTACAGGCTGGCAGATTTTAACCAGACAAATCGTGGTAGATGTAGCCGAGTTTTTAAGGCGTTGCTTTGCGCGACTGGGTAATTTGTGAATAACAACAAGTTGCTGACAAGAAATTCTGCAAGTTAGCTTAATGATAAACGGTCAGAAAACAGTTCTCGTGAAACAGAAAAGGTGTTGAAGTATTGTTTCACATACGTAAGTACCCAGAACATATTTTACACTTGCTTTCTGAATCATCGATGAAGTATTCCAGTGGAAACATAGATAACATTTTTTATTTGCGATCAATCGTATCTTACTGTTTTTTATCAAAATATAATCTCAAACAATAATTTTAACAAATAACAACAAATTTCGCCTAGGCTGTCCCTTCAAACAATAACCAAACTTGAGCAGTTGTTGATCCTCACTGACGATTATTGCTGTCGAATCAAGCGACTGCAAATGGGGTAACCGGTTACATCCGGTAATTGATGGGAAGTACGTACTGCTCAGACAAGTTCGGAGGATCGGCCACTAATTGCTCTTGTGGCGATTATAGAGTGGATTATATAAATAATGATGACAATGTCTGGTATTATTGTCAAAAATTGCTGCTCTACAAGAAAACGGAAGTTTTTTTTACGCAGCTTATACAGCGACTCGTGTTTTGGAGTCGTGAACTTGAACTTGAATATAATCATTAATGCTGAAAGCATTTTTTAAACTTTGTACCACGCGATCGTCCGATACATAGCACATGCCTGTTTATCGTGGATGCTATATTTTTTGTCCTGAAGTTACTGTTGCATTCGGAAGAATAGGATTAGCTGTTTCACTGATAATGTGGGTTATTGTTACATATAGTAAAGGCAAGAAACTTTATATTAGTACGTCGGGGTCACGTTTCTGAACATTTGAGGTATACTAGGCAAGAACACCGTTTTTGAGTCCGTCGTCGTATCATTTTACTCACTGGGGGCATAGCGTTTCAGATATGTTCATTTCTGGAGTATGTACTGTTACCACAAACTTAGTCAGGTTTGTAATATTCCGTTATTTTAGTCATTACGCGTTTTTTTTTTACAATTACTCACTCTATGCATTGAGAATGGATACTTTGTCCGAAACATTTTGTTATATTAAATAATCCCCAATGATTACGACTACTTACAAGACGTGCCACATAGTTAACATGTACTAGATTTAATATTATGTGTTTATTACGAGGATACTTCAAAGTATGCACGAAGACAGTACAAGTATCGACCGACGCGCATTATTATTATACATCTTTTCCTTCCAAAATGTTTAGAACAGAATCAGCGAACTACTTTGTGTGTGGAGTCCGGTCAAACCCTGATGGCAGCCATGTCTGTTTTTTATTATTATTAGAGGACGCGCGTAATCATTCCATATTTGGAATTCGCATTTCCTTATATGGTAAGATGAAAATACCCCGTAAAATAACTTATGGCGTTACGGTGACAGATGTACAATAATATACATTGCTACTCCATACACACTGTACATATAATGTATAGTTTACAAACACAGCATTCTACGCTGACATACATGCTATAGCAATCACACTCGAAGCAATCAGAAATTTTATAAATCGGCACAGGGACGTGCATCTAGTATATCACAGGTGTACGTGGTAAAGTATCTTCACACAATCTGCGACATCATCGCTTACTTTTCGTGAAATACTACCACCGTCAAGGTGTTGTGTATTTTCTAATGTGGGTGTTTGAAGGTTTGTACTATTCCCGGACCAGTAACCACTAAAGTTGGTCATTATCCTAAAGAGCGCCACTTACGGCAATATTACAACAGTAATTAAGAAAATATCGTAAAGTATAATGTACGTATCCGCGAAGTACGGGATTGTAACGCTTAGGTGAGATGCACGCAACGCTCAGCTGCGCCTCGGCGAAACAATTGTCACATCCATGAGGCAAATATTGATATTCCCCGTCAATTGTGTGTAATATTTGCATGCGATCATAAGATAAGTAACATCATGTTACAATATATCGCTGAGAGTCACAGGCCATGCACGAAATGTTACTGTACACTGCCCAGCGCAGACAATGCGGACTGACCTCTCTGATTCCACATTCACCTTCTCTGCTTCGAAACAAATCGTAAATACGCGCAACAGGCTTGACAACCGCGCTTTGGCTCGATCGTATTAATTTATCTGCGCTTTGTTCTTAGTATATTAAAACGCGTTTTGTGTAGAATACATTCAACACCCTACTTTCGTCAACAGCGACAGCACCGGGCTTGATACGAACAAGCCCCCTGTGTGAGAGAGTGCGCGCAAAACACAGGCGGGAAAACGTCGCGTAATACTGTAAGACTGTCTCTCGTGATTACGTTCACTGAGCGCAGATCAATCATCAGACACCTAATAATAAAAACAAAAGAACCAAACAAGCACAGAACAGCACTCCCAAACAGTTAAAATGAAGTACTAGTAGTTATTGAACTGATCGATCAAAACTGGACACTGTGTTATTTTGTCAAATGAGCATAATATTACTGGCAATCTGGTCTACACGTAGTATCGTAGAAATTGACGCCATACAAGTCGATGATTGTTGGAGCGTATCGTGTCAACTGGGAATGCTCCGATGTCCACACAATACGCGGCGTAATTATAGGAATAGTTTCACCATGGAAACTGCGTTATGCTGTGACAGTCAAATGGATATTTTGCTCCTAATATTACAATAATATCTTTAATGATTGAGCAAGTGATTAATTGGTCAGAGGCATGTAAAAAGATTCATTCTGACGTATACAGGTATTATGATGTGTTTATTAAAAGCTTTCCCTGTTCGAAGTAAGTCTGAAATTATAATGGGACACTATGTGCTTTCTATTCCCTGGGGGTATGTTAAAACGACAACCAATATACTATCATTGAGGCAATGGCGTTCCGTGCGTGTCTGAGGTCACTCAGTGTGCACACTGCCCAACATTAAATGGTTATTTACGAATTTTGAATAAAATGTGGACATAGAGTACACAATCACATGTGTGACATAAAAGTGAAATTGCACATGCGCAAATAAAATCACTGGTGATTACGCCAATTTTGTTATAAAACGATTTGTACGAATCCACTAGTGGGGATATGTTCAAGTACCAGTCCTTCCACTTAAGATGCCACTCTGTTAATCAACTGACATTATCTAAAATGACACCCCTCCCGACATACGTTTATGAATGCTGCCTAAATGACACCGAGGTCCATCGAACATATGCTTATTCAATATTATTCTCATAGCAACATAACGTGCGCATAGCAACCCAGGTGTGGAATCATTTGATGCACATGGTGGATACAACTAAACGCTGTTATAGTGTTGTATTGTACAATTGCCACCGGAAAGAAGAGGCCACGCGGGGACACCTTCTCTAATCAACCGAACAAGGTTGATTTTGAAAATCGACACCGGGGTAGATTCAGTACTGCACTCTTTGTTCAGCCTGAGTGGTGGTATCTTGTTATTACATGAAGCAAGATGTAAATTGGGAGAATAGTAGAGAAAAGCTTCAACATATTCATGGTATTATAGAACAAGATGAAAAGTAGACATTATGTTACTATTATGTTAGAGGAATTGTTTACTCTACTATAGTGCCTTTTTCTGTCACAGTGTTTGCATAGTTCGGCGATTAATTGAATTACGTGTATTAGACGTTTCCCTTTCGACTGTAAACCCGGTTCGACAAGAAGTTTATGTTTAGAGTCAAATGTTCGAGCACTCATCTGTTTGCAAAGCTGTTATGGGAAGAAGTCGTTGTGTCACCACCTGGAAAGTTGGTTCACCGTCGCCGCATTTTGCCCTCGTAATCAACGGAGATACACACTGACCTAACCAAGTATATATTTGTCACGTGACTTCCATATATATATACTGATAGTAACAATAGTACCGTGTGGTCAGAAGAGAGTTTCAACAACTTCATAGCGATATAAAACAGGGAGAATGTAAAGACATATAAAACTATATCAATCTATATACTTTATGTGAGTCCATACTTTACACCTGTTAAAAATCGATGTGGTCACGTGAATAAAACCTTTATTGAATATTAAAAGAAAAATCACAAATATTTTTCTTGAAAATGTAGCACGCGACATGAGAAACATAACAGTCACAGCGATTTTGCATAACTCATTTTTTTTAAATGTCTATGATTGTGTTTTTAATACCTTTATCGTTTTACATTCAGGCAGCCACGTTTTTAGAACGCGAAAATTAATCAAAATTAATCGCCGACGGGGTAATGTTCATTTATACCACATTTATTCTGAGTAGTATTTATTTGATTAATCATTTTGATCAGAACAAGGATATACACTGAATTTAGCTGATTATTGGAGTTAATGTATTGATTTTTTTATGGTCATTAAATCTTCTGTGACCAATGTTTTGATATCCAGTAAACAGTAGATTGGTAACATCTAACAACTTAACTTAACTGTTCAAAATACATGCAAATATGTAAATTTAGTCATCATAATGAGAGTTGATAACTTTAACCGCTGTTTATGCACGTTCTGTGGCAGAGCCCTGGAATCTGCATAGTACAATCAGATATACTAGTAGCTGTCACGGTGAATTCTATAGACTATGAATTATTCATTTTGATTACAAATTTTCCAAAACAAGTTTACAACATCCTTAACTTGAGACAGAAGTGTTGTCGGTTGTAAAGTCTAGAACAACAAATTATAATACTGAATCTTATATAATTTGCATTTTCTGCTGATCTATATAAAAACATGGGAACTGAGGTTTCTTAACATTGCGGTTCTTATCCTGGCACTCGCCTCTTTTAACGGAACAAACATGTGTTACCATCATTTTCTATGTGTTTTAATTATTTATAGAACAGGGTGAAGTCACGTGACATATGACACAGGTTCGAATATAACTGGCATTTTCAATAATGTTTTACAGACATGACTTTTTTTGTGTGCAAAAGCAACATAATTGAAAGATACATGAAAAAATAAAAATAAAGATGTATTACATTACAAAAAACAAAAATAGATCAGTACATTCGAAGTTAAAGTACTTACAATGAAGAGATTAGTAGTCCCTACACTTATATGAACGTCTTGTAATGCCTTAATTTCGACTTGCGTCACGTACGCATTGTGTGTATTGAATATTTTCATTTCCTTGTAATTTTTCTCCATTTAAAGAAAGGGTTGTGGCCTATCGATTTTATCGTGTTTGAATAGAGAATATATCACTCATATTATTTATTTACTTTTTAAAAAATTATTTTATGTTTTTTATAATTATTATTTTGAGTACATCTATGCCGTTATTCGACACTGTCAAACTGGCATCATTTGAGATGTGCATGCCTGCATGCATACTGTTCCACATCACATTGTGTGTCGTTCCCAATTCATACAACCATAGATAATATTGATTTGACTGACAGCCTACAATTCCCAGTAGTGTGCAATTTTAGTTTAATGCAGCGCTTTAGCTACTTTTGTCACCCGTGGTTCCTTTCTGCATTGATCGAATTTTTTATAAACGTTATTAAAAGGCACTTAAGGTTCAATACATACATTGTCTGAATAACATGCCTAACACACAGCATAAAACTGTCTTTAATCAAGTTGTAGACAAAAAATCATGTCAAGTACAATGTTTGTAGTATTGTTTGATAATATCAGTTAAAACACTAATCTAGTAAATAAGATACATTATTGTTTACCGTCACCATAGTAACAAATTGTAGCTGAGAACGTTCCAATTATGACAAAATGGCCACTGGTGTCGCTTTTGATCAGATTTGTGTCGCATTTGCTACGTGCGTATCTAGGTAAGGATTATTATTATACAGTGAGTTCAAATTCGTGACCATGAACTCGACTTTAGGTCTCATGCCACTAATTAACCAATGGCTGCTCGTAGCCCTCAATTTAAATGCCCAGCAAGAACCAATGAAATTTTTTAAATATTATTTTTCTCAGGTGCTCCCTGTTTGAGGGCGTAATCACCTGGGTCAGAGGTGAGACCAACATGTGGTCTTTTGTTTACTACTTAGCGGCTGTGTACCTGTGGGTTTATTCTGTGTGTTAATGGATGTTCTAATCTTGGTGTTTTTCCAGTGATTTCTCTTGGTGCAATCCAAATACAGTAGGTGTGTCTTGTTTACCTGAGATTTGCAAGAGTTTGAGCTGGCCAACATGTTAGTTTTTTTCATATGGTTGATTACTGGCATGTTGATTTCCCATTTTTGAGCCATATTTTCAACTTTCTTCGTCATTTTCATATAGCAATCTCGTCATATGTTAACATTGTCGTCTATGGAAATTCAATTAGTGGTATGAGCCCTGAAGTAACAGTTTGCCTAGGACCACCTGAGGTTGTTGTTTTAACCATAATTATGGCTCTATTCACTGGAATTTAGTCATTTTTGGCATATCTCATCTTACATAACCAAAGTTTACTTTGACCTAATTATTATAATTTTTGACCTCTCCTGACCTTGCATAGATCTGATAATTATGAGGTTGTGTGTTCAAGCACACATTTCATGAGATCAGCTCCATTGATTTGGCAGGTATAGTGCAAAGTAACTGGGAATCTTTTTTATTTTTATTTTACCACTTTTCTTGCTTTGTATTCATCTATTTAGACACAATGGAGTAATTTTTTATCCAGAAATGTTATATTTTGCTATGCGTTTCACCCATTTCTGTCAATCTCTTATATCTTGGTTGAAGATTTTGAAAATTTGTAATTCGGTATATTTTTTGCTCTAATCTTATTAATTGGCTGTGGTTGGGCTGTGGTCTGTAAATATAAATGTTTTTATTAAACTGGTCCAAAAATTTTATTCATTCATCAATGAATTATTCATGTCACCACTAATTTCAATGGCTCTAGGAATTCTGAGAAAAATGCTTAACCCCATTTTATGGGTTTTTTGTCTTATTTTCACATTATGGCAGACAAACTTAACAATTTGTAGTGCGGTCATTTCTAATGTACCGTATTCAAAGTTTAATGAGGTCAAAATCCCAAATATTTAAATAAATTCTCAAAATTGTGTTGTGTATCTTGTCACTGACAAAAGATTTGCATACTGTCAGTATATTAGCCAAGTAGTACAACTCTTTCAATTTCACAATTATTGCTCTTTTCTCAGAATTTTTGTGAATAGTTAGCTAATTAATCCCATCTTGAGTTTATTATTGAACAGTGCATGTACCCCCCCCCCCCCAATTAATCAGAAATCCTGTTGATTTGAATTTAATTTGATCAGGGATGTGTAATACAAGTATTTTATATTTAGATCCTTTTCTTGTTTGTATATTTTTATTTTTATTTCTTTTTAAATCATAAAATTGTTTCGTTGAACTACTTTTTTTCACATAAGATTTGATTAAGTATTTTATGTTGAGCAAATTCTATGTGTGGCCATGGTAAATCAAACCACTGTTGTGTTTTGGTATATCCAAGGTTGCCCGTCACAGGTCTCCGGCCTAAATGCAGATACCGTGGAATTGTTTTTTTGTTTTTAATTAATTGGAGAAATAATGAGCTGATGAATTGAGACTTTTGATTCAGTAGAATTTTTTTTTTTTTTTAAATTATAGTGATAAACTACTTTTAATTGTCATTATTCTATGTATTATTTCTAGAAATTAATTAAAATTACTAATCATGCCAAACGTTGGTCTGTACTTGTTTGTGGTGAATGAGAACATTATATTTTACAGTACTGCATCTAATAATCAGGCTTATATTCATTGCCTACCATCTATTTTGGTGTTATGCTGAGTGTGTATGTTGCCACTTTCTACAACTAATTGTCTGGGTATAGGGCGCCACCAAGTGGTAGATTTTGATAAATAACTCCCAGGGTTTAAATTTTGGGGATTTTTTTTGCATGGGAAATTACTCGTCTAATGATATTCCATCATATATAAGATCAACAAGAACTTTATTAAACCTTCTTATTTCTCTGAAGGTCTCATGCCACTAATTAACCAATGGCTGCTCGTAGCCCTCAATTTAAATGCCCAGCAAGAACCAATGAAATTTTTTAAATATTATTTTTCTCAGGTGCTCCCTGTTTGAGGGCGTAATCACCTGGGTCAGAGGTGAGACCAACATGTGGTCTTTTGTTTACTACTTAGCGGCTGTGTACCTGTGGGTTTATTCTGTGTGTTAATGGATGTTCTAATCTTGGTGTTTTTCCAGTGATTTCTCTTGGTGCAATCCAAATACAGTAGGTGTGTCTTGTTTACCTGAGATTTGCAAGAGTTTGAGCTGGCCAACATGTTAGTTTTTTTCATATGGTTGATTACTGGCATGTTGATTTCCCATTTTTGAGCCATATTTTCAACTTTCTTCGTCATTTTCATATAGCAATCTCGTCATATGTTAACATTGTCGTCTATGGAAATTCAATTAGTGGTATGAGCCCTTTAAACCGATACGCCGGGAGTCAAACGTGTAAACAAGATAATATATTCATGAAACCAGAAAAAACAACTGTTGTATTCCGAAATCAAGGCAAAATCTATTGATGTGAATCAATACAAGAACAAATTTTACTGTTTTGATTGGCTATTGTTAAAATAGATGGGGAATATATTTCATACATGAAATAATTTATCGCAAATGACATCGATAGTTTTCCTGTTCTTTATTCCGCTTATCGATTTAGAAAATAGAAACACGTCTATAACTGAAGGTGAAGGAACCGAGGAAATTGTATTAAGAGTTCAAGTGGGGGTTCTATGTAGCTATTAGCGGTAGCGTACTAATGGGGTTGAAACGTCATACGTAGCCAGGTGCATATACGTTCCCCATAACCCAAATACCGCTATAAAGGCAAGGGGATGTTTAACATAAACAGTGACGCTAAAGAGAATGCATACGGCCGCCATGCACGCCAACAGCGTCTAGTACACAGTGAGTGTCAAACTGAATTCAGACGGGAAAGCAATACACCGACTAGAATTGGCATTACACCAGTAGCCACTAAGTGCGACCGTATATACATCCACCAATACATATTGTTTACGTGGCTTTCGTTGCAGGAATGCATAGACACAATTCATCCATGGTATAAGTGACAATTTACATACGGAAACGTAAACCGGTGTCAACAGACCTCTTCTGTGTGCCTATAGTGCTCGATCAATAACGCCGTACTAAATAGATTTCTTTTGAATTATCCGGCCCGAAAATCTGAACTCCGCCGGGTGGGAGTGACTAATTTGAGTTTGAATAGTTTTCAGTGACCGTATATCAGGCTGACCGGGCTACTCTTCTGTTGCTCACGGTTTCTGAAAATCAATATCAATTGCTTACACCGTGAGTTGTAAGTCAAACGTTTGAGCCCGCATCGTAAAAATGGGGTTTTGCTGCTAACGAACCTTTCTTTATCATTGGAATGATATCACGTATGCACATGCAGCGCATTCAATCAGTCAGTCATTCTCACATCGGGCCTTTAAATACACCAATACCGGAACACAATGCATAATTACGGTTTTTGTCACTGGATTGGCTTTTATTTTTATTTAGAAACCAACAATGCGTTGTTAATTTGGCAATGCCCAATTGACCCACCAATGTTTTAATGACGTTATTGCGATAAAACAGTGTGTTTAACAAAGACAAAATAGTCCCCGATTATATTTGAGTAGATGGGTATTCAGTTGGAACCACTCACTACTGCGATCTGCACGGTGACTGGGAATTTGAACAATACCACACCTCGTATTGGGATGCCAGTAACACAGAAGCGTGTTTACACCGACACTTGCACTCTTCCAATCGTCTGTATGTGTAGTTGGTTCATGGCAATGGTTTCATGGCAACGTTTTATTTGGACAAATGTGTATGTTACACACAACTAGGGGGTTGTCTAATTTTACTAAAGCCCCGGGGATATGTATGTACTATGTACCACTTAGACGCTGCTAACCTGCGGGTAAACGCATGTGCACAATGCACACTGTTGTTGACACTGCAGCGCATCGTAAATTAATAGGTTTCACTGGCGGTGATCAGAATGGAAAAACAATCAGGAAAACTATTTGACACGTCTGAAGCACAGAGGTGAAAACTTCTGACCCGTCTCTGCCAACCAGCCTTGGAAGGGGTGATAAATATTGTGAGAGCTATCAAAACAATTTGTTTGTCACCTGTTTTTTCTACTCATAGTCACCTCCTCCCCCGAAACGGAATGCCAACGCTTGAGTTGTGTTCTGATAGCTCCCAGCCCAAATAATGATATACTGTTGCGTTACTATGATGCATGGCGCCAATATTGACAGGTCGACGTCTATACCTCGTGCTATTAACTGAAATATATTTATTATATGTTTTTTTTTTGCCAATTAGTCTGTGTGACAACTTCAAGGATCGTTTTGGTTTTGACGATACAGTTCTCCTTTGACGTTTGTGGGCGGAGGGGGGGTGTCGGGCATGGGATGGGGGCAGTGTTTGTAGTAATTCGCCATTTATCAACGTAATTCCAACCCTGAAATAAATCGTTACGCCCTTCATCAAATTGAAGTTGATTGTTTTCAATCATTTCAAATATCGTTACGTGTTGCTGTTTGTCACGGTGATTCAACTATTGTTTTTTTAAATAGACTTTGTTATGATAAGTTAGCTTTTGTAATGATAAGTTATCATTTGTAATAATAAGTTATCGTTTGTAATAATAAGTTACCTTTTGTAATAATAAGTTAGCTTTTGTAATGATAAGTTATCTTTTGTAATAATAATTTCTCATTTGTAATAATAAGTTATCTTTTGTAATAATAAGTTATCTTTTGTAATGATAAGTTATCTTTTGTAATATTAAGTTATCGTTTGTAATAATAAGTTATCTTTTGTAATAATAAATTAGCTTTTGTAATAATAAGTTATCTTTTGTAATAATAAGTTATCTTTTGTAATGATGAGTTAGCTTTTGCAATAATAAGTTAGCTTTTGTAATGATAATTTACTTTTTGTAATAAGTTAGTGTTCTAGTGATAAGTTAGCTATTGTAATAATAGTTAGCTTTTGTAATAGTAAGTTTGCTATTGTGATGATAATTTACTTTTTGTAATAAGTTAGTTTTCTAGTGATAAGTTAGTTATTGTAATACTAGTTATCTTTTGTAATAATACGTTATCTTTTGTAATGATGAGTTAGCTTTTGTAATAATAAGTTAGCTTTTGTAATAATAAGTTAGCTTTTGCAATGATAAGTTATCTTTTGTAATAATAAGTTATCGTTTGTAATAATAAATTAGCTTTTGTAATAATAAGTTATCTTTTGTAATGATAAGTTATCTTTTGTAATAATAAGTTAGCTATTGTAATAATAAGTTATTTTTTGTAATAATAAGTTAGCTTTTGTAGTGATAAGTTATCTTGTGTAATAATAAGTTATCGTTTGTAATAATAAGTTATCTTTTGTAATAATAAGTTAGCTTTTGTAATGATAAGTTATCTTTTGTAATAATAAGTTATCGTTTGTAATAATAAGTTATATTTTGTAATGATAAGTTATCTTTTGTAATAATAAGTTATCGTTTGTAATAATAAGTTATCGTTTGTAATAATAAGTTAGCTTTTGTAATAATAAGTTAGCTTTTGTAATAATAAGTTATCGTTTGTAATAATAAGTTATCTTTTGTAATAATAAGTTAGCTTTTGTAATGATAAGTTATCTTTTATAATAATAAGTTATCGTTTGTAATAATAAGTTATATTTTGTAATGATAAGTTATCTTTTGTAATAATAAGTTATCGTTTGTAATAATAAGTTATCGTTTGTAATAATAAGTTATCTTTTGTAATGATGAGTTAGCTTTTGTAATAATAAGTTAGCTTTTGTAATGATAATTTACTTTTTGTAATAATAAGTTAGCTTTTGTAATAATAAGTTATCGTTTGTAATAATAAGTTATCTTTTGTAATAATAAGTTAGCTTTTGTAATGATAAGTTATCTTTTATAATAATAAGTTATCGTTTGTAATAATAAGTTATATTTTGTAATGATAAGTTATCTTTTGTAATAATAAGTTAGCTTTTGTAATAATAAGTTATCGTTTGTAATAATAAGTTATCTTTTGTAATAATAAGTTAGCTTTTGTAATGATAAGTTATCTTTTATAATAATAAGTTATCGTTTGTAATAATAAGTTATATTTTGTAATGATAAGTTATCTTTTGTAATAATAAGTTATCGTTTGTAATAATAAGTTATCGTTTGTAATAATAAGTTATCTTTTGTAATGATGAGTTAGCTTTTGTAATAATAAGTTAGCTTTTGTAATGATAATTTACTTTTTGTAATAAGTTAGTTTTCTAGTGATAAGTTAGCTATTTTAATAATAGTTAGCTTTTGTAATAATAAGTTTGCTATTGTGATGATAATTTACTTTTTGTAATAAGTTAGTTTTCTAGTGATAAGTTAGGTATTGTAATAATACTTAGCTTTTGTAATAATAAGTTAGGTATTGTAATTATAAGTTTGCTATTGTAATAAAAAGTTAGCTTTTGTAATGATAATTTACTTTTTGTAATGAGTTAGTTAGTGTCGATAGATCACTGTAAAAAGGACACCAAGTCTGAGAATCCCAAATATTACGAAAAAGGGTGTAACTTCCGGGGAATTTTAATTACACTATTAAACAAGATCAAGTTCAGTGATAGATTTCAGATTTAATAGTAATTTGCATATCCTGTCATGTGTAATCTAACCATCTGACGTTAGTGTATTTATAGTTTTACTGAATAAAGCAGTTATCGTATGGCCGTAGTCTTGTCTATGACACCTTAACACTGCCTCGTTTCAAAGTTACTTCCGAGCTACTGAATCTCTTCTGACCTACTCCCAAAGTTAGTTCTAGTGATAAGTTAGCTTTTGTAATAATAAGTTAGCTTTTGTAATGATAATTTACTTTTTGTAATAAGTTAGTTGTCTAGTGATAAGTTAGCTTTTATAATAATAATAAGTTAGCTTTTGTAATGATAAGTTAGCTTTTGTAATGATAATTTACTTTTTGTAATAAATTAGTTGTCTAGTGATAAGTTAACTTTTGTAATGATAAGTTAGCACGCAATGATGATTGGGCGACAAATGAAATATCACACAACAATAAATTACAAAACGAAAAATATATTACATGTAATTGTTTTATTGAGATAATAGTATAGTAAGTTTAAGAATAGCGCAATACAAGAAGTCTGATTATATAAGAAGGACACTCCGTCACGTTCAACTGATCATTACCTGTACATTAATTGACACGGACATTTGCCATGCTTAGTCGTAAATTAGTAAAAGTACAGTATTATCCGTAGAATTGAGAGATTTTAGAGAATATGTGAATCAATAATGGATTATACTGAGTCTAATATGGTTTAAGTTCTAGAATGAATCGCATAGTGAAGGATTGATAATAGAAAGTTGCGACTTCCGTTTCAGACAGACTATGACAAGGCCAACATTCTCAATGGACGACGCTAGCCGTGCATTCATCTTAGCATTACGCGTTGAAAGCATTGATTAGACAACACAAGAGACTTATTTGTATGTCGTTCTTACTATTTGTGTATTCAGTGATGACAAGTAGATATTTATCAACTTTCCCGTTTCTCACGTACAGCTACACACCGATGTATTGACATGGTAAAAACAAACATTTGTACTCGATGTAGCATTGATTCGTGCACGTGTCGATGCTACGTCACTGTTGTGGATGTACCATTGGTGTGTTCACGGGTATGTGTTGTACGTCACTGTTAGGTTCACGGCATGTGTTGTACGTCACTGTTAGTAGATGTAGCATTGATGTGTTCACGATATGTGTTGTACGTCACTGTTAGTGAATGTATCATTGATGTGTTCACGGTATGTGTTGTACGTCACTTTTAGTGGATGTATCATTGATGTGTTCATGGTATGTGTTGTACGTCACTGTTAGTGAATGTATCATTGATGTGTTCACGGTATGTGTTGTACGTCACTGTTAGTGGATGTATCATTGATGTGTTCACGGTATGTGTTGTACGTCACTGTTAGTGAATGTATCATTGATGTGTTCACGGTATGTGTTGTACGTCACTTTTAGTGAATGTATCATTGATGTGTTCACGGTATGTGTTGTACGTCACTTTTAGTGAATGTATCATTGATGTGTTCACGGTACGTGTTGTACGTCACTGTTAGTGGATGTATCATTGATGTGTTCACGGTATGTGTTGTACGTCACTGTTAGTGAATGTATCATTGATGTGTTCACGGTATGTGTTGTACGTCACTGTTAGTGGATGTATCATTGATGTGTTCACGGTATGTGTTGTACGTCACTGTTAGTGAATGTATCATTGATGTGTTCATGGTATGTGTTGTACGTCACTGTCAGTGGATGTATCATTGATGTGTTCACGGTATGTGTTGTACGTCACTGTTAGTGAATGTATCATTGATGTGTTCACGGTATGTGTTGTACGTCACTGTTAGTGGATGTATCATTGATGTGTTCACGGTATGTGTTGTACGTCACTGTTAGTGAATGTATCATTGATGTGTTCACGGTATGTGTTGTACGTCACTTTTAGTGAATGTATCATTGATGTGTTCACGGTATGTGTTGTACGTCACTTTTAGTGAATGTATCATTGATGTGTTCACGGTACGTGTTGTACGTCACTGTTAGTGGATGTATCATTGATGTGTTCACGGTATGTGTTGTACGTCACTGTTAGTGAATGTATCATTGATGTGTTCACGGTATGTGTTGTACGTCACTGTTAGTGAATGTATCATTGGTGTGTTCACGGTATATGTGGCACGTCACTGTTAGTGGATGTAGCATTGGTGTGTTCACGGTATGTGTTGTACGTCACTGTTAGTGGATGTAGCATTGGTGTGTTCACGGTATGTGTTGTACGTCACTGTTAGTGAATGTATCATTGATGTGTTCACGGTATGTGTTGTACGTCACTGTTAGTGGATGTATCATTGATGTGTTCACGGTATGTGTTGTACGTCACTGTTAGTGAATGTATCATTGATGTGTTCATGGTATGTGTTGTACGTCACTGTTAGTGAATGTATCATTGATGTGTTCACGGTATGTGTTGTACGTCACTGTCAGTGGATGTAGCATTGGTGTGTTCACGGTATGTGTTGTACGTCACTGTTAGTGGATGTAGCATTGGTGTGTTCACGGTATGTGTTGTACGTCACTGTTAGTGAATGTATCATTGATGTGTTCACGGTATGTGTTGTATGTCACTGTCAGTGGATGTAGCATTGATGTGTTCACGGTATGTGTGGTACGTCACTGTTAGTGGATGTAGCATTGATGTGTTCACGGTATGTGTTGTACGTCACTGTCAGTGGATGTAGCATTGATGTGTTCACGGTATGTGTGGTACGTCACTGTTAGTGGATGTGTCATTGATGTGTTCACAGTATGTGTTGTACGTCACTGTTAGTGGATGTAGCATTGATGTGTTCACGGTATGTGTTGTACGTCACTGTCAGTGGATGTAGCATTGATGTGTTCACGGTATGTGTGGTACGTCACTGTTAGTGGATGTGTCATTGATGTGTTCACAGTATGTGTTGTACGTCACTGTTAGTGGATGTAGCATTGATGTGTTCACGGTATGTGTTGTACGTCACTGTCAGTGGATGTAGCATTGATGTGTTCATGGTATGTGTTGTACGTCACTGTTAGTGGATGTATCATTGATGTGTTCATGGTATGTGTTGTACGTCACTGTTTGTGGATGTGGGATTGATGTGTACACGGTATGTGTTGTACGTCACTTTTTAGTGAATGTATCATTGATGTGTTCACGGTATGTGTGGTACGTCACTGTTTGTGGATGTGGGATTGATGTGTACACGGTATGTGTTGTACGTCACTGTTAGTAGATGTAGCATTGATGTGTTCACGGTATGTGTGGTACGTCACTGTTAGTGGATGTGTCATTGATGTGTTCGCGGCATGTGTTGAACGCCACTGTTACTAGATGTACCTTTGAAGTGTTCAAGGCGTTTGTCACCATTGTCCGCGTCACAACAGTCACAATGAATGGATAACCCCTATAAACTTTCATAACTAGTTTAATGTTAAATCAGCTACAATTCCCTACAACATATTAAGTGTATAGAAGATGGCTGGTGGTGCCGCCCTTCCCCACCTCATCCACATAAAATACACTACTTCCCATGTGTGAAAGCCGGCTGTCACCTCAGACCTCTTTGTCCGTCCCTGACACCCCAAAACAACTTATTATGTACATATCGCGACTCACGCAGAACCATGGTCATATAGAGTTTACACGCATGCGCAGACGAAGCTACGAGAAATACACATATTTATAATGACCCCCATGACCGACGTTTGTAATTACACCAGACTTGTTTGCTCGCTGCGTTCTACTGGAACTAAGTCCCCTAAATATGTAGTATTATCCGGCCTGGGAGTCAATTAATGCCTGAAAAAGTTAATTCGTTGCTAAGAAACGTCCCCCACAGCGACTGAACCTCAAGTTCATTTGGCTCGTAATTGTGTTTTATTACGGGAAAGAAACAAGAAAAAGCGACGATTTTGTTTTTTTAAGGAAATGAAACGAATATTGCTTTATGCCTAGCCCATCGTTGTTAACATATATATTATTGCAATTATAGTAGAATAACAACGGTCCATTACAACTTGGGAGTCCATTTTGTTAGGCTAAACAAAACCAGTCATTGTGTTTATTGTACAAGCACTGAACAGTGTGTGGAATCTCTCTCTCTCTCTCTGGTATGAATACGCTCATATGGCTCTTGGTACACACCCTCATATCGGTAAAAAGCGACACTTCACGAACACGATATCCATGACAAAAAAAACCGTCTGCCACTTGTAGTCAAACGACGTCATACTCAAGGGTCGTCATCGGACCGTCTGGAAGCATCACACATGATGAAATTGGTACGGTGCCATTGTTACATCAACACGCATGAAATTGCTACCAATGATGCGTTAAGCCGACCACATCTCTTAGTATTCAATGTACACTGCAAGTATTTGTTGTGAGTGAGTCAAACTCCAGAATACAATGAAATAATAAATATACATTATGTCATTGTCTTGTAAATGTACAACAAGCTGGTGCCCTTCCGTCTGTGCCGTAACGTGGCGTGTTGACACTTCTAAACTACGTATCCTACGTGCAACATTAAGGCGCGTGTCGATCACTGTCAATGCGAGTTTGTTCAAGGGAAATTAGAATGCACGCGTATGCCGAATGGAACGTTTTAATGTCGTCTATTTCTTCCATATTTGAAAATTTTGGGCGAGGTAAAATCAAATATGCTATGACAAATATTAAATAATTTCTGTGATAAGTGAGTTGCATAGTTCAATCGAATATTCGCCCAGAGAGCAATATCCATATTCTTTGTTTGAAATATTGTAATATGAAATTCATCCCAAATTAAATATCTACTAGTAAATCGTAAAACAAATCTTCCGCTGGCATCGAATAAAGACCGAAAAAACCCGTTATCCAAATACAAGAAACTCGTTTTCTGATGCCAACGGCAAAGTTGTGGGTTGTGTTCATGATAATAACGCGCACCGATGACCTATACTTGTAAACTTCTCAGCTTTACGGCTTTGAAAAAACGATTGAATAGTCTTATATAAATATTGTTATACCAAGGTCAGATTTCCATCAAATCGCAAATTACAAGGATATATACTTCTTCAGTATAGAAATACGCATTTCTCATGTTTTTATCTGAAGAAAGCAATTTCAGTACTATGGACTGACAAAGTGTGTGATTCTGTGCGTCTGAATCACTCAAGTTCTCTTACATCATAGCTCACTTAGGTTGAAATGCGTCAAGTGATTGCATAATTTGACAGTCAGTTTGAAGGTCAAATTGGTGCATGTTCTACCAGCTAATCCCAGTTATAGATCAGATGCCTTGAGTTTCCTAATGTCGCCGATCAAACGTAAATGAAAGTGGCAAGAAGTGGCTTCATCCATGAAATGATAAAATCTCTGCTATACATTATTAGCCTCGGAATTTAAAAATAGTGATGGTAGCATGGGACCGTATATTGTCTGACAGGATTGTCTGAATTATATACTTTGTGTAAAATGGATTCTATATTCAACCGCTGAGAAAATCATTTGATTGGCAAAGTAAAATTTTACCAATTTCCGCAAAATTCTCTAAAAATAAACATATAAATTATAATAGAAACAAGCAGCCTCTCGGCTGAGATAGCTCCGCTGTTTGCAATGCACATTTCAATTATAGAACAGAAGATATCATTAGAAAATGAACAATATGCATAGTATCAATGCAATGGGACTTGCTGTTTTAAACAAGAATTCAAAAATATCATTTTTCAACATAAATGATTGTGGTTTTTAACAAGAAGAAAATATCACTCTTTACCAAAAATGACAAAAATATTCACCAAAATTAGAGAATTAAAGATATCATTACAAAATGAATAAATCTGAGAGAGGTCCACATGTAGTACCTATATATGTAATATCAAAGCAATTGGACTTGCGGTTTTTAACAAGAAGTCGAAAATATCACTTTTTACCAAAAATGACAAAAATATTCACCAAAATTAGAGAATTGAAGATATGATCATGAAATGAACAAATCTGGGAGAGGTCTACCCAAGGTACATATACACCAAGTATCAAAGCATTCAGGCTTGTAGTTTTCAAGAAGAAGTCGAAAAAGTAAACATTGACACGGACGACGGACGACGACGGACGACGACGGACAATCACTCATATGATAAGCTCCGCTCGACAAAGTCGACAGCGGAGCTAAAAATACAGAAAAATATGCATAAGTTTGCGAGAAGTTTTGGCGGGAAATTATACGGAACTCAGAGTGTTGCGTTCAGTGAACTCGCAATGAACAATTATGACGCAATATCATTTCATATCTTCCTTCTGTGGGTCACCAAACGAAATCACCGGTGTATTTATATATTTACGGAAGAACGTGTAACACGAAAGTAACCACAAATGCAACGCAGTCGGGAAGTCTGGAACGTTCCGGATAAGTAGTCATTCTGGGCGGGAAAACATCGTTTCGGACCAGCAGACGACAATTGCGGACTCAAGCGAGGCAATCAAGATGAATAGTGTCATGACCTCAATCAGTAAAGGATGCCGGGTAATTGATCACGTTGTGACATGGTCAATGAAATATAATTAAACCGTACACGGCGGTTATCATTTACCGTCATTCTTTTGTGTGCGAATTAATGCGCGATTATCACTTTTAATGGGTTCCCCGAAATTGAGATGACAATTTATCTCAACAATCTGAGTATCAGTGGCGATTATATAGTCTGGTTATTGCAGTTTTCGTTCAACTGATCTAATGTTTCACTAACAGGTCGTGCTCGACCCACTGTTTGAACTGACATGTGGACATTGTCGAATAAAGACACGTACATTCTTGCAATTAAATAACGTGTATGTCATGGCGTGTATAGCTAGGAAATATAACGGCTAATTTATGGTATCTATACTTGGACAATGAAAATAAAGATTACGTCAATGTATGTATTATTAGCCAATCGAAATAACATTTCTGTTGTGAAATATAAAGTCGGACAATGTCAATAGTGACCATGTCATGGCATGTGTAGTCGAACAATGAAAATAACGTTGATGTCATGACCTTTATGTTCGTTAAAGAAAATAAATTTTACGTCATTATATGTATACTTGGGAAATGAAAATAACGTCTATGTCAAGTATAGTCACGTACGTGACATTTGCCTCTTGTTGTGTATAGTCAAGCAACGCAAATAACGTATATTTAGGTAAATGGAGCAATGTCAAAGTAGTATTGTATGTGGTGGCTAAATAAAGCAACGTATGTTCCGTTGATGCATATGGCATCTAAGTGAAAGTACGAATCTGTTATAAATATATAAAGTTTGCCATATGTACGTCGAAGCTAAGCCAAAATAAAAGTTCACAATACGGAAGATAAATTATTTATAACGCGGGAATCATGTGATATAAGGAATTCGGTTGCGTGTTAGTCGGCAATATTGCGTTTTAGGCGACTAAGGTGTCGTATTGACTAGTGGTGATGAAGGACAAATCACTTGGACTCAGCTGGGGTCTGAGGTTACGACTGCGCGACAATCTACTGATTAACATTAGCTTTCGTTAGAGTGTTTATGATTGCGTGTCCACGCTTGTGGGATATTAAAATCAGACCACGCAGCTCATAGTGCTATCTAAAATAAACTCCATTCGAACCGAGCAACGAACTAAGCACACAGTAGACATCCTGATAAATCATATTGCGTATTCCATATTTACCGCACAAAGTCAATAGGATTTGGTACTAAGCCGCCACCTCTGATTGACTTCGTGCGTCGAATTTTGTTGCCTTTGCATAATTATCCTGCACATAAGCTGACCTCCCCCAAATGGAGATCAACCCAGGTTATGTTTTATATTCATTACATTACGTGCGATTGCCACTGTGGTGGTTTTCTAGTTTATGGTAAGTAAGAAATAAGACGTTAGAGGTATAACTCATTTTCGTTGACGGTAACACTGTATTTGATATTCTATTTCTACACAGTCGATCGAATAATTGTAATTTCTCCCCAATGATAACGGATCCCCTGACTGCGGTATTTCATTAATTTAGCGACGTAATTTACACTAATAGAGAAAACGTCTGACAACATAACGGACCGCACATATAGAATAATCTATGCGTAGTTTTAATAAAGTTTTCTAGTTTGGCGGGTTGGAAATTCGTGGTTTATAATTCGGGTTTCAAAACTAATTTTTATAATTACAAATTTTACATGAAACGACAGTTATTGAACGGCTGGATATAGTGCTTTAATTACAGTGTCGTGTTTTGAGAACCGGTCTTCATGCAAGTTTTAAGTTGGCGAACTGTTCTCTTTGCAACGCTTTATACAAATAGAACAAAATTGCGGGTGTTGGTCTATGTTGTCCGTCGCCGCGTGAATTGATCCACCTGTTGAATCGGCTTGTCCTAAAGAGTCGCTCTAATCCCAATGACCCTGACTTTCGCACGCACATTAGCCATGGCTTAGTTACCCATTGTAGGCCCCCAATTCTAATGCTCGTTAAACAGGATACATATCATCACAGTGCACAGAGATTCCCAAAATAATTCGATTCAACCACACTCGGCGGGTACTGACAATACTCAAAAATTTAAACACCTAAGTTCTCCATCAAAATTAATTAGCCCCCCCCCCCTCCATTTAAAACCCGAGCTGGCTTTTCCAAAATAATCCAGTAACAAATTTAAGGTTTCGCTATTCTGGGATCATATTCAATAAAACTATTTCCGAAACGTTTTTAATTTCAAAATAGACGGGATAACATTCGCTGGTGCCCTTGCACCTTAGATACAAATTATAATTTTAATGCGAGACATACAAGACGGAAGAAGACAATTCAGACATGCATGTCCGAGTCATATGTTAAGTTAGTTGCAAACTTACATACATAACTTCATGTTACATCAAAGTGAATTTAAGTGTAAACTTGTACATTTCACTATACGCCGTAGGTATATCAATAATACAGCAAGTAAATTGTATCTCGCTAAATAGGAAATTCGTTTAATTTTTACTGAGCACGTGTCGCTACGAAATCGACGATAGCTGATTTCTTTAGAGGATAAAACACGGATATAAATAAAATTATTTGTATTTCGTATTATACAGGAAAGACATTCAATTAGAAATACAAACAGCCCCGGGCGTGGACTCCCAATATGTCACGGTCAAAATTAGAAACATCGCAGTTGGGAATGAAATACAAGCCGCAGGCTAGGAAACTGAATTTCTATAAGTGCATCCAATATTTGCCGAATTCAACAGAGAATACGGATTAGTTTTAAAAATGGAAACCGAGGAGGAGCTTATTTGTACTGATAGTAAACCTTAATAAATTTAATTTATATTACACACACCCTCCAGGAACCCAGCGCATTTTTTTAAATAAAAAAAAAACGACATTGAAAAAGAATCAGAGCTAAATAATGCGAGAGTGTACAATGTGTGCCGATTTCAACCACAGTCGATTTATTGTAAAAATTACAACACATTTAGCTACAGCGTAAAAAGTCAATGCTTAAAAAGTTCAATAGAGCTAAAACTACAATTGTCAAAAATATAATTCAGAAAAAAAAATCGTTGATGCCTTTCATTGGTTACCAAGTATATACTTGAATTGAAACTCTGAGAAATTGATTGAAAATGAATTGGAAGGAAAAACTCATGGGAAACGACTCAACTCGACAGCCGTGAAATAAATTATTAGAAGTAGCAATGCACTTGAAGTTGTTTTACAATAATACACTAAGGACAGCTGGGAATAGTAAAACATGACTACATTGTTGACGGTCGCCATGGCATAGTTATTAACCATAACTGGACGATCAGAGACCATCTCTTCCAGTATTGGTGCATGGCGATGGATACCCCCCCCCCCCCAAAAAAAAAAAAAAACGCTCGGGATGATTATATATTATATATATACGTATGGATTGCAGAGAATGTCCTGGAAGTATTCCGAAAACGGTTTGTATTTTTGTATCTCATTTCTATCAGAGTATTGCCACTGAAGTAATTTGGCCCAATGTCACGATTTACGCCTCGGAAACTACTCAGCGAACGCCTAGAGTAAATGAATCTCATTTATAACCTTCCAAATTATAGCAGTTGCTGGGAACGATGGGCGTGAAAGTACATGCTTAGAAATAATTCACCAAACAAATTGGTGATAAACCCACGTGACGCAAGGTTTAGAATGCATAAATACCCCCCCTTCCTTCCACACACACACACACAAGAGTTTATTCGTCGTGTTACTCATAATCCATTGCTTAGTTGGCGTGTCGCATTCCAACGTCAGTACGAGGACGGTTCACTGAAAGCGGTTCAAGTTACGCTCCTGAGCTTAATAAAATGGCAACGCTTGGCTATTTTTTTTTTGTTTGTTTAAAAAAGTCACCCGCTCTGATGTACACAATTCGGAGCATGGAACGAGATATGTACGCGCCATTGTGTTACCAGTGCAGCCGTGGAAGTATCGGTGAGTCAACGCATGCAGTGTGCACTAAACTGACAAACAAGCGCAGTTTCTCTTTCATGGGCTCCATTAAATCGTCTTCAAGTCAAGCCCCCACTTAACGTAACATAGCACTAATAAATATTATACGAGACTGACCATTATGGAATCCAAATCATTCTTCTAAAACACAAGTCAATGCAGACATCGCTGACGGCAATTTATACCTTCTTTCATTGCCCCTTTCAAGCGAAGAATGACATTTACCAATCTTGTTATTAAGGTGACAAGCTCACCATAGAAATGTTTTGAACAAATACTTGATTATTTGTCTGGGATCGCCTAACTAAAATTTTCTGGAGTGTTTAGGTTTGTTACGGGACCCCGCGGGTGCTGACATAATCTCTCAAACTATCCACACGACAGTACGTCACTTCTTACAGTAATTGCAGTGACAACTGTTACAGATGTCGGCATACTACACTGAACGCAGCCGTTTTTAATCTACTGAAACCTTCGGCCGAACACAGCGTAATTATACTGGGTGCGTTTTGCAGGTATGCAGAAATACTGAGTGAAATTTCAATCTGACTGTATGTGGACACATAAGAGTTACGTCGATTTGTAGAAATAATTGAGACATGTAATTGATTACAAATCGGGTATTGTTGAAATGAACCGCGGAAAGAGTTAATATACTAGTATTAGTGTGTTACAGTACTCACATAGGAAATCATACATAGGTTCCAAGCAGCAGTGAGTCGAGCTTCAGTTTTACACGTTTCAGCGGGACCGATAAATCCAACCACTTTCTCGGTCCAGAGGTTGCTCATAGCACGCAACGCACCCAATTCATTGCCCGTTGTATCATAAGGCGTGAAAGTCAGGTTGTTTCCTGGTAGAATGTTCGGATCTTTGGCGATATCCTCCATGGCAAGTATTATAGCTCCCGATACGAGTCTACCCCACCTCTCATAGCCCTGACTGGTATTCGTCATAAGATATCCCAATGTGTACTCTGTTGCCTCTACCTGTCGTGTTCTTATCAAACCAACGATCACGAAAACTGTCCGCAATATATGCCACATCGCCGTTCGAAGAGGCCACATTCTGCGTTAACTCCCCTAGTGGTACAACTGGATGAAACCCGACACACCGTCCACCTAGCGTTTAAGCTAGTCACTTACACCTCAGTATTGTGCACCCCGGTCTGGTTAAAGCATGGACATCCTGCAAGTTGAACGGAATACACAAGATGATTACGAAGTATTTACGCCCCTTATGGCGTTAACGACAGTATACTACTGCGAGTCTAGGTTGTGCTAAAAGCTTACAAGAAGAAAACCGGCGCACATAAAATGATACATCACCGTAGGAGAATAGCCTCATGAATAATTCATTAGTGTCGGTTTCAGCTGATTCCACTTAAGCAGGCAGCACCGACACACTCGCCGTCAAATGTGCGCGTCATACAAATACATTGCTGATCGCAGTGACGACTAGTTTGCAAATATTAATCCTAATATTCGTGTAGCCTACGGCTGACGCGAATTACTCTATCTCATTGGACAATCGCACATTAAAACACTTTGAACCATAATATCGATTACCAGCATCGCCGAGATTCGCACCACCTGCGATCTGAATTATTGAAGCTATAATCAAATATACAAATGACACTCGAGAATACAATATCGAACAGAAACAGCGAATTCATGAGATTGGTTTATATTGACAGGCAACGCCTATTTGTAGATCGAAGAGCTACCCTGTTGCACACAATAATAGCACAATATGGAGTCTACATGATTTCAAAAGTTTCATTTCACCACAAAATCAACGTGTTCATTACAATGGGAAGAACCACTAATTAAGACAACCTCTGGATGTCCCATTGTGATGTCATTTACTGTGTTAGACACAATAACGTGCTCAGATACGTCAGGTGATAATGCCCCAAATCGTGACAACGAGCACAGTAAGCTTCACGGATTTATTCGTTTGTTGTTATTTTTAATGACCATTTCTATTATTTTAAGACAATAGCCATGCACGGACAAATAAAAAAACAGTGGACAAACACGTCAACTGACAATAATTTGCATGCTGGGACACATCACAATCTCTGGGAATATGAATTTGAGTTGAGTGAATTGACTGCAGTTTTCTGCCATTGAATCATAGCGGGCGCACTGCCGTTACCACGATCGATCGCAGGTGATAGCCACCTTTTTGTATGGACTACATTGTTTTATTAAATACAATATTAGAACAACAAACCCGCACAATGTTTAGTTGGGTGTTAATGTCGTCTCGACCAACGATACTGTTACCACATCGCTTTAGTTTTGGTATTTTTACATTGAAACACTGTAAGTGTTTTAAAGGCCAGAGGTCGCGCACGTCGCGTGGTGTGGTATTAGATATGAGTCCCATGTGACGTATACAACCCATGTAAAATACAATGTTAGATTACACGAAATTCAGACACGCGCATTATCCTTTCAATGATACGTATTTCGCTTTTTGTGACTATTCGTAGTTTATTAGTCGTTAAAAGAGGCATCTATGAGGCGTGTCACGAATATTTGTTGACAATGATAGAAAGAACACAAATACGTTCTACTTGTTATTTTGAATGAATGAGAAACGAATAAACGTGGGAAGAAAGAAAAAGATTCATTTTCATGCTATCGCCACCAACGGCAAAACAATACAATAAGTTGCTTCACTTTCTGATGTCGTGAAGGCATGAACGTGCAGGTAGACAACATAGATGTTCAATCAGTGAGACACGAATATATTGACATTACGGCGTTCACCGGAAGTGTTGTTCCACATCAAGTGGGTGAGATAAACATAACACTGTTATACAACCATTATAAATGATAACACAGGCTGTCACATCATACCGAAATGACTGCACATCGACATAACAATGCAACGAAGCGTTTAAATGCTGCCAGACGGAGGGTACAAACAGAACATATATATGCAGTCACAGGGTCAAGTAGTGTTAACGCTCTTGCATTGTTCCAAGTCGTGTTAACACTGTCGTATTGTATCCAGTCATGTTAACATTTTTGCATTGTAACAATTCATGTTAGAATTCTTGCATTTAACAAGTCATGTTAACACTGTACCCAGTTATGTTAACTCTCTTGCAGTGTACCCAGTCATGTTAACTCTCTTGCAGTGTACCCACTCATGTTAACATTCTTGCAGTGTACCCAGTCATGTTAACATTCTTGCAGTGTACCCACTCATGTTAACATTCTTACAGTGTACCCAGTTATGTTAACATTCTTGAAGTGTACTCAGTCATGTTAACTCTCTTGCATCGTTCCCAGTCGTGCTATTGACACTCTTGCATTGTAACAATTCATGTTAGAATTCTTGTAGTGTAACAAGTCATGTTAACTCTCTTGCATTGTATCCAGTCATGTTAACACCCTTACAGTGTTCCCAGTTATGTTAACTCTCTTGCAGTGTACCCAGTCATGTTAACTGTCTTGCAGTGTACCCAGCTATGTTAACACTCTTGCAGTGTATCCAGTCATGTTAACATTCTTGCAGTGTACCCAGTCATGTTAACACTCTTGCAGTGTACCCAGTTATGTTAACTGTCTTGCAGTGTACCAGGTCATGTTAACACTCTTACAGTGTTCCCAGTCATGTTAACACTCTTGCAGTGTACCCAGTCATGTTAACACTCTTACAGTGTTCCCAGTCATGTTAACACCCTTACAGTGTTCCCAGTCATGTTAACTCTCTTGCAGTGTACCCAGTCATGTTAACACTCTTACAGTGTACCCAGTTATGTTAACTTTTTTGCAGTGTACCCAGTCATGTTAACATCCTTGCAGTGTACCCAATCATGTTAACACTCTTACAGTGTACCCAGTTATGTTAACTCTCTTGCAGTGTACCCAGTCATGTTAACACTCTTGCACTGTACCCAGTCATGTTAACACTCTTGCACGGTACCCAGTTATGTTAACTCTCTTGCAGTGTACCCAGTCATGTTAACTCTCTTGCAGTGTACCCAGTCATGTTAACACTCTTGCAGTGTACCCAGTTATGTTAACATTCTTGCAGTGTACTCGGTCATGTTAACACTCTTGCAGTGTACCCAGTTATGTTAACTGTCTTGCAGTGTACTCAGTCATGTTAACACTCTTGCACTGTACCCAGTTATGTTAACTGTCTTGCAGTGTACCCAGTCATGTTAACACTCTTGCAGTGTACCCAGTCATGTTAAAACTCTTACAGTGTACCCAGTTATGTTAACTCTCTTGCAGTGTACCCAGTCATGTTAAGTCTCTTGCAGTGTACCCAGTCATGTTAACACTATTGCACTGTACCCAGTTATGTTAACTCTCTTGCAGTGTGCCCGGTCATGTTAACACTCTTGCACTGTACCCAGTCATGTTAACACTCTTACATTGTACCCAGTCATGTTAATACTCTGGCAGTGAACCCAGTCAT
Source organism: Saccoglossus kowalevskii (assembly GCF_978046115.1). Classification (NCBI taxonomy): domain Eukaryota; kingdom Metazoa; phylum Hemichordata; class Enteropneusta; family Harrimaniidae; genus Saccoglossus; species Saccoglossus kowalevskii. The sequence goes on along the minus strand of NC_140648.1, from coordinate 29,541,796 downwards.
GTTAACACTCTTGCAGTGTACTCAGTTATGTTAACTCTCTTACATTGTACCCATTCGTGTTAACACCCTTGTATTGTAAAGTTATGTTAACACTCTTGCAGTGTACTCAGTTATGTTAACTCTCTTGCAGTGTACCCAGTTATGTTAACTCTCTTGCAGTGTACCCAGTCATGTTAACTCTCTTGCAGTGTACCCAGTCATGTTAACACTCTTGCACTGTACCCAGTTATGTTAACTCTCTTGCAGTGTACCAGGTCATGTTAACACTCTTGCATCGTTCCCAGTCGTGCTAACACTCTTGCATTGTAACAATTCATGTTAGAATTCTTGTAGTGCAACAAGTCATGTTAACTCTCTTGCATTGTATCCAGTCATGTTAACACCTTTACAGTGTTCCCAGTTATGTTAACACTCTTACATTGTACCCATTCGTGTTAACACTTTTGTATTGTGAAGTCAACACTCTTGCACTGTACCCAGTTATGTTAACTCCCTTGTATTAAACTCATACATTCGGCAATGTACCCAGTCACCTGATACATATTCGAATGCAACTAGTGTACTTAGAGTGTTTATGGATATGTGGTTCTCAGCGTACAATTGGTCTGGTTTGGTACCTGACAGCAGAACGATTGAAGCAATTCGTCCACAAGAATAATACTCACTTCACTGCTGTTGTCATTATGTTCCTGTCAAATGATATGTTATGGGTAAACACACCCACTCCACCTTTCTGTGAACTATGCAGATCGGCGATTATCCTTGAGTTACCTATTCAAAGGTTTGAGAAAAACTGGCAAATTATTTCTATAGATTATCTATTTATCAGTGGTTTCCATGGACTACAATAAAAACAAATTATTTACGCGTTTACAAATACTAAAAAAATATATATATTTATCAAAAATAACACCGTGTTATACGTTTTTTTTAAATGTGCATGTATATATATATATATATATATAACAATGCAACAAGAACAGCAATTACGTTGTAATCGAATAATTTTAAATTTAATTTCCGGCATCATCCTATGATGCAATATGGAAGAGCACATGTGGGTTTTAATATTGTTGTTACTGTTTGTTGATGAATACATTGGACAACCGACTATAGTTAAAGCGGGGGGGGTCGTCACCTGCACACGCGCGGGAATTGAGTCCCAAGCGACCATAACAACACACGCTAAAAACGCGATGGCTCATGTGTGGGCGCTTGTTTGTAAACAATGACATGATATGGTCATCTGACGCATGCGTAGGTGACGAGACCCCCCGCTTTAAGCATGCCAATGCAGATGTCGCTCTAGGGGAACGTCACTAACAGAAAACAAGTATTTGATGAGAATACATAAAACGGCACAAGTCAGTCAATAATCAGGCAATCTGATGAGTTTTATAGTATGTGCTACCAAGGACTAAAGGATTGGGTTTGTTGTTCTATGCAGATCAGTTTTCGACCATTGATCTAATTAGACGGTTTGACATATATAGTCATGTAGAAAAGTATTCACAAGAATGCATTCACCTCTTCATTTGGGTTACATGTGCGTACCCACCGTTCATCCAGTCTTGCAACGTGCGCAATACTGCGCGTGCGTGTGACGAGGCATTAGTAGAGAAGTCTGGGGAGTTGAACAGTGTCTTGCAAAAACTTTCGACAATCTTTTAGATCACCCACAAACGATTTTGGAAGAACTTTGCGAAAGCTATTTAAACCAGTACTCCTGGTGTCGAAACTAAATTCCGAAAATACACGAGTATTTGTTCAGCTCAGTATACTAATCAATTATAGTAACCATTACGTGACGTGCTCCTTTTGCAAGGCTTCTATTGTCTGTACAACCTTAGATTTTGTGAATTTATTTGTTGCTGAGTAAGCTTGCCATTTTGTGGGCCTCAACTGAGGCAGCAGTCACCTGTAATGTTCATTAGAATCAGGAATACCTGGCACATATATGCCGGTACAGTGAGTATCCTCGATATAGAATAGAATAGAATATTGCTTTATTACAACGTTAAAGAAAATTTGACAATTCTTTTTTGGTTTCTACACATGTAGAAGGTAATAAAGTTAAAAACAAACAAAACAAAAAGTGTGACAAACAAACAAGAAAAAGTAAACTACTGTGGTAATATTATTTGCTCTCTTATCGTATACGCTGTTTTGATATATTTAATTAACCCCAGTAATTGTTGTCTAGTATGGGCATTCATAATACATATAAATTTGTGCTTGTTTTTGATACCATTGATGTTATCAAACAAGGAATATAATTCCTGTCTTTCAGATTCATAAAGTGCACATTCTGTGATAAAGTGCACTTCATCCTCTATGACTTGGCACTTGATGCATTTTCTGTCCTCACTATTTGTTTTTGGTCGTGTATGTCTACCTGTTTCTATATGTAATTTGTGGCTGCTCAGTCTGAATTTGCTTAGAATTCTGATTGCCTGTCTATCTTTAAGCTGATCTATGCATACTTCTTGTTTTATATCATTTTTGAAAAGCTGATATGTTCTGAGTTTTGAATCAGCCCTTTGCATGTCCTTTTTCCAGATATCAAGACAGTGACTTGCTGAGATTTTTTGAAAGTTTAGCTTTGTGACATCTTGATTAATACTGTATTCCTTTTTAATTTTTGTTAGTCTTGACAGCCAATGATCATTCTGGTGTGATTCTGCATTTCAATCAATGCATTGTATGCAATATTGTCTTCCTTTAATGAAATCAAGTGATTGAAATATGTAAATGACTTATAGTGTAAATAATAGACAAGTGGCAATCTACCAGAATCCATTCTAACTGCTATATTGCTTGTGTTGTTGCTAATATTTAAAACATGTCTACAAAATTTGAGGTGAAATTTTTCAGTACATGTTGTATCCCATTTTTTATTTGTGCACAAGCCCCACATCTCTCCTGCATATGTCAAAATTGGAATTTGTGTGGTTTCAAAAAGTTTGGTTTTAATTGAAGTGGTGTTGTTATCAGCATTCAAGATTGATGTTTGTGCTTTTTCTGCTCTTCTGGCTTTCTCAGCAAGTCTGGTCATTGTGGAATCCATTGAGCCATTGGTGTTAAAGTTGACACCAAGGTAGGTGTAGTTTGTGACTTTTTCAATGGGTTCTGTTCCACACATTATGTTAAGTTTTTCTGTATTGTATCCATTCTTTGTAAATATCATTGATTTTGTTTTATTCACGTTTATTTGCAGTCCCCATTTGTTTGCATAGCTATGCAGGCCCTCCATGGAGGTTTGTAGACCTTCTTGACTTTCTGACATGATGACAATGTCATCTGCATATAACAAACATGGTATTAACTTGTTATTAAGCTGTGGAGGAAAGTTGTTTTGGTTGTTTAGTTCACCAATTAAATCATTTGTGTAGAGGTTAAAAAGTGTGGGACTTAATGGACATCCCTGCCTAACACCATTTTCCAGGTTGAATCTTGGTGTTATTTTCTTGCATAGTTTAACTGCACACTGTGTGTTCTGATACATATGTTTTCTTGCATAGTTTAACTGCACACTGTGTGTTCTGATACATATGTTTTCTTGCATAGTTTAACTGCACACTGTGTGTTCTGATACATATGTTTTCTTGCATAGTTTAACTGCACACTATGTGTTCTGATACATATGTTTTCTTGCATAGTTTAACTGTACACTGTGTGTTCTGATACATATGTTTTCTTGCATAGTTTAACTGCACACTGTGTGTTCTGATACATATGTTTTCTTGCATAGTTTAACTGCACACTGTGTGTTCTGATACATATGTTTTCTTGCATAGTTTAACTGTACACTGTGTGTTCTGATACATATGTTTTCTTGCATAGTTTAACTGCACACTGTGTGTTCTGATACATATGTTTTCTTGCATAGTTTAACTGCACACTGTGTGTTCTGATACATATGTTTTCTTGCATAGTTTAACTGCACACTGTGTGTTCTGATACATATGTTTTCTTGCATAGTTTAACTGCACACTGTGTGTTCTGATACATATGTTTTCTTGCATAGTTTAACTGCACACTGTGTGTTCTGATACATATGTTTTCTTGCATAGTTTAACTGCACACTATGTGTTCTGATACATATGTTTTCTTGCATAGTTTAACTGCACACTATGTGTTCTGATACATATGTTTTCTTGCATAGTTTAACTGCACACTGTGTGTACTGATACATATGTTTTCTTGCATAGTTTAACTGCACACTGTGTGTACTGATACATATGTTTGATATATTAAACAGATGACAGCTAGATATCAACAGCAGTCTTCACATTAAAGGATCAGGAAACCCACCAACAACAACAGTGGGAGTGGCGGTAATAAAAATAGCCGTGGACATGAACAAGGCGGTGGACATCGATGTGCTACGCGTCAAGGCCCAGCACAAGATGGCCACCTGCCGTGTCAATGATTCTGAATTGGTGTTTTCTGTGCCATGGATTTACGATAGGTGGACAATATCTGTAGCACTGCAAGAACAGGCGTGATACTACATAATGTGATTGAATTGTGGGTAAATGGCGTGGTAGACTGTCCAATCACTGACTGATCTAAGCTGACTGAATCAGTATATACTCGTAAATCATTTCAAATTGGTGACTTCAGGATGACCTGGCATCACTGAACCTCAAAGACTTTGATATCTTCAGTTCATGAATCAAGACAAAAGATAGAAGTTTAATGTGTGCTGTTCAGGCTAATTGTAGTACTACACGTTTTGACAAAAAAATACTGGGATTACTTGTAAACTCAACGAAGTCATTTCAATTCCTACTGGGAATTTTTTTTCTTTCTCAGCACGCATCAAGGTCTTAGCAATCTCATTTTACTCCAGTGCTACTGCGCAACTCAGACAACTTTTCTCGGAATGATTTCATCCATGAGTATGCCTAATGCAGGTGTTTAAGCTCAACGATGCTGGTCACCGCTTGGGACACAACTGACAAGGACCTCACAGAGTCTAGCCGACCTCAAATAGAACCATTGGGTAGTGAGGACTCTACATAAAACGTAGATGAGGTATGGAACAAGGAAAATTCTAGCCCATTGCGACAACTCGACTGTAGTGATGTATGTCACGAAACTGGGGGAGACATGTGGATCTGGCGCTACCAGAAGGGAATAGTGCGACCGATGCAACGTCCGAAAGATGTACATAGTCCAACCTCGAGTGACAGATCGCCCAGGGACTAGCAAACAGTATATTTGCCCTATGGGAAACACCATTGATACCCTGTTTGCCCAGCCAAGAACTTCAAGCTTAAAAGGTACATCTCGCGCTTATCTGTATGAGAGCCGTCACTTCTGATGCAAGACCATACGGGGTTCTCCCCATGAGTCTGACACTGTTTATTTAATTTTCTAGTTGAGTGGGAGTTTCCCGTGTCCATCATATTTACCAGGTCAGGGGAATGGCTAACATCCTGGCATTCCAGTCAACGACGATAATTAGGCATGTTGTAGCTGCAGGAATTTTGCGAATGCAACATCTTCATTAGCCATTTATCTGATTTAGTCATTGATTAGCTTGTTTAAATTTATTCTTTGCCAAACATCATTTTGTGGAATTCTCCTGATGGTCAATGTTGACCCGAATCGTTGGCAGATCACCTGGGTATGCTTTGTACAAGCGTAATACAATGCTAAATTAGATTTTGCTAAGGTATGGGCCATGGAACATACCTTCCATGAGATGACTGAACGCAGCAACATTCTCCCGGATGATAGTATGAAATTGATTAAGTCATATTTACTTTACCCCAGCCCGCCTCCCGTCACTGCAGTCCCCGTATACGCAGGTTCTTATGTGATAACAAATAGAACTGGTGATAGAGGCGCTTGGCCCCTTAGGTGACCGGTTTTATTGGCGTCGAGGTGTATTAAATTTCCGTCCTAGATTACAAAGTATACTAAAAAAAATAACAATATCTATTTTTTGAACTCTTTGTTTTCCATCAATACTGAAAAGTGTACGTATTTGGGTTAAAAAAAGCGAAACACTCCATAAAACGAGACTTCAACCAAATTCATGTAGAGTAAATTCTACATTCTGTAGATTCGTTTCTTGAAAGACGTTCAAAATGTACGTAAATGGTAACAGCGTCATAGAGGTCAGAGAAAGTCAAAATCGAAGTAATCGGAAAATGATAAACAACATGATTTTTTTTTTTAATTTCCATGTAACAATGACGCAACATGTATGTTCAACGTGTAATCCGCCTCTGGCGGCAGCACGGCATGATGTCATAAAAGCATGGATTTATTTCGTTAGATAATCACACCTCCAAGCAATCACACATCCAAAGTAGCGTAGAAAATTCAAGCAAACGGACCAACGCTACGGGAGCTCATTGGTTTGAGGCTCCATGGCATCTAGAATCACGCAAACAGAGATAACACTCAAACAAACAAAAAACACAAACAATTTTTACTTGCCCTACGAATATTCGTGTCCTTGAACTTTAATAAATCTAATTAGCGAAATGGGATCGATCGAGTATTACCCGACTGTGTTGATATACCAAATTGCAAGGTTTGAAGAATTACCGCCTAGGTCCCATATGGCGTCATCGTAAATTACCCAATATAATGAGTTGCAATGAATAATAGTTATGCCTTAATGGTGTTCAGTAAACGTTGACAGAAATATTCCCTGCTGCCCAGCTATACATATATTATCATAACATACGTATCGTTATTACCATGTGGATACATATATTTTTCATGTTATTTAACCATAACTTCACTTCTTTTTATCGGATTTATTTCATTGTTGTATGTAATTATCAGTATTTATTATCTTTAGTTATGTTATCAAGATTGAGTAGTTGTAATCAAAGTTTCTATAGATTTATGCTGTTTTCGTGACGCAAAGAAACACACTTTGGCCTGTATTCAGCCATTTCTATCAGTTTACATAAGTGTATTCTCCCTGATTGGCTCAATCAAAACAACCAATCATATTAATTGACGCCAAGGATTAAAATTCTAAGGTGTGAATCCACCCTTGTCTTTAAATTGACAAAGAGTGTTAATTAAGACAGACTTCATCCTTTGTACTCCAAGTGATACATTGTTCCAAATCGTCCTAGCGTATGTAGTTTTCAACTAGCTCTATCTCATTGCTGTACAACTGAATAAATGCGTGTTCACCATTAGAACATTGCACACTGGTATACCGTCTACTGCTTGATGTATCTACAGTCTATCTGGTGAGATTTAAAGATCCTATACTGTTTGTGGCAGTTTTCCCCCACAAAATTGGTGCCGAGACCAGGATTCTCAACCAGACCTCTACGACTCAACGTCAGATCACAGCAAGCAATCATGCCAAGAACAGTTCAACTCATCCAGAAGCGGGATAAAGCTCGGACGCAACTCCGAAGAGTCCTCGAACCAGTTGAACTACTAGTCAATCAGTTCAATGAGCTACAAGACAAAGAGACCGCTCATCAAAATATACGCGTGCAGCAAGTGACGATAGAAAGAAAACTTAACGATCTCATTGCCGCTAACAAAGCAGTCATGGACGTCGTCGATGTTGACAGCCAAGAATTCGACGAAACAGAGTCGTACGAAGTCGATGTCAGCCACCGATGCACCCGACTCACGCTATTCTTGGAGGAACAAAATGCGACAGCCCAACGCGGTCAGCAGACCCAACGCGAGCCAGTCCAGCAAACCCAGGCAGCTAATCCGCCGCAACATCGACATAAATCAATACAATTACCCCAGCTCAAGATACCGACGTTCTATGGCGATTCACTACTATGGTCTTCATTTATTGACAGTTTCAACGCCGCTATTCACAACGATACGCAAATTCCACTGGTCCAGAAGTTTTCTTATTTGCGTAGTTTCACTGACGGAGAAGCTGGAAGACTAATCGACGGACTCCCGATCACCGAAGTAAACTACACAATCGCCTACGATCTCCTCAACAAAAGGTATGGACAAACCCAAGATATTATAAACGCTCACATGCGATCACTGTGGAACAGACCCGCACCGGAAAACAACCCAGCAAGCCTACGCCACTTTCACGATGATCTAGAAACGACCATCAGAGCATTAAGAGCCCTTGGACGTGACGAACAAAACTTCGGCGAGCTGCTAATACCAATGCTGTTAGACAAGTTACCTATCGATTTCCAGCGACAGTTAATGCGTGCGAAAGGAAGAAATGCGTGGACACTAACAACACTCAACGAAGCTATGATTAATGAGATAAGTGTACTTTCAGTCGGACATGAACCCACTATGTTTCAACCCGACACTTATCAACCAACCGTCTCTGCGTTCCGTACACAGGTAAATCGAACCCCAGTCGATAAATGTAACGAGACCAATCCTCAGAATATATCTGCCTTCCACGGATCTTCACAGCGACGTCCCCCGAGACAGTCCACGACGCGATACTCGAAAGGGAAGAATTACCAAAACTGTGCTTTCTGTGAGGGACCACACAAGTCGCTCAATTGCACAACGTATAACAATTACAAAGATCGCATAGACATTGTGAAACGCAACTCGTTGTGTTTCAATTGCCTCGGCAAGCACGCAGTGCGAGCATGCAGATCCCGTTTTACGTGCAGACAATGCCAAGGTAAGCACCACACGTCATTGCATACGGACAATATCAATTCAACTTCAAACCCCAAATCATCCGAAGTGAACGTCCATTTCTCGCATGCTACTCGTAATTCTGAATCTCGGATTCAATCGGATCGAAGAACATATACTACGCCTGAGCCCAAACTACGCAGAACTCTGCTGAAAACAGCTAAAATTCCTACATCATATAATGGGAATAGTTTACCCGCCACAGTGTTATTTGATGAAGGGGCCGACCGTAGCTTTGTTACTCAAGGGTTCGCCAACAAATTACGCGCTAACGTTCATTCATCAGAAGTTCTCAATCTCAAGGCGTTTAGCAACCCGCGTACCGGATATAAAACCATCCCGCGTACTACATTGAATTTACATAAGCGTGATGGTACCACCGCTCCTATTGACTTGCTTTACGTCAACGAAATATCCGATGATCTGATGAACAATGTCACCGCGGACATTTTACAACTGTCGTACCTTCGAGAATTGGAACTAGCACATCCCATTTCAAGCGAACCAACGATAACAATTGATATTCTCATAGGAGTCGACAAATACTGGGATTTCGTTGGTGACCACATAATTCGTGGTCCAGGGCCTACAGCTGTTTCATCGCCGTTCGGCTACCTGCTTTCCGGACCAACACCCACTGGTGAACCTCGATCATCACGAGTGCAAACTTTCCACATCACCGCGTTGCCTTCAACCCAGGACCAACTAGAAGCAAACGTTACATCGTATTGGGATCTGGAAGCCATCGGTATACGTGACGCGATAACCACTTCGGACGAACTCACTAACAATCAAGAGCAGTATAAACAATACACTGACAATTGTTTATCACAACAAGATGGCAGATTCATCGCTAAACTACCATGGAAGGCGAATCACAACCCTTTGCCTACAAACTACAAGTCGGCAGAGAAACGCACACGTAACATGATCCACAAATTACCACGTGACATTGTCAGTATTTACGATAAGGTAATTTCTGACCAACTAAATCGTGGATTCATTGAAGAAGTCACCAACGACAACACATCCGTCGGACACTACCTGCCTCATCGTTCGGTAAAACGAAACAGTGTCACCACACCGATACATGCAGTACCCGATGATGCAACGGACATTCCGAGCAATCACCGCGTGTTAAACCGCCGCTATCAACACATTGCTTCACTCCAACGCACTTTCTGGAAACGCTGGTCGGCGGAGTATCTTACTGCTCTTCGAGAAAGACACCTACTCACCACGAAAGGCGTGACAACTAACACAGTCAAAGTCGGTGATATCGTGTTAATTCACGATGATATTCGGAAACGAATCAACTGGCAAATGGCCAAAATAACGCGACTGTTTCCAGGCAAAGACGGTATTGTTCGTGTAGTCGAGCTCAAGACGCGACATGGGATGACAAATCAAGCCATCACAAAACTATATCCGTTGGAATTAAATGCCGGCGTCCCGACGAACACGCCTCCGCTCAACGATGGGGATATCCCCAGAAGTCATGTGCACGACTCCAGTCCCAGTTCAAAGCATCGAACGCTTCTTACACAACGCAAATCGAATCACGCAGACACTTCCCGTTTTCAACAAAAGCAGCGAAAGACTTCTGTGTTGGCTAACAAACGCATTAATATGCTTATCAAGAAAGACCTCATCTAAGGACATAAATGAGACTTTTATATAGAAAACAACACTTTCTTCAAACTTTGACTCTTTAGTTATGTGACTAATCAGTCTCATTTGTCAACAAGTAATGTATAACTATTGTAAGCATTGCCTTATCGTACAATGACTATTTGCTGACATTATTATTATTATAGTTCTAGTAATAATTTTCGTATTTTCTTTTCAGCATTTTTTGATTTATTCTAGTATTTAAATAACATTCACATCGTCCACATATGCCTTGTATCGTACAAGAGTATCTTCTCCGCCCCCGGGAGTATATCGTTATTACCATGTGGATACATATATTTTTCATGTTATTTAACCATAACTTCACTTCTTTTTATCGGATTTATTTCATTGTTGTATGTAATTATCAGTATTTATTATCTTTAGTTATGTTATCAAGATTGAGTAGTTGTAATCAAAGTTTCTATAGATTTATGCTGTTTTCGTGACGCAAAGAAACACACTTTGGCCTGTATTCAGCCATTTCTATCAGTTTACATAAGTGTATTCTCCCTGATTGGCTCAATTAAAACAACCAATCATATTAATTGACGCCAAGGATTAAAATTCTAAGGTGTGAATCCACCCTTGTCTTTAAATTGACAAAGAGTGTTAATTAAGACAGACTTCATCCTTTGTACTCCAAGTGATACATTGTTCCAAATCGTCCTAGCGTATGTAGTTTTCAACTAGCTCTATCTCATTGCTGTACAACTGAATAAATGCGTGTTCACCATTAGAACATTGCACACTGGTATACCGTCTACTGCTTGATGTATCTACAGTCTATCTGGTGAGATTTAAAGATCCTATACTGTTTGTGGCAGTTTTCCCCCACAATACGTATACATTGTGGTCCATTGAATGCCGGGGGTTGTGGATAAGCAGTATGTGAAGTTTGTAGTTGCAGTGTAGGGGAATTCAAACGATAACACACTAGTTACGATACCAAATATACAGTAGTTATATGCGTAAATAGACGCGAATAGCGAGTTAATTAGATGTACCACTGATGTACATTACAACGAACAGACATAATTAAGTGGATCAGTCCGTACGTCATTAGGTAGTGGGGAATTCCACAAACTTCAACACCACGTGCCTTATCCGGCTTTCCAGCTCGAATCTTATCAACACTTGTCTTTCAGAGCTACTAGTCGTGAAAACGATGCGCCAGATAATTTAGCTTGCATGCCAATTATCCCATAAGTGGACTAGCGGCTGTTAAACCATTCGCACGGGACAGATTTGCTTAACGAGTTTGGATTATGTGTATTCCCTATACAGTATAAAAGTTGATTGCAACCGACGCTAGATGATAGTCAGAGAAAGTACTGTGTTGTTGACAGATTCCGATCAATGACGATGGAAGCACATTAAATGATTTTTCCTAGATTTAATAACAAACAAATACAGCAAAAATCGAATAAGATTACTGTCCAACTTTAACCCGTGATTTACTCCATCACAATTCCGTTGTTTTTTTTCCTTAATTCATGCTATATACGTCAATATACCACAATGTTACCTGTACTATTGAATACCCACAAACAACGTACCCCGAACAGATTTATTATTAGTGTATTTTAGCGGAGGAAACGGCTTTTATAACAACTATGTACATCTACTTGATCCACGTAGAGTGCGATACTTCACACCTTGAGATTGTTAATGGCGAAATTATTTGCACTTACGGTTTACATTGTGGCAATGACCTATAAAGAGGTAGAAAATTACACGTTATACCTTTATTCAGAAAAGTGTAATTAGCAAACAATTGTATATGCTCACCTTTCCTCAGAAACCCCATAAACTTGTTTGATATATTTTCTTTTCACTACATCACTAGAAATTGGTAGTGACGTAAAAGAAGGATATAATTCAGTTTGTAGTCCTTCTTAGCCAACTTCAGTTTTCTTTTCTTTTTAAAGCTGATTTTGCAAGAGATATCATGTTGTGGGGGAGAAACAGGGTTACAATATTTGATGCAACCAAATAGAAAAGGATCACAGTGCACATATGCAAGCGCCATTTTTCTGCTAGTCAAATATCACAACCATTTACTGTATCTAATAGAAGCACAGATTATAAAGGTTGCATTACTTGTAGATTTATTTGTGGTTTTGGGATAATTTTATTTTAGTTTTTGATAGTATGAATATTATCAACGTTCAACTAATACCATCAAACACTAATAAACGCACCAATACATGCAAACATATCAGAATGCAACTTTAGTTTTTATTCTATTAAAACGTGATAGATTTCTGCATTCTGGCATACTTAAAATCTATGTCAAAGCAGAGCATGTACTATTGTAATTCAATGAGGCTAAAGTGTCCTACTTGGTGATTTAATTAGAGCCTTTACAAATAGCTATATTGGCCATTGGTCGAGAATCGTAAAAGCAGATTATGTTACCTGAACCTGTCAAATATGGGTTGTTTGAGTTCAGTTCTTGCACTCGGTATGTGTAATGCAACATACACATATTGTTAGGGCGATGGGTATGGTGCAGACTTTGAACATTATCTAGAATATTGTTTTAATGTTTGTGCGAATAACAAAAACCACACACACTGAGTTGCCAGAACTATGACAATATGTATATGGAATTGTTCTATAAGAATGTCCTTGGTAACAATGACATTATTATTACACTTTCATTCAGGTATACCAATGACACTGCGGCTCATGTAAGAGGTAAGACATCTTTCTATTGCAATAAAATACCCGTAGTGTCTATCAAAACTTATTCTGCCCCAATTCCATGTAACTCTGATGTATTCATCTTGAATCGGATGCATCTAATATCAGGGTTTTACAAGTATGTAAATGCGTGGCAGTATAACATACCGGTTACATGCATGTACATTCAAGGACGAAAGGGATATTAAACATTCCGGCTGATAGATGCTATTGAAAGAGAGTACACTCATTTCAGTTTGACTATCGTTTATACAATGTGTGGATGTAAAACTTTGTTGTTGGTTCATACTAGAACTTACTTTAAGTTTATATCAAATACGTTCTACAGTTAATAAGCTAAGTAGAGGATAGATAAATTTAGCTTGGTTTGCAGCACAATTTTGCTTTTGAAACGTATTGACGCTCATCCATTTGGTTTAAATGGTTTGGTTAATCAGTGTAGTTTATCATGGTCAATTTGTTTCTCTTAAATCTTCTATTTAAAGGTTCCTGTCGTTAGTAATAATGGTTTAATGGTAAATCAAGAATGTTTAGTCTGTGGGATTGTCCATTTTTTTCATGTGTTATAATTGTCAGAAAGTTTCAGTATATTTCGTGCAAATAGTGTCTTATGTTTTTATTTACTACCGGCGCAATCCAGTCGTTGACTTTACCTCCAGCGTCAAGAAATAAAATAGAACGCGATAAACTGTAATTGATTAGCGCTTTTGTGTGTGCAATCCTGTTCAATTGTTCGTTTATGAGACGGCGCCTGTGATAATTTGAAAGACACGTTCCGTGAAATAATGTTCGATTTCAATTAGAATCGAAGTATGAATGCAAGCTATGATTTAAATAGGTCGATAAATCACCTCCAAAACCAGCAACATCAGAGAGATGCACGTTCATAATTACATTAATATTAACTTCCTGTAATACAAGGCGTTTCAAAAAGCCATGAAAGCTTTTTAATACATTTACCCCAAAAGACCCTTGCGATACATTCCAATCGAAGACTTTTGATAACCTTATTACCGATGAGTGTATCTCTCAATCATGCCTTGCGTGGAGCATATTTCCTGCCAAACTTATTCAAAACACTTCAAACTAATCGTTTGCAGATATATATTTCGAATATTATAAGTAATATCGTGTCGCAATAGTTCAAAGGCAACAATTGCCGTAGAGTAATTCTCTACGGGGGGTAGTTAACCGCCAAGGCACTGCGATTGTTTTCAATATTCATTTGAAGGAAAATCATTCATGCCTACACTAAACGCTTTGTACTAACCGCTCTGAAAAGCAATTAACCAATACAATAATATCTTGACGGAAACCGTTGTCATAGCTTTTTCGATATTGTTCTAAACAGTCATGCCTGGTCGCACTGTGAAGTATATTTAATGACGGCAATATATTTATTGCTCTCAAGAAAAATGTTTTTTTTTCGTAAAAACGGGTGTGAAATTAGACCAAGAATGACTTTGCTCAAGGAGACTTTATTTATGTGCGGTATTATTCGGTATTGTTGAGTTCGTCTAAAGCATTTCTACACCAGACAAGATTTATATTTAGCCGTATTGAAGCACTACAGTACTCACATGTCTACACTTTTAGTATGTATCAGTGACGAATCTGAGCTCAATAAGAGTGTACTTATAATATTGTGCCTGATTGGCTACCAAACTCCATCCAACAAACAGTCAGACCAATCAGAGAGCAGTTTGTTTGTTGTTAGTTTTTGATTATACGTATCAAACTCAACTGCGGATCTGTTTGTATTGAGATAATAACAGCACATGCTTGACCTAAATGATACAAATGAAGCTTTCGCTCTCTCTCACTTCTTGTTATTAACATATGCAGTATCTATACACAACATCAAGGTGTTTCACTGTACCGTCCAACTAGTCATTCAGCTAAGATCAAAGCTTTCAATGGAAAACAATGTCTTATGTAGATTTCCCAAAATTCAAACCTGATTCAGGCTTCCCGGTAAAATAATTTGATACCTCAAACGGGGAGTTTTGAATAATTCAATCCAATTACATTGAAAGTTATAGAACAGCTTACCGGACATCGGATATCTTGCGTATTGTATGATGTGTTACTTGAATATATATATATTTGTGACAAATGTGTGTTACCCTGTTAAAAAAAACATCAGTAAACCAATTACGGTGATGACCAGCGTCCCTGGTAATATTTCATATCCTGGCACCATACTATGTACATTTTGTTTTGTTAATTATATTTTATTTATTCTTGTATTCATGTATTGGTTTCAGCCAATAATTCTTAATAACATATTGATGTATTCGCCCTAGGTGAGTACCTCGAGCGAAAATAAAAAATCAATAAATGATTGATTAAGCTATGTTTAATTAATTAATGACTGATGGTTATTGCATTTCATAGTCTGGGCGACATGCTAAGTCTGCAAGCATTGTCATGTGATAGCACATAGTGTGTGTATATAAATATGATTATGATGACTTTGACAAATATTATAATTTCACCCATTTGTTAGTAATAATTAAGATAAGTGTTTCTTTTAAAACTAGAATAATCACTATAATTCCCTTATACCTTATCCCAAATGGCATGATAATTCGTTGAGGGAAACAATTCTTTAAAATCATTGTGCAATCAGTAATTTATATGTGGACTATTATTAGAAGTTACTCTTTTCGTAATTTGTCAAAATGCCCCGAAGAAATCTAACAACTCGTTATTTTCGAATTGTATACTAAAAAACAACGCTTTTAAAAAATATATAACAGGTTCTGTGATACTAATAGAGTTGAGGATAATTTTGTGATCTACTGTCCACAAAACAATAAAGCTATAACGAAGATGTTTAATGCAACATAAACCTAAAATCGCCTTTTTATTTTATGTTATATTAACTTCAGATATATATTATGGGCAACACACAAAAAACAACGTTTGAAATATGTTTTTATCTATATCAATATAGTTTAAATAAAAACTGTTACTTACTAAACACTTTTTTATACTTAAAATGTTTTTTATATCAATATTTGACTATGTTACACTCAA
Source organism: Saccoglossus kowalevskii (assembly GCF_978046115.1). NCBI lineage: Eukaryota > Metazoa > Hemichordata > Enteropneusta > Harrimaniidae > Saccoglossus > Saccoglossus kowalevskii. The sequence continues at coordinate 29,525,731 of NC_140648.1, read as the reverse complement.
AAATAATAATACATTTGTTATTATAATAAGTGAGATAACTACTTCTTTTACGCCACAATTTAAATAGTCTAATTATTATGTATAACATTTTAATTTGAGCTAAAGACATGAGTTTGTTTTCTTTAATGCAACAGTGAAAATAATGAAACAAAATTTCGTATAAAGGTTCCTGTCCATTTGCATCTACCAATTTCACCCCCTTTTAGACCAGACGTCAATGTTGTTTAATATTTTCTTAACTGCAAACATTCAGACATTTAAGTATTAAGAGATAATTGCTCCAAGCATAACATGGCGTAACGCTCAGAGTCCATTTATACGTTCCCTAGATAAAACGTTTTCATGACATACCGACAAACAATTGGTGTCAGTTAATGACCTCATATTTTTTACTAAATGCAATATCTTTCGTAGTAATTACAATGTAGAGTAGAAATAACACTAATTGCAAGTTAAAATAATAAACGTACTTTAAATAGCATCTACATAGTATACGTGTGTTATTTAGTTTGTAATGCACATCCAAATAATTCGTACAAACTAGCATTTAACAAATGAATGTGACTAAAGCAAAGCAAGTGACAAAAACACTACACCACATATAGCCAAATCAGTGAGAGAAGTGTAAATTGACTCCATGGTACACATGAAGTAATGTTTCGAAATGAGTGAGCACATTCAGTTCCACACATGTCACCAGCTAATATCTTTCTGAATTGTAATCAAATGTATTCTTCGTGAAACTTGATGTCTACAACAGTGTTATTGAATGTAACCACAAGCTCAAGCCTGTTAATGTCAGCTTTTCTATACAGAACCATTAGTTTAATAGTTTTGGCGAAAAAAGATATTAAATTAAAATATCTGCTTATGTACTACATCTTCAGTGCAGAATTTTGGGTAGAATCATATCCAACTATTTTGTATTTGTAGCCATGTAGAACATTGTTTTATTATAATTTGTTCTTAACTTGTAGCTTTATATTTAGTGTGTAAGTGTTAATTGAAGTCACATTTAAAATTATCTTGATTCAATGTTTTCAAAGGTTCTTCAGATTTCAACATTTTAATTGAACTGCTTCTGGAAAGTATTACATCACAGTGTTTTTGAACCCCTCTCTTTGATGGTTGACAAAGTAAATGCTTCTTGGGTGAACATTCATATGATTCAATGATATATTTAGCTTTGTATGCTAATTTATGCTAATTTCTTTCTTGATAGGAATGTTTTAGTACATTTCATAAATGAGTTGTGAGTATCAAGAATCACATTATTGCTAAATGTTATGCGTTTGTAAATAGAATTAACATTTCCAGTAAGTTCAACTTATTTAATAAAGCCCACATATTATTATGTTGGTATAACAATTTAACAAACGCCATGCAGCTGTAAATATTAGCGACACAGTATCACTATTCTATTTCGATTTTTAATCAGCGCGTAAGTTATGTGAATAGGCGTATGCCATTCGGTGAAGTGTGTTTTAAGAATACTAATGTGAAAACACTGCTCAGTCAGGATAAATATTTAATAAATGCTAACGTTTTCACGGAAATATATGCATGCACCGGCACGAACGAGCTATTGAAATCACGAATTGCGTGTTCAAGAGGGAAGATTTCTAAGACTATATCCGAGGGGATAAATACATTAATGTACACAGAAATACTTTTAAGGGGCGGGTTGTAGTTACATTCATTTGTTAATTAAAAATGCTAGTTTGTGCGAAGTATTTGGATTTGCATTAAACAACTAAATAACAAACGTATACTATGCAGTTGATATTTAAAATACATTTATTATTATCACTCGAGCTTACCTGCATCATGGGTACTGTAAATATATTTTGTTTCCTACTGGGGTTTGTCTGAAATACCATGGGTACTCCAAGTAGATTATTTCTATTAGAGCTTGTGCCATGGGTAACGAGAATACATGTACTCTATCGGGGTTTGCCGGTACTATTATGGATACTCTAATATACATGTACTCTACCAGAGCTCGTCTGTAATACCATGGGCACTGTAAATTCATTTATTCCACTACGAATCTTCATTAATCGCATAGGTATACTGGATTTAAATGTATTTCACTTGGCATTGCCGCTACTATATCATGGGTATTTCAAAGACATTTTAACTAGTAAGGCTCGTTTATAATATTGTGACTAATACACGGAGAGAGAAAACTGCCACATAACCTAATAACGATCGCTTTGTCATTACTTCTGTCAAACACAAAATGAAGTATCTTTGAAAGAAGGGATTTACCGGTTTTATAATAGCTATCACGTCACATTGGGTGATGTATGTCTTTTATTTTATCATTTAGTATTTTTAATATAATAAAGTGATACACATCCTTGGCTAGTGTTTTTTTTAATTAAATTCGCTGTGACGTGGATTGCATCGTGGAGCAGAATACATAACTGACATACATAGCATGGTTGTCTGCAAATGAAATAAATAACAAATGACAAGATGAATTACTCAAGCACCAGGTTCATCACCTCTCTCAACCTGGGATACAGCAAATGGGCTTTGCCAGCTCACCTTCACAGTGGATGCAACTACTAGGCTTCATCAGCATTCTGTGCCTGGGATTCATCGCCCTGGCTTCGACACTTCTCTTTCTCACCCAGGATTCGGACACCAGGCTTCACCAGGTCCCCACTATCTAACATCACCAACCTCCTTTCACCCAGAATGCAGCTACCTGGCTTTATTCCAACCTGGGATTCAGCCACTTGTATTCACCACCACCCCACCACCTGAGACACAGACACCAGGGCTCACTACCTTCCACGTTGACTGCAGCCACAACGCTTCACCCCCTCAACCTGAGATTCAGCTACCTGGCTTCACCACCTCCCTTCCTCACCTGGGCCACGAGGCTTCTCAGGTTCCAACCGTATGGAACGAAACCTTATAGCATAATCATACGCAGAACACAACCTTCTGGCACCACAAGAACCCTTCATGCAGGATTCAGCAACCTGGTTTCACTAGCGTCCTCCACCATAGATGTAAGAATTATGACACACCAGTTCTCCGCCTGGAATGCAGCCACGTAGCATCACTAGCCCGTCTTCGCCCGGGCCACAGCCACTAGCTTCGCCAGCCCATTTCACCTTGTGTGCATCCCCCTAGCTTAACCAGCTCCCCCTCGACCTGGTATATAGCCACCTGGCTTCACCAGCCCGTTTACCCGGGATACAACCATATGGCTTCACAGTGGCGGATCCAGCAAAATGTATTGGAGGTCCAAGCTACGCTTAAGATATACGGAGCGTAAATCGCAGAGAAGCTATGCGTAATCCAGATAATATAAATCGTCATGCGTTTGGGGGTCATGGCCCCTTGACCCCCCCCCTCTGGATCCGCCACTGTGGCTTCACCGCCTCAAGTAGGACAGCCTTTGCCCCTGTTGGATCCGACTCACTCATGCTGTCTGATTTTTTCTTCATTAAACTGGAATGTGTTTAGAAATGAATGCCCATATAAACTCAACCACATCACGGGGGAATAATAAGTAAATCCTTGCATGGCAGATATTTTAATAATACCCTGATTATGGTCTGAGGAAATGTATACGGTATATTGGCGACAACGTCACAATATGCGCATAAATATTGATTACTGGAATTTACTATTGCAAATATAATCAGCTTATCTCATGTATTATGATACTATACCCACGTAATAATAATAATAATATTACTTCCAATTATACATCCATAGTATTGAAGAACATATTTTGCATATTTTTACAGTCAGATAGAAACTTTTGAAATCTTGAAATCATGGTTTGCGATTTCAAAATTAAAGAGGGTCGTGCGCACTCGCGGGAATTGAGTCCCAAGCGACGATGACAACACACGCTAAACACGCAAAGGCTCATGGGTAGCCGCTTGTTTGTAAACAATGACACGCTATGGCCATCTGATGCATGAGCAGGTGACAAATCCCCTACTTTAAGTAGTAGTATTCGTAGTTTTTCAGATGGGATTATTTCATAAAAGACGCGCATGCGTGACACACAACTTCTATTTATCCGAATCTGAACATGTCTGCACACGTAGCTTTGTTTGTTCATTTCACATATGTTCGGTAGTTGTTTTCCGCAAAACGTGTTAAGGCCGCGAATTGAACATACACCCAAGTTATAAATCCTGTTGCCAATGCATCCCGATATCGTAAATATAATTGAGGCTCCAAAAAACGGCGATCATTCATGCAATCGAGACATGTCGTGCAGTGTCTTGCATATACACTCGTTTACGACTGTTAGTGAGAGCCGGGAAACGGATATATGGAATGAGTGGGATAAAACATTCTGGACACATTGATTAAACTGATTTTTTTTTTCATTTGTACTTAGCATAAATCTGACCTAGTAAGGCCACTAATGAAAAATCCTGATTATATTAATTGTAAACACAACCAAATATGAAATAAGACTGATATATATCTACCGTCCCGCTCTGATTACTTGCTTGCTGCGATTATTTCTCCTATAGGGTATCTCTCTAATATTAAGTGGCTGCTCTGGTTAATTGTGGATGAGTTAATAACGGAAACCAAAATTTCAGTTGTAACAGTCAATCTTATTTGAAAATGGCCGCCGGGGTCTCGTTGAGAACGAAAACCACGCGTGACTTGTATTTGCCCCCGAAATAGTGTTCCCCATCTCTTCCGTCATAGCGTCCACTGTTCTTCTGACCATAGTATTTAAAACAGTAAACGCGATGACGTCTGAGCATGTAACACTATTTGAAGGAGGGGAAGAGGCAAAACAACTCGCGTGGGTCTCTCGCTCTCGACGAGATTTCGGCGGCCATTTGCGAATAATGCCTATTACCCATTCATATTTACTAGTATTTTATACTGGTAAATGATACTTGCAAGTTACATCACTGAATTTCATTATATGATCATCATATATAAAACAACTGGGTCAATAATATTGAAATGCACATAGCACATTATCATTTTTTTCATAATAGTAGTTTACCCATAGTAGGGACCAAAACATTTTTTGTTAGACTAACTGTGTCAACACTGCATATAGTGGCTCTTGTGTTTAACTGGAGTTAAGGTAGCGAGACTATTATTTGTGTTGAAAATAACGATTTTCACATCTATTTATTAATTGATGAAATGCACTATAAACTTTCATGTGATAAAGTCAATATAACATAGAATGTCATGTAAATCTTAGTAGTGTTTTTTTCAAAATCAACAACACAGGTTTAATCTGTGTGCCTATAAGTTTCAAAGATAAACTCAAGACAAGCAATATTAGGATGTGTTATCAGTAGCTTTCTGACACAAAATGAGTGTTTCCAAACATTCGTGTGGTTTGTCTCCGCCCCTGTTTGTTTCACAGATTAGTCATTTGCATATGAATGTGTCAGACACAAGGTCACACAGCCACTGAAAAAAAAATAATGATTTTGGTGTTCTCATCTGCCGATTTTATCGAATTATAGCTATCCCATTACTTTATTTTTTGGTTTCCAATAGCCTTACACATTTGGATGTCCATATACATGTTAAAACAGACCTTGTAGGGAAAACAAATCGATTGTGCCGATAAACAAGCTTGAAATTCTTTGCTGTGACTTCATGGACATTTTTTAGTAGTTTATTTTTTTCAAAATACCAGGTCTTTAACAAAAAATAATGTATAATTATTGTCGTCGGATTAACACCAAATTTTCACAGCTTTAATGTGACAGTGACAATGGGAGGAACTTGAACTGTGTCCAGACAAACTATTTTGTGGATTATTTACCAACGTGTTGTGATTTGATATATGAGCAATGCGATTAAAACGGAAATTAAAATTCAGCACAACTTGAATAAAACTGACAAGACACATTCAATTTACCAGACTATTGAACAACTATGAAAAGTGAAAAACAAACTTCTTATCACCAGCATAATTGCGTAATTATTATTTTTTTTACAGAAAAAGTAATTTGTTACCTTTGATTGAGTAACGCGTCGTAGTATGCAGATACAGACATGAAAAACACACTTTTGAAGTCTGGCGATTCCAAAAGCATATACTTTCCTAGATCTTTTTGTAGTCATTTACTCACAATTAGAAGATGAAAACAAGTATGCAAATAATAGTCTCGCTATATTAATTCAATTATATATTACAACAATTACAAGCTACATGCTAATTTGATTATTGCTAATATATGATGGGTGCCACCATCGTCCGATTCGCATGGCTTCGCTGGAGGCGACCATCTACGGTCGTTCCTACGAACCCATAAGTGATCGTGTTAGGAATAGCTGTATTTGACCTCAGATGAATTGAATAATTCGATTGGGCGCGCCAAAGAGCTTGATCCATCAATCATCCATCGTTCTTGTAATAACAGCTCGCGTCGATTTCATATCTAAAGATGCAATAAAATAGTACTACATGTACTAAATGTACTATATTTAAATGGGTTTTGTTGTCGCGTATCACGCCCTAGCTGAACTGACAAAAACACGCGATTTGGCGCTCGATATCCCATGGAAACGCATCACAACACTTACAAGAGCATGCAACTTTAAAGCGGGGGAGTCGTCACCTGCGCATGCGTCAAATGGCCAAAACGTTTTATTGTTTACAAACAAGCGTCTACCCATGAGCCTTTGCATTTTTAGCATGTGTTGTTATCGTCGCTTGTGACTCCCGCGCGTGCGTAGGTAGGTGACGACCCTCCCGCTTTAAATGTTTTTTCATTTCGTCGACAGCGAATACAGGTTTGTACTGTGTGCGACTGTCGAATAACTGAAACTTGGGTGGAGGAGACGAGGTGCCACATGAGCTCACTCTATTCGATTCACCTGACATCACTTCATGTATGCCATGGAGTCCATCTATCTTTTACTTACGTATTTGAATATTTAGTGTAATGTACTTACTCATTGTATGTCTGTATGTTTTCTTAGAATTTTAAATTTCATTCAGTTAGTTAGTCAGTCAGTCGTATGTAGGGATGTAGTAATGTGATTTTTGAAGCCAGTCATAGAGAATAACTAGTAGAGCTACAGGGGCCACTGCAAACCTGGGTGAGCTAATATAAGAATAGTCGAGCTAGAAATCATTGAAACACTAATTAAGTTAAAATCGCTAAACTATGCGAGCTAGGAATCATTTAATCACTAAGAGAAATGGGAACCATTGACAAGAAATCATTGAAACATTAATCATGCTAGAAATCATTGAAACACTAATCGTGCTAGAAATCATTGAAACACTAATCGTGCTAGAAATCATTGAAACACTAATCGTGCTATAAATCATTGAAACACTAATCGTGCTAGAAATCATTGAAACGCTAATCGTGCTAGAAATCATTGAAACACTAATCAAGCTAGAAATTGTTAAAAAAACTATGCGAGCTAGGAACCATTTAAACGCTAGGTGAATTAGAAACTGTTGGAAAAACAACCGAGCTAGGAGTAATTGAAACACCAGTAAAGATAGAAATAATTGAAACGTTAGTCAAAATAGAAATCATTGAACCAATAGACTAGGAACATTGAAACTCTAGTTGACCTAAAACAATTGAAAAAACTAGTAAAGGTAGAGATCACTGAAACATTGGACGAGCTGGGATCATTGAAACACTAGACGAGCTAGGGATCATAGAAACAGTGGTCGAACTGGGAATCTTAGAAACCTTGGTTGATTTAGACATCATTGAAACTAATTCCTTGAATCATTGGACCACCAGTGGAGCTAAAACACTATTGATACACTATCCAGGCTAGGAATCATCAAAACACTGGTCGAGTTATTGAAACACTGGGCGAGCTGGTAATTCTTGAAATACTAGTCGAGAAAGGAGCGACTGAAACACTTGTTGAGATAGAAGCCAATGAAACACTAGTCGAGAGAGGAGCCCCTGAAACAGTAGTCGAGAAAGGAGCCACTGAAACATTAGTCGAAAAAGGAGCCACTGAAACACTAGTCGAGAAAGGAGCCCCTGAAACAGTAGTCGAGATAGGAGCCCCTGAAACAGTAGTCGAGAAAGGAGCCACTGAAACACTAGTCCAGATAGGAGCCACTGAAACACTAGCTGAGAAAAGAGCCACTGAAACACTAGTCGAGATAGGAGCCACTGAAACACTAGTCGAGATAGGAGCCACTGAAACACTAGTCGAGATAGGAGACACTGAAACACTAGTCGAAAAAAGAGCCAGTGAAACACTAGTCGAGAAAGAAGCCACTGAAACACTAGTCGAGATAGGAGCCACTGAAACATTAGTCGAGATAGGAGCAACTGAAACACTAGTCGAGATAGGAGCAACTGAAACACTAGTCGAGATAGGAGCCACTGAAACACTGTACTAGTCGAGAAAGGAGCCACTGAAACACTAGTCGAGAAAGGAGCCACTAAAACACTAGTCGAAAAAGGAGCCAAAGAAACACTAGTCGAGATAGGAGCCACAGAAACACTAGTCGAGAAAGGAGCCACTGAAACACTAGTCGAGATAGGAGCCACTGAAACACTAGTAGAGAAAAGAGCCACTGAAACACTAGTCGAGAAAGGAGCCACTGAAACAATAGTCGAGAAAGGAGACACTGAAACACTAGTCGAGATAGGAGCCACTGAATCACTAGTCGAGATAGGGGCCACTGAAACATTAGTCGAGAAAGGAGCCCTTGAAACACTAGTCGAGAAAGGAGCCACTGAAACACAGGTCGAGAAAGGAGCCACTGAAACACTAGTCGAAAAAGGAGCCACTGAAACACTAGTCGAGAAAAGAGCCACTGAAACACTAGTCGAGAAAAGAGCCACTGAAACACTAGTCGAGAAAGGAGCCACTGAAACAATAGTCGAGAAAGGAGACACTGAAACACTAGTCGAGATAGGAGCCACTGAATCACTAGTCGAGATAGGGGCCACTGAAACATTAGTCGAGAAAGGAGCCCTTGAAACACTAGTCGAGAAAGGAGCCACTGAAACACTGGTCGAGAAAGGAGCCACTGAAACACTAGTCGAAAAAGGAGCCACTGAAACACTAGTCGAGAAAGGAGCCACTGAAACACTAGTCGAGAAAGGAGCCACTGAAACACTAGTCGAGAAAGGAGCCACAGAAACACTAGTTGAGAAAGGAGCCACAGAAACACTAGTCGAAAAAGGAGCCACTGAAACACTAGTCGAGAAAGGAGCCACTGAAACACTAGTCGAGAAAGGAGCCACTGAAACACTAGTCGAGATATGAACCACTGAAACACTAGTCGAGAAAAGAGCCACTGAAACACTAGTCGAGATAGGGGCCACTGAAACACTGGTCGAAAAAGGAGCCACTGAAACACTAGTCGAGAAAGGAGCCACTGAAACACTGGTCGAGAAAGGAGCCACTGAAACACTGGTCGAAAAAGGAGCCACTGAAACACTAGTCGAGAAAGGAGCCACTGAAACACTAGTCGAGAAAGGAGCCACTGAAACACTAGTCGAAATAGGAGCCATGGAAACATTATTCGAGAAAGGAGCCACTGAAACTCTAGTCGAGAAAGAAGCCACTGAAACACTAGTCGAGATAGGAGCCACTGAAACACTAGTCGAGAAAGGAGCCACTGAAACACTAGTCGAGATAGGAGCCACTGAAACACTAGTCGAGATAGGAGCCACTGAAACACTAGTCGAGAAAGTAGCCACTGAAACACTAGTCGAGATAGGAGCCACTGAAACACTAGCCGAGAAAAGAGCCACTGAAACACTAGTCGAGAAAGGAGCCACTGAAACACTAGCCGAGAAAGGAGCCACTGAAACACTAGTCGAGAAAGGAGCCACTGAAACACTAGTCGAGATAGGAGCCACTGAAACACTAGTCGCAAAAGGAGCCACTGAAACACTAGTCGAGAAAGGAGCCAATGAGACACTAGTCGAGATAGGGGCCACTGAAACACTAGTCGAGAAAGGAGCCACTGAAACACTGGTCGAGAAAGGAGCCACTGACACACTGGTCGAGATAGGAGCCACTGAAACACTGCTCGAGAAAGGAGCCACTGAAACACTGGTCGAAAAAGGAGCCACTGAAACACTAGTCGAGAAAGGAGCCCCTGAAACACTAGTCGAGAAAGGAGCCACTGAAACACTAGTCGAGAAAGGAGCCACTGAAACATAAGTCGAAAAAGGAGCCACTGAAACACTAGTCGAGAAAGGAGCCACTGAAACACTGGTCGAGAAAGGAGCCACTGAAACACTGGTCGAAAAAGGAGCCACTGAAACACTAGTCGAGAAAGGAGCCACTGAAACACTGGTCGAGAAAGGAGCCACTGAAACACTAGTCGAAAAAGGAGCCACTGAAACACTAGTCGAGAAAGGAGGCTCTGAAAAACTAGCCGAGAAAGGAGCCACTGAAACACTAGTCGAGAAAGGAGCCACTGAAATACTGGTCGAGAAAGGAGCCACTGAAACACTAGTCGAGAAAGGTGCCACTAAAACTCTAGTCGAGAAAGTAGCCACTGAAACACTGGTCGAGATAGGAGCCACTGAAACACTAGTCGAGATAGGAGCCACTGAAACACTAGTCGAGAATGGAGCCCCTGAAACTTTAGTCGAGAAAGAAGCCACTGAAACACTAGTCGAGAAAGGAGCCACTGAAACACTAGTCGAGAAAGGAGCCACTGAAACACTAGTCGAGATAGGAGCCACTGAAACACAAGTCGAGATAGGAGCCACTGAAACACTAGTCGAGATAGGAGCCACTGAAACACTAGTCGAGAAAGGAGCCACTAAAACACTAGTCGAGAAACGAGCCACTGAAACACTGGTCGAGATAGGAGCCACTGAAACACTAGTTGAGAAAGGAGCCACTGAAACACTAGTCGAGAAAGGAGCCACTGAAACACTAGTCAAGAAAGGAGCCCCTGAAACACTAGTCGAGAAAGGAGCCACTGAAACACTAGTCGAGAAAGGAACCACTGAAACACTAGTCGAGAAAGGAGCCACTGAAACACTAGTCGAGAAAGGAGCCACTGAAACGCTTGTCAAGATAGGAGCCACTGAAACACTAGTCGAGAAAAGTGCCACTGAATTACGAGTCGAGAAAGGAGCCACTGAAACACTAGTCGAGAAAGGAGCCACTGAAACACTAGTCGAGATAGGGCCACTGAAACATTAGTCGAGAAAGGAGCCACTGAAACACTAGTCGAGATAGGGGCCACTGAAACACTAGTCGAGAAAGGAGCCACTGAAACTCTGGTCGTGAAAGGAGCCACTGACACACTGGTCGAGAAAGGAGCCACTGAAACACTGCTCGAGAAAGGAGCCACTGAAACACTGGTCGAAAAAGGAGCCACTGAAACACTAGTCGAGAAAGGAGGCCCTGAAACACTAGTCGAGAAAGGAGCCTCTGAAACACTAGTCGAGAAAGGAGCCACTGAAACACTAGTCGAGAAAAGAGGCCCTGAAACACTAGCCGAGAAAGGAGCCACTGAAACACTAGTCGAGAAAGGAGCCACTGAAATACTGGTCGAGAAAGGAGCCACTGAAACACTAGTCGAGAAAGGAGATACTGAAACACTAGTCGAGAAAGGAGCCACTGAAACACTGGTCGAGATAGGAGCCACTGAAACACTGGTCGACAAAGGAGCCACTAAAGCACTGGTCGAAAAAGGAGCCACTGAAACACTAGTCGAGAAAGGAGGCCCTGAAACACTAGTCAAGAAAGGAGCCACTGAAACACTGGTCGAGAAAAGAGCCACTGAAACACTAGTCGAGAAAGGGGCCACTAAAACACTAGTCGAGAAAGGAGCCACTGAAACACTAGACGAGAAAGGAGCCACTGAAACACTAGTCGAGATAGGAGCCACTGAAACACTAGTCGAGAAAGGAGCCCCTGAAACACTAGTCGAGAAAGGAGCCACTGAAACACTAGTCGGGAAAGGAGCCACTGAAACACTGGTCGAAAAAGGAGCCACTGAAACACTAGTCGAGAAAGGAGCCACTGAAACACTAGTCGAGAAAGGAGCCACTGAAACACTAGTCGAGAAAGGAGCCACTGAAACACTAGTCGAAATAGGAGCCACTGAAACACTAGTCGAGAAAGGAGCCACTGAAACACTAGTCGAAATAGGAGCCACGGAAACATTATTCGAGAAAGGAGCCACTGAAACACTAGTCGAGAAAGGAGCCACTGAAACACTAGTCGAGATAGGAGCCACTGAAACACTAGTCGAGATAGGAGCCACTGAAACACTAGTCGAGATAGGAGCCACTGAAACACTAGCCAAGAAAAGAGCCACTGAAACACTAGTCGAGATAGGAGCCACTGAAACACTATTCGAGAAAGGAGCCACTGAAACACTAGTCGAGATAGGGGCCACTGAAACACTAGTCGAGAAAGAAGCCACTGAAACACTAGTCGAGAAAGGAGCCACTGAAACACTAGTCTAGAAAGGAGCCACTGAAACACTAGTCGAGAAAGGAGCCACTGAAACACTAGTCGAGATAGGAGCCACTGAAACACTAGTCGCAAAAGGAGCCACTGAAACACTAGTCGAAAAAGGAGCCAATGAAACACTAGTCGAGAAAGGAGCCAGTGAAACACTAGTCGAGATAGGAGCCACTGAAACACTAGTCGAGAAAGGAGCAACTGAAACACTAGTCGAGAAAGGAGCCACTGAAACACTAGTCGAGAAAGGAGCCACTAAAACACTAGTCGAGAAAGGAGCCACTAAAACACTAGTCGAGATAGGAGCCACTGAAACACTTGTCGAGATAGGAGCCACTGAAACACTAGTCGAGATAGGAGCCACTGAAACACTAGTCGAGAATGGAGCCCCTGAAACACTAGTCGAGAAAGGAGCCACTGAAACACTAGTCGATAAAGTAGCCACTGAAACACTAGTCGAGAAAGGAGCCACTGAAACACTAGTCGAGAAAGGAGCCACTGAAACACTACTCGAGATAGGAGCCACTGAAACACTAGTCGAGATAGGAGCCACTGAAACACTAGTCGAGAAAAGATCCACTGAAACACTAGTCGAGATAGGAGCCACTGAAACACCAGTCAAGAAAGTAGCCACTGAAACACTAGTCGAGATAGGAGCCACTGTAACACTAATCGAAAAAGGAGCCACTGAAACACTAGTCGAGATAGGAGCCACTGAAACACTAGTCGAGATAGGAGCCACTGAAACACTGGTCGAGAAAGGAGCCACTGGAACACTGGTCGAAAAAGGAGCCACTGAAACACTAGTCGAGAAAAGAGCCACTGAAACACTAGTCGAGATAGGAGCCACTGAAACACTAGTCGAGAAAGGAGCCCCTGAAACACTAGTCGAGAAAGGAGCCACTGAAACACTAGTCGAGAAAGGAGCCACAGAAACACGAGGCGAGAAAGGAGCCACTGAAACACTGGTCGGGAAAGGAGCCACTGAAAAACTAGTCGAGAAAGGAGCCACTAAAATACTAGTCGAGAAAGGAGCCACTGAAACACTAGTCGAGAAAGGAGCCACTGAAACACTAGTCGAGATAGGAGCCACTGAAACACTAGTCGAGAAAGGAGCCACTGAAACACTAGTCGAAAAAGGAGCCACTGAAACACTAGTCGAGATAGGAGCCAATGAAAGACTAGTCGAGAAAGGAGCCACTGAAAGACTAGTCAAGATAGGAGCCACTGAAACACTAGTCGAGAAAGGAGCAACTGAAACACTAGTCGAGAAAGGAGATACTGAAACACTAGTCGAGAAAGGAGCCACTGAAACACTGGTCGAGATAGGAGCCACTGAAACACTGGTCGACAAAGGAGCCACTAAAGCACTGGTCGAAAAAGGAGCCACTGAAACACTAGTCGAGAAAGGAGGCCCTGAAACACTAGTCAAGAAAGGAGCCACTGAAACACTGGTCGAGAAAAGAGCCACTGAAACACTAGTCGAGAAAGGGGCCACTAAAACACTAGTCGAGAAAGGAGCCACTGAAACACTAGACGAGAAAGGAGCCACTGAAACACTAGTCGAGATAGGAGCCACTGAAACACTAGTCGAGAAAGGAGCCCCTGAAACACTAGTCGAGAAAGGAGCCACTGAAACACTAGTCGGGAAAGGAGCCACTGAAACACTGGTCGAAAAAGGAGCCACTGAAACACTAGTCGAGAAAGGAGCCACTGAAACACTAGTCGAGAAAGGAGCCACTGAAACACTAGTCGAGAAAGGAGCCACTGAAACACTAGTCGAAATAGGAGCCACTGAAACACTAGTCGAGAAAGGAGCCACTGAAACACTAGTCGAAATAGGAGCCACGGAAACATTATTCGAGAAAGGAGCCACTGAAACACTAGTCGAGAAAGGAGCCACTGAAACACTAGTCGAGATAGGAGCCACTGAAACACTAGTCGAGATAGGAGCCACTGAAACACTAGTCGAGATAGGAGCCACTGAAACACTAGCCAAGAAAAGAGCCACTGAAACACTAGTCGAGATAGGAGCCACTGAAACACTATTCGAGAAAGGAGCCACTGAAACACTAGTCGAGATAGGGGCCACTGAAACACTAGTCGAGAAAGAAGCCACTGAAACACTAGTCGAGAAAGGAGCCACTGAAACACTAGTCTAGAAAGGAGCCACTGAAACACTAGTCGAGAAAGGAGCCACTGAAACACTAGTCGAGATAGGAGCCACTGAAACACTAGTCGCAAAAGGAGCCACTGAAACACTAGTCGAAAAAGGAGCCAATGAAACACTAGTCGAGAAAGGAGGCCCTGAAACACTAGTCAAGAAAGGAGCCACTGAAACACTGGTCGAGAAAAGAGCCACTGAAACACTAATCAGATAGGAGCCACTGAAACACTAGTCGAGATAGGAGCCACTGAAACACTAGTCGAGATTGGAGCCACTGAAACACTAGTTGAGATAGGAGCCACTGAAACACTAGTCGAGAAAGGAGCCACTGAAACACTAGTCGAGATAGGAGCCAATGAAACACTAGTCGAGAAAGGAGCCACTGAAACACTAGTCGAGATAGGAGCCACTGAAACACTAGTCGAAATAGCAGCCACGGAAACATTATTCGAGAAAGGAGCCACTGAAACACTAGTCGCGAAAGGAGCCACTGAAACACTAGTCGAGATAGGAGCCACTGAAACACTAGTCGAGATAGGAGCCACTGAAACACTAGTCGAGATAGGAGCCACTGAAACACTAGCCGAGAAAAGAGCCACTGAAACACTAGTCGAGATAGGAGCCACTGAAACACTAGTCGAGAAAGGAGCCACTGAAACACTAGTCGAGATAGGGGCCACTGAAACACTAGTCGAGAAAGAAGCCACTGAAACACTAGTCGAGAAAGGAGCCACTGAAACACTAGTCGAGAAAGGAGCCACTGAAACAATAGTCGAGAAAGGAGCCACTGAAACACTAGTCGAGATAGGAGCCACTGAAACACTAGTCGCAAAAGGAGCCACTGAAACACTAGTCGAAAAAGGAGCCAATGAAACACTAGTCGAGAAAGGAGCCACTGAAACACTAGTCGAGATAGGAGCCACTGAAACACTAGTCGAGAAAGGAGCAACTGAAACACTAGTCGAGAAAGGAGCCACTGAAACACTAGTCGAGAAAGGAGCCACTAAAACACTAGTCGAGAAAGGAGGCACTAAAACACTATTTGAGATAGGAGCCACTGAAACACTTGTCGAGATAGGAGCCACTGAAACACTAGTCGAGATAGGAGCCACTGAAACACTAGTCGAGAATGGAGCCCCTGAAACACTAGTCGAGAAAGGAGCCACTGAAACACTAGTCGATAAAGTAGCCACTGAAACACTAGTCGAGAAAGGAGCCACTGAAACACTAGTCGAGAAAGGAGCCACTGAAACACTAGTCGAGATAGGAGCCAATGAAACACTAGTCGAGATAGGAGCCACTGAAACACTAGTCGAGAAAAGATCCACTGAAACACTAGTCGAGATAGGAGCCACTGAAACACCAGTCAAGAAAGTAGCCACTGAAACACTAGTCGAGATAGGAGCCACTGTAACACTAATCGAAAAAGGAGCCACTGAAACACTAGTCGAGATAGGAGCCACTGAAACACTGGTCGAGAAAGGAGCCACTGAAACACTGGTCGAAAAAGGAGCCACTGAAACACTAGTCGAGAAAAGAGCCACTGAAACACTAGTCGAGATAGGAGCCTATGAAACACTAGTCGAGAAAGGAGCCCCTGAAACACTAGTCGAGAAAGGAGCCACTGAAACACTAGTCGAGAAAGGAGCCACTGAAACACGAGGCGAGAAAGGAGCCACTGAAACACGAGGCGAGAAAGGGGCCACTGAAAAACTAGTCGAGAAAGGAGCCACTAAAACACTAGTCGAGAAAGGAGCCACTGAAACACTAGTCGAGAAAGGAGCCACTGAAACACTAGTCGAGATAGGAGCCACTGAAACACTAGTCGAGAAATGAGCCCCTGAAACACTAGTCGAGATAGGAGCCACTGAAACACTAGTCGAGATTGGAGCCACTGAAACACTAGTTGAGATAGGAGCCACTGAAACACTAGTCGAGAAAGGAGCCACTGAAACACTAGTCGAGATAGGAGCCAATGAAACACTAGTCGAGAAAGGAGCCACTGAAACACTAGTCGAGATAGGAGCCACTGAAACACTAGTCGAAATAGGAGCCACGGAAACATTATTCGAGAAAGGAGCCACTGAAACACTAGTCGAGAAAGGAGCCACTGAAACACTAGTCGAGATAGGAGCCACTGAAACACTAGTCGAGATAGGAGTCACTGAAACACTAGTCGAGATAGGAGCCACTGAAACACTAGCCGAGAAAAGAGCCACTGAAACACTAGTCGAGATAGGAGCCACTGAAACACTAGTCGAGAAAGGAGCCACTGAAACACTAGTCGAGATAGGGGCCACTGAAACACTAGTCGAGAAAGAAGCTACTGAAACACTAGTCGAGAAAGGAGCCACCGAAACACTAGTCGAGAAAGGAGCCACTGAAACAATAGTCGAGAAAGGAGCCACTGAAACACTAGTCGAGATAGGAGCCACTGAAACACTAGTCGCAAAAGGAGCCACTGAAACACTAGTCGAAAAAGGAGCCAATGAAACACTAGTCGAGAAAGGAGCCACTGAAACACTAGTCGAGATAGGAGCCACTGAAACACTAGTCGAGAAAGGAGCAACTGAAACACTAGTCGAGAAAGGAGCCACTGAAACACTAGTCGAGAAAGGAGCCACTAAAACACTAGTCGAGAAAGGAGCCACTAAAACACTAGTTGAGATAGGAGCCACTGAAACACTTGTCGAGATAGGAGCCACTGAAACACTAGTCGAGATAGGAGCCACTGAAACACTAGTCGAGAATGGAGCCCCTGAAACACTAGTCGAGAAAGGAGCCACTGAAACACTAGTCGATAAAGTAGCCACTGAAACACTAGTCGAGAAAGGAGCCACTGAAACACTAGTCGAGAAAGGAGCCACTGAAACACTAGTCGAGATAGGAGCCACTGAAACACTAGTCGAGATAGGAGCCACTGAAACACTAGTCGAGAAAAGATCCACTGAAACACTAGTCGAGATAGGAGCCACTGAAACACCAGTCAAGAAAGTAGCCACTGAAACACTAGTCGAGATAGGAGCCACTGTAACACTAATCGAAAAAGGAGCCACTGAAACACTAGTCGAGATAGGAGCCACTGAAACACTGGTCGAGAAAGGAGCCACTGAAACACTGGTCGAAAAAGGAGCCACTGAAACACTAGTCGAGAAAAGAGCCACTGAAACACTAGTCGAGATAGGA
This sequence comes from Saccoglossus kowalevskii, assembly GCF_978046115.1. Lineage (NCBI taxonomy): Eukaryota > Metazoa > Hemichordata > Enteropneusta > Harrimaniidae > Saccoglossus > Saccoglossus kowalevskii. The sequence goes on along the minus strand of NC_140648.1, from coordinate 29,507,958 downwards.
GCCACTGAAACACTAGTCGAGAAAGGAGCCCCTGAAACACTAGTCGAGAAAGGAGCCACTGAAACACTAGTCGAGAAAGGAGCCACTGAAACACGAGGCGTGAAAGGAGCCACTGAAACACTGGTCGGGAAAGGAGCCACTGAAAAACTAGTCGAGAAAGGAGCCACTAAAACACTAGTCGAGAAAGGAGCCACTGAAACACTAGTCGAGAAAGGAGCCACTGAAACACTAGTCGAGATAGGAGCCACTGAAACACTAGTCGAGAAAGGAGCCACTGAAACACTAGTCGAGAAAGGAGCCACTGAAACACTAGTCGAGATAGGAGCCAATGAAAGACTAGTCGAGAAAGGAGCCACTGAAAGACTAGTCAAGATAGGAGCCACTGAAACACTAGTCGAGAAAGGAGCAACTGAAACACTAGTCGAGAAAGGAGCCACTGAAACACTAGTCGAGAAAGGAGCCACTGAAACACTAGTCGAGAAAGGAGCCACTGAAACACTAGTCGAGATAGGAGCCACTGAAACACTAGTCGAGAAAGGAGCCACTGAAACACTAGTCGAGAAAGGAGCCACTGAAACACTAGTCGAAAAAGGAGCCACTAAAACACTAGTCAGATAGGAGCCACTGAAACACTAGTCGAGATAGGAGCCACTGAAACACTAGTCGAGATTGGAGCCACTGAAACACTAGTTGAGATAGGAGCCACTGAAACACTAGTCGAGAAAGGAGCCACTGAAACACTAGTCGAGATAGGAGCCAATGAAACACTAGTCGAGAAAGGAGCCACTGAAACACTAGTCGAGAAACGAGCCACTGAAACACTAGTCGTGAAAGGAGCCACTGAAACACTAGTCGAGAAAGGAGCCACTGAAACACTGGTCGGGAAAGGAGCCACTGAAATACTAGTCGAGAAAGGAGCCACTAAAACACTAGTTGAGAAAGGAGCCACTGAAACACTAGTCGAGAAAGGAGCCACTGAAACACTAGTCGAGATAGGAGCCACTGAAACACTAGTCGAGCAAGGATCCACTGATACACTAGTCGAGAAAGGAGCCACTGAAACACTAGTCGAGAAAGGAGCCACTGAAACACTAGTCGAGATAGGAGCCACTGAAACACTAGTCGAGATAGGAGCCACTGAAACACTAGTCGAGATAGGAGCCACTGAAACACTAGTCGAGATAGAAGCCACTGAAATACTGGTCAAGATAGGAGCCACTGAAACACTAGCCGATAAAAGAGCCACTGAAACACTAGTCGAGATAGGAGCCACTGAAACACTAGTCGAGATAGGAGCCACTGAAACACTAGTCGAGATAGGAGCCACTGAAACACTGGTCGAGATAGGAGCCACTGAAACACTAGCCGAGATAGGAGCCACTGAAACACTAGTCGAGAAAGGAGCCCCTGAAACACTAGTCGAGATAGGAGCCCCTGAAACACTAGTCGAGATAGGAGCCACTGAAACACTAGTCGAGAAAGAAGCCACTGAAACACTAGTCGAGATAGAAGCCACTGAAACACTGGTCGAGATAGGAGCCACTGAAACACTAGTCGAGATAGGAGCCACTGAAACACTAGTCGAGATAGGAGCCACTGAAATACTGGTCGAGATAGGAGCCACTGAAACACTAGCCGATAAAAGAGCCACTGAAACACTAGTCGAGAAAGGAGCCCCTGAAACACTAGTCGAGAAAGGAGCCACTGAAACACTAGTCGAGAAAGGAGCCACTGAAACACGAGGCGAGAAAGGAGCCACTGAAACACTGGTCGGGAAAGGAGCCACTGAAAAACTAGTCGAGAAAGGAGCCACTAAAACACTAGTCGAGAAAGGAGCCACTGAAACACTAGTCGAGAAAGGAGCCACTGAAACACTAGTCGAGATAGGAGCCACTGAAACACTAGTCGAGAAAGGAGCCACTGAAACACTAGTCGAGAAAGGAGCCACTGAAACACTAGTCGAGATAGGAGCCAATGAAAGACTAGTCGAGAAAGGAGCCACTGAAAGACTAGTCAAGATAGGAGCCACTGAAACACTAGTCGAGAAAGGAGCAACTGAAACACTAGTCGAGAAAGGAGCCACTGAAACACTAGTCGAGAAAGGAGCCACTGAAACACTAGTCGAGAAAGGAGCCACTGAAACACTAGTCGAGATAGGAGCCACTGAAACACTAGTCGAGAAAGGAGCCACTGAAACACTAGTCGAGAAAGGAGCCACTGAAACACTAGTCGAAAAAGGAGCCACTAAAACACTAGTCAGATAGGAGCCACTGAAACACTAGTCGAGATAGGAGCCACTGAAACACTAGTCGAGATTGGAGCCACTGAAACACTAGTTGAGATAGGAGCCACTGAAACACTAGTCGAGAAAGGAGCCACTGAAACACTAGTCGAGATAGGAGCCAATGAAACACTAGTCGAGAAAGGAGCCACTGAAACACTAGTCGAGAAACGAGCCACTGAAACACTAGTCGTGAAAGGAGCCACTGAAACACTAGTCGAGAAAGGAGCCACTGAAACACTGGTCGGGAAAGGAGCCACTGAAATACTAGTCGAGAAAGGAGCCACTAAAACACTAGTTGAGAAAGGAGCCACTGAAACACTAGTCGAGAAAGGAGCCACTGAAACACTAGTCGAGATAGGAGCCACTGAAACACTAGTCGAGCAAGGATCCACTGATACACTAGTCGAGAAAGGAGCCACTGAAACACTAGTCGAGAAAGGAGCCACTGAAACACTAGTCGAGATAGGAGCCACTGAAACACTAGTCGAGATAGGAGCCACTGAAACACTAGTCGAGATAGGAGCCACTGAAACACTAGTCGAGATAGAAGCCACTGAAATACTGGTCGAGATAGGAGCCACTGAAACACTAGCCGATAAAAGAGCCACTGAAACACTAGTCGAGATAGGAGCCACTGAAACACTAGTCGAGATAGGAGCCACTGAAACACTAGTCGAGATAGGAGCCACTGAAACACTGGTCGAGATAGGAGCCACTGAAACACTAGCCGAGATAGGAGCCACTGAAACACTAGTCGAGAAAGGAGCCCCTGAAACACTAGTCGAGATAGGAGCCCCTGAAACACTAGTCGAGATAGGAGCCACTGAAACACTAGTCGAGAAAGAAGCCACTGAAACACTAGTCGAGATAGAAGCCACTGAAACACTGGTCGAGATAGGAGCCACTGAAACACTAGTCGAGATAGGAGCTACTGAAACACTAGCCGAGATAGGAGCCACTGAAACACTAGTCAAGAAAGGAGCCCCTGAAACACCAGTCGAGATAGGAGCCACTGAAACACTAGTCGAGAAAGGAGCCACTGAAACACTAGTCGAGATAGGAGCCACTGAAACACTAGTCGAGATAGGAGCCACTGAAACACTAGTCGAGATAGGAGCCACTGAAACACTAGTCGAGATAGGAGCCACTGAAATACTGGTCGAGATAGGAGCCACTGAAACACTAGCCGATAAAAGAGCCACTGAAACACTAGTCGAGATAGGAGCCACTGAAACACTAGTCGAGATAGGAGCCACTGAAACACTAGTCGAGATAGGAGCCACTGAAACACTAGTCGAGATAGGAGCCACTGAAACACTAGTCGAGATAGGAGCCACTGAAACACTAGTCGAGATAGAAGCCACTGAAACACTAGTTGATATAGGAGTCACTGAAACACTAGTCAAGAAAAGACCCACTGAAACACTAGTCGAGATAGGAGCCACTGAAACACTAGTCGAGATAGAAGGCACTGAAACACTAGTCGAGAAAAGAACCACTGAAACAATAGTCGAGAAAGGAGCCACTGAAACACTAGTCGAGATAGGAGCCACTGAAACACTAGTCGAGAAAGGAGCCACTGAAACACTAGTCGAGATAGGAGCCAATGAAACACTAGCCAGGCTTATATCACCAAGGAATACTAGTATTCTGTACTGCAAGGTGATATCTCGTATCAAGGAATCTGTTCACAAAGTTGTCAATGACATTGAGGCATAGACCGAGAACAGTATTATAGCTGTAATTGTCTCACTATAAATGTCACGCATTATCAACGAAAGATTATTTATCGCTCTAGCCATCACGCCAACGGAATCCTACAACGTCGTGTTGCCTGAAACTTGGACTCACATGGTGGATACTTTCACCATATGTCGATATTTACTCCTCTCCGATGCCTAGTGGAAATGACAACTGGATGACCTTCAATATGTCATATCAATTTGGCTTTTTTAATATTCGTTTTTTTATGGTTTCAGGTAAATGCGATTACTGTGGTTTCCTTCTATTTGCAATATTACAAGCCCTTTATATATGTAAGGATATCACTAATCGTTTTGAAAGTCGGAATTCAATGAACAAACCGGACGACGCGACATTACTCTCTTTTTAAAACCAGCGTTGAACTGTAAAATTTTCATTATTTTATAAGCTTATAAATGTTTGCTTTTCGTAGTGTCGCATAGAGGAGAGCCACTGGCAGTTAATTGTAATTAGTATAAACAAGCTACAAATGGAACAAAATAAGCAATCTGAACACATATACAGGACGCACACATACGTTGTGAGAGAAATGTTCTGGAAAAAATGTACGTATATAAACAAAAGACGCTTACCGCCACGAGGTACACTGAATGGTGGGTATCAACGAATAAAGTAAGAACCACAACCGTGCCACAGATTTTGTCTATCCTGGTACTGTCTCGCGGCGTTTATTCGAAAACTGTTGATCCGTGTTTCGCTGACGGCCACGACAAATGCATCAGTTCAGTAACGCGTTTGGTGACTGGAGTGCGCGGTATGTAACACGATACGAACGTTGTAGATAGTATAACAGTTTCCATGGTTACAGTGGAAAAGAGACATGATTTAGAGCAAGACGTTGAAGAACATGCGCTTTGTCGTAGAAACGACTGTAACACTGAACGTTTTGGATTTCTCTTTCCGTGAAATTAATCAATCAGTGCTAGAAGTAGAGCCGTTTCTATAACAAAGAGGACAATCCCCTAACTACGGCGCCATCGTGGTATTGATATTAATCATTGATTATTCGATCCAAACATCTGATTACAATGTTGCCATCCAATATGTGTACATCAAATCTTGAACAATTATACCGAAGAATAAAAATCTTGTAAAATGAGAAGAAGAAAAAAACATCGACTTTTCAATTAATGTAAATAATTTGGGTGTAAGAGTTCACTGAGGTAGAATAAGTGGCGAGAGCCATTTGGTGAGTTAAATGTGACAAGGACCCTCAAAAGGCGAGCAAAATGTATCCCTGAAATAAATTAAGGGATAATCATTAAAAATAGAGGGTGGGCTTGTTCTCGTACACATGAGAGCTGCTTGTTTACTCTTTTTTTTCATTACACTTATTCCCATTGCACGTACTCAGCAACTAACTGTTCTGCCCACCCAATCTATTTCAAAGTGTGAACCCTGTTGTTTTATGGGAAAACTTTGCTCATTAGTTACGAAAGACGTTACGCGTTCGATTTTGTGAGCAAAATCATTATGACTTGCAAAATTTCAGCGCCGAATTGTACCCCCCCCCCCATTTACCTATCGCCAACTTGAAGCTAACCGAGTGCTGACCGTTTTTAAGACTTTTGTTGCGAATATTTTAATACCATGTCCATGTTCTTTTCTTTCACGCATCATATTGCAGTCCTTCCGTGGAGGCAGTTAGATGTAATCTCCGTGACTTGCGACCTCTTTCAATCCCATACTTAGTCAAAATTGCAGTCAAATTCCGCCAATAGGGCGCGAACGTCCTTTTTTTAACCTGGTAAGATACACAACTTTCTACACAGGTTTATAACACGTATATAATAAGTATTTTGCCATTCTGTGGGTGTTTAGCAACTTTAAACAACTCTTTCGTGTAAACGAATATAAGTTTTCGATTAAATAAAATGAGTTTCGCAAACCGGAACTTATCACGCTTTCGACATCAATTGCCGATCGACCGTCTCCCCCCATTTATAGCGCGGAATGTTAAGGTGAGAATTATTACCCTGGCAACGAGGCAATACCACATGTACATCCACCATGAACACATGAGGCTATTCAGGCGGAAGCTTTTTATCCCAGTTGACCGAAACGAACACAATCTTTGCTCGCACTCGACCTGACCGTGTTAATTAGTTGGCTGTTTGGACTTGTTCCCAAGTGACGCTCTGGTATGACGTGCTATGGAATGTAAACATTCTTCGTATACACCACTAGAGAGAACACCACAGCGAATTGCTGGCGAGATAACCCTGTTTTGAAAAGAAAAACTGATTCAGTTCTATTATCTGGGTCAAAGTACCGTATACTCAGCAGTTAGATGCAGGACATGTTATTTACTTAGAAAGTCATGTTTGTTGCACCATGTATCTTGCAGGTCCACGGTTGCACAGTCACGCGTTTTTAAATTGTATTAATAATATCATTCCTAATAGAGAGATAAGAAATAGTAAGTGGGGGACATGTACACAACGAGGCGTTGAGACTTCCAATAAACGTGCATTACCATCACAAGTGGTAATATGAAGTGGATGACCGGTTGGAAACTGAAATCCATGATGCGACTTGATGGCACTAATATAATTAGAGTTAAACAACTGCTAGTGGAGAATCTACATGAGATTTACTAAAAAAGAAACCACTGGAAGTGGTACTGCTTTTATACATTTGCAAAGATGTGTTCTCATTGGTCGATCGACATCACGTGATCTCCAGTTATCACACGATAACTTCAAGTTGGAAACAATGCACTAACGCACGGAAAAAATGCTTGTTGGCGTCGTCGACTCCCGGCTCTCGTTAACTACACGGTCGATTTATTTCTTTTCAAGCGTACCACTGCTCGAATATTAAATGTATCTATATTTCGCGGTTAATAAAATCGAAATATATAACTCCGCACTGCCCATTATTACGCGTTATAAAAACAGCACTATCAGAATTAGAGATTTTTATGACGTCATAGCTTTACATTATCATACGATGAATTAAACCTTTATTTGCAAGTAAATTCATTTCAACAACAAAAAACTAAATCTAACTTGTTGTTTAAATAACTGGGTTCGGGTGACGATGTACGCTTTATTTTGCGTCTCGTCCATTGTTGCTCACAATATTGCCAGGCAACTTAATGGACAGCGCGTTGTACTTTATTCCTCATGATAATGGCTATCGCCAGAGGTCTAAAGCTGATTTTTGAAAAAAGTCGATCACAAAACCATATTGTTAACCGATCATTGGAGTTCTAGTTTGTAATGCCAATGGTATCCATAGCAACACAATTGTTAAAATATCCTTGGTGGCGTTTTCATGTGTATTATGTTTCTGAAGATAAAAGGTCAGATATCTGTAATCAAACGATGTCCAAATTCCATGATGATACGCCGCGACCAAATCTCGTAAATTTTCTGGTAAAATATTGCGATGACGTAAATAATGGATCAAGACTATGTACACCACGGCTAAGAAGAACGACTTTTTTCCAGGAGGGACGTACACATTTTTCGCCAACTTGGCAAACTTATCTGCATCTTCAGAACCACCCAGGTGACAATTCTTTGCATTCTAATTTCAATCATGTTTGTAATTTCACGCTTATCTATTGATGGAATGTGACATTATACCTTTATGATAACATAAGTGAGGAATTATAATGTCGACAGTCAGCAGGCATAATTTGTTAGTATAGCAAAAGTCGAAGGCGGCGTTTGCAAGATATGCCGCAGGCATTTCAGCGAATGCCGGAGGCTGAAATTCATGTGGCATTCCTTGCAAACGCCTACTATACTAAAACAATTAGGCCCGAGGACTGCCGACAGTCTAGTGTGAAATAGTCGTACTGAATCTAAGCTAGCGATAAATGGTTTTCGTTTTCCGATTGTTGGTTTTATAGATTTATAGAGTTTAGCATATCGTTTAGCATATTAAAAATTTATTGTTGCTCGGCTTTACCCATTTTCCTTCAATTTACAAGCCTCTCCGAGGAAATACTTTACAATCTTAGACTAAATATTAACATACTGTGTTTTCGTCGAAGCGGTGCGCGTGCCATGTGTCACTGAATGCAGACGCGACTGCGGATTAAGCCCAGAACCGGGGTTTGTTCAACAACGCCCTCTATCGTTTGTTTTTTGTTGAGAATGGCGTTACATGCATCATTTGCTGCGGTACTAAACACGACCCATAATAAAAACTTCAACGCGTGTATGAATTTATCATTTAAAATGTATTTGAATTTATCACAAAATTCCAACTTACTACTAAATGTGTTAAACTAATTTTATTTCAACAGTCACTTAAGATCGTCAGATTACCGTAGTACAGTACCTGTAATTCCATTATCCAGTTCTCAGGTAGCGAGAAGGTTTTGTGACGTTTTTAAATAAAACATTCTCTGTCTGTTGTCTCGTTCAGAACAGTAATTTAGGTTATATATATCAAAAGACTAAGTATAGAGATGCAAGTTCGCACAAACTGGACAGACATTGTTTACATAATTGTCACATGACATCAAAAATGGCGAACCTTGTAAAAATGACTAAGTCCGCGATTGCGAGAGCACACTGCGGAATTTCCTGGTGAAATTTACGTCATGCATTGTCCGTAATCAAGTTCATTGAAATGCGTCTCCGATAATCAAAAGACCTATTATTCCGATTTCTATGCAGGTTTGTTTTTTAGTCCCCAAATTATTTCATACTTGGCACCTTTAACAGACTATTATTCTGTGACAAAGCATTTTCTTTAAAAACCCAGACATATTTCGCACCATCGTTATCTTTTGAACGATAACTGCGAGTTTGAATGTCCTAGTCCGAACGCACTTGATTTGGCGGCGGTCCCAATGAGTCGTACTCGATCAAAACTTCAACTCGAGAAAAACGCGAAAAACAGTTTTGGTTAATAAAACACTGTAGATTTGCTGCATTATTATAAATATACACTAAAAATGGCCAAACATATTGACCACTGATATCATAGAACTCATAAAGAGTGTTAGATAATGAATAATTTCAAGCTCGAGCGTGAAAAATGAAGAAAACTGCTGGCATTTGAGTCCGTACTCCAGGAACGTTCGGGTTTTCCATTGTTATGCAAACTAACAATGAGGGATAATCCTCTGACAAACATTACTGTCCCACTGTACACGCTGACAGTTTACAAACAAGCTAATCCTTCAAGTGTCTCTGATAAGACATCTAAAAACGGTTTTCATGGTGAAACAAAATGGCCGATGTTTGAAAAAAAATTGCTGTGTCAGAGTGCGACACTGAGTGGCAGATTTTTCTTTGCCTCGTCTGTCAACGCTTTCTTTCTTTTCTTCGCCATTGCGTTAGAAAAAAAAATGTATTAGTAAAATAGAATATTGACTTGGAAAATAAAACGATTTAAAAGAAAGTTGTGCAAAGTTACAGTACTCCTTTCGCACAACCTCCCGCCCGCTTCCGCTTTCCAATCACCTTTTTCTCTCGCTTTTGCGACCGCTTGTTGAATTCGACCGGACAATTTCCGCTTTGTTTTCGACCGCGCAAACCCCGAAATATCACCGCCCACCTGCTCGCTCGCGCGCATTTAAAATTCAGACTAACAGAATAATTTCCGAGGTTCACATTGTCTTATAATTGTCTTTCTGGTTTTTATAGATGTTGAACAGCTGACAAAAGTTCAAATACTTTTTGTTTTAACTATATATAATTATATGCACGCAACCTGACCCTTTGACCTCGATTTGGCTTGGACTGAATATTTTATTTTAAACAATATTCTGACGTGAAATACAAAATGTATTTCAACACAAGTACGACATGGTTGTCTGGGGTTTCTTTCCTGATTGTTGAGTCTTCGCAATGTGTTTTGTATAATTATTGTTGTTTTCCCCGATGCTGAAGGACCGTAAAGCTAAATGGCAGTTACATGCAGTGAAAGAAAATATTTCTAAGCCTAAAATAAAACCTAATATTACACCTCTTTGTGTATTTGTTAATTTTACATATGTTTGTCATGACAGTATGTTTGTAAATATCTAGAAAAATCTCGTCTTTCGTTGATAATTTCGATTGTTTGTTTGGAATGTCGATCCCCGTTGGTTTCTCCATACTGAGTTTAGAAAGGGCGTCGATCAACACCGTGACAATCAGCCGAGAGAAGACAAACATTGACCGTAATTCATGGGGATCATGTCCGTAATTTGTGGGCTGAAACCCCAAATAATTAATCAATATTATTATTTTAATATATATTTTATTTTACATTGCAAAACTAAACCATGCCCAAAACAGAGCTAGAGTTGTTCGCGGTGAAACAACCGCATTGAAGACGATGCAACTTCAACTAGCCACTTTTTACCTTGAAATAAAAAAAATGAAAATTCGAAGAGCATCGGGGAAAATATTAATAATCATCCTTATCAATCGCTTGCTTTATTTTATTCGAATCCATGAAATTCACGATTTTTTTTAACATTGTTGGCAACTTCCGCGCTAAAAAAGATTGAAAATGTGGGTGTGGTTATTTTGCAAAGTCCTGTTGATAATACGGACAAATATGGTTCTGTGACCCAGGTCGTGCTCCGATCAGGTGACTCTCAGCCAATCAATGATGTTGTAACAAAGCATATTTGACGCTAATTGAAGGGTCGTCGTACAATCCAATCACCGGCGTCGATTCACATGGTTTTTTGTGCTGTGACAGGCTTCAAAATTATTCGCTGAAAAACATATATTTTGACAAACTGATGGAATTTGACCTTAGTTCAAAAAGAAAATACTAGGCTAAGATACATTAGAGTTCACGCGAATCAGTTTTCTCTGCAAGTTGTGAAATAAAGTAAACCAGAGTAGCGTCGACGATTTTCAGCCCTGAAGGACTTCCGTGTGAATCCTGAGTTTTGAATTGTTCATCGACTGGCCACCAAATAGTTATGGCTACAACTAAATTTGACACGTTTTTCTTTTAAGCCCAATAAATTATTCATACATGTCAAGCTCTGTTCGATTTTTTCAGGGCATGTGGCCGTTTTTAGTCGAAAATATTTTTTGTGGGAACACTTTTGTGGTACGTATACGGTATAGACCGAGCTCATTCAATGATCGTGACTTAATTTTAAAAATTTAATGTCAAATTTTACCAGACGTGGACCGATGTGGATTCGGTGTCGTTATTTTTGGAATTGATCATTAACATTTCCTCGTTTCTCTACTCTCTCAAAAGGAGTTACCTAGGCTTTTTTCACGTAACTGTCTCATTAAAATAAAAAAAAATATTACATCTAGAACAAGCACCCAAAACACGTAACAAGAGGTCCCAGTTCAGTTGCTTTCACGATACAAGTGTCATACAACTACTAGATTTGAAGTATCGTACAGAATTTAATAATAGTTAATACTAGTTGTATGTTCACACTTTACTATCAAAACCACCATTTCGACCACCCATGTGCCAGTTTTCAGTGCTTGGGCGAGCGGTCAATGTTTTCAATGAGCGAGCGAGCGAAAAAAAACGCGATTAAAATGCGGTCGGTTTCCGGTCGGACAAGACCGCGTGGTCGGAAATTAAGCGATAAGCGGTCGATGTAAAAGCGGAAGGTTGGGCGAAATGAGTACTGTATGACCATGTTTCTCCGACGAAGTCTCGACTGACAATAATGCTGACAATGGACGTTAGATAAACACGCGTTGTTTGCAACTGGAAGCTTATCACCCGTTATATCAGAATCGTCAACAACAGAGTATACAGATAAGATGTTATCATTTAAACCCTTTCAAAGATAAACATTATGCAAATATCCACGAAACGGCAGTTGTAGTCTTTTCTGCTAGTGTTTTAAAACACTAATTTGAGCAACGTTATTTCGCAATTTCGATCTTTTGTAAACCTGGGGTGATGTATCAAGGTCTAAAGTAACCGTTTTATCAATTTTTGAAAAATCAAGAAAAAAGTGAAAATTTCCCTTCTCGCTACCTAAACCTTTTCAACACAAATTCACAAAATAGTCCCCGTTATAGTCTGCACTTTCCTTCTGAAGATTGGGGCAAAAAAAGCCAAATTTTTGGGGTAAAAACTAAAAATTGACTCAAATTCTATCTGTTTGCTCCAAAATTAGGGTTCATTTTCTATAAATATTGAAGATTATAAGAAAAAGGTGGAAACAGCTTTGGGCGAGAATGTCTGGTGTTGAAAAGATTAATGGCTGCGTCTGTCACGTGTGCCACCATAGAACGCAAACATCCTCGGGGCGGACATCCGGGCATTTTCACCGCCTGGCAACCCGCGGCGGTGAAAACAAAGGCCCAAAACTCGCAGAAAATGGTACTTTGGAATGATTATTGAGACTCCTCTGAACAGTGCAACAAGAATAGCCCTACGTGTGTAACATATATAAATTTGGTTGTTCGGGAGTACTTCAAAGTTGAGTTTGTGTTGTTTTCTCGAGTTTTCACCGGCTCCACCCGCGTTCCACAGCAGCGCGCACAGAGCCCGTAGAAATGCATGATACAGTGGTGCACGTCTTAGCAACGTGGAACGTCTGTGACGTGGCTCCGCCCCCGAGGATAAGAAAACTTTGTATGCATGGTTCCGATTATCCTTTTCCACACGCTCTTGTAACTCTTGTCAGAAGTGAGAAGGGAAAACATGATGAATGTCGATAGCCAATGTTAAGTGAATGGTGTTTCACTCGCAAAAGCACATTTAGTAGTAATTAGGATTTATGTGATGAATTCAAATAAATTTTAAATGATAAATTCATATACGCGTTGAGATTTTTATCCTGGGTTGTGTAAAGTACCGCAGCATATGACGTATGTAACGCCATTCTCAACAAAATACAAAAACAAACGCTAGAGGGCGTTGTTGAACAAACCCCGGTTCTGGGCATTTAGTCTTAGATTTTAAAGTATTTCATTGGAGAGGCATGTAAATTGAAAGAAAATGAATAAAACCAAACTACAATCAATTTTGAATATGGTACACGAAACTCCATAAAGTCAGCAACCGGAACACGAAAACCATTTATCGGTAGGTTAGATTCAGTACGACTATTCCTCACTAGACTGTTGGCAGTCCTCGGACTGAATTTGTTAGTATAGTAGGTTTGCAAGGAATGCCGCAGGCATTTCAGCCTCCGGCCTTCACTGAAATGCCTGTGGCATAACTTGCTAACGACTACTTCGACTTTTGCTGATTTACTATACTAACAAATTAGGCCTGAGGACTGCCGACAGTCTAATTCCTCACTTATGTTATCATAAAGGTATAATGTCACATTTCATCAATAGATAAGCGTCAAATTAAAAGCATGATTGAAGTCAGAATGCAAAGAATTGTCACCTGGGTGGTTCTGAAGATTCAGATAAGTTTGCCAACTTGAAGTTGGCAAAAAATGTGTACGTCCCTCCTGGAAAAAAAAGTCGTTCTTCTTAGCCGTGGTGTACATAGTCTTGATCCATTATTAACAGCATCGCAATATTTTACAAGAAAATGTACGATATTTGGTCGCGGCGTATCATCATAGAATTCGGACAGCGTTTGATTACAGAAATCTGACATTTTATCTTCAGAAACATATTATCAAAGACTGTGTATTGATTTGTTTTGGTCAATACACACTTATTCACATAAAGACGCCACCAAGGATATGTTAACAATTGTGTTGCTATGGGTACCATTGGAACTGCAAACTAGAACTCCAATGATCGGTTAACAATGATGGTTTTGTGATCGACTTTTTCACAAATCAGTTTTAGACCTCTGGCGATAGCCATTATCACGGGGAATAAAGTACGACGCGCTGTCCATTAAGTTGCGTGGCAATATTGTGGGCAACAATGGACGGGACGCAAAACAAAGCGTACATCGTCGTCCGAACCCAGTTATTCAAACAACACTGACCCCTCTCCCCTCCACAGCGCCACATTGGATGAGTAGAAGGGTCTACGGCAGGATATTCTGTGAGACGTTGTTGTTGTTGTTATAAAGTTGTTGTTATCCAATGGATTTTCTTTCAGCGCGTGCTGTCTGAAATGCGATGTATGAGGGCATACTCCAATTACGTCAGCTGTTAGACTTGTGCGTGTAGCTTTATTTCTTGACAAGTACCGGTGACTTGTGGATCTGGGTCACTCTTGATTGGACACTTCCAAACTGGCTGCGTTACTGAGAATATTGAAGATAGAAAGCCTAACATATCTGTGTGTTTTGTTTACAACCATTTTGTTGGAGTTTGACCTGGCCAACAAGTGTTTTACTGGCCAGAATTATATTACATACATGTGATTTCAACAAATTAAAACAATATAGTGATTTTTGTAATCCTTATTTTTGGAAAACAATCACCCAAGACGCTAACGTTGTCGTCTACGGAGTATTAATTAGTGGTGTGAGCCCTAAAATGTTCAGTAAACTTCGCCATTAGTTTAGCTATGTAAATAACAATAACGAAACCACTTACAGTAAATTTACATTCTCGCTATATTGATTGCTACTATAGATTCCCAATCGATCTCATTCTCAAGCGCAAAAATATAATTATTGAATTATTGCATTCGATGTCAATACCACCAAACGTGTCTTAGTCGTTTAGCACGCATCTAGGTAAACGTCAATAATATCTTCATTATTTCAAATGAAATATTATGGTATGATCATTTCTGTTTTTTTGTATGTTAAGATGGATCAGTATTAAGATCATATGACCGAGGTCGACCTAGTTTTCACACAAAATCTAGCAGATTGACCTTGGTCATAACCGAGATCGAAGTACCTAGTCAAATTGAGAACGAACGAAAATACATGACCGACTTTTATCTAGTTATTCGTAAAAGTTTGTTTTCACTGGCCTGTTGTACCCGACGATATTACAGATATCGCAAACAGTTTCTCGTAATGAAATGATTTCCATTACGTAAAACGCTACCGTGGCCGGGATACGTGCGCGCCCTCTCTTGACCAGCGAAACATCCTGTTCCGCCCATACAACTGAAATGGGGATGACGACTGGAAATCACATTTAACTGTCACACAGGGCTATTTGATAGTGAAATATGTGAACAAAAATTGAGAAGACGGTATTGAATTCGAGGGTATGTTATATAATTGATGTTTTGGAAATAGAATAAATATAGATGTATGAAACAAGGTATGGAATTTAACAATATCATTACGCTTAATGTTAATCAACAGAGAAAGGTCTGCCCACACTTACGAAAGTGATTATTTATAGCGGGAATAAAAAGTTTATTTCGAAAATCATGATTTGAATTCAGGGTGTTGCTGCTTTCATATATATCATTTTTAAATAGTGAGGGGCGCGTTATGCTCTCCACTCGAGTCGTACGAGAACAACGGGTAAACGGGTATTGTTGATAGCAAATTCATAATAAACGTGTACTGCTTGGAACTAAGAAAGAGTACCTTTCTAGTTAATGCTTAACAACAAATCTATACTCTTGATATCAAATATGCCATTAACTACCACTGGCATTCATTAATCGGTTTAAAAAGATGCACAAAGATAACGAGTTTTGATAAATTACATACCTTCCAGACTGGATCATGATGTGCCCCTATAATGCTTATATATATATCAAACATTCCTTACCAAACAATTGGCTAATAGTACCCAGTTCCAACTGTGCTGTGTTGTGAATGTATAATAGGGTGACGCCCGAAATGATATATTATAGAGCGCTGATCGTCGCGACTGTATATGTTCAAACTTGAGGTAAATGAACATTAATGGATTAACCGATTGAATGATATAACATGACAAACATAATTGCCGAAGCACTATATGTCTCAATATGATAGGATTCGGATTAGATTACAAATGCGGTTAGGATTCATTTACCTTAACGTATGTTAACGTCAACTTTAACGTCATTTGCAAATTGCTAGGATGGAAAGCAGGCTGTTATTTCTGTGTATATAATTGAGTCAGAACCTGAGATCCAGTCTTGGTCCATTGTATGATAAAGTTGATTATTATAATTACGAGCTTGTACTGATTACTTAGGGTTAGCAGTTGACTAGACACAGCATGTACCACAGAACAGAGTTGATGAAGACTTTGTTATACCTGCGTATGGAGATTCTGTGATTTTAGGTATGAAGGTGAAGTTACCAAAGTGAATCTCCACACTTCATTTACAATCTGGGTATTGTTTCTGATGTGGATAATGTAACGGAAATTTGGTTTTGCTGAAAAGTTTCGTAAACGATTCTCATGGATGTATCACGGGGGAAGTTCTTCTCTCTGGGTTCTCCACACTTGCCAGGGGGGAATCTCGTCTCGTCTCTCTATCTCGTCCCCTTGAGGTACGGGATCGGGGAAGTCACTTAAGCCTTACGGTCAAATAAGACACACACAACGAAATACGTTTCAACTCTCGTCTTAGTCGATCAGTCGAGCACTCTATAAGACACAGCGCCCTGGGGAAAAATCCCCAAGACTATCGCCAGGCTGACTCAAGACTCGCCCAAGACTCTCCAGGACTGGACCACGACTGCGTCTGTCGTGCTGTACTCGCCAAGACCAACTAAAATAACTTTATTCATTTTCAAAACTCTAACCAATTACAAAACAGTAAAAAGACTCTAGGGCGTAACCTTTAATCATAAAGCCAATCACACTAAGTACTGAATACGACATATCTTTTGATTAATCGTTCACTACATTAATAACTACGGATACTAACTGTCAGAAATAGTAGTCAGAATAGCGACGGTTATCTCGTAATTAGTTCCAAAACACTGAGCCAAGTTCCGTCCAAAACTTCAAATAGGCCTAAACGATGACAGACATAACACAGCAATTCAGCTAATAATGAACTAATTAAGTCGGTCAACAGATACGCAAAAACAAATTCATGACAGATGCTCCAAATATGATAAAACTGAAGTGAGGAAGAATATGTTGAGGTGGGTTCATTGTTATCTGAGCCAGTATGTACAAACAAACTCCATGAGAAACAAAATAAGTTGACAGAGCACCAACCTGCACGGAAAGTTCTTGAATATAATTTGACAAAAGCATGTTGAGAAATTGTCTCACTTGATGTCAATTGTTTGAAACAGGAGATGGTACAATCTTGAGGTTATGGAGTTCCGTGAGTGTAATGCATGCGCTACATGGTTCTGAATCAGGAGGTCATTTGGTAATGGAACAAAAATTTCAATGTGAATAAGCAAAAATCCGGACACCATCTGAATTCACAATTTCAGTAAGCCAAAGGGACAGACACGACAGAATATAAGACAGTCAATTCAGGGAGAGGTACATGGACCTCCTGAAAAGAGGTGACGTGAAGAGCTTCAAACAATTGTGAAGCACATCCTACCCTGCTGCAGCACCCGCCACATGCCTACTTTGCGATATAATACGAAGTGTGCTTACGCACTTGAGATAGGGTCCGTTAGAGGAGAGAAAAAGAATGGCCAACAAAGGCGTGAAGTGGAGTTGGTTATCACAACGCTTTTTTCTAACAAAGCACTCAAATTCAAGTACAATGTACAATGCTTATATAACAATAACACTATGAATATTAATGAGTAAACTTAAATGAGTGACATATGATTAACATAATAAGTAGGAGGTGTTGATGGGTGGAGCTTACATTTGCACACGGTTCCCGACATCCTCCCCCTAGCAAAGATGAAAAACACCGAATAAAGATTACATGACTGTTTATAAACACATCCTGTAAATCGTATTAACAGCAGGATTAACAGATGGAGCATGACAAATAAGACGTTTACAAGAAATAATCCATAAAATACTACTACTAATACTAAAAGTCAACACCGTCTGGAATGTAATTATACTTGGTAAATAAACGCTGGGTTCTAACATATTGTTAGACACATAATCGAATGTTGACAATCCGGCTTTTAATGCCTTTCCCTTTTGTTATAATTTCTTCCAGGTGTGGCAATCTACAGTAACTCATTAAGTATTTATTAATGCTTACCATCTGTCTAAAGGATCGTCTAAACGATGGCGTGAATAAATATAAGACTGAAGTTATCAACCTAAATTACGATAACACATGAAACGAATGTTACGAATACTAACTTGAAATAAAGGTTCTCAATGACCAAGTATTTCACAAGGTTGATAAAGTTGATAAAGATAAAGTTTCTAATTGATAATTGACCTCCAATGGATAAAGTTTTGTAATGGGCCTGCTAGTCTTGCCAGTGGCTGTCCTGATATATGCAGACCTCACTAAACCATCATTTCCGGTGTTCAGTTGTTCGATCATGGCCAGTTTCCACTTTATTCGTGGTACAGAAGTGTCTTCCACCAAAACTATATCTCCCACCCGAATTTGATTTTGTAGGGCCCCTTTACCTGATAATCTATCTTGTTCGCGTAACGAATTGAGATACTCTTGAGCCCATCTTTTCCAAAAATGATTTTGAATTTTGGCTAAATGTTCAGATCTCTTTTGGAGGTTTTCAAAATTGTCATATGTTGGGTCATTTAGTTCCTCCTCATCTACACTGTAATACGGCATAGTCGTAATAAGGCGGCCATGTAAAAAATGTGAAGGTGTTAATGGTAGTAAATCATTGGAATCAGAGGAGAGATAAGTTAGTGGGCGGTCATTTAATGTGGCTTCGATTTCTGTAAGAACTGTTTGCAGTTCGTCAACAGACACAAAGGCGCGACCGAGGACTTTTTTGAGGGATGTTTTTGTCATACCAATAAGTCTCTCCCAAAATCCTCCAAACCAAGGGGCACGTTTTGGTATGAAGGACCACTCCATGCGGTGGTTTGCAAAGTAGTTTTGAATTGACGCTGACTCGAATAATTTCTGTATTTCTTTAGCTGCGGAAAGATACGTTGATCCATTGTCCGAAATAATTTTACTAGGTAATGAACGCCTCGCAGCAAACCGTCTGAAGGCACGTAAAAATGTATCGGTAGAGAGATCCATAACCAATTCTAAATGAATAGCCCGAGTCACAGCGCATGTGAATAAACAGATATAGGCTTTCCGCTCTGACTTCTCTACCGAGACAAACACGGCTCCGGTAAAGTCCACACCTGTAACGGTGAAGGGTGGAGCATTACGTAATCTACATGCTTGTAGGGGTGCAGGAATCGGTTTCCTGTAGGGTTTTCCACACACTAACCGGCAGACAACACAATTTCTCAGTATCGATCTCACAAACGGCCGAATTTGTGGAATCCAAAATCTTTGGCGAATATGTGTGATTGTTGCCTGGGAACCCGAGTGTTTAATATTTGAATGGGCGGCGGTCACCACAAGTTTTGCGAAATGGTTTCCTCTAGGGAGAAGAATTGGAAATTTTGTGTCACAATTCACTGGCGCATTGTGAAGCCTGCCGCCAACACGAATAAAGCCCTCTCTATCAAGAAACAAACGAAGTTGGTGGGCTAACGGGCTTGTAGATTTCTGTTTGATACTCAGTACTTTAATTTCTGAAGGGTATGCGTGAATTTGAGCATCGTGAATCCACATTTTTTCGGCAGAGTTAATTTCACGAGCAGTTAAAGTGCTCAAGTGTCGGTCTTGCTTTTTGGCCTTTATGTTATGAATAAATCGCATAACATATGCGCTTACACGTAACAGTTTATTTAATGAACTGTAATTGGACGCGTTAATAACATTAGCAATACCGATAATTTCAGTAGTATGTTTATCCGTAACTTTGTGGGTGTTTGTCGGAGTACTTTCATCCGAGACATGCAATACCCGACTGTCAAAGATTTCACAAACAGGCCAATCACCGAATTTAAGCCACTGAGGCCCATACCACCAAAGTGTATTGTTTGAAAGTTGGCATGGGGTAATTCCGCGAGATAATATATCTGCTGGATTGTCATTTGTAGGACAATATCTATACTCATTGATTATCGCATTTGTTTTGATTTCAGTAATGCGATTCTGCACAAAACAAGGTAATTTTTTGTTATTTTGCAGCCAATGTAGGACGATCTGACTATCGCACCACAAAACACTTGAATAAACGAACTTTATGAGACGTGCTCCTAACAATGTACCCATAAGCTCGGTACGTGGGATAGTCAATGGTTTGACAGGAGTCACTCTGCTCTTAGAAATTGTTAGCGCAGATTCACGCGAAATTGTATTGCGTAAATAAACTACAGCACCGTAGGCTTTCACACTGGCATCAGTAAATACGTGTAACTCAAATGTCCCGCCACTCATTGTGGAATTAAAATAGCGACGTGGAATCTGAGTGTGGGTAACGGTTTGTAACTCTTGACATAGTTTAACCCATTCGCCATGGAGTTCGCTAGTCAAGGGTTCGTCCCATTCAAGTTTAGCTTTCCATAGTTTTTGAATAAATATTTTTGCACTGATATGTACAGGCGCAATAAAACCGAGTGGATCATACAAACTGGCGGTTGCCCTGACAACTTCCCGTTTTGTGATAAGTAGGTCAGTCTTAGACGGCTGTACAAATTCTCTTTTTGGGTAACAAAGTGAATCAGTATTAGTATCCCAACGCAAACCAAGAACATTTACTTTGGAATCTAAACAAGAACTGTTGGATTTTATGGCAACTTTTCTAAGTTCACGAGAGTTTGTAGCCCATTCGCGCAGATTGAAACCACTTGTATCATGAGATTCGTAGCTTCAGTATGGTAAGCAATGAGATCTTGTTCAGTATCGCGTCCACTGAGAATGTTATCCACGTAAATGTTTTTACTGAGGTCTGTAGCAATTTCCAATCCGTCATTTTCTAAATGGGACTTAATCGCTGCATTTAGAAAAAATGGCGAGCACGCTGCGCCAAAAAGAACTCGATAAATTTGAAATGTATTGTTTGGATCGTCCGGGTCAGATATCCACATGAATTTCGTGAATTTTCGATCATTCTCATCAAGACCTACATGTAAAAATGCTTTCTCGATATCTGCAGTGGTTCCAAATTTGTGTGTACAGAAACGGAGAATAATTGAAGCAAGATCGTTTAATAGCGGAGGTCCCGTTTCTAAACAATCATTTAAACTAGGATTGTTTGAGATCTTACAACTACAATCGTAAACTATTCTAATTGGTGTTGTTTCGGAGTTTTTTTTTCACGGGATGATGAGGGAGATAATGACCCGAATTCTTGTCATCATTAGGAATAATTTCAATAAAGCCACGATTTAATTGGTCCTTTATAAGCTTATCGTACACGTGTCTTAGTTCCGGTGTTAGTCGTTGTACCATAGCACGCGTTCTTTTCTCACAAATATTTTCATTTGTAGGTAGGGGAGCGTGATCTTGGCTCCAGGGAAGTTTAGCTACATAACGATTCTTTTCTAAGCGTAAATGTGACTTGGTATAACCATCGTAATTAATTTCTTGTGGGGTGGGATCGTCCCTAACACCTATGCTCTCAACATTCCAGAAATTTTGAAGTAGAGAATCTTCACCGGACACGTGCGTAGCGACATGCATTACAGTAGAGGTGGGGAGGGGGTTCGTATGTTGCGGTGGTAATGGCCCAGATAATAAGTAACCCAATTTGGAAGACACTGCTGTGGGTCCCTGGCCACGAACAACATGATCACCAACAAATGAATAATAAAAATCTGCACCTACCAGAACTGAAACTTCAAATTCCCGGTCACCAGAAATGGCGTGTGCCAATTTTAAGCCTTGTAGATAGGGTAAATTGGCAAGACTGGCGCTAGATTTCAGATAATTTTTAAGAGGTGTAGTGATTTGGGGTACAATCAATGCATGAATATCAACAGTTGAACCACTAGAGGTAATCACCGTAATTTCTGCAATTTTCATTGATCGTAACCCTGTAGACTTTGCGCCAAGTGTGGAAACATTTATTATTTCCGAAAAACATTTTTCAAAGTCTATTCCGATTGATCTGGCTGTACGTTCTGTTATGGAAGTTCTTTGTGATCCGTCGTCAAATAGCAGTGTGGCAGGTAACGGTGTTGAGTATCCTTTGGCAGTAATGTCTGCAATAGCCGTCTTTAACATCACGTGAGAATTTCGGCTAGTGGCAGATGAAACACAGGTATGTACATTATCTTCCGATGTGGCTGGTTGTCTGCGAATTTCCCCTTGGCATATCGCAGTGTGGTGTTTGCGTTTGCAAGTTTGGCATCTGAATTTCGATTTACAATCTGAAACTCGATGTGTGCCGAGGCAATTGTAGCATAATTTGTCTCTTTTGATGATTTCGGAACGTTTTGCCTTGTCGGAAACTACCCTGCAGTCTATTGCCTTGTGTCCGCTCTTTTTACAAAATGCACAGTGAGCTGACTTCGGCGGTTTTTCTCGGGTTGTTGTCACGAATGCGGCAGTGGCTGGCGGTTCTGTGTAGTGATCGCCGTCAAGTTCAAAAGTAGTTTCTCCCGCTCTGGTAGCATTGATTTCGTGTTGAATCGCTTCCCTTAGGCTTTTCAATGTCCAGTCTACGTTTCTGTTGTCCCTAGAAATTTGGCTTCGGGTGTTAGCTGGTAGTTTCTCTAGTATTATTGGGACTAGTAGGTCACCGAAGGTGTCATCTGATTTCCCGAGGGCATTTAATCCACGAATGTAACTTTCTATTTTGTCGTGGAAAGTTACAAGATTATTCAATGTTCCGGAGGGTAGCTCAAGTTTCCATAAAGCCTTCATATACGCGCTAATTATTTTCTGTGGCTGACCATATCTCTTGGTGAGTAAGTCGAGCGCATGTATGTAATTGGTGTTGGTGAGTGCATGGAACTATAGTTCCATGGTGAGTGGTAGTCCGTCGATAGTTCGCGCTGCTTCGCCACACAGATGTGCCCTCAAATACTGAAATTTCTGGACATCATCCAGACTTGAATCGTTGTGGACGGCAGCGTCAAATCCGTCTTTAAAACTCATCCAGGTCAGAATGTCACCACTGAACGGGGTTAACGTCAGCTTTGGGAGGTTGACTTTCCTTGTTGTTTGCTGTGTAGAGTCTGGCGAAGGACCGTTCTCAGTTGTAGAGGTATTATCTCTGGAACTTGTTGAACGAGTCGTCATCCGTTGTAGAAATCCTTCGAATTTTACCACGTATTCGTCTGATTCCTCAAGTTCCTTGTCGAAATCATCGTCTTCGGTTTCGTTTAGTATTTCTTCGTCCAATAGTTTGAGATTTTCTAGTTTTGAAGTCATACTCCCAATTGTCGCTTTCAACTTGTCAATCGTGCTTTGTTGTACTGGAGTG
The DNA here is from genome assembly GCF_978046115.1 of Saccoglossus kowalevskii. Classification (NCBI taxonomy): domain Eukaryota; kingdom Metazoa; phylum Hemichordata; class Enteropneusta; family Harrimaniidae; genus Saccoglossus; species Saccoglossus kowalevskii. The sequence goes on along the minus strand of NC_140648.1, from coordinate 29,484,752 downwards.
TCGGATGCGACGATATATTCAGCCCTTTGAATAAGTTTAGTCATTTGACTGCGGTGGCTCCCTCTACATCGCTTGTTTCTCTCAATAGACATCCTGGTCTCGGCACCAACAATGTGCTTACGCACTTGAGATAGGGTCCGTTAGAGGAGAGAAAAAGAATGGCCAACAAAGGCGTGAAGTGGAGTTGGTTATCACAACGCTTGTTTTCTAACAAAGCACTCAAATTCAAGTACAATGTACAATGCTTATATAACAATAACACTATGAATATTAATGAGTAAACTTAAATGAGTGACATATGATTAACATAATAAGTAGGAGGTGTTGATGGGTGGAGCTTACATTTGCACACGGTTCCCGACACGAAGTATATTTAAAATTTGCTTGTTAATTAGTTGGGAGTTGAATCAATCAACCATATAAAATACATAACCCTGCTAGAAACTAAATTAATCAACAGCCAGTTATATTACCACTTTCTAACGCCTTTTTATTATTTAACATACTTTTATTTCCTGATTTTATTTCCTGATACACGAAACAAAGACAGAAAACCATTTGACAATGTTTCATCTTGTCAGTATTTGATACTGGGACAACTACCATCTTTAACTGAGAATTTGTGTAAATATAAAGTTTTAAATAAACAAATACAATGTACAGCTTTCTTGTATAACGCATGTTGAAAGCACCCGGATGTTTTCACGTCATTTAACAGCTGGCTATTGCGGTATCATATTTAATAAAACAATTTGAAATACATGCATTGCTTAAAAAATAACTGGAATTAGAATCATAAAAGTACACAGGACAATACAAATGAGAATTACAAAGTATGTGTTGATAGTAAAACAGCGCCATCACAGTTAGTGACGCAAAGCTTCATTTGTTTTTAGTGTCACGACTGTACGTATACAAGTACGGTTAATAACCGTGTTATGAGTTAACTTGCCGAGTCAAAAAATAATTATTCATGTTAAAAATAACAAATAAGCCCGCCCCCCCAAAAAAAATATGTGTGCCCAAAACAAGATGGTGCAGTTGTGAATAAGAGTGAAGACTTTCAGGTTTCGGCATTGTGAGATTCTTCCGTTTTTTTTGTTTGTTTTTGTAACTGAAAACAATTATTTTGAGTGAATTTATAAGGGAATTCATGATGGTATTTGAGAATATTTCGCAACGAATGTATTCAATATGCACATCAATAAGGACTTACATAATTACCGATTACACGTGAATATTGAAGTAAAACATAATTAGTTATAATAACGATATTTTGGTATTTCATTGTCTTGAATTGTGACTGAAACAGCTGGATGTAATTCTAAAATGTATATTGTGTTCAACAGCTCATTTATGAACAATAACTTTAATAAGTACGATTTTAATTGGAAAACATCTCGTATTTCCTCCATAAAAACGAACAAATTTCACAATTTCAAAACTGTAAAGTTTTTATATTAGTGTTTGGGGTAAACTTTTGAATTAGGTGAAATACTAGCCAAATGAGTTCCACAGCATGTTTTTATTTTATTTATTGTGGTGTTATTCAGTCTATTCTCCCTGAATGGAAACAAAATGCTGATCTGGTCAAATTCACAGTCCGTCCACAAAACACAAAATGATCACATCAACCGTGCAAGAATACATTTATAACTTTCTAAATTAATCAACCAACGTTACCAACCAAGCACAGTTATATTAGTTTCACTGGTGATCAAGAATAATGAAATGTTTATGTTGATTTACTGGAATTGTATTCTTGGTGGTTACACCAATGCAATTATATGGTATTTTTTTCAGTGATTTCACCAGTGAATTAGAATGTTGTCATAGTGATTAAACTTGTAGACTTGAATAGGATTTCCTCTCTTTGATTTCACCTTTCAATTTGAACGAGAAACATATTTACTCAGTTTGCCAGATATGTATAATCAACTGTAAAATTAAATGACAACTGCAATAAAACAATCACTTGTTGGTTATTGAGTCGTCAATATAACAACTCTATAAAACAGTATTTTAATTCACTAACGACCCCCAGATCGACGCCCTCAACGGCGTTACATACATTTCAATCACATTACAGATTGAATTGCTTTGCCACTAGTGGGCGCCACTTGTGGGTGAACAGGGTGATACTGTAAAATATACCACGTAGTTAAATAGAGTATTAATAATACTTTGTATTATTTGGTAACAATAAGCCCCATTACTACTAGCATGAATATGTTTCCTATGATCCCCCGAGAGTCTGTTGCTAAATTTTCAGAAGTTGTATGCGTCGCGTGGGTCTCACATTGAACATTACGCGACACGATGACAAATGTGCTGATGGTCAACGTATTACTTCATAATTTTTACGTCGATGTTCTTTTAAAACAAAGAATGTTTGATATGAAGGATGTGTAAACTAATATCTAGGAATATATTTACAACGCAAATTATTAAAGTGCCTGTGAAATGCTTGCTATTTTCTGGCCTAAAATAATTTATTGTTACATCAATATTATTATTATACATCTGTCACCGTAACGCCATAAGTTACAGCGTACACGCATTGCTGCATCCGCCAAAAATACAACGTTTCAAAAAAACGCCGAATGACAAATATATACATGTATCTATAATAATATCGTTGTAAATGACGCAGTATTTATAAAAGTATAGCGCAAGAGTGTTGATTCCTCTCATATTTTGGCATTTGGCGGCGCACCTTTACTTCGGCTAGAGTCGGAAAGCCGGAAACAGTCGACTGTTTCGGGATAGGCGGACGTGGTTACAACACGAGAAATACCTCAGATGTACTCTGATACGATTAATCATTTTCAACAACAAAATCAATAATTTCTGTTACAGTGGAACTCTAAAGTTAAATTTTACGTTACGTTGTAATATTTTTGTCAACTTGAATTATAACTTTGAAAGCTTAAAGATACATTATAATATTTTATTTTTTTAAATTGTGGTGGTATACGTTATATATAATCGAAGGAAAATAAATAAATAAATAAATAAATAAATAAATAAATAAATAAATAAATAAATAAATAAATAAATAAATAAATAAATAAATAAATAAATAAATAAATAAATAAATAAATAAATAAATAAATAAATAAATAAATAAATAAATAAATTTAAGATGTATTCATATTCAAAATACTAGGTTTCAATAAATTCAAACACAGATTTCTTTGTTCCAAATAGTACCCGTTTACCCATTATCATTCAATACACAAAACGTTACGTAACACGCGTACCCTGTGACAAACACACAACCCGCACTGGGGCTGTAGAAAAATCGCAAAATTCCAGTGTTACCTTAGTTAAAGTACGACTCGGACACCGACGGAGGTTAACGACCAGTTTGTGAATCATATGGGTCAAGGACGTTTACTAATACCTTGACCCCAAACAGACCGTTAACTTTTGTTATCCAGTGTCCGAATTAGATAAACGTGATACCTTGAGGGAACAATCAATTGAATTCCAGTGCCAGTTTAACATCACAAAAAAGAAATGCTTCACGATAGATTATATGTAAACAGCGCTGTGTTTTTAAATTTGTCATGTAATACAAAAACAGGTCATCAACTATTGTTACCGTTCTCGTAGACATTTGTTAGCTAGCAGTAAATGCTGCCCGAGTTAGATATACGTGATATCTTGAGGGAACAAACAAATGAATTCCAGTGCGAGTTTAATATCAATAACATGAAATGGTCCATGAGAGAGAATATGAAACCAAAACAATATATGGTCATTTAAATTTAAAATCGTAAATCAGGCGTGGTCCTGGCTTCTGAGTGGCCAGTGTCAACAGATTGTGGAAATTAGAATATGATTTCTTTGGAAAATTTTGTAGATTTTGTCTAGTACTTTTGTAAAGTAGCTAACACTTCTCTGTTACAACACACTTAAATTGTGGAAGTAAGTAACAAAATGAGACATGGGAAATTGTGAGGGCTACGCCCTCTAACCAGTCCCGTATTACCGTAGTTCAGGCCTCGATTTATACTGAAGTAACTACGCTATATTTTCGTTTTCGTGTCGCGATCATCGTGCTTCAATTCAATTCTATGCTCAACATGCTGTGGTTGAACTTTTAACTTGAATCCCCCCTCACTATTCGCGTGTAACAAAGACATATTCATGAAATGGACAGGAAAACTACTAGTGATTCACCAGTATCCTCTCTGGTTGGCATTTTGCTTGTTATAATGCCGATTTATTGTGACATTGAAAGATTCAAAATTGAAGAATTTAATATCATAATTTCGAGATTATGATTTTTAGGAACGGCATTACGGAATTCCGAGCACGTATTTGCAATCTCAATATGAAAGCCAAAAGTCAAAATTTCGCGAATAAATTCCGAGTTTCAAGATTATATATTTCTAAGCACAGCTGTCGTACATAGAGCCCAGGCACGCCCATGTGTCCTGCTTCTATGTAGCCACGTGGTCTCATCGACCCTGTTTCCAGCCTTGTTCCTGCACGTGATAATGTGGAGATTACATGCCTACATGTCACGTGTTCTCAGTGCCCCTGTAAATATACTTGGTTACGTGTTACAGATCTAATACTGTAGTAAGGATGACTTGCAATATACGCCAGCAATGCCAGCAATGCCAGCAATGACACATCACAAAAACACCGTCTTTATTGCCATTTAATGAATAACAAAATTAACCACAATTTGGGTATTCTAAAATACCAGGCTTTCTGGACATATATATAAACATGACGTTTAAATCTCAAGGCGGAAGCCCACTCATAAATACAACTTGAAATATATTGCGATAAATCGGAGTCACGTCCAATGCTCGTAAACATGTTTACGGGGGTATATTTTCGAGAAAATGATGGTTTATTTTTTTTAAGGAATGGTGGTAGTAGAACACTTTTACAATTGTTGCTATGGTTACGATATTATGACACATCTAAATGACATGAGGTGGCATATTATATATCGTAACTGATGGGGCACTTTTCGTTTTCCTTTATTATTTCAAAAATCTAGTTTTAAAACGTTTTAGGAATAAGTATGTATATTGGTTTATTATGTAAAATCATGGATCTATAGTTCCATGGGACCATGAAATAGCATTTTTGTTTTTGTTACAGTGATATATTTTGGGATCTTGTCCTAATATTGTTCAAGTATGGTTAGTTTTAGAACAATGTCATAGAACACAATCATTTTTTGACATTTTTAAAACCTAATTTTTTTAAATAATTAAGGACAACAAAAGTTTGTTCAGCCTACGTCACCAGCCTACATGTTGAGATATGGCATAATATCTCTGCCATAGGGACCTATGGTAAAAGTGTTATAATACTGACAAAAATACAACCATCATTTTCTCAAAACTTGGGGCGGTCACCCCGATTAACTTTTTTTTACAGTTAACCTTATATTACCCGGGAGTACCAGTTATTTCAAAATGAACAAATTCTCGTTATGTGCATTTATAAGTAGGCTTCTATATACCTTAACATTGTGTCGAATGGAACTACTCTAAACATAGCAATTTGTGAACATTCAGTCAACGGCTGATATTAACCGATCTCAAACGACAGACAAACAACACTATTTGTTACCGTCTATTTTGTATGATAAAGTTACCATTGTTTAACTATTGTTGTGTGCCATTCTCATTTTGTCCCTTGTATTTTTTGTTTTTATCCCACGCCGCGAAAATCTTTCTCTCGCGAATATCAACAACTCACCCGCCTTTTATTTCCCAGACCAACACTAAAGGAAATCTTAGTACTTCTATTTATATCTCTACGATGCCTCATTAGGAGCATTATTTGCAATAATATATTTCAAATATTATTTAACAATCTCAGACTGGATACTTATATCAGGGGGAAATTCTTCTCCACAGGGTTCTCCACACGTGTCAGGGGGGAAACTCGTCTCGTCTCTCTATCTCGTCCCCTTGAGGTACGGGATCGGGAAAGTCACTTTAACTTTACAGTCAAATAAGGCACACACAACGAAATACGTTTCAACTCTCGTCTTAGTCGATCTTTTGGAGCACTCTATAAGACACAGTGCCCTGGGGAAAAGTCCCCAAGACTCTCACAAGGCTGAACCAAGACTCTCCAAGACTGGACTGCCTCAAGGCTCGCCCCTGGACTCTCTTAGACTGGACTCGACTGCCCAGGACTGCACTCTCTCTCTTCTGCGTCTATCGTGGAGTATTCGCCAAGACCAACTCAAACTCTCTTTATTCATTTTCAAAACTCTAACCAATTACAAAGCAGTAAAAAGACTCTAAGGCGTAACCTTCAATCATAAAGCCAATCACACTAAGTACTGAATACGTCATATCTTTTGATTAATCGTTCACTACATTGATAACTATGGATATAAACTGTCAGAATGGCGACGATTATCTCGTAATTAGTTCAAAATCACTGAGCCAAGTTCCGTCCAAAACTTCAAATAAGCCTGCACGATGACAGACATAACACAGCAATTCAGCTAATAATCAACTAATTAAGTCGGTCAACAGATACGCAAAAACAAATTCATGACACTTACATGCAATTAATAAGAATATAACTTTAAAACAGCATCATATGTCTACGAACATTAATCTGCACACATTGGCTCCTTAAAGATAAATCGTGAAACTCGCATCTTCGCGATTATGACCTGCCCTATGGCTATGACATATTTTTAGAATGACTAAACAAGAAACCAATTGAAAAGTTGCATTCCTCTATAACCGTGGATACGACACAACCGCATAACCGGTACAAGTGGCTTGAAGCGCACACCGACGGTCATATATTAATTAACTGATATTCGGCTGAACAGCCAGCTACATGCATACACCAAAAAAGGGCGTTCAATTTGTCAAAAAGAAAAAGCGACGTTACACGGTCAGAGTTCTAGTACACGTGTCGCAGGCGTGAAGGAAACGTACATATGATCGTCGTTATCCTCACGATGTAGCGGCATGGAAGCAATGTACATTACATCGCTATATGCTCTGCCGATAACTATTCTAATGTTCCAATAATAACATTACTCTCAATTGGTAGCCGTTAGTTGCCCGTGTGTTCAAAATTATCCCAAAATTACAAGTCACCGTGATTCTCAAACCAAGACACACGGGCAAAGCACATGCACAACCAAGGCACAATAATAAGTAAATTAGGTGTCCATACATTCGCGATGTCAATCAATAATGACGTCGTATATGACGTTATTGATCACGTGGGAGAATCAATGACACTCCACGCTGCCGTTGCTCACTGGCACGGGTTCAATTCGTGATATAAAAAATGTAATATTCTAAGAAATCCATCTAGTCATGGACATAATCGATTTATGGTCTATGGTCTGATCTGTTAAAATCATCGCTTATATATTGGCGATTACATATATTATTAGATATATTGTTGACATCGGTACATTTGAGCCACCTATTAAACATGCGTTGTTTTGAACCCACATGTTCATTTCAAATACCATACAGAATTTCCTCTAATACAGTGAAAAGCTGAAATATGAATATTTCCTCAATAGGAAAATTCGACTTAGTATTGTGCACATATCAATATAATGTACAATTATAGCAAGTATAGCAATGATTTTATCATTTTATACTAATTGTATATTATTCAATTAATTTAGTCTTACTAATTGTTTCTCTATAGCTTTATATTAAAGGTGACATTATATATCGTGACTGGTGGGTCATTTTTCTTAATTATTTCAAAAATATCGTTTTAAAGAGTTGCGTAAACATATGTTGTCAACATGAATAGAACTCGAAACATAGCAATTTTTGAACATTCATTGCTGTATTAAAACACACAACAACACTTCGAGTAGTATACTCAATAATCCAAACAACAGTGTCTTGACGCGACTTGTGACCAACACAAATTCTAAAACAAACAATATATATATATAGACTTCATAGAAACCGTTGACGTGTATTGGAAGTGGTGGAGGAATTCATGCTTGTAATGACTGGTTGTAATATGCTATCTATATATTTGACGCAGGTATTTTTCCAGAGGAATGGGTTAAAGGATTTATCGTTCTTTCACATAAAAAGGTAATATAAATGATCCCCAAAATTACAGAGGAATCATGTTACTAAACTCCGTAAGTAAAATTTGTACGTACATATTGAATAAAAGGCTGGTACAATGGGCAGACTTTATTGGGTGTGTCACAGAGTCCCAATGAATGTCTTAGAAAGGGTCATTGTACTGTTGACAATATTTTCATTGACGGCGTTGGTGGGAAAATGATGAATATTTTAAAATCTATGCATAAAGTATGGTATTACAAATTATTCCCCATGTAATGCTGGCGCAAGACAAGGGTGTATGCTTAGCCCCTTTTTGTTCTCACTTTTTATAAATGAACTAAATAGTATGCGGGACAATTCAGGGTATCGGGGAATACAAATTACACAAGATTTGATTAATTTATTCTCATTCTTGTATGATGATGATGTTGCGATATTTAGTGACTCCCCTATTGGGTTGCAGAGACTTTTGGCAATATTAGACTCTTATTGCTCAAATGGCAGTAAATATGACTAAAACACAAATTATAGATTTTAGACGTGGGGATAATTAAAAAGAAGTGAAAATGGTTTCTAAATAGCAATCCTGTAAATACCGTTGGCTACTATAAATATTTGGGTTTACTTATTTCAAGTAGAAACACTTTGGACAAAGCAGTAACAACGCTTACACAAAAAGCACTAAAGGTCATGTACACCATTTTTCGTATGATGAGAAAAACTGGGAGCTTGCCTCACCAAGATTATTTTAAATTATTTGATAGTATGGTTTTGCAGGTTTTAAGCTACGGGGCTGAAATATGGGGGCATAGTAAATACCAGGTGATGGAAAGAGTACAGCTAGAATATTGTAAAGCACTTTTGGGGGTAAAATCATCAACACCCGATGAAGTAGTTTTGGGAGAATGTGGCAGGTTTCTAATTTTCTTGCATACATATAAGAAATGTCTCAAATACTGGTTTAAACTACTAAAAATGTCTCAAAATAGAGTCACTAGACAAACATATGATTTGGCTATTTCAATTGATAATAATATTAGGGAATCTTGGGAATCAAAAGTAAAATATCTATTATCTGTGCATGGGTTCGGGGAGGTATGGCTATGGCAGGGACCAGGAGACTTTGATGCATTTTACATCTATGTATGACCAGAGCATCTGATATATTTAAGCAAGAGTAGTGGGGGGGGGGAGTGTTGTCTCAAAGGAAAAGCTGTGGACATATCGAAATATCAAAACTTAATTTCACCCATAAGTATATTTGTATTGTGTAAAAATTGATAAATTAAAAATGACTCTTGCTTGTATCAGGTGCTCTAGTCATAGGATAGAAATATAACAGGGTAGATTTATGGGACTGGGGATAGAAGAGAGAATATGTGAAATATATGAATCGCTTGAAATAGAGGATGAATCCCACTTCGTTTTAAAATGCCCTATGTATGAAAACATTAGAAAAAAATAATTACCCTCATGGTCATATACTTATCCAACATTAGACAAATTTTATTCCATTATGTCAAATAAATCTGACCAAATAATCACAAAACTAGCAATGTTTGTACATAAAGCACAAATTCTGAGACAAGAATGTATTAACATGAGGTGACTTTTGACCTCAGGAAAACATTAGTTATGTATTTATTTTTCCATTTATGTTGTGAAATGGGCCAGTGGCCTTTAAGAACAAATAAAGATTTATTGGTAATAAGCTATCTCGGTGTTTACAGAATGCAGCCTGATATTTGTTGTTTTCTTGGTTGTTCAATTATGAATACATTTTTTGTGGCGGTGGATTATGTGTTGATTGGTTGTTGTGTCATTTGTTTAGACACCCTGTAGCTTGAAATGGTATGGTCCTAATCAAAGTACCATCGATATGGCGGTGTCTTCTGAAAACATTGCATCAAAATAATTCATGTGTATTTGTTACATTGTAGATCCTGCGAACTAACCATTGAATATGGTGTCGATGAATAAAAGGTACGCTGAATAAGATGTATTAATTATTGCTGGTAATATTTCACTTTATATTGGGAGCAAACTGTGCCACCAAGGCTAATCGTTATATTGTTATGCTTCTGAAATAAATTTATAAATGTCACGAAGCTGAAATAAAATGTAAGGACATGGATTGTAAAATGTGAAGATGAAATAGTGTCTAACAAAGTAATTTGTATATGGTAACAGTCAAGTATTATTGACACTCACTGGGGTGAATCTTTTCATGTATTAGTAAGAGCTTTTTCAATTTTCAGAAACAGAATTTATTCAAGTATATTGTAACAACGGCTCAAGTGATTGTCGAATATGACTTGTCCTCCCTTCTCCTCCCTTCTTCTCTACTATTGGTACTGGTATACCCCATACTTGATGCAAATAAGTATATTCAATTTTGGCGAATTTATTAATTAATTACATTTGTAATTGAGTGCTATGTAACACCGCTAGGAGTTTTAGTATGCCCGTGCATATTAAAACTCCCATAAAATCCAGCGAAATACTGCACAAATTAATTATATAGCAAATTAGTTTTAAAGAATTCACTTAAAATATTATGAAATAAAATAAATTAAATATAGATAGTATGTGTATTTGTGTATGTTTTTTTTTTTTCATTTTTGTGTGTGAAAAAAATTGTTTTTTTTGTTTTTTTTTAAATTGCAAACAATAAAACACTTAGTGTGCAAGGCTAGATCACCAACATGTCCTACATGTCTCTTCCCTTGGTTGAGTGTGAAAGTACGTGGTTACGTGGCTAACTCATATTTTTTCAATTTATTAATCAGTATAGTTATGATGGTATATTGTTATTTCCATGCTCTTTATTCCTTGATTTGTTTTATTACTAATACTAGTAGCTTCGCGATGAGTGGCTTTCGCGGTTAGTGGATTCCGTTGTGAGTTGCTTTCACAGTGAGTATATGCTTTGACGCAGTAACTGGTTCTTTCATCGGAGTTGAGAATTAATGTTTTATGTGTCATTGACAACTGGTGTTAATCTTGGAATGCCGTCCTTAAGAGCTGTTGATTTGTTCTTATTATTTGCTAAGTGGCTCTGACGGAAGTTCCTAAATATGAGCCATGCTCTGATATTGCCCCCCCCCCTATTGCCTTCTTACTTTGACCAAGAAACATTTGACCATTTATAGAATGGGCTTTGTATCAACTTATTGGTTGAAGCTATTATAGTTATGGGGAGGTGAGGTCAGGGGGAATCCATTTTATAAGTAGTGTAATGTAATGGGTGTATTTAGCGGTCAGTGATATTTAGAAAAATATTTGTTCACAATTTTATAAAATTAAAACTGGTTTGGCAATTCCCATCACCAATTAGATATCATATCACAGCATATTGGCAAATTTTTAACAAACCAAAAATCACTCTCGATAATCGTGTTTACTTTGCACATGTTCTATGTATTGTATTTGAGGTTTTTATATTTTAATACATACATGTACACTCACATAAATATCAATGAAATATTAATTACAGAATTTATTATAAAACCTTGACAAAAGAAATCAATTTCAAGTTTCCTTGCTATATTGATAACGTGTAACTTCATGTGGAAATCCTAATAAATGAGATCTGAAACTCACAACTGGCGGTTTAGCATTAGGGAGTGTCAACTAGTGCAAGGGGTCTACACATTTAAAAAAAACAAAGTATTTTATTCACTGACAATTATTTTGTAGTTACATTTTCATGTATATCATAGGGTCCCTAGTATATTTTGCTTACTGACTTGACTACACTTTATACTTGGCAGTTTCCAGTATGTATACTGTGTTCTCCAGCATAAATTATTATATCTGATTATTCTGGAACAAAAGATTGATGTGAATTTCGTTCATTAATGCTGTATCATGATGACGCTATCATTAGGTATTGCCTGTTATTCAGAGTCTCATCCCAGACCGTTTACATAATTACTGACTGACATACAAAATGCGATCAAAAGCTTAAAATCAGTTGCCCGTGCAAAGAGAGCAGCAGAACCAAAACAATCTGTCAGCCGTCGTCGTCGTCCACAGCAGCGATATGATTTTACACATAGAAATTGAGAGTCACAATTGCATAGAAATATAAACACTAAATACAGCTATCCCGGCCAGCATTCGACTCATCAATCTTCATGAGTGATGTAACTACTATTTCCATCTATTTGCTTAGTGGTCTGTGAGTGAATATTGTAAAGTTCGATAGTGCGTCTTTCCGTACGGCGACGTGAACATTATCTATACAATCAAAGACACGTTGAACAGGAAGTCTATTTGGGCTAGTTCCAATGCTAAATGAATTTTAATAAAGGACATGAATTCAGTTTTATTACAGACTCCAGATATTAGTGATATAATTCACTCGGGGGGGGGGGGGGTGACAAAGGTCAAAAACAAATGTGAGGGTCTTCAAACACGTAACTTACGGCACGTGACTTAAACAAAAACAATTTAATGCAAGCGAATTTCTCAACGAACGTTTCAATGTTCTGGTTGTCTCTGGTGTGGGAAGAGTAAAGAATAAATAAAAATGGCAACAAAGGTCAAAAATATTGTTATGCTAATTACGTTTTCGTCAGGTTAAAAACGTTATTGGCAAGATTCCAGGGACTGCAGGGACGAGTCCCAAAACGTAATTGAAGGCAAGTAAACACGTGAAGCATAACAAACTGTTTCAAATCTTAGCTTAAATTGCGGGACTTGACAATTGTCTAGCCTTAATGGGAACTGAAATTAATTATCATAATAAGCGAGGGTGAAAACCGTGTTTATGCTATGAGGTAGTATAAGTAGTATAAGGTAGTAATAACTACTTTTTAGCTTTTTCGTTCAGAATTTAAAGTGAAAGTTCTGTCTGTGTATCAAACAATACCCGTTTAGTACCCATTGTCCTTCGATACAAAAGGAATTATGTCACAACCCACAAACCGCGCTTAGGTTGCAGAAAAAAAAATGTCAAATTTACATTGGTTAAAGTACGGCAAGTCGGACGCTAGCGGCAGTTAACGGTCTGTTTGGGGCCAAGAACGTTAACTAGTACCTTGACCCCAAACAGACTGTTAACTTTTGTTATCCAGTGTCCGAATTAGATAAACGTTGACACCTTGAGGGAACACATAATTGAATTCCAGTGCGAGATTAATATCACCAATAAGAAATGCTCCACGAGAGATTATATGAAAACAGCGCTGTGTTTTTAAATTTGTCATGTAATACAAAAAAAACAAAACAGGTCATCAACTATTGTTACCGTTCTCGTAAACATTTGTTAGCTAGCAGTAAATGCTGCCCGAGTTAGATATACGTGATATCTTGAGGGAACAAACAAATGCATTCCAGTGCGAGCTTAATATGAATATTAAGAACGTCTGTTAAGCCACTATTTTGGTATTTGCCACTATTTTGGTACCCGGGAAAATTAAAACCAACGTTCTCTTGCTTTTTGTTATTATTTTTCTTCACAAATCAATAAATCTCATAATTCTGAATAATTCTGGACAGTTTGTGTATAATTTGGAGTAATTTGTTATGTTTAGTTTAAGTTTTCTTTGCTTGCGCATCTTTTCCGACCGAATTGTCATCTTTTTGACGCAGACACAGTGACGCTAACTTAGGGGGTATTACAATCAGCTGTCCTAACAGCCAAATCACGGAGCTCAACTCAACTGTCGTACTTTTAAAAATCAATTGTATAGCATATCCGTCGCCGATTGAAATGGTATTAGTGCATCGAAACTGTTCGGCAAAGCTGCTAGCTAAGTATATGGCGATTCAATACTAATATTGATATTTACTAGCTAGCTATCCCACTATGACTTGTTCAGTGTGCCTGCTCAGACTGCTGCGGCGTCTCGAGTCGTCCATTTGATTCTATCATCATCATCATCATCATGTTGTGTTCAATTCCAATTTTAAATGTGCATCGATTTCTCAAAACAGTAATTTATAGACATGTATATAGTTCATCTGATCCAGAAAGTGATAGTTTAAACTTCATGTACATGTCCAGCTTGAATTACATGTAAATAATCTATATGCGGACGTTGAGCAGGCGGACAACAACAGAGCCACCGAGCGAAATGATATTTTCCGTTTTGTGTTTCTTCCATTTGAGATGCATTTCTGTAAAATATTCCATATATGATGACTTTCCAGAATTTGCTGGTGTTGTCAAGAGTTGTAGCATCCATTCTGGAAAATCCATATTTTAGCAGCTATTTATTTTCTTGAAATTAAAATGTTTTAATACGCAAGATTTACAGTAATTAATGAGGTCTTGATGTTAGTAATTTATATCCATAACCTCAATGGTATTCTTGTATAAAACATGTCAGTCACTTTCTTATTTTATCATATTTTTCTCTATAACATGACGAGATAGAACAATTTGTATAATATATTATGCACTTGCGTAAATGACAAAGGTGTGTCAATAGTCAATAAAACAGCCTAGGCAATACTATAGTCATTTAGAAAAGACATACAATTTTGTTATTAATCTTATTATTATCTTATCTTTGTATTACATTTTAATTTGTTTAATAAGTTTTACAATACAAAAACCATCTTTATTATTGCTGCATTGTGGATATACATTTGTAAATGTAGCTCCAGAATGTGAGTAACCACTTGGAATTCCTACTGAATTTTGGGACGCCATGAATTCACAGAAATGCTTTCTTAATTTCATTTCCAAATACTTGCTGTGATAGATGAATGTTTAAACTATACTTTATACATGTACCATAAGTGAATGAATAATATTACTAAAAAAATCCTTTGAAAATAAAAAAGTTTGCCATGCAATCTATTTGTATCTAACTACCTTGGCCTGTCTCACTGACCTGATGATCAATGGGATAGTGGCTTCCTATAGAGGAGAAATGTGTTAACTCAATATTGGATTTTGCAAAGAATTGTGGGATTGAAAATTCAACTGAACAATATAACCATAACATTTTTAAAAATAACTTGCATGTTGCTTGAAAACAGGAGAGGTAAAAAGCTTATTTTAACGGAGGGCTCTATGGAAAAGATGTGAGCCCCCCTCCCCCCAAATGCCCTCTTCAGTTCAATTATCTATCCCACAACTTTTTGCAAAATCAAATATGGAGTTAACACAGTTCTTCCCTATACATGTATATCTAAAACTGGATATTATGAATCACTGCCTTAACTATGAACTAAATAATAAGGTATAATTATTCCCTTAGAACCTAACCTGACTCACTGCACTAACAACCAATAAGACATTTGTTACTCATAATTAGGACTAGGTATTATTATTATTTTTAATAATTTTTTTGTGCCAGGCAATGTGAATGTCACTGTTGTCTCTCCTGACTTTTTTTTATGTGCAAATTGCAAGTGCTGACACATAGTGCATTTTTGCCACAGAAGTCATATTCAAGTTTGGGACTACATGACAGGGCTGTGCGGCCATTTTCCTATCAAATGGCAATTTAATGCGCTATCCTAGTGGACCTTAATCAAGGTTCCCCCAAAGTCGCATTTGTTAGTGAATAAATCTTGGCCAGTGGAATTGGGCTTTCCATGTTCAGCCTAAGTAGGATTTGAACTTGGGTCTACAAATCATGAGTCTGATGCGACAACCACTATGCTACCAGTGACCGGTAGGACTAGGTATTATTAATCGAAGACGACCTGACCCGACTCACTGCACTAACAATAAAACTAATAATAAGGTATTATTATTCCTCTAGAACCTAACCTGACTCACTGCACTAACAACCAATTGGACATTTTTTACGTACATGTATAACAACAGTGTTCTCCCCAGACCTCTAAAGCGTCATAGTACAGTGATGTGACCCTGTGAGAAGTTCTTTCAAGGGTGTGGCCCCTCTAAATCCAAATCAAATACTAGAATATAAATAATTTGCCCATTGCACGTAACAGCAACAATGTGACAAAATAAGTCTCACAAATCACAAATGCTGCATACGTCTGGAAAATATACTGATTTGGTATACTGCTGTTATTTGCAGTTTTTGCTTTAATTTAAAAAAAACAAGTGAAATTAAGTCCCATTGAAAATAAATAAAACTGTACATAAATCGAAGCAAAAATTATTCAACTGCAGGCGAGATCGCCAAAGAAAAAAACTGACTGGCAACACTATTGTTTGGAGGTGTCAATCTGCCAAACGAATGTGTGTCTTGGCTACGCTGGTGGCTCACGCTTTGCCAAATTTTGCCGAATGGCGAGTACACACATTGAGTTTTAAGTTGAGTTGCCAAATAATATATTTTATAGCCAAAATTGACCATATTTTAGGAAAGTAATGATTATTTGAATGTATAAACCATCTTTATAGTAATGTTCTTGAATGTATAATAAAGAAAAATGAACGACTTTTACCATAACATTTTTTCTGATAGTTGATTTTTCTAGGATAGTTGACGTCGCAATTTCTACAACAGAGCTGGTATTATGTTACTGTATTTTGCCGATCATGTATTAAAAAACTCTTGAAAATATGATACATCAGGGCAAAATGTAAGATAAAATATTAAACTTCGGCCTGACCTTTTGCATCACTTCCTGTTGAAACACCATAGTTCCTCACAAAGTCGTATGTTATCGCTTGACTTTGTGGACATTTTTTTTATCATCCCCAGTTCTTTCTAAGATTAAAACATTAACTCGAGACACATGTTAGATCAAAAGAAATACCTGGATTGCCAAGTCTGTTTATTAGTGGTTCTAAGATAATCGCCAATGAATCATTTTCAGGAATTTTTTAGCTCCGCTGTCGACTTTGTCGAGCGGAGCTTATCATATGAGTGATTGTCTGTCGTCGTTCGTGTCAATGTTTTACTTTTTCGACTTCTTCTTGAAAACTACAAGCCTGAATGCTTTGATACTTGGTGTATAAGTACCTTGGGTAGACTTCTCTTAGATTTGTTCATTTCATGATGATATCTTCAATTCTCTAATTTTGGTGAATATTTTTGTTATTTTTGATAAAAAGTGATATTTTCAACTTCTTGTTAAAAACCGCAAGTCCAATTGCTTTGATATTACATATATAGATACTACATGTGGACCTCTCTCAGATTTGTTCATTTTGTAATGATATCTTCAATTCTCTAATTTTGGTGAATAATTTTGTCATTTTTGGTAAAAAGTGATATTTTCGACTTCTTGTTAAAAACCGCTAGTTCGATTGCTTTGATATTACATATATAGGTTCTACATGTGGACCTCTCTCATATTTGTTCATTTTATAATGATATCTTAAATTCTCTAATTTTGGTGAATATTTTTGGTAAAAAGTTATATTTTTGACTTCTTGCTGAAAACAGCAAGTCTGATTGCTTTGCTATTATATATATATATATAAGTGCTACATATGGACCTCTCTCAGATTTGTTCATTTTGTGATGATATCTTTAATTCTCTAATTTTGGTCAATATTTTTGTAATTTTTGATAAAAGGTGATATTTTCGACTTCTTGTTAAAAACTGCAAGTCTGATTGCTTTGATACTATACATATAGGTACCTCAGGTAAACCTCCCTCAGATGTGTTCATTTCATGATGATATCTTCAATTATCTAATTTTGATGAATATTTTTGTCATTTTGAGTAAAAAGTGATATTTTTGAATTCTTGTTGAAACAGCAAGTCCGATTGCTATACATACTATATTGTTCATTTTCTTATATGATATCCTCAGTTCTTTAATTGAAATGTGCCTTGTTAACAGCGGAGCTATCTCAGCCGACAGGCTGCTTGTTTTGCTGTTCTATTTCAAACTTTATTTGACTTGATAAATACATAAAAGACAATGGAGTAAAATGATATAAAATATCAGACTGTCTCGTCTTTATTTAATTGTAGATAGATTGTTAAATAATTTTATACCAACAGTTATTGTATCAGAATGTTCAATGGGGAAAATTATGCAAATTAGATACAGTGTTTGACATGGGGTCTGGGGAGAACACTGAACTTGGACTGGATTTTATTAATCCTGAGGCCCTGACCTGAATCACTGCACTAACAACCAATGAGACATTTGTTATCTATAACTAGAACTGGGTTTTACATGTATTAATCCTGAGACCCTGGCCATAATCATTGCACTGATGACCAATGGGACACAGGTTACCTATAACTAGAACTGGGTATATTAGTTTCAGAGGACCTGACTTGACTCAGTGCACTAACTACCAATGGGTAATTTGTTATCTATAACCAGGACTGGGTATTATTATTACCAGAGAACCTGACCTAACTCACTGCACTAACTAGCAATTAAACTTTTGTTACTTATAACTAATACTGGGTATTATTAATCCCAGAGGACCTGACCTAACTCACTGCACTAACTAGCAATGGGACTTTTGTTACCTATATTTTGGACTGGGCATTATTATACCGAGGGAACCTGATCTGACTCACTGCACTAACTAGCAATGGAACTTTTGTTACCTATATTTTGGACTGGGCATTATTATACCCAGGGAACCTGACCTGACTCACTGCACTAACTAGCAATGGGACTTTTGTTACCTATATCTATGACTGGGCATTATTATACCCATGGAACCTGACCTAACTCACTGCACTAACTAGCAATGGGACTTTTGTTACCTATATCTAGGACTGGGCATTATTATACCCAGGGAACCTGACCTAACTCACTGCATTAACTAGCAATGGGACTTTTGTTACCTATATCTAGGACTGGGCATTATTATACCCAGAGAACCTGACCTAACTCACTGCATTAACTAGCAATGGGACTTTTGTTACCTATATCTAGGACCAGGCATTATTATACCCAGGGAACCTGACCTAACTCACTGCATTAACTAGCAATGGGACTTTTGTTACCTATATCTAGGACTGGGCATTATTATACCCAGAGAACCTGACCTAACTCACTGCATTAACTAGCAATGGGACTTTTGTTACCTATATCTAGGACTGGGCATTATTATACCCAGAGAACCTGACCTAACTCACTGCACTAACTAGCAATGGGACTTTTGTTACCTATATCTAGGACTGGGCATTATTATACCCAGGGAACCTGACCTATTTCACTGCACTAACTACCAATGGGACTTTTGTTACCTATATCTAGGACTGGGCATTATTATACCGAGGGAACCTGACCTAACTCACTGCATTAACTAGCAATGGGACTTTTGTTACCTATATCTAGGACCAGGCATTATTATACCCAGGGAACCTGACCTGACTCACTGCACTAATTTCATGTACAAATCAGACTTTTGTTACTTATACTAATACTGGGTATTATTAATCCCTGAGGCTCTGTTCTGGCATTTGTTAATGAGGACTGGGTTTTATTAATCCCAGAGAACCTGACCTGACTCACTGCACTAATGACCAATGAGTCATTTGTTACTTATAATTAGGACTGGGTACTACCGGTATTAATATTAATTCCCTGACCTGCCTCACTACACTAACTACTAATGGAAGACTTGTTACCGATAACCCTTAGGCCCTATACTGGGATAAATTAGCATAACATACAAGCTTTGTATTTTGATAGATATTTTAACAATTATTTTTTTTTATTATTGTAGGAAACTTGGAAATACTATACAGAGAAATGAAAGAATATGGTATCAATGGCTTCAGTACCCATAACAATGATTTAGTAATTGTTTAGTGTCGCATACGACTTATGTACCACTTCCGTGTCACTGAGAATGTTCTAGAACCGTACTGTGTCTGGGTGGAATATTCTAGATTTTGTTTAGAAACTGGTTGAATAGGTAATAGAACACTGTAGGAGGCAATAGAAGGTAATGGAACATTCTAGAAATTGGTAGTAAGTTCCAGACTCATTATGTATGCTGATGTAATGGTCTATTCATAGACAGTGTGGGTATATATAGGGGAGTTGTTCAGCACTGAGTTCAGATCGGAGATCTCGTTGAATTGTATTGGAGTTTAAGTATCTAGTTATTGGAGTAGTGGAGTTTTACCGCGTTATTGTACTTGATGTTTGCAGAGTATAATAATACCAGTACCAGTTGAAACCTCATCTGTTGGCTCCGTGTGCGTATTTTATCATCGCCGCCAGGGAAGTCTTTCTGTTACTGTTGCCATTTTGGTATTTGAACCATCACACCTGTACTATACCAATTACGGTAATATTACGTTGCGTGTGACATTTAGTAATTTTTAGTAATTGCATTACCACTTTTTCAGTTTTCTGATTATTTCGTGACTACTAGTATATGGTGTATTTTGTTATAACATGATGATAATAACAAAAATATTATAAAACTGTATTACAAGTGTATTACATAATGAGTGAGATGATAAGTAAGATGGTGCATTGTTTATTTTCAAGCATGCTATATATTAAATTGCTCAGTACTATGGAAAATTCTATAATATTTGAAATTGCAGTGTTAGATTCTTTAATTGGGCAAATAATACAGTTTGTACACCTACAAGACAAAAATATATTATTTCTGATTCTTGCAATACCACATTGTGTTGTGTTTATATTCTACAAAATGTTTGCTTTAAAAATTTAAACTTGATTGAAAAAGCTTTGATCTTTATGATTTATGTCTAATAATTTAAAAACAACTGTTCATATGTACCTGCATTGTTAACATGCCAGGACTGCTAACATTCTAACTGTACACGTGCATCAAACATCTTGTGATATACCGGTATATATCAATATGTATATACATTGTGCTGAAAAAAGAATTAGATATTTCTATCATTCTGAAACCAGATTCTGGTCGTGTGTATGGGATTCTTTCAAATTTGGTATAAACATGGGATCATCCAATATGACAATAAAATTGATCATGTGTGGGGTCCAGTGCCCTTTAGTTTAGTTCTATATTTTCTGATGAGTCAAGTCTACTCAAAAAATGTAGCCCAAATAGAAAAATTCTTGGGATAGATAAGTATATGAGGTGACTGAGGTGGTACAATAACCTCAGTGTAGATCCACTATTACACTACTGCCACCTGCTGTTGATTCATTCGTCGAGCAGAGGGCAGGGATATTAGGTAGGGTTGCAAATTCCACACCATGCCAAAGCATCATTAGATTACAAGTGGGAACATCAGTACTGTATTTCTGGTGACAAACCAGATTGTAAAGGAGACCCTGTATCATATGATCCAGTACTGTTGGTGGGCCCAGATGTACCATTCTTTTGCAAGGAAGAATGTCTAACCTTGCGCATGGTGTTAAAGAAATTTTAATTTCCACATAAGTTGCATTTTTCTGATTTACCAAGTGCTGCTGCAGTCTCTGGCTTTAAGCTGGCACTCAATGGACAATACAAGAATTTGCTGATCGTAACATGTCCCTTTTTTTACATGGCTAACATCACCCAGAATGTTGTATTTATGGTAAAAGGATATTCACTGAACAGGGGCATGCAAAACTATTTTGATTCAATGGGACCAAATATAAGGAATTAGTTTGGCCCAGTCCTGCCTAGGTAGCTTGCCATTTTGAGGGCCTCAACAGAGGCAGCAGTCAACCACATTGCCAGAACCAATGATGCTAGGCATAGATGCACCAATATAATATGTGTTCTAAATATGGTAATCTGAAGACAGATACACACGAACAGTAATCTCATTCATAGGGTCAGAATGCCCAATAATGACAGTCTGGTCGAGGGAAATACAGGAACAATCATAGCAACCAAGGAAATGATCGTTGAGGTGGATGTGGTTGGGGTCAGGTGTTTTCAGTGGTATGAATTAAAGGATTCATTTTGTTTCCCAACCCTTATTTCCTGTGGCGTTAAATTGTTCAGTTACCGTAGCTAACTGGCTAACTATCACAATGACCCTGTAGGACCTTTCAGAAGTTAAGCACAGCTACAAGATCAAGTTGGCCAAAAAGCTTCAGTTGACTACATCACCAGTGTCTATGGCTCTGATTTTCCAGGAAGTGAGAGAATTATTGGCAAATGGCAGCAGTGCAGTGCCTGTTATTCTCCCATATTTTTGGTAAACAATAAAGAACAATATAGACCCAAGCCAACTGAATCAGTATATTCTCTCAGAGCATTTCATGATGGTGACCCCAGCAGAGGTACACTGCTGTGTACATCAGGGGATTTCCTGATATCACTCAATCTCATACATTTGATTTAAGATATTAGTTCAATGTTTGCCCATTGTAGCCTCACAGGTTTTTTCCAAAATTAATGGTAGTGCCAGTTTTGTGGCTGCACAGCAGGCCAACAATGTGAATCCATTCTATCAATATCTGGTTGATACAAGAGCAGTTATTTTAGCGCACATCCTTCAAACAATCACATTTAGTATTTCCGGGAATGTATTCTTGGGAGTGTTTCAGGTTGAGAGACCCGGCAGCCACACTTTTTGGCATGCAAGCACAGCTCAGACAATTAATGAGCTTTGTGGAAATGGCTTTGTGCCTCAAACAGCTCTCAGGAGTATGCTCGTCCAGGTCCACACACTCCAGTTGTGTGGGTCGCCACATGGGAAATATCATGGATCCCACAAAGCTTGACTGCCCTCAAGTGGATGGACTCAACCAACATGAGACGGAGATAACAGATTGCTCCATCAACTCCGGCTATAACACTGGTCATGGACGCCTTGAAAATAGAATGGGGAGTGGTTCCCTTGGAAAGCACAGCTCCACATAAACATACCTAATATGTTGGGAGGGCACTAGATTGCTTTCTAGATGAAGTATAAAATAAAACGGTTCCCATCCATTGCGACAACACAACTGTATTAGCATATATCACAAAACATGGGTGGACAAATCCCACAAACTAGCCAGCTCGTGGAGGAGATAAAGAGTGGGAAATAGAAACAGTGTGGCCAACACAACGTGCAATGCGTGTTGCACATTCCAATCTTGTGTTTCAGTTTATATGTTCATATATGTGCCTGTAATTTTGAATAGATAATTATTTAGCTGCGCCCCTTTCCCCGTTTTGGAATTTACTTGAGGGTCACTAATGGGCTTGAACTCCCGCAGTTCACCCACCACCAGGGTATACTTTGTACCCATTGAACATACATACAATACATTGGTTTTGGCAAGGTAGGTATGGCTTCACTATGCAAAATTTCGAATAATTCCCCGGGAATCTGATAATGCAATGATCAGTACATTAACAAAGGGAATTATGAATTGTTGTGGGTCATGAGACAACAAAAGAATGCACACTCCTATGTTGGCACCTTTCATATATCGATTAATTACAGATCCCGACAAGAGAATAATACATGCCACTATTTTCGTACCAATCGTATATTGAATAACAGATCCCGACAACAGAATAATACATGCCACTATTTTTGTTCCAATCCAATATCGAATAATAACATATACCGACAACAGAATATTACATGCCACTATTTTTGTACCAATCCTATATCGAATAATAACAGATACCGACAACAGAATAATACATGCCACTATTTTTGTACCAATCCTATATCGAATAATAACAGACCCCAACAACAAAATAATACATGCCACTATTTTGGTACCACCCCTATAGTAAAGTATAGGAGTTCCCACCAACTAAATTATATGTGCTACTATTTTGGTACCATCACCATAGTGAAGTATAGCAGTTCCCGTCAACTAAATTATATGTGCTACTATTTTGGTACCATCCCTACAGTGAAGTATAACAGTTCCCGACAACAAAATTATATGTGCCACTATTTTGGTACCATTCCTATAGTGAAGTAAAGCAGTTCCCGCCAACTAAATTATATGTGCTACTATTTTGGTACTATCCCTATAGTAAAGTATAGCAGTTCCCACCAACTAAATTATATGTGCTACTATTTTGGTACCATCCCTATTGTAAAGTATAGCAGTTCCAGACAACAAAATTATATGTGCCACTATTTTGGTACCATTCCTATAGTGAAGTAAAGCAGTTCCAGACAACAAAATTATATGTGCCACTATTTTGGTACCATCCCTATAGTGAAGTATAACAGTCCCCGACAACAAAATTATATTTGCCACTATTTTGGTACCATCCCTATAGTGAAGTATAGCAGTTCCCGCCAATTAAATTATATTTGCCACTATTTTGGTACCATCCCTATAGTGAAGTATAGCAGTTCCCGCCAACTAAATTATATGTGCTACTATTTTGGTACTATCCCTATAGTAAAGTATAGCAGTTCCCACCAACCAAATTATATGTGCTACTATTTTGGTACCATCCCTATTGTAAAGTATAGCAGTTCCAGACAACAAAATTATATGTGCCACTATTTTGGTACCATCCCTATTGTAAAGTATAGCAGTTCCAGACAACAAAATTATATGTGCCACTATTTTGGTACCATTCCTATAGTGAAGTAAAGCAGTTCCAGACAACAAAATTATATGTGCCACTATTTTGGTACCATCCCTATAGTGAAGTATAACAGTCCCCGACAACAAAATTATATTTGCCACTATTTTGGTACCATCCCTATAGTGAAGTATAGCAGTTCCCGCCAATTAAATTATATTTGCCACTATTTTGGTACCATCCCTATAGTGAAGTATAGCAGTTCCCGCCAACTAAATTATATGTGCCACTATTTTGGTACCATTCCTATAGTGAAGTAAAGCAGTTCCCGCCAACTAAATTATATGTGCTACTATTTTGGTACTATCCCTATAGTAAAGTATAGCAGTTCCCACCAACTAAATTATATGTGCTACTATTTTGGTACCATCCCTATAGTGAAGTATAGCAGTTCCCGCCAATTAAATTATATGTGCCACTATTTTGGTACCATTCCTATAGTGAAGTAAAGCAGTTCCTGGCAACTAAATTATATGTGCCACTATTTTGGTACCATCACTATAGTGAGGTATAGGAGTTCCTGCCAACTAAATTATATGTGCTACTATTTTGGTACCATTCCTATAGTGAAGTAAAGCAGTTCCTGGCAACTAAATTATATGTGCCACTATTTTGGTACCATTCCTATAGTGAAGTAAAGCAGTTCCCGCCAACTAAATTATATGTGCTACTATTTTGGTACTATCCCTATAGTAAAGTATAGCAGTTCCCACCAACTAAATTATATGTGCTACTATTTTGGTACCATCCCTATTGTAAAGTATAGCAGTTCCAGACAACAAAATTATATGTGCCACTATTTTGGTACCATTCCTATAGTGAAGTATAGCAGTTCCCGCCAATTAAATTATATTTGCCACTATTTTGGTACCATCCCTATAGTGAAGTATAGCAGTTCCCGCCAACTAAATTATATGTGCCACTATTTTGGTACCATTCCTATAGTGAAGTAAAGCAGTTCCCGCCAACTAAATTATATGTGCTACTATTTTGGTACTATCCCTATAGTAAAGTATAGCAGTTCCCACCAACTAAATTATATGTGCCACTATTTTGGTACCATTCCTATAGTGAAGTAAAGCAATTCCCGCCAACTAAATTATATGTGCTACTATTTTGGTACTATCCCTATAGTAAAGTATAGCAGTTCCCACCAACTAAATTATATGTGCTACTATTTTGGTACCATCCCTATAGTGAAGTATAGCAGTTCCCGCCAATTAAATTATATGTGCCACTATTTTGGTACCATTCCTATAGTGAAGTAAAGCAGTTCCCGCCAACTAAATTATATGTGCTACTATTTTGGTACTATCCCTATAGTAAAGTATAGCAGTTCCCACCAACCAAATTATATGTGCTACTATTTTGGTACCATCCCTATTGTAAAGTATAGCAGTTCCAGACAACAAAATTATATGTGCCACTATTTTGGTACCATCCCTATTGTAAAGTATAGCAGTTCCAGACAACAAAATTATATGTGCCACTATTTTGGTACCATCCCTATTGTAAAGTATAGCAGTTCCAGACAACAAAATTATATGTGCCACTATTTTGGTACCATTCCTATAGTGAAGTAAAGCAGTTCCAGACAACAAAATTATATGTGCCACTATTTTGGTACCATCCCTATAGTGAAGTATAACAGTCCCCGACAACAAAATTATATTTGCCACTATTTTGGTACCATCCCTATAGTGAAGTATAGCAGTTCCCGCCAATTAAATTATATTTGCCACTATTTTGGTACCATCCCTATAGTGAAGTATAGCAGTTCCCACCAATTAAATTATATGTGCCACTATTTTGGTGCCATTCCTATAGTGAAGTAAAGCAGTTCCTGGCAACTAAATTATATGTGCCACTATTTTGGTACCATCACTATAGTGAGGTATAGGTGTTCCTGCCAACTAAATTATATGTGCTACTATTTTGGTACCATTCCTATAGTGAAGTAAAGCAGTTCCTGGCAACTAAATTATATGTGCCACTATTTTGGTACCATCACTATAGTGAAGTATAGGAGTTCCTGCCAACTAAATTATATGTGCTACTATTTTGGTACCATTCCTATAGTGAAGTAAAGCAGTTCCCGCCAACTAAATTATATGTGCTACTATTTTGGTACTATCCCTATAGTAAAGTATAGCAGTTCCCACCAACTAAATTATATGTGCTACTATTTTGGTACCATCCCTATTGTAAAGTATAGCAGTTCCAGACAACAAAATTATATGTGCCACTATTTTGGTACCATCCCTATAGTGAAGTATAACAGTCCCCGACAACAAAATTATATGTGCTACTATTTTGGTACCATCCCTATAGTAAAGTATAGCAGTTCCCGCCAATTAAATTATATGTGCTACTATTTTGGCACCATCCCTATAGTGAAGTATAACAGTCCCCGACAACAAAATTATATGTGCTACTATTTTGGTACCATTCCTTTATTGAAGTATAACAGTCCCGACAACAAAATTATATGTGCTACTATTTTGGTACCATCCCTATAGTAAAGTATAGCAGTTCCTGCCAACTAAATTATATGTGCTACTATTTTGGTACCATCCCTATAGTGAAGTATAGGAGTTCCTGACAACAAAATTATATGTGCCACTATTTTGGTACCATCCCTATAGTGAAGTATAGCAGTTCCCGCCAATTAAATTATATTTGCCACTATTTTGGTACCATCCCTATAGTGAAGTATAGCAGTTCCCGCCTATTAAATTATATGTGCCACTATTTTGGTACCATCCCTATAGTGAAGTATAGCAGTTCCCGCCAATTAAATTATATGTGCCACTATTTTGGTACCATTCCTATAGTGAAGTAAAGCAGTTCCTGGCAACTAAATTATATGTGCCACTATTTTGGTACCATTCCTATAGTGAAGTAAAGCAGTTCCCGCCAACTAAATTATATGTGCTACTATTTTGGTACCATCCCTATAGTGAAGTATAGCAGTTCCCGCCAATTAAATTATATGTGCCACTATTTTGGTACCATCCCTATAGTGAAGTATAACAGTCCCGACAACTAAATTATATGTGCTACTATTTTGGTACCATCCCTGTAGTAAAGTATAATTTGTGTGCAATTTTACTGTTAAAGAATTTTTGTCATCAAATCCATTTTCAAGAAACATTTAATTTGGTACACACCTTCAATTTATTTTATTTTCATGCTAAACGTTGATACTTTTACAATCCACCAATGTCCAAACAAGCTGCAGGTATTTTTGTTACTAGTGGCGGTCTTTATTGTCGAAGTAGTTATTGTCCGCTTGCTCATTAGTAGTATTCAATGGGCTTTACTGCCACCTCCTAGGTCGCTCATTATTGACACGGTACCAAAATAGTGGCAAATACCAAAATAGTGGCTTAACAAACGTCTCCATGAGAGAGTATATAAAACCATGGAGGTAATAAGAACTTATTACCTCCATGATAAAACCAAAATAATATATGGTCAATTGAATTCAAAATCGTAAGGCAGGTGTGGTCCTGGCCAGTGTCAACAGATGATGGAAATTAGAGTATGATTTGTGGGTGGGAAATTGTGTAGACTTTGCCTAGTACTTTAATTATGTATAATTAGTATAGCTAATACCAGGGGGTATCTAGAAGTTGTTTCAGCCTACTTCCTCACAACACCCTCTTTATGCCGTGGTGTTTTCCCACCGGTGTATAGGTAGGCAACACCATTGAACCCGCGCTATATTTTCGTTTTCGTATCGCTGAATATAAAAAGCCCTAGTAATTCATATTTCACGATCATCGTGCTCCAGATCAATTATATGCTCAAAATGCCATGGTTTTATTCATGGCGCTGAACTTTGAATCCCTCTCATTATTCTTACTACCCGCCCGAAAAAAATGCTTTTAACCAAAGACTGGAAAACTACTATTGACTCACCAGTGTCCTCCTTTCTGGTTGGCATTTTTTTTTGTTATAAAGTCGATTTGTTGTGACATCGACAGATTTAAAACTCCAAATTGAAGGATTTAATGTCAGAATTTCGAGATAATTATTTTTAAAAAAAATTAGAAACGCAATTCCGTGCAAGTATTTGCAATATTTGCCATGAAAGCCAAAAAGTCAAAATTTCGCGAATGAAATCCGAGTTTCAATATAACTGTAGAATACTTTATTTTCGCTATTTTTGCCGAAGGAATGATTTAGTGAAAATCAAATCCAGCGAATACTAGTATATCTTTTTTCCTATATTTTAAATTCAACCCATCAAAAATTAGTGAAAATAAATTCCACACAAAACAACCAAAAAGTGTATTCAGCGAATTTCAAAATGAATTCCAGCTAAAATGAAGTATATTGTAGTATATGATTTCTAAGCACAGCTGTCCTACATAGAACCGTGAAGGTAGAAAAGGGATCTCTTTTCTACCTCCATGATAGAACCCAGGCACGCCCATGTGTCCTCAGGCTGTTTCTATGTGGCCACGTGGTCTCATCGACCTTGTTTCCAGCCTTGTTCCTGCACGTGATAATGTGGTGATCCAGTGCCTATATGTCACGTGTTCGAAGTGCCCCTGTACCTATACTTGGCGACGTGTTTACAGATCTAATAGCCTAAGATTTTATCATCAATAATCATATATTGACATCAAACTATGTCAGCAATGCCACAATAAACACTGTCTTTAGTGTTATTTTTTTCACGATTCCTTACACAACAGTCACAATTTTACGAAGAAGAAAATTAACCACAATTAGCCTGAGTGTATTCTGAGATAACATATATATTAACGTGAAGTCCACTCAGAAATAAAAATAAATAAATCGTACTCCCGTTCAATGTACGTAAAAATGTTTACGGGGGGGGGGACATTTTTTTCGAGAAAATGATGGTTTATATTTTTTAATGAATGGTGACCTTTTTATCAGTATTGGAACGCTTTTACAATTGTTGTTATGGTTATGATTTAATGACATATGTAACATTTTAGGCTCGTGACATATTATATATCTGTTTTTATTATTTAAAGTATCTAGTTTTAAAGAGTTTATTAATAATAAAGCCTACTCATAATATTTGAAAAAGTTGGCCATAAATCGCATGGTATTGTTCATTGGTTTCGTATTAAAATTGTGAAGCTATTGTCCCATGACACCATGAACTAGCTTTTTTGTGTGTTACTGTGGCGTATTTTGAGAACCTTGTCCTAGTATTTTTCAAAAATCGCTATTTAAAGATCAATCAACTTGAAGATTTTTGAAATAATTCAGAACAACAAAACGTACCCATCATTCACAATATTAAAATCGTTATTTTTTGGATCAATCAACTTGAGAATTTTTGAAATAATTCAGAACAACACACGTACCCATCATTCACAATATATCATTTTATTCAGTTTATGTCACTAACTTCAGGCTACAATTTTAGATATGGCATAATATCTCTGCTATAGGAACCTATATGATCATGATAAAAGCGTTATAATACCGACAAAATGGCCACTATCCACTAAAATACAACCATCATTTTTCACGAAAATTAGGCTGATGATTCCACATCTTTTTTTGAATATCCTTATATTGCCTGGGAGCACAATTTATTGCAAAATGAATAAATTCTGGTTAATATGTGCATTTATAAGTAGGCTTCTACCTGAATATTATGTTGAAAATAACTACTCTAAACATAGCAATTTGTAAACATTTGGCCAACGGATGGTTTTCACCGATTTCAGTCGACTGACTGTGTTTACTACACATGGCAACATTATTTGTTAGCATATGTTTGTATAATAAAGATATTAATGTTTTATTAATTTTGTGTGCTATTTCCCCCATGTGTCGTGTGTTTTCATCTCGCCCGAGAACAGTGTTCTCCCACGAATGTAAACATACTTACCTTTCATTTCCCAGATCAACACTAATAGAATTTCTGAATTGCTGCTTCCATTTATATCTCTACGATGCCTCATTTGGTGCATTATTTGCAATATTATATTTCAAATATTATTTAACAATCTCAGACTGGATATTTTACTCAATGAATCAGCATCATATGTCTACGAAAATTAAACTGCGCACACTGGCTACTTCAGGATCAATCGCGACGCTAACAATTGCGCGATTATGACCCGTTCCTATGGCTATGACGTATTTTTAGAATGGCTAAGCAATGAAACAACTGAAAAATTGCATTCCTCTATAAAAACGGATAAGTCTCTGCCGCATAACCGGTACAAGTGGCTTGAAGCGCACACCGACGGTCATATATTAAACAACTTAGATTCGATTGAGTCTATGGTTGAACCGCCAGCCAAGGCGGGACATAGACTTGAAATCGAAACCAATAATTAAACTACTAGAGCAAATACCTGACTCAGATTATAATCACACACATACACCAAAGTAGGGTGTTTGATTTGTCAAAAAGAAAAAGCGACGTTACACGGTCAGAGTTCTAGTACACGTGTCGCAGGCGTGAAGGAAACGTACATATGATCATCGATATCCTCACGATGTAGCGGCTTGGAAGCAATGTACATATGCTCTGCCGATAACTATTCTAATGTTCCAATAATAACATTACTCTCAATTGGTAGCCGTTAGTTGCATGTGTGATCAAAATTCTCCCAAAATTATTAGTCCCCATGATGCTCAAACCAAGACACACAATAATAAGTAAATTAGATGTCCATACATTCGCGATGTCAGTCAATGATGACGTCGTATATGACGTTTTGATCACGTGGGAGAATCAATGACACTCCACGCTGCCGTTGCTCACTGGCACGGGTTCAATTCGTGATATGAAAATGCAATACTCTAAGAAATCCATCTAATCATGGACATAATTGATTTATATATATATATATATATATATATATATATATATATATATATATATATATATATATATATATATATATATATATATAGTTATTATTATTACATTCGTGCCGCTTATTAAACTGAACATGCGTTGTTTTATTTGATCACATGTCCGTCAAACATGCCGTACAGAATTTCCCCCATAATGTGGACTCCTTTACAGTGAAAAATTATAATAAATGTAGAAAAAAAGGGCAAAGTACGTTGACTCGGTCACCGCTGATTCCGTCAATATATTTGTTGATGGTAAAAGTATTGCTGTTTTTGTGTCAGTACAATATATTAGTAAAGGGTCGTGCGTCGGTCGCCGGGTCGGATCGGAGAGAGCGAGCGTCGAGCGAGGAGCTCACTGCTGGCACGAAGCCAGATGTATTTATAACATAATATATTCATTCGAGCATAGTTGCAATAACCTAGGACATACTGTACATTATACCGGATCCGGATCAATAATCAGACACCAGAACTATTTTTTTCTTGAACCCTCCACGGGAAATTTATTTCATCACTTTACAGTACCAGAGGAATGGTGTAATACGATGTAATTGTAGAACCTACGTTAGTTCCGCTAGATTTACTCTATTGTCATGACTTTTTCCCGGCTTGGTTTCATGTCATGTTAGAGGCATGATGGAAAATTCGATTGGAAACAAGTTTTTGGAGATTTCATACTGACATTTTTGTAACAAAAATCGGGCTAAAATGAACTTGAATTCAGTGAAAATAAAAAGGTGTTCGTCAGTGTCGATGTTACGGTAAGTTCATATGTTTTAGCCAACACTCGAAATAGTAAATTTTTTCGTTTGTGGCCGTCACGAAAAAAGTTACGAAAAGTCACAGGATAAATTACGAAAAGAGGAAATAATGCTTTCTAGTGGTGTTCTGCACTGGGCTCCGTTGATGACACTGCAGATGCCAGAGCACATTCTTGCCTTTTTGTCCGGTTTGCGAAGTGCTTTTACTTTTTGTATTAGCAGTGAAAAAATAGAATGTCAGATGTTTCAATTGCACGTTGATATGAGAATTTTTTTTTACCTTAGTACGTGAAGAATTTAGAAACCGTGCTTTATATTTTGTAAGCATAATCGCTTTTACTTTTAGTCTACACGTATCTTGGCTGCCATTATTTGTACGCGTGATACATTGACATTTACCAATAAGATGCGTGGGCGGAGTGTGGGAGGAAATTCCTGTCCCGCGCTTACTGCATGCCTGCCATTGGTTGTCCTCGTGTTTACCTTGGTTTATGTTAATAAGGTACTACCATTATTTTGTGGATGTATGGCGGGGGGTTGTCCCGTTCGTCCCTGCGAGCGAGATTAGAAAACATACTACATTTTCATAATCTACGCTGTAAAAATAAGCAACATGCCATTTCATATTTAGCTAAAGTATACTTTAGCGAAAAATTTCTTTCAAATGTTTAAAATCTATATTTTTGTATAATTTGTTTCAGGTTTTGTCCCCCACACTCGTGGCCAAGACCCGTTCATTCATGTTCGTGCAATAACACGCTACGCTCCACTATCTGTTCACGTGAACAATTATGCTGGACTTCACGAGCATGTGCTGTATGGTAACGAAGTAGTATTGCATCACCTGAACGCTAGGAAGACAGTAGTTTTTATCACTCTAAACGCTAGACCTTCCGAAAAACAGTTGTTGACTTACACAAGTAAATAGGTAAGTTTGCGTCGTGTATTTTAATGTTTTGCTCAAAATCGCATTTGTAAATTGTATATTATCATGATAGGAGAGCTTCGCGACCAATAACATACTGAACTTCTGACTAAGGTTACACGGCGGCAATCCGAAATATGCCGTGAATCTCGTGTCGTTTATTAATATGAATCATATAATAAGCACACACATAAATGTACTAGTTGTTTAATGTATCTGCACACCAATATTTTTACGTGGGAAACGTTCTATAACAAAAAAAAAAACGCTTTGTTTTTTGTTTTGTTGTCATTCTGTTTATTGTTAAATCTCCGGTCCATCACGTAAACAAACGAATTTGGCGCCAAATACGAAATAAAAACAATTCACCAAGCTTGCCATCATTAATAGAATATTAAGACATTTGATTGTGTGACAGTAAATCTCTTAACCACGATTTGTCTGACACATTTATGCAGAGTATCTCGCATTTTCGTGTTTGATTCTGATACGGCCTGGCCCGCGTGTACAGTGTAAACAATAGACTTGTAAACAGTAGTCAAGACCGTTTACGCGCCATATATAAAATCGTATCCATAGCCGTAGTATACGTTGAATTGTTTCCAAGCTTTT
Source organism: Saccoglossus kowalevskii (assembly GCF_978046115.1). Taxonomy (NCBI): domain Eukaryota; kingdom Metazoa; phylum Hemichordata; class Enteropneusta; family Harrimaniidae; genus Saccoglossus; species Saccoglossus kowalevskii. The sequence continues at coordinate 29,451,145 of NC_140648.1, read as the reverse complement.
CACCATATGTTTGCCAAATTTAACCACTTATGTTTTACACTAACCCCCCCCCCCCTTTTCTAATCTGTACGTATTTCGTCAAGAAAATATCGTCTAGAGTAGGGTCGAAATTTTGAGCCAGATATAATTTCATACTAATGATCTAATTATTTAAATTTTTAGCCCCAGAGTGAATAGTATTTCTGGATTGTGTGGTGAATAAATCTAATTCACGCGTAAGTGGGCTTCATTGGGAATTTGTTTTCTTGGGAAATTTCTACATTCCTGCTGTCATTTATTTTGCAGTCTGTGATTGCATCATGTATTCAACCCCCCCTCCCCCTCGCTGACATAGATTCGTTTTAGACTTCAATTTCATCACTTAGCACATTCTTTCAAAACTTATTTTAAAAACGCATTGAATATAAATAATTCTGTATTTCTTTTTAAATAATTTCTTATTCATATTGCATCTTATCTAAAACATAGATATAGCCAGTACTTTAATGGAATGGTGAAGAATTCTAACATGCTTGCATCCTATTTTTATCAATATGCAATATTGAAAATCTACTCTGTCTCTAACTATGTAAACCAAATCCAGTCGCACAGTGGCAGGGGAAGGGGGTCCACTGTGCCCATATTCTGATCTTGTGATCTCCACCAAAATACTTGGTGTAGCAATCTTGTAACCTTGACGAATTGTTGCAATGCAAAAGCTTAGTGAAGCCAAAAATATCCAGTAACCCTGCCTACTAAATTTTTTCACAATTTAAACATTAATTATGCAAATTAGCTTACCTACCAATGTTGTGTACTGTTCAAAAAGTTCATTCAACTTCCATTAGTAACATTATTAACACAAGCACATACCTACATGTAGACATGGTACTAGTCCCTGGCCATGGTATGACTTACACAAACTAAAAAGCCATATAAACTATGCAGCTGAGGTAAAATGTGGTCTATAGAATATCAATTATTTTTTGGCTTTCAGGAAATAAATTAAGCTAGAAGGTTTTTTTTTGTCCAAAACAACAAAAAATATATAAAATGTCAATGTGTTCTCAACCATTTGTAAAACTCAAACATGGCATGGTGGGTCATTTTATTAATGTACAATTTTGTTTTTCAATTTTATACAAAGGGCCATAATGTTTGCATATCAGTTTATTTAAAAGGTTTTGGTAAATCTAACTAACTTCTCTTGAAAAAATTTTTCTGAAGTTAACTTTATACAGGCTTGTCAGCTTCAAAAATTGCCTTGTATTTTGACAAATCATTGTAAAATTAAGTACAAAAGTTAACACATGGTGGACTGAAATACTTTTTTGTTTTTGGGTGTTTCCTATAAATTTATTTTTCACTGATTTTTGACAAGTTGAATGTGAAATATAGGAAAAAGGTATATTTGCCGGATTTTATTTTCACTGAATCATTCCTACAGCGAAAATAGTGAAAATGAAGTATTTCACAGTAATCCAAAAATGGTAGTGTGACATCATTAGTTCTAATTAATATTAATAAGCATGTTCAACATAATCCAATCAGCAAGCGTCTCATTTTGAATAAGCAGGCGGTCCCAGTTGCTGTTGTGTGAAGGCATGTGCTTGCATTATTAGTGTAGACAATGCCATTTTATATTGAGCTCTTGGGCCAATTACTATTAAATGTTTGAATAAAGGCTGATGATCGGTACAAATTGTAATAAATACGTTTATATACTAATGTTCATCCTTCTGCCTTTTGGTGTTTTCCATATTCATGCCAAATTAGTTTTGTTCCATGAAGTTCACTCAAAATTATCGAGGGGGGCTATATGTCATTCACTATCTCTGTGAATTGTTCAAATCAACTTGTGGTACTAGTATATTATCTAAATATCAAAGGTCTGCAGTTCATTCATGTTTCTAACCTTTTCACCACCAGGTCCCTCTTTTCATCACACAATAGTCCCATTTATAGTCTGTACTTTCCTTCAGAATGTTGGGACAAAAATAGCCAAATGTTTTGAGTAAAACCTGAAAATGGGTTCATTTCCAGAAATATTGATAAATATAAGATAATACAAGTCTGGTAGTGAAAAGGCCAATGTAGTGGCAAACTAATAAACTTAACTCGGCACTGATTTGTGTTTTACAGAATAACAATGAATTGAGAGGATAGCATACATTTTTGTAGAACTATGCCTTAGGCTAAAACTTCTTTCAGTTCCCATTCGGATATGCTTACAAAATAAAGACTTTAGTTTTGGTTCTTGCTCATTCATCCTGACATAGCTGGTCGATTTTGTACAAAGTAGTTACACCAGATTTGTACTTTTTAGAATTCCACATATTAACTATTATCTTTATTACATGCTATTTTATTGATGTGTCTTACTTTCACCATAGATTTACTTTTTCATTTACGCATGTTGTCTGGCGTGACATTCATTTGGGTTCTCAAAATGCAGGAAAACTTAAATGTATCCTTAAACCCTTCTTTTGGACAAGCCTGGGCCAATTTCATTTGCACTTGATATTATGAAACATGCATATGGGGGCTTACTGATACATTTGCATTTTCAAAATTGGACATGCTAATTTTTAAGACACTGAACAACTTCGTTCAAATCTAGTACAAAAGAAGGAAGGAAAAAAAGAATGAATGATATATGTATAATTGCATATCAATTTGTTTTTTTATTTTAATCATGTTTTGAGTTACTGATGCACATTGTTGTGTTTTATGATCTGATTTGAAATATCAGACAGGCAGCTGTTGTTTTTTTCTTCTTAACCATTTCTTTTATGAAATTTTTGCTAAATTTGATATGAAGGTATGTCATACATGTCTAGTAATGCTGTATGCTTGTCGATTTTTCAGTGAAATTTAATTTCTTAAATTTAATCTTTTTTCTCAGTTTTATATCCTCTAATTTGAAAATCATACCAAGGCTAAAATAACTTGTATATAGTTTAGTAATGCTAAGGTTTGAACTTCATATTATTGAAGGTACCCCCTTCAAGGCAAAAGTTGCCAAAATAAATAGCCTTGGTGTATTTACACAATAAAAATCTGTATGGCAAACTCTTTGGGCGTTGATGCAATTTACTTTTGATGCTCCCCTAAAGTTCATGCCCTGTAATGCCAACACCTGTTTCTGCTGCTCTATGAAGCCACAATAATAAATCACATGACGTTTATCAACTCAAAACAACATTTCTTTTACCTTGTTCAAAGGGCACACTGTAAAAGGGTACTCCTGTTTGTTGGACTTTATGCCACCTTTATAGTGTACATTCCAAATTTAATATACTATCCACGAGAGGAGAGTACCGTATTTGTGAAAATGTTTCAGATATTTGGGTTGAAACTTTACTTGAAATTGCAAACTGCTCAAATGTTCATTGTGAAGTAAAACATTGTTTTTGCGGCACAGAAAAAAAAATATATAATCAGTTTACTGTAAAATACTTTATTTTCACTTGGAATTAATTTTCGCTGAAGGAATGATTCAGTAAAAATAAAATCCAGCAAATATATACAATCTTTCCTATTTTTTACATTCAACTTGTCAAATATCAGTGAAAATAAATTCCATACAAAACACCCAGCTAAAATAAAGTATTTTACATTATTAATAAATCTATACCTGTAGCTATATTTTAACTGTAGTCGACCAGCGCTATAAATTATGGAAGAGCATCAGACCTGAATGTCTGTTGTCCTTCAAAGTATAAAGGCATTTCCGTCAATGACTAAGAATACTAATGTATGTTAAATATAGTGTGAATTACAAATATACCAGTAAATGTTGAATAAGAGATGTGAATAAACTCCGACATGCAATCGTGACTTGACTGACCTGTTTACAGACTGACGTTTTGCCTTTTGATTGTTTATTCATTCTCATCTTATTAACTAATACAATTTTAAGGTATCAATTTGTGTTGTGTACGTGGTTTGTTCAAGCTTTTTTTCTGTTGACTTGCCAAAATTTATTTTATTTTAGTTTGCTTTATAGACGCGTTTTACTTTACTGTTAAATATTTTTGTTTTACAGATCTCCCTCAAACTGTACACACCATGACATCAACAACATCCAGTCTCCAAAGAGTTTTTATTGGCCTTGTGGCGTTTGGTGTCTGCTACTTGCTTGGCATGCTATACACAATGGATTTATCAGACCTCCACCCTAGAATAAAACCACGACACATCACAGAAAAAGAAATAAGAGGACCTACGTATCACAAGCATAAAATTGATCCAATGGATGTGAACCTTAGGGAAAGTTATGAAAGTCGGCGATCGTTGATTGATATTGCCAAACCACATTTATTGTCTCGAAGAGAGATTTTGAGTTATCATCGAGAGACCCTGGATTACCCTGTGGACCCGACCGAATCAGTGCAGTTTTATGAATCACTTCGTAATGAGGCAAATGATGTCCTAATGCAGTGTGATACATGCGCACTTGTTTCTAACTCAGGTATGTAAATTGTAATTATATCAGGCTTGAACTACTTCAGACATGGAATGCAATTGCCTTGATGCCCTCAGAGGTTTGCCAGGGTACCTTAAACAATTTTCTCTATATTTTTCCTGTGCGACATGGCAATTTTGTCCTGAAATTGGGTGTCCTCTCAAGCCCTATAATATAAATTTCTCGTTTAGTCAATCATTTTTTAAGCAAGTTATTTAATAAGGTTTTTATGTTAGTAAGAGACCTTCAGATTGATGATGGTTGTATTTATTATTTCAGGTCAACTTTTAGACTCTAGGGCCGGGGACGATATCGATTTAGCACAGTGTGTGTTCAGACTGAATGCTGCTCCGTCACTTGGATATGAATTGGATGTTGGTAGAAGAACAACTGCCAGGATTGTCTCGCACAGAAGGTAAGACGCATTCTGTCATGTTAAAGTGCAATGGTCATTGCATTTCGAATCTGATGACTTGTATGAATATGAGATTTGTGTCCATAAACATTGATTTTCCCACAATGGGAATTTAAATATCAGCTTTGACTTTTGAAATATTCGTTGATATGTCATTCCACGTTAAACGTTTATCATGTCACTTTGTGTGCTAGTTTATGTATATTACAATACATTACTGTGTACGAAATATGTCAATATTTAAATTTTCAAAATTTAGCGACAAAGGCTATACTTGGTTAGCATGTGTGTCAATTGAAATCAAATTCAACAGCTTTAAGTTGGATAGATCATTTATACAAATTATTGAAATATTTTTCCTTCTTCTAATTTCAGCATTTCAGATTTAGCTGGTAATGCAACAGAGTTGCTCAGTCGAAACAGGTTTTTACAAAATGTCTTCTTGCATGGTCCAGAATATAAATTTAACACTGGAAAAGCCCCAGCTATCCTGCAGAGCCTGCTGCAAAAATACACTGATGTTGGATTCTACAAACTCTCTAAAATAGCAGAGTCTCGATTGGACAAAGAGTACGAGATGCACACTGGAAAATCAAGGTTTGTTTTATTTTTTATTTAATACAAATACGTGATCAAGGATGGTTGTACTGACTAGATTCAACATGAGTTCATGTTAGATGTCTCGGCATGTGTCATGTATGTACCGTTTCATACTAGTATGACAATAATTGAGGGAAGTGCAGCTTGATGTGGTTGGATGCTGTAGTACCGGTAATGAATGCAAACTGTTTTCAGTGATGCATATTTGTGTTGCTGCAATCATTTTTTTCTTGAATGATACATCGCCATGAAAAAATAATTGTTTTTCGAATCTTCTTTGCTGTTCATGTGCACGATGACTCATAATAAATACCATAACAAATAGATACAATTTCAATATTACATTTATTATCATCATATGCATGTCGTTTTCCATATTTGGATCAAATAACAGATTGATGAATGAAGGCATGATTTCTGCACGAGTCAAGTGGGTTTAGTAAACTGAGTTTATTTATACAATATTTGAATGTACACAGCCAAAATAACCACTGTTGGCTAACAGTGATGTTTAAATACCTTATTTAGCCAATCTCTGGCTAAAAAAATAGGCTTTATTTTGATGTTAACGTATTATATTTCTTAACAGGGTGTCAACAGGGACTGAATATTCCACTGGACTTTATGCCTTGAGTGTTATGACAGATGTCTGTAATAATGTTGTAGTTTATGGAATGATACCAGAAACCTACTGCAGGTATGTTATTTCACCTACAAAACAAGGACAATTACATCCATGTATTTTAGACCCTGGCAGGTTGTGGTTTTGTTAGTAAATTTGCGCCTAAATTCATGCTAGTACATTATTGATTGAGCCTGCAGTCAAAATAGGGCATGTTGCAGTAATGAAAAGTCTATATGATGATCATATTGTTTATTTTGTACAAAAAAATTAGTTATTCTCTCAAAGATATATCTAATGTAAAAGTTTTGTTTGTTTTTTTAGTGAACATCCGACCAGCAAAGTGCCCTACAGTTATTACAAACCTCAGTCTGCACCTGAATGCTTGATATATCAGTACCATGAAGAAATAGAAAGCGGTGGACATCGATTAATGACGGAGAGGAGGGTGTTTAAAGCATGGGCTCTATCAAATAACATCACATTTAGTCATCCCAGGTGGTAAAAAACAATTATTACCAGTAGTATTTTTTTAAAAAACGTCCCAAATAATTTATATTCTCACTCAACTGCATTTACGATTTGCAAGAGATAATTCTGGGAGGAAAGGGATAAAGGAGAAGCTCAGTCATGTTTGGTAACCAGTGAGGAAAGTCAAGAAGGTTGGTAGGAAGTTATAGCTGTGGGAGAAATGCAGAGTTTATGTACTGAAGAGTTGTACAATATTTGCATTACCAATCGTTTGAGTGCAACAGAATAATGCATATACTTGAAGTGACATTGCTTTCAAGAACTATTCTGAAGTTTATTTCTATGATATTTGAATTATTTATTTTCCAAGTGGGTATTGGTTGAAACTAAACTGCCACTCTACATTTTTTTTTAAATGAACTATTTTCAAGTTTTATCTTTAAAAAATGAAAACACATTTTATTAGAATTTCAACAAAACAATGCAAATGCTGAGATGAAATGTTATATTTAAATAAATTTGATAAGATGGTACCACCTTGAGTTGTACCTGTTGTGCCCAATGTTCTAGATTTTTTTAGTAGATTTTTTCCCATGAACTGCTGTGAACAGTTATGTTAAAGCCACAATTCATGGCTTAACGTTTATTTTTCTATTTATTGTATAGCACTTTGAACACCATCAGTTTTTCCACCAATATTTTGTTCTTGTTTATGTATTTTTCTATAATTTCTCATTAATTTTTTATCAATTGGGTGTTATGTTTTGACAAAAATTTTTGACATTTTGTGTGTGAAATATAACTAAGGGCATTCAATGATCAGAGAAAGTCTGACAATGTTTCGCTGCAATTGACATATTTTTCAGCAATCAATGTTAGGCCAGACTTTTATTATCCCTTGTTTCGCGAACCCACCGAATGAACAGGAGCCGAAAATGAAATAAAAATAAATTTTTATTTCAGCGTAATTTCTAGCGCCCGCCCGTCGACTTGTAAGCGCAAAAAAATGCTAAAAAAATATTATTTTTATCTTTATTTTTTTACCGCCCGCCGCATAACAAATCCAAGTTGCATTTTCGTGGGAGTATCATGATCAAAGTACCGAAGTCTCGCGCAGATGAGAAACAAGGTTATACATGGGGTAACATTTTATTTCATTTCTTCTCTCCGATCAATGATATCACTTACAATTCTTTGAGAATCACACAAATCTAATGGAAAAAAGGTTTAATTTTATTTTTTTCCCCCACCCTCAAAAAAATTGCCTTATAAAAACTTGAATAAAAGTCTGGCCTTATGTTAGTAGCCACAAGTTATCTACTATTAACATTATTGTCTGACATTGTTTTGATTATTCTCTTTATACTTAAATGTTTTTCTTGAGGGTAATTTATTGTAAGCAAGAAAAAGTTAGTAAATTGGATTTAGCAGGCTCCTGGTTTTAGACAAAAATACTCGTGAAAGTAATTTGTTTTCTTATCAGCCATGCACTAGGTGGGGGCCCTTATATAACCAACAACAAATTATTTTCAAATCTGCTAAAACCCATTTCTGAAAACTCCTTCTTGTGGCCGACTTATTCAGGGTACTTTTTATTAAGACTTAATGACAATGCACTGGGAAGGAGGGGGTGTGTGAATTAACTATATATTTTGTGACATTTTTGAGGCTGCAAACCACATGGTTTGTAAAAAAATTGTTTCAATGCAATCATTAAAAAATTATATTTCAGTTTATATTTATTTTTTTTCTTTCATGTTCTTTGCACTTTATTAAAATTGATATTATTTTTTCATACTCTGCAGCTGATTAAACTGATTTTTTTTTTGCAAAATTCTGAATAAATTTTGTTAAAAATATTATGGAAAATCTGCAGATGAAAACTGTTATTGTGCATTTTCAGAGTATACTGCAAATGCATTATTTACCATTGGATTTCGCCATTTTTTTTTTGCTCAGTAAACTACACTAAACAGGAAAATGTGAAATACCAATAGAATCTGCCGAATATAATCAAAATAGTGAAATTAAAGAGTGAAAACTAATTCCTTTACAGTTTTGAAAATAGTGTGATGACACTTGGAACAATGCAAGACAGTTTTTGTTGCAATGCAAAAGATAGAAGCATATGTCAATGCAAATTTAGAAGACTTCTACTGTTGTAGCTTTTTAAAAAAACTTTGTATATATTGATAAGATAATAAAGTTTTTCACATATTTTGATTTGTTTTGTAAGTTGTTTACCTCTACAAAATTCCCTTATTTGCGAAACCACTCATAAATTGTAATTTTATGTTCTGTTGAATTATGGGCAATATACATTTAGTAAAAATCTGAAGTTGCTTGTAACTCTTAAGTTTGAACTACTAAATGTGGATGTTAAACAACAGTAATGCAGTTCGTGCTAATGTCTAGGTGCATGGTCATCTGTGCTATGAATAATGTATGAAAAAAGGCTGTGCTGGGAATAATGTATCATGGAAAAACCTGCACTCTGATGAGAATAATGTATGGAAAACCTCCCCTCTGCTGGGAGTTGTCTATGTTGCCCTTTCTCTGATAGGAATAATATAACCTACTCCTTTCTGTGCTGGTAATGTATGGAAAACGTGCCTCCTCTGCTGAGGATAATATATGGAAAACCTGCTCTCTGTGCTGGGAATAATATTTAGAAAATCTGTCCCAATGCTCAGAAATAGCCTTGTCTCTAGAATGATTTTTTTTCCAAACAAATTTAGGGATAATTTTTGCTTCTCGGGATTCCTGTCAGGTCATGTCAATTCTTGGCATAGTGGGGGACAAGCGCCCTCTAAGGCACCAGATAATCAATTTGTTTTTCATGGGATTTGCGCATAAGCATATTTGTGTAATCTTCGACAGACAATATGGTTTGTGATGTAACTTTCACACAGTATACACATAAATATTCACCATATACAAAGTGGCCTTGTAAACTTTTTTGTAAATCATAAATTGAACAACACACTTTGCAGCTTGAAAAAGTTATCAGGTCTGTGGAGTAGTATTCTAAGATACAAAATTATCAAGATTTGACTTTTTCATTATTTTTTAAACTTTTAAATAGAGGCCAAATGTTTCATTTGTTTGATGGTTTTCTATTGTTTCACTCTAAAAATGAGATTATGGTCTGAAAATGGCTGTAAACAAACTTGATACATATATATTCACCATTTATTTCTCATGATTTTTTAGCCATGTACGTCAAAATCTTGTATTAACTGTTTTTTTTTACATGCTTTGTAATGTTGCATGGGACAAGACTTTGAACGAGATGCATTTTGACAACTGGTGATTTAATAAAAAGAAAATTGCAATTGTTATATTTAAATATGCAATTATACAATGAAATACGTTATAGGGACACTTCTCATATTAATGGGCAATACAATTGCACAAATTCGTTGAATTGATTTTGAGATAATAGATCACCTAACAGACACACTAATCAAAGAAGATGCTGTATTGATCATATGTTCTTCTTGTTAGTTGTTTGAGGTGTGGCACGGACCATGTATTGCTAGTACCGCATTTTTTCTACTAGTTGCTCTGCGTAAATGACGAGTCTATCGTGAAATAAATCACATCGTAATAATCATATCCAGCATACAATACACACAATTTATGTTTTGAGTGATCTTCTAATAGTATGTTCTTTCAGTTGTCTGAGGTGACAGTTTACCCAGTATTCTTTTATGAGATTTGCAACAAACAAATGCAATTCATACTAGATACATTTCATAGTGTAGTTTTTAATATTACAGCAATATATATATATTTACAAATCAAAAACTTTTTCATACAATACATGGTTTTTAATACTTCTGGAAGGCACACTTGAATAAAGCACCAAACATTCACAATTCATTTTGTCTCGCATGCTTAGAAATGGCAGTATAAAAAGAGTGAAAACAAGAACAAAGTTATAATGACGACAAATATTAAGACTATTCAAATAACTATATACATTACATAATAAGTTCTGTACAAGAAGTTGAAGTGGTATGGCCATAGAGGGCGCCACATACCAGATCAATGAAAGAGGATGGGCAAGAAGTTTTCATTTTGTTGGGATGAAGGAAATTTTTTTTTTTTAGAAATAAAAACAGTGATTGTGCTGCCAAGTCCTTTTATGTTGTTGTTTTTCAAACTTTTCTTTTAGTAGTCTTTCCCCTAGGTGATTTAGGTCTAGCTTTGCTACTGACAGTGGAGAGTGGATACAAACTCCTTCTTGCACCTTTCTGGGTAACAGTCACTGAACTCTTCTTACTAGCCACAGGCTGTACAACTGGATTACTTCTAGTTCTCTCTAGCGGTGCAGTCTTGGGACGCTTTCCTTCTTTATTGGAGCTGTATTTAGAAGCCCTGCAAAAGAAAAGAGAAATAAAAATGCTGGGAAATTTTACAATTTGATGGTGTTCATAAATACATTTGGCAAAACTCGCAGTGAAATTTTCTTTGCAACAAAATTTTATGATTTTAACTTTCGTCTCGTAATTAAAGCAGTTTATAGTACATTCTTTGAAATGATGTTCAAGCATGTATCAGAAACAGTCGATGTTGCTAAATCAAAATCTTAAACAAATTGATATGCATATTGTGTTTCTATCTATTTTGAAATTGATCAAGGTATGTTCAAGAAATAAATCTAGGTGCATGGGAAAGATTCACAGCACCCAAAAAGAATGGCCAGGTTTTTTGTACTACCAGTGAGTCAGAATGGGGACCAAACATTGTAATTTATAGAATCATTATCAAAATTTGATCACACAAGTCAGAAAGTGCATTCAATGAAAATAAACGCACCAGTTATTCACAAACCATCTTTGCCAGCCAAGTTCTGACCATTTGTTTTATGGCTACTGTAAAAGGGTTAATTATTCAATGGGTTCTAATTTTGCTTATTTCGCTGACTGGAAAATGCGCTAAATTGAAACCCAGTAAATATATAAAATTTAGAATAGAACACATTATCTAAATGATAAAACCGTGAATTTAAAACCCACTGAATATGCCTGAAATGGTAAATCAGCGAAATTTAAACCCAGTGAAAATTAGTCATTTTACAGTATTGCCATATGTTGCACTATCCATGATTGGCCGCATGCTTTACAGGCATGTTCAATCAGATTTATCTATTTTGCAGAGGTGAAATGCACCTCTCAGTAGAGAAAAATTACACACATATTCGTGGGAAAATATGTATGCAAAACTACACTACTCAGACAACGATTGCAAAGATCTTCCTTTATTTGTAGAATAAGAAAATAAAATTAAAATATTTTGATGAATAAAGTAACTGCTTACCTATATTGATTATCATTTGGTCTGCGTGGTGACTCGACACCCTGAATTGGTTTTAAAACTCTAAAAGCAAAAACAAAATATAGTAAAGTAAGTAATATAAGACCAAATTTGGCATGTTGCCAAAAAAGCTACCTGATACATTGGCTTCAGCAATTGACACAGCAGATCAACAAATCAAATGACACTGTAATTCTCTAAAAATCAAAACAGGAAGTGAGAAGAAGGTTGTTTGCCTTAGTGCAGGGAAACATGGAAACATCAGTTAACATGAGTTAAAGAAAATGTCTTAATTTGTGACAGCATTTGGATTATCTAGTTTGTGGTAAGTGCTGGCATCATTTCTGAGATTGTGATGCAGTTCTTTCTTAGAGAATACCCCCCCCCCCCAAAAAAAACCCAGATCTATTAAAATGTCTAAAAATACCTTGCATCAAATGTTGTCTTTTTCATAGCAGTAGATGTGACTGGTGGTGGTGCTGTCTTAGGTCGACTTGTCACTGCTTTGGTACTTGTGTTACCAGTTCTGTTTTTGAAAGAAAAATACAATTTAATTCGATACATAGAAAGTATGCACATCTGTCAAGGAGTTTATGGATACTAGAATGTAGTAGATGTGCAAGCAAGTTTGCACATGTTTGTACTTGTACAGTATTGTCAACCATTTCAGCTATAAAATAACTTGTGAGGATGAAATTCTGTGAAATTCACGGTCTTGAAGATTCTACATAACCAAACATTATTGTAAAAAGTTTCATTTTCACTGCTGGAGTTTTTCCCTATTTATATTATGTTTATTTGGTACTAAAATACGAAAATTAGTGTCAGAGATCTATAGCAATTCATTTCAATGGTGTACCAGTTCATAATTTAAATATATTAGTCAAATCCACCAAGATTTCTCAATGCAAAGATATTATAAGAAGACACTGGTGGACAATATTCATGTTTCAATAATCTCAGTTCGCAAGTCACTATAATAACTGGGCCCAACAACAAGCCTGTGCATGTGATGATTTCCTTCACTTTAAATTTTCACTGCTACAGGATTTTATCATATCAACAGTAGCTCTAAAAATGGCACACTATGCAAAGATTTGAAAACTTACTGAATCTGTTTCCGCCTTTCCATTACCTTTTTAGTTGCTGCGGATACTTTTTTGTTCAATTCCGGTTTCTACAAATGAATAAAAGTTTGACACGACAAAATTATGAACTCACACTAAAATGATGTCCAGAATGCAGGAGTTGAACTCATCACAAATAGTGATCAAATCTAAAGCAGTCATTGATGATGTCCATGTGAAAGTGGAAGCATTGCATCATGGGATTTTTAGTCTCAAGACTAAAAATGACTTAAGCCCTGAGCATCAGTTTTCGCAAGAAAGAAAAAGCGATTTCTTGCGAACGCCGCGTTTGTTTTAATTGGTTGATGTAGCAAATTGACACATTTTCAAAGGCCTTCAAATTAAAATAAGAGACAATACAACTTTAATAGCTCTATTAGAAGTACATCTCTAATAGAGGTGCCTGTGAGACTAGCAATTGTGTTTGGAATGGAGTTGAGACACCACTTACCTGTTTCTTGAGACGTCTCTCTTCTTTTAATAATCTATCAAAATAGATAATTGCCATTCTTTCCTGAGTTGAGATCTCAAAAAAGATTTCATGCATGTCAAGAAGTGCCGCTCTCAACTAAATATAAAATAGATGAATAAATTGTGAATAACATAGCCATGTAGTTAGTGGGCACAGTTTGCTTTCAGTCACCTGACAAAAATAATTATACAAAATGCATTCAGACTTCTCTCTTCTTCTCTGATGGGATTCGTCAACCAATTAGAGAGAGCCTTAATAAAAATCAGCGTGTACACTAAGTTACGATTGGTTGCTTATCCTGAGAAATCTGAATGCAATTTGCATTGATAGTTGGTTAGATTTACATGTGAAATTTGAATCAGATTGACCTGTAAGGAACGATGTGTTACTGTTTGTGATTACCAAAATGAAACATGCTCTGATCTTGTATGAATACTGCACATAATTTCCTGATTGCTAAATTTTTTTTAATGAGTCACAGTAATGAATATATGAACATCATAAGTGAGTTTATTGTGTAAACGAATAACATAGACTTTTTGACACAAGCAAAAAAAGTTTTAAATTGGTCATGCTATGTTTAGACCGAGAATGGATGTATACCAACCTGAGCAATGACTCTTTCAGCTAGTCTGACATCTTGCGGAGACAGGTTCCCCCTCTTGACTGGTGTCTCTTCTTGAAAGGAATACACAAAACGATATGTATCCTGCATAGGAAAGGGACAAGAAATTTTCATGAGTCAGCAAACCACCAATTGCTGAAACAATCCAGTATGTACATAAATAACTACAACTTGAAAACACAGAATGGAAGACATACAAGGCAGCTATGTGAGTGGTGTTTCTGCCAATAATTGTTTTAGAATTAACAAACAAAGCTTTACCAAAATAAGCTCCACACCAAATACAAGACAGGAGTTGTTTATATAAAACATAGGATGGAAGACATACATACCGTGAGTGTTTTGACAATTTCTTGCACTTTCTCAGTCTTTAGTAGTCTCCTTGTAAGATACCCTTTGACTGTAGCTGACATTAAATCATATTTATGTTTCATATCTCTGGAGGTTGCCTGAAATAAGCAATAAACACAAGACAGAGCGTTACTTTTTTTTACATTTTCCACTGATGCTTGACTACTCCAAAGCATAATATATTTTCATACAATGCACAACATATTGGACCACATTTCTCTCAATATTTCATTAACTATTGGTATTTACACTGGTATGACACACCAAAACTGGGCTAAAATTATGATAATTATGATAATGTGATGAAAATTACTCTCAAGTTATATGCCCAAGAACAACCATTAACACTGACAATGACAATCCCAACAGACAAGTGAAAAAGCACAAACAATTCTTAGGTTCAATTCTATTTGCAATTTCTCTAAAGCATAAAACCCTACTTTTGAAGCCATTTTCAATTGGAAAATGGGCAAAATGCATACAATTAAGGTTGAACAATAAAAAATAAAGTTTAAGTATCCCTAAATTTTTTTTTAAATAGCCAATGATAAGGAATAATTTAGCTAAGTTTCAGGAAATTCCTGTCCCCAAAAGTGTGCTAACCGTGACCGTCCTTAATAAAGGTAGTTAACTTACTTTTCTCATCAAGGCAACCATCCTTGGACTGTTAGACATATTCAGTTGAGGCGAGCTGATAATACTTGCAGTACTGGTATCTGCGACATCAAAATAGTATGGTTGACGTCTATGTAATGACTCTGAAGTATGGGGTCTACCACTCGTAGTACTGCCACCGATGTCTTCTAAACTATCACAAGGAGTTGACTGAGAAGAATGTCTACTCTCCACATCGCTATCATCTGCAATTATAAAACAAACTGTTAACATTGTTATACAACAAACATGGAACAGCATCACCAGGCTTTCGTTAAGGATAAAATAATTCCAATTCCAATTACCAACAAGTTTAGTCACTTCGCCAACCGGGAGATGATAGCATTATGTGAATCATGGTCATTTTTCGGATTCTAGAAATACCGGTATATGTTACAGTAACATACACATTATTACCTCAAGGAATATAAACAATATTCATGTGCACATTTTAGTTTGACTGCATGTAACTTTTGGACAAGAGTATCTCATCTGATTTTTAAACAAGCAGCCTGTTGGTTGTAATAGCTCCGCTGTTAGCAATGCACATTTAAATTAAAGAACTGAAGATATCATTAGAAAATGAACAATATGTATCGTATTAAAGCAACCTGACCGTTTTCAACAATATGATAATTCCTAGTTTTCAGCCTGTAAAGGAACTCTAGACAACCTACCTGGTAGTGAGTATCGATACAATGAAAATGTTTACGTAAGATCACTCTGCAGTACTAAGATACTGCCCTTTCACATGCACCACTGTGAAGATACAATTTACAAGTACCGGTATGAGTAGTAATTGTGACTTACCCCTTCCTTCCAAATGTCTCAGCACTTTCACTTTCTCCAACCAATCCTGGTTTTCAGTTTTCTCATGCTGTATTGTAACCTGCTCTATCACTTTCCTTTGTTCTTCTTGGTATTTTCTCTCTTGTTCTTCCAATTCCATTTGTAACACGACCTGCTCTTCATTCTGTTGCAACAGTAATTGTTCTAGTTGTTGTTTCTGTTGCTCAAACAACTGTGTGCGAAGCTGTTCAAAATACTCCATCTGTTGTTGTTGGAACTGCAGTAACAGTTCTTCTTGGTTTAGCACCGGATATCCAGTTGTAGCAGGTCTCAATACAGGTTGGCTTGGGACGCCCATCACTGATTCTGATGGCTCTGTCACTGGATCACATCTGGTTAATGGTCTTGAAAATGTTGGAGCAATCCCCAATTGTCCAGCAGGGGCTGGAGTGGAATGACTTGAAGGTGGGCTTCTCAGAACAACATAATGTTCTTGTGAAATTTTCGCAGGTTTTTCTATACTAGCGTGGTAACTTTTCCCTTTTCTCAGAGGTTTCTTTGCTTCTGTTCTCTCAGCTGAATGAGGAGTCTTCAAGTTCTCTTCACCACTAAATTCCAGACTTCTCCTGGCGGAAAGGTTTCTCAAAGATTCTACAGATACATCTTGATCTGATTGTGCTTTGACTAAGGCTGGTGAGGGTTCATCTAAAGTGTATGATCCTCTACGTCTTCGACACTCTGGAGGTGATTCCTCTTCCCTACTGCTACTAGATGCCACTAAGGGAACGTCGCCACTCACTTCTTGGCCTACTGGTGCACCTCTAACTCTCCTGCTATCATACACTTCTGTTGATTCATCAATGACGGATTCGTGTATATCTCTTAAAGTATCTGTGCTCTCTGTGATGTAGCTGACAGGCAAAGAACATGACTGAGCAGCAGAACCGAAAGTCAGTTGATCTGTGCTGCCGGTACTCAACAAATCTCTATCTTCATAATGTTTTACAGCGTCTATTGTTTTTGCTGTAGATTTCTCGGTATGTTCAGCAGCTGGCTGAGGAGATAAGCTTTCAGCTGGAACTGGGAATGCTTTTGAATGTGGCTCAATGGGGGCATCATCAAGTGTGGTGGGGGTGGGAGTTGGCAGTGGGTTATAATCACCAAGCAAACTCAGAAGAGATTCTGAATCGCTAGGTGGTGGAACATCATGTTGAAGATCTTCAGTAGCTGGTGCATCCATTTGGTTTGCATCTTCTAGCACATTCGGTTGCGACTTCAACTCAGGATCAACATACTCTACCTGTTCAGAAATGTCCTCTTGCGAAAGTTGATCTACATTTATATCCTGAACAGATGGTAATACCTTAGTCGTACTATCTTCCCTTTCAGTAACTGTATTCGTTGAGCCAGCAGAGCTAGAAATACTATCACAACTATCATTCACAGCAATGACTGTCCTGTTCAATTCACTAATATCACTGCTACTGCCGGTACTCGCAGAACGATAGATCATGTCATCAGTAGCATCCAGGTGTAAAATTTGATCACCTAAACCTGAATCTTTGCCACTGACATCATCATTTACTTTAGATTCAGGACTTTCTATAGGAGTTGAAGCAGCTTGTTTTCTGGATGTATCGTTATATGATGATCCCAAAACACTGTCAACTGCAAGCGATGTAAATGATTCCTCGGGTAATACCGGGCTACATTCTGGAGTAACAGTCTCACTGGGTGGTGGTATTGGTGTTATTCTTTCCTACAAGTAACAAAAAAAAACTTTGTTTCAATGTTGATGAAACACTAGATTTGCATTCATAACAATGTATTTTATATAATTTACAAGACAGAAAGAAAACAGATTAAAATAGAAATGCTGTCAACAAAGGCCGAAACAATAAAACTGGGGATCTGTTGGAAAGTCTAGAATACTGCAATATGAATATTCAAAATATATGTACAGAAATAAACACATCATTCTGTTGACATTAAGTTTCTAACCACAGTAATAAAATTAACTGTACATCTTAATAATTCTTAACATTAGTCTTTCCAAGAAGACAACCACTGGGAGGAGGGGTCCTGACTCACCGACTCATAGAATCATTTTGCTGGTTTTTATACACAGTTAAGTTGAGCATGCATATCAATACAATTATTTATTGTCTTGTAGCAGTATTTTTGTTGTTGATAAACAACACCAATATTATTCAATGATACATATCATCATCAGTACACGACTTCTTACCTCAATTGAATCTACAATAGCCTGTACTTTGGATACAAGCCTCTTTTTTCTTTCTTCATGTAGTTTAGCTTCAAGTTCCATGGCTAATTTTTTATATTTACGCATTTCTTCAATCTTATCCTCTGTCATCTAAATCACAAAGTATATGGTAAATTTGTTACACCTCAAATCCACAGCATCCCATTATACATAAATAGAACTTTAGCTATTACATAAATATATACAGTAGACCTTATTTTTGAGGTCAAGTCCTCTCAATTCAAACCATTTTGGAGTAATTTTAATCACCAGCTTCTACTTGTAACTTTTTTGCCCTGTGTATGTTTTATATCAATAGAGTTTATGTGGTAAACAGTAATGAAACAGAGAAACTAATTATCATTCTAAACACCAGCAAATAAACTCCTATTACAAGAACTGAAATTATAGTTCAGAAAAGCATTTTTAATCAGAAAACAACTACGTACTGATCGATAAGGAAGGTTAAAATCATTGTAAATTATCCAATTTATATGTATAATTATTCTACACAGTTGGTAGCAAAGAACTATCTTATCTTATCATACTGATATAGAAGATAAAGTTGAAAAGTATAAAAATGTATAACAATTTGTTGACTTACCAGTGGGGGTGGAATTGATTTCCCATTCATTTTAATCATTGACACATACTCCTTAGAGCTGTTCATTGCAATCATACTATCACTCAGTGTATACAATGCTTGCATCTGATTCTCGAAAAAGTCGGAGATGTCTCCCATCATAGACATTGCTGATGTCTGGTGAAAAAAACCCACAAATTTCACTTAATGACATATATACAGTAACAAAGATTTCTATTCCCCTCCTTCTACATAAAATACAAGAGTCACATGGAGTAGCCTTGATCGTCTTTACCTGGTTAAATCCAACCAGAAGTCCAAAGCTCAGTCTGAATGTGCTATGAAGCCTATACGCATGCCAGATTTATACATTACAAACTGAATCATCAAATTTGTCATTATGACAAATACAAATATTTTAAAAACCACACCCAGTGTTCTAATTGTAAATCTAGTTTAGATTCATGAAACAAACAAAAAAAACAAAAAAGGAAAAAATCTGTAAGAGCATGGATGTACGCAAGAACAAGACACATGTACAGTAATTTTAAACAATCAAACCACATTCAACTCGCAAGCAACGAAACTCTCCATACAACATAAAATAAACATTGATAACATATAACATAATGAAGCCTACCAAGAGAGTGCAATGAAAATGAAATTCGGTGACAAGTTTTTCGGGTGAAACCTCCATGGCAGTGACGATACGTAACAGCGTGTGCTGATTCAAACTTATGTATGACAAACAGGCACGTATGAAATAGTACTTAATCGTCGAGACATGACGCGACACGAATCACAACGAATTTTAACAAGTCAGGACAAAATTCCACACAACTTGGCCGATAATTCTAAGTGAACACTGTCGGACAAGTAGTCTATTTCTTGGTTCATCGATTAAAATGCACACTTTCAGTAAGATACGGGGGTTAGTACCACAAAGCGTGTACTGAAATGGTGCGTATGTAAGTTCGAAATGTACAATTCGATCTGGTACTATTATTGTTACACGTACAGTGACTGTGAGTACTGCGCAGCCTGTTGTATCTTGCTGTATGATGCAGCGCCTGTATATAGTCTGGTTCCCTGCCCCATTTCAACGCTGAGGGCGGTTTTAGAAAAGGGTCAGGTACGGGGTATTACATCCAAGGCGGTTATTGGTAGTTACGTACGGAACATCTGATTCGTCACTGAGACAATTCAACATGGCGGCTTCCATGGACATGGAGTTTGTTATGAAAACAAAGATTGCTTTAGCACATGTAAACGCAAACAGTCATTCATGTTACACATATTTAAGACCAAAGCAAGTTGATTGTTTGAAGGCATCCACTGATAGTGATTGTATAGGCTTGTTGCCTACCGGTTATGGAAAATCACTGATTTTTGAGTGCCTTCCCTACATGTCAGCTTCACACAGTCCCAGGACAGTGATCTTGATCTCGCCATTGAATGCTATTATAGAAGAACAGTCTCGTAGACTCGGCGCAAGGTCAGTGCGGTTAAATCCGGAGTTTGACTGTAGTTTGTCCAGTTTCATTAGTTGTGAGTATTTGTATATACTGTCTCACCCAGAACACATAATGACCAAGAAACTCTTCGCCGTATTTCGTGGCGACATTTGGCAACACAAGGTATCTCATATTGTTGTTGACGAAGCACACTGTGTAGTACAATGGGGAAGTGATTTCCGTCCGGAATATCGAAATCTGAAAGACCTATGGCCACCGGTACGAAAAGAACACAGCAAGAAATATCATCACATCTTCTGCTTACCAATCCTGTTATTATCGCTGCCAGCATAGATAGACCAAACATAATGTTCCATGTGACAAAAAGACTTCCAAACAACAGAATTGAAGAGTCTTTTAAGGAGATCTTCAAACCACTTATTGATGAATTGCGCAGTAAACAGGAATGTTTTCCACGAACAATTGTTTACTCATCACTTAAATGGTGTGGATTTGCTCACGAATTGTCCTTAATGCCAACTTTTGACAGTGATATAGATGATATATCTGGTCTGGTGGCTCAATTCCATGCCTCATGCACTAACAAGGTAAATTTAAGTTATTTTGTTAACTATAAATACTAACTTGGATATGACTTCTACTGTTTAACGATTGTTTTCCATATTCTGTATGGTATGGCATGTTATTTTTGTTGTTGTATAGTAAATAACAAATTGGTCCTCTGATGGTTTTACCAATACAAAAATAAAGTGAATATTTATTTGTTAATTGTTATATATATAAATCATTTGTTCCGGGTTTATAAGCAGCTTTGTCTATAACATTTAGGTAAACAATGTGGCTGTTGCCTCATCAAATGACACACTGAAAGATCAGACACGTGATAAGTGTGTGTTCTTTATCAAATTGGTGAATGCAGTTCACTTTACACTTAAGCCAAATTTGTATAAAAGATATAGCGACTGTGCCCCTTTAACTGTATTTGCTATATTAGATGTTTATCTCCAACACAAGAACAGATAAGCCATCAAAATTTGTTGTATACTGTTCTGTATATTAATAATTTGTGCATTTTTTTTACTATAAATGCACCTCTGTCATTTAACTATCATATGATATTCTGTTACATTACCTTTGCCACAACAATTAACTTGAGCCATTTGGCTATTTCATATCAACTTGCATATTGACAATTTATATATCATACTTTTATCATTAAGCAGATGAAGAAAGAGGTGATCGATGGCATGCAGACCATGAATTGTGGTATCAGATTGTTATTTGCAACTGAGGCATATGGGATGGGTGCAGATCCAAAACAAGTCAGGCGAATTATCCATGCTGGTGTACCAAGAACAATGGAAAGTATGTTAAAATGCATGTAGTTCAGTCTAAATGTAGTAATGCAATGTTACGCACAAAATTCATGAATTTTCAGAGCGCATTGTACATATTTGACATACAATGTGTAAAACCAAGTTCCTTTATTGTGTGCATGATCTTATTATTATACTGCTTGTAAGTGTTGCCAACATTTTGAATGTTTTATTTGTTTTGATTATTTAATGACCACAAGCAATTGGTTGGTTCAAGAGAATCTGAAGTCCCAATAATCCTGTAATCCTGTCATGAGTGTAGTTATTGGATGACGATGATGGCTAGGAAAGTTATTTTATGATGAAATGCCACAGGTTAGATCATAGAATGGATATAACAATTGATGTCAGTCACCCAAGAGAACTCATGAAAATACGCATTTGCTCAATATGAGAAGTGCATCTTCAATAGAAGTGTACAATAAACTAAACTTTTCCTGTACTGTATAGAGATATATTATCATGTCATTTACCTATGCATATGCTCTAGTAATACAGCAAATACAGTCCAGTACCATATTGCACTATTTTTGTAACTTGTAGTGAAGCTACTTAAATGTTAAATACAATTCTCATTTGTTCATTAGCATACATTCAGGAAGTTGGCAGATGTGGGAGAGATGGGGAAGAATCTGAGGCTATTTTGTACTACAATGCATCTGACATAGCACACAATGTGAAAGACATGACTGAGGAAATGAGGAAATACTGTACAACAGATGAATGTCGTAGAGTGTCACTAGCCTCACATTTTGGTCAGGAATTTCCCAAGGACTATATCATTAAACATCAGTGCTGTGACAATTGCAAGCTATTGTGTGACTGTACCATCTGTGATTCTCAGTTTCATTATCATCAGGCTGTACATCAGATCCTATTGTTGCGGGCTGTTAGCAGCCAGCTGAAACTGATGGCTGTTAGCAGCCATCAGGAGCAGAATCTGATGTACAGTCAGATGCTGATGAAAGTGATTTTGATGATCACAAAGCACAGGTAATATGTGATGTGTTATTACAGTATTTTGAAGCTGAAAATAACATCTGTAATGCACCTTCTCCTTCAGTTGTCACAGGATGGACACCATCTTTAGCGGAGAAGATATCTTCAAAATATACAAGATACTCCAATCGCAAGTTTTTGATTTCTGATTTTTATTTGGAGGATCAATATGTTGATAATATAATTTCTCTTATTTTGCAAGTGTAGAAAGAGGAGAATCTTTATAGTTATGTACCTCAAATTTTCACTGGAAACTGAGGGGAAATGTTATTTGCTCATGTGTTTGCTTCCAGTTGAAAGCATACAAATTAATATATATGTAAATATGGGTGCTTCAAGACATGCATATTCAAAACAATAGTGAGACATTTTGTTAGAGCAGGGTTTCATGCTGTAAAAATAAGGATAAATTCTGAAAGTTGATCACTTTGTTGGATGTGTTGATGGAGTACTGTTACGTATATTCAATAAAGTGACCAAAGACTAATTTATCCTTAATATGGCAACTCACTTATTGTTAGCATGTAGTGATACTCTATATATTGTCAATGTATATACTGATTGGGAGCTCAAACAATGGCATGCAATACATTGATAAAACAATACTGTTTTCAACTGGATGTCCAATACTCTTTGACAATGATTTCTAGTTCATGAAAAAAAATGTGTGTTTGTATGATACATTTTATCACACACATCAATTAAGCGCTGTGCCTTAGTGTTCATAATCCCCCTCAGTTTTCAGCGATACACCTTACTTTGACAATATATTTCACCTAAGTTTTGAATCTGTGTGTCTTGAAGTCCTATATATATATATATATCAATTTGTATGCTTGCTCTCAACTGCAATTTAGATTAGGGCTAGACCATTTGATATCCTGGATGCACAGGATTCACAGCAATAAATTCATGGCACATAGACCCCTTTCATAAATCAAGCGCCCTCACTCATTAACCGTTTGCATTTTACTCCAAGACTCCTTGACCAATTTTGGTGTTGTGACAAAGAGTCTCCTAGTGAATGTTATAATGGTGTTACTTTTCTGAGAGGGTCAATTTTGAGGGGAGGGGGTGTGTGATTTTTATATATTTGCGTTTTACTCCAAAACCCCTTGACCGATTTGGACCAAATTTGGTGTGATGACAAAGAGTACCCCTGCGGGTGTCCTAATAGCAGTTTTTTTTTTTTTTTTTTGGGGGGGGGGGTATGAATTCATTTAACTCCAAGGCCATGTGACCGATTTGAACCAAAATTGGTGTGATGAGTAAGAGTCCCAATCGAATGTTTTAAAGTTTTTAAAGGGACTTATATTTGGAGGGGGAGAAGAGGGTGGTGTGATATAGTTTTTTTCAAGACCCCTTGAACTAAATTTGGTGTATTACAGCCCTGTACCAATGCTGCCATAGGTACGAAACTAGTTGATCGCTGCTTGCAGCTATATTTCAAATGTGTTAAGCTGGTACATTTCACAATACAGCAGAGCTGTATCAACCGATAGACTGCTTGTTTTACAAATGTATATATAATTTGGATATGCCAGCCTGCAGCAATTAATTTCTATACATATGCATATCTAAGTGCTGATACACAGCATACAAGTTGGTAATTCACAAGGACTGTGCTGTGCATGACTTGTTTGTTAATGCAATCAAGTCAACCTCACTCTTGTAACAACTCTTGTGCAATGTGCAATTAGGTTCATGCAACTCTGCACACATTTCTTGATGTCTGTCCAATACGATTGTTCACAATATGTGGGAGCCCTTTTGAAGCTTTCTTTGGGTCGAAAAATACCAATGACACAATTACTAAATTGATGAGACAGGGATGTTTATTTACAAATATTTTATGTGGTATGTACCAAACTTGCAGTGAAACATGTATATAATAAATGATTATCTTTAACTTAAAAAAAACATTGTGCTGTCTTACTTGCATATGTAATATTCACAGTGGTGGAAAGATGTAACCCTGGAAATTGTCACACTATGAAGCCCACATTTGTAAAATTGCTGATGCATTTAAATCAGTGTCACAGCATTAGTGTCATTTGGGCCAATAACATTTTGATTTTTACATGGCACTCTATGGCTGTGATGCGCATAAATGTTGCAGTTTCTAATTTATAAATCCAGTGAACATGACCACTCACTCATACTTAGATGTACTGTATTTGTTACATTAGAAGCGCATGCTCTTAACTACATGTCAAGGTCTGTCTGGCAAAAATAATTGATACTCTAACACTACAGTATACAAACAATTCAAATTTTGGTTTAGGTGCGCTTCTAATGTAGCAAATACACATATGGTACACAAATTACTTGTAAATTTATTTTCTGAGGTCGAGTATATCATAGAGGAAATTTAGTGCCATTATAAACATTACACTAAATATGTGATATCAGATAAGCATAGGGGTTAAAGACTATTTATGGTGGCATAACATAGCATAGGACCACTAAAACCCTGAAATCTGACTCGCTTGAAGACCTGGAACCCATATTTGTGATGGGGTTTTGCCACACAAAATGTGCTGACCATTATATATAAAATCAAATTCTTTTGAAAAGAGAAATATGAATTGTTTGGATGAACAAATATTCACCAAAATAAGTTATTATAATTAAGTGTCCCCTGGGAATTACATTGTACCGTAAAAACTCAATCAATTCGGCCATGTAAAAATAAATATTTTTGGGGGTGGGCCAATTGATTGAATAAATATAGAAAATATGTTTCCGAAGTGGTCGATTTGTTTGAATAATTTTTCAACGTTTTAAAACTGGGTTCGAAGTGTGTATCACCGGTAACTGAATAAATATATCGTTTTCCCGAGATTAGAGTAAAGGTTTCGTACTAGTCTGAGACTTGACCCAATTTTAAAACAAACTACGAGCGCGTTCAAGAAATCTGACGCAACCAGGCCACCTGCTGTTTTGTTGCCGTGAAGACGACAGTTTTATGTCACGCTCCCCGTATAAAATGTAAACAAACATGGAGTTGGACATTCTTCTGCACATCTTATTTCAACACTGTCAGTGATTTCGGTGATCTTACAACTTGACAAATTGGAGTGTTTCTTAAAGCTTTTTCCTTCAGCAACCAATGGAGATCTCGCACATCGCTTCACATTCGAATTTAGTCTGCTCGAAGTTTGGCATTTCTCTCGAAATTCATTCACCTGACGATCTAGTGTCAACAAATGGCGTTCACAATTCCTACAAATCAAACCCTCAATCACCTCTACTTCGCCATATTTCGACAACAACAACTTCAAGTTATGTTTCCCGGTACCTTCGTGGATTTTTTTTGTTCGTGTCCCCACTGTACTACAAACAAAACACGCTTGAGATGAATTACTTATCTTGACCGGCGTACATGTCACAGTGGAGGCAGCCATTTTGTTTGTTGCGAAGTAACCATGTGACCATCATGTGTCTGTCATCCATTTTGGCCAGAAATCTGACCAAGATGTCGGCCCGTACCTGACCTTGTTTTTCTTTGAGCCCTCAGCGGTGAAAACTTGGGCAGGGAACCAGACTACGCCTGTATAAAGCCATCACTATAGTTCAAATATATATTTAGAAAGTGGTAAAATTCTCGAAAATAGTATAAAATCTTAACAAACCTGACATTGTTTTGATACTTTTCCAACATCGGACGTCGCCATTTTGAAAAAATGTGCAATGTTGTGATTGCTTTCGAGAAGTAGATATATAAAACACGCTCTCATTGGCTATTTAAAAAACGTAATTGCATTATTGACCAATCATGACAGGGTCTTTTCATTCTTTCGGTAAGAATCAGATGAGGTAGGATATAACAAACAACCAGTCATCCCAATCAACAATGTTCGCGCAAAGAATGCCGGTACAAGCAACATATCACGTGATTGTTGCTTAGATCAGCTGAGTGTGAATCGCCTTGTTGTTTCTGAAGTGCGCAATTTATTTCGTGCGGATGTTTTTTTGCGTGTGTCGTTACCTTACCCATAACGTACCAGGAAAGGATATATTGCAGTATACTGGATACAGTTACCAGTCAGTTTAACTACTGCTAACCATTGTATTAATGTACTAACGACGTGCTTCGTGTGTATCGCCGGAGTATCGAAATCGAAATATTCGGCGAATCTTGTGTTGGCTGATTTATATAAAGTCTGTAATTTTGCTACTTGGAATTTTATCTCGGGCTGCTCGTATCGACTTCAACTATGGATATGAACGTAAATGGATAAGGAAAGATTCGTCCTCGTTACCAGTTTTAATGTTTTCGGGAATTGAGAAAAACCCCGCGAAATCCACGCATTCATTTGCGTAAGTAAACAAGCGAGTTGTTAACACCGAATATATTACCTATTCAGTAGGCTTCTTTCATTTTTACTAATCATGAATGCCATAATAGCTCTGTGTCACTTTTGTGAGGTGCATGGGCCGAGTGTTGTGTTATGTACTCAACCGTTTCACGCTAAAGTCGCCAAAGATAAAGTACAACATCATTGTGGTGGTGACGATGGGACTGAAAACTTGTCCGGTGACTGGTTCTTCAACAAGGATCGTCGACCGAAGTCGTCATTATCGTCAACATCGGCTGAAAGGCCACCGACACCTACCAGTAAGACATCGGACTCTTGTGAGGTTGGTATTTCTTTAATAGTGTCATACAACAATTTCGCAGAACTGCTTGTATACGCCGTGTACGTAGCTTATGAACTCATTTATTGTGAGTGTGTCATTTGGATTTGAAAATCGCGATATTGGCAAATATTTGGCTATATTTAGCACAGTAACTTCAGTTGAACTTTGAGGGAAAATTCTTTCTCGCATGTTAATAAAATTCTAATTGATTTCTAAATACATGTTCAACTAAAGATTACATTTAGTGTACTAACCATAAATACGTATAAACTATTTAACATTTGCCATACACAAATTTCGAACGTGTCAGTTGGTGCAATTAATTGGGACTCGCACATTTGGAGGGAAAATGCCGCATGGAAAACCCATGTCAACACCGCTGACAAAAGACTCCCTAGCTGTTTCATTGAAGTGTATGCAAATACACATTGTCAAGCGTATGAATGGACCTACTAGTAAACATAATTTGCATACCATGGCCATACTGAAGAAAATTCTTGTTTCTCTGTAAGTGTATATGAAATTCACATTTGTGTGGCTGTGTCTGTAGTTTCTCTTTTTACTAATACAGACATTTTTGTTCTGGTTTCAACTTTATTATTAATTAATCAATGACCATTTATGCCAATATAGAAAAATATTGTCTGAGTGAATTACTTATTTATTACATCACCTCCTAAAACAGTTTGAAGTGAGACTCTTCAATCAAAGCAAAATATCATTTGAATTAACATTTTTCTATAAACAAAAATGTTTTTATGCATTAGCAACAGTAATCTTTTATTACTTCAGGCATGCAGATCATTTGTACCTGGGCAGTCAAATTTCATTAGTAAAGATACTGACGCAGCAATTAATTACATGTCAAGTCAATATCCAGAGCACTCCAGACTCTACAGTATTGTCAGGCAGGCATGTCTTAGAAGTCTCAGTTGTGAGGTAAGCATTACATGGCTGACATGTTCTACTTCAACAAAGTTTACATTTGAATGTTCAACTGTTTGCTCTAAATTCTTGCAATTAATTTTATTTTCTTAGTATTTTGTACATTCCAACTTTCGAAATTAGCAGATTTGCCAGTGTATGCTTCCTATATAATTACATGTTCATGTGGATTTATTATTTAATTAATTTAGTTTACTTGACTGTGAGAATAAGTGAATTAAAACCCAGTGCCTGAAGGTGCTCAGACAGTTCATGAAAACAAAGTAATCAGTCAGTTTACTCACAGAGGGCGCTGTTTGCATTGCACTCAATGTATGGAGTGCACCATCATTCATGCTGGGGTGGAAGCTATAGTGGGTTAGGTAGAATAGGTTTGTAGCTCACATTTGGGTGTATATGGAAACCATAGCGCCCTCGATGTACAAATGTGTTCATTGCAAAGACTCAAGAGTTTGCATTTTCATTTTTGACTTCCACATTTTTGCTCCTAACTCTATGTAAAAACATGTGACAGATTAAAAGTCATGAGAAAAAAAAGCCAAATGGACAAGGATTCTACAGATAAAGATGGTGAAAAAAATATCACATGTGCAAGTCACAAATAATCAAATTTTCAAACTTAAAAATATGGAAAAGTGAAAAATGTTTTTTCAAGAAACGAGAGTAGGAAATGTCACGAAAAATGGTGAAATTATATCTTCATATCTCAAAATGTTGTTAAGTGACACAAAATGATAAGTCCTGTATTATTATTGATGTGAATCCTAATATTGTTTAAACGATCAAAAAAAATAAATTTAATTTGGTATCGAGCTTTCAGTGTGATATTTCACTGTTTAAAATGAAAAGTTAACTCCCATAATGCATTGCACACATGTGCGATAACATGCTCAGTAGTCACAATTTTTGAACCATGTATTGTTGGTTACTATTTAAATAAATAATCAGATTTCCATGACACTATGGTTTTATTTTGCAAAACATCAGTCAAATATTTATAAAAATAGCAAATTTTTGAACTATATCCAATAATTTGTGAAAAAAAATATTGAAAAAATCATATGTAGCTGTAAGATGGACGCTTATGGTTTTCAAGAATTATAAAGACATCCTGAGAATTACTGTTAATTATTTTCTTTATAAAATAATGCTTTAAAATGGCTTCCTATGAAAATTGTTCGAAAAATGTCTATTTTTGCATATTTTCAGGCTGTTTTTTTTAAAAGCAAATATTTAGCTCTGGGAAAGGAAAATCCTGAAAAGTTGACAAATACCCGTAATCTACAACAAATTCCTGAAAAATAATTCAATTAGGTTCTATTCTTTCCAAAATAAACCTTGGGATAGAATCTATGATAAGTAAATTAGATGTCTTTTGTACAGAGAGTATTTATTTTGACTACATTGGCACTACCAGCTCACACCTTTCCGCTGTATTTAATAAATCCTTATAACGTAGTGCATTGTTTTATATCGCTTACAACGAGCGACCACTCCCAGCTCAATTACAGTATTTATTTTTAATGTCCGTGCTCATGTAACTGATTATCAATTACTTGTTTCGGATAATTAAAACAAAACAGTTTCTATTATTGTCTGACAAAGGGGTTCGGTTTTACTGGTGGCTTGTAATGTTGGGGTAACTTGTATTTTAACAGACAAAATGAATAATCAATTTCAGCAAAGATCAGTGTGGGTTCAGCGTTCCCAAGCTGACATCACAACATAACATTCATGTCAGATTTGCAGCAAATAATTC
This sequence comes from Saccoglossus kowalevskii, assembly GCF_978046115.1. Taxonomy (NCBI): domain Eukaryota; kingdom Metazoa; phylum Hemichordata; class Enteropneusta; family Harrimaniidae; genus Saccoglossus; species Saccoglossus kowalevskii. The sequence goes on along the minus strand of NC_140648.1, from coordinate 29,421,203 downwards.
CTGTTTGACTCCCACCAATTCAGGCTTATGCATGTAGAAATAACAAGGACAAGCGCATGGAAACCGTGACAATGTACGTTACACACACAAGCCAGGTTTTAGCAAGCCACCTGTCTACCTGTCATTTAAGACAAGCTTTCCCTATTTTCGACTGGCACGAAATTTGAATTCACAGGCTAATTTTTTACAAACCTGTCAGCTATAAATAATCCACAAAAATAGATATATGGCTGCTACAGATTTCAACAATTTTAAAATAGATTTTAGACAGGCACTTTTCATTTTCTGGCCAATACCCTGATGAAAGCGAACATCACAGCTGAATTTTTTTTTCATTAAATTGCTTACAGGTGTGTCCAGGAAGAGAAGGACCAATTTATTTTGGTGATGAGCGTATGAATGTTTTAAGTCATACATTTTTTATGAAGGATAGCCAAGCAAGAGGTCTCCAGCGATGGTACAGTGTTATAGTCGTTATGATGGATCGAATATATCTACTTAATTCATGGCCATTCCTTGTGCAGAACATTCGGCAACTCCTTGATGAATTGCAGTCAAAAGCCGAGAAAGTTTACAAAGCCGAGCAGGCTGAGGTTCCCCAGCGAGCAAAGCGAATCAATAGCGAGTTTATGACACCTGGTAACTTCCGCCGCCAGCGTAGTTCCGGAGGTAAACCAGCCAGGTCATTGGTCGATTTAACAAACGATAGGAATATTTTTAAATATTTACACATGTCATTTGCCTGGATACTAAAGGCATGTGGAAATCGCCTGACTGAGAAAGTACTGGAAGGTTCACCGACAGAAGATGCACTGATACACTTAGAGAAACAAGAAGGTGAGAAAATCTTTCGTAAAAGCATTAATTTTTACTTGTATGTCATTGTTTTGATTACTCGATCATATTCACCAATTTTGAAATTCTTAAATTTTTATTGAGTTGTATTGATGGATTTAATTTTGCAAAAACCATGCATTGCAGAAAACACAATCCTAAGTCAGTTGTCTACATTGTAGTAACTGCTACTATCATTATTCGAGTATATTTATTCGATAACCAATAATTACAAATTTTATACATGTCAAATGTCCCCAAAATCATTGTGACGTGTGTCACTCCTGTTCATTTCTTCCTAATGTATACACTTGTATATAGCTGCCATGCTGGATTGTTACAATTACATAACCACCCAAGCTCCCCTCTGCTTTGAATGCCACCAAAGAATGGATCACAGACCCCTCTATGCAGGGATAGAGGGACTGCGAACAAATCAACAGCAGTGTTTTTTTTTAGTTAAACAATGCCCTGCCTTTTTTAAATGCCACGCCACAACCCCCTTTTTTATGCTGATCACTGTGGGTTGATGAATGGCTCTTTGTAATAAGAAGTTTTAATTGAAATCTTTATTTTCTTTAACCAATGAATGTTTGGAATTTCATCCCATTGTCTGATTCACATGGAATGTGATCAATTAATACTCTGCAGATTAGTTTGTTAATTGCATTTGATATTGAATATAACAATGTTTGTCTGTTTCAATCAATCAATCAATCAGAGTACAGACAAAAATACAACATGCACATGGCTCACCCTCATCCCTATGCCAGAGTATCTTGCCACTGTAAGCAGACTTGCACCTCAGTACGCTGCAGTTATCGTCCTAACTAATTAGTATGCATAAATACATTTTTTATGCGATGAATCATAATGTAGTTTTCAACGGTCCAATTTCTCTAGTCACGGAATAAGTGATGACCAAACTTCCAAAAAATATACAAATGTTTAGTCCTTTTAAATTTGATTCCTTAGTACAGTAATCCGGGAGGTAATGGAAATGAAATTCTGAAATGAAAGAATAATAAATATATTAATAAATAGAACAACAAATGCAGCTTTCTGATTTATGTATGCATAGCAAAAAATACTGTAATTTTCTGATGTACCTATTCAGCTTTTTGCTTTTATTTTTCTGAAAAGAAGTATTTGCTTATGTAATGTTTGTAGCCAGCCGTGATGCATTCCACAATTACCGAATGGAATCTTACTAATGTACTTTGCAAGTTGTTTAATCATTCTAAAAAAAAAAAAACGCCCAAAGTTTGTTGTAGTAATTGTCGCCTTTCTGTCTGTTACAGACTCTGTGATAATACATTAAATGCATCTCTATATTGCCGGTATACAGGCACTTAAAATTCAATCCACACCCAGTGACCCTTGAAGACCCCAGGACAGACTCCCATGGCTTGCAGTGCAATGCCAACTAGAAGAGCCATATTTGTTTCTCAATATATACTGCCCTACATTATAGTTGAATGGGGGGGGGGGGGGATGTTCCCTCCAAGGCCACTTTTTTTTCAGTGTTTATAGTGTGGAGTCTTTTAAATGGTAATTACGGCACTCTATGCAATTCCCAGGGTTCTTTGAATGGAAATGTTGTCAGGTGGAAAACAGGCTACATGTTTGTAGTAGACTTAATCCAATAAAAAGTGCCTCTTCTTGACGCTCAAAAGTTCACCACTTTTATACCGTCATTTGTGTTTGGTTTCATTTTGCACAATATCTGCTTTCTTTGAGAAGATTTACATGCGATATTGCATCAAAACTATTTTATTAATTTAATTATCTACCTTAACTGTTATTTAAGTTCGTATTTGTAAGTGTAGGTGATTGTATGCTTCAGGGTGGGTTTACAATTCAGCCTTGTAACAGTTTACAGGATTCTATCTGTTTAATGTTGCAGTAAAAATTTCCTGGGATTCTAAAAGCAACGTCACAAAATTTAGCTCTTTTGTACATCATGGAGTCATCAAATCATGAATGTTCTTAATAGTGAAATAATAAATTTTCTGTATTTGTAAACACAATTGTAAACAAACTGGAGACTAAATTTTGGCCAAACTGTTGACTATGATTCTACTGCCCTGAACCAGGCACCTCAACAGATGCAGAATGTTGCATTGTTTGGTGATTCAGCCAAATCCTCAATAGATTGGTGTCTACCTGCTGTGCTTGAAAGTGATGCAAATCTCACCCTCACCCAACTTTGTCAATAGTTGAGCAAAAACTCTCGTCAACTTTTTTAGTACATTCTCCAAATAAATACAGCAGTTTACGTCATCCTACATTAACGCTTTGAGTGCTGTGCCAAAGACAGCTTCAGTCATTCACAAAATTATTCTATTTATATAATCTGCTTTTTCCCACAGAAAATGTTTTTTTTTAATCAACAACTAAAAGACTTGTCACATTTTATGCGGTTGTGCAAAAATTACAATTGAAATTCAGTTAATTTAGAGAAATGTGAACAAATTTATCCCATTTTGAGTGGGAAAAAAATTAAGGGTTAAGACAAATGTGGGTTTCCCATTTTTGACTCCTGTGTGGGAAGCACACAATGGGAGTCTTTGCGTTAGTTTGTCTGTGTGTGTGTGTGTGTGTGTGTAATGTATGTCCGCCTGTTCCACTGATATCTCAAGAACCATACATTGATTTTTGATGAAACTTGGTGCATAGATGCTCTGGGCCAATGCGCAGATTTGATTTGGTTTTGGTAAAAATCCCATGCATATTAATTACCTAATTTGCATGATAATTAGCTGATTTTTAGCTGTGTCATGACTGATATCTAAAGAACCACTAATTGAATTTTGATGAAACTTAGCACATAGATGCTCCAAACTAATGTGCAGATTTGATTAGTTTTGGGTAAAAATCTGTGCAATATTAATTACCTAATTTGCATAATGATTAATCAATTTTCGGCTTTTACACAGATATCTCAAGTACTAATCATCACATTTCAATAAAACTTGGTACATAGATGTCATAGGACACTGCACAAACCTGATAGTTTTTTGGGTAATATCAGTACATATTAATTACCTAATTTGCATAATTAATTAATTTTCAGCTTTTGATATTTCAAGTAGTAATCATCACATTTCAATGAAACTTGGTACATAGATATCATAGGACACTGCACAGACCTGATAGTTTTTAGGGTAATATCAGTAGATATTAATTACCTAATTTGCATAATTAATTAATTTTCAGTTTTTGATATTTCAAGTAGTAATCATCACTTTTCAATGAAACTTGGTACAAAGATGTCATAGGACACTGCACAGACCTGATAGTTTTCAGGGTAATATCAGTACATATTAATTAACTAATTTGCATACTTAATTAATTTTCAGCTTTTGATATTCCAAGTAGTAAACATCACATTTCAATGACACTTGGTACATACCGGTAGTTACTTAAGAACTGTGCAGACCCCTGATTAGTTTTGGAGTAAATATTTTGCATATTAATTACCTTATTAGCATAATTAGTTAATTTTCAGCTTTTTGCCTGATATTTCAAGTACTAATCATCATATTTCAATGAGACTTGCTACATAGATCTTCTAGGACTATGCAGAGACCTGATTAGTTTTAGGGTAATAATTGTGGATATTAATTATCTAATTTGCATAATTAGTTAATTTGTGCCCTGAATGTTCCACTGATATATAAAGAACCACGAATTTGATTTTAATGACACTTTTAAAGAGTACTCATAACATTACAATGAATCTAGAACTATGCAGAGACCCAATTAGTTTTTGGTAAATATTTATGCTTATTAATCACCTAATTAACATAATTAACACTGTTATCTCACTTACTGATCATCACATTTGAATAAAATTTGCTACATAAATGCTCTAGGACAATAGACAGGCCTGATTAATTTTGGGTTAAAATTTGTTCATATTAATTCTCTAATTAGCATAATAATTCATAATTTTTTTGTTCTGTTCTGTTCATATTATTTACCTGATTTACATAATTAGTTTTCAGCTTTTCCATCAATATCTCATGTACAAGTAATTTTTAATGTGTCTTCAATACTCTCAGCACACGGGAGTTCTTTCTAAGCTTTCTTTGATTTTTTTAGGGAATAAATGAATCTACTACAGACAATGAAGCACACTATTTGCACTATATTTTTTTTCCTCATATATAGGTGATTTTTAACTAATTAGTATTCCTATTCCAACATGTATTTTTACAACAAGTGAAACTAAATAAGTTTACACAGTGGCTTACATACTGTGGAATACTTTATTTTCGCTGGAATTAATTTTCGCTGAAAAGGCTTTTTGGGCGTTTTGCTTGGAATTTATTTTCACTGATTTTTGATGAGTTTAATGTGAAATATAGGAAAACAAGTATATTCGCTGGATTTTATTTTCACGGAATCATCCCTTCAGCGAAAATAAATTCCAAGCGAAAATAAAGTATTCTACAGTAATTTATAGGCTGCTCTGCTCCTGTTTATACTTTTTCTAATGGCGAATAAATATTAGATTACTATCAATTTTGGCACCAATGGCTTATGGCAGTAAATTATTCAGAGAAATCAGATTAAAAACAAAACAAAATAGTAAATGGAATATCAAGAAAATATATTTGTTAGTGTAAGTTATAGTAAGATCTATTACGTTATAATAAGACCCTTTGAGTGCAAGTTTGTTTTTTCCCAACGAGGGTAAATTTCACTGAATTCAATTTTAATTTTAGAGCAAACAGACAAAATGGTTCTAGTTTTTGATACAAAATATCTTGAAATTTTCATCAACATTTTCTGTGGAAAAGAGGAGATTATAAATGGAACTTTTATTTATGAATGGTGCCTAAAGTTGACTTTGGCGCTCAGAGTTTTAAAATGTTAGTGTTTTTCAATTGATCAAACAAGTATTAATAATCATGACAAAAACTACAGAATCATTCATATAAGTAATTCCTAATTGTAAGTGAATAGTTGTTTGGTCTGTTCATTAAAAGTCTGCAAAAAAAAAGTGTCCTTCATGTTGCCGTTATTTCACTGCTATTTTGTTGTTATATATCATAGAAACTGAGGAAGGGTTTATTAATATTATTACAAAACCCAAACAAATGGATATGATGTATGACGATGTGGAAGCAGATGATAGGGGTAGTACAGAGAGAATGCACTTTGTTCTCGGTGAAGTTGAAACAAGCTGCCAGGATTCTCCCGATGGAGTTGATCATACTGTTCCTTTATTCAGAAGTTTAAGACACATGCGAGAGGTATGTTGTCATCTTCTTGTATTATATAAAACTGTTAAATTTTCTTCCCCCAAAATGTTTCCTATTTGTGTTTGCAAGACCAAACTTTCAGTTCTTGCTTGAAGCAATATTTGAAAATATCATCATTGTTTTGAATAATTATTTGTAATTTTTAATGAAAAATTATATGACATTTGCATAATAATTAAGGATTTTTAGCTGTTCCTTTGATATTTCAAGAACCCGTCCACAAATTTCAATGAAAGTGCACTGGGATACTCCACAGATCAGATTGTGATGCAATCTATGCATAATAAAGTAATTTGCATATATTTACCAATTTTAGCTGTTTTACATCTATCTGTTCAGATTTCTTTAGACGCTCAGGGATAATCCACTGACCTGACCGTTTCTTAGTTGAAATATTAGCATATTAATTACCTATTTTGCTTAAAAATTAGCTAGTTTTTAGCAGTTCCACTGATATTTCGATGAAACTGCGTTAATTGCTATGCATACTACTTACTTTTACTTGATTTGCATTAATAATAATTAGTCATTTTTCAATTGTTATATTGCCTCTATAGTTTTTTGTTATTATTGAATTCTATATCTTGCTTACCCACAGTGCATCCCAAAAATTAAATATTTTTGAAATATTTCCAGTCTTCATTTGTTTTCTATACACTTGACTTTCTTTGATTGTAATTGTTTTATTTCACTTTTCTCTTTTGCATTGTGTAAAAATGCATCCTAACTAACAAAAATTCACAACCACACCTTTAACCGTTGAATCTTTTGTTTTTAATATAATTGTGTTATTTCAACTTTTTACTGCTCCTTTGTGTAAAAATGCATCCAAACTTTGTTTTATGTTAAAAACAAAATTCACTCCAACAACCACACCTTCAACCGTTGAATCTTTTGTTTTCAATATAATTGTGTTATTTCAACTTTTTACTGCCCCATTGTATGAAAATGCATCCTAACTTGACTGTCTTGTTTCTATTTGTCTAGCCAAGCTCCCGCTGTGTCGATCTGTTTGCTTTTAACTCTTTGAGCGCCATTGATGGCTTTTTGCACCATTTACAAAATTATTTTATACAGTCTTCTTCCCTTCACACTTCAAAGTTAATAAAAATTGACAAATCTTTTGATCAAAAACTAAAAGCAATACCTGAATTTGTCTGTATAGTCTAAAATAATGATAACATTTAGTGAGAATTTACAAAATGTGAAAATATTTGCACCAAATTTTGAGCGGATAAATATCTGGATCTCAAAGGGTTAGAGTTCTATTATCGGCTAAATTATTTGAAAGTCATGAACCAAAATCAGTTGTTATTTGATCAGTTTCATCACAAATTTGGGAAGCGACATCACTAACTTTAATAAATAATGACATCACCAATTTACTTAGTGATATCACCAACTTGCTCAGTGACATCACCAACTTTAATAAATAATGACATCACCAATTTACTTAGTGATATCCCCAAACTTGCTCAATGACATCACCAACTTTAATAAATAATGACATCACCAACTTTAATAAATAATGACATCACCAACTTTAATAAATAATGACATCACCAACTTGCTCAGTGACATCACTAACTTTAATAAATAATGACATCACCAATTTACTTAGTGATATCACCAACTTGCTCAGTGACATCACCAACTTTAATAAATAATGACATCACCAATTTACTTAGTGATATCACCAACTTGCTCAGTGACATCACCAACTTTAATAAATAATGACATCACCAACTTTAATAAATAATGACATCACCAATTTACTTAGTGATATCACCAACTTGCTCAATGACATCACCAACTTTAATAAATAATGACATCACCAATTTACTTAGGGATATTACCAACTTGCTCAATGACATCACCAACTTTAATAAATAATGACATCACCAACTTGCTCAGTGATATCACCAACTTGCTCAGTGACATCACCAACTTTAATAAATAATGACATCACTAACTTGCTCAGTGACATCACCAACTTGCTCAGTGACATCACCAACTTGCTCAGTGACATCACCAACTTTCTCAGTGACATCACCAACTTTAATAAATAGTGACATCATCAACTTATTCAGTGCCCATCACTAAATTAATCACCAAATTTCGAAATGAAATGCCATTTTCTGAATACGATGACACATCCATGTGCCAAGCAAGATTTTGTTGTATAACTATAATTTATTTTTGGAGAACATACTTAAGTTGATGAGTACCAAAGTTGATAAGGACGGGATTATACTGTCAGTTATTTTCCACAACATTAGGTGTGAGGTATTTACACATAGAGGTCATATACATTGTGACGAAGCTAAAAGTCAATGATTATTAGAATTGTTCAGTTCATCTATAGTGTTGTGGTTACTGAATAAAAGCCCTAAATTGCACTACTTTGGAAGCTGTCATGTTGCCAGGCAACAAATGTCACTGGGGGTACGAGATGTTGTCACTAGGTTACTAGCCCCAGTCATCATTGCAATGTGAATTCAAAGTAATTAACAAGTTAATTTGGTTTTACTCTGAATAGAAACCATTCCATCAGGACATTACACCTTTTGTTAAGCGATTACTTTCACACTAATGCCACTAACTACCTTTCTGGCATTATTATGTTGTATGTTTTGAAGAAAATAGTATTTGGGTCAGACCTTAATTCATTTGTGTACTTGGTAATGGCTGAGTGTATTTGTAAGTTTATTAAAATTAACGTTTTGTTTTTAGTATCTCAGAAATCATTTGTAATGTCTGTATGCATAATCACAGTGTAATCACACTTTCTTACTGAAAGTCAGGGATATATCATAGAAGGGGATATAATCACTGGTTTAAATTTTAGCCGATTTGATATTGCTGGGATATTTACTGGGTTTTAAATTCACTGGTTTGTAAAAGAAAATGATTAATTTTGTTGTTAAATTTGCATATTCACTTGGTTTTAATTTAGTGCATTTAAAAAAAAATGTTGCAACCAGCACAATAAGTGTCAATAAAATAGCCAATAATTTATCCCTGTACAGTACTAGGTATGACTAAATGAGATGAGGTTTCAAAATACTGTTAGCTGTTTAATAATTTTAATCACTGAAAATAATTGACATTTGGCGAAAGTCACTGTAACCGCTTGTTTTTTAAGGATCACATTGATAGCTATTCGCCGCAAATCTTGTGGGAGTCTCCCTGTCTGGTGGAATTGTCACAATTAGATGTTACTACTCAATTCAACCAACAACTGTCTTTTTTTAATTAAAAAAATATGCTAATTAGAGCTTGCCTCATTAATTTCTGATTCTCTCTGATTCAAGTTTGTTTGTTTTTTTATAGTTTATACCGATCAACAACAGGCATGGATGCATGCACTATTATTTAAAACAAACATGGTTGTTTTTTGAATTTTGCATACATAAAAGTGAAAGTTTATGATGCGCGAATTACTTATCATGTACTAGTTAAAACACCTTGATTGTCGACTGAAGCTCAAGGGAGGCAGGCATCCCTTTGATATTGAACAGTAGCAATTGACGCAACATTGGGAGTACTTAGTATCTAAGTGATAGTTGTTGCTGTGTAAATGCAAGATTGTGTCACGATGTCATCACTGTACTACTGACCACTAACCTCATAATGAGAGTGACACCATGTATTCACGACTGTTAAGCTAGCATATGAGGGTTAACTGCTCATCTAGTTCACTGCGAGGCGTGATTTGATGCTATAGAGTATTTATCAAGAGAAAAGCTGCTTTAGAATTTGTTCATTTCTGTATTATTACTACCCAGGCAAATATACTCAAAGTGTTCCGCCAGTGCCTTCACCCTTTCCAAGATGGCCAAAATACTGAAAATGGATGCAATTTTTTTTTTTTGTAGGAAAAAAATGTATTTCTTCTACAGACAAGATTTCTTTTTTTTGGTTCATCCGTTTTGAAATGTACTTTTTATATTATTTTATTTATGTTCAAAGACTATTTTCCTCTGCAGGAGCTGGATATTTTCATTTTTAAATTTCAAAAAAAATCATAGTAGACCACTTTCTCAATTTGATTTGCAGCACACCCTTTTATTTTAAGCAATTTCCATGATTTGAAGATTTTGTGGCATACATAAAGAAAACAAAATTTACAAAATTCAATGAAACTTTGTGATGTGGGACTCCAAGAATGGATTTTTACTGACTACCAAAATTTGCAAAAAAATTGTCTCTTGTGAAATAAAATCTGTTTGTAGTACCTTCAAGTTACCTATATTTATACTTTAGCTGGAATTTATTCATTGCAACTGAGTTGTACAACAAGATGACATGACATGACAAACCACACAGATACTAACACTCTCACTGGATTTAATTTTGAAACTTGCATGTGAAAATCATTTTTTTTTACAAACACAGCAAACTGTGTTTTTTTAAAGTATGGTTCCATTTCTTTTGTTAGTTATTTGGAGCGCCAGACTTCCACAGCGTTGCCCACCATGTGTTGATAGGGAACCAGATTATAGTCAGAGGTGACGAAAAGCAGTCAGTTGAATCAGCAATACATGTATTAAAGGTAGGCTGCGAATTATTTTTTTAAATTATTTTTCTGCTTTCAATTTGTTTATTTTGGCAATGTAGATTAGTGCTTATTCTTGAATACAAATGTATTTCTTTTTTAATTTGATTAACCATACATAAAAGTAGATAAATTACTTGTTATCAGTGAGACTGTAATTTACTATAAAATACTTTGTTTTTCCTATTTTCGCTGAAAAAATAAATAATTCAGTGAAATAAAAATCCAGTGAATATACCCTTTTTCCTATAATTTTCCATTCAACTGATTAAAAATTAGTGAAAAATAAATTCCATTCATAATACCCAAGGGGTCTTTTCACCAAAAATTAATTCCAGCTAAAATAAAGCATTTTACAGTACCATTTTCAAACATATCTATTCTATGAAACACTCACTATTCAACTTTGTTTTACAAATCTTGAAGTGTTGAATATCATATTCAAATTTTCCTACTTTTGTCACTAAAACTCAATCTCACTCGCCATAGTATTTTTCTGTCATTGTCAATTGACAAGACCAATATTTGGGATCTATTATTTTCATTTTCATAAGTCAGCTGATGAGCAAATGTCATGAAAGACTATGAAAATATCAGTACATGTTTTAGAATAGGGGCACTGATTGTCTGCTTCTACAAGAAGTACTGTAGAATACTTTATTTTAGCTGGAATTAATTTTTGCGGAAAAAACATTTTGGGTATTTTGTATGGCGAAAATAAAGTATTTTACAGTAATGAGAGGAAGTCCTGCTGATTGGTACACTGAATACTACAATTTAGGCAAATTTGATGGTAGCTTTTTTTTTTGCATAACCACTAGATGTGATCACAGTCCCTCTATAGTGATAGAGAGGGCCTGTGGTGTGATAAAAGAGGCTGTGGTTTTACGATAAAGATTTTAAACTATGTTTTATAACTTTGAAAAAAAAAAATAAAGTCACTCCTGACTTGTTTACTGGCATATTTCAAGGATGATGTCATAACTGTATTATATCAGGGATGATGTCATAACTGTATTATATCAAGGATGATGTCATAACTGTATTATATCAAGGATGATATCATAACTGTAATATGTGTGACATACATAGTATATATTAGTATGCATCTGCATAATTAATAAGTTAAACTGACTGTCATAACCTAGGGGGTTATTGTGAAGAAGAGACACTGATTCAGTGACTTGGATATTTGTAGCAAATACTCCCATCTGGATGTTGTAGAATTATTCCCTATAGTGACCGCTATGAAGACTCGTGGAAGTGCAATTTTCTTGGATTACCGCCGGGAACAACCCTTCCACCACATGTGACCACTTCTGAATTGTATCTGCTGTTGGATATAGTGTCGCCGTCAAAGTCACCACCCCAGCCAATGTTACTGCATGTCCCTGATAATGATCCATGGGAAGGGTATGGAATTGTTATCAGTTCTGGTGGAAATCTTCCAGAAAGAGGTAAGATTCAATGATGTGTAGTCTTGTAGTGTATGCAGTATGTGAGCATGACGTATAATTTTTTAATCATGGTGGGGGGGGGGGGGTAATCATCATGTGGTCAATGACAATGAATATTGCCAGATTATTGCATTGTATTTAGCATTATTTTCAATATATCAATGTATTTTATTCTAAGTCACACCAAAGTTTTTGTTTTTTATCCTTCTGTTGTATTGTGATAATAATTTCTGTCCCGACACTGTTAGAATTTCTATTTCAATATCAAATTAAATCCTGAAATGTTTTGAAAAAAAAACAGCTTTTACAGTGTTTGTCATTGAAGATGTTAGTCTCTGTAATTTAAAAGCTACTCAGACATACTGGTATATAGAGTACAGTGAAATAAAACTTACATAGTCAATAAAAAAAGCATAGCAAAAATGCTTGGGATATCGATATACATTTGTAACAAGTCTCTGTGAAAGCACACTGTCACTGAATATAAATCACACTGGGCAATTTCTGTTTTTAATTTGATTGTTTTTGCAATGTAGATAAGTGCTTATTCCTGAATATTTCTTTTCTAATTTCATTAACCATATATAAAAGCAGATAAATTTATAAACCCAATGTTTAGTTTATAATCAGACAAACACAACAATGTTTTTGAAAGTTAAAACAACATTTTTACAGAATGCTCTGCATCAAAGCATGGCAGGAGGGACGGTGAGAGCAAACTATACAAATCAAAGGGACTTTTCTTTAGTGTTTTCGGGACAATCAATAGATAGACCTTTTAATGAGTGCTATTATTATGGTAATGTGACCGTGGTTGTGGAGTGCATCTGAACTTGCCTTAGCAAATAGTATAGCGATCTTCGTTACAGAGAAAATGGAGATACCTTTTCCTATTTTTTGCTAATGTTCAAAAAATTCAGTTTGATATCATACCCTGAAAGAATAATGTAAAATGATTCATCATTAAATAAAAAAAAAAAATTGTATTTGAAATACTGAAAAAAAATCTAATACACATGCAATCTAGAATTACCTAGATACGTTGTACTCGCAGATAATTGAACATGTTCTCAGCGTTTCATCAAATGAATACTGTTATGTTTTCAGTTAAAATATTATTTTATTTAACAAGAAATCATACTCTAAAACTGTTATCAAGAGGCAATATCAAACAATCTTATTTTAAAATGTACGAAAATACTTAACATCGCTTTTGTAAAGATTGTTTTTTTTTTTAAATCAAAGCACATGCCAAAAATGTAATGTGAACTACTGATTATTTGACTTGACTTTGAAATTAATATTGAAACATAGATACTAGGGCTGCTTCTACAAGTTGAACCCACATAGGTGGTAGACGTCATTTTCCTTTTGAGTCAGTATATTGCCAAAGTACAAAATACAGTGAGTTTGGTCTATGAATGCGATATAGCCAATGTACACAGTGCATACAATACGTATTTGTTTTCAAGTCCGTCAGGTATAGCTCAGGTGAACGCTTGTTCGACTGACCATGAACTACTTTCTATCTTGCATGTTTTGTGTTTTATAAGATCTTTATTCTCATTTGAGGTTTTGAAAGGGTGCTTTACAAAAAAATGATACAATCGTTTGGGGGAGTAATCCCTGAGTTGAGATTTGCATCCCGGAATGCAAACACAGCTAGTCAGTTACCATGAAAAAATGGTTGGCACACAACAAGCCGTTTTACAGTTTCAATGCAAAGCACTGATGTGTAGCTAATATTTGTAATTTGAGTAATTCGGGTGACGTCCTCAAGTGGCCGTTTGTGTACCAGGATACGAAATGAGCGTATTTTTTTTTAACTGTTCCGGTGATAATGATATTGGTATCTTTCAGCTGCGTTCCTGTTTGGGGCTATGCTGTCAACATCTCAGGCAAACACTATGGCTGGTGTCATGTTCCCTTTTTATCATGGTTAGCACACGTTCTGTGACACACGTTCTGTGACATTTAACGCAGAGTGAAGTCCGCTGTCAGGCTTTCTGCGTATCATTGTAGCATATCTGCTGTTTGCTCAGCCACCTACCAGTCATGCACACAGAGTTGTAAATATTGTTAGCTTAATGTACCATGCATTGTTTGTATGCTGGTTTCTGTTTTGACATTTTGAAGTTAAAGCCCGATGAAGTTAAAGATAAAGGCTGATGTTAACTAAATGCAAACTTTCATTTAAAAGAAGATTGGGCCATAGTTCTTAGTATCACATTTAACTTTAAACAAAAGGCTTCAGCATGACTGGTCATTCCCCAATGTTAATTAGTGTACTTACTGACCTAATTAATGATAGTTTTCTATCATCCTTTCGTTTCTGCTTGAGAAAGTCACTGTGAAATCGGTTATTCGATTCGATGTGTGTGGGATTATAAAGGTCCCCAGATTTCTGTAGATCCAGGCACCCCCTGTGTATGGGAGTAGAAGTTCCCAAGACATTTGTGAATCCAGGCACCCCCTGTGTTTGAAAGTACAAGGTCCCCAGACATTTGTCAATCCAGGCATCCCCTGTTTATGAATTAAAGCATCCTCCCTGTGTACTGTAAAATCATTTATTTTCACTGGTTTTCAATTTTGATATTTTGGGCAGTATCACTAGGTTAATCCTGAATTTGCCTTGAAAATCAATGTATTCTATTATTATTTTTCATGTTTAAATGATATAATTTAACGGATTTTACTTATCAGCAAAACTAACAAAATTGAGATAATAATTAATGCAATCACATTAGATAGTGCAAGGACCCTGAACCTTTGTGGATCCAGGCACTCCTATCTATGAATCTAGCTGCCCCCTATTTATGAATCTAGTATATGATGTACAGCATGTCTATCTTTTTGTTACATCAAATTTTGAACAAATTATATACTTTTATCACTTTTAGTCAGTTTACTCCTCTTCTAAAAAAATCTGTCTCAATTCTAATTTGGTAAGTTAAACTTAATCCCCTGCCCGCTCATGAGATGTAAATATTTTAGTCAAATCCAAAATTCCTGCATTTAATACTGACTTATGCAGTTTCTAAGATAGTCACAGAGAAGTACAGGATTGACCAATTTGTATCTCTGTTGGTAGCCTTTCTCATAGCCATTAAAATTCCTATCACTCACTTTGACACACTGTAAACTATTTTAATTTCAAATTAGACAAATTTTCTTAAGTCAGTAAAAAACGCAGTGTAGTGTAAATTAGCAGCTTGTATAAATAAACAAAGTGACTTTCCAGAACTTTTGTTTCCACAGATGTCATAAAAGTTACTATCAGCGAAAATTAAACGTTTTATCATGGTTTTCTTTCAAAAGTAATAATAGGTACCGGTATATAGTACAAATGCAACAAAGTTTCAGAAGTCAGCCAGTGAGATGTTGTTTATTGTTTACCTATGGTAATAAAACAATTTATCTTATCCCGTGTAAATACGAAATCTACTGAATACATGTACTTAATTTTTAAGCCGTGAGTGTGGAGTAGATAATGCAAGGGGCTCAACATAATCCTACAGTTCATTATAACTGTTAAATATAAAGGCATACTCATCACATTTTGTCCCGTTTTTTATTTTGTACACATTTCTAATCATAATTCAAGCACTGATTTGATACCGTGGAAATGATATTGTTCTTTAAAAAAAAAGGCCAAAAAATGATCCACAAACATGGGTCTCAATTCTTTTTCACCACCAGACTTTCTCGTCCATATTTTTCTGTCGTGTTTTCTTATATTGTTCAATATTTTGGGAAATAAACTCTAATTTTGGAGCCAACAGACAAAATTTGAGTCAAATTTCAGTTTTTACACAGAAAATGTGGCTATTTTATGTTTTACATTATTTCATCAAATGTTTACTCCATTTTTACTTCCAAACACAATTTAAAAAATATCCACATTGCCTTTTTTGTTGAATATTATTTACTGCATGGGTATCCAGTTATGATAACTCGCCTAGTTTTGACCTTCAAGTGCGTAGTGTTTGGAAATATTTAAATTTATTTTTTTATTTTTGAAAGTTGACCATTAGAAACTTCTGTTGGAAAGATGGTGCAATGACTGTGTAAATTATGTTTTGCTTTCGCTTAGTTTTAAGTTAGATGTTTTTTGACGTACAGTCATAGTAGGCAACTATATTTTGAAAGGAGGCTAAAATTTGAAATTTATATATATGTCAGACTGCTATTCAGTCGACAAACATCGCTTAATAACTCCTGTTTAGTATATTTTTGCTTTCCTA
Source organism: Saccoglossus kowalevskii (assembly GCF_978046115.1). Classification (NCBI taxonomy): domain Eukaryota; kingdom Metazoa; phylum Hemichordata; class Enteropneusta; family Harrimaniidae; genus Saccoglossus; species Saccoglossus kowalevskii. The sequence goes on along the minus strand of NC_140648.1, from coordinate 29,404,837 downwards.
TGGTGTTTAGGTATATCAACTTTATTTTCTTTATGAGTATTTTTTTTGCCTGTTATTTCCCCTCCTGTAGATTTTTTTAAAAAATTGTCTCTGTATATATTTGCCTTCCAAAACTTCCACCACCCCAAAGTTTCTAATGATATACCACTAATGAATGTAAAAAGGAAAACTTTTTGTAATTGGGATACCTTACCTTGAAAGTAAGACATGCAGAAGAAGTCATTTGCAAATGCTAAAATTTACTGAAAGAAACTGCATTGAATTTAATGCGTTTTATCAATAGATCTTTTGTATCTATGATTTCCTTACCGTGAGAATGAATACTCTACTCTATTGTACATGTACCTGGTGTGTTTTCGTGAAATTAAAGGCTTATTTCACTCATCCAGCGAGTATGCTGATACTAATGTCTTGCTCTTAGATTTATTTTCCATTTTTTTCATCTTTTCCCAAAAGTGGTGCATCGAACAGAAATCCGATCAAGGAAATCCACTTTTATCTGCCTTAGACTAATGAAGACACCTGTTATATAAAATGGTGTCATATTGTCTATTTTTACTATCACTACAAACTGTATAGCAATGTTGGGTCCACCTGTGCCCAAGTTTATTGCTTCCTGCTTTTTCTAATCAAATCTGAACTAGCTGTTAAGATGACAGCTAATACAGCTGAGCCCACCTCTCCACCATTGTGAGAACCTCCATGAATGGAGCTCACTAAACATTATATTGGAATTTGCACTTGACAATGGTGTCCTCAAACATGATATTGTCCCGATTTCAATGGAGGGGTACATAATAGTGAGTGTTTTGTTTTCATCACGGTGCCTCGATGCTCATTTTTACTTTGACATATTAAATGCCCCCCTAAGCTGGTTAATATTGTTAGTTCTGCCCCTGTTAAGGGGTCAAGTGTACTTAAAACACACGCACAGAAAATTAACATTTAACCCCCTTCCCCTTGAAGGAAAGTTTGCAAGTACGAAAAAAATGAAACAAACTTTAATCAAAATAAGGCAAGACTTTTTTTATTCCTTGTTTCGTGAGTTTTTATAAGGCAGTTTTTTTGAGGAGAGCGGAAACAAAATTAAATTAATTTTTTTTTCCATTAGATTTGTGTGATTCTCAAAGAATTGTAAGTGAGATCATTGATCGGAGAGAAGAAATGAAATAAAATTTTATTCCATGTATAACCTTGTTTCTCATCTGCGCAAGACTTTGGTACTTTGATCATGATACTCCCACGAAAATGTAACTTGGATTTGTTATGCGGCGGGCGGTAAAAAAATGAAGATAAAAATAATATTTTTTTAGCATTTTTTTGCACTTACAAGTCGTCGGACGCGAGAAATTACGCTGAAAAAAAAAATTATTTTTATTTTATTATTCATGGTCTATAATGAGGTGTACACCCTCATTCAAATATTTCCCATAAAGATTTATAAAATAATATATTCAGCAATTCTTTCACCTTTTTTCTCTGTTTAACTATATTCATAAATTATTTGAAAAAAAACACAATCTTGTGGATGACAATCAATTTGATTTTGATGATGAGTTTATGTTTTATATCTGAGTCATTGCTGACTGAAGTGAATTAATATTACTCTCATCGTTTTGTATTTCTGCGTTCACTACATAAGAACTTGTAATATGAACTGTCTAAAAACATAAATATTAAGTTATATGTTGTTTGTTCAGTAAACACAAAGTTATTATTGGAAATATAATAATAACAATTGTTATATGAAAAGTAATAGTTTTTGAAAATCTAACCACTAATAATTCATGTTTTCTCACTTTCTTATACATAAATACATACTTCAAATACATTTCTTTGCTTTGTATTTTAATCTGATATACAAAATGTTACATTTTGAGCACCATATTTTTTTCTCTGCAAAATATTGATGTAATATTCTGTCAATTTTTATTTATTTTGATAATTTTAGAACAAATGGACATATTTTTCTATTGGCTACAAGTCTGAATCAAATTTTTTAAAAATTATGAAAAAAATTATTTGGCTTCAAAATTTGTAAATGGTGAAAACAATTGACTTGCTTCTCAAAGGGTTGAAGGTCAAAGCGTTAAAACACAATTGTTACCTCTAAAATGTATTACATAGTTTTTATATGTTGACGTAACTGAGAGAAAGCGTCGCTGTTCACTGCTTCAATACTGTTTGTAAATGGTGAAAACAATTGACTTGCTTCTCAAAGGGTTGAAGGTCAAAGCATTAAAACACAATTGTTACCTCCAAAATGTATTACAGAGTTTTTATATGTTGACGTAACTGAGAGAAAGCTTCGCTGTTCACTGCATCAATACTGTTTTGATCTGTAGTCATCCATCAACAACAACAAATTCTGTTTTTAGAGCTTTACTATGTACCAAATGATGAACGTCTTGAACGATGTTTCTTTAATCGATTTGTGTCATTTTGACATCACAGTAGAGTTTCATCTGTGGATAGAATTTATAAAAAGAATGATTATTGTTAAAGCGAGTCGTCACCTGCGGATGCGTCAGATGGCCATAACGTGTTATTGTTTACAAACAAGCATCTACCCATGAGTCTTTGCGTTTTTAACGTGTGTTGTTATCGTCGCTTGGGACTCAATTCCTGCATATGCGCAGGTGATGACCGTCTCGCTTTAACTTTTCTGTACTGTGCAACAACTTCTGTGTTGTGTTCTGAACAATTACGCCTTGCAGAATGTCATGTAAGGAACGTACACATGTAATAAAATTAACACTTGAGATGCAATTTGATCTGATGGCTTTTATTTTTAGCTCCAGCTATTCTGTGCTGTATTGACAGACTGTTGTGCAATGCTAGTTTGACGGAAGATGTCATCAATGCTTTCATCGTCTCATATAAGGAGGAATGGATCAAGTAAGTATGATCATCATTGGCTATTAATTTGCAAAGCTATTTTATGAGGATATTAGCTAGTATGCAAAGCTATTTCATGACAACCATTGCCAACCCCCCCCCCCCCCCATCTGATTTTCTTGATATCATTCATTGTTGTCACACAATTTTGATTAACCATAACAAAGTTCAAGTCCTAGTATTGTTTCTCTGTTAACTTATTCTTATGTATATTTGTAGCATTTTTCAAAAAGTCCTGAAATGAACTAATTCTAGATAATAAATATTTATCATCAGTATCTAATTAGTAATTCGCCGTTACACATGTTTTGTTTTTGCATGTGCATGAATATACACGCACATGTTCATGACATAATTTACAGGCAACATTGTCACAGAAGATTGCGAGCTAGTCCTGAATACTGACTGACATTTGTTAACAGTCATTTGTATGCTTGTGAATAAATGACGCCACAGTGTGGTGGCCTACACTTTTGTTCATTGGGCTACACCCAATTTAGATAGGCTAATGACATAGCTATCCCAATTGAAAATGGGCTAACCCCATTGAAACATCACTGTCCTGATCTTAGAATGGGCTATTCCGATTCAGACTGGATTTTGAATGGGCTACTCTAATATCAATTGAAACATTTTTTTTTTAAACTAAGAATTGTTGTCCTGCCAGTAGAAGCATTTTAATAAAGCAATCAATTACTTGCCCTCATGGTTTTGTGTTCATGTTACCAAATAATTGTTTGTTTATTTTTCTTTTGTCTGGAATGCATTTTGTGCGAAACCAAGCATGGTTCTCATGTATTGTTCTGTTTTCAAATAGACACAAACAAGTTAAATGCAGTGCTCTAGCCTGATGTCTTTTCTCCATATTTGCCTCGCAAGGAAAGATATGGTGTTGAACAAATTCTGTCCTTGTCTCATCGTCTTCATATCCCAAAACATCTTATCTAATTATTTTGAAGCTTATCGTAATCATCTTATTAGTTTAACACTTCTGTTAGATGAACCTCTTTTTTTTTTAGTTGGACCCTCTCTATTAATTCAACCACCAGACAGAAAACAGCCAGCAGCCATGTTCAGATGCAATCAATCAATCCACCTAAATGTTTCTCATTGACAAAAAAAATAAACTAGTTACTGTAAAATATTTTTACAGAAAAGGACACTTTATTGTCACTGATTTTTGATAAAAAAAAAAGCTATTTACACTGTTTCATCCCTTCAGCAAAAAAACTGTAAAATACTTTATTTTAGCTTGAATTTAATATTCAGTAAAAATAAAATCCCGTGAATATGCCTTTTTTCCTATATTTTATATTCAATTGGTAAGAAATTAGTGAAAATAAAATCCATACAAAACACCCGAAAATTCTTTTCAGCAAAAAAAATTTCCAGCTAAAATAAAGTATTTTACAGTAAGTAAATAACACTGATTACACAACAAGGTAAACACTATGTTAAATCATTGTAAACATGTACTGCTTACGTGACTTGAACCCACGCTTGTGTACAGCGACAAATCACGTAGCTACCCATCATGTCACGTCTTCAGTAACCGAGCTTATTACGTGCAGAGTGAAACCCATAAGCATCAGTAGTCATGATCTACGCCAAATAGCCTAGTCAGACTTTTGGACAATGGCTCGGATCTGACTGTTCAGATGGTGAAACTCATGAAAATAACCCTGTAGTATTAATAACAGTAATTGCTTACTTTGATTCAATATAGTATTTGCCTTGCCATGTATTTGGTATTATTTACTTGGTTTGCTTCTCATGTTAGCAGCAGCTACTATGAGTTTAAAATACTTGTAGTTGTCATCAGTGACCATAAATAGTCGTATAAACAGCATTTAAAATCAATATACAGTATTGTACATGTGCAGTCATACTTACATTACTAAAAACCCAATGTAGGTGCTTTGGATTTGACTGCAAAGTTTCAAACTAGGGTCTAACAAACTAGGAATGGTTGGTAATATTTTGCTTATTACTTGATTAGTTTAATTAGCAACTGTTGCACTTTTATGAATGTGTCTACTATCAATTGTGGTGGAGAACGTCTGTTGTTCAGTAATTAACAATTAATTCAAATTAACAGCATGCTGTATATATCAGTCTATGTCATGTTCACAGACCACATAGTTGAAATGTTATCACCCTATCCAGACAACGTTCATGTGGCGAAATTTTTAATCCTTCAGTCCTTCGCAGAGGAATTAACACAGTTGTCTTCATGCTAGTAGGGTCCACATTTAGGACCCACTCGTCTCCTGCTGAAATTGCATTCGTTGATTTGCTTTTTACTCGAACACAGCACATTTAACACATTTACGCACACAATACGCATGTTTTGCATGTCTGATACTATTTGCTGTTATATTTATTATGAGTCAATGCACATAAGTGGCAAAGACAGATTTGAAAAATGGTTATTTTTCACATTGATGTAGCATTGCAAAAAGAAACTAGTTGCAGCAGCAGATAAATATAGGTCCCTGACAACGTTCTGCATTCATTACTACAGTATCCGACAATATCAAGTTGCACTTCCCTCTAGTATATATTAAACCTAAAGTCAATGTTGAGTGCATGGTTTTGGGTCACATTGAGCATACAGGTAGCCAATCTCGGCAAATGCCATGGTTTGGTTCTGACTCTCTATTCAGACCAAGTTTTTTTTCGGCATGTGTCAAGACTGTTCCCAACCGTTCACACACATGTTTCGTTATGTGCCAATATGGTCCCAACATTTGACATGTGCCAAGATCTGTAAAATAAACCACTGCTAATGACAGAGAGTTTGTAACCAATAGTTTGGTACTTTCAGATGCCAAGCTACGACAGTGTTATATAACACCTGTATTATCCCCCTCGAATGTTAAAAATGGAAGATATTTTACTGGGTCATCTTATGACGTTAGTCAGAACTGATATGTACAACATGCATCCGGCAAACAGGAAATATCTTGTAGAGAAATTAACAGCTGTTTAAATACTTGTTAAAACTGGATAATCAGAATTGTGAATATCAGACTTACGTCAAATCAGTCGTGTATATTACAAAATAACTACATGTATGCTAATTGTACAAGTCTTGTCGTTGTTGTTTGGAACACATAGGAAACACATTTGATACACTTGCATATATATTTCTATGCATAGTATGGGACTCATTTCAACAGCACATGCTCATGACAACCATCACATGTTAATTGAAATATATATGTACGACTTTATACCCTACACACAGAGATATGCACCATTGAATTCCTCTGGTGTTATCTGAATAATCTTGAAATTTTGGCAGATGTCGAGAAGATCTGAAATGTTTACAGGATGTAAACTAAAGATTGTTGCCATGGACACGCATGAAGTCTATCACATTTGCTGTTTTTTTAATCTAAAATCCCATGAATGATATCTTCCTGAGAGAGACGTTAGAGAATCTGAAATACACTATTAACTGTAGCTGATTTGTGCAATGTCCATTTATGCACATGTTTAATCTTAAATAAATTTTTGAATTTGAATGCTTTTAAACACATTAATTATTAATTTGGTTTTAATTATGATATCTTCACAGCTAAGTTAAATTAAATTTATACTAACATGTAAAATAACCTTAGAATTCTTTGCTGGTAAATGTGTAACCTTAAAACCCTGTAAATTTTCTTAAAAGATCAAAATATGGAAAAGGAATGGTTCACAGTACTTGATCTATAGTGTATGCTACACTGTAAGTAAATACATGTTTACGATTATGCCTGTTGTTCACTACAACATACGATAAACTTCTAATAACTGTAATACCATTGGGTGATTTCTGAAACCCACGGTTCTTCAGTACCCCCAATGTGATAGTATTACAACCTAAGTCGTTGGGAGAATTGAAAATGTCCATGCAATTTGATATAAAACAACTTAGCCTATTTCGCATGCAAATATATTGTAATGAAGATATCTGGGTTTAGTCCAAGATATAAGATCTCTCGGGGTCGGGGGTCGGGGGGTGGGTGGATTAGCACACTCTTTTTCTACATACTGTTTATAACCTCCATTTAAATCTAAAATAGCATAATATGATGTACCCCACTCTAGTTAATGCCCCCCCTGTTTTGTCTTGGTATTGAGGGGGAGGGGAAAAGGTAGTATGTAGTCAACATGACAGATAGCAATTACACGACAGTCACAGTAAGCATGTAAACAAACGAGACGAAAGATCAAAGAAGACGCCAAGCTGCTACTGGTCTGTACATTTAGTTGTACACATGTTTGTGAGTTACTCACAAGAGTAGATGCGGGTCAGTACAACTGTTTGACCCAATACCTTACCCTCTTGTGTAGTGGGGTGTACTAGTACAGTCTTGAATTTCGTTTCACTATTATGGAGGGTATCCCTGCGCAAGGTCACATGGCTCTATTTACTTTTTTGAAACGGGCCACATGATTGTATTTCCACTTCTTTTGTTGAGATAGAACTAGACTACCCTAGCTGCAGATATTTTAGTGTAATTTTACTGAAAATCAACCAGGTTTGAAACAGCTGACTAACTCGGCATCCACAGTAGTGGTCATGCACTGCATATCATTTCATTGATTGGGCTCCAATCTTGGGGTCGTACTGTTTACCGGTTGATATTTAAAACTTGATATCGAAACTATTCAAGTTTAATATTCAAGGTTGCATTTTTGGAGTCCTGATTATTGAGCTAAAAAAATCTGATGATAAAATATTGTTATTCACAAGTAATTTTGTTATTTTGACCATAAGTCCATAAAAAAATGTTCATGTTTCTAGTCATCGCAAAAAGTACATGTGACACCTTTTTTTGAGAGTTTGTTTTCCATCAGAATTAGGGGTGAACCAATAAAGATTTGGAGGTGATGGCAGAAAAGCTTTAGATAATGTTTTTATTTCACTTAGTTTTCACTTAGGTTACGGCATGCATTAATTTTTGTTCTGTTATTATTGATCCCGGCAAGAATTTTTTCCATGATTTTTTTTTCCATGAAAGTCAAAATAAAAACATACCGGTAATTTTAATAATAGTAATTTTGAAACTTTTTTTTTTCAGTGCTGAATTTAAAGCTCACACCCTACTGCAAATAAACAAACCAACTCAAGTACAGAAAACAAAAATATAACTTAAACACCAAGAAATTGTTTTAAAAAATGTATTTTGGTCCTTTTGTTTCATTGGCCGAAAGTCTTGTGGGGGAAATACCTGGAATATATAGCGTAAATGTCGTGTTTAAAGCAAAACAACAATGCGTTTGAAAAGGCATGGACTATCTTAAGACGGACCATTAGAAATACTAGTGGGACTGAAGAAATATTTGAGAACTCAAATTCTGCTGAGAGACAAACCCAATAAAAAAAGTATCTGCACAACCGAGTCTAGGGAAAACTAGATTAATTATTGGCCAGTGCGTACTGGGTACAATTTTGTTGATATTGACGTTACTTGCACGTGAACTTGCCTGCAGGTCACTAGAGTAAACCAGCCTTGAAATAATCGACATTTTATCTTGTTTATGTTAACGCTTTGTTTTTACAGTAACAAGAATCTGTCAAATATCTTTAACCAATTTACCAACACTTGAAGGTTTTCAATCGGCTTTCCAGAATCCACATTCGGCATTGATAGGACTCACCATGCGTGTCCAAATGCGAAGTCGGAACGACTGAGTTCGCATTTGACACTTCCCAAGAACCCGCCATATTCGGCCTGAGTTAAGTTCTAACGATGAAATTCACATAGGCACTTGGTCCTAACCAATGTAAATTTAACGAAATGCCTTTCGCGATTTGTAATTATAAAAAAAAGTGTTTTTCACCAAGATGAAAATACCACGTTCTAATAGAATTCCGTGACATGAAATTATAGAGAGTCATTGTCATCCACTGAAGCGTGTATTTGTGTATATGAATCATTGGTACTGCAATACAACTCCGACAGGTCGATTACCATGTTGTATTGTTATAAGCACGCCGTGGGGATTGACTCCTCGCCTGGCCTATGCCCCGTCGGCGTGTTTCAAACGCTACTCCCTGGTTCTCTCACTGGTAGTTGCGAGACTAGTTACCACGGAATGCAGTGAATATTATGTCAAGTCACGTTGGCCGATTCATGGGGTCCGGGTACAACAAACTGCGTGTGAAACTAAACAACGTAATGTATTCCAAAGTGGTGGACGTTCATCGGGGAGTCACGGGGGTTAAGTGGGTCCAATACGTCAAATATAATAGAAACCGATAGAAAAAAAGTTGCTTCGTCTCCTTGGCTGATATTTCAATGTTTCAATCGTTTTCAGGGAGATTTACGTACTATTTTTCGTTATAGATTCCATATTTCACAATCAGATAAGCCATTTCGAATCTGCATTGATAAACTTCGTGACAGATCGGTGACATGCAACAGGTGTAGTGCATACCAATTACCCAGAACACCATTTTGTTTTGTGTCATTTGGTAGACGGTACCTGGAGATGAAATGTTCGCCTAATTGGTATTCAATCGCTGATAATGGCGTAGGTGTGCGAAGTTTCTTCGAAAACCAATTCGTCGATATTACACTTTAAGTAAACAAATAGTTTCGATGTCAAGGGGAGAGTAAAGTCTGGTTGTTTGTTAGATCACTGCATGATATAATGATATACTGCATCGGAAATTAAAGAAAAAAAAGCAAGTCGATAATGTATAGACGTGTGTAAAAATTAACCCCGTGCTCGCTTTAGATTGGTATTGTGTTTTCAAAAAAAGAATATCTGCTCCTTATTTAATTTAGTACACGACAGGCGTTTTACATTGATATTTAAGTAGAACCAGTTTATGCCTGAGATATTCATTACATATCAATTATATTACTTTGATATGAATAAGGGTGTATATATTGTAGCTTGGCTACTAAATGCGGTCACGCACACTTTTGAGGGCCGCGGCTCGATGGCACCTCTGCCCATGGTTCATGGAAGCGTTCGTATTCTGTAACTTTGATGATTACTAAGGTTTTTTTTAATTAAATTGAAAGTAGTACGTAACAATACGAAGTTGCAGTGATTAAATAGTCGGTGTGTTTGGTGCGTTATAAGACTAGTTCTCAATGCGTTCTTGTGAAATGGTTGTCAGCACGGCCATTGACCTAAATCGATAATCGGTCTGTGTACAACAATCGGTGATAATTGTGTCAATCTGCACCTTTCCTAGACGGGGTCTGCTGGCAAATCGTGCTAGACATAATCGTTGTAGCGAGTGGGCAGCCACTGTGTTCGATTTCAACCGTGCGGCGGTTGGGTTGCACCTTGTTAGATCCCAACGTCGGGGGGGGGGGGCCTTACTGACAGCCGCCATATTTGATCTCAACATTTTGTCGACCCTTATTCAAATACTCCAGGTTGCGTGTAAATAGTTTTACAGTACTTATGACTGTACCAAGACCGAACGCAGCCATTCGCATAAATTGCGCATATAAGTGTGTACTAGGTATAAAATATCAACAAACCATTTAGTTTTTCAACTGCGAGTCATGCATAGCAGAGGTTATTCTTAGCGTACGACAAAAACACGATTTGAATGTTAACTACATTTGCCATGTATATCGTTTTTTTTCCCACCAACATAAAAATACGGCAGGTTGTAGCCATAGAATTGATCAGACGTTGTGAATATGACGTTTGCTGTAAATGTATTGTATGCTACAATACAAGAGTACAACATCTATTATCGTTCAGTGAGAACAAAATATGGCACTACTCATTTTACATCTTTACCGCTGTGTACATATGATTGTAGTTAAATGATTGCGCACTTATTTGACGCTGATCGGCATTGTATAGGCGTGGAATCGTATAAAACACGTTATAGTAGAATTATTAAATTAAACTCTTGATAAAATGTGTAGATTAGGGGGGGGGTAATCGGGTTGCGGATTTTTATTTGACCAATTCGTTTTTTTTTTCTCTTTTCACAGCAAAGTAAAGGTGTTATTTAAGTTCAGCAAGGCTGGCACGGCAAGCAAAGATGACACCGACCGCCTCTTGAAGGTACTGGAAGCCAAAGAAGAGGACGAACAGATGTTGAAATTCTGGATGACTGGCTTGTGTCGTCAACACCGTTCTCATTTGCTGACGTCATCGTTGGGACCGAGTAGCCCGCCAAATTAGAACTGTCGTTTGGACGCCGGAACAATATTTTTTTACTATCACAATAAAACGACATATAGGGATTACTGTGTGGATTATGAACCGGTAGTTACAACTTTTGCCGACATTGTTTATTTTAAGAGTGGTGTCAAGGTCTGACGGGATAGTTTTAGCTGGGAACCAGCACCTGGTGCCGCTCCCCGAGTAACGGACACTGGACGTCCCATGACAGTGAACCGTAAAAGCAACGGTAGCCTGTGTACACTAGCAGTTTCAATAAACAGTTATTTGAGTGCTGAATGCCTAGCAAAATAAACTGTGTATAAAGACACAAACAATTTCTTCTCAGTGACTTCGCCGCCTAGTAATAGTAGAATAAAATTGCCAATACCGCAAAAAGTTACTCATGTTCATCTCGTCTTTGATCGAAGTAATTTTTAGTTTTTTTTTTTTTATATGTACACCTATTTTGCACACTGCCAATAAATCATTTCGGCGGGGATTGTAACGTTTTACAACTGTTTGCTATTGGTTCATAATTATTTTTGTCAGGGACACAGTCGGTCGAATATATTGTCTACTTCAAGATGCACATAAATATGGGTAAAAGTTGTAAACCTCGGCCTATTTTCTACGAGTAGATCATATATTCTTTACGTTTTTATTTTTGTTGGATCAGTGGTTGTCCTATACCGAGCTATAACCGCAAATTTGAACTATAAACATGAACTATAAACGGTATTTTTCACTTCATCATCGATTTAGTTTTAGCATGCTCGGTTGATATCAGGCTACTATAATCGGGACCTGCTTTTTCCATCGTGTTTATTTTTCAAATGTCAGTTTTATCAACATGTTTGATAAATTGTTGGGTTGTGAAAATGTTATTTGAGTGTTTATGATTTTATTTTAAAGGGTTGTTTGAAAAAGGCATAACAAATAATAAAACAAAGTCGTAACGATAAAGTTAGTGAGACAGTGTGAAGTTGGTGTGTTTGATGAGGCTATCAGACTGTGTTTCTCAATACGTTATGGTAAAATAACGTGTCAATGTCGTCTATTGCGGACCCTCTAACAGACAATAGGATTCGATTATGATCGTACATTGTTGTACAATCAGTGATAATGGTGTCAATTTACACCCTTCCTAGACGTCTAGGGTCTGCAGGTAAATCAGACTAGAAATATCCATTGTGCTGTTGGGGGGGGGGGGGGCATAGATGACAATCATCATTTCGAATCGCCGATATATGTAGTATTGTTAAACCAGGTTGACATGCATACATTGTTGCATTGATTCCCGATTGAGTCAAGACTAAGGGTATCACAATCTGAATCACACACGCTTATATGCATACACGTTTGTACTATTTCAATAAAAAAAATACGATTTTTGAGACGGTGTGAAGCGAGCAGTCCGTAGTGTCATATCAGTTGTCAAAACCGAAATGTCATAAATAAATAATACGTAGCTATATTTATAATAAATACAATCAGCGTTAATGGTGTCAATCTGCACCCTTCCAGACAGGGTTTGCTGGTAAACATGACTCATTTTCTTTTCGGGGGTGGGTGCATATACTGGTATATCAACCACCTGTTGGATCCCAGTGCCGACAGTTTGCCCGTACGTGTGTCTGAGGGGGCACCGTGGTCTATCCCCACGTAGTCGACCTGTTTTATTGTATTGTATTGTTAAGTTCAGGTTGATGTATATACAATATATTATATATTACATTGATTCCCGAATATGCTAAAAATCGTAACCACTTCCTGACCATATTCATTGTGTTCACACTCATTACATACATACGTGTACATACGTTTGTATTATTTTGAACATTCCGTGAGACAGTGTGAAGTCAACAACTTATTGCGTGATAACAGTCCTGACAAAACAAGATGTCGCAAATAAATATTACGTACAAGTTTGTTTAGGAGTACATTATCACTGTCATAAAATGGGGGAGAAGTAAAGATAGGGTGTCTGACGGACACCTCGGAACAATAATAATCATTGTCGCCTATTGTTATCGGAGATACATATTTTAATATAGTATGGCCGCTTCTGACGTTATTCCCTGTTTTTTCTGTTATAATTCTGTGCCTTAAATTATTGTTCTTCTAGTTCAGACATTATTTATTTTGAAAGTAAAAGTAAGTTCTCGGCACCGGCGGGCTCGGCTATGATGTATGATAGAACGGAGACCTGTCTCGTTCTCTATTATTTATACCGTGTTTATCGAGTTTATTCATGTATTTTTTCAAATATGTTTGAAAATTAGATCGCGAGAAAGTGAATTCGGTAGTTTAGAACTTAGTCGGGTATTCTTTATCAACGTCAAATCGGTGTGTTTGATCTCGTATTTCAGACACCATTTCGATTTTTGAAATGCGTCTTACACCCAAAGTTGGTCTATCGTCTTTGTCATATACACATTATCGAGCATTGTTTTCCAATCAGAAATAGATTACACAAACCCTCAATTTACAATGTCTTCCAGGTTGGTCGGCATTTCTCAAATGAAGTTCATTTCGCACGTTGCGAAATCCGACTAGACAGTGACGGAAACCTACCTACACGGGATAGTGTATATTACTAGTATCTACATTCAGTCGTATTCGTACCCACTATCTTTGCGAAAAATATAAAAAAAAATCGTGTATGCGTTTCGCACACTTGTGTATTGCATTTAATAGTAATAGTGTCACGACTGGGTATATGGATGCCTGTGTGTGTATTCACGCGATTTACGCTAAAGATACATTCACATTTTGCAAATATATAAGGTACCATTCAATGACAATGTATATACCACGAGAATGTTGAGAACGTGGATTGGCGAAAACAAATCGGCTACAGAGTATGAATATGAATTTACGGGGTGCTGTGAAATTAAGTACGGAGGCTCCCAGTCACGTGTTTGTCCAATAAATAAGAACCCCTTGTAACCTCAAAATAAAATTTGAGATCAGAATATCTACATTTGTTTAGCAAAAATAAAACATTTGTTTTTTTAATTTATGTTTTAGCTTGTTCTTGAAGAGAATGAAGCGATGAACAAAACTTGGGTTTGTAACTTTAATTAAAATTAATTAAAATATCACCATGTTTATTTATGAAACGATTGTTTTATAAATATGTTTGATAAATTCAATTGTGTTAAATTGAATTGTGTTACACTTTAATTCAAAAAGTTGTTTTAAAAACAAGAACATACCAAAAGAACAATAAGTAGTCGTAACCATAAAGTTAGTGAGACAGTGTGAAGTCAGTGTGCTTGATGAGGCTATCAGACTGCGGCCCTCGATACATTATAGTACAATTATGTGTCAATATCGTCTATTGTGGACCCGTCGAAAAGACAGTAGAATTTGATCTGAATCGATTATCGATCATTGTTGTACAATCAGTGATAATGGTGTCAATCTGTACCCGTTCTAGACAGGTCTGCTGGAAAATCGGAGTAGACATATTCTTCCAGCGGACTTGGCACTCACCATATGTCCGTTCCCAATATTGAACCGTCGGCATGTGGGAGGGTGTGTGTTGTGAAAATCACAATGCCGGATCCAGACGTTACCGACATTTGTATTATTCCCAGGTTTATAAATTATAACATTGATACCTGATTATGCCAAGATCATAACCACACTCTGACCATAGTCATTGTGTTTACGCATATTACAATGCATAGAAGTGTTTTTAATTATTTTCAACAAATACAATTATGTAATCTGTGAGACAGTATATTGGGTGATAACAGGTGTCAAAACCAAAATGTCGCAAATACATATTACGTACAAGTTTGTCTAGAAGTACATTGTCACTGTCATAAAATGGCGGAGAATTAAAGGTACGGTGTCTGTGGGACACCTCGGAACATTAATAGTTATGGTCATGTAATCTGCTCACGATAAGACATTTTTTTATATTATGGCTGATTCTGTAGCTATGTATTCCTTCCTTTCGAATGACCAGTTTTTATTCTGCTTCTAGGGGAAAAAATGAACACCGCTTAGAAGGGTTCTTAGTAGGCGAGCAAAAAGATTGCTCCCCACTTATCCAACCATACTTACACACAGCAAAAGTACATCGCAGTATAGACTTATTGTAAAAGTTTCCGAAGATCGCACGAAAAAACGTACCATCAACGTTTCTCAATACCAGAACTATTGCAGGGCGATGTAGACTTTGACGCATGGTCCATAGTGTCGGTGCAATATCAAGGGTAAATCTCTTCTCTCTCGGGGTCTCCACACTTGCCAGGGGGGAAACTCGTCTCGTCTCTATATCTCGTCCCCTTGAGGTACGGGATCGGGAAAGTCACTTATACTTTACAGTCAAATAAGACGCACACAACGAAATACGTTTCAGCTCTCGTCTTAGTCGATCTTTTGGAGCACTCTATAAGACACAGCGCCCTGGGGAAAAGTCCCCAAGACTCGCCCAAGACTGGACTGCCTCAAGGCTCGCCCCTGGACTCTCTCGGACTGCGTCTGTCGTGGAGTATTCGCCAAGACCAACTCAAAACTCTCTTTATTCATTTTCAAAACTCTGACCAATTACAATGCAGTAAAAAGACTCTAGGGCGTAACCTTCAATCATAAAGCCAATCACACTAAGTACTGAATACGTCATATCTTTTGATTAATCGTTCACTACATTAATAACTACGGATGTCAGAATAGCGACGGTATCTTGTAATTAGTTCCAAACCACTGAGTCAAGTTCCGTCCAAAACTTCAAATAGGCCTACACGATGACAGACATAACACAGCAATTCAGCTAATAATCAACTAATTAAGTCGGTTAACAGATACGCAAAAACAAATTCATGACAGCAACGTGCGATTTGGAGTCGGTTTGCTGCATATTGTAATGAAATTGAACATAACTTTGACCAACAAACGTCGATACATATGTACGATTGCGCCCATTTTAAGAATAATTAAGTATGTCGTGACATCGGTGATGATATATTAGTACAAGTTTTGAATTATAAATATGTTTGACGAGTGTAGACTGTGTGTTCATAACTTACATGGCTCATAAAAACACAAAATAATCAATGTATTCATTTTTATCAAACGTCTGTTTTATAAACATGGTTGATAAATTAGATTGTGTGAAAGTGAATTGTATCATTTGTATAACTTTAATTCAAAAAAGTTGTTTAAAAAAAACATGGAAATATCACGTAACAATACGTAGTCGTAACCATAAAGTTAGTGAGACAGTGTGAAGTCGGTGTGCTTGATGAGGCTATCAGACTGTGGCCCTCGATACATTATAGTAAAATTATGTGTTAATATCGTCTATTGTGGATACGTCTAACAAACAGTGGAATTTGATCTAAATCGATTAGCGGTCATTGTTGTACAATCAGTGAAAATGGTGTCAATCTGCACCCTTCCTAGACGGGGTCTGCTGGCAAGACGGACTAGACATAGTCAATGTACGAGGAAGTGTTGAGGGGGGGGGGCATTGATAACAACCAATATCGCAACATTTTGTCCACCGATATTCTAGTATTATTATTTTGTAATGTCCTGGTTGTCATCCACTTATTGTTACATTGATTCCTGGTTATACCAAGTACGTAACCACTACCGGGTCACACACGCCATTACGTTCACTCATACAAGTTTGTATTATTTCAATAAAAATATAAAATCTTTGAGACAGTGTGAAGTCGGCAGTTCATGCGTGATAACAGTTGCCAAAAACGAGATATCGTAAATAAATATTACCTAGAGGTTTGTCTATAGTTCATAGTCCAGTCATTATAGCAACAACTGGGATTCGAGTGTAGTTTTATGGAATCATCTTGTTTCATGATTTTAAAACAACTGTTTGAATTAAAAATATAAACACACCAATAGTTTAAAACTTGCCTGAACTAGGGTCATGGCTTGTGACGGCTAGAACCAACTGAACGCGCTAACAGTTTGTTCGCTACATCACAGAGGTAAAACTGTCGTTCTTACCATATAACCCGGAGAAAACCAGGATCTATGTTTGCATCCGTGGCCCGCACTGCTTGTCGCGTAACATAAATGATGTAATACTGAAGACGATAAATGAATCTAATAACATGTACTACAAGATGTATTTTACGCTACACAGGTTTACCATTAAAGAATTTGAATAAGTGGTTTTTGCTCACCAATTAATAATCCGTGTAAACGGCGAGCAACATTATCGGGAGAAACATGGTAAAGGGAATTAATTTGAAAGAAATAACGTCAGAAGCAGATATGATATCATTATTTGTCTTGTCGTGAAAAGGTTACAGAATAGACAACAATGAATACTATTGTTTCGAGGTGTCCGCCAGACACCCTATTCCCCCCCCCCTCATTTTATGACAGTGATAATGTACTCCCAGACACCCCGCTAGGTAATATTTATTTACGATATCTCGTTTTTGGCAACTGTTATCACGCATGAACTGCCGACTTCACACTGTCTCAAAGATTTTATATTTTTATTGAAATAATACAAACTTGTATGCGTGAACGTAATGGCGTATGTGACCCGGTAGTGGTTACGTACTTGGTATAACCAGGAATCAATGTAACAATGAATGTCCACCTAGACATAAAAAATACTAAAAATGTTGTGAGCTAAAATGCGACTTGGTATGCGGACCCCCCCCCCTCCCATGTCTAGTCTGATTTACCGGCAGACCCCGTCTAGGAAGGGTGCAGATTGACACCATTATCACTGATTGTACAACAATGGCCGATTATCGATTTAGATCGAACTCTTCTGCCATGCCCCCCCCCCCAACGCATGACGATTCATATTATCTGGATTACGCATAGCTTCTCTGCGATTTTCGCTCCGTATATCTTAAGCGAAGCTTGCCCCCCCCCCCCTCCCCCAATACATTTTGCTGGATCCGCCACTGTGTCTGTTCGACGGTTTCACAATAGACACATAATTTTACCATAATGTATTGAAAACCACTGTCTGATAGCCTCATCAAACACACTGACTTCACACTGTCTCACTAACTTTATCGTCACGACTTCGTATTGTTACGTGGTATTTTCTTGTTTTTAAAACAAATTGTTGAATTAGAGTGTAACACAATTCAATTTAACACAATTTAATTTATCAAACATATTTATAAAACAAACGTTTCATAAATAAACATGGTGATTACTTTTTAATTAAAGTTATAAATCTTGTTCATCGTTCAATATAGGTACATTTCTTATTATATTTTTCTGTATTTTTTAACAACTTTTTTGAATAAAAGTTTTAAAACTGGCACAATTCACTTACGCACAATGTAATTTATCAAACAAATTCATAAAACAGACATTTATAAATATGTTTACAATATTCACAATACAAGTATATAATCTCCGAGACAGTGTGAAGTCGGCAGTTTATCAAACATGTTTATAAAACAGACATTTGATGAATACACACGATGATGATTTTATTCGTATTACTATTACGTCCATTTTACGAATGATTCTGTGTGCCTTATAGTGCATTTTTTGGCGATTGAGATTGTGTGTTTATAACTTTCATTCAAAAGGATGTTTTAAAACTTACATTAAATAATCATCGTGTTTATTCATCAAATATCTGTTTTATAAACATGTTTGAAAAATTAGATTGCGTGAAAGTGAATTGTGTCATTTGTATAACTTTATTTCAAAAAGTTATTTAAAAAAACAGACAAGTATAATAAAACAACACGAAATCGCAACGATAAAGTTAATGAGACAGTGTGAAGTCGGTGTTTGATGGTTAAATAATGTTTGAATGTCGTTTATTATTTCAATAAAAATTTTAAATCTTTGAGACAGTGTGAAGTCGGCAGTTCATGCGTGATAACAGTTGTCAAAAACGAGATATCGTAAATAAATATTACCTAGAGGTTTGTCTAGGAATACATTGTCACTGTCATAAAATTAGAAGAAGAAAAGATTCGGTGTCTGACGAACAGCTCGGAACAATAGTATTCGTTGTCGCCGATTTTTAGAACTTTATTTCAAAAAAGGTGTTTAAAAAACAGAAAAATAACATATAAAAATATAAACATACATCTCAGTATACAGAATATTAGATTCATATATCGTCTTTAGTATTACATCATTTATGCTGCGAGACAAGCTGTGCGGGCCACGGATGCAAACATAGATCTTGGTTTTCTCCGGGTTATATGGTAAAAACCACCATATTAACTCCACGATGCAACGACCAAACTGTCAGCGCACGCGCGTATTCTGCGAGTTTCGTCTGTTGTAGCCGCGACATTAGTTCACGCAAGTTTTAAACTATTAAACATGTTTGGTGAATGTATTGGCGTGTTTATAATTTTAATTCGAACAGTTGTTTTAAAAAATTCCATAAAACGACATTTGAGTGCGAGGTTTATCTAAGCTTACCTATGCCCAATAATGTCTCGACTACCGGGCTCGACTCTGACGTCAGATCAGTATAATCGAGACCGGCTTTCACTGTGTTTATTCATCAAATATCTGTTTTATGAAAATGTTTGATAAATTAGAATCCGTGAAAGTTAATCGTATTATTTGTATAACTTTATTTCAAAAAGTTGTTTAAAACAAACAGAAAAATATAATAATACTATACGAAGTCGCAACGACATATTTAGTGAGACAGTGTGAAGTCGGTGTGTTTTATGAGTCTATCAGACTGTTATTATAGTAACATTATGTGTCAATATCGTCTATTGTGGATTCGTCTAACAGACAGTAGAATTCCATCTAAATTGAGTATCGGTCATTGTTGTACAATCAGTGATAATGGTGTCAATCTGCTGGCAAATCGGACTAGACATCGGGGGGGGATGACAACCCCGTTTTGTCGACCGATGTTCTAGGTTTTTTATGTCTAGGTTGACATTTATTGTTACATTGATTCCTGGTTATACCAAGTACGTAACCACTCTCGGGTCACATACGCCATTACATTCACGCATACGAGTTTGTATTATTTCAATAAAAATATAAAATCTTTGAGACAGTGTGAAGTCGGCAGTTCATGCGTGATAACACTTGTCAAAAACGAGATATCGTAAATAAATATTACCTAGAGGTTTGTCTAGGAATATATTATCACTGTCATAAAATTAGGAGAAGAAAAGATCAGGTGTCTAACAAACAGCTCGGAACAATAGTATTCATTGTCGTCGATATTTGCTCTGTTTCAAGAGAAAATGGGTTTGACTTGAATATTTACTCTATCTTGTAATGAAATGAAATGAATCATAATGAGTACATATAAACGTACAATTTGTTCTGTTTCTAGAAAAAATGGAGTCGACTTGACATCCCTGATAGTAATGCTGTATGCGTTTTAGGGTATATTTACTTCATTTTGTAATGAAATGAAATGAATCATTGAGTACATATAAACGTACAAGTTGTCCAACGAGCATGGATACGTACGCACTATTACGTCAATTTTACGAATGATTCTGTGTGGCCTGTAGTGCATGTTTTGGCGAGAGAGATTATGTGTGTATAACCTTAATTCAAAATGTTGTTTTCATTAAATAAAATCATCATCTTGTGTATTCATCAAATGTCTCTTTTATAAATATGTTTGATAAATTTGATTGCTTGAAAGTGAATTGTGTAATTTTTATATCTTTCATTCAACAAAGTTGTTTAAAAACAGGAAAATAACATATAAAAATATAAACATACATCTCAGTATACAGAATATTAGATTCATACATCGTCTACAGTATTACATCAATTATGCTGTGAGACAATCTGTGCGGTCCACGGATGCAAACATGTGATACAGTGTGAAGTCGGTGTGTTTGATGAGGCTATCAGACTGCGGTTCCCAGTACGTTATGGTAAAATAACGTGTCAATATCAATAGAGCATGGATACGTACGCACTCTTACGTCCATTTTACGAATGATTCTGTGTGGCACGTAGTGCATGTTTTGGTGAGTGAGATTATGTGTTTATAACCCTAATTCAAAATGTTGTTTTCAACTTAAATAAAATGATCATCGTGTTTATTTATCAAATGTCTGTTTTATAAATATGTTTGATAAATTTTATTGCGTGAAAGTGAATTGTGTCATTTTTATATCTTTAATTCAACAAAGTTGTTTAAAAACAGGAAAATAACATATAAAAATATAAACATACATCTCAGTATACAGAATATTCGATTCATATATCGTCTTCACTATTACATTATTTATGCTGCGAGGCAAGCTGTGCGGGCCACGGATGCAAACTTAGATCCTGGTTTTCTCAGGGTTATATGGTAAAAACCACCATGATATTAACTCCACGATGCAACGACCAAACTGTCAGTGCAGGCACGTATTCGGCGAGTTTTGTCTGTTGTAGCCACGACATCATAGTCCACTCGAATTTTCAACTATAAACATGTTTGGTGAATGTATTGGCGTGTTTATAATTTTAATTCAAACAGTTGTTTAAAAAAAATTAATCACGGCAATTCCAGAAAATGATCTTCGATGTCTCGACTACCGGGCTCGACTCTGACGTCAGATCAGTATAATCGAGTCCGGCTTTCAACGTGTTTATTCGTCAAATATCTGTTTTATGAAAATGTTTGATAAATTGAATGCGTTAATGTTAATCGTATTATTTGTATAACTTTATTTTAAAAAAGCTGTTTAAAACAAACAGAAAAATATAATAAAACAATACGAAGTCGCAACGATATATTTAGTGAGACAGTGTGAAGTCGGTGTGTTTGATGAGTCTATCAGACTGTTATTATAGTAACATTATGTGTCAATATCGTCTATTGTGGATACGTCTAACAGACAGTAGAATTCCATCTAACTTGAGTATCGGTCATTGTTGTACAATCAGTGATAATGGTGTCAATCTGAGCCCTTCCTATACGAGGTCTGCTTGCAAATCGGACTAGACATTTGGGGGGGGGGTGACAACCCCCATTTTGTCGACCGATGTTCTAGTATTTTTATGTCTAGGTTGACATTTTTTGTTACATTGATTCCTGGTTATACCAAGTACGTAACCACTCTCGGGTCACATATGCCATTACATTCACGCATACAAGTTTGTTTGTGACAATAGTTGTAAAAACCAATATGTCAAAATTAAGTATTAGCTAGAGGTTTGTCTAGGAATACATTGTCACTGTCATAAAATTAGAAGATGAAAATATTAGGTGTCTGACGAACAGATCGGAACAATAGTATCCATTGTCGAATATTTTTTTGTAATCTGTTCACGACATGATGCAAGTAGAAATTATTGCTGTCTCTAAATTTTACTTTTTCCGTAATTTTTTAATAAACGTACGTTGAATCCTACATATACAAACAGCGCGGAATATAGACTAGAATATACTTCGATCTTTTTGATGTCACGCATAGATCTCGTGACTCGCCGTGTGTGCAAATAATTGTCAAATTTCAAACTAAGCACTCGTAGCATCAATGGTACTACCCCTAGCCGCAATTGTACGATGCGACAGGCTGTGTGCTCCAAGTAATTTCAAAAAAACTACTTTGTCGTTCAACTTCAAGTCGTCAGTAGTAGAGTTGAACTTGAGCCTTAGCGTATCGCACAAAATGTCATGACAAAAGCGTGAGTTGAACTGAATGCCAACGACAAATGTCATGTATATTGTTTAATTTTGCTTCACCAACATAAAAATATGCCAGACAATGGCAAGTCATAACCATAGAATTAGTCGGACAGTGTGAATGTGAAGTCGGACCGTTTGGGATGGTGATACGTCTGAACAGTTCTAAATGTACTAGATGTTCACTAGACAAAAATATTATCGCCTAGTAAGACTGTGCTAGGCGATAATAAATTGCCACCCGTCCTTCACATACATATGGTACAATATAAAATAAAATACCCAATTCGCGCGTCTAAATCCCAGATAAACCATCCCAACCACTGATAAATAATTTGTTTGCGTATTTTATTGTTTTGTTTAATGCTTAAGTTGAAAATAAACAAAAATAAACGCTGTCTTATTTTATACCCTTAATATAGACAACGTGTATGGCGATATTTACATCATGGGCGCATTTGATTGACGCCGATCGTTATTTGTATTTTACCAGTAATGGTAAAATACAAATATTCTCTATTTGAGAACGCATCATTCCAAAATAAAATTAAATTGCTGTTTAGATTCAAACATAGAATTTGGAGAGGTGTTCGTGCTGTGGATATATATTTCAACGTCGGCCATTTTGATTTCGCGCTGGACAACCGATTTGTTTGGTTATTTTCAGCTAAGTGGAGGTATTGAGGTAAGCTCAACGAAACTTGCACAGCAATAAAATAAAACACTAAAAGTCCCTTGAAGGGAATCAGAGCCAAGAAAAAGGTCGAACAGATTCTACAATTATGGGTGACCTTTCCCATGTGTTGACGTCATCGTTGGGATCGAGTAGCCCGCCAAATTAGAACTGTCGTTTGGACGCCGGAACATTATTTTTTTACTGTCACAATAAAACGACATATACGGATCATTGTGTGGATTATGAACACGCCAGGTAGTTACAACTTTTGCCGACATTGTTTATTTTAATAGTTGTGTCAAGGTCTGACGGAATAGTTTTAGCTGGGAACCAGCACCTGATGCCACACCTGAGTAACGGACTCTGGACGTTTCAGGACAGTGAACCGTTAAGCAACGATATCTTGTGTGTATTGGCAGTTTCAATAAACAATCGTTGGAGTGCGGAATGCCTAGCAAAACAAACTTTGTATAAAGACACCAGCAATTAATCACTGTTACTCTGCCGCTCGATAATAGTGGAATAAAGTTGTCACTATCGATTTTTTTAAAAATAATTTTACATGTGTTCGTGTCTTTCTGACAATGTAATTTCAGTTTTAAGATAACATCTTTTCGTATGCTACTATAAAATCACCGAAGTTTTAGTCCTTTATTCCGAGTTCACTACGTTATTATTTACAGCTAACCAAATGAAGTTCGTCTTTTGATGTCTCTGCATTTTTGTCCCCTGACAACTCTCGTTATACAATAGAGAATCTGTACGAGGCTAAACTTTTTCCCATCATGTCGACAATTGTAACCAAAGGGCGAGTCCTATTTATAAGGTCATGGAAGGCTGGATTGAAACGATCCCCCCTCGTGCCTGTAGGAGCATCAATGACAAGCCACTTGCGTCCCTGGCATTTATTTGTTTTCGGAGCTTAAAGGCAAAATATTTTTGATTCAATCTCCCCCGATCTAGTTTAAGTACTGGTAAATGCGTTTATACCTACGGCTGCATAGGTTCGTACCGGAGCCTGCATTGCCGATGGCGAATTTTAAGATGCATAGGTGCAGTAAATAAAAAAGTTGCTGGTTTCGTAAGGGAATTCGAGATTTATTTTGAAAGTCTAGTTGCGGCCTGGGTCCACTAATGTTGTGTATTCATATTGAGATTAGCGCATAATAGCTCGGTATTTGAGAACACACATAGTAAAGTATAGGTGAAGGGGCTTAGAAGACGTGTGCCCAGGGACCATGCAGGGCGCGATGCTGAACCAATTGACTGGCACACAGCGTGTCGTGGCACCACGCGGCCCAGCCAGGCATGCCTACGGTGCGTGAATTCAAATGCATCGACAGGATACAGTATGTGCAACCGTGAAAGTTGTCAAAAGTGTTCCATTCGAATGCATGGTACCGTTTGTGGACACTGCGAAGTCTACCGGTATACGTGGTTGCGTGTTGCTGAACACACCCCCGCGAGTGTGGCCTTTGTACAGGTAATCTGGCATTTGAAAAAAAACGGCCTTGGTCAGTGTGTTAGTGTCGGTAGTAAAACAGATGGCGGTGTTTTTCAACACACGTGCAGAAAGACGATTGTACTACCGGTGAGAAGTCATCTAAACTTCAAACTTATTGCCTGCACCGTGCCCGGGGTTTTACTTCTGGACTTTATTTCAACATGTACAACTTTTCAAACTTTGCGTTTCGTCGCACGTTGAAGGCGTTTCAATAAAAGATTAACATTCCTATATCTACTCGTCATCGATATTTCAGAATATCGGGTGCAAAAACAAAGTTTTTTGCAAAAATATCAGTTTTATCCTTCACAGTGTGCGACACTTCACGAAAGTGTAGTGTAGCACTAATTTTAAATTAATTATAAAGAATGAAAGCTAAATACATTATGACTGATTTCACCTGTACGTGTATGCATGGTTCGTGTGGAACGTAGCGTATAGTTTGAATGTTAGGCATTGGGTCAAGTGGGTTTCCCATAAATAACGGCTATTGTCGTAACCCACACGTCAACACCATGACTTGATGTCTAGGTACCGAATTGGATGTCATCGCAACCGCCATTAAAAATACCCGAGAAATATTTTTAACATTACCCCCCCCCCCCAAACAAAAAACACGATAATTAAGTTTGGTGGTAGCGTGTAATGCTGAGTGTCGTACTGAGGCAGGACAACAGCGGGACCTCAACAGGTGGTTGTACATTTTTTAGTTTTGAAATTGTCGATATATTTGCCTGATTCGGTCAAATATTTACGATTAATAATTTCGATCTTAACGTTTTGTGTAATTAACTTCGTCTGTTGACTAATTCAGAGATGCTAGTTTTATAAGGTGTAAACTCAGTTGTTTTAATATGTAAGGTGGATGGTCTGATTTCATTTTTTTTTTTTTTTGAAATTGTGCGCCATTTTCTACTTTGGTATGCTTCCGCCAATACAGTGGCAAGAACTAGCAGTCCTCGGCGCATGTCCCAGCCTGTGGTAAGTTGCCAAGGAGACGAATGGGATAGCCCGGTTCCTATTGTTCCACAACAGTGCTTTGCGAGCCCTCGCTTATTGGACCGGCCTCCCATGGCAACGCAAATATTTTATTGTGTCACGTGTCAGTGACGAAATGTATGAAAGACAACAAGTTTAAAATAAGCGCGAGATTCAAAGAGCTAGTCACAATGTTTTGAGTTTAGGGACTGGATAGTCGCAGAGTGACTAGAAAAAGCTGCGTCTCTACACAGCAAGGCTACATAACAGTATCCACATAAAGTGAACGTTTACTTGCTGCCTACAACATGATTTTACAAAACCTTCCCAGTTTTTATTTTTAAGGTAGGTTTCAATTTTTTTTGTGTGTGCTTCATTTCACCGTGTACTGTCAACACTTGTCACCGGTGTCAGCCATATCCACTTGTCGCCGGTGTCGGCAATGGACACTCGTCACCGGTGTCGGCAACTGACATTCGTCGCCGGTGTTGGCAAAGTACATTTTCCTCCGGAGTCGGCAATGGACACTCATCACCGGTGTCAGCAATATATACTTGTCGCCGGTGTCAGTAAACGACATGAAAATCGTTATCTGTGTCTGTATGCCAACCCATTTGATAAAAAAAAAAATTGTACCACACAATATAAATATACACAGGGCCAGCTTGTGTTATTCGGTACCATGTGACCATCTTATATGTATGCAATTCGAAATTATTATTTTTCTCGAGGCATGAACTACATGCCACGTCACTGGAACTGATCATGTACCTTGCATCCAATACATACGCCATGCAACTACATATTTTTTTTTTTTTTGAAATTGGCGCCGTTCATTGACGAGCATGCGTTGAATGACCCTGGTACCAAAGTTCGATTTAGGGCACACCATAATGGAACACGCAACCAGGGACTCTGTTTAATTCATTCGGCAACTACGCTGTATCAGTCGGCGTGTTTTTTTTCTTCTTTTTTACACGTGCCGGTTAATTATCGAGAAAGCTATTGGTGGTTGACAGTCCAGTCGTGCAGTAAATATTTTCCCCTCGTTAATTTACGAATACTACGCGATAAATAACAGTGCAGCCAGAGGGTGCAAGTTGAATCCAGGGGTTGGGATTCTTCGAGCTACCGGGTATCACCAGCAAACATTCTCTATGCGATGTATTTCTTGCAATGCAGTGCATGTAGTAACCACGTTTTTTTACCTCTCGGTTCAAGGCTAAGGTTGCACGGGCTCTGCAAAAAAAAAAAAAAAAAAAAAAAAACATACCTGGGCAAGTTTTTTTTTTTTTTTTTTTTTTTTGGAAAGACAATGTTGACTCGTTTTGTCAAACCACCCCAAGTTGTTGTTATGTCTTCTTATGTTAATTACTTCAACTATTGATGCCCGTCTTTTATTTCACATGATTTTCTGTTTAAAATAGCATTTCTAACGGTCCTTATTCCCTTGCCACATCGTGGATAATTAGGCATTGTATTTCAAAGCCGTGACATGGGATTACTCAGTGAATACAGGCGTGATTAAACCTTATTGTCTTACGTGCGTAGAGTGAGTGGCATTCATTCAAGTATAGCATACGGTTCAACTATACAGGGATTTCATAGACATTTTTCGATCGTTTTAGTACACTGTCAGAAAAACCACTGAACTATGGTACAAGATCCACTAGCAAGACGATCGTCTATTTAACCTATGTAATTAAATAGACTTATTTCGTTGTAAGCTTCATTGGTTTTGCGACCAGACTCGTTCAACCACAACTATACGCATGTCTGTGACTTCGCGTTATTACATTTTTGTGTATTTATGAGTTTCGGTGGGCATGCTGGAAATTTCATATAGCCCCAGCACATAGCCGACCTGAAAAAAAAACCATTGATTCATCGCACAATGAGCAAAGGTTTACTATTACTAGGTCCACACCCTGTGATAAATGTGAGTGGGTAATGTTTCATTGTATTGATTCCGAGCTAGCACGCAGGAATGTGGCTATCCAATCACCGTACGTTGAGAAACGAGCGATGACATCATCGCAATCTCGATATACTGGATTTTTATTTATTTATTTTTTTCGTTTCACATCCGTTGAATTTCCATCAGTATATGTAATACGAACACAGCCGAGCTCCTTGTAATGCTGCTGGTAAATCATCGCAACACAGTTATTCCTTGTCGATGTCACGAACTGAAATAAAAAAGAAAAAAACACATTGTGAAAAATAAGCATATTTAACTACTTTTTGAATCTGGTGCGCCACAGGTGTGCGTCCGAATTTGCAGTGAACTGGGGGGCCTCGGTTTAATACGAAGTTGGTTCCCACGCATAGAGTCCCTAACTCTTTGTTGCATAGCAAGGGACTGTCAATAGTCACAAAGAGTGATGTGCCTTGTGCAAACATGACACACGTCCAAAGTATATATTTGTATATCAAATCGGAGCCGTTTTTATTATTTATTCATTTATTGGTCAACTGATTTAATTTAGTGACTATATCGTGATACGTGCAAAAATAACGTGGCGGGAAAGGCACTAAAAAAACAGATCTTAGCCCCAGGGCTGTCTCAATGAAAGACACGCGTATTCTCTTAGTAGGAAGGTCGCGATAAATCTAAGGGCATTCATCCATATAGCCTGGCAGCTACGCAGAAACGAAGGAGTACGAACAGAAAAAAAACAAATGCAAAAGGTATCAGCAATTGTATTAGTGCAAATTATTGTAGTAAGGTGAATTTTCAATATTGGCCACTAGAGGGCTCACTGCATAAACTTTGAGATTTGTAGTACTAAGTAGATTCGATTTTAGTCAGGTGAAACTGTAGTTAAATGACTGTGGCCAAATTATAACAAATAATAATATTTATCCAATTCTGATTTTCGGGCCTCGGTGGCAGACGTCTAAATTTGAGTACAATGTTCGTTATACGGCCTGCTAGTGCAGGACACGAGACACCAACCAAACAGGTTCTGACAGGTCACGACACTGCAGTAAATTATTACACGAGTGGACCTCATTAGCATATCCAGGGTTAAATTGATAGCATATCAGGTAATAATATCACATGATGGATGTTACCACTCCCGGGCAACACTGCACTTGACTATTTTGATATACGCTGTTAAAGTATTCAAATGCAAACCTAAAGCATTTACCGAAACGGGTTAAAATCTCTAATTACAAGTAATTAATCAAGTTCTTGATTATAATGAATACATCGACATCAATGCTCTCTAATGTTCCTTCCTATGGGATCCGAAATTAACAGAAGTCATAGTTTCCCGCCTGACAATGGCACCCGTAAATTAGTTTTGCTTTAGTCGCGCAGTGCCGACTTAATCCGCCCCGCTTGAGTGGCACATTAACAATAAGTGCCACTCAACCATGGCGGGACTATTGGTTTCCACGGACACTCCAATCAAATGATGAGACATGCACAATTTATACAATTTGTCTTCGTGCCTATTGGTCAGATTTCACTCAAGCGGATTTGAGTTATGGGCACCGCCTGTAGTTTTTACATGGTAACAGCGTTGACGATAGCCAGTGAAGCAGGGTTTTAGTTAAAATTAACAATGGTGATTCCTAAGCACCACACCACTGAATCGGCGAGACATGGTTCCGAAAACAATAGTCAACATTTTGAGCCTTGTATTGAAGCGGTGATTGGCCAGTTCGTAAGCAGTTTTGTTTAGCTAGTTTGACTGTAGTCTCCCCCTTCAGATACAACGAGTATTTGATTTTCCCGCCTAAGCCCCTCGGCGATATCCAATCTATGACGTCAGTTAATCACGTGGTCGGTATGAGTGGAATATTGATAGGAGTAAATATTTAACATCCGCCCGGGGCGGTTAGTTTGTCATCACCGAAGCCAGGCAATAGCGCCACCCCAACCGAAAACGTGTTCAAAAAACATGAATTTATAAATCTCATCCGAGCTCATTTGTTAATTACTTTAATTAAACACGTTATGCATGGTATTGTATATTATTCTCTGTTATAGCCATTTCCGGTCGGCCCGGTTACATGTGAATTACCCAAATTGGATTCAATTACACAGACACTTGCTCCGGTTGCAGTGATTGATTTTACGAGTGCGGCATGTCCTTTTAAGCACCTCCCCGTTCAGTGGGACCTCTTTGTGTATTTAGTCAACTCAACATTTCCGTTCTGTGCAGATAAGAAGCGATAACAGGTCTGAATTGAATGCGCTCTTTTATGCACTACTAGCTGAAAATAAATAACGATATCATCAACTGCATCAAATTAAACTCGCATACTTTAATTTGAAACTGTTGTAACCGCGCATGTAACTGCAAAAAATATATTTATTTGTATCATTTCGGTTACGCCAAGCCATTATAGTTTTAAAACAAAAAGGACGGCAATTTCAGAAAACGTTTCCCGCTGACGTTTTACAAATCGTTGATAATAATAAGATGTTTCCTATTCAAGAAATTTTACAAAATTTAGAACTTCGAAGTGATTTCGTCACCATTAAGAATATACGGCAATGTTGAAAACCAGTGATTTATATGAACGCTCTCTTATTTTTCCTATATTAATATTTTTTAAACTAACTTTTTTTGACAAATTGCGCGCTTTTCTTTTTAGTTTTCATTATTTAAGTGATACTACATCAACATAAATAACTATATCATAAACTAGTTATAATAAAAAGAGAATAGGGTCTCACCTGAAAGAATTCCAAGACTCGTGTGGATTTATATAACTCACTTTGCCATGCCAACTGACATTGGATGTAGCTCACTGTGCAGGCCGTTTCCTAGCAGTGGTCGCCATCCCAACAACTACTATTTTATATCATCCAAGTTTTCATAAAGACTCATACACAATTCCATATCGTGATAGCTCTCCGTTCTGCACATTATATCCTTTTTCGGGCTCAAGCCACGGCTTGCATCAACCGACTGAAATGAAATACAGTGCATTGGCTGTAAGTCTGCACTAAATATGAGAAACTTCGCTGCTCAGTACCCAGCGT
This sequence comes from Saccoglossus kowalevskii, assembly GCF_978046115.1. Lineage (NCBI taxonomy): Eukaryota > Metazoa > Hemichordata > Enteropneusta > Harrimaniidae > Saccoglossus > Saccoglossus kowalevskii. The sequence goes on along the minus strand of NC_140648.1, from coordinate 29,374,026 downwards.
CCCACCTGTATTTAAATTAGATTTATTCAGAGCAACAATGCAACCACCGGAAACGTACACCCTAACTCTGCATAAACGATACTCATTAGTAGCGGGACAATATAAATTAGACAGTTCCTAGTCACCTTTATAATGCCCCTAATCTAAATATCTATGAGGTTACAGGAAGTAACTACTAGTATTTTCAGAGTCTGTCTGTGCTGTACATAGTAATTCGATTATGTAAATTAAAACCGCTTCAATCTCTAAAATACTATGAATAGTAATCAACGTAATCACAATTTAACTGAAAACGACATTTTCGCAAAAATACATACAACTGTTTTAATCGGATAATAACTGTGAGAAAAGCATTCATTTATACTCGTCCTTTTTTACAGAAACAATTATCGTCCCGCCAATAGACTAAACGCAGCCATATTGCTGTATTTGAGAATCTTGCGTTGTCTAATTATTTACAACTTTTACAACTCTCAAACTTTGTTTACATTCGGTATTTTGAAGATATATATCAAATTCGCAGAAAGAATTTTTAACAATTTTCGAATTTATGACCACCGTAAATTATAATTGTTGCAATCTCACGCCGATATATATAACTAGTCGTCGTTTGAAACTTGGTGTGGGTATGAATTAAAGGTCAAATCCTGTGACCTCTACTGGTTAGCGTCACCACACGAAATCGGAAGTAATCCAAGATGGCTTTGGTGGGTTAAATGTTACGCATTTTCTATTCCAAACATTCGCGTAGCTGTTCCTGTTCAGCATCTATATTACTGTTTACTTGTCCAAGAAGAATTTGTGTTCAGTGATATATCGATGCGGGCATCATTTTTGCTAAAACTTTTTGTAGACGCTGATACAAGTTGTCAGCGTCTGTTTCGCTGCTTCAATAGCACAATAGGCGTGTTTTTTTCGCTGTGTATTCTCACTAAGTTTGTTTAGAAGACGTAATAATTCAAGTGATTGCAGACGCATCCATGAATCAGTGTTCACCACAGATGTCAAAATATGCAATCTTGGGGCGGGGATCGGTTACCTCGAGTTATATAATCACTCGAGCGCCGCACCGATAACGAGGTCAACAACATCCGCCATGTGCATTGCTTTGTTTTGGTCTGGGCTTCGATGTTCATTCATTCATTCCATGCAACAATGCACAACATTTGTGACATATACTTGTTGTTGGTAAAAGTTCCCTAATTAATTTTATTAAGTCTACCCTAGATTGATAGCCATCTATGTATTATACTTTCCATAGTTTTGTTTTAATGTGATAAAGTCATGACTTTAGACATTTATTGGTACTTATTCTGACGCAGATTATTCCAGCATTTAATGAATTAAAAATTATATGTATATAATAATCATATTTTCTTTTGTTTTCACAGCTTCCCCAAATGGGCTTATTGCGAGGTCGGAATACTACAAGTGACCAGCACCAAATACTAATAGCCTTAAGAAGCCGGAAGCCTTCGTTGAATTTATCCTCCCAATACTTGAACAATATTCCTAGTTTGCTCTTCATACCGGATATTTGTAGCTTTATCACGAGACTTGATATCAGCTATAATAATTTATTAGAGATTCCGTGCGAGATAAGTAGACTTTCAAAACTTGCATTTCTTTCAGCTCAAAATAATTTACTCTTAACACTGCCAGATAATATCGGTGATCTGCAACAATTACGGACAATTGACGTATCACGAAACCATTTATCTGCTATCCCAGAATCCTTTTCTCAACTTCGTAATTTGGAAAGAGCAAATTTCTCAGGAAATCGCATCAAAGCCGTGGAACGGTCTGTATTTCTGTTGCCAAAGTTGAGCTCATTCCACATTCTTAATAATTCCATCGAGAACATTCCACAAGATGTCTACTTAGCAGGGTTGCAGGCAATCCGAAAATTCTTTGAAATTGAAGTGCAAGTGCACGCTACTTCTAGGGATGAAATCAGTGTGTCATTTCTTGATGAATTGAGACAGCTGACACTACATACAAATGAAGATACGAAAGTTGTGAAACAAACCCAAGAAGAAGACAAAATGGTCCAGTTCAATGACAATATTTCCTCACATCCAAATTTTCGAGCTGATTATCATAATCAGTGTTTACCAACAAGTGATTATGGATCATTATCAGCATATCTGGATACCATGACAACATCCAATCAAGATAGCTTCAGTTGCTCTGGTGACCATGGAAGCGAATCTGATTACTGTTTAGATGATACGGATGAGTGTGAGAGCTACCTACAGTTTCTGCTTTCAGATTCAGATTCTGAATCTGAAGAAGAATATAAAGATCAGTTACTTCCGAACAGAACAAGATTGCTTCGATATAAAGGAGTCGCGGTCATTATTCCTGAACACAATAAGAATGGCTACAGAACAAACCAGTTTTCCTTGAATGTTATTGAAGATATTAGTCGTGCCCCGGAAACGAGCTCACGAACAGCTCGTGCCAGTCAGGTGATTTCTTTAGAGCCACACGGTGCTCAGTTTTACCAGGACAAACCTGCCTTGCTGCAGATTCCACTGTTTGCCTCAGTTGGTGAACATGACATTGTGTGTCTTTGCAGTGACACCAATGAATTTGAACAACCCTTATGGGAAGCTTTGCCAAGGGAGAGCTACACAGTACAGGACAATTGTGTTATGATAAAAACATGGCACTTTAGTTTATTCACCGTCTTGCTTCGAAAGCCATGTCCTGAAGCAGCCAAGGAAATCAAAGCCAGTGTAGGAGGTTTTGTGAAAGTTGAAGAAGAACCTTGTGTTGAGGTTAAATTCCCCGCTGGTTCTCTGTACCATGATATTGATGCCAGTGTCAAAGTACTTTATGACTACCCGACATTTGAAAAAGATCCAGTTCAGAGTCCGCCCAGAGCTCTAGCGACACCTGTTATTGAGCTAGGCCCACATGGCTGTGAATTTAATCAATTAGCTGAACCAGTTACCGTCCGTTTACCTCTACCACATTACAAAGAAATCTGTCAAAGATTTGGCGCTGTGAACATTACCATCTGGCACAGTGGAACGACAGAGTATGAACCAATAGAACCGGAACAGTTAGACATAGAATACTCTATTGACGTTGATGAAAATGACAATTACAGCATCTGTTTCCCAGTCACCAACTTCTGTTTCCTGTGGGGATTGATGGATGTGGTTGGCTCCAAGTTGAATGAAGCACGCCTGGGCGTTGCACATCTGTTCTCAGACACCCAGTTTCAAATGAAGTGCCAAGCACTGATGATTGAAAATTCTGACACCCATACGTTTGGTTTGAGTATTATAACTTACCGATCCGACAAGAAACTTCCAGAGATTGGCAACTACCAGCACTGGGTAGGAAGATCATCTGTAGCAAAGCTAATCAAACAAGGTATGTCACATGACATTTAATCTTCTGTTAATTAAGCAATTACAGGAATGCTTTAAAAAAAAAACACATTTGCATTGATGACCTTTCACCAAGTGCTTTCATTAATTATTAATGATTTATTGATTACAGGTGATATCGTAGTTCGATTGGTTTCCGAATGTTTTGAAGCAGACACCAACGCCGGAGAAGATGAGACTTTGGCTCAATTCGAGAAAGGGTTCAACGGATGTGAATTTGAAAAACAGTTTGCCTGCAAGTTCAAAAACAAGCCAATTGATAGAGGTGTCTTTGGTAAAGTCATTGTTGAGAAGATGAACCCTGATGGCTCCAGAGAAGACTTGTTCAAGTTCAATCTCATCAAGAATGGTGATGAAGGTGAAATCTCGGGCAGTACAAACCCATGGATGATGGAACCAGTAAAAGAATTAGCAGGTAAGCAAATGTTGATTTTTGATTGAAATTAATAAAAAGTTCAGATAGGTAATAATGTTTATATAAAATCGGACTTTTTATATTTCTTTCTGTTTACTCACGATTGAAATTGTTTTTGTATTTTAGGATTTTTAAATATCACTGATGCTGAAAATTGGAAAATCTTTGCAAGGGAGCTGGGATTTACCAGGCATGAGATTAGCAACAAGCTCACCATGTGCACAGACCCACTCACTCAGATTTTGAATCTGTATATGCGACGTGGTGGTACCCCTGAGGAGTTTGTACAAGCAATGTATGATGTGAATCGTAAAGTTAGAATGGGTGACACGACTGCTGAAGGCGATCTAGAGGACAAGAGATCAAGATGGAGATCCCTATTCAATTTTAATTCCACGCCATCAAGGGAAATCAACACTTTCGAGACTCCTAGAGCAGGTAATTTCAAATTTGAATTGATCTCCTTTATTCATAATATTTACTGGATAAAAATCTACAATGCCACATTCACTGTGCAACAGTTGTACGATGATGGGATGCATGTCATACTAGTAAATAACAAGTTATGCAAAATGAATAAATGAATAATGTATCCTTTTTTAGTCCCCGTTCAGGCGCAGCCTGAAAAGGGGACTTATAATTCAGGTTTTGTCAAATGTCCGCTTTCCATATTCCTTTTTTCGTCTCCAACATTTTCTCAGAAATTCTACATCAGATATCAGTGAAACTTTGCAGGTTGATGAACAAGTCTCCTCCGAGTATGCACGTAATTTTTTTTCCACATCTGAAAATCCCAAGTGGGTCTTTTTCACGATTTTCATCAAAAATTACCTCTCCCGGCAACGTTGACAGAACGTCTGCACATGCTCAGAATAAAATAATTACTGTGAAATACTTTATTTTCGCTAGCAACATTTTTTTGCTATTTTCGCTGAAGGAATGTTTCAGTTAAAATAAAATCCAGAGAATATACCTTTTTTCCTATATTTTACAGTCAAATTGTCAAAAATCAATGAAAATAAATTCAATACAAAACACCCAGAAAAAGTCTTTTCAGCGAATAATAATTTCAGCTGAAATAAAGTATTTTACAGTAGATTAGATCTGTGAGTAACGCTGCTGTTATTACGGCAGGCACATGAATTCTCCATTGCGTGCAATTTATTATAGTACTGTTTATACATGTATTCTGTTCGGCTCAGTGATCTCATTCACTAGTTAGTCCACGTTCGGACGCAGTCCGAAAACGGGGACTTATGTTTTGACCTCCGTGCGTGCGTCTGTGCGTGCGTCCGAACCTGTATCTTAGAAATGCCTGGACCAATCACAATCAAACTTCACACATACATCATACATGATATCATACATATGCACGTCAATTTGTTTCACGATCTGATTCAAGATGACCGAATGGCGGCCATTTTTGTGCTAAAAATCATCAAAATCAAGCATTACCCGGCTGTTTACAGATGGATTTTGTTCAAACCTTGTATATACGTTGGACATTATAGGACCTTGATGAACATCATTTTGTTTTACGATCTGATTCAAAATGGCCGAATGGCGGCCATTTTTGTGCTAAAAAATCGTAAAAATCAAGCATTTCTCGACTGTTTACAGATGGATTTTGTTCAAACTTGATATATACATTAGACATTATGGGACCTTGATGCAAATAATTTTGTTTTTCAGATAACATTCAAAATGGACGACTGGCGGCCATTTTGTTTTAATGAATGGGCTTCTAGACCCATATTTCCAACTTGTTTTGACTGATTATGTTCAAATTTTAAATATTCATTATACATCATGTCATAGATAGACAGATATATTGGTTTGACGATCCTATTCAAAATGGCCGAATGGTTGTCATTTTTGTGCTAAAAAATCATCAAATATCAAGCATTTCTGGCATTTATGGATGGATTTCGTTCAAACTTGGTACATACATTAGACATTACAGGTTCCTAATGCACGTCATTTTATTTTTCAGATCAGACTCAAAATGGCTGTCCGGTGGCCATTTTGTTTTAATGAATGGGTTTCCAGACCCATATGTTTGACTTGTTTTGACTGATTATATTCAAATTTTTAATATTCATTATACATCATGTCACAGATATACGGATATATTGGTTTGACGATCCTTTTCAAAGTGGCCTAATGGTCGCTATTTTTGTGCTAAAAAAATTGTTTTATTTTTTAGATCGGATTCTGAATGGCTGACTAGTGGCCATTTTGTTTTAATGAATGGGCTTCTAGAGCCATATCTCTGACATGCTTTGACTGACTATGTTCAAATTTTATATATTCATTATACATATATACATAATGGCTGATTTTGTTTTAATTAATGCTGTTCCAGAGCAATATCTCTCAATACTCATTTGACGATCAGATACAAATGTCAATCATTTAAATGTTAAACAATCATCATTTCAAGAACTTCAAGAAGGCGGCATAAGAGACGTGTTTGCAAAGGTAAGTTTTCCAGTTTATTGGGGTACGATTGGTATACATTCTGTGACGTACGGAAGTAAATATTATGATGATTTGCCAGCTTTATATTCTTGTAAAAGCCAAAAAAAAGCAAACAATTGTCTCTAATCTACGAAACTAGTTTGTGAATTGTATACCCTGTCAAATAATTGTACACGAACGATTAATTCACGAGGACATAGTTTTCAAGTACCAGTAAATAGTTTTCCGGTCTTTTGCTTGTGTAGCAATTTCCAAAATATTCACAGCTCTGGGGGGGGGAAAGAATGTCCCTGTGTAGATCAATTTATTCATTATATAATAGCAGGTTGCCTATGATTATATTCGTATTTTTTATGTTGTGAGCATTAAACTGTTAGTTGTAATGAAGATTTTGCCGATCTTGTGTGATTCAACAGATTCAACATGGCGGATGTACAGTGACAACACGTGTATGGACGGTCGGTCGAGCAGTCTGCAACGGACCACAGTCCGTCCACAGGAACTGTGAGCAGACCATGAAATCGCCCGGCGTTTTTTCGGCAGTTTTTTTTTAATATTTTGGATATTTCATTCACTCCTGACGTCTAAAAAGAGTCTAATTTATATTTTACCGTAGTCATTGACACCTATTCAAGAGTATCATGTTTATTGTGAATAGCGTGAATGGGTAAGCTTCGTTTCGACAATGGGCTGTTATTACTGTGAACAATGTTAAATTATTCTTTGAATGCTCAGTTTATTTTTTGAAAACAACTAATTTTTCGATTTAAAAAAAATCATGCCGTTTTCCCCGTCAAAATCAAAGCATAAAGATCTTGCTACAACATCGGTGAATCCCATGTTGCGTTCACCACGAGGTCACTGAGCCGTCATTAACATATTTAAATGAGCCATGTGTACTGAAATAACATGGCGGATTTCGCATCGCATTTACATTCGACCGAAATCATTCGTTTACGATGAAACTAAGTTGAATATTACTTCCAATTCATAAAAATTCAATGAATTAATTTGTTGTGCGTATTGCAGTTCCAAACATGCGCAGTTTCAAACTGATACGCATGCTCGGGCCTCTGCTTCAAAATATTCTCGTAGACGGGTTGATTCATATTGCTCTGGTGTTTCGATTTTCACAGGATTTAACCCGTTTTAGTTCGAATAAAGGTAATGTAAGTCAATCGATAGTTTCTACCGATATCATGCTTGAGTTGTGTGAAGCGGATCGAAATATAATTTGGAAAATCGTGTTATTTTTGGGAAGTTTCGATGTCATGGTGCCAACGCTTTCCTACCTTGTTTTATTATATGAGTAGTAGGGGAATGTACCGACTGACTAACTATGCCGATCCCACTTTAGGTCATTTTTTATTAGCCAAGAAACGTTTCGAGCGCCTGTGGTACTAACCACTAAGCAATGTATTCGTGTTTGTATTTATTCGACACTTCTTTTAGAACTTACTTTACTTTTTGTAAACTTTACTGAATTTTTGGGGGGATTCAATTCCAACATTTCGCGATGCCTATTTTAGAACCAAATTAAGGCCTTTCATTTTTCTCTGAGTGGGACACCTAAACGAGAGGTTTTGTGGTGTATAAACTGGCACTAAATGAAAAAGCCGTTGAACCTTATTCAAATTTATAAGTACATGTTATTATGTATTTAATTATGAAAACTGACTAAATTAAATGTGATCTTATTTTTAATTTGAACAGAATTATGATTTTTGTTTCTGTTGCCCTGAAATAGACATTTGTAAAAAAAAAATTAAAAAATCATGCTTGATTAAAATTCAAAAAAAAAAAAGATGTAGCCATGTAGCCCCTTCCTGTTATCTGTTTCCAACTTCTTCCAAAGTAAAACTGGTGAAGCCATGTAATTGCCATACAATCATCAACTGTGGGAAAACTTATATGTTATTGAAAATCTTTATTTTGTTGTCTGTGAATTAATATAATATTTGAAATGGCGTAATGGTGCAAAATCTTCTGATGACACTACACTGCACATTTATGCACAGTCAGTATCCCAATGCGCGATCACAGCTTACTAAGTGATGATGGTGGTTGAAATGGAAAACTGAATACAAAAATCCAGTAACATCTCAAACGAATTTCCGTCTGCTGTGAATGCATGTTTCGTTGCATCAAATAAATAACCCAGTTTTATGATAGAAGCTAGCGATCTTGTGCCATACAGGGTCAAGTGATTGAGCAATAACAAATGTGATTTTATGTATACTATCAGGTCATTGAATGTATCCAAAAACATGGTACCAATGATCTGAAATTTCAGGAGTGCTCGCTGAAGGTTTATCAATCTTGCTTATTGGCTTGTTCTTTTTTTTTTTCAATCCTGCATTTCAGTTACTAGAATTTATACTAAAAAAAATAGTTTCTGTTTTTCTTCTAATAATTCGGCCACTCTCAAAAACAATTATTTTTTCATGAAGAAGAAGAATACAAAACTACTGTGATTTCATAGCGATACCTGTAGGGCCATTGTCAATTAGTTCGCCTGATCAACACAGCGTTATACATAGGACTGATATTGAATCACGGAGAGTAAAATCTGGTGATACTAATCCCTAGAACCACTCAGATTGGTACTTACGTCTTATGAACCCATATATGTATGTCTTTGACTATACTCATTTTAAACTTTTTTTTTTTTTTACAGTAGTGCTGTGAAGTGCTTCAATTTCGCAAGGCAATTTTTTCTGGGTTCCTACAACATGGAGTGTCAGGGACTTTATTGAAATGTACACAAATTTCATAAAATCCTGAATATATCTAGAAGTGAGAATTGAATGGTTTACAGTATTTTATACCCATTAATAATGATTGAAATGTAATAATATCACTGCACTAAAAAGACTTCAAACAATTATTGTTACTTCTCCATTGAAGGTTATGAGCAGACCAACCTTTACTGGCTTCCTTAATTATTACATGTACTTGCTCTGAAAACATAGCTTTTACAATTGTTTAAATTAACAGATGTTGTTCTATATGTACAATGAATACATTTTAAATAATAAACCTTACTGTGTTAATAACAAATTGTATTTGACAACATGAGAATGATTCTGATGCCCAGTGGTGATGTTGAAACAAACCCAGGTCCTGGTAATATACTAAGACCTGATTAACAAAGAAGTCATGTACATCAAGGTTCACTCAGATTTATGAATGCAGTTTCTTGATCAAGTATACATGTATGACAAATATTTTTGTTGCACTTGTGTACTCTGAGATTCTGAACATGGGTCAGTGGAAGTTTTTATTTGTCAGTACAAAACTAGATCATCAGAAATCACTTTATGATGAGTTGTAACCACAAAGAGTACATATTTATTCACCTGTTTGCAGATGTTCCTTGTACTACTTTATAATCAAATAACGGGGACTGTGACATTTCATGTCTTGTTTTTTTTATCATTTTCAGAAATGTCTTCATTGTCAAAGAAAAGATCTTGTACATCTGGCGACAACACAAATACAGTGAAGAAAATGCGCCTCGCCCAGACTCTTAACAGCAGCATAGAAGATGAAATTCCCACACAAGTGTACACACCAGACACTGCGATGTTTGAAAGCCAAATCCCAACACCAGAAAGAACTCCAGAAAGTTCCAAGACTATCGAGTTTTTCGGTGGTACCGGTCCATATACATTAGTACCCCATCCAGCACCGTCAGCATCACCACCACCTGCTCCTGTGAAGGTTACGCAACCTTCTATGCCCATATACAGCTGTAGCACCCCTGTGATGTCAACGTCAATCTCACATTTCACATCTACACCAGAAATGAGAATCCCTTCATTTCAACTCTCACCCCCTCCGATAAACCGTGCACGACGCGACTTACAGCTACGTGAAAATGATCAGGAACTGACAGAAAAGAATCTCTGGGAGACAGCTGGACACGTTATGCACAATTGGCGTCAGCTCGGACATACTCTAGCCCTTGAAGAACGCGATCTGTGCTCCATTGAACACCAATACAAAACCAATATACGTGAACAGGCATTTCAAATGCTGTTAATGTGGAAACAGCAGTACCCTGATGCATGTACCAAGGGTAAACTCTATCAAGGTTTATCAGATATTGGACTCAATGGAATTGCCATTAAATGCTGCCAAGCAAACTAAACACCTCTTGCAGCAATGCTTTTAGAGGTTTTTTTTTAAACTGGATTACTCTCAAATTTTTAGGTTTTGTTAATATTCTAATGAAATGTTATATATCATATCGTATATAATATTTTAAAGTTTTATGAATTTTGTAAATAATATCACTGATTTCCTGCCTTTCTCCAAGGAGATATTGCCATACTATCCGTCTTAAGAAATACTATTGTATAGAGAAAGAAAATATGATGAATTATTTTTAGATTTGAATTGTACATTTTGTAAAAAAAACAATTTATAGAAAAGATCTATTTAAAAAATGTAGACCAATTATGTATGCCCACAAATTGTTCTCTATAGTTTACAGTCGTTTCAATCATGATCCTAATTTAAATTGCCATGGCAACCAATTCATCGTCATTGCTCTTAAGCCTGCCATTTTCTAAATCAGTACCAAACACACTGCCATAGTTTTGAAGCAAAAACCCTTTTTTATGTAAAATTAACCAAAAATGAATTTTGTGGATAACAGCACAGCTGACATCACTGCACAAGCGGAACCAGTACTAAAATACCAAAGAGCAATATGGCTGCCATTTATGCAAAAACTTGCAACTTTAATAATCATTTCTTGGAAACTCTTAAAAAGAGCTCCCCATCTGTCTTTCCTCTTAAACTCCTGCAGAAAATTTCTGCTTCTTATCTTACATCTGTCAGTCTTGTATTTAATTGTGTAAATCTTAATTTATTTTATAATGAAATTCTGCGAGAGCGAGCTCTCTCTAATGACGCTTCAGAGAAGATTATATTATATAATTCTGTGTGTGTTGTCTTATAGTATATTATTCAGAAAGTAATTGTTTAATACTTTGACAGGAATTGTCTTTTGTTTCTGTAATGGTCAATAGGATATGTAACTAACGTGATTGTTGTAGACCTGGCTGTTGACATCGAGAGTACGTTCAATGCAGAAAACATTTGTAGAGTGTCCCAGTTCGTGTTGCTGTCAAACAATGCATTTTCACAGACACTAAATAGCATTAGCTAACAACGTTGTAAGGTGACTTGTCTACGTAACAAGAATAGTTGAACGACTCAAAGATGTTTTGTGCTATTAACTGTGCCCAATTTGTCATATCCAGCGATAGTATGTAACTTTTGTCACACTCATGGAAAATGACAATGTTTCTCTTGTCATGTCTGAAGATTTCACTTTGTGCTCTTCATAAATGACAACTGAAACATTTTAAATGATTCCACAAACAACGATAATAATAATTTTATTATTTTCATAGCTCAGCTGAATTACCTTTGTACATTTCTCTTAATTATTTAATTTATTATAATAAATTCACTTTTATGAATGTTACCATAGTGACCAATACAGAAATGAATATAAATCAATAAAATACCAGTGTGGACTTTTAAATATGAAAATTGCTTTGATATTGTAGTCATTATCCCCTACTCACGCATGTGATACCCTCTCACATGCAGTGCTCACTTGCTACTAAATTGAAATGCTGCCCACCCCTCCATTACAAATGAATTATATCCTTCAATGGATTTATAGCCATACTACTTGCCTCAATTTCGATACATGCCCCTCAATTGAATTAAACCTCTATGAAATGAAATGTAAGCCCTCGAATTTTACCATTCTAACCAAAAATCTACCCATCTCAATAAAAATATGGTCCTCAATTGAATTAAACTCGCGTCACTTAAAAAGCAGCTCCTGTCCATTCAATTATACCCCTATCATATATACCCCTCATTTCAATTATACCTTTACTCTCTTAATTTACTCCATGTCACTTGTAATGTAGCTCCTTTCATTATATTACCTGAAATATAACGCTTCAGTTTAAAACGGGGGGGGGGGGGGGTCACCTGAGCACGCGCGGGAATTGATTCCCAAACGACGTTAAAACGCAAAGGCTCATGGGTAGAAGCTTGTTTGTAAACAATGACACGCTATGGCCATCTGACGCATGCGCAGGTGACGACTCCCCCGCTTTAATAATAGCTCTATTGTTAGGAATATACCATATTCAATTCAATTAAACACATACATGTATAATGTTTTTTTTCCCCTTTCAATTTAGATCCTTATCACCTGACATATAGTCGTTTTTTTTTTAAATTCAATTATACCCTTATTACCTGAAACGTAGCTTCTTTCAAATATTACTTGAAATGTTGTCCCTTTCAAATATTACTTGAAATGTTGTCCCTTTCAATTCGATTATAGCCTTATTATCTGTTATCATCTGAAATATACCCCTTTTGAATGCAATTAAACCAATATCACCTGAATTGTTTCCATTTCATTTAAACACATTTCAATCCAATTATACCCTTATTACATGAAATATAACATATTTCAATCCAATTATACCCTTATTACATGAAATATAACACATTTCAATTCCATTATACCCTTATTACCGGAAAAGCCCCTTTCAGTTCATTATACCCATTTCAGTTGAAATATACCCCACTCATTTCAATTTATACATGTATTAACTGTTATATATCCATATATCCCTTTCAATTAAACTAAACCCATATCACCTATAATGTAACCCACTTCAATTCAATTATACTTGTATTCACCTTATTACTAGTTTTAAACGAATGTTTACATTGCTAGATAAGAGGAGCATTAACTCGGAGAAATGGTGTATTGTTGTATTGTAACTTTGAAAATATGTATAACATCACTTCAAGAATAAGCTAAAAATAAAATGTCCTCAAATGATGTTTTAGCTAAAAAAAAAGTACGATATATTAAAAGTAAGTATTCCCACCAATGTTATCTTGAGCTTGCTGGAGAGTCGTATTCCTTGGACAAGCACATCTACAACTGGTCTTCGAGAACAAACACCGTGGTCGCAACGGTGTCCCTTTATGTCGACGTAAAAAAAACACAGATATTGAACACGTTATGCCGACGTAAGGGTGGAATTATACAGATAATTTTTCGTTACCTACCCACAATTTCAATATTTGATGGTGTATATATTGGTCAGGGCTGAAATGTGCATAGTTGGAAATGTAACTTTAACAAAATGACTAATGTCAACAGAATTCGGTGTGCACAATCACCAGTGTATTTACCTGTGTATGGGCATAGTCACTGTGTCTCTTTACGTCATTATACCGATGGAGTAAGATGACAACAGATACGAACACATAACAATGGCGTAAATGAGTTTAAAAAAGCGGAGCTGGGATTTTTCTATTTTCCTATTTGTTTCGAAATTACGTTCTAATTTCTGAATACCGGAAAGAACCAGATCGCACTGTTTTTTCAAGATAGCTAAATTATTATTTCTTCTCCAACTATCATGTAGATATATATCTCAATCAACGCGGAATGGTGGTGAGCGTCGTCTGAATACTGTTTTGTTGCCAATGTTCCACTAAATTCGTTTATTCATTGGTTCAATTATTGTTTTACCGAAAATGGCTTTCTGTGTTTACACAGAAATCACGTGACTATACACGTCCATACACACACTATCTTGTCGATTTCATATCCAGTGTGAAATAGGCTTTCCATCAATATATAGTTTTGTGTGGTTTAGTAAATATTTTATATGAAAATATCAGTTTAGAAAATCAATACCAAAAACGTATACAGCATCCTTAAACCATGGATTCTAGGGTACGTTTGAACATGGAAGTACCTTCCATGGTTTGAAGGAGGGGGTATGTGTAAAGGGTGATGCTCGTCGCGCAGCGCGTGTTCGAATATCATGTAAACAAACAATGTATTTTACACATGTCCCATATCGAACAGGACGCGGCGCGACGATCTCCGCCCTTTACACACCTTTCACCCCTTGATTACACGAAGAACTGCAGTCAGATGTTGATAAGTCGTTACAATTGGTCAGGCAGTTTGTTTTGAAATTTACTTCATCTGTTCAAAATGTTGGCAACAACCCGGTAATTATCAAAGGCGTGATTGACAGGTCAACAACAACAAAATTAAAAAAGGCTTGTTCATTTCGATAGACACCATGGCGGCTCAGTACAAATAAACTGATTAGCCAATTATTGCTAATTTGCATAACAGAACAAATATTCCCAGTTCGTTCCCACACATGCGGAAGGTAGGTTGCCAGTTGTGCCAGACAAATTCAAGATGATGGAAATTCGCGAGCCGGAGACGTTAATCAAAGTACATTATATGTACTATGGAAGTGTACGAATCACCCCAATTTACATCACTGAAACTCGGTTACAGCAGATGTCTTTCGAAGATTTTGTTGGGCTAATCACCAGGGAAATCAAATACCTCGGTCGGATGGGAGCAACACGCATTTAAGTACTCGATGATGAAACCTAAATGCTGGATTTACCACGGAATGACCGATTTAAACTTCTACTCACTGACAACATAGTGCGCTCAAAAAGTGGGACACTGAAATTACAAATACACGCGGTGGACGGGAAATCCCCAGCGATAAAGTCCTCTGAGACCAAAGAATACGTAGACACCGACAACGACACTTCGATGTCGCGAAAGCGTAGACTTGACTTTGTCACCGATAATTCCAACAGGGTAACACCCGCAAAAATTCCGAAGTACAAAGCCCCATCGTTACAGGTCGCCACCCCCGCCGCTACCCCCGTTAGCTTTACCGGGATTAAACGTTGTCGAAGCAACGTGTGCACATTGCCACCATAGAGGACACAAGGAAGCAGGAAATCGAAAAAAAAGCAGTGTGTGTATATGAAGCTTGTCCAGGCTACATGTATTGTGGACGACTTGACGAGCACCACGTTTCCCAGGAAGAATGCTACCAGTTGCGATGTATCGCTTCACAATAGTGTGATCTGTTTTTTTTCGAAACACCGCTCTGTCGACCGATCTCGGAATTGTATTTATTTATTAACACACAACATCCCCCGGAGGGGATGAAAAGGGTTACAAATCAGATATTAGTAAAAGAAAAATAACTACACAAAAAGTAAGGGAACAAAAAAGCATTAAAAAAAGAAAAAAAATTGTATACAAGGAATGTGTTACTGGCTTAGTTTGTGTAGGTGCTGCTGTCTTGCATTAAAACAGTTTTTTTTTAAATATTGAATAAGACATTGCTCCCAAATAAAGCTGAACTACCCTCTCTCTTATTACAGCGGGTTTTTCCACACCTTGCTTATCCATTGCAACGACCTATAATAGTTGCCTGGATACTGACATGAAACTCAACTGACGGAAGTTTTAAATTTTAGTAGCGTCGCCATGGTGTTTATAGAAATGAACAAGCCTTGCTACATTTTAATTTTGTTGTTGTTGACCTGTCAATCACGCCTTTGATAATTACCGGGTTGTTGCCAACATTTTGAACAGATGAAGTAAATTTCAAAACAAACTGCCTGACCAATTGTAACGACTTATCAACATCTGACTGCAGTTCTTCGTGTAATTAAGGGGTGAAAGGGGTGTAATAATAAATTCTGCGTAGCGTGTTTTGTCTATAACTGCCTCCATCCTTGTTGTGTCACGTAAAACGTAGATATCGTGTTGGTTGACTTCAGATTTTTTTGTTTAGATTTATTTTCGCTGGATTTAAATGTGTGTTTAGTTTCATGCCAATTAGTGCAAAACAAGAGTTTTTCTCTCTGTTCTTATACAATGTGCATAGAACAGAAGTAAAGTTTATGCAAATTGTACATGTTCAACCGTAGACCTTATCTATTCACGTTTCACCTTTCTAATTGTGAACGATGGATGTAAAAAAAAGTTTTGCAGGTGATAACCGCAACCGTTTTGTCAGATTCCTCCACAAATGCGTCATGTCATGTCAATATCAGTGCATCTTAGGATTATGGGTGAACTTGATGAAGTGTAAGAAATCGTGACATTCGTCAATACAAATTAGTATATTCAGTAACTCTAATTAAAAAAAAATACACGTAACAGTGTTGTTAACAAACTGCTGTCGTTGTTTGATTTGAGTAGGATTATTTCAAAGTTACATTCACATAATTGTATGATCTGTAAAGAACATCTGCTCACCATAAGTACCATAAGGGCTTTAGGTTCAGGACAGGGTTGCTTGGTGATCACAATAATCAGTGGAGGGATTTCTGCATGGCAACGTTAGACAGAAATGCACATTGGATATGCTTTCGGATTTTGAACACAAACAACGAATTTTCAATTTAGAAAAAAATATGTATAGTCAAATGCCATCTTCTTTATGAAATAAGAAAAACATGTCTGACCCGATAAATTCCAACGTGACGGCCGTTCTCCATGAAGGGGTAAACAAGTTATGCCTGGTCTTGAAAAGGGTGTAGGATTCAGTACCACCGTGCTTAGCCCGTTTTTCAACAACACATGTTCCCTTTCATTTCAAAGTGCACCCGAGGGTATCATTTAGCCTGAATGGGTATATTTTAGGTTGTATGAGATATATTTAATTTTATATGGGTATATATTCCAGGATGAATTGAAAAAGGTGATCATATTGGGTCAATTTGATAACAGTTCCGGTTTAATTGAGTTTAGAGGCTTATATTTTCAGATAGAGAAATTCAGGTGTTGCATCATTTCTCATGTGTGCCTATGTATTACCACAATTTGTCTTGAACGTGTTGTTAGATATGGCAGAATCATCCCGGTAATCGAGGCATTATTCTCACCATGACAATCGTACCAGTATATGTTATATATTCTTTGTCTGAAAATACCAGTTTTTTTATTAACTCTAAACTCCCAACGTGTTTTTGTAACGCACATGTTCACCCACATTTTGACCAGGCGGCTTTACCACCCAAAATAAATCCACATTTTACCACTCTCATAGTCCTCTCAATAGATAGAATCCCACCACCTGAAATGTATCCGCATTCGACTGATTAATATTTCATATAACCTGAAATATATACCCATATACCCAAGTTCACCTGTAATGTCAATAGGGTTAAATCCTCCTCAACGGATTTATACCTTTCCATCTGAAATGTACCCATATACCCAAGTTCACCTGTAATGTCAATAGGGTTAAATCCTCCTCAACGGATTTATACCTTTCCATCTGAAATATACCCATATACCCAAGTTCACCTGTAATGTCAATAGGGTTAAAT
Source organism: Saccoglossus kowalevskii (assembly GCF_978046115.1). NCBI lineage: Eukaryota > Metazoa > Hemichordata > Enteropneusta > Harrimaniidae > Saccoglossus > Saccoglossus kowalevskii. The sequence continues at coordinate 29,356,482 of NC_140648.1, read as the reverse complement.
CCTCTTCAACGGATTTATACCTTTCCATCTGAAATGTATCCACAATCATTTGAATTATAATTGCCACCTTCATGTGAATTATACAACTCTCTGTGGATTAACACGCCTGTAACATGAAATATACCCCTCTCAATGGATTAAACCTCCCATCACCCCCCTTTTTAGCTCCAGGATCACCTAAACTACTCACTTCATTAGAGGTTGTTTATTCACCCACTCAATTCAAAACCTACATGGGTTCAATGAAAATATTCTTTCGGTGGGAATTTGAACCAAACAGCCACTGCTGTGTTGGTTACATGTAACAAGGGATAGAATAACTTATAACACGTTGGAATCTGCGTACAACGGCCCATTTCGTTTGAAACTGATAGAAGGGATGACACACCTGACCACATGCGCTCGTTCCCTTGATGCTGTTGATGTACTCGGCTTAGTGTCAGTGGCGACTTGCTTATTCCGTTTGTTTAACGTGGTAGTGGTCGCGTACGCTTACCAACTTTAATGATCTAAACACAAAAGTAACGCACGCCAGCCTGAGTGACATAATACAACAAGGCGACATTGCATAAACCATAAACTTGATAACATTTGTTCATTATTGTCCACTCTTCCTCGACAAACAAGTAAAAAATTAAGTACTGCATACGTCACCAGGGGTATTTGTGTATGCAAATGAGAAGCTAATGAGGGGCCTCATTTACATACAAATAAAGATTGTCGCAGACCCTCATTGTAGGGTCTATTGCGCAGACTGAGTTTGAAACCTATTTTGCACTTTAATAATTTATTTTGTGCTTAGAAACTATATAATAATATTGATGTACTAAGTAAGATCTACCAATAAATGTTTTGGAGTAAGAAGGTAGAAGGCATTTCACATGCACTTTAAGATTTGAGAATTTAATCTAGGATAGATACTAGGTATATGCCTATGGGACAAAAGAAATATGTCATTAAGGGGCCACCTATCATTGGTTTCAAATTACGCTAAACACGGGGCACACTGGACATGGTGTGCCCTGGACACCCAGATGAAGAATTACATAAAAGTAGTAAATAAATAAACCGGACCGATAAATATGGTATATAGTAACTATTCACAATAGCTGAGCGTTTCGTTCGAGCAATGGCTCTTTATCGATAGTATCCTCGGGGGCGGACATCCGGGCATTTTCACCGCCTGGCAACATGCGGCGGTGAAAACAAAGGCCCAAAACTCGCAGAAAACGGTACTTTGGGATGACTGTTGAGACTCCTCTGAACAGTGTAACAAGATTAGCCCTACGTGTGTAACATATATAAGTTTGGTTGTTTGGGATTACTTCAAAGTTGAGTTTGTGTTGTTTTTTCGAATTTTCACCGGCTCGACCGGCGTTCCACAGCAGCGCGCACAGAGCCCATAAAAATGCATGTACAGTGGTGCGCGTCGTAGCAACGTGAAACGTCTTGTGACGTAGCTCCGCCCCCGAGGATAGGTGAAAATGTTGAAAATTACATCACTGCTTGATTTAATTGTATTATCATAAAATATTAAAATTGCAAACAACTTGTATCAGACTTGGAAGCACTGTACTGGTAAACGCAGCTCATGTCTCATTTTAACAGCGCTAGTGTTGATAGGATTTTTCATGTAAGTATTAGTCACGATTCTTGCAAACTTGCATCAAATGTTTATATACATATATGTAACACGTGTACCTGTGTTAAAGCGGGGGGGGGGGGTCGTCACCTGCGCACGCCCGGGAATTGAGTCCCAAGCGACGATAACAACACACGCTAAAACGCAAAAGCTCATGGATAGACACTTGTGTGTAAACAATGACACGCTGTGGCCATCTGACGCATGCGCAGGTGACGACTCCCCCGCTTTAAGCAGTTCATGTTTGTAAACTAATTGCTGGTAAGATGCATTTTAAAATGTATTATATTTTTCACACGTTTGATATTTTTGAAAGGTTGCCAACTTTTTTTAAATTTACGTTCGACATGTTGAAAACAGACTTTGAGCTTGGAAGACTTGCACATTTTTGAAACTGTCATATATTTTTGAAATTAACATTTAGAATATATAAGAACTGTAATCTTTAAAAACCAAGCGTGCGCATCAAAATGTTAAATCCTCTTGTCTCGGCCATGAATGGGAGCATTTCTTATTTAAGGCAGGTAAAACATTCGACCTACGTTCCCTGTTACCTAATGTTACAGACACCAATCCTAAATATATCGCCACGTTAATATATTGAGTTCTTTATTATATACAATGATGAATCCCAGACTTTTGAATATAATGTGTAGGTAATATATATTCCTTTTTACTTGTCAGACAAATGCCTCATTGTCTGTACGATATCATTTTTCATCCAATTGCATAGCCTCGGGTTTTGTCGTAGTTGACTCTTAAGCCCGAGCATGCACTATAATAATTCAAAATAAAAATGATACGATGGTAGAAACCATTATTAGAGAGAAAGAAGAGAAAATGAAAGGGGAATTTCTCACTTCAGGGAGATAGTAGACTACCTTGCCGGACTCCGCGTAGTATTTTAAAGTATTTTGATGTAAATCCGTGATTCGCAGTATTAGCCGATAAGTTGTTGTAAAAGGTAGGAGCTAAGTTTAAATGATTTGAGAACTCTCATGGTCCACCGTTTTTTTAAATTAAATACGAGAAATTTGCCATGAATACCTTGTTCTGGTGTGAAATTTCAAAGTATAACGACCTTTAATAAAGGCTCAATGTGTGAATTTATATAGCATCTAGAAGATCTGATTCAAACGCCTATAATATATAATTAGTGATCGGTCTTGTGAAATTCTACCGAAAAACCCCCATTGCCAGCTTCACAGTAATTATGCGATCTTTGCTGTGTTTTTTTTTTTCTTTCTGTAAGCTTTGGAACAAAACCAGAATCAAGTACTAGTTATTTAATAGTGGGACTATACAATTTTGTATAGAAATATTTTTTACACACTTTTCTGTCAAAATCATAGTAATAACACTCCCGCCTTTAGACAATTATTTTTTCCCATCTGGCACGGGACTGTATAATTGCAAGTAAATCCATTTTGATGTACTCACACAGACTCCCAATTGCGACTGAGAGGGCACTCTTTTTCTGCATCTTCTGCCTGCGATATGCCCAGCACAGTGTTGAAGCTGTTTTTTAAAAATTCTGCAATTTTGAATTGCGTTCAACTGCTTTACTTTTACTTAATATGATTTTATATTCAAAAAAGTCTCAAGTAACCGTTTGTCAGTGCTAAAAAACTGACCCCCAAACCCACTCCCATATAGACTCGAATAAACCGACCTCAGTCTTGCATTAACATAAGTCGAATTGTCCAATAGACTATTATTAGATTTCCACAATGACGGACCGCTGTTCCGAACAGGAATGTATTTAATTTACAATTTAATTTGAAAATTATCTACCTTTGAAACATTATCCTGTAATATATTGTATTATGAATGAGTGGCAATCGATTGGCACACATCTAAAAATATAACCCGCAAAATATCTACCAAACAACATAGAATGACAAATTTAGAAAATTATCGACCAATAGTTTTCATTTAGATCTTACGATGAGAGTTATATCAAAACTCGGTTCATAATTGAATCACAACGAATAATATATTTTTCTTCAAATGCTCTCCAACTTCTACAGAAATCAACCAATTCTTCGACAAAAGTAACTTGCCCTTGCTTATTAATCGGTGCCTAACAAAAGTCACAAATTTCTTAGTCGCCGCGAATACTTTTGATGTCAGTCAAATGTTCCGCAATGCAGATTTTATAGGACCCCAATTTGATCTGGTCCGAACTTAGCTATAATTTACAGGCGAGCTTTAGGTTGTTCACGACATCCAATGACACAAATTGGATTCCGTAATATCAACTTCGACAAAATGTTTTTTTCTAGCTTTAAGTTATTTTCTGTTAAACCGATTATCACGCTTTCAAGAATCTTTTTATCGTGACATTCATTTTTCCTCCATACGGTAATACACCTTTTCGACGAGTTGCGCCCTCTAGCGGTGGAACGCTTAACTGTGCTTGCTCGTATAGTCGTTCGTTATGTGGAACATAGTAAAATCCCGCAAAACATAATCTTGATGATGTGATGAACAGCTACAGATCAAAACAATATTTACGATATGAGCGGCCTTCGTGGCACTCATTTACTATTACGCCAGTGAAGCGCTTCGTCACCACAGAACTCGATTTATAGGTAGAATGTAATCCCTTCTCCTGACTTCCAATTCACGGTTACTAATGAAACGGCAAATTTTGAGCCAAAAGAGCGCCCTCAACGTCGATCTTTTTTTTGTTACAGTTTTCAAGTTGCCGCTGAGCACTCTCGCCCAAAATCGAGATGAGTACAACCCGCTTTTTTCTCCTTTAATTCACAAGATTTTACTAGCCAGTTTAATTTTTCTCACAAGTAACACGCTATCCTTCAGTAACCATGGCAACTCCTCAGAGAATACGATTAGGTCAGTTAGTCGCGCCAAACGATGGCGCGATTACGGAATTTGTCGAAATAAATTCCGCCACATGACACTGGCATAATTCTCGGTTCAAATAACGATTGCCTGGTTACATTCCTATTGTTTCGTAGAAGCCATCTTCCCAGCACTTTTGGGGTGTTTTAACGCAAAGAACGACGAACATTGGATAATTTATATGTTACAAATTGAAGTTTCCGTGTTCTCCAGGGTAGTGATTTGTTGAGACAAATAAAAGTCACCCGAAATCTTCAATGTTAGAACGAAGATTACTAAAATGTTGGCACGTCATCCCCTAGTCCGACAATAAAATCAATTCCATCTAAATTATAATATATATCTCCTTTTTGAAGAAACACGCGCCGGATTTTTAAAACGAAGATGAAATGCAACGATTCAAATGTCACAAATTTAATAAGATAGAGTCACAATACACTTATCATCCGATCCAAATATATTAGTTATGCAGTAAGCCAAAACGCCGGCTTTCGGTTTTCAAGACTCCCGGCTTTTAATGAAAACCCATAGGAAAATTACATCGCGCGTTTTAAAATGGAATGTACTAGTAGGTAATGTCCTCCGACAATAACATCCGTGTAATTTACACGTAAATCATAATTAAAGATTTTGAAAAAATAGGCGTCATTGGTTGTACTACCCACTTTATCTTTGCTTCGTAGTACATGTATCTAGTATTTAGTATCTAGTTTGTAGACACTTGTATCAGCTAACTCTTATAAATAAAAGATATAACGCGATAACGTCATACTGTCCCGTGGCACTGCATGGACACGTTTCGAATCGAAAACTAGGACACAAATTGTGTAGGTTTAATAAATTCGTCAACAGAGGGCGCTGTGCAGTGGCAAAAAAGCGTGTTCTGATCAGAACATAGTTTTTTTAGGCCTAATATATTTTTAACTTAATTTTGTGATTGGGCAAGAGATTTAATAATGGTGGAAGAAGTTACATTTTTGCTCATTGGAAAACTATCCAGTCCAGTCACTTGTTAGATTTAGAATATTAGATTTTTTCTCAATGTGTAATCTATGTTACATGTCCATTGTAAATTTTCATATTAAATTAACATAGTTCAACCATTTTATGATATTTTGTTTTAATAATTTACTTGCTTTTAATTGTTGATATTCAACAGACCCGTAAACACCCAGACAATGGTAATTACTCTCATCTTCAGAACTGGTTGCGGACATTTTTAAAGATTAGAATAAATTTGTATATAAAAAATGTCCACCAGTCAGCCAAAAAATTAAAATTAGGTGCCCCCTAAAGAATCATATAGGGACAAAGTAGTGTAAAAATAATGGTTGCCAACTTTAAATTAATTTCTCACAATAATAAGTTTGATTGATTGCTGAGCGTGTTTGAGAACAGACTGTAGATAAATAATCCGAATTTATGCATCACATGTTGTCATTATAACAAGTCTGGTAGAAATCGTTCCATATAGGTCTAATAAATGTCTCTAAATAAATAGCTCCATTACCATTACTTTCTTTTCGTTGAAAATCATACATAATTCATTCTCATCGATTCGTAACAAAATTAATAAAAACAATTGAAAAGTTTTTTTCAATATTTTATTTAATTCTAAGTGAAAATTAAATACTTCTATAAAATAGTGAATTTTATGAAGGTATACAAATTTTTTTTTTCATATGAAATATTCATAAATGTTTTAGATTTCAAATGCATTAACAGGTGAATGATATTAAATAGTCAAATGATCAAAAGAGACCTTCAAAGACTTGTGGATAATGGGTATTACCAAATAACTTGTACAGCCATTGCCAAAGTATTCATTGGGTTTGAAGAAGGGAAACTGCTGTATAAATATTTCATAAATTTCCATAATAAAAAAAACATTCACGCCTTCATGAGGTTCACTGTAACGATTGCAATGATTTAGGTATTCTTAATATTGACAAAATTCACACTTTTGACACAAGAATTTATTGTGCTTGCAAGTGGCTATTTGAGTGACTTACGAAAACATTTTTTTTTTTTTAATATATATCTGTTGTTGACCAATTTTCATTTCAAAATGGCCACAAGAGTAATGCTATGAAAGAAGAAAAAAAAATTCAGGCACCTATATTTTCTATTTGCTAGGATCCCTTTTGCCCAGCAAGGTACAAAGTTTTTCTTAGTTTCACATTTTAACTAAGTTACCCACAATCATCCTTAACTGAAATCACATAAATCCTCAAGTAGTAAGTAGTTCTTGATTTGAGAAGGGATTTGTAAATCAGATACAACACTGGCGTACCTGACAACCAAATGATTTCGAAGAGAGCAACGACATTGATGTTGTAAAGAACGGGGACTTAAACCAAGACTGATTATGTCAGCGTAAAACTGATAATCTTTCTCAAGACTCTCTTTACAAATATACTCCATTTCAATGGGGCATTGCCAATTACGAAAAGAATTAATAATGAGACAAATAATTTCCTTAACGTACTGCCTACGTGTATGTCTGTAACAAAACGATCTTATATCATAAGAAATCTGATTGATATCTGTCTGTAAACCATGGTTAATCAGAAATTGGAACATTGCAACTAGATTTATTCTACAAAGCATAGGATATGTATAGTGTTCTTGTTCCCAGAAATTGTACAAATACCCAATAGCATGACCGAGTGGTGTAAATCCATAGTCATCAACAATATTCACATTCGTCATATTTAATATTAGTTCCTCGATACAATCCATAAGACAGTGACGGTTGGCAAACAATTGGTGTAGTGCAGTTTGATTACTTCTGTTGACTTTATCCGCGGAAGACCCAAACTTAAGTAACAATTTCACACAATCTGTATCAGATATGATCGCTGCGGGGAACAATGCTGTTTCGCCGGCTTCATTTTCTTTGTTGACATCCGCTCCGTATTCGCAAAATGTTTTCAACATTTCTGCTACAGCGGGATATGTTAGTGATGGAAGCTCCACAATAGCGTGTAACGGAAGAGAGTTGACCTCGCTCTCTTGATTAATAAAAGTACCTTGCTGTAAGAATAATTTAAGACATGTTACGCAGCCACAGTTTATGACAGTTATCATTTCAGTCTTTAGCTTCGTAACGCTGTACTCCGCTAACAATTTCACGACCCGACAGGAATGGCCGTCTTTGCTAAGTGCCATGCTGATGACCTCCGCGTTGATTTCCGCACCGTTACCTAGGAGTAAGTCAACACATCTCTCACTTCCATTTTTTATTGCAACTTGTAAAGCTGAAAGGGAATCATAAATGTCGGGATCGTCAGCATGGATACTGTCAAGGTCTTCCAGTAAGACCTCAAATACTTGGTCTATCTCAAACTTCATGTTTGCATTAAAGCCACGCCATAACAACTTTCGAATTTCTTGCTCATTGTCGAGGATCAGCATCTTGTAGCAGTGACCCTTAAAGGACTGCTCAGCTTGGCTTGAAGACATGTTGTCATAGCAACAACTTTCCATGTTCTGAATATCGCATTCATCATCATCATCATCATCCAAATACATCGTTAAAGGTATCAATTCATAACTGTAAAATTAAACAATGAAACAAATTAATTGCAGGCATAATGATTATGAACTATTTTTAACATTAAAATGGCAATCTTGAATCGGGTTGTGAAATTCATACACACGAATGTGACTTCATTTTAGTCAATGCACACATCTTGTTAATTCAACCAACCATTATGTAGGGTTTGGACAATAACCCTAACCCACTATGGAAAGTAAATTCTTGCAAGGACCAGTATATAAATATTTTGAATGATGGTATGGTTATTTTTGTTAGATATTTTGTCGTTTCATTATTTAACCACAAAGTAATCATTAATTTTAAATGTTCCTGTGGATATGCGATGGACAGACCAAAGGTAGATAACCCCAACTACATATTGGCTCAGTTGGGAGAGGGGGGGGGGGGGCATTTGCAGTTAAAATTGTTGAATTGTATCCAGCAGTGCAAAGGAGATGCCTGTAAGTTGTTTCAAACCTAATCAAAAAATTATTTGTAATCCACCATGAGTAACAATTGAAAATAAAATCAGGCCAGGCCAGGCCAGGCCAGGCATGTTGATGACATGTTTAAATTATGTCATTTTTTATGGTAATTACAAATCAAGTTGCAAATCATTTAAATTTTATCAAAATTCAAAAACAACTGAATCGATTAAGCAACCATTGTACAAAATTTCAAATTTAATCAAAATCTTTGAAATCACAGTTGGAGAAGTCTTGAGAAAAAAAAATGGCTACCATATGACCTGCCTCTGTTACAGTGTGCCTTCTAAACTGATATAACAACCCAGTGGACGCAAACATTTGCTCTGACACAAGTAGTTGTACAACAGAAAATCATACATTGATCTTGAAAAACATCTTGCTATATATATTTATGATTAGATATAATGGAAATAATATTTTACAAACAAATTAAGTGTAATTACAAAAGAATACAGGGACCACCTTATATTCAGTAATGCAATTTTTTTGAAGGCTGATTGCTCCATGAGTCAACAAGCTTTTGAATAAGGATTCCTACAAAATTAGTCCTGTTAGAGGCAACACTACTCTGTACTAATGGGGTGGTGGGTGTGTGTGTGTGTGTCCTTCCCCAACTTTTGCGAAATCTGATTCCCATCAACCCCCCGAAAGAAATGACCAGTCCCTAAATTAGCTGCAATGAATATTCAAGAAACATCATTGCTGTTTTCAAATGAATGGAATGCACCAATACATTGTGCATATACACAAATAATGTTAATTCCTGCTGGCAAAAGAGATGAAAATTCATACACGTGATAATATTGAATAAACTCATGAATTTGACCTACACTCATTTAATAATCAGGATATGATAAGGTCACATACAAATATCAAACTTATTTGTTTAGTGGAGAATTAAGTCAAAGTAAAGTTCACATTAGAGAGACATATTCCAATTATTTCACTTAAAGGGCGGTGGTCGTCGTGCTGCACATGTGCAACATTTGTGATGATAAACATTGATTTTCCCACAATCCAATGCGCTCTTCTAATGGAAATCATGAAATCAAATTAAGTATGAGGTTTGACCTGGGCTCGACTTGCACTTATTATTGCCGGTGACTCCTCGGATACCTTCCAATCACCTAAAAATACCTAATTAAAGCTTGGTAACTTCTTAGTTTGTACTCGTTGATCTCCGCGACAGTCGCCATCTTTGTTTGTATGAGACATATATATATATTGCGCATGCGTGGCGCGACGACTACCGCCCTTTATTAAATTGTTTGAATGACTGGAAACTATGCTTTATTTAACCACTAAACTTTTATTGATTTTAATTTTAACAAACACGTACAGTCTGTAATTTTGCTTCTTGTGAAGATGTTGGATTTTGTTCTTGCATTACTAGTATTCCATAGTTGAATCGTGGGTCGTTTGTAGTTCCTTGGTTACACAGAGCGTACGAGGGTGAATATTTGTTTTTCGCACAAGCCCTCTAATTTCAAATATTCCTTCTCTTCTTTTTTTTATTAGCAAACCCGACTTATAACCAACTGAACACGTTGGGGTTGGATATAAGTCTGGTTTACTGATTTATTACCTCCGTAATCGAACACGAACAAACCATAGAGCTAGTTTTTAGTCCATGAACACACGTGGTTGGACTGAAAATATGACGAGAAATCGACGAGACATGTGAATGTCTGGGCTTTACAAATTCCTCGCTGTAAACACACATTACGACAACAACACTTCTGTGGAAAACGGAATACCTTTACCTTAATCAGAAATCCAAAGTAAATACCAGGACATGTGAGTACTCGAATCACGAAATCATCCACAACACAACGCACAATGCGAGCACACATTCGACAGTGATCTCAGTCCGAGTCACCGAGGCAGCCCTCTCAAAATAATTCATTTGATTGAGGGCGCACTCCTTCCGAAACCTTGTATTCATGGTATATAATATATATATGTTGAAACACTGGCCAGGCAGATCAGAATACAAATTATGACATTGCTGCTTTTATGCAGTTGCAAATCTATAAATATAAATGATATGAGGCAATTGACCACACATTTATGAGAAACAAATCAGCTCACTTCCGTCACAACAGAGATTTGGCATCAATAAAAATATTTGCCACTGGTTAAGGAATGCAGGAAACGCAATCAGTTTGAAGTTAACGAAATGCAGCATTTCTAAATTATAAGTGTATCAAATCAAAGTTTAAAGAAATCTTTTGAGGATTCAGTCTCCAAGACCCCAATCACATTCATTGAGATCATTTGATTTTGCTAAACGTATGGAATAAACATCCACAGAACTATAAAAGCCAGGCTCAATTCTAAAAGCAGATACTGACTGTTAAGACAAGTCCAACAACAACTCTATCGCCACTGAAAGAGCAGAAATGAAAAGACTTGACGTTTCCACATGCATCACTCTAAGCGACTGGTTTGTCTCTTGGTAAGCCCTGTTCAGATGAAGAGCAAGATGGCCCTGACAAAGAGATGGATTGTGACTGAACTTAATTATAGAACACGACGACAAGCAAATAACTATGACAGGCATAACTTCGCGAATCACAGCAAAAACCTAAATTGTGATTATTTACTGCCAATTCATCAACTGCAATTACGTCAAAAACGAAAATGTTAGAATCAAGAAAATATTAGAAATTCAATTGGCCGTCATCAGCCATGGACACATTTATTCCTGTATCCTCAAACTTTTTTACATTTGACGCTCTTAGACAAAAACACGTTATTTTTTCACTCTGTACCCGTATTACTCATAGTGATAACATCATTCTTGTGATGCATTTAGAATAGTGCCGTGAAGAATCATGCATGTGGTCGTATATTGAGAAGTCTTCCTAATTTGTTCATTTTTGCTTTTTCAGTGGCGAGAGGGTATTGTACTCTTGTTGTCGGACTTGTCTCCGCTTTTAGGATGGCTTTCATAGGTCTGTAAGCGTGTATTCCATACCTTTACTTCAGCTGAAACAATGGATATCACTGAATGTGATTGGCGTCTTGGGACTTCTCCATATATGATCACATGGATAATTTTTCGTGGCTGATTTGTCCAATGGTGAAGCAGTGATAGAGAGGTGGATTGTGACTGATTATAAACAGTACACGGTGTACAGTATGATTTGGTCGCCTCCGTTTGTCCTTGTGTTCGTCATTATTATCAATATACCTTAGCCAATTCTACTCACAATTAGTATTCACTGAGGTGTCATTTTGTTCCTCGTTTCAATTTAAAATATTCGCCTGCCATCCAATTTTTTCAAGTATTTAACCCATTTTACAGATACACATGCTCTTTGCAATTATTTTTGGATTTCAATGTAATTTAACCTGATTTAAAAAACAAACAAACAAAAAAACAAAGTAGCCGATTTAATTCAAACTTGTTTTTTGTTTTATTTTGTGATTTTATTCAAAATGACCGACTGGTGGCCATGTTGGTTTACTTTCATTTGTCCTTGTCCATTTATCTGATGTACCTTCGCTGTCTTTGTTCAAAGTAGGTACAAATTGCAAGACACACTGATCAACAATTGATGCTTCTACCCATTCCTCCTGCAGATGCACTTTTTGTGCATGGAGAGAATTGCTATATTCGCCGCCTCGGATGTCATTACCAGCACACGCTTAGTTGTCCGTTTACTCGTATTTATTAACCGCCCAGGGAAAACGCAGTAATACTTATTTTATTGATAGCCTTAATGATGTCGAAAGACAGAAAACAAGTTAAAAATGTTATTGCCTTTTTCAGTTTATTTACTCATCTGTTTTAAAATGTCCATGTCATACACAAACTTATCTATTTAGCAATGAATATTTATTTGATTAATGGAACTGTTAATTGCATGTTATGATTACTGTGTAGTCGTGCAAAGTGCTTGATCATTTGATATATTTTGCACATTAACACTTTGCAAAATATATTTTAGGTGCAGATTATGTGTATTGATAATGAATTTGTTACCAAATTATCGGCGGAAACGCTGATATAATATTACAATATTTAGACGTGTTTTGTGTCAAAGCACTTTTTAAAGCGTTGCGGTGATTTTTTTTTTCAATACGTGTTTCTGATGGAAACTTTTTAAAATATGTTTCTAATGAAAGCACTTTTAAAAATGCTGTGAGAATGAACAATTTTCAATGCATGTTTTTAGTGTAAACACTTTTAAAAATGTGTGTCTAGTAAAAGTAGTTTTAAAAGTGTTGTGATAATGAACACTTTCCAATACGTGTTTCTGGTGGAAACACTTTTCAAAATATGTGTCTATTTAAAGCGCTTTGGAAAATGTGGTAATAATGAACACTCTTCAATACGTATTTCTGATGGAAACACATTACATGATAAAACATGTGGGGACAAAAATGTGATATATTTTAAAACACTTGGATATTGGACTATAGTTATATCAGGTAGACTCAGATGTGTTTATTTCATGAAGATATATTTGGCTTTTGAAAAGTATTTTTGTCATTTTAGGTAAAACAATATGTTATCATCTTTAGATGGCTTCCACTCTGCATTTCTTGTTTAATACGCTATTCTTTCATTAAAATAATTACATCAAATTCATGTCTTCAATTCACTTTGCAAAATCGCGATCTCTACCGGTCTATAGAGCGTAACTAAGCTCATCGCTCCAGGAAGTTGTTCTATCGGCTTTACTGACAGGTTTTTCCCCGTAACCTAGTCTGATATTATCTGGAGCATTATTTTATACTTAAATAACTATTCGCAGCACGGAACCACTTAGACGTACGAGATATTCTATAATAATGAACGTATTGATATATACTATGTGTCTCCGTGAGTATGTCAATAATTGGTAGCGACTTCCTGTAGGATTAACCAATCATGAACCGTCTATTGTATGCCCGAAACATAACCTAATTGCCCCTTTTAAAGTAACTCCAATGATAATGAAATTGACATGGTTTGACATTAAACTGCTTGTTCCTCATAATTTATTATACATTAATTTTGGCGCTATTGAGTCATATTATATATTCACGTCAACTGAACTACACTATACACGAGTAGAAGATGCGCACAATATCATGCGTAACATTGACTTTGAATCAAATATGGCACAGTGATTGGTTCTTTAGTGTTATTATGATGCGCAGGAAGAAATATCGTGTTGCGCCTTGCGCATTTTTTTTGGAGACTGACTGAAATATGATAAGCTATTTATCGACTAAGCGATGCCACGATATGTTGACATGAGTAAATAATAATATAGTGTTATTTTTTAGCTAAGCTGACAGATCAGGAGATTATCCATGGCAAAAACACTGAATTAATCATGATAAAATAAACATTTTTGTTTTCGTCATGATAGTCAGAAAGTGTCATAATTTTCCATTTTAATTTTCACAACCATTACATTCTGAAATTAAGTGGTTTCGCCAATCGTTGGGTTGATCTCCGTGAATACTGTGCGATAATATTCATGATATTTTTATATTATGTAGTTGAAGTGAACATGAGAGATATTTAGAGTGTTTTAGTCTATATATGAATAGTTGTATTTACGATGTGTCTTTGATAGATGTCCAAGGGTGGATATGACATTTCTAGTAGTAATAGCGTATATTGAAGCGTTAATTTAATAGCTAGAAATTGAGCACTGATGAGACTAACATTTACTGATATTGTACAATTGCCGGGTCAATAAATTACCCATCAAATTTCAAAGCAGTACAACTCGGAAATGCGCCAATGCTTCTAGAATAGACCATTTCACAACAAATGGCAATGCTTTCCAATTTCCTAAACATTAACGCTAGACTAATTTCAATACAAGTATACAGTATGGCGACTGAACGCAGTCAGGATAAATCGTTTATCGACTAGGCGATTTCACGATACTTTAACATGATTAAATACCTCTTTCATTCTTTCTTTTTAAGCGAAGGTGTCACATACGTAGATTACCGAATGACAATTCAACTGAATTTATCGTGGAGGTCTGTCCGTGGTAGAATAGTAATTTCCGTGTGTTTTCATTTGACTGTTCTGACGTGATTATATATGCATTCAGTTGTTATACAAACTGATTGCATTGGATTTAGACCAGCATTAATGTTTGTGGAATTGGAAGTTATTGTCGATACAGCCATGGTGGAAAAAAGTTTTTCTTCCATAGATGGAGATATGTTTTTTGTTTTTACTTGTAAATGAAAATATTTTTACCTTTATACTTTTACCTACATTTATAACAATGGCAGTTATCCAACCAGCGCAGCGAGTGTAGTGTAGTGACGACAGTTTGAAACATTCCAATGTTATTCAGTTGACCAATGGAACTTCTCCCGTTTCAGTTTCAATTTTGAAGTTTATGGATGATTATAAAGATGAACGGAAATGATTTTGTCGTGCCGATATTATGGCGCTAGGATAAACTGAGAAATTTAAGTGATTAGATCTAATGATGCCCGACAACGGAGGATACTCTTTATACACTCAATGCGCCGAAAATTACTACACAATTTTCAATCAACGTCATAACTTAATTGCCATAGCAACACTACTCAGAATGTATACTAAGCACGGAAGGTCACGTGCCCTTTATACAAAACATCGAGAGAACACAGACTCAACATTTTACAAAACAGGATAAAAACCTGCGCAGGGCGATATAGCTATACGTCAATGATTCAAATTTCTTTTAAAATAAAAAAGTGGTTTGTCTAGTTTCAAAATCTTTTGAAAAAATAACATTTTCACACAATTCACACACAGAGCTGTCACAACTGAACCTTCATCAGTGCACAACCCCCTAAAATGCCTAGCAACTGATTTTCCACCAAAAACACAACATTTTATACACAAACGAGCAAGGAGATATGTTCATGGATATGTAACATAAGAAAAAGTCACATAAAACAGCAAGTTTTTCAAAAACAAATAAAAATGTGAAACTCGGTGTCTCACTGCCTGACCTTTGGCGTGGGATGAATTGCGGATGAAGCTGTGTGCTTTGCATCGAGAGTGTGGAAGTTTATGCTGAAGGGTGGATGAAAGGCGATTTTAAAGAGGCTTACCCGCTCGTCATTTTGGTTTTTGTAAGTAGTTAACTAGAAAATACCCATGATGCTCTTCTTCATTTTACATTTTGCAATTTTTTTTCATTATTAGCGCCATAACGCGAATATTTTCAACGGAGTTGGTTAGTTCAGTAAGTCATTTTGGGCGTTGTTTGCTGCATAGAGCTCCATGTTTGTAGCTAGCTGACTTGGCAGTGAATGACTTGTTTGTTAGAAGGCATTAACATGCTGGACGATGTTTTCAAAGGAACCTTAGCTCTCTTGCGTAATCAACTGGTAATTTTAATATTGTATATGACGTTTGTATATATAGACATCCTCCGGGTTATATTTTCGCTTATTTCGCTAACAGCAAAATAATCTAAATTGAAGCCCATGGTAAATATGCAAACATACTAAAGCATGCCAGTGCAACGTTTCATTCACAACCCAGTGAAATTATTAGCTTGTTTTCATGAAACGAATCCGCTAAAATTAAACACAGTGTATATTTCTACTTCTACAGTATTCATATTTTATAATGTATCGCTGGAAATGGTGATAAATATACACCGAGGAATAAATTTCCAATTGGGCAATGGTATTTTATAATAATATATAGATTTTCCGCCTCAATTGGAATTGTTGTCAAGGCGCGGGTCACGTACCAATCATATGAATGTAATCTGTTCTGTTTTGAAAAGTATTTCTCGCAAGGGAAAACATGGCATTTATTTAATATGATAACAGAATGACCAAACCTTAGATTTATGAGTATTTAAATGTAATTTTAACGACAACTGAGTGAATTTTGAAATGGCGGACTGATACATTACGAGTGAGTAGTCAGCAGAGTCAACGTTTCCAATATTGCTAATACCAGTGTATAGTTGAGTCAACTTCATCTTTTGGACTTTAACACTGTGATAATGGCGCTTTTTATTCGATTTTAAAACTAGACAAACCACTTTTTTTATTTTAAAAGAAATGGGTAGTTGAATCATTGACGTGAAAACCTGTCTGTGTGGAATTTATTTCTGATACAAATTGTGACTACGTACAACAACAACTTCCAAAACAAATTAACAAATTATTCCCCGTAATCTAGAATACGTTATTTAATGGAACCGACCTTTCAGGCACTTCAATCCAGCACTAATGTTGTTTACAACATAGAGATAGTCTAGACATTCGTCTGGTGCAATCTTTTATTTTTACATGTACGATAATGAATCAGGCACAGCACGGAACCACTTAGTTATCCTTCCAATTATTTATTCTATACCGAAGGTATTGACATATATTGACTATGTCTTGCTGTGTTTCCTTGCAGATATCAATACTTTGTGTAGCGACTTCCTGCAGCGTTAGCCAATAATTACTTCTGGTCAACCACGCAGCTATTGTAATCGAGAATCTTAACAACTGGTCTTGCTGCCCCATATAAGATGATATCAAATTAAACTTTTTATTAATTAAGGTAGCGAGAAGAGGAAATACTTTTCCTATATGTTTTGTAAACACATCTTTCTTAAAGCGGGAGGGTCGTCAACTGCGCACGCGCGGGAATTGAATTCCAAGCGACGATAACACACGCTAAAAACGCAAAGGACCATGGGTAGACGTTTGTTTGTAAACGCCATGGCGATCTGACGCATGCGCAACTACTGAGATACTACTCAAATTGATAGTTCAGCCACTTCGTGACAAACGCAACACGGAAGAGGTTTGCCGATGTTGTAGTATGATCTTGGCTTTGATAGAGATTGGAAAACAGCATGATTTTTTTTAAATCAAAAAATTAGTTGTTTTCAAAAGATAAACTGAGCATTAAAGAATATTTGTTCATCTTTATAACAGCTCATTGTCGAAACGAAGTTTACCCCATCACGCTAGCCACAATGAACCATACTCTTGAATAGGCGTCAAGGACTACGGGGAAAATCTAAATTAGAATCAAATTTAGGGATCAGGAAAGACTGAAATGTTCGAAAATTACGCTTAAATTAGAGATTTTACTGAAAATTAATTAATTAATAATGATTACGAAATCTGTACCAATGTTTGCCTTCCATACAAAATCTTCTTTCTTTAGACAGAAAGTGAAATAACGATTGTCCTTTGCGCAGGTAGGCATCTCTCTGGAACATAGCTTCGCACAGGACCCGTTAATAAATTCTGAATCATTGGTTTCCCCATAGTTTTCTGGCAACGAGCAAGAATCTTGGCTCCCAAGAAAGTTTTTGAGTGATTACACTCTATGTTGGATTAATCAGACGATATTACGTCACAGTACTACACTTGAATCGTCAGTCACAGCCGCGTGAGGAAGTTTTTATTTAGAACAATGGCGATGTACACAGCCTTTGGGAGGCATGTATTTAAACCCTTAGAATTAGACACACACATAATTTTCAACAATAACAATTAATACATTTTAATTAACAGCACATACACATAAAATTAGGCAACGATACAAAATCGCAACGTTGACCTTCCCGTTGAAGGAATATCTCAGACAACAAAACAAAGCAAAAGCAAACAAAATTACTTCATAAAAATCGAAATCATAACATAACCTAAAAAGAGAAATACTAGTTCAATAAGTTGAACAATTTTAAAGGATGTCCATAAATTCAATTGGCGATTACTTATTAGAAAACAAAATAATTACATTGCATTTTTTCACATTGAGTTTACATTCCATTGCTGACATCGAAGTTTAATAAGTCAAATCAGCTGCACTTGAACTATAGCTTATTTGCCAGTCAGTAATTTTCACTTAAATTATATATTCACACAATTCATCCGATATAACCAAGGGTTCAGTTTACGGCGCGACTTTAACAGAGGCGGCGGCACGAATTTTTGCATGAGAGGGCGAGATCTGCTTGCTTCCCCTTAAAAAAATGAAATCTAGACTCTCTGAAACGCCATTTTCTACATTTTGCAAGGCAAGTTTTGCTGACACAAAGGCTTGATTTTGGAGGGGTGACGCCCTCAAACATTTGTTTTCGAGGGGAGCGACCGCCCCTCTACCCCCGTGACGCCGCCACTTTAATTTGATGCCCTTAAATGGTGGCAGTCGTTGTGTCGCGCATGTACGGCATTTGTGTTGATAAACATGGATTTTCCCACAATGCAATAGAAATCACGTGTACGAGTTTTGACCTGGGCGTTATGTGACCTAATTACTGCCGGTGATTTTTCGATATCTTCCAATCCACAAAAACATTACACAGGTAAAGCTAGGTAACGTGTCACTTTGTACTCGTTGGAAAGCGCAACAGTCATGGTCACCTTTGCTCATATATATGAGACCAGTATCTGCGTGGCGCGCCATCCAACGCCCTTTTTGGTTGTTGTTTTCGAGTATTAATAAATGTGTGAACGCAGAAGAGCTATGACATCCTCCATAAACTTGCGCAAGAGACATTACAAATGTTACCACACCCTTCTCACTACTTCACGCTCGAAGGCGCACCCAACAGTTACTCATTCAGTCCTTGTTTGAAGAGAAACCACTCCTAAATATTCCATGAAAATTCGTCCACAACTAGTCTTGTTGAATTATCCAACTCTTATACTGGCAGTGATGAAGACAGATTGGGCAATGAGCATGCGGTACGAGACACGTATAAGTACTAACACAAAACTCATGAGTAGATTTTGAGATCTCTAGGCATAGGGTGATGTTGTTGTTGGTGGTATTACTGTTTCAGCGTTTCTGCAGTATATGTACATACATATTGTATTCTAACGTATGTTACTAGTACCGGATAATATTTGTAATTCGTGACATCGTTTTCAAGGTCAACGCTTTGAAAGAAGAAACAAGATTAGTTTTCTGATCCAATAATGTAAATTAACAATCACATATAGCTTTATGAAATTATTTTTTAATGCACTGCCCACAGGAACGTGGAATATCAAAACAATCGCGGCTTGTTTAAGTGATTGATTTTCCTTAGCACTATTATTTTATTTTTGTAGCCTCAGTGACATTGTGACTCCATATTTGATAAAATTCAAATGTTAATATACTAGACTGAGTTGTTTTGACAATTTAGTCCGAATATATGGCAAATCATATGGTCAAAAAAGTAAGGCAATCCAGTACAAAATTAATTGATCCGGAAGTTCTTTGATATTATATTTCAGTTTTTGTGGCAAAACAACAGTGTCAAGAGATATGTGCAATAAGTGTGAGGCGCATTTCGCTTTAAAGAAATGTGTAGTTGTTTCAAGACACAAATTCAACACAGGAACTCCAGAACAACATGATTCAACGACCCATCAATGATTTTTGTGAAGGCTTTAATGATATTAACCAAGGATTGTGCATTTGGCATAATAATAAAATATCATAATCTACTACAAAAACAAGATTCACGTCTAGAAAAAAACCTAATGACATATGGAATTAATAAAAAGTCAAAGAAAAATCAGACAAAATCTGACAGAAGAAATAGGTCTGGAAAAAAATATTCAAAACCAACATAATTCGGGAAATTTAAGAAAAATCAAGCTAATCCACCACGGATCGCTTTAAATGTGTCACCAAGCATCAAAAAGCACCAATGTCCACTATATTTCAAAAAATGGCATAAATGTCACAAGATGAATACTAAGTATCAGAAATAGTGCAAATCAAAGAAAAGTGTTCATGGAGACACATAATTGAAGTGGCAAACGATGAGTGTTAACAATTGACAAACATGGTACATTAGACTGTCGACAGTTCTCAGGCCTAATTAAGAGTCACTTATTTTCAATCGCCGAAGGCGTTATAACGACAGTCTAATGGTACACATATAGGTGTAGGATTCAATATGAATACTTGGTCCGAGGCAAGCATCATGTCTGTCAAAAATCTTCAGAAATCAAATACTAGAACATCAAAGTTTAGAAAACACGCACCACACCGATAGGTTGTACCAGTGTGAAAAGTTATGGGAAACTATAAGTCACGGACCAATCAGCCATCTTTGTTGGGTTTCAAAGCATTACAAGACTTAGAATTAACTTAAGTCTTCTTTAATGTAAATGAAAACATGAAGTCACCAATAATGGAAACATTCCCCGGTATTCAACGGTAGTTTTGGCTGTCAATGTGAGCCACGTCACATCAGATTAGACCTCTCAGCAAAATTGGGTATTGATAGGTACCACAAAACCCTATCAGTCAACTGCTTATCAATTTTAACAAACTCTTTGTTAGAAACCATTATATGAGAATGCCATTTGGCATAAAATCTGCACAGAAATTGCTCCAGAAATAAATCACACGACAATTTGAATATCAACCTGGTGTTGAAACATGCGGGCGAGATCTGCTCACCAACCTCGCAACCGAAGGCGCGACCTTATAACATTTTGAGGGGAAAATGTTGCTGAAACAAAGCTTGATTTTGTAGGGGCGACGCCACCATCATCTTTTTGGAGGCGCGACCCCCCCCCCCCCCCCCGTGCCGCCGCCACTGAGACATATTTTGGTTACAGGGAATGAATAAGAACAACCACGTTGAGAAGTTTAAAGCAGCTATACAGAGATGTGATAAAATAAATACCACACTCCACAAAGACAAATGTGAGTTTGGTGTAAATATAATGACTACAGGCGTCAGACCAGATCCTGAAATGATCACAGCAATACGAGGTCACGAATTCTTAAGTAATGTAATGTTTGTGAGCCAATAAAGACATACACCTGTACAACACGTGTGGCCACGCCCAAGCTTTATTCCAGACTGTCCCAGACTACCTAGTATCATTGTCATTCTTAATATATTACTGTCATGATTTATATTTCCATGTGTTTAGTTGAGGCCGGTTTTTGCAGTTATAGCGACTTTCACTGATGACCCCTGGATAATCCACACCTGCTCGTAACTTATCATGATCAGGTTCATTCGTAGGTGAGATTAGTAAGTAGACAACTGGCTGATATAATTGCCGACTATGGAATGTTGGTTAAGTCAACATGGCGCCGATAAATATGAGAGTTATGTCCCGACATCGGGGGCAATTAGTCAGACATTATGGCGTGTTGAATACTTTGTGTGATTGGCTATATGCGAATTGAATATATAGAGACTATGCCTTAAGCTCTTAAACTCCCCTGTAATTGGCTAAGAGTTAAGAAGCGAATAAAGCTGGTCTCAGAGTCTTGGCAGCTCACCACGAGGCATGCAGTCTTGACGCGGTCTTGAGAGAGTTACAGCGTGGGCTGAGACCAAATGTGACACAATTCGATTCTCTGTGTGTCTTTGTTCGATTGAAAAGGTGGCGAAACCCCCGATCACTGGTACCTGACTTGAAGGTTTAATAATACGACAATTAAGCCATTACATACATACTACAACAAACTACAGACTCCCTAGCATCATTGTCATTCTTAATATATTACCGAAGTCACGAATTCTTATTGGTTATCTTTATATTCATTGTAATTTTGATTTGCAACATAGGTAGTTTTGAGACGTGCGCCTTTTGTGGCAGAAATTAGGTAGACAGTGTCATGAGCGGAATTTTCGTCTTGTCTCTATACACGTCTGCTTGAGGTACAGGATCAGAAAAGTCACTGAAGCTTTACAGTCAAATAGACACACTCAACAAAATACGTTTTAATAGCTAGTCTTTAGCCACATCGAGAATGCCTCAAAGCAAACTGTCCAGACACGCGTAGTTCTCTCTGTGACTAAAGACTTAGACCGATTATTACGTATCAAAACTTAACCAATTACAAAGAAGTATAAAGACTATACGGCGTAACCTTCAATCATACAGTCAATCACACAAAGTTCTGGACACGTCATATCTTATGGATTAATCATCGGCTATATTAATAAACTACAAATACCAAACTGTCAGAAATAGTTCCAGTCAATGATTTCAATTCCGTCCACTGCGCCGCTGGGGTCTAAACGGTGACAGACATACCACAGCCATTCACTGGTAACACAGCCATCCAAGCCGGTCAACAGATACAAGAAAACAAATTAAGACACTAAGATGGCAAAGTCGGTTGAGACGAAGAGTGGCTGGTGTAGTCTGATGTTTTAGCGGATGTTTTTGAGGCGACGTACTTCAGAGAGTTAGCGGAACGGTAGACTAGTAAGTGTAGACGCTTTGTGACACAGATATGGGAACACCAACAGACAAGAAAGACATAATGTAATTACTAGGCGAAATTCGTTCCAAATCTGTTATCCATATTACAAACAATGAGAAACATTCCAAAGACTGATGTAGAATACCACTGATCAGATGCCCAACAAAGCATTAAACAAAATAAAAAAAATCCAGACCACGCAACTGGACTCTGTTTTAACATACCATGATGTCTCTAAACCAGCAGTGTTGCATCAGCATTTTCTTCAGGAGCTGTTTTAGCAGGACAATAAACCACAGTTGCATATGCATCTAGATCTATGACAGACTTAGAGACACAATCACCAATCACCAATACTACAGCGAATGCTACTCAAAAGACAGAAATATGACATATCATTGAAATACATCTCAGGAAAATGTCTCATTAAAATAGATGTCAAGATCATCATTGTCCACCATGTGATGTCAAATCTCCTAGTATCAAATGGAAAATTCGGAGGCTATCCGAGTTTCAACTCTGATAGATAACAACGAAAGGAATTAAAGTATGTAACCGATGAACACCAAAATCAGAATCACCATGCAGATCCACAAATACTAAAACTAACTAACTAACATTGAACTAATTCAACTATCATAGATATGGGGATAGGAATTCTTGTAATAAAATCACCCAGAAAGAAAATGATAAATTTAATACACACAAGGCCACATGGAAACAGAGAAATTCTGGCCTGAACATGCATATAGCAGACATGGTTTCACAATGCAGCACATGTCTTGAACATTGAAACTCAAATAAGAAAGGACCGATGATTTTAATACCAGATGAACCAAGTCGTAGCCACAGATCTTTTTATTCTGGACAACGTCAACTATTGATAGTGGTAAACTACTACTCAAAGTCCTATCATACATTTATATAGTAGAAATCATAAATTGCATGAAATCAATGTTTTCGAGGCGTGGGATACCACTGGAAGAGAGATGCGACAATGCATACTTGGGCATCCTTGAATATAGAAACACATGAACAGCGGACATCGAATCACATAGACAGACACTGCTTTACAGGTAACAACCCAGAGTAGTTTATCCAACAACCATCAAACAAAACTGAAAGTCAGACAGCATCGTCAGACAATTTACCAACCCTGGCAAATTAACCCTCAACAACTATCCCTGATAACCAACGCAGTGTGGGCGAATTGTGATAAAATCTACGAAATACATAGACTATGTGTGATCCAAAAGAACACACATAGAGTATAGGAAAGAACAATCCCTAACTAAAAACATATTATAAAGCTGGTAAGGTGTTTTGTATATCCATTTAGAAAGGCATTGTCATACAGCAACAGATTTAGTCGCAAATGTGGGCAGTAGTTTCACAGCTGTTGTACAACATCCGACAGACACAGATAGTTCGAAAGTGTAAGTGGACCCTCAGAAAAGACGATACTGGTTTCACTTTTATACAGTCCTACTGCCGTATAATATACGTGTACGAGCAGAGGTCCATCCAGGCACATATAATGCAACCAGTCTCTCAGTTGATGTTAGTGGTTTCGTGGTACTGACCTGCACTCACTGACAAGACTGAACATGGCACATTTAATCAACTGCCAATAAACTTAAATTTTTCAAAGTTTGAAAAAGAATATTGCAACAGTAATTCTAAGCATTCACGAGCCCAAATGGCATTTAACGAAACTGAAATAAACTATCAGGTGTGAGGAAGGCTGTTTATTCTTTAGCCCCCCACTCATGGGGATCTGCCAGTACCCCTTGATTAGATCAATTTTGGTGAAGTACCAACCCTCTTTTAATCGTGAAAATAGGTCTTCAGGCGATGGCATCGGCTCTGCATCAAACACTGGAATGAGATTGAGTTTGCAAAAATCAATGCAAAACCTAACACCCCTCCTTTCTTATTGAACAAAACAATGGGTGAGGCATAAGGTGAATTCGATGGTGTAATTACACCCACTTAACCTCTGACCTCACTATATCTGTTTAAGTGAATGGTAAAGGGTATGGTTTTTACCTGACTGGTTCAGATGTTACCAATACAATATCATCCTACATACCAGGACAATAAAACTGAGTTGCTATTCTATCTATAGTTTTCTTAGCACCCAGATGACCTGCCATAACTGACTCATGAGCAAGTGCTAGTACTTGATCACGGTAACACATGGTACAACTAATTGGGAACACAATTGTCATCAACATGAGGTGACTGAAACTCTCCATACTTCAGCCCCTTGTTCATCAAAAACCTTGCTCGATTGTTACGACCAGTGATCAATTCCTCACCTGTACTCACTAACTTTCTAGCATGCTCTAATGTGGGGTCAGACTGCTGTGCCTCTCGCACTGCATCAACAGTAATATGTTTCTTACCACCATTAGTATCAACCTTAAAATGTATTATTAAAATGTATTAACTTCAGAAACTATAAGCCAACGTAACGTCTGAGCCCTAGTCTGTACCACCTATACAACATCAACACTACCATTCTGACTGAAATTAATGGAGGGTTCACAACCACTCCCACTAACTGAAGGTTCTCTTATCTCAACACCCGAAGAACAACTTCTTTAATATAGGGCACACTAGCCTGAGTACTAGTAGATGTCCGCTAGTCTCAATGCCAGAAGGACAACAACCTTCACCACCAGAGGGCATACTAGTCCCATCACTTGAAGGAGTACTATGTTCACCACCCACGGGCGAACTAACCTCACCTTGCCCTACCTCATGAGCTGAACCTAGCTTCAAACCAATATCAGAATCCTTGGGCTCCCTAGCTCCACTAATATTACCAATAATAATATCATACACTGGGGTCCTCATACACAGTGCCTTGACCTCACCAACATAGAAGGGTGTATCTATATATAGTCTAGCTACTGGGACTTTCCGACATGTACCATCGATCATCACACAGGTACGACTCTCCCTTACCAACTCTTCTACCAACTCTATGTACTACAACAACCAAACTACACCCACTATCATGAAGGACCTCTACCTTAGTACTGCCAACAAAGCCTTGAATAACAGGCATACCACTCACCATCCTATTAGCTGGTGCAACACTGGCAACATTAATAAGTGGCAACTCATGGCCACATTTCAACTCATCTCTATCTCGTCCCTGTAAACATGGATGCCTACTTGCATCTATAATCTCATGAACTACACAAGTAGCACTGATTTCCTGTGAATCATTACTATTCTGATCACATGCCAACTTAGCAGCTGACTTAACCTGAGACTTGGAACTTTTATAATGCTTATGACAACTGACAGACTGACAATGATTTGGATCACCACAAATATAACAGCCTGACTTTGGCTTAGACTGGATAAATCTACCCTGTCCTTTACCTTGCTGACCTGTTCTCCAGAACCTTGAAACTGACTAGATTACAGATTTTAACCACCTGTCTTGGGTGACCTTTCACAACTCGTTACCAGAAGCACTCATCAACCGATCTCTCATCACTAAGTCCTTCTTCAAAACTTGAGACAGCTCTACCCATCAGTCAAAATAACTACTCAATCTAGCTGCAAATTGCGAAATGCTCTCTCCACCTTCTGCCCTACTAGTTCGAAATCTCTTTCTATAACCTTCTTCATTCACTGCTCACATGGGGTAGACAAGACAGTAGTACTGGAAATGAAATACACATACACCAAAATATCAAGTTAAAGCCCCTGGCTTTAATACCTCTCAATATAATTACACAATGAATAAATTCAGTAAAATATAGGATTGTTTAAAGAAGTGTGCATTGGAAATAACTTACAGTTTCAGGATATAGAAATGGATGACAGTCAATGGCTTCTGCAACACAACAATGAAGAAATACAAAAGTCTTGCTTGCAGAGGAACGCTGGTATTTCGGAAGGTACCGCCGAGAGCCGGAGATCGCAGAGCAGTTTATACAACTGTCCTCAGTCTGTCCAATTTATAGGCATAAATGGCCTAGATTCAGGGACACCACCTGGGTTTCCACATGAGCCAATCAGAATGTGATCTTGCTAGCAGCTGTGTCATGTAGGCAACTCAGTAGATCGTGAACATCCTTTGTTATTAAAATAACAGCACACCGGGTAGATTTCAATTGTCTTTCCAAAGTTGTAAACACCCTAGTTATGTAAATCACAAGCACGCTTCTATTTGCTGGGTTTGAAGTAATATGACAAAAACATAGAATAAAGGATGCTGACATACATTTTGTGATTTTCTGCAGTAATAAGGGCCAAGCCATGCATGGTGTTAGTGACCATATTTCCCTAATACACACTATATAATTAAGATTTAAGTTATCACGTTGGCACACAGGACACATATCAAACACTGAATACAATTATTGTCATTGGTAAATTCCCTCAAACTAGAAGTTGTCATGAGGAACCATGTTTTTATATAATAACCAAACTTATTCACAAAAGCCCATGCTACTAACTTGCACAGATCCAACCACACCTTACAACATACTGTTATATCAGCTGCTCCGTTATTACCATCATCTGCACATTTACTCTCATATTTATGTGAACACACTACATGATTTATGTCGGCGTGCACTGCGTTCACAGTGGCCATGTCAACATATTTATTTATTTATTTATTTATTTATTTATTTATTTATTTATTTATTTATTTATTTATTTATTTATTTATTTATCGCTAATATGTATGCATGTAATCAAATACGCAATGTATTAGAAAGACTTCATAATATTATTCGTAGACGTCAGTGTACATGCGGATAGAAACACTAATATCACAAAATGCATGCGTAGTTCGTTACTATCTCTAGGCTTAGGGTAGTTAGATGTATAGTGTTGCATACGTTCTAGCGTCTGTGGACAATATTTGCCATTCGTAACAATAGTTGGCATAGTTACAAAATAATACGTTAATATCAAAGGTTAATAATTCTTATAAGGAGAAAAAAACTAAAACATTACTTTTCCGAAAATGTCAGAATCTGTCCACAAACATAGATACATTGCTACAAAATGGTTGTTTACGTCCATCAACTTACCAGCTTGTTCGCAGCATGAGTCCCCCTATCATACCATGCAAAGATTATATTCCATTTTGGCAATTATTCCGCTTGCTATAGAATTGTTTTGTAATTACAATAATTTCCTGGAAAATATCAGAATCGTCCCACAAACATAGATACTCAGCTATAATTGCACGACATGCACTAACCGAGATGATGATTCAGTCTAGACAAGAGTACACAAGGTTTCTGGATGCACTTGAAAAACAATGACTTATACCGAGCTGATAGCCTGGGTGTTGAATTCCTGGAATGGCGGACTGTCTGAAGACATAACATTTCTTGCTTTTGGACGTATAGTTCATCATTTATTTTTTCGATGATTATATTCTGAGATAGAGTGGACAGCGTACCCAGAGCTTCTGAATTCGCTGTGTATTCTGTATTAACACTTGCTCATGAAGGCCGGTGAGTTTGTGAAACCTATTGGAAAAAAAACATCCATTTTATACCATCGAACTCCATCACATTTCTATGCAGTCTATCAATGCTGTATTGCCAACTTGTTTTTTATCTAAATTATTTGCCATTTGGCATAAATCAGCACTGAAATTGTTCCAGAAATAAACCACACAGCAATTTGAATATCACCCTGGTGTTGAAGCAGACATAGACGATATACTGGTATAGGGAATAAATAAAAACAACCTCGATGACAGGTTTATATCAGCTATACAGAGAGGTGATACAATAAATACCATAGTGGTGTAAATATACTACAGGATAATAAACCAAACGCATATGCATGTAGATCAATGACAGAGATATGAGAAAGCGCTAGTAGCTGTATTATTTGGTTTAGAAAGATACAACCAGTGCACATATGGTAACGAAGTAAGTTTACAATTGCGTCACAAACCATTAGACCATATCATGAAGAAACCACTAGCAGCACACCCATCACCAAGACTACACTGAATGCTACTCCAAAGACAGAAATATGACATATCATTGAAATACATCGCAGGAAAATATCTCATTAAAATAGATGTCAAGATCATCATTGTTCACCATGTGATGTCAAATCTCCTACTATCAAATGAAAAATTCGGAGGCTATCTGAGTTTCAACTGATAGATAACACACGAAGGGAATTAAAGTCTGTGATAACTGATGGACACCAAAATCAGAATCACCGTGCAGATCCGAAAACACTGAACTGATTCAACTATCATGGATATGGGGATAGAAATTTTGGTACCAAAATCACCCAGAAAGGAAATGCTAAATTTAATACACACAAGGCCACATGGGAACAGAGAAGTCCTATTAACGTGAACTGGACATTCTATTCTGGCCTTGAACATACATATAGCAGACATGGTTTCACAATGCAGCACACGTCTTGAGCATTGAAACCCAAATGAGAAATGATGATTCCAATACCAGATTAAACAAGTCGTAGCCACAGATCTTTTTATTCTGGACAACGTCAACTATTGATAGTGGTAAACTACTACTCAAAGTCCTATCATACATGTATACAATAGAAATCATGAATTGTATGAAATCAATGTTTTCTAGACACTGGAAGTGAGAAGCGAATAACGGACATCGAATGACAGAGACTGACACTGACCTGTCACCAACTACACCCATTACAGCTAACAACTCAGGCTGAAAGTCTTACAGGATCGTCAGAAAATGTACCACGACAAAAACGTCTGTACCAACACTAAGTAAAGGTGAAGTAATGAGTTTACATCAACAGATATGTTGAATAACAGCAAACGTGATAGATCATGGTTTAACACCAAAACCAGATATAAAGAGTACGAAGATTCGTGAATCTGGATGTCATCAAGACATCGAATGATTCACACAAGATATATACTTTCAAATACTAATAAACAGACTCATGTGACCAGATACTTCAAAACCCCTCGGGAAAAGTCTAAAATTCCCAGCGGCCTGTGTGGTCAGGGAAAGGTATAGCCCGATGCCTGGACGTGTTGTTGACATGGCTTTGAAAGGGAAAGCGACAGCAGTGAGCAAGACGTACGGGAAGAAACCTTTTCATTTTTTGTCCATGTTTCTAGGCAAGAGATGAACAACAACAACGCTGACGATTCCCAAAGGCTGCAAAACAAGGTAAATGTTCATAATCTTGTCTCAGAATTTATGTGCTAGTCATGTTTTGGCTCTCCACCATACTATGGTACCGATACAAGATACAAATCTCTGTTTCCTTGTAGAATTAGGTTTCGTATGATGATCCGACGTGCCATTTACGGTTAAAATAAAGCGTGTATATTTATCATATGTTTTAAACTGACCAGTGATCACACATACACTCAATTAGTTTGAGGCAAGTGCTTAAACAAAATTATGCAGCTCTCATTCGTAATTGCCACAATAGATCGGATTTGTTGATACAAGTGATTGGCCTTTCCTCCAGAGGAACGCCCGGCCATCAAAGGACGGCTTCAACTAAGAAGGTGGCTTTTCCCTCAAAACAATATTGCGAGAAATCGAAAAAAAACTTGCACGCTGCCATAATTTTGTTTTCGTTTTACGTGGTGTTGGGATGCGGGCTATCTTCGGAGATTCACACACATTTTTGTTAAGCTATTAAAATGCCTGCTCGTAAACAAGCGATGTCAGCATCTTGCGCATATTTGATCTCATTAAAATAAGCGACTATTTGTTGGTCAGATGTTTAAATGAGTTTATAAAAATAAACCTGCTGGTGATATGATGTTTTTATAGTCCAATAAACTTGTTGGCTTGCGCTAAGGTTATTGCTATGACGATATGAAGGATGTGGCATGCGAATGTGGTCTATGCACCCAGAATTAACTGAAGAGGAAGGGCAGCGCACAGATAAAAGACGAGAACATTTCAAATCTGATGAAAGCTCCTTGTTAAAACGTGACGTAACTACTAAAAATAACTTTAATACAAATAATTGCCACTTTGGGGTGACTGAAACAGTCTCGTGTAGTGGCCCTTTTAGTAATATCAATAAAAATGTAACAGTATATTTTGAACTTAAGCCATCAGATACAGAGACTAAGAAGGCACCGTCCGCGGCCACTAAACCAATGTCGTCAGATACAGAGATGGAGAAGGCACCTCTGATGGTCACTACACAGATGATGTCAGATACAGAGATTAACAGGACACCGCCGATGGCCACTACACCGATGACGTCAGATACAGAGACAGAGGCCTCAACACCTGCTAATTGTGACTGCAAAGAATGTGCCATGAAAGGTCTACTGCGTTTACAGCCCAGAGATCATGCAGTCCTCGGTACATTTTAGAACAAGGGTAGTAGTTCCTCTCAATCTGGTATTTTTCATATTTTCTAGTCATCAAGAAGCTGCCTTTGTGACAACCGGGTTTGACAACTACAAAAAACAATTGAGAAGTTTGACCTTCATGCAGCATCATAGGCACATACAGAAGCCGCCATGCAGTGCTCTGATACTACCGACCATTCCATCTCTAGTAAGCTAAAATTGAGAATTGTAGGACAACAGCAACTCCATAGGAATGGCTTGCTGAAACAACTGATAGCCTTCAGGTATTTGTTAAGGTAAGGGATTGCTGTCAGAGGTCATCTTGATAAGGATGGAATCTCTATCACCTGTTTCAAACCTGGGCTGCCGACAGTGAAGTGATTTGGTCATGGCTACAACAACTGATCACTCTCATGAGCCATGATGTGTTGTGATCGGTCTTTGCGCGTATAAACAGTAATGATCCAGCACGGTTTGCTAATATTGCAGATGAAGCGACAGATGTTTTGTGCAATGAACAACTCAACATAAGTGTTCATTATGTGGACTATAACTAAGTTCACAAAAATAGTTTCAGTTTGTATCAGCTACCCTCCACAAACGCCCCACCATCAAAAATGCCATCAAAGACACCTGCTCCAGACAGGCATTCCTCTTCAACTGTGTCGCGAGCAGGCGTATGATGGGTGGTTAACATGCAGGGCCATGGTTCTGGAGTTGCAACAAAAGGAACCTGCAGCTGTACCAGTACATTGCTGGGCCCATTCTCTATGCTTGCAAGACATCCGCATACAGATAGTGGCCATTCGAGATGCAATAGACATGAGATCGACAGGTTGATTCACCAAAGAGGAAGACACTTTCAATCAACTGGCTGCTTCTGAAGATAACAACTCAAGTGGCTCAGTCAAGCCTCTGTGCCCCACACGTTGGACTGTAAGGACTGCAGTACTGGACAGCATTCTGAGCAACTACAGTGCCATCATGGACACGATGCAAGAAGTGAATGTGTAGGAAGCATCCAAAACGTTGCAAAAGGAGGACTTACTGATTGTGATTTACTGATTGGTGAGCTGTCACAGAGATTTAATCAGGACTTCTTCAAATCTGCACCATCTGTTCTGCAATGTTAGCTGGGTCTCACCGTACAATATTTTCACAGACTTACAAACTATCTCCATCACTTCCTCAACATCCAAAATGGCATTCTCAGCACTTAAGAGACTACTCACCTATCTCTGGTCGTCAATGACAGAACAGAGGCTAAACAACTGCATGCTGTTACATGTACACAAGAACATCATAGAAAATATGAACTATGGGTATTCCATTGTAAGTGAATTTGTTTCTCTGACTAAAGAGCGTATTCGCTACTTCGAAAAGTCAACAAGTTAATGGATACTAAGTCATAGAATACCAAAATAAGTTCCACAGTCAAAGAAGAATATGTAAAAGACCAAAAATGAAAAACGTATTGTTCAGTATACCATACTCAATGTCTTTAGTTATTTGTTCTGACCACTTAAATTTCATACTGATGGCAAGTTCGTGTGGCGCACGTTCATATAAGTTTTTCAGAGAATGTTATCTGTATATTCAAATAAACCATTGTAGAAGGCATCTACATGTAGCATTTGAGTCAGTCATAAATTAAGTGATTATTTGTCAAAGTACCAGGCGATGCGAGTTCACTGTGAAGCAGACCTCTCGTTTGCCTAGGTCACACTTTCCGATATCGTTGACTGAACGTATTCATGATGAAGTTATTTGTAGGACGCTTGAACACGTTTGGTGAGCTGTCTATTGAAGCTGTCCAGGAAGATGTTAGAACTATACGTTACAGTTACAGGAATGTTAGTATACAGGTTTTCGGTAAAATGGAAAGCTATTGAATCAAGAACAAAAACAGAATTGAAATATTAAATGTAAAAACTGTAGACAAACACAAAGTACAAATATGTTGTGCCCAGCGAACGGTAGCCCACATCATATTTAACATTTTACAACTCAAATCTGAAACAGAGAACAAGAATCTTTGTAGGGGAAACACAGGATGGCCTATACTTATGCCCTAGTTTATAAGAGTAAGACTCCATTGGGAAGTAAGTTAGTTAGTTAGCCTCACGTGGATCAGTAAGCATTTCCTGGAGACGTCATTAAACCTTCAGCAGCATGGATGGTAAGCAGATCCCCCCATGCAAGATTTCGTGCTGCCGCCTCTGAATGCAATCAGCCTCTCTCAATTAATGTTACTGGTTTCGTGGTACAGACCAGCACTGACTGTCTAGTGTATTTCTTGGAATACAACCCCCATGTATACTGATGTTCAGGGTACACATACATCTACAGTTAATTAGCCAATGGGTGTTCATCGTTAGCGATTAGCAGGATTCCATATATCAATATACAATGGCCGCTAAATGTGTTTTAAATCATTATCACACCAAGTGTGTGATTTGTGTAAGGGTGTCTAGTGTTTTCACACAAGATATGATTATGCCGCTATATAAATAACAATGAAGTCCATTATTACGCTAACGAATCGATCATTGTAACCTTAAAACGTGAATAAATGAGTTTGTTGGATCTGAATGACCCGACCTTTGTTGAACATGACAGTATAACATAGTTATCCATTGATACTGACCACTTAGAAACTCATAACACATTTGTTGTTGATTGACAGCCAAGTGATTTGCAGTTATGGCTTGTTATTGTCTGCAGTGATAAGGGCCAAGTCATGGTATCAGTGACCATATTTCCCTAATGCACACTATATACTTAAAATTCAAGGTATCAAGTTGGTACACAGAACACATATATCAAACATTATAATATTATTCTTAGACCTGGCAATGTCAGTGCGCATGCGGGTAGAAACACTTATATCAGAAACACAAAACGCATGCGCGTAGTTCGTTACTATCTCTAGGCTTAGGGTCATGTGGTTAAATGTATTGTGTTGCATACGTTTTAGCGTCTGCGGAAATTTTTTGCCATTCGTAACAATGGTTAGCAAGGTTACAAAATAATACGTTAACATTAAAGGTTAATAATCCGATTCACTTATGTATTTTAACAATTACGTTTAGCAGTATAAAATGAAACTATAATTTTGTAATGTACTGGGCGCTGGGACGTGAAATATAAAGATATTCCCCCGAGTTATTGCTCTGATTGATTAGACCTATCACTAATATTATGATGATTGGTAGCCATGATGTCTGGACATTTATATTTCAGCAGATTTGACCTCGCAGTTCAGTTAACATTTGACAAATCCGAAACGACCGCATCCAGCTAGGATTACTATTAAAATTACCACGTCCGGCCAGTTCTCTGTCCTTCTATCTGTGTCTCTGTCTGTCTGTTCACACGTACGTACTGACTCTTCTACGTCTGCATTCTAGTTAAGTAAAATATCAGAAAAAAATCCGACCCACCATTACCATGGTAACCAGCTAAGCACCAAATGTATCACTTATTACAAACCTTGGAGTAAACATTTCTGACTTATTCATTCTACTCTGACCAGGTGTGAGCCAAAAGTTACTATTTTTTACTAAGTCGACATTGTGCATTACACCAAATTTCTGAATGAAAAGATATTTCAACACTTAATTCATCAAGCGGTTAAATGTATTTTTGTTACCTGGACCGACTTTGTTTGAACTTGATAGAGTGGTCACACTTGCACTCTAGTTAGGTGTTAAAAATGACATAAATACCTGTCTATACATTGCCAAAAATGCTTGTTTACGGCGGATCGTCAATCAACTGCAGCACGAGTCACCATATCTTACCATGCAATGATCTTATTCCATTTTGGCAGTTATTCCGCTTGCCATAGAATTGTTTTGTAATTACAATAATTCCCGACAAAATGTCAGAATCTTTCCACAAACACAGATACTCAGCCATAATTGCTTGGCATGCACTAACCGAGATGATGACTCAGTCAGATTTCTGGATGCACTTGAAAACAAGGACTATAATAATAATAATAATAATAATAATAATAATAATTTACTTCAATTTCATCATGCAAACGTAATCTAAAAATGTGTTCTTTTCGACAAGCGTTTAAAATTGTACTTTATTATATTGAACTATTTTTACTGTAAATGCGCTTCTGAACAGTTGATTTGTGGGATACAATGCCATACAATACAGAGATCAATGGTCATTAAAGGTCGAATGTCAACTAATTAAGTAAAGTTTTCCAATGATTTATTAATAATACAAATCAGTATAACGTTTCTAGCTTAGTAGGACACATACGTGACCAGCAATAACACACAGTGATTTTTTTTCCCCACGAAACTAACAATATTAATGCATTAACCTATCAGTTTGACCCGGTTGCTATGAGTCATACATGTCACCAGTATCTATTCATAGCTTGGAAAGACTACATGTTGGAATGGTCAGCCGTGTTTTTTCAGAAAAGCCCAATTAACTTGATAAATTCATATCTTTACAAGAAAACATGGGAAATTGTCGATCCAGATGTGAAAAAGATCACAATGCTTCAACTGAAACGACTCGAAACCTGAATCCTTTTCAAACCCCACACTGCGATTCTTATGCAATCGTTCACGTTTTGCTTGCTTAATCATTTTTTTTTCAGATTTACCGAAGATTTCTATAGAACCTCACGTTTCTGTATTCAAAAAACTCACGCAAGGTCATATTCTTTCTTTTCTGTCTTTTGCAATAGTAATTGTTCAACTCAAATACGGAACATAGTCGTCGTTTTTTAATCTACAATACAAAACCTTGACTTAATTTACTCTCATTACGATGATGATGGTACATCAATTTATAGTGATAGAACAGCAGATGTGCACTGGAAATTTGATTTTGGGTCAGACCATTCTCAAGATGGGTTTTCATAATGAATCTCTCTTTTCTTTTCCATGCTAAAATAAGTTTTGACAAATTTACATTTCTGCATCAAATGTTTTTATCAAATTGTATCATTGCCTAATTAAACCCACATTGTTATTGATTTGTAGATAATAATTATAGAAAATAAATGGTGATTTAAAGTGAATGAAATCTCCCCACTCTGTCATATGAAGACGAGATGTAACCGCGTTGCTTTATGTAAATGAGATAAAACATACTACAAAGTCTGAATACGCGCTGCTCAGAGTTTGCAATTCCGGGTCATTCATGATATATTCCCTATGCATTTTTATACTGTTCATGTTGATGAATATTTTAGCCATGTTAGTATTACAAACAACGGTCATTAGTTGGCATTAAAGGGGAGGTGGTTGTCGCGCATGCGTGAGATGTGTGTCTCATATAAACAAAGATGGCGACTGTGGCTGTTTCGCAGATCAACGAGTACAAATTGAGAAGTTACATTACTTTAATTAGTTATCGGCGGTGATTAGTGAAAGTCGCGCCCAGGTCAAAACTCATACTTGTGATTTCCATTGGAAGAGCGCATTGGATTGTGGGAAAATCAATGTTTGTCAACACAAATGTCGTACATGAGCGACGCGACGACCACCGCCCTATCTTGAATTCGGTACGTGCGTTTGTTGTTTAGACATTAAATAAATATCATACCCGATAAGAAGAAATGAGTGCATGTTGTGAAAAGCTTCTTCAAGTCTTGAAACACCAACTACCCAACAATCGGACAATTTGAAAAAATCTTTATTTATGTCATGAAAAACGAGGTAATTTAAAAACTAAATAAATACACTCTTTCGAAAAGAATTGCATATACACATAATTACAAATCTAGTAAACCAAGACAAAACACAAATGATGAATGCAGAAATTGTGGTCTGAATCATCCACCACAAAAATATCCGGCTTTTGCTCAAACTTGTAAAATAATACTGAAAACATAACCCTTGGGCAAAGAAATATCTTCTTCCTTCTGTGAGAAATATGGAATTGAATAATCAGCATGCTCAAAAAATCTTGTTGTTGAATGAATGTACAAGAGTCATCATCTCCACATCATATCTAAATCATATCTAAATCATATCTAAATCAGGTGTTCGAGTAAACATTCGTGAGTACACAACATATATTACAATTATTATTATCGAAAGAATAGTTGAATGGCTTGATACAAATAATATTCTCAGTGATAATCAGGCAGGCTTCCGGGAAAATCACAGCACTGAGGATAATATGTTTATCCTGTCAACGCTAATTGAGAAATATAGAGCCGCTAGAAAGAGATTATACGTTTGTTTTGTAGACTGTAAAAAAACGTTCGACTATGTTGACTGAGCTAGTTTATATTTAAAGCTTATTAGAGTAGGCTTTAGTTGTAAAATAGTCAATCTTTTGCAGAGTATGTGCAGTGTGGTTAAATATTGTGTAAAATTACCGCATGGTTACACAAAAACATATACATCTGAAATTGGGGTACAACAAGGGGGCATATTAATTAAGCTCAATTTTATTTGATTTTTTTCTAAACGATTTAGAAAAGGATTTGAATAAAGCACCATTTAATGGGGTTGAATTGGATGATTATCCACTAACATGTCTTATATATGCCGACGACACCGTTATTGTATCTGATATTGCTTCGGGTTTACAGTTGTTACTTGCCAGATTCCAATGTTATTGTTATACGTGGAAAATGTTTGTAAACACCACTAAAACTGAAATTATTATCTTTAATAAGGATATTGTTGACTGCGATGACGATAACTTGGATTTTAAACTATTTGGAAATAAAATTAATATTGTTGTAAATTATACATATCTAGGCGTTGTCTTTGCCAAAAATGGTTCATTTAAGTTGACATGTGCAATTTTGGCCGGAAAAGCTTCAAAGGCAGCGTGCGTGGTCAGGAAAGGAATTGGTAACGAGATTTCTCCAAAATTACTTCAAAAAATATTTGACTCGAAAATTAAACTAATGTTAAACTATGGAGCGGTAGTTATAGGAAATCTATATTGTAAACCAATTGAAGATGTTCAGTTAAAGTGGTGTAAATATATATTAGGTGTGGGGCAACATACAACCAACAATGCAGTTATGGGGGAACTCGTACGATCTCCACAGAAATATAATCCGTATTAAATTTTGGAAAAGTATTCTGAAAATGTCATCTAGTTGACTCCTTTACAAAGCCTATAGAGAGTCTGAAAAATTGGCACTGATAGATAAGCCATGTTTTGCTTTAGCTATTAAGAAATTATTAATTAAACAATATGCATACTATTTAGGAGAATAGGTTTATCTTCCAAATTACCGATGAAACAACGTTGTTAATTGAAAAAGAAAGAGAGAGATTGTTATTTCAAAAGTCGGAAAAATGCTTTATTTGACGATGTTCGTAGATCCCCAAACAGTAGAAATAAGTTACGAACGTTTCGTCAATTTAAAACAAATATTTTTTATGAGAATTATTTAGATATCGTTCGTGTTCCCCTGTACAGACAAGCTTTAACTAAACTCCTGTGCTCTAATCATAAGTCACACATTGAGAACGATAGATATTATGGAACTCCAGTGAAAAATAGAATCTGCCAAATATGTACAGATGCTGTTGAAGATGAGACTCATTTTCTGGTAGTTTGTCCAGAATATATCCATATTCGAAAACCACTTTTTGATCGAATTAACTGCATTGAACCACAATCCAATCTCCCTTCGCCTATCAGTAAACTTACATATATATTTTCTCAGGATAACCATGAAATCATCCAAATTCTAAGATTTTTTTTTGTCTAAGATTTTTATACACAGCTTTTCAGATTAGATATAATTTATTGGTGTGAGTTCTCCAATAGATGAGTTATAATATTTTATTTAGGCGATTAAAGTCACGCCTGTAATTTGCGCATTGTAACCTGTTCCCCCAGGTTAGTGGGGTATATTTCTTTAGAGAAATGGAAATAAAATAATAAATAAATAAAAAATAAAATATATTTTAGCTCAAAGCATAAACCTGATATATCCGAAGTTTATTAAAGTGGATATAAGGGCAGACAATTCATGAGTCATGAAAAAATCACATTCCTTATTATCGAGGATCAAACGGGAATTTGATGTTGAATTCTGCATACATGGAAACAATCTACATAACTTGTTATGAATGTGTGTTGTCTAAACTAGGTATCAAGTTCTGTGAGAAATTTGATGTGGAAGAAACCACACCATACACCACCAAAGAGCGACTCATCAAGGATAATGCCAACGTGTTTAAAGGCATTGGTAGAATAAAAATGAGAAAAATAATCTACTGTCTGGTGATGAAAACCCCGGGGAGAAATGTCAGTTCAATCAAGAGAAAGTGAAACCAAACAAATATGCAAGAGCTGTTGAACACGTCTGGGTCTAGTAAACCAATTATCAGTTCGTCAACTTAATTCGAAATCTATCTGAAGGTTATGACTAAGCGTTAGACCGAATAAAACAAGGCAAAACCGACCAGACGAATCCCTGTTTATGTTTACTTCAATGCTTAAAATTGAATCGTGATTCAGTCTGAAGCATTAATCATTTTTGCAAAATGGGAAACTTCGCCCTGGAAGCCATAACTTTCGTAGAGACAGCTACATAGAGAGTGAATTGCTAGCTGTTCTGTTGGCAACTATGACTTTCGCTAACTAATCAAAAGCCAGAGTCATAGCAAAACAAAACTATGGCAACAATTTCTGATATCTTATTTTGACGTGCATGTACATGAAATCTCAAAGATAAAACCGTTAATCATTAATTCTATTCGATAAATGGATGACTCAATGAAAAGAACCAATGTAATGAAACCGCCCACGCACTAATACTCAGGAGTACCTCTGATAAAGACAGCAATTTAAAAACACTAAAGCCGCCGACTGAAGAAAACCGAAGCATCACAACAGTCTGTCAAGATGACCTAATACCAACACGAACATTCGTTATTAACTGTAGTTCCTAGTCGTAATTTAGTGTTACATATTATACGTGTTATAAGTGAAAGTGTCGACCTTTAGGTCGTTTATGTTAAGCTTTCCTTTAAAGATTTGAATTCGAGACCTCTGTTATTATATCATAACATAAACTCATCAATACATATACTTTTTTAATTTATTTTTTAGGAGGGTGATAGTACTGTTACATCTTTCGAGCCAGCACATGGTTATTTCGACAGCACGCCGTCTATCGGCAGATATTAAACAAATCAAACGAGCTCACGGAAGACGCACCATCGAACGTTGTACACACAGCCACCGTGTTCACCAGATCAATCACACAAACATACTCTGTGTTCTTCAGATCAATTACAGCTTTGTTACCCTCTTTGCTGCTATTAGATGCATACCATCAAGTACTGGAATATATTGACAGGTTGACAATCCAACTATATAGATTTGAGTTTTTGACTAATGTTTCACGTATATAGATTTTACTTCGAAATCTATCGTATATTTACAGCAACACCGGGTCGATTGTTCAACTGGTAATGTATCTTTCATTGAGCCACGACTCAATATGTGATCCGTGTTTGACTAAATGTTCGAATTCCACATGAACACAACAAAATTATTACATAATAAATACAAAATAAAAAGATAATATATTTTTTGAAATAAGTTTCAGTATTTCAGCTGGAATGTACATGGCTTAGGTGACAAATGTACTGAGAGAGATTTTAGCACAGTAGTACAAACTTATGATATTTGTTTGCATACACGAAACATAGATTGGTAGCAGTAGTAATAGTTTAGTATTAGATGTAGAAAATTATAGCCATTTCAGGTCAGATAGGATAGGATAAAAAAAATATAATAGAAGCAGAATAAATTCGGGAGGTGTTGCACTGTTGTTTAAATCACCATAAAGAAAAGGGTTACTTAAAATTTCTTCTGACATGAGTGATTTTATGTGGTGCAAACTGGATAAAAGCTATTTTTCTCTAGACAAAGATATCTATCTGGGTTGCATTTATATACCGCCAGAGAATTCTGTATACCATTTAGACCATGATTATTTTGAAACTTTAGAAAAAGATATTATAAGGTTCTCCCAACAGGGTGAGGTGATTGTCGAACAGTCGAACAGGAAACCTTACTGACTACATACCATTTGATGGCAATGTGCATAGTCCTGTTCCAACTACTTATACCTCAGATAATTTCAGTAAAAGACAAACGCAAGACAGTAAATTTAATAAGTTTGGTAAGAAGTTGATTGATCTTTGTATTGGTAATAATATGGTAATTGTTAACGGGAGGACCTAGTGGGAAATTATACATGTTATCATCGAGTTGGATCCAGTTTGGTTGATTATTGTGTATGTACTAAAAGCATGTATAAATAAATACAGCATTTCAAAGTGAAATTGAAATGACATTGGCAATTAAGGGAGAAAGATACAATGAGAAGACGGATAGGTTGAACCCACTCCCTCCCAAATACATATGGGATGAAGACTCAAAAAATATTTTATAAAATCAAAATGTTGAAAAGAGTTTTTATACATTTCTTAATTGTAATACAGAAAGCATGAATGTGAACGAAACAACAGATCAATTAAAAAAAACGTTCTACTAAATATTGCTGACAATAGCTTTAAAAAAGGTCAAACAAGGTAAAATTAAAAACAAAACATATAAATATAAATTGTGTTTAAAATTATTTGATCAGTTGGTTTCACCCATTCTAATGTATGGGTCAGAAATTTGGGCAGGTGAACTAACAAATGACACAAATAACCTGGAGCAAGTTTGTAATAATTATTATCGTTTTATTTTTGGTGTTAGTAAATGTACACCATCAGTTGGTATAAGGGGTGAACTAGGTAGATTACCAGTAAGAATAAATGCAATGGTTTCAAAGGTTAAATACTGGTATAGAATAAGTTTGCTTCCTGAAAATCACATATTAAGATGTGCATTAAAGGAAATACAAAATAATTCTGCCTGGATTACTCAAATAAAAACAATTGTTGGAGAAAATATAAGAAACTTACAAGATCAAAAATAATAATCAACTAACCAATGTTGTAAAAACAAAGTTAACAAATAAATGTATTCAATCATGGAGAAAACGATTAAATAAAAAAGAGGGGAACAAACTTAGAACATACAGTATATTTAAACAAAATTTTGAATTGGAAAACTATCTAAATGAAATGAAAAACTTCAGCCAACGTAGAGTGTTAGCAAAGTTCAGACTCAGTGGCCACAACCTTGGATTTGAATTGGGAAGAAAGAGTAAACCAAAAACCCCAGAAAATGAAAGAACTTGCAAAAAATGCAATGCAGATCAAATTTTAGCAAAGTTCAGACTCAGTGACCACAACCTTGGATTTGAATTGGAAAGAAAGAGTAAACCAAAAACCCCAGAAAATGAAAGAACTTGCTAAAAATGCAATTCAGATCAAATTGAAGATGAAATGCATTTCATCTTAGATTGCAATTTCTATGAAGTAGAAAGAAAACATGTCTTGAACTAAAATAAAAGTTAATGAGTTGTCCAGAATGAAAATCTTCCAGAAAATAATGGGAAATAATATGGATTTATCATATTATTTAAAAAATATTATCTAAAGTTAAATATGTGACTTGTGGCCTGGGAGAACCTTGCTGATGTTTAATCAGTTTTTCAGAGACTTTCTAATTTGTATTTCTTTCTTTTGTTGAATTTCAGTGTATTTTAATTTTAGTGTGTCTTATTTTATTTGTCTTTGTAATCATTTTTTACCTACTAAACCCACAGATGGTTAAGTTGCGTAGTAAAGTTATTATTATAAAATAGCAGTGGCACCAAAAGCTTTTCGACGAAAGGAGAATTCCACAATGGTGAATATTAATAGCATGAGATAACCAATCAGATTGAGATGTTAGTAAGACAAGTCAGGTAGTTCTACTAAGAGGGGATGGGGGGGGGCAATGGTTATTTTCGTTCAACGTAGTTGCAATATTTTTTTGTTCGTACAACGTAAATTGAAAAAACAAATTCCGTAATTCTGTAATCACAGGCTAGACGTACAACGTAATCAATCAAATATTTTTTTCGTATACTGTAAAAATGTGTATTTTTTTCGGTAAGTACAAGAATTTTCTAGGTTTTTCTTTTTTAATTTTCTGTAAAATGTAAAATAACCTTTATTTTCTCTGTAAACTGTAAACATTCACTTTTCACTGTAGACTGTAAAAACGTCTTTTTTTCCTTGTAAATTGTAAAAAGTCCTTTTTATTTCCCGTTAAACTGTGCCAGCTACCTCCCTCAACTAATACATGAACATAATACATTGAGATGTTAGTAAGACAAGTCAGGTAGTTCTACTAATACATGAACATAATACATTGAGATGTTAGTAAGACAAGTCAGGTAGTTCTACTAATACATGAACATAATACATTGAGATGTTAGTAAGACAAGTCAGGTAGTTCTACTAATACATGAACATAATACATTGAGATGTTAGTAAGACAAGTCAGTTAGTTCTACTAATACATGAACATAATACATTGAGATGTTAGTAAGACAAGTCAGGTAGTTCTACTAATACATGAACATAATACATTGAGATGTTAGTAAGACAAGTCAGGTAGTTCTACTAATACATGAACATAATACATTGAGATGTTAGTAAGACAAGTCAGGTAGTTCTACTAATACTTGAACATAATACATTGAGATGTTAGTAAGACAAGTCAGGTAGTTCTACTAATACATGAACATAATACATTGAGATGTTAGTAAGACAAGTCAGGTAGGTCTACTAACACATGAACATAATAAATACATTGAGATGTTAGTAAGACAAGTCAGGTAGTTCTACTAATACATGAACATAATACATTGAGATGTTAGTAAGACAAGTCAGGTAGTTCTACTAATACATGAACATAATACATTGAGATGTTAGTAATACAAGTCAGGTAGTTCTACTAATACATGAACATAATACATTGAGATGTTAGTAAGACAATGCAGGTAGTTCTACTAATACATGAACATAATACATTGAGATGTCAGTAAGACAAGTCAGGTAGTTCTACTAATACATGAACATAATACATTGAGATGTTAGTAATACAAGTTAGGTAGTTCTACTAACACATGAACATAATACATTTAGATGTTAGTAAGACAAGTCAGGTAGTTCTACTAATACATGAACATAATACATTGAGATGTTAGTAAGACAAGTCAGGTTGTTCTACTAATACATGAACATAATACATTGAGATGTCAGTAAGACAAGTCAGGTAGTTCTACTAATACATGAACATAATACATTGAGATGTTAGTAATACAAGTCAGGTAGTTCTACTAACACATGAACATAATACATTTAGATGTTAGTAAG
Source organism: Saccoglossus kowalevskii (assembly GCF_978046115.1). Classification (NCBI taxonomy): domain Eukaryota; kingdom Metazoa; phylum Hemichordata; class Enteropneusta; family Harrimaniidae; genus Saccoglossus; species Saccoglossus kowalevskii. The sequence goes on along the minus strand of NC_140648.1, from coordinate 29,312,140 downwards.
ACAAGTCAGATAGTTCTACTAATACATGAACATAATACATTGAGATGTTAGTAAGACAAGTCAGGTTGTTCTACTAACACATGAACATAATACATTGAGATGTTCGTAAGACGAATCAGGTAGTTCTACTAATACATGAACATAATAAATAAATTGAGATGTTAGTAAGACAAGTCAGGTAGTTCTACTAATACATGAACATAATACATTGAGATGTTAGTAAGACAAGTCAGGTAGTTCTACTAATACATGAACATAATAAATAAATTTAGATGTTAGTAAGACAAGTCAGGCAGTTCTAATAATACATGAACATAATAAATAAATTGAGATGTTAGTAAGACAAGTCAGGTAGTTCTACTACAACATGAACATAATACATTGAGATGTTAGTAAGACAAGTCAGGTAGTTCTACTAATACATGAACATAATAAATAAATTGAGATGTTAGTAAGACAAGTCAGGTAGTTCTACTAATACATGAACATAATAAATAAATTGAGATGTTAGTAAGACAAGTCAGGTAGTTCAACTAATACATGAACATAATACATTGAGATGTTAGTAAGACAAGTCAGGTAGTTCTACTAATACATGAACATAATACATTGAGATGTTAGTAAGACAAGTCAGGTAGTTCTACTAATACATGAACATAATACATTGAGATGTTAGTAAGACAAGTCAGTTAGTTCTACTAATACATGAACATAATACATTGAGATGTTAGTAAGACAAGTCAGGTAGTTCTACTAATACATGAACATAATACATTGAGATGTTAGTAAGACAAGTCAGGTAGTTCTACTAATACATGAACATAATACATTGAGATGTTAGTAAGACAAGTCAGGTAGTTCTACTAATACATGAACATAATACATTGAGATGTTAGTAAGACAAGTCAGGTAGTTCTACTAATACATGAACATAATACATTGAGATGTTAGTAAGACAAGTCAGGTAGTTCTACTTATACATGAACATAATACATTGAGATGTTAGTAATACAAGTCAGGTAGTTCTACTAACACATGAACATAATACATTGAGATGTTAGTAACGCAAGTCAGGTAGTTCTACTAATACATGAACATAATACATTGAGATGTTAGTAAGACAAGTCAGGTAGTTCTACTAATACATGAACATAATACATTGAAATGTTAGTAAGACAAGTCAGGTAGTTCTACTAATACATGAACATAATACATTGAGATGTTAGTAAGGCTAGTCAGGTAGTTCTACTAATACATGAACATCTGGCTTATATTGAATGTTCCAAAAATAACCTAATAGTCGTAAATACTTGATTGATCCCTGTGAAGCTCTGCGGAAACGAAGAATACTCGGTCTGGAACACAGCCCAACCAGACAATCTTACGTAAAACATACCATTTAAACTACTTGTAAGGGGTATAGCTCACTGGCCTTAGCGCACAGTGCGCTGTGTTACGTATATAGTTCATTGGACTGGACACACAGACTTTTTACGTGTTTAACTTGCTAAGTTGAGCGCATAGTACCCTGTTTTATGTCTATAACTCGTTTGGGTGGGCGCAGTTCGCCGTGCAATGCGTACTTAGTGCGCTGTGTTACTCTTTTAACTTAATAGGTTGCGTGCATAGTGCGTTGTCTTACGTGTACTCACTGGGATGGGCGCAGTGCGCTGTGGATGTATTAACTATATATTAGCTAACTGGGCTGAGTGTGCTGTACAAAATGCGTAATTGAATGACGCAACCATCACACAGCCATATGTAACATGAAAATCATGTTAAATTACTTTAAATTGAATTGTATTTAAATTAATTATAATAATAATTTAATTCAATTGAATTCATGTATAGGAATGCAATTTAATTAAAACTCAATTAATTTTTATTTCATACTGAGGCAATATGGGTAATATACTCACATGCATTATTTTCATTTCACGTTATTGGGTGATTTGAGACAAATTTATAGCATTTCCGAGTAACAGACGTCAAAAGAACACATCTTGTAAAAATTAAAAAAAAATAGGATTTTGTGATCGGTACTTACTTTTAGGTGTATTTTTTTACTGTTTTGATAAAAATAATTATCAGGGAGTAGTTTTTGCACACATTAATGCAAATAAACATATGTATATCACATCACTTTATGACAATTTCAAAGTTCTATCATAAATGGAACGAACTTAAAGCAGTAGTTACATTTGACAGCCCGAGTTGTTATGATAGATACATTTTAATAATATATAATAAATCACTCAGTTAAGTGTGAACTAATTTTAGAACATCTGTAGAGGCTTCCCAGTCATCTACTTTTACTGGATGTCAAAATATTGGACACAAAAGATTTTATGATCATTTACAAAACACAATGCAGCAACTTCACTATTCATGTATTGATATGGAAATTAGCGTATATCTCAGTTTTTATACTGACATCAAAATGTTCAATCAATTGATTAAAATCCAGCAGACACTTGTCAGATTTCTCCAGTCTTTTTTCAGTGGCTGTAGATGTGACGTATATATAAATATGTTTGTACAATTTACAGATTCTGAAGATTTATCTACCTGAATGTAAAAACGAAGAACATTTTCTGGTGAAAATGCAAAAATGAACATTTAATAGAAAATAAGCTATGCAAAATCGCTGTGACTGTAATGCTTCCCATGGTTTATTCAACATCCTACAAGAAAACAATTGCGGTATTATTTTCAATTTCTTCACAGTATTAAGTTGAATCTTCAATACATTATTTATTCAACTAGCAGTCATGTGAGAACGTAAAGGTCGAATGTTTAATCTAGTGTGAATAAATATGGTTTAAAATAATTCTTATATAAAATAATTAGTGTAAATTTTACTTCCTGAAAGCCTCCGCTATGTCCTAAAACAAACATATTATTGGTGACATGTTCATGTCCAGTCATTGCACATTTTAATATTATGGAACAGTTTGTGGTAAAACATGGGGCTTAACATCATTCCAATTCAAGGCTTCAATTAACAATGGCATTGATCACCTTTTATAGTATCACACATAGTGCATTGAATCGCAAAATATGCATAACTATATCGAAATAGAACAAACAATTGACTTGTATCAATACATGTCATGGTTCAGTAGTTGTCGTCATCATTTGCGTACACTATACAAATCACGTGTTTCAGAACTATCTGTATTTTTGCCCAGCTCACTTTTAAATTCATAGGCAATACCAGGAATTCGCACTCCCACTCCTGCATTGATCCTGTACATATCACTCACCAAATGCTGATTTGTAGTTTGATTTTTATCCGGATATCTACACTTTTTCTAATATTTGATGAATATTATAACAAATATGCATAACAAATTATAAATCAAATATTTATTTTGGTGATATTGTACTTTCAAATACTCACAATTGTAATGACGGATTTGTTATTCAAAAGTTAATAGTATGGGCTGGCTTTGCCGAAGATGTATAATGTCGGGCAATACTGATGGTGGCAGCATTTTCGCCAAATTCATTAAATGTGCATAAGTATTTTTTGTATTTTCAAAATTGTCAACAATAAAAAAATGGATTTGTTTATGTTTTATAGTCCCTAAGCCATTAATGTTTTTATTAACACATCAGGTGTGACCATTTTGCACAGTTATGAATACTTACACGTATTTATGACAGAATGTTGATATATTGATTTGGTAATTTTAACACGAATCTAGGTAAATATTCATTGCCTGTGTTTTGTCGACAGTTTCCGCATTTGAAATTTCAGCCTTCACATTTCTACTACCATTATGCAATGGGAAACATTTATTTCCGATAATATATTAAAAATGATCAAGTCATGCAATATATATATATATAATAAAATGGAATATAATGCCCAACAAGTTGATACATTTACGGCACGACAAAGAGAAATATCGTAACTATGGTTACATCGCATCATTTATCGCATCCAATAAACATTGATATGACGATATAAAAATTCGAGAGGTTTTTTCAGTCGCTGCCAATTGCCACAAGGTCTATGGGTAACAGATATGCTGCACAGAAATGGAACTGCCGTCGACGACTACCTCATAAGAACGTAAAACAGTATTTATATATATATTCAAGACCAAACCACGTTAAAGTAGTGCTGCGTATGGTATCATTATTTTAGTATTCCTACCTTTGTGAAGATATCCGAGCTCAGGTAATGTAATACGAATTGATTCACAACTTGGTGCGCAAAATTGGCTTTAATTCTAGTGGCAACTTAAGATTATATTGTCGCTACTATTTATCGGCAATCCCCGTGTTATTTTAGTAAATTTTTACTCATACCAGCGCTATAACTATTGATCAGCAATTCCTGTTATATTCGTAGTTGTGACTCCTAGCAACACTACTATTCATCAACAATCCCGGTTATATTCATAGTGGTGACTTCTACCATCGATACTATTAAACTGCAATCTTCGCGTTATATATTTGTATTGACGACTCCTACTAGTGCTGCTGTTTATTGTTCATCCCCGTGTTATATTCGTCGTGACAATCAAAAGATGTTATAGATGGTATATACCAGACAACTGTGACATAATTAGCGTCAATCGGCCCGGGGAATATCTACTCGCACGTTACAAGTATGATCGTAGGCGACAATATGTCGGATGTATCGGAGTATTACAACCACAGTAACTCTTACAGTTATCCATGTTTCGACATTATAATCCCGTCTGTTTACGGAATAATAACTCTGGCCGGTGGAATGGGTAATGGCATGGTATTAATGGTATTGTTGCGAAACATTAGGTCACACAGCATCCCCGACGTTTACATCAGTAACCTGGCCATTGCAGATCTGCTGACTGTCTTGACATTGCCGTTATTTTCATACACGTATGCAACGGGTTCGTGGATTTTCGGTCTCGAGATGTGCAAGATAATGTACGGACTCGACAGCATGTATCAGTTTACAGGAATCATGATTTTGACCGTTATGAGCATCGACCGATATGTGGCCATAGCCAGTCCGGTTCGTAGTAAACGCTACCGTACCGCCTGTAAAGCTCGCTGCATAAGTGTATGTGTGTGGTTCGCGTCATTCCTATGTAGCTCCCCACTGTGGTTTTATGCTACGTTATACGTGGAACCGAGTGGCGTACTAACTTGTCAAATTATGTGGCCGAATCCACAAAAAAACGCTTTTGTGTTTTTGATATTTGGATTTGTTGCCGGATTTCTAGTGCCTCTCATTGCTATCTTTTTTAGTTATTTGGCGTTATTGATGACATACTCTAAACATCGTACGTGGCGTAAAGGCATCACGGGGCAGAGAATGGCGTCAATGCGTCGTGGATCAAGACGTATTGCTATTCTGATCATAACTATAGTAATTGGTTTTGTTGTTTGCTGGCTGCCGTTTTACGTACTGAACTTCATAACAATATATTTACCGGACACGGACAAAGGTTCTGGCAGTTTAGACTATACCTTGCTCGTTGCATACGTTGTCAGTGTATGCCTATGCTACTTCAACAGTTGCCTGAACCCGGTCATTTATTCATTTGTCGGTTCGTCATTTCGAACGCGGCTAAGTAAGGCTGTACACTGTCGACTTCCTCGTCAGAAAGAGACGTGCTTCACTCGGTCTCAGCAGAGTTACAGGAGTACCCACGTACGCATTGTGTCAACGCGCAATTCTCGTTCTACGAATTCATCAGTTGTACTATCATATCGGTGACTGCTTGTATTATAATAACATAATAGCGGAGCTACGAAGACAATAAACCATTGTATATAAGACTGATTGCTTATTTATGTACGATTCCATCATTCAATTTTCAAGAGGTGTTAATCAATGTCACTTGTCTGATGTAGACCCTGGGTTTCAAACGGAAACAATTTGATTACGACTCCGAATCCTACACGGCGAGTACCACACGTGGAGCACAATGTGCTCACTTTTTTGAAACACTTGACATCATTTCACGTATATATACCATAGAGTTCATTTATCCTTCTCTTACTTATTTGACTATGTAGTGTGGTGTAGTTGTCAGTTGTTGTTGTCGTCGTCGTTGTTGTTGTTGTTGTTGTTTTTGTTTTGTCGATTGTTTTCAGTTTGTTTTCTGCTCATATATGGGACTTTTGTACTAAAAACTACAGTTGGGTGTGCCATTGCTACTCATTTACATGCTTTTCATTTCATTTCCGTTGCCACACGGGATATATCTTTGCTATTATTACGGGTGAATATCCAAATACGAAACAAATACAAGCCAACTTGTCACACTGTCAGCACAACATACAAAAACACACGCCGCACCGGCAGACTAGGTGAATATATTGATATTGTTTGCAGTAAGGTTATAATTAAAATTAGCCCTCGGCGTGTTCATGGGTTGACCAGTATAATCAACAAGAGGGGTGATGGTAGAATCTGTGTGCAAAGTGCTTCTCCTTTCTCTAGGTGTAGTTTTCAGGACGATCTTTCTTTAATAGTTTTTACTTTCTTGTTAACAATCGTGCTTTAACTTTTATAGATTGATATATATTTTTTTCTGTAATTTTCCTTGTAAGATTTTTTTTCATGATTTTCTTTGAGTGGATATTATTTTATAACTGGTCAATCCCTTTCACCAATCCCCCACTGCTTGCAATTCCAAGTCACACTTCATTGCAATGTGTTTTTATTCTTAGTGGCAAAACATTCTGTTATTTTATGCGTTGCTTCGTTGTTAAGATGTGCTGTGTTTGGCGTATGTGTTGGATTTTTCCTTACTACCACGTGATTTCCACGTGACAACAGCTATCAACGATTTCCTACATTTACGGCATAATAAGCATTATTGTTACATCTTTCAGAACATATTTACTCTTACAAAGTTGATGAAAAGATGTCCTCTGTTGTTAATTGTATCAAATACAAAATATAATTGAATATGATAAATATAATATGATCAGTTATTTTTAACAACAGAGACAAAATATATACACAGAACCGCTCATTTTTTTATGTTATTTGTTATTTTTTATGTTTTTTTTTACAGTTTTGTTCAAATAATTTCAGTGATTCCAATGAACTTGTTTCATTTGTTTTTTTTACCCGGCGTATGACGCATTTCACACTTCTGAGTGAGAGATAAAAATCTCGTGTAGTTACCATGTGAACATCTAACAAAGTGTATTGTATTTTACATTTCAAAAATTACAATGTTCGGATATTGCAATAGCACGACTATATCATTCGTCCAGTTTGCTCTACCGATCTCCTCGCGACAATTTGTCAGTATTTATGTAAACATATTCGTCAACAATGCCATTTACAAATATGATAGTTGAATTGTAAATAAACCTATTTATTAAACTATATTACTTGGTCGTCAATGTTTTTATCTACATTTCTGCATCAGCATCAGCTCCATGTATTGTTGTGAAAAAAACAGGTAAGTTTACAATTTCAGGATACTGCTTCGAGTCATTAAAAACCATTTGAAAAATTAACCGACCGATTTTAGTCTTTTAAAGATGAAATAACGCGACACATATTCACGAAGAAATTTATGCGTTTGGTTGTTGAAAAATAACGTTACTTGTCGTTTTACTACTTCCCACACAGTGCAATTATTCAAATAAATGACATTTTATCACATACCAATGATTTAATCATTACAATTTTATACTTATATGTTACTGTAAAGATAAGATGTTTCATATAGCGTTTAGTCTTTTTGTTCAGATCAAGGGAAATGCTTTCAGGGGCGTATCTAGAGATTCGTATATTTGGTCATTTAAAACCAGGAACGCTAATTATGTGGATCGATCAAAAGACCATTTGACCTACTTTTTCAACGTTAAAGGTTCAGTCCGATGCTGAGGTAAAGATGTGGCAGTGTCGTCCATTACAATACTAATTGCCAAGGTCTTAATTATAAATATATTAAGAAAGTTGAAATCGAACATCGTCGCCGTGTAAGCATCTTTTAAGTTATATGAATGTTGATACTGAATATTGTAACCAACGTCGCACTTCAATCAGAAAGAAACACCTTCAACGCGTCTAGTCTTTATTTATGATTCTACCAAGACTTGGCTGTATTCAAGCCGCTAGTACAAAGGCGATAATTTTGTAAACTATGATAAGGTCGCACTTCTTTGAGAAGTATCCCCTGTTTATGCCTATATTATATTAACTGTTTCGTGAACAACGGGTCACCGTATTCCCGTTTTTTTTTTAATTTGGCCGGTAAATTGTCCGGTCTGTCCATTCAAGTTTTGGTTTTTCATGTTTAATTTTCTAGATCAATGTTGCGTAATCATGCTTCGATATCTTCGTCATCTACATTATTTGACGAAAAACAATAATCACAGAATTTGCTCATAGCCGGTGGATTCAAGTTCCATAAGTGTTTAAATGTATCTGACGCCAATTTTAAATTCTTGTACGTCATACTTGAGCCTCGTTTTATCAAAATCGGAAAATGTTTCCAGTATATCACTTTCAGGACCCCCATTTAATTCGAGCTCTAAGTTTTGTGATTTGTAAGCTGTTTTTCGACTCCTGTAGTAATTTAGCGGAAGAGTAGCTATTATTTTGGTTTTTAGTTTTTGCATAATCCTCACGCTTCTTTAGTAGGGACATCAGAATGTTATTGTTTGTATTGTGAATCACGAATGCTCTTATATTGATCCACATTTAGTTTCCAGGCGCATGGTCTTGATTAATATTGAACCTGCTCGGTGATCATAGCGGGTTTAAATTGAACATGGCGTCACCGAATTGGAGTTGAATTCCAGTATGTTAGTTAGAACTACCGGGTTTCCGATCGATACTACGTTGAAAGATGCTTTCTTTCATTCGCCATTAAAAAGGTATTTGAACTAGTTTTTGATTTGTAAGGTTTTCCCATTTTAATTGTTTTTTATTTTCATTCTAATCTAAATTTAAAATTGTGGTGTCATGTTTGTATGAATTATGTATGTTTATAATATTAACACAGATACAATCATTTTAAAATTGTTGCTACACAGTGACATTGTGTCTGTTTAGTCAGCGTGTATCACAATCTAAGGGAGGCGGTACGCAAAACGTATGTAGATAATCTCCGGAATGTATGCATTGTTAAAATATTGAATTCATAGATAAAAGCGTGACATCATCTGTTCAAGTGTGACCCTATCGTCACGGTACTGTCGCAATAATGAACCCTTCGTTACTATGGGTGAACCGACGCGTTTGAGAACGCTTACCGAATTAAATCGTATTGTTTTTAGCTTCTATAGTCGATTTCACCAGCTTTTGCTGCCTTTTTAAACAAACCACATCACGGTTGATGCATGTGTTACGTAACTTCGGTGTGTAGATGACTCGGATGTATCGACTGGGTTGTATACAAAGCATCCGACACGATGTATGTGTACCGGTTAGAATGCACGTGAAATCACGGTCCACACAGTGCATTCCCTCATGAATCACCTGATTAGCCCAGTTTGTAGAGCAGTAAATTCACACCTTAGCTGATCAAACGAAACATGATTCTAACTCAGGGTCTTGCCACCAGAAAACGTATTTTAAAGGGCGCCAGTCGTCGTGCCCGGTCCTGTTCGATATGGGGCTCAAAGCGACGTATACAACGCGTGTAAAATACATTGTTTATTTACATGAAATTCGAACAGGCGCTGCGCGACGACCACCGCGTTTTAAATGGTAAGGAATAACTAAATTCCTTACACATGTTCATGATGGGAGAACATCTACGGTCTGAAACTGTCCGAATAAAAAGTTGAATTGAAACATATACCTACACAAGGCAGAATTTAAAACTTTAACAAATAAGCTGCTACCTGATTGGTCTGATTGTTAGTTGTAGGTGAGCCAATTGGGCACAATCTAGTAAGTATCTTCGCGTTGTCTCTGTGTAACCAGTAAGTATCGTTACCGGATAATAAGGCACGGTTAGAACAATAGTGAAGAGCCAAAGCGTGATATAGCAATAAGCAAATCCGCCTTTACAATAAATAAGTGAATCCATGTTTGCAGTGAAATCACCATCACAATAATGAATTCTTCTTCGTATTAGTGAATCCATCTGTTCGACTATGACTCTATCGTTTCGACAGAGAATCCATAGTAATTAATACTGCCGTCACGAATTACAAGTTAATCTAAAGGAAGAATCACAAAAGTCGCTCAAAACAACTTATTTCAATTTCCGAGTGAAATGTCTACGTGATTTAAGTCTTTCTTTCCGTGAGTTATTCCCTGAGTTATGGTATCCCTCAATGCAAACCCAAACCTCCCACCTAGACCCCGAATATTCCATTCACTTATGAATCACATGAATATCAACGGGCTTACATTTTCGAAAATAACTAAAATATATGGGTGGACAGCTGTTCATTTTCTGCAAATATGATTTCTGTAGTACCTAGTCCTGAAGTTCGCTGATTCTGTTCTGCGCGTCGGTCGATACTCCAGCTGTATTGGTAATCATTTATAATACATACAATAAGCAGAATACACTGCGTACATATACAGACTAATATACAAGTGCATTCAAGACATAACAATTTGGTGGATTTTAATCCACTTATTACAGTGTGTTTCAATTTTTGTCTTTGTTCACAGCAATGTTGTATTCAAGATGATAGTTATACTTGACTTGGTTCAGAAAAGTTGGAAAATGGGGTTTTAGGTTTCTCATTTTCATGAGATAAATGTGTTTTTTAGCCAGAAGCAGTAAGTGGTTGTGCAACCTCGACAAAGTCACTTCCCCAAATAAAATTTCACCAAGAGTTGGCACTTCCCTCATTACTAATACATCTCTGAAACACTGGAGGAATATTAACCAGAATAATTTTGTTGCATCACATGAAAAGAAAAGGTGTTCAAGTGTCTCACTCTCACCTCCACAGAATTTACATAATTCAGATATTTGTACCCCTTTCTCTTTAGGTCATAATTAGTATATAAAATATGGTGGAGTAACCTAAACTGAAATTCTGTGGTCTTAACATCTATTGCCACTCCAAATGGCTTTCCAATCTCTAGGTAGATCAAACTTTCTTTCATAGTAGCCCCCACTGATTGGAACAGAATCATTTTGACTTTGCAGAACTTTCTTAATTTTCAGTTTTGTAATTTTGGAAATTTTAACATATTCGTTATCAAAATAACACTGGTCTGTATTTAATTCTTCAAAACTATCTTCACATTCCAAGTCTTCCACTCAGGTGCAAGACTCTGAATAATTCCATATAGCTTCAGTATATCAATTTGACTCAATCCCCTATCCTGAAGGTTTTGTCACTGCATTAGATGGGTATTACGGCACAAGTTATGAACATATCTAAATCCCCTAACACTTAACTCCTTATAATACACAGATGTGCCTCCAATTAGTATGTGCCTATTATTCCAAATCATTTGCTCAGGGACATAATTAAGTTCAATAGTTTTATCATTAATTGTATTACATGACGACCAAGCTTCCAATGCTTCTATGTAAAACTGTGGCAAGGACAGGTTAAGCAATTTTGTCTCAAAATTACACTTGAATAAAAATGTACCACCCACTTGTCTAAGACGTTTGTTTAGAAATTTTTCCAAAGGTGTTGGACGTTCTCATCCAAAAATCTAAGAAAATTTAAAAAAAACAATTCTAAACATCTTGTGCATAGCTCTTACATCAGGAGCATTCAGCTCTCCTTTCCCAATATCTGTCACCATGACCCACCTTGCCACCCTGTCTGAACCATTCCATAGAAACTTAAAAGCAGCCCTTTCAACCTTGTCAAGAATATCTGAAGGCACATATGTCATTCTCATAATATAACTCATTTGCGATATGGCAAGGGTCTTAAGAATTTGAATTTTGCCAATTAGAGTGCGATCCCGATTTCTCCAACAAATAATTGTTTTTCCATTTGTTTCAGAGGTGATGCAAAGTTCATATTGGCATTATTCTTCACATTGTACGAGATATATACTCCGAGTACTTTGATTGAATTTTCAGGCCATTTAATTTTAAAAGGCTTTTTTTTCTTCTCTGCTTCCAAAGACCCAGTTTTCTCCATATTGATACAAAGTCCAGAGAGCAGATGAAAGTTATCCAACATTTCAAAAACTACAGTCCATTATACTTCATTGCTTAAAAACATGTCAAGTCGTCTGCAAATGCAGAATACTTGACTTCCAGTGAGTCCAGATAAATACCTTGGGGTCGATTCTGAAATTAATTAGTAAGATTTCCAAAGCTATAATAAAAATATAGGATGACAAGGGATCACCCTGCCTCACACCTCTCTTTAATGAACAGTAGCCTGTAGTGAAACAATTATTAATTACACACGCTTGTGTCCCAGAGTACAGTGTGTTAACTCATTTTTGAAAAATATGACCAAATTGAAAGGCTTCCAGACACTCCATCAAAGAATCCCATTCAAGCATGTCAAGCGCTTTCTGGAAGTCCACTGCAATTAACATTCCAGGAATTTTATTTTCATCTGCAAACCAAAGCATTTTTTCAATTAATCTAATACAGTCACTGATATCCCTCCCCGCAACAAATGCTCCCTGGATGTCGTTAATAATATCCCAATCTCTTTGCGAGACACTTAGACCCAATCTTTGCATCAACATGTATAAGCAATATGAGCCACCAATTCTTAATAAATTTTGAATCTCTGCCTTTTTTTCAATCAATGAAATGACACTTTGTTTTTGAGAGTTTGATAATACACCTAATTTATAACCAAAATTTAAGGATGCAGTTAGCAATTCCCCAACCAAAGGCCAAAATTGAACGTAAAACTCAACTAGGATTCCGTCATTGCCGGGTGTTTTGTTCCACGCCATATCATCTACTATATTGAATGCTTCGTTTTGAGTTATTTACTTATCACAATTATTCCTCATAATGTCTTTTAAAGGTGTAATACTTATGCAGGAGAGGGTGTGCTTTAATATTTCTATTAGGGTCAGCCTTTGTACTATACAAGTCAGAATAGAATTCTTTCAAATCTTTTCAAATCTCATTTGGGTTGGTAACTATTCCTTTTTAAGATCTAACTTTAGTAATATTCGATTTTTTCCTTTCCATTTCTCTAGTCCTAAAAGGTATTTAATATTCGTCTCGCCCATTTCATGCGATGCAACCCTTGATCGAATAATAACTCCCTTTGTTGTGTATTCTTGTTCAATGTTAAGTTTACTTTTGACCTTTTCAAATTCTTCATAATTCTCTTCAGTTTGCTCTATATTTAGCTCGATTTCTAGCTCTGACATTTGGTTCTCAAGTTTTTGAATATATTCTCGTTTTTGTTTGGCTTTTTTTACTAATGTTTTACTTTTTTTAGCGATGTATTTAGCATCTTTTACTAAACTACTGTTTAGTTTCCAGTAGGACGGACCGTATGGTGTATGGTCATACGTGAGTACTAAAGTAATTGCATTATGGTCAGAGGCAATCGATGATATTATTACAGTTGTTATAATGTCTTGCTGAAGTGTATCACTCACCAAGAAATAGTCAATCCTACTTTGAATAATATTTGGTTTTCTCTTTCTCCACGTATAACACCTTAGCAAAGGATTGTTAATTCTCCATATATCATTTAGTTTATGTCTCTCCAACAATTCCATCATCGATTGCTCTGCTTGTTTACTTGTTGCACTATGTGAGCCAAATCTGTCCTGTGCTTTCAAGGTAAAGTTAAAGTCACCCCCTACAATTATTTATACCTCTGGAGCAGCATCACATAAGGTGATTAATTCAGAAATTTCATCAATAAATTGGCCTTGCATTTTGGTATCATTCGGGCCGTATATATTAATCAATAAAATATGTTTTTCATCAATACTTATATCTAGTATAATGTACTGCCCCACATCGCTCTCTTGTACAGAATTTATCACATACCTAAGATCCCTTAAAATTATCATTACTCCTCTACTGTTTATCATGAGAGTAGACCCAGTGACCACCTTGTACTTGATTAGACCAATATTTTTCATCTGCCTGAATACTATGAGTCTCCTGTAAAACACTATGTTGGGCTTTTTAGATTTCATCCACCCCAAGAGCTTTTCTCCTGATGATTGAAAAAAGGATTGAACAAAATAAAAATGAAAAATGCAATAAACAAAAAAGACAGCAGTGAAAAACTAAGCCAGCTTCTGCTGGTTGAAAAGCTAAGAGAGACACAAAAACACCAGTTGGGATGTAGAGCGTGCAATGCTAACCCTCAGCTCCACCAATATACATAAACATCAACAATAATTCTTTCACAAAGAGGAATAATTCTTTCAGGGGCTTCACTAATCACTTATAATCAATTAATCCCTTGGTACTAACACCCCCTCCTATCATTATTAAACATTCTTAGAAAATGACTGTTGTTTTACAATTCTCTCATCATTAATCCCCGTCAGTACGCAAATGTTTCTACCATAATCATTGAACTACGAATATTAACTTCCTCTGGGGCATTATTACTTACAAAATCAGTCCCATGGTCAAGTTAAAAGTCTCACATCGCCCTCAGTCCGTAGAATTCTCTGAACGACCGTTATTTCACAAGTCTCTTGCTGTCATCGCCTGTAGTTTTCCGTCTTTAAATTCAATCATCAGAGTAGCCGGCACCCTGCACGCCACAAAGGATCTTTTACCGGGATTTTCCTCTTGAAATTTCTTCTTATATTCAATAAGCTTTTTCCTGTCTGCCTGTACCGGAAGGCTAACATCGTCCGTAATAAATGCATCTTTACCTTGATATGGGTGACGTCTCAGTCGCTTCGGTGTAGACATCAGGATAGATCGAGCATCCCCTGCATTGACGAACGATACCTTTATCGGTCTTTGACGTTTTCTTTCTGTGGTTACACTGTGAGCGCGTTGAATCCCCATCTGAACGGCCTCTTTGAACCCTGTGTGCTCGATTAAAAATTCCCGAATAAAATCAACACAATTTTGACCGCTCTGCACCTTCTGGAATGTTCAGAAAATTTATATTCGATCGCTGACTTCTGTTTTCTAATTCGTCTTGTCTCATTTCCATACGGTGTAATTTCTTTTTTGCGTCTTTCAATGTCTGGCGCAATTCTACCATATCCGCGTCGCTCACTATATCTTTCACTCCATCGTCAATTCTATCGTGCGCATTCTGGACAAATTTTTCTATTTCGGTTATAGCCTTCATCATTCCTTCCAACTTCTCAGTCATTGGGCTAATCTATGCAACTTCCGTTTTAATTTCGAGAATATTTTTCAAAATCTGCGTGATCTTCTGGTTATTTGGAAGTGCCAGTGTGTCTTCGCCGTGGTCGCCGCCATCTTGAAGTTCTCTTTCTAAGTTTCCCGATTCCTTGTTCTTCCAGTCTCGGCCATCATCTGATCCTACTTTCTGTCATTTGACCTTTTTGTAGATTTAGTTGTCGCCATTTTCAAGTCAGTTACTCTATTTCTTCCTGTGTAATGCGTAATAAATTCATTTTTTTGGCGGAGCCGAAATTTGGGTGACGTTTCGTGCATACTTTGAGGTATTCTCGTAATAACCTTATAATACGTGTTCTATGCAATATTCAAACAAGGCAGCTTACTGGCGAGACAGTGTAATAATGACGGTTGTTTTCTTTTCCCATTGTCACGTATTCATGTACTTAAATAATGAACCAATACTTCGATAATATGCTACATATACTAATTATAATGTAATGATGTAATGCATTTCACGCCGTGCCGTGTTCGTTATCCGTCAAATCCGTGTTAAGTACATTGTTTAAAACGAATTTGAACACACCGTGCGTGACAGGACGTGGATCCAAAACAGAACATGATCAATTACTTGCGCAACTAACCGGGAAAACATTATTCCTTATTGAACGTAATTGCAAAATAGCAGCCTGCCAAGGTGTACATGTGTAGAAAAAGTCGGTCGGTCAGTCAATTTGTCTGACTCATCCCTGTGACTAGTAGGGCAGACAGGTAGTATAATGGGCGGTAGTCGTCACGACGTGTTTGATATGGGTCACAGAAAAGAGCACTGTTTATTCAAAGAAAATTCACGCGCTTCAAACACATCAACCGCACACAGTGTGTAAATCACTTTGTACGTATTATTCAAAGTAGCAACAGAAGTAAAAAAAATAATAATTGATCTGCGAAACAGACATTCGCTAAACGCTCATATAATAGCCTGTACTTCACCTGGAAGCTTAGATATAGTCGAATACGATACTGCACATGACGTGTTTGGGGGATTAGCTAACTGACTGTCAACGTCAGAATCTCAGATTAATTTAATTTACATTGTTCTATATACAATTTCAGGAATAGCACAGTGCATATAATTAACTCATTTTATGGATAATTTATCAATATAATTAATCATTTCGAACAGAGTTTACTGCGTTATAACATACATTAACATATTATTGCGTACATGTCGGTACCATTACCAATAAGTGTATTATTCTTCGCACCGTGACAACGGAACACCCTGAAAAACATTAAGCTGAACATTCATATTAAAACTATGCTACACATTTGTCGTCTGCACTGTTACGTGTACCGGTTTTTTGTCCCGGGTGATAAGCCTTGTGACATCAGTAGCATGTTTACAGTTAATCACGTGATCATATTATAACCAATTACGTGTAATGTAGTATAACTGTTATGTCACAAATATGTATAATTCTGCGACGTGGAGACTGATTTTTTATTCCAAAACATATTACCTATCCATATTGTACTGACGCACCACGTCCTCAAATCGCTGGTAACCGACCGTGTGTCAACGGGGAGCACCGCGGGAAATTTCATTCCAGGATTCTGTAAATTAAATTAGTAAAACATATAATATAACATAATATAACAGTTTGATATGCTTAAAATGTATACCCCATAGCTTCTTATTATATAAGAGGTTATATATTCCGAAATCTTTTAATAATCTTCTTCAACCTGTAACCTGACTCGCAACCTGTGACCTTCGTTCATATGCTGCCGAGACTGATACATATGTTGACAAAAAAATAAAATGTGAAAGGCGATTTGATTTCTGCATTGCCTCCAGCGTAATTTGCCGCCAAACGAAGATTATTGTTATTAAATACTGAACAAATATCATGCACATCGTATCTATATCTGAAATTGGTCCAAATCAGTTTGTACAGCTGAAATCTGTATCTATAAATTCAGGTAGTCAGCACTCTAGATATTCTACTTATTATAATTTTGTGCGCTGTGGTCTCATTGGTTAAACCCTGCTGTCAGACGATAACTTGGCAGATCTTGAGGTCAATGCTCGAACATACGAACAAGACGGTGCGTGCGTACAATAATCACTACGGATTGTGTACGGATTGTTTGAAAATAACGTGCATCTACCATGATACTTCTAAGTTGAGAAATTTCGTCATTTTTTTTTCTCAATCTACTACTGCACATATATTTTTTTTACCGTTCGAGGTACATGTATTTAAATGAAGAACGCCACACTGCTCATCACATACGTAATAACGGGGCTCTAACCGAGGGGGGGGGGGTGTTCGATATTTTTGTCTTGTTATTTGGCAATAATTGGCAGCGAATCGTTCTCCATTCCCTTAGTAAATAATTTACCTTATTACCTTAAAGTAAACAATTTACCACCATAAAGCTGAGAATATATTGAAATCGATATCCACGCAAGTTAAACCGAGTTAACGACGTCATAAAATTCGTTATTTTTAGAACGTTTCATCAGTATTAGCTTGTTATAGTGCATAGGAGTGGTGCCGGGTACTTAACAACAATTAGACACAAATTAACACATAAGTGATTGTTTATATTGACTGTGGTTGAATAATGTGAACATTAGCGTAATGCGTGAAACTCACAGACTAAAAGAGTACTAGTTTTCGATGACATTAAAGGGCGGTGGTCTTCTCGCCGCATCCGTCTGCTCGATATGGGACTCATAGCGACGTACACAACGCGTGTAAAATACATTGTTTGTTTACATAAAATTCGAACGCGCGCTGCTCGACGACCACCGCGCTTTAAAAGGCTCGAGTCGAAATGTCGGTATATTTTCATACGATGAGAGACAAGAGTTCGAAATGTCATGGCAAAATAATCAAATTGGTAATTTTTACATTGGTTTTTATGGTGAGATTATTTAGTCATATCTTACAATTTTTCACAGTATAATGGGATGATAAGGTCATATATATTATGATTGATATCAACCCTAATATTGTGAAAACATTAAAATACAATACGGCGTTGTTTATAATACTAACCTAGTAGTACAGTAGTATGAGATATTTTAGTTATTTTTTATATATGAATATTATGGTGATAACGATGACGTAATTTATAACATCATTGCAATTTGATTGGCTATCCTAAGCACTAAGCAGTAATTGATAAACACGATAACCAGATAGCCAGGATCGAAGCTTCCCAGAGTCGCACCGTCACCTATGGTAGAGACACAGTCAGCTGACGACACGTGATAAATGCGAATAATTTACCGATATTTACTATATATGGGGCCGCCATCTTGAATACGGCACGAAACTAAATAATTTCAGATTCCTACAAATCAGCCAAAGGATCCGTTTGGCCAACCTAGTTACACAAAGAACATAGCACACTTTCCCGGGGTATTTGAAACCGAAGATGTCATCTAACTGTAAGGCCGTCGCTGATTGGCTCTTGAATTGCATATGATATACTCTGATTTATTTGACTATATTGAATAAATTATGATGTAGTCATTGTTAAAAAAGGAAGAAAAAATATTATATTACATAACTGAGGAAAATTCAATAAAATAAAGATTAAGTACATTGTTTATTCACACTATCGATATTAGTTATCGATTAACGACAAAATGTGTTTTAAATGCATTTAGTCAAGTATTTAAAACATATATATACAATTACATAGTCTACTTCATATACGAAAAATAATTTTAGTGACATGTTGTAAATGGAGTTGTCGGTTGGTGGCGCTAATGTGGTTTCATCTTGTCAATTCGAATTGCATGATGGTCTCAAAGTCACAGTACTCCCGTGAACCTTTGACACGTGTTGCTCTCCAAGCGTATCTACTTAAATATTTCACTTGTGGGATTTTGGTGCACTCACTCAGTATTTCTTTATTCTTACTCATCGCCCAACTCAACAGCTGACTGAACAGGAAATGGCTATTTTATGTCTCATGGTATCACAGATTTATTATAGTTTTCTTTTCAATAGATCCACTATAAATTAGTGATAATATTCAAACTGCTGGAGTTCATCTTTTGTCTAAAATTGTGTGAAATGATGTCTACCAACAACAAAAATGTCACATTTTTATACAAAATGCACGTATAATTACCAATGTGTTGTAATGTTGATTCTATAAATTCTTCAGTTGTAAGGAGACTCTGTCTAAGGGTAAATGGACCCCTATGTGCAACGAACATTGACAATTTTGTAAAAGCTTTTATCACACGACTATGGTGCATAGAATAATTCACAGTGGTGACATTTAGAGTGAAATATTACTAACTGATATTGTGTGGTTAAATCCACGGCACGCAAAGAGTATCTGACCGCGACAGAACTGTACAAAGGGATATCGTATTATCATCTATTATGGAAATGGTAACACTCAAATGTGCATATTACTTTTACTTCAATTATTACTTTTACTTCAATTAACACTTTTGATTTAACACTCTGTTTCATACTTTTATATGTGCCTTGAATTTGATTCTAAAGGTTGGCCGTTAAACTATACGACAAAGGGAATTCACTTTTACAATCAACAATTTTCCACACCTTCTCAGTTTTATCGCGTTCCAATCTTACTAAAGCTTTGGTTTTCTTTCGTTTAAGCGATTGATCTAAAGGTTTAATAGATAACGACTAGACTTAAATTTCAAAGATTTATTATAGTTAAATATAATAACACTGTTGCACAGATGATCTCATTTTACATCAATATCACTTGTCTGATGTAAACATCGGGTTTCATAGTTACATAAACCATTTTTGTCATTTATGTCTCTGAATGATATGGGGTGGGTCCTGCACGTGGAACAGGGTGTATTAATCGCAGCACCTGACTTGTGTTTACCGTAAGAACTGATTAGAATACTTCTTTTTATTTAACCTGTAGATTATTTGTCGTAAGCTTGATTGTCTGTTGATTTGTTTTGTGTTCCCGGACTCGTAAATTCGGATAAAGAATAAGTATATCGATTATGTGTGTTATGTATTATGTGTTATTTTGTTTTGTTAGACAATCTTTTGACAAACCCAGTACTTAATAATTAAAAGGGTCGAACAACGTTAATTATTTTTTATTAAATTTGTTACATAAGTAAATATGATTATTTTAGTCATATTATTACCATATATAAATAGCTGGTTATTTATTACACATAGTGTTTGTATTTGTAGTTAATCATTGTTTCACGACACTAGTAATATATCACGTACATTAAAAAAGCTTCCTTGTAATCAAACAGAATCATTCGGATAACTAAAAGTTAATGCATAGAAATTTCAATTATTGCGACGAGTGTACCATTGGATCTATTTTAGCTTGCTATTTTAGCTACTATCTGACATGTATGAAAATACAATAAATAGATTTGTTGAGTCCTTAATCCAAGACACAAACACAAACATCATCATTCTATCATATATGGCTACGATATGAAACTGTATATATTATGTCAGCCATCTTGATCGCCATTTTGAATAATAAAATCTCCCCGCCAAGCAGATTCCCAATCCGTTGGTATGTGACATAAAATCAGGAAAATTAGGTAGATAATTTTGGCTTATGGGGTTTGCTGCTGTACTTTATCACGATTGGCAATAATGTTCATTATTCAGTTATAGTGCGTGCCTAAACACATTCAGAATGGTTACCATTATATAAAGATTTATATTCACCCAAATGTATGTAATGAAATTACATACTAAATACACCAGTGAGTTTTTGCAAAACTGTCTCTAAATAACATAAAATAAGTAAAAGTATCTTCTATCAAAACATTTGTGTTTTAGTATGTTTAGATTAGTGTTTTGGGGAGTTATTAACACACTTTTTGATGAAAATTATGCACATGTGTTTATTACGTAAACACACCAAAATCCACTTTTTCAAAATAACACACTTGTTTTATGTGTCATTAAAGTGTTCGTTGATAGGACAGTTATGGACTATTACAACCATCTTTATGCAAGCAGTATCAACAAACCTGAGTGAAAAGTCTGGGAACTCATAAATACACATTATGATATATATGCCAACTAGACAGTCATCGAAAGTGACGAAATTCAACGCATAATGAGAATAACGAGTTTTATGTCAAGCACCAGGTTATGGAAGAATTAATTGTATGTCAGCTTATATGGTGTTACCATCCTACAACTACAACTCGAAATCGTACTTCGTGGCATAATGGATTTTGATACTCCGCATTTGGTGAACGGTGGCTGTAGTTCCAATCACATCTGAACTGAGTGATTTAAACATTTTTCTCAAAGACTGTTCAATTTGAAACATTTCAGAGATCATATTCGCCAACGATGTTCCAACCCAAACCACCAGACTCTAAACTGTTTTATTTTGAAGCACTTCGGAAAACAAACACATATGCAATGTTCCAAGGTACAACACCTAACTATGCATTTTTATAAGTGTTTATGTATACATGTACACAAGTTCATGAGAGTAACTAAAACACTTTTCCTCCAAACTATATTATTTTGAAGCACTTCAAAAATAAACAAACAAACGCACATGTACATGTTTCTGGTAAAAAAAAACACTTTCCAATACGTGTATTGGAAACACATTACATAATGTGTTATGTGCAAAAACATTCCTGAAATGTTACAATAAAAACACTGAATGCAAGTGTTTATCATATATACTTTTCGTAATTATGCAGATTATATGTTTTTAAAGTGGAGACAACAAGATTAGATAGATTTACAGAGTATTATCGGGGATTATCCCAGAGATACAGGAGATGAATATGAATGTAATGTCATCTACACTGCTCTCTATAAAGCTTCTGAGATAATCCGTATAATGATTGAATGTCTACAGACCTTTCCGTACAGGGAATAATTTAAAAAAGCAATGATTGACTTGCCCTGTATAACTTTTCAATTCATCTTTATCTTCTGACACTGCTCCAATAAATTCATTATTGTTAAAATACTTCTTTAAAAAATCGGCCTTTGCTGAAAATTTATCATCCAGTCTCCAACATCGTTTTGATATTATAAGCACAGTTTTACTGTGGTCCATTTACTATTTTAGAGATGTCGCCTATTCCAATACCTTGTTTGACTCTCCAGCATCAACGTCACGATCTAAATTGTTATCCGGTGTGCTACAGGGTTGCTTCCTCCACCTGATCACGCATACACTATACAATGTGCCCCTTGAGGATATGTGTACTCGTTATAATATTGATGTTTATTCCGTTGATTCTCGGCTATTTGTAGCACATAACAAAACATCTGATTCAATTTATCGCATTGAAATATGTATCAAAAATATTCGTTGTGCATGGCTGAAATCAAACATGTTATTTTCAACTTTAGTAAAACTGATGTTATTCACTTTCCATCATACTTTGAATGTTAAACACCATGAGACCAACTTTTTTAGTTTGGATTTTTAGCATTGAAAGCAATCCAGCGCTATGTCAACCAGATTTGTAATTCGCGTTTTACAGCATTGGTCAAATCGGACTGTGATAAATAAAGCAGCTACAATGAAGTTAGTTCATCGAGATTGGTCAATTGCAAACTCTCAATTGATTTTAAAGTACTAGTACTGTTGACTGTGTATACATTTCAAATAATTAACTTATTTATGTAACACTGAGATGTTGTAAACATTATGAAATTCTGTCGTTTTTATGTAGAAAAATACAGTATGTGTACGTACCAAGTAATATCATATTAAAGTTTTGTTTATACATGAGTTGTTGAACACACTACATAGTTTGTAATTTCATTCAACTTCTTTCAGTCATAATTCAAGACAAATAAAAGGCAAAAATATAAACAATATAGCAAATTATCTTTTTTCTGTAATATTCTTATGTAATCTGTAATTATGATAATTATTTATAGGTGCATGATAGGGAATATATTTCGTTATAAATTATTCTTAATATATATTTCTGAATTATCTTGTCAAAATATTTTTTTTTTCATTTTTTTTGTTTTTTTGTTTTTTAGGTAACAAAGTTGGTGTTCTGTCAGCAGCAACGACTTTTTCGAGAACATAACTTCCACTCTCCATTTGTCAGTCAGAGAATTTGTTTCGAAAAATCGTTTTTTAGACAACAGTTCAAAATTTAAATCTGGTTTGGTGTTCATGTACTGTACAACGGCAAGGGATAAAGGAAACATCGCTATAAAATCCTTGTGTGCATAATTTATCAGTTTATGTATTATTGACCATATAAGGTAGGCTAACAGGCTATAACCGGCAACAACAAATTGTATTCCTCTAATAGACAAAAATATGTGCGCAAACATAGGATAGTCTACCCAGGTGTTGCAACAAGGGTTTAAAAAAGTGAACGATAGTGTCCAACACAAAACACCATGAAATGTGTTTTTTTTAAATATAAACAAAAAATCAATTTATAAAGGTACATTGGTCACGTGTAATTGAACACACTTTTAGAAATATTTCTCGCGTAATTTTGCAAGTGTCACAGTCACAATACCAGGAACCATCATATAATTGATTATTTAGTATGTCAGCATCCCTTATTCTATGTTTTTTGTCATATTTCCTCAAACCTTGCATAAATAATCATGGAAAGAAACGGTGTGCATTGCCGTGTGATAATTGTCATACATGTGATTGACAGGTCATATATTTTTACAACCCTAAAAGAACAATTAGATCTACCAGGTGTGCTTAAGATTCACATAACAAAAGTGTTTACAATCTACTCGCGTGTCTACATGAGTGCCTTTTATGTCATCGTGAGACAGCTGCTAGCAAGACCTCATTCTTATTAGTTCATGTGGTACCCCGGGTGGTGTACCTGAAACTGGGTCATTTATGTTCTATAAATATAATAGATTGAGGACAGACGTGGTGCACCATTTCAACTAAGTACTCTGTGTGTTGTTGCTACGATACAAGACAAGTGATACAGGCTTCAATGCTTATTTTGTGAGACTTGTATGAACTGCTCTGCTATCACCAGTGCCCTCCAGAATAACAGCGTTTTCTCGCAAGTAAAACTCCTGTATCTCTTCGCTGTTGTGTTGCAAGAAGCCATTGACTGTCATCCACTAAGTGTGAGTTATTAGTGAATTTATATTCATTGTGTTATTCTGTGTTTTGTGTTTGTATCATTAAAGCCGGGAGCTGTAACTTGATATGTGTGTATTTCATTTCCAGTACTATTGTCTTGTCTACCCCATTCTAACAGTGAAAGAACCCCTTGTCCAATGTGTGTTCTGTGGGTGGCCCTCCTAATATCAATAAGCAGACCTTTCACTTTGACACAGTATTTCATTCAATAGACGATGCATTCAGGAAGTTTTAGAATATCCCAACTTTGGGCCTACAATTCCCCATGCAATAGTTGTAATCATAAAATTCAAAGCATGCGTGTGAGATATTATACTAATTCATTAAAAGTGCTGTGTATACAAACTTGTCTTGTGGCAGTATATATACTGAATCTAAGTAGTGGCATGTCTTTAAAGGCTAGCTTTAGATCTGCCATATTGGGCAGGTATAATAACACAAATATATAATAATTAAGTGTGAGAGTGTTCTCTATAATTATTGTAAAGAATAATATCAATCGCGTGTCTTCAACTTATGTGCAGCTGAATAAGTGTGTTTACTCAAATTTACTCAAACCTTTTGTGAAACTGTAGATACAATACCAAATTATGAACATTAACACTTCAAAACAGATGAGCAATGAACTGAAATAAATAATAACGTATTTAAATCTTTTCTTCATTGATATAAATGAAAGTGTCCAAACTCTTCCCATGTGGTGTTGTTGTCTTGAATGCAATCTCTCCGGGATATCAAATTCCTCGAAAAAAAAACAACATTAATTTCAGAGAAACATGCTATAGAAATTAATTTTCTCTATTGCAATCCCTTTCTCACTTCAATCTGCATATATGTACTACATCCATTTTATTTCATTTATCTTTGACTTTTCTATCCGTCAATATTAGCAATATCATCTTGTTCGCTCCGATCTTTCTCTTAAATTCTGAAAAGTATAATAATATCCAAATCCAGTGAGTAATAATTTATTAATTATCATTATTGTTTCAAGTAATGCGATAATTGAATCAGACATATGTGATGTAAAGTAACGCACATGTAATGTGAAAACGAAAGAATGACAACATAATTAACATTTCTATGATTTCAATTGAGAACTTAGATCATGTCGACAAGGAAGTTATGTAGTATGCAGTTCTTTGGTACTGTACATTCATGAACTTGAGTTTAATCAGTTATGGTAACAACCCGCACATAATGAAATGATTAGAGGCCCCTGCAAATAACAAAACAGCACACAACTGCCGACGCTGGTTCTATCAATTACTAGTACACGTTTCCCACGAGTAACAATATCATCCTACCTCCAGGTTTTTAGAATCACTTCCGGTTTCCTTCTTTGCTCGGAAAATCCAAAAAGCATTATTCACTCCAAGTTGTTGTTGCTTCTTTAATGAATATGCTACCTGTTAACATATTCCCGGCAGTATATTCCAATCGTTGAGTGATCGTGCGCGCGACACAAGTTACTAGTTACTTGAACACATAACATATAATAGAAGTGTTCATCATGAACACAGTCGTTTATGAAAGGTATTTCAAAATGTTTTCAAAGAAGTAGCAAATTAAATTATTGTTCAATATTTGTTTCCATATTGTATTAATTCAATTTCTAGATAACAATTAAATAGTTATGTATTATCAGCAACTTAGAGAAGCTCGTTTAAATTAAACGCAAATTTGCACAGGTGTATGGTAAACACCATATTAGATTGAATTCAACATTGAGATTCCGTCAATATAATAATAGCTATGAAGAAAATGAATCTAATGATTATATCACTAACTGACTCGAACATTGATAAAAGCACCGTGCTTGATCCACCTAATCTAACAGTACTTGTGATAGGTACATGGTATGCACCTTCGCAAAGTATACGAATATATATAACTATTTATTAATGAAAATAAATCGATAAATTTTTCGCTATATGCACAGTATGTCTTCTGACAATAGTGACACGTATGGGAATTGTAATAAATATACTATATACCATTGATAATAAACATTGTGTCTATTATATGGACTGTATATGAACACTTATATAAAGTGTTTTAGGAGTTGCTTCAAAATAAAACAGAAAAGTGTTTAAGTTACTCTTATGAGCTTGTGTACATGTCATGTACATAAACTTATATGAAACATACATAGTCGAGTGTTCCAGGTTGAAACTTTGCATGTATGCTTGTTTTTTTGAAGTGCTTCAAAATTGGAAGAAAAGTGTGTTAGTTACTCTCACGAACACAAATGTGTCTTATGCATTAACACTTTGCGAAACGTTTATAGTCTAGTGTTTTAGGTTGAGACATCATTGGTGATTTCTGAAGTTGTTTCAAACATTTTTCGAGAACATTTTTTACATCATATGTACCAAGTCCCAGATGTGATTGGAACTACAACCACCGTTCACCAAATGCGGGATATCAAAATCAGTGTGTGTTAATGAAAAACAAGAAAGTGCTCCCAAGATTTACAGTGTAAAGTTGTCGTACGCAATGGGGTGAGCACTGTTGGAATCATCCGTTCTCAGGACAAAACTATCAACCATAATACAGAGATACAAAATGTGTAGTGAATTCAGTGCATCTTTTAATTCTATTAAAGCAATTTGATGTTTTTGTTCCAAGAAAACTAATTTTCATTGACCTTTTCTAAAAAGGGCTTGAAGATGAGCTCGTATATCATTGGGTAACAATTTTCCAGATTAGAAACAACACCTATTTTGGTTTTAAGAGTGTCAATTTCGCTTTGTCCAACTTCTGGAAGACCTTCGCCGCCATATAACCTAAACATTCAAGTTTGAAAAAGCCAAATAGCGTTTTGTGGGTTTTACAGTTTCAAGCTCTGCCAACACAATTTCTTTATTGTTGAGGGATTTTGCCCAAGCGAGGTCCTAAAGCAAAATTTCTAATAACCTAATCAAAAGTTGCAGGGTTGTTGATGACAAGACTTGTTTGTTGTGAGAATTGCAAGGGTGCTTTAATAAAAGCAGATTTGGTAAAATACAGATTATTATAAAGTTCAAATATCTCATTAGGATTTGTATTTTGCCCTGCATCATTAACACTCTCCGAAATAAAATTGTTGTTTCTCATCTGCGCGAGACTTCGGTACTTTGATCATGATACCCCCACGAAAATGCAACTTGGGGTTGTTATGCGGCGGGCGGACAAAAAATGAAGATAAAAATATGTTTTTTTAGCAATTTTTTGCACTTTACAAGTCGGTGGGCGCGAGAAATTACGCTGAAATAAAATTTAATTATTATTTCATTTTCGGCTCCTGTTCATTCGGCAGGTTCGCGAAACAAAGGATAATAAAATTCTGGTCTAAGTGTTAATGCTTTAAATTCGTCTTAATATCTCTTGTTTTTTGGTTCGTCATCTTTTTGAATAGGCAAGGCAATTACTCAACGTTATTTCCTTTATTTCTTTTTTTTTCTTGCATACGCAAAGTAATTTCCTGATCTATTTCTTTATTGTGCAAAGTGATTTCCTGGGCACTTTTTTATGTCGTTTTCCACTTTCTAAGCTCTTCTCTAATTTATATGTTTGTTTGTTTCTCGTCGTTGCCCATAGCTAACACTTCCTCGGTAAATCTGTCTTTGCCTTGAGAAGTTGTTCATTCATCAGGTAGGCGAACATCTGTTGGAGCTTAGTCAATGAAAAGAAGAACTAATTGTTCCGAAATGTTGAAGTCAATTGGTCTAATATATGTGTTGTATTATTTAATTATATGACGGACAACTGGCTAACTCCAAACAAGAGTTTGCATTTGTAAAAAAATTGTGTAAACCAATTTTTGAAAAGGTAACAACTGTTTTTTTTCGATACTCGGTAGATATGTATGGATACTGCATAAAACATATTGAATGTTACAAAAATCACGTTTTCTTTTATCCGTAAGCCTTAACCAATTAAAGATCGGTCTTCGTGCATAATTTTCGGTATCTTCGTAATAACCTCCTACTATGCCTAACTATTGTTGTCTGAATAGTATATTTTGTTTGAAATTGAGTATCTGTTCTAAAAGCAAATTGCTGTTCATAAACAAATTAGAGGTAGAGTCCTCTCAATTGTAACTGCACATATTTGTCAATAATTACACAATTCTATTCCGCTGTTTTAAAGAGAAAAACACATACCCGATAAGGTGCATATATATATAAAGATATTCACCACTGTGTTAGATAAAAAAACAACACTGCTCCTGTCTGAGACGCCGGACGGGTATCTATGTCAGTATTACAAAGAATTAGTGGATGTAGTAAATGTAGTGTAGTTATTTAGCCATATTAAGTTTTGATGATTAAGTAAATTTTCCACCATCAGCAGCAGTAGATCTTTTACAGTGACACTATCGGAATATTTCACTTTTCAAATCTTGATTCATTTTGGTAATTGTTTTTACCAAACTACGTATATTCGTAGAGGAAAACGAATAGTATGGTTTTTCACTACACATAGGAAATTGAGAAAAGATGGGATTGCTGAGAATATCAGACAACAGGTTAGAATGTTTTGCATTGATGGAAGAACAGAAGCATATGACACCTACAAAATATCCAAAATGTCCACAACAAAACATTGGTATCACCAGTTTCAAAAAGATGAAGCCACGCAATGTGAAGAAGATATCTGAAACAAGTAAACTCACTTTGACAAGTATGCTGCAATGACCAGAAAATCTTTAAAAATGGTGAAGCAATCTAAAATCAAAGTTGTAATAAGTGTGCGCCCAACGCAATATGTCAATATTGCATACAGATCTATGATTTAAAACCAGGAATGTGATACCATTAGATGGTATAAATAGGAAACATTAATATTAAAAGCAGCATGATACTTGAGGGAATAACCTCCTGTCTAATAAAAGGAACAAGCATCACAGATTACTTTACTGAATATAAGAAAGTTCTCGACCCCCCCCCCCTGTACATCTTCTCCGAACTGCATGACAGCACCAACAGACGATTGTATTTAATTTCCACCTTAAACGGCCATTTTGAATCTCATGAGAGTTGTCAAGCGTATCGCTGGTGCCGTGACATCTACATTCTGGAACACGGCAAGGTATATAAGCAGATATGGACACGTCAGAAATGAAAACAATAAATAACAACAGATGTTGTTAATGCATAAAGTATAAAAACAGCTGGTAAAGTTTCTGTGGTTTTCAAAAGAATGTAGCCTCAATTGATCTGTTATGAGCTGAGTATATAAACTAGATTTGACCTTCATTAAATTAAGGGTAGATTTGATTCTTCTTAGACGATAAAAGACGACAAATTTTTGGTCTTCTTAAAAAGACTGCAAATGTCTGGAAAAGTAGCATTTTGCGATATTTTGTCATTTGGATGCCATGAGCTAAAAATGTAAGATACTGGTGAAAAGGGCTTTGATATAACCCGACCTGAACTGTATTTTATATGTG
Organism: Saccoglossus kowalevskii; assembly: GCF_978046115.1. NCBI lineage: Eukaryota > Metazoa > Hemichordata > Enteropneusta > Harrimaniidae > Saccoglossus > Saccoglossus kowalevskii. The sequence goes on along the minus strand of NC_140648.1, from coordinate 29,282,368 downwards.
ACTAGGTGATGTGGATGTTTTATTAGTATTTTAGCTATCACAGTAAGCTATTAAATAATATTGCATCATGAGAATATGGGATAAATCGTAGCTGGTGAAGTACCAATTTTCACGTGTTCACCCATCTTGCATATGCTGGTAATTTAAAAACTGCATAAATACACTGTATTCCTGCCAGCGTTCATGTTTATGGCAGTAGATGACATTCCTGAATTTTGTTTTGGAATAGATACTCATTCTCGTTAATGTTCCTTGCTGCTGACTCTACCCATTGTGTGAGGGAATCCATCCAGACAGCTCTCTTTGTACAAGTTGCAGATATTCACTGTAATTGTCTGGTAGCGTAGTCACCATTAGTGGTATATTCAGCTGTTTTAAAGAGAAAAAAACATACCTGTTACAGGTGCATATATATAAAGATATTCATCACAGTGGTAGCGTCTGGTAGCGTAGTCACCACTGTTTACCTGACACTCTGGGAAAATACACGGTCAACGTGCAAAGATTTGTTTTTATCGAGTTTGAGTAACTGTATGTGGGTATGCGTATGGAATAAAGTGCATTGTTTAAACCAAACTTGACGATCAATTGGAATAACTACAATACTGCAATATGTACTACGCTATCTCGTGTTTGTCGTTTGGCTTTGTGTTTATTTTTACAGATTAAGTATGAAATAATTGTATCGTTGAGTGATTCACAGCTTGATTCGATTTTGGGAAAACATATACAAGCCATCGTTTTTGTACTCAAATACTATAATTTGTACAATAATGAAAACAACATATCATTTTACTACACTTTTAATCTAACAGATATTAGAGGGCATATTATCAAAACCTGGTTCTCATTAGGCATAGAAAGAAAGGCAAAATTTGCAAAGCAATATGGGTTGAGAGTACCATTAAAGCATTTTTACATGTGGTATACTCGAAATAGAGTAAGTGAATTATCAGGGGCATTGAAGGAAAGCGTTCAGCAACATATAATCCTTGAACCATTTGGCTGTGCATGGTCCCGCATGTGTTTAAATTATGGTGTACTACTTCGAAGTCATTGCTTATTCACTGCAGATTAGGGGATTGGGGTATGATCTGACAGGCAGAAAATGGTCGGCAAAAGTGCGTCAAGCTTTTAGCTGCCATGACCAGTTTTGACTTCATTATGTCTATTGTCACAGTATATTGCATACTGCCTCACCTAGATGACGTTAGCAAATAGCTATAAAGCAGCATTAAAGATGTATTCCTAGCTGGTAAGTAGATAAGATAATATTTTCTCTCACTTACAAGACAATGCTGATATATTTACGACGTATTTTCACTAGATCTATATATTATATATCACCAATCGCTAAACTAACTATATACTTTTGTTTCTAAACTGACAGGTGGCAGAGGTCAAACAGACATACATGTGAGGGAGTATATTGAGTATCATTTTGGAAAAAGTCACGAAAGGTTGTTCGTGTTGCCGTGTGGTAAGGCGTCAGTCACAATGCTTAAATTCACCCGAAGAATATTGTAGGCTAAATAACTTTAGTTATTTCCTTTACTGTGCAGTGTCTTACATTACTTGATTTAAGCATATGCAGAGTAGAATATGTTTAATCACTGTATTTGTCTAAAAGTGATTGCACTTTCTTCCTTCCAGATTTATCAGTAAAATGTTGTCAACTATTCGATAAGTACCGTCTGTGTCGTTGGATAATAGTGTACATCCACGGTTAGCAATGATCATTAAAACATTTTTCCGAGACATACCATTAATGGAATTGTTCATCACGAGTTGTATAGATGGGAAAAGCGTTCACATGTACATAAAGTAATTTGTTCTTACATTACTTGATTTAAGAATATGCAGATTAGAATATGTCCAATCACTGCATTTGTCTAAAAGTAATACCACTTTCTTCCTTCCAGATTTATCAGCAAAATGTTGTCAACTATTGGATAAGTACCGTCTGTGTCTTGGATAATGGTGTACATCCACGATTAACAATGATCATTAAAACATTTTCCCGAGATGTACCATTAGTGGAATTGTTCGATCACGAGTTGTATAGGTGGAATAGGCGCTTGCAACACAAATTCAGTGACAACAATTTATCGCAGGGTGTTGCTTCTGCACTGGAAGTATGCGATGAATCATACTAACCCAACATATATTTTTACTACAACCTAATAGCTGCAATCGTCCAGTGATAAGCTGTGAGTGTGAGCACATTTTTTCCGCATTGAGAATGTTGAATACAAATATATATGTAAACGTTCCTGCAAGAGAGGTTGGCATCTCTAGCTTTACTCCATGTTCATTATGATAAAGAAATCGATATTGATCGTATTGTGGATATTTTCGTAAAGTTGCATCCAAGGTGGATTGACCTTCAAAATCCACATTTATTAAAATGCTTAGACAATGATCCTAAGATACGCACGTCTATCCGTTTAGTCCTTTCTAGTCCTATCCTTGGGCGTGCCATTTCCTGTGCAATAGGCGTAATAATATTATCCAATACATGCGTTTGTAAGATCTCATAATAATTAATTAAATGGGTCATCAATTCATAAACTTTCTTTGTAGCAGTATATATAATAAAGGTAATTAGGTGTATGTATTCAAATACCAGCTTAATATCTGTACCATCGGGCGAGTATAAATATGTATATGATAGTCATTTAATACTTTAGAAACTGTACATTATTACGTTATGTATGACGTGTTCTTAATCAGCCCCCAAGGAACCTCAGCCATGCACGTTTCCATGTAGACTAAAACTGTTATTTCTCTCACTTAAGCTCGGACTGGCATTTACAAACAATATGGAATTTCGATTGATACACTAAAGTCATATTTGATAGTGAAAATAACATACCTGGCCATATGATATGATGAATCGCGTAGCTTCCTTTCACTTGCAGCTTTACTAGACCTGGCATCACATTCTAATGGAGGTGATTTAATCAAAGAATAATATATCATGACCTCGCCCTGACGTTTGTGGGATATATAAGTTATTCTCATAGTATGGATACATCGCGTGTTTATTACGAATATTCCTATTTGAGACTGGAAGGGAAATGTATATGCGTTTGGAAGACATGATATATATTCGTTCTGTTAGTGAATTTGTAACATTCACCGTGTGGTATTGATGTGTAAGTAAGCCTCGACGTTATCTCCAAAAAGAAATTGTATTATATTACTTTTATATTTCACAGAGAATTGTGTATTTGTGTCACAGTCAGCTGGTGTACACGTGATAAAAAAAAGCAATTTACCAATATTTACTATATCGGGCCATCTTGAATTCGTCTTGAAAATGAATAAAGAGACAAGTTGACACGCAGCATGGCCCCGTTATGTATAATATATGAAACGTGTTTGAAAGCCGTCGAAGAAAGACAAAGATCATATTTTTCAAAAGAAAATTTAATAATTGATTCAGAATCATTTTTATTTAAAACATTGCTATTATTCAGCCATTCATTTGATAGTGACACTAGACAGTTGAATTAAGCAATGCAATTTAATTGACTGTAATTAAATCGTAATAAAATTGCATCCAGATATAAACTTGAGAAAATAGGAATCGACAATGTGATAAGTTGGTCGTAGTAGACCCTTGTATTTCGATTATGCGCAGAGCATTCACGTGCAAACAACATGCGAAAATACGTTGATAGGAAATTTTCGAGATGAAGTAATCAGGATTTTCTAATTCAAATGAATCATGGAAGGTTTATTGTACATTGTATGTTATTATAAACATATGCTCGCTGATGTTAAAGTTTCATCTGTCAACAAAGAGGACATAATAACAATTCTACATTTCTAGTGAATTCCCCCCAAACAACTTTCATTACAATGCAATTTGCAATTTGTAGTGTAATTTTGTTGAAAACGAAACTATTTGAACCTTGGTTAATGCATAAGAAATGACAGGGAGTACAATATCTTCAGTCAGCTGAGACTTCTTGCGTATCAGTCTGTCTCAAACCTTATTCGACAACCATTCATGAGAGTTAGGTAAACATATTAATAAAAAAGAATATTCCTTAACATAAATCTGAGGTCTGATCTGTTGTTGTGGCTTGATAGTATTAAAATGATTTCAGTGTGAAACCATGGATTTGCGATCACCCCACGACGGGACAAATAAATGTACCGATACAACTGTGTAATGCTATAATCCAACTATCGTAGAAAGCGTTGTTTTTTCTTTCAATTGTCAGACACGACAAACAGACCACACAAGGTAAAGTTCGTTTCCCGCCAAACCTTTTATATATTCTATATATCTTTCCCTTTTAAAGTATTCATCATCAATCAGTGTCTTCTTCAATTTGAAGCTTGACAACAAGACTGCGCAACAATTTTCTGCTCTCAGCACTCTCAAGGTTAAAGTATTGCCGGGTGAAATTCATTTTGTTGCTGTATACAAGGCAATCTATGTAGACATCAAAGTTTCGCTTGACGGTTAATAGAACATTTAATATTTTGCATTCTTTCAACTGAAAGTCGGGAATCAATACATTAACGATTATTACTAATTGCTTTCAACCTTATAAACTGACCAGTGTCTTGTTTTTCTGAAGATCAAAGTAGCGACATTAGTCAATAAATATGATGCAGACATCGATTGATTAAAAAATAGACAAAAGACTTGCGTGTATTCAATTATTAGTATAGGGCATTTGGACGGAGTTGCTGGTGGTTTACATGTAATGATATTTGTGAAAATAACAAGAGTACTAAAAATAAATACGATCATGTTATAGCAGATATTGGGCTTATCGGATAATATACACTTGGGGCAACAAACACATGATATATAATTATACACTATTATATACTGCCAGAATTTACACAAGGTTTTTTTCCGTTGACAAATATTGTGCATAAATATTATCAAATATTATCGTCTTCCACCCTGTATGGAAATTATAACATGTGAAGATAATTCGATTCATCACGCATGACCATCTCGCCGCAAAAATCTACAGTTCTGCCAATTATGATCATAACAAACTTGTGAAACATATTCGAGTCGTCATTTTTCTTCTTTTCTGTATTGTTGAATGAGCAATAAATAAACATAAATACAACATACCTTAGATAAAACATAACACGTATTCCTCGTTTAAGTTCAAATATTGCTCCACTGATCTATGTAACTAATTATTTCAGAGGTAGAACGAAGTCTCGTTGGTTTCGCTCGTTCTCGTCGAGGTTTGGGCGGTCATATTCGTCTAAGGTCTATTGTCGACATATGAGTCTTGTAATAAGAATAGCATTTAGAATAATATCAATGTTATTATGATACTGCGACAGAATGTCTATTCATTCCGTGCGTTATTTAAATTAGTGTACCAGATGAAATCAGTAGCGACTATGATGTATGACTTAATGCTTTGGGGAACCATGTTTTCCACCTTTAAAAACAAAAGAAAGAAAAAACAATGTAGGTGAATGTAGGATATAATAATTCTTAGACAGACACAAACAAAATGTCCCCATAACTGAGTGTCAAGATAAATGCATCTGAAATGTTTAGCAAGGAACCAATATCATATCCATACAAACATTTAGAAGTGTGATGGTTTGGCGTGGAATGTCGTCATACAAGGAACCAATATCATATCCATACAAACATTTAGAAGTGTGATGGTTTGGCGTGGAATGTCGTCATACAAGGAACCAATATCATATCCATACAAACATTTAGAAGTGTGATGGTTTGGCGTGGAATGTCATCATACCTAGTTTTGTCTGTAGTGTACCAAACGTATTCAAGGATAATCGCAATGACTAGTTACCTGTGAGTTAAAAGCAGGCTAAACGTCAATATATTGACTTAATTAAAACAAAAAAAGACCACTACAAAAAAGTGAAATAAATCATTACAACGCTTGCCTCAAACGAAACCAGAGCACTTTGGAGAATATTTAATAATAAAAACAATTCAGATTCTGAAATCACTAACAAAGACTGCCATGAAGGAGGAGTGCACATGCGTGACCTAGAGTAACGTCACCCAAACTTCGGTTCCGTCAAAAAAGTGAATTTATTACGTATTACACAAGAGTATTTGACTTGCAAATGGCGACAACTAAATCTACGAAACGGTGAAATAACAGAAAGGTGAATCAGTTGATGGCCGGGACTGGAAGAACAAGGAATCGTGGAAACTCGTGGAAACGCCAAGATGGCGGCGGCCATGGGGAAGACACACTCGCGGCACTTCCAAATGACCAGAAGATCACGCAGAATTTGAGAAATATTCTCGAAATTAAAACGGAAGTTGCATAGATTGACCTAATAACTGAGAAGTTGGAAGGAATGATGAAGGCTATAACCGAAATAGAAAAATCTGTCCAGAATGCGCACGATAGAATTGACGGATATGGAAGAATTGCGCCAGAAATTGAAAGACGCAGAACAGAAATTACACCATATGGAAATGAAACTAGATGATTTAGAAAACAGAGGTCGGCGATCGAATATAAATTTTCTGAACATTCCAGAAGGTGCAGAGAGGAACAGTCAAAATTGTATTGATTCTATTCGGGAATTTTTTAGTCGAGCACATGGGGATCAAAGAGGCCGATCAGATGGGGATTCAACGCGCTTACAGATGTCCTCCTGAGTCGATATACCGGCGCAATACCAGTGTAACCACAGAAAGAAAACGTCAAAGACCGATAAAGGTACCGTTCGTCAATGCAGGGGATGCTCGATCTATCCTGATGTCTGCACCAAAGCGACTGGGGCGTCACCCATATCAAGGTAAAGATGCACTTATTACGGACGAGGACGATGTTAGCCTTCCGGTACAGGCAGGCAGGAAAAAGCTTATTGAATACAAGAAGAAGTTTCAAGAGGAAAATCCCGGTAAAAGATCTTTTGTGGCGTGGAAGGTACCAGCGACTCTGATGATTGAATCTAAAGACAGAGGGCGATGTGAGACTTTTAACTTGAGACTGACTATGTGACTAATTTTGTAAGTAATAATGCCCCAGAAGAAGTTATTTTTCATAGTTCAATGATTATGGTGGAAACATTTGCTTAATGGCGGGGATTAATGATGAGAAAATTGTAAAACAACATACATTTTCTAAGAATGTTTAATAATTATAGGAAGGGGTGTTGGTACTAATGGATCATTTGATTATTAGTGAGTAGTGAAGCCCCTGAAAGAATTATTCCTCTTTGTGAAATAATTATTATTGATGTTTATGTTTATGTATATTGGTGGAGCTGAGGGTTAGCATTGCACACTCTACATCCCAACTGGTGTTTTTGTGTCTCTCTTAGCTTTTCAACCAGCAGTGATATGTGGTACTGCGTGCCAGTTGAAGCTGGCTTAGTTTTTCACTGCTTTCTTTTTTGTTCATTGCATTTGTCCTTTATATTTCTTTTCAATCCTCATTCTTTATAACAAAATATGTAACATTCATTTAAAACAAAAGTGCTGTATGAAACAATAGTTGTACATATGTATAAGAGGGACTCGGGTTAAAATTCTTTCAATTAATGTTCGTGGGTTCAGAGAATACAAAAAGAGGAGAAAGCTCTAGGGACGGATGAAATCTAAAAAGCCCAACATTGTGTTTTTATAGGAGACTCATAGTAGTCAGGCAGATGAAAAATATTGGTCTAATCAAGTACAAGGTGGCCACTATGTCTACTCTCATGGTAAATCTAATGATAATTCTAAAGGATCTCAGGTATGTGTTAAATTCTGTACAAGTGAGCGATGCGGGACGGTATATTATACTCGATATAAGTATTGATGAAAAACATATTTTATTGATTAATATATACTGCCCGAATGATACTAAAATGCAAGGCCAATTTATTGATGAAATTTCTGAATTAATCACATTATGTGATGCTCCTCCAGATGTATAAATAATTGTAGGGGGTGACTTTAACTTTACCTTGAAAGCACAGGACAGATTTTGCTCACATAGTACTACAAGAAAACAAGCAGAGCAATCGATGACGGAATTGATGGAGACATAAACTAATGGTTATACGTGGAGAAAGAGAAAACCAAATATTATTCAAAGTAGGATTGACTATTTCTTGGTGAGTGATACACTTCAGCAAGACATTATAACAACTGTAATAATATCATCGATTGCCTCTGATCATAATGCAATTACTTTAGTACTCGAGTATGATCATACACCATATGGTCCTTTCTACTGGAAACTAAACAGTAGTTTAATAAAAGATGCTAAATACATCGCTCAGCTCACAGAAAATATTCCAATGTGGATTCAGAATTATGAAAATATAGAAGATATAGGACTCAAGTGGGATTTAATTAAATATGAAATAAAAAAATTCTCCATGGTCTTTAGTAAGAAAAAAGCCAAACAAAAACGAGAATATCTTCAAAAACCTGAGAATCAAATGTCAGAGCTAGAAATCTAGCTAAATATAAAGCCAACTGATTAAGAGAATTATGAAGAATTGGAAACGGTCAAAAGTAAACTTGATATTGAACAAGAATACACAACAGAGGGAGCCATTATTCGATCAAGGGTTGCATGGCATGAAATGGGTGAGAAGAATAATAAATATTTTTTAGGACTAGAAATGGAGAGGAAAAGGAATAGTTCCCAACCCAAATGAGATTTTAAAAGAATTAAAAGCATTCTATTCTGACTTGTATAGTACAAAAGCTGACCCTAATAGAAATATTAAAGCACACCCTCTCCTGCATAATCCAAGTATTACACCCTTAACGGACATTATGAGGAATAATTGTGATAAGGAAATAACACAAAACGAAGCATTCAATATAGTAGATGGTATGGTGCGGAACAAAACACCCGGTAATGACGGAATTCCAGTTAAGTTTTACCTTCAATTTTGGCCTTTGGTTGAGGAATTGCTAACAGCATCCTTAAATTTTGGTTATAAAACAGGTGAATTATCAAACTCTCAAAAACAAAGTGTCATTTCATTGATTGAAAAGAAAGGCAGAGATTCAAAATTCATTAAGAATTGGCGGCCCATATCGCTTATAAATGTTGATGCAAAGATTGGGTCTAAGTGTCTCGCAATAAGATTGAAAAAAGTATTACCTCATATTATTAACGACCTCCAGGGAGCATTTGTTGCGGGAGGGACATCAGTTACTGTATTAGATTAATTGAAAAAATACTTTGGTTTACAGATGAAAATAAATTTCCTGGAATGTTAATTGCAATGGACTTCCAGAAAGCGTTTGATATGCTTGAATGGGATTTTTTGATGGAGTGTCTGGAAGCCTTTCAATTTGGTCATATTTTTCAAAAATGAGTTAACACACTGTACTCTTGCATACACGTGTGTAATGATTAATGGTTTCTCTGAGGGCTACTTTTCACTGAAGCGAGGAGTGAGGCAGTGCGATCCATTGCCAACCTATCTCTTTATTATAGCTTTGGAAATTTTACTAATCAACCTCAGAACCGACCGCAACATAACATGTATTAAATATGTTTTATTTAACAAATGAAGCATCATGTACTGTATTTTTTGAAATCTGTTCTCTGGACTTTGTATCAATATGGAGAAAACTGAAGGCATGTGGCTGGGTCTTTGGAAGCAGATAAGAAAAAAGCCTTTTAAAATTAAATGGCCAGAAAATCCAATCAAAGTTCTCGGAGTATATACAATGTGAAGAACAATGTCAATATGAACTTTGCATCACTTCTGAAACAAATGGAAAAAACAATTAATTGTTGGAGAAATCGGTCTCTCACTTTAATTGGCAAATTCTTAAGACACTTGCCATATCGCAAATGAGTTATATTAGGAGAATGACATATGTGTCTCCACATATTCTTGACAAAGTTGAAAGGGCTGCTTTTAAGTTTCTATGGAATGGTCCGGACAGGGTGGCAAGGCGGGTCATGGTGACAGATATTGGGAAAGGAGGACTGAATGCTCCTGATGTAAGAGCTATGCACAAGATGTTTAGAATTGGTTTCTTAAAGAGATTTTTGGATGAGAACATCCAACACCCTTTAAAAAATTCTAAACAAACGTCTTAGACAAGTGGGTGGCACATTTTTATTCAAGTGTAATTTTGAGACAAAACTGCTTAACCTGTCCTTGCCACAGTTTTACATTAGAAGCTTGGTCGTCATGTAATACAATTAATGATAAAACTGTTAAGTCCCTGAACAAATGATTTTGAATAATAGGCACATACTAATTAGAGGCACATCTGTGTATTATAAGGATTTAAGTGTTAAGGGATTTAGATATGTTTATAACTTGTACCGTAATACCCATCTAATGCAGTGGCAAAATTAAGAAAGTTCTGCAAAGTCAAATGATTCTGTTCCTATCAGTGAGGGCTACTATGAAAGAAAGTTTGATCTAACTAGAGATTGGAAAGCCACATATAACTTGCCATTTAGAGTGGCAATACATGTTAAGACCAGAGAATTTCAGTTCAGATTACTCCACCATATTTTATACACTAATTATGACCTAAAGAGAAGGGGGATACAAATATCTGAATTATGTACATTCTGTGGAGGTGAGAGTGAGACACTTGAACATCTTTTCTTTTCATGTGATGCAACAAAATTATTCTGGTTAAAGTTCCTCCAGTGTTTCAGAGATGCATTAGTAATGAGGGAAGTGCCAACTCTTAGTGAAATTTTATTTGGGAAAGTGACTTTGTCTAGGTTGCACAACCACTTACTGCTTCTGGCTAAAACACACATTTATCTTATGAAAATGAGAAACCTAAAACCCCACTTTCCAACTTTTCTGAACCAAGTCAAGTATAACTATTATCTTGAATACAACATTGCTGTGAACAAAGACAAAATTGAAACACACTGTAATAAGTGGATTAAAATCCACCAAATTGTTATGTCTTGAATGCACTTGTATATTAGTCTGTATATGTACACAGTGTATTCTGCTTGCTGTATGTATTATGTATAAACAAATAAAACCAATAAAAACTTATAAATATAAAAATTAAAAAAAAAATATAAAGGCCATGAACATTTCTGATCGTTGTATCATAACATATATCCGAGACCCCATCATTCTGAGTTTTTATCATTCTAGGAGGAAATGCGTCAACATGTCCAGGCAAGGATTGCAAAAAAAATGACGTCATTATCGACTCGCCAAATGTGTGGATAACAGTATTTTATACTCGCTTGATCAACCATTCACCACAGAAGGAATCTGTATAAGCATAAATAATCACCTTGTGTTGATGGTATCTTTTCCAAGTTCTTTAAAAAAGAACTGGCGATATTTCGTAAGGGTATTATATTTGCCATGCCTATCAAACCTAATTGAAATTACAGAAGTACTGGGCGAAATCAGCTAAGACAATGTTGTTTACATATGGTTTTGAAGAAGTCTGGTACAGTCAGGGCGTTGGCGATGCAAAGTTATCGATTATCAAAACTGGCATAATGAAGTCGATAAATATATCACATTAGCCACATACGCACTTTATAAGTCTAAACTTCAATAAAATCATGTTCTAGACGAGCAATTATTGCCTTTCGCCACGAACTTAATATCGAGCGCAGTATACGTGACAATATATTTAGACATAACATAATTTTAGATTAGCCTTCCTTAGGCTAAAATCCACACCCAATTACGATTCGAAACTTAAAAAACAGTGTATATTCCTCATTTGACAGACGCAACGCAATTATTAATTTAAAAACATTGTGGCCATTTACAAGGTTTGTTGTATTTAACAGAAAAAACAGTGTTTAACCACCTTCCATTACGAACCGAATAATATACGTTTATTGGGTATAATATATTAACCAACGCACATTTGGAAAGACAAGCTGCTTCCAATTCAAGCATAGGATATTGAATCTGTGCTCAAATAATTCGGCCAATGTTGTAGATAACTAATCGAACTAGAACATCCAATTATGAGTGGATGAATGGTTCTGCATTTCAACTGAGGCAATTTTATTTAGACAATAATACAGAAATATTATCAATTGGCAATCAACGTAGGTCATGATCTCTGCTCGATTACATCTGTTATTTTCTATATTTAACTGAAATTAATTTATAATGTACACACAGTGGGATATGGAGCCGTATCCCGACTTTGTGTATGTGAATAGAATTTCTGGTGGGCTTATGTAGAAACACAACTGGGATCGGATATTGTGGCTGGCGGTTAGTAGTTAGTTAGTATCAGTGATATTCTAATTCATGTACCACAATGATGAACGAATCATCTAGTTCGAGATAGTGCAGATAGTCGATTGAGAAGTGTGTAGACACTCCAATGTCTTAAATATAGTGCATTTATTCACGTAATGTTTAGGGGTGGTTATGACTTTTACAGCAAGTAAATAAATTGTATGACTATGACAACTATCGCCACATATTATAGCGTATAAGCGAACAAGGCTATGATAAGATAACACGCTGTAGATAAGATACTCCATACCGTGCTGGTGGCGCTATATAGTTGCTGGGTGGGCATACCATAGTTTTTTTTATGTTATCATATACTGATCATTTTCACAGACAAGATCACAGAGTATTATCGGAATATTCATAGTGCTGAGAAAATACCATATATCTACAACTGTTTTTATCCTGCATAATTGTATCTATTAAACCATATTGATGGTGATGACCTTAAGGTGAGACGTAATTTTGAATACAATTATCTTCAATTCACTCATCAACTCATATTTGGCTCTACTCTTCCATCGTCTATGCTCTCCTATCTGTGCCTTATAATATCAGCTCGCTTCTGACAGTTTTGCAATCATAGCAAAATGATCGCCACTTTATCGTCTTTTCCTACCTCTGCACTTCCATTATCTTTTTAATGTCTTGGTGTGCCCACGCTGATATCTCTGTTCTACTCTTTCTCTCTTTTTTCTTTAAACACATTAATTCCTCAATTTCATCAAATGTTATTACACAAATGCCGCCTGAATGAGACATTGTTCCACCTAGTCAAGTGAATATCATATCAGTTTGCCTACAATAATTGTATAACACACTCGTATAACTTGTATCAGTTTGGGACGTGACAACCAAATTACGACCAATAAAAGATATATCTCATTTCAGATGAAGCAGTTTCATCAGTTAATCTCATCTTACACTGTTTGACATAGTTTGGGTGATATTGGGTTCATCTATATTGCATTTGAATGCAAAACAAATGCGATATATGTTCTGAAAAAAAAAAATATTGTGTAAAAGGGTCTATGGAGACGGTAGAACATGTTTGCTAGGAAAGATTATTGCAATGAAGCACTATTGTTTATGTTTTGAAAGTTGTATTAGATTATCATTATATTGTTCTGTATGTGTTGTGATAGTATGGGGATTTAAATTACTTTGTACAGTGCATTCAATAAAGAAATTCATTATTGATATTATTTTAGACGCCAACACAATACTAGTTAATGTACAAGCTGTTACAGGTAATGAAATTGATTATTTTGATCGGTGAGTCTAATTATAGCATTTCGCAGAACACATCGCCTAAGCTTCCAAATTTTGAGACGCAATCAAATGTAGTTGTCATGTTTTAAATTGAGATGAGATTTATTCAGTTTGAATTAAAGTAGAATCTCGCTGTCATCACGGGTTTCGCCTAAAGGTGAATTTGTTTAAATAACCAGCAAACTCATATAAAGAGTTGTTGATGTATTGTCATTACAACCATGGAGGAAAAAAAAGAAGGAGCACTGACGGAAATAAGCCTATTAAATCCAATTGTTTATTGCTAAGTTAAGCTCCTTATTCCTTTGTGCTCCTGGTCTTTGAACTCGATGATAGTTGGCGATTGTTTTAACTAGTGTACAGACGGTAATATTCAGATTACACAGAAACAATTTTCCGATGAAATATTAAATCAATTGTGCAGACCATAAATGAGGTCGTTACTCATGCGCAGTGACCTTTGTTGAAAACAAGAGGTCACCATTCCCACTACACACCGGAAACTACACACTTGGACATTTAATCCCGTTTTTAGTTGAAGATTGACTATATTTTATGCTCTCTGACGAGTCAGTTTTTGAAACACTTTATTTATATGTTCCACAGAATTCCGCAAAAATAATTTACTTTTTATAGAATCTTTTTTACCTCCATGTTACAATTTGGGTAATACTGATAGCAGTTATAGTGAATGGCTCATTTAAGTCTCTGTTGTTGTTTTTTTTAACCTCTTTACAGCAGAATTTTTTTTTTCTTACCGATTTGTCTGCTGTGGAGTACCAGAATGTGTTTTTTTAATTTGTTGTCAATCATTTATTCTGTGGGATTGTCCATTGTTTGTCAGTCATTTGCTCTATGTTTGTAAATAAGTTGATTATGTAGTGTTGTGTTGTTGTGGTAATTGTGGGCACTATGTTCTAATACTGTAAAACATGTTGAAAACGAGACATACTATTTTAGCGAATTGTGGTAAAAATACGTAATAGCGAAATGTTGATTTAGCGAATCTCTCGTCTTTATTGATTTTTTGTTTTCACAATACTTTTCTGGCGCCTGCCAAAACAAATGCGCAATTATAACCTCCATAAAAATAAAGAAAAAACTGTCAATTGTAATAAGAAAGCGCTCCAGATTATTACGTGTTCTGTGTTGTTTACAAAGTGTGTGTGTGGAGAAAAAGACGTTGTTTGGCCGCCATTTTGAATTTATAATGAAGTCATTAGCGACATTTTAAATTAGCGAATTAGTTCTCTCGCTAAATAGACATGCTCGCAAAAAGACATGTTTTACAGTATTATGTTCAGTTGACTGGCCATTTACCAACAGAAATTTAGTAAAGGTAGTATTACCATGTATAGCCACCATAATTTACAACTGATTGGTCTCTTTTCCATTGAGACTGAAATCCAGGTCTTTCTAATTAACGCTCAGTCAGTATGACAGTTCCCCTCGGTGCACCTTATACACAATAAGCAGACAACGTTTTCTAAAATCTATTCCAAAATTGTTTAATAAACCAATAATAAAATGTAACAGATCTGACCGAAATTCCTTAAATGCTGTTATTATCTCGTCAGGTACGTCGTGAAATCATTTTGACTATACAACAATAAACAGAGATCAGAAATCAATTCGCATATTCATACTCAGAAATAATAAAAAAACAATTGTTTGCTTACAACGGCACAGAGCAGTATCCAAAACCACATTGTGGCTGTCCCGTCAAAAATAGTGTTAACCACATAGTAAGTGGCTTTTAAAAACAAGTCATAAGACTATTTTGATGCTGTCTGCTCTCAGTAGGCCAATCAGTGACCATGATTTTTTAATAGCGTCTCCTGCGTCAAAGACAAAATATTATTAAAAAACTGATTTCAACTACAGAGGGCGTAAATCATGATAGGAAAGACCGATTTCAAGTAAAATGGTACTATTAACAACGTGGAGCTGAAATTAATTATACGAACGTGTGTCATCATCAGTCATTGCTATGCATTCTAGCTTACCGTTCTCTTGGAATATACGTATACAAAGCGTGTTCAATGTTCAATAAACGATTTTAATATAATACTTCGAACATAATTGCCTTAAAACCAGTCTGGTATTTACTCAATACACCATTATTTCGCTATTGAGTGACAGTGAAGGGACATCATACGAACTATGTATCTGGTTGTTTCATACTTTGGTGGGTTCAGGGCTCTATTTCTTCCGTTTTTTGTTCGATATGTAACGGGTCTTTTTTTTTCTGGCTTTCGAGATTATCCTGTCCTCCTTCAATGTATTTATCTGCTTATCCACACGGCCACCTCAATTATATTATTCTAGATAATTAGCCATGTCATACATATAATCTTTTTCTTAGTTAATAATATTATCACCCTTGATAACATCAAAATGCCCTTCTTCCTGCTTACAGACACCATCATTCCTGTTATCCACATATGTATTCCCTTGGTTACCCAGATAGTAATACTTGCCATTATCTCTCAAAGTCCCACTTCCTGACTATTTAGAACAAGATGTCTCATTTATCTGTGTATTGTCTTGGTTTTCCATACCATCACCTTTGATAACATCGAAATTCTATTCTTCTTGATTATCGAGACCATCAATATATGTATATATTCTTAGATACCCACTTGATCTTGTCATCCCTATATTTATCTAGTTTGATTATACATAAACATTACATATTACATCACATCACATCACATCGCATCGCATCGCATCGCATCACATCACATCACATCACATCACATCACATCGCATCGCATCGCATCGCGTCGCGTCGCGTCGCATCGCATCGCATCACATCACATCACATCACATCACATCGCATCGCATCGCATCACAGCACATCGCATCGCATCGCATCGCATCACAGCACATCACATCACATAACATCACATCACATCGCATCGCATCGCATCGCATCGCATCGCATCACATCACATAACATCACATCACATTAAATAGAACCTAACTGAACAGCTGCCTCACCCAGCTCATATCTCAACTTTTGTAATTTGGCTGATTTCAAAGAGCAAGATGGCTGCAAGTCTTTCGTCTTTTTTTCTGATTACAAATTTAATTGTTATGAACATGTATTATTGTGTGCATAATATAAGCAATCAAATTGGATATGCAAATTGCTAGTCATAAATTCAAACTCAAATAAAGTGCATGTCTCCAGTATTGTAAGCAAGTGCCAGCATATTCATTATGGCGTTACCCAATGGCACTTTTTTCTAACAATGTTTTCATGGTGTTCAATTAAGGCACTTTACAATTTAAGGAGAATGAAGCACGAGTCAAACATGAATGTGCATCATGTGACTAACATGCAATGTATGTTTGAGAATATACAACTTGGAGTGACATCAGCGTTAACTCGTAATCTGTTGTACGAGCTAATATGTATCTCAGGATGAAATATTGTCATCCATGAATTCATTTTCAACCAGACTCACTCTTGTTATTCAAAATAATCTATGTACATTTTTTAACTATAAACATTTAATACAACCTTTGGACGATATTCCTACAAATAAACATATAGGCATGTATTATGATAAATGTGACAACAATATGAGACTGTACATGTGTATCGGGATACAGTAGTATGGTCAAAATATTAACAGCCATCTTTGATCTGATTATGAAACAAACTGACATGAACATGTATCCTAACATGTATAATGTATGTACCAAATTTTAATGAAAATGACTAAGCATGTCGTCATGAACATGTATTATAACATGTATAATAACAATCTGACAAAGCATGTTCAAGATACCACATTTTTTTTAAAAATGTCTGTCAGTCAGCCATATTTAATCGAATTACTCAACCACTACTTGTGAATATAATCATTTCAGTCTATACATATGTCATAGTTCATATACATCTTAATTCATTAAAAATGTTATATTTAATATAAATCTTAACCAACACGCATGTCATAGTTCATATACGTGTCGCAGTCATATACAATCCAGTTATATGACATATGAGTGCCATAGCTCGTATACATATAATTCCATACATACATTCCATGTCATAGTTTATATATAATTTAGTCAATATATTGTCATTGTTAGTATACTTTTGAACACATAAACAAGCCAGCTCATAGACACACAACAATACTGCGAGCTGGCAGAATTAAATACAATTTCAACCAGTGTTTCAATATATGATTTATATATTTATTTATTTGTTTATTTATTGCACTATATATAACATTACACTTCCTCGTCAAAATCCCGTTTTTGTCATTTGTTATCGTATCGTAGAACCAACGAAATTAGGCTTTAATACATACACATAAATATATACATCGCATCATGGGTTGTCAATGAGGAATTAGAAATCTGGAAACGCATTGGTGATATGCGATTAAACATACGCCATACGCCATACGTCCACTCGCGCACTATTAGTCCATCCAACAATCCCTCCACGATTTCTTTACGAAAATAGATTTCGGGTCGCACAGTTTGAGTACATCTGGCGAAAGGACATTATAGGCTACATACATTGTTACTTAATACATATGTACATCGGTTTACATGCAACAAGTGTCCATCGTGTTATTAGGGTGATTCAGTTGCGACATTAATGAATTGATGACACTGTGTGATCGCTGTAGACGCAGGTCCGAGAAGATAATTAAGCGCATACGCCACGCCAGACCCAGCAGTCAATCCTATATTATACGACAACGTCATTATATTGCCTGAAAGTAAAAATAATATATTATATTACCAGACTCAATGAGATGATATACATTATAATAAATAAATAAGTAAATAAGTAAGTAAATAAATAAATAAATAAATAAATAAATAAATAAATAAATAAATAAATAAATCTGACCTGAGAGCTCTTTTTGTTCTTCTGGTACAGTGGCCGAAGCTAATATCATAGGTACACTACCAAAATAGCCATTGGTAAGTCCTAATAAGATAGAGAATATCATGGACCACGACTCGTGTGACAATAATGGTGAATTGCGTGGTGCAACACAGATCATCATAAGAGGGACAATCACAATACGTAGGGATGACGCGAGGACCAGTCGGTTCGGATTCCAGTTGTACGGTATTGCTGCCACGATCTGTGAAGACAATAAACCAATGCTTTCACAATTGTGGACAATTGAAATTACGGACGTAAATACGAACCAAATTTAAAAATATTTTCGTAAATCGTGTCATGACATAAATAAACGACCATTTCTCCAATCGTCATTGTAATATTTCAACATTGTAGCGCTGAGAAAGGATAGTTATACGCTCATACAATAGAAAACGTATATATACATCAAACACACCTTGCCTATGAAGTCACAACCATTGAATAGGGCCATTAATATGATAGGCATCCAGTCTCCAAGGTTACAGCTAATAACTTCCGATTCCACGCCCGGAAATAGACACAATGTAACAAAGTAGGCCATTCCAATTGACAACATATACGGCCAAATGGTACGAGATGCATCTAGCCGCAATGCAATGCCACCTACAAGTACAACGAAATCCTGTATGCGTTAATATGATTTTATTGAAAGGGGGTTATTGTATGTAAGGTAGTTTCATGTTGATAAGATAGTTGTGTTCCCACTGACAAGTTGAAAGATACATGGTAATTTGCAAATGTCATTTACGTTCGATTACGGTGTTACTTGCATCCTATTACGACGTTACTTAAGTTTATTACGATGTTACTTATGTTTGATTACGATTTCATGCATTGTATTACGACGTTACTTACGTTTGGTTACGGTGTTATTTTCATTTTATTACAATGTTACTTACGTTTGATTACTGTACCCATTCCAACGTACTTCTTTAGAGCATTCGCTGAGAGCTGAATGTCCACAGTCATGACGTCACTGTCACATGATGGACTGGGAGTGAGTGGTTCGGTGCTCTCATCGTATAACTTTGTTGTGCGGTCACGTGGTACCTGTGACGAAGATGACGAACTTACTAGAGCGTGCTGGGGAAAAGCGAAGAAAGAGACAAGACGAGACAACTTGCAAGTGTCGTTTTTATAGTTAGGACATTTAACACGACACTACTAACTACAACTCATGCAGTGTTATGTAATAGTCTATATGGTGTGTTATAATAGGGCACATAGTATATTATAATAGTGTATTTAGTATATTATAATAGTGTATTTATGAATATATTATAATAGTGTATGTATGTATGTTATAATAGCGGAGATATACAGGCCTAAGTATGATTTTATGATGAAAACATCTTTTAATGGTGTTCTTGGTATTTCGTCATATGACACATCGTGCAACTAATATGCATACCGACACAGTCAGCTGACGAACAAGTGTACTAAAAAAAATACGATACTAATACTAATGCTAATTTACCAATAGGTCCGCCATCTTGAATACGACTTGAATCTATAAATCCTACAAATCAGGCCAAAATACTATCTTTCACAGCTAAACGAGTAGTTGGTAGTAATTTTAAACCAATCAACCAACGTGATGAGACAATCAGCATTGCTCTTACAGTTGAACGATAATTTCCATTTCAAATACCCCGGGAAAGTTTTCCAAAGTTCTTCGTGTAATGAGTGTTCGAATTATGAAAGGATTTTTCCACGCAAGAGAGCCGCAAATGCGGTCGAATTTCGTTAACGAATCCTTTAGTTATAAAAGTCATGGCCCCATGTAGGAAATATCGTTAAATTAATCGTGTTTATGTTAGTACACTTGTACGTCCACTGAATGTGCATACCAAGCATGAATTTGGAATTCAATATCGTTATGCAGAAATATTAATTTTGCTCTAATATGGGATACGAAATATGTTATTAATATGTTGCTTTTACCAAAAATGATAAAACTGAAGTAAAGCCATCTATAACAGAGCGTCCCCTACCACTGGCATCTAAATATGGATCGTGCTTCTCAACAGGAGTGTTTTGTTTCTTTCGGAGATTCTCATACCTAGGCCTGGTATAGTATAATTTAACACTGTGTATATTATTGTTGATGTATGTATGATAGTAGATATAATTAATTAATTACTATAATTAAAGGGCGGAGGTCGTCGCACCACTCATGCGCACGATATGGGTCTCATATGAACAAAGATGGCGACTTTGACTGTAGCGCGAACCAACGAGTACAAACTGAGACGTTACAAAGCTTTAATTGGGTAATTTTTTTAGTGTTTGAAAGGTATAGAAGGAGTCATCGATATTACTTTAGTGCACATCGCGCCCAGGTCAAAACTCGTACTCGTTATACCCACTAAAAGAGCGCATTCAATTATGGGAAAATCAATGTTTATCAACACAAATGTCGCACATGCGCGGCGCGACGACCACCGCCGTTTAATACCGTGAGACATGCTATAAGAACTATTCCTTACTATTCTTACATCGTCGTTGTCATCTGTCACACACTTGGCGTCATCTGGCAAGGCAGCGTCCCGAATTCGTTTCATATGATATGTGATGAAATTCGATCTCTTTGCAACCCAATGAACCCAAAAGCAAACAATCACAAAAAATATCGAAATGCCAAAGAAAATAAGAGTGTTGATTGTTTTGTCTTTTAGCAGCAGTTTAGTTATTATTCGATTTATGGACGTCAGGAGACCAGCGGCACCTAGTGAGATATAAATATATTTTATTTTTTAGGATTGAATTATAAACTTCAGTTATATATACATATTGACACACAATTTAAAAAAAAATCAAAATGGTCGCCTCAAGAATTAGGGTTTAACGCTACGGGGGAAATCATATTGCATGGAAACACGTTCGGACAACTCTCTTGCTCTTTGCCATATGTTTGACAGACCTTTACACTCAAAATATGTAGAATTTGTAGTACGTTTAAAGCGCGACAGTCGTCACCTGCGCATGCGGCAGACGGTCATATCCATTCTCCTTCCCTGAGATCTTTGCGGCCAGAACACCGAAAGTATATTCGTAGAAATAGAACTCTGCCTGGGAGATTGGGTCATAGCATGTCGTTGTTTACAAACAAGCGTCTACCCGAGAGCCTTTGCGTTCTAAGCGTGTGTTGTTATCATCGCTTGGGACTCGATTCTCGCGCGTGCGCGGGTAACGACCCTCCCGCTTGAACCGCGTCCATCGTAACGCATCACAGTCACACTGCATCGCGTTCGATATGAACCAATACGACGAATACAACGCGTGTAAACACATGTTCATACACACACTCCGTGACAACTATATGGAGTTTTAACTTGAGTTACTCTCTTCGCAACAATGGCATTCCTTCATCTTTATAAATACTTTCAGAATTCAAACTGAAACGAGAGGTTTTTATTAGCCGATTGAATGACATTGGAACGTTTTCAAGTGACGTTGTTGCGCGCTGCCCTCGTTTAGCTGGTCTGATTCAGATGCCATTAACATTTATAAATATTTATAAAGATGAGGAAATTCCTTTGCTGCTCCAAGAGTAAATACTTAAAAACTGTTGGTTCGTAAGAGGCTGGAAAAAATCGGATGTGGCGTGTAGGGACTGTGAGCAAACGTATACTCCCGATTCTACTGTAAATATTAATTTACTATAAGATGCATGAAAAGGTTTACATATGCTGAAATAAATAAACAAACAATCGTAAATTAACAACATACTGTGAGCTACATCAAAACCTTCGTTACCTAAATTCGGCTTGGACTGTAATGGTTAGATTTTTCCGAAATATAACAATGTAATCCACACAAACTTTCTCCATAATGTGTCTATTCAAAAAATGTTTGTTAACAAAAAATGGGAAACTTACTTTCACCAGTCATCACTCCTTGCGTGAAACGTTTTGGGAGCATGCCAGCGTATCCATAGAAACTAGACTGTTGAGCTGCCAAGAAACGGACAGGAAAATAGTCATAAAGAAATAATCTAATGTTGAATGGATAACGAATGTATTATGATTGACATTGCGTCACGTGTATATATGCATTTTTCAGCATCAATGACCTGTTACGTCATAATGGCATTATGCGCTTAAATCATTTCACTGTCGGTTGGGGTTAAACATAGTGTATCAGTAATGTTATTGAAATTATGATTGTACGTCTGTGAGTCTCGCCCTGCTGCGGTATATATATATATATATATATATAGCTAATTACTGTGGTCACGTGTCCAATAATTTAATAATATATATCAAGGTAGAAAAGCGTTGCCAGGCATCCAGAGATGAATAAGGTAACAGGAAATAGTATGAGGAGGCGCGGAGGCCTATATGAGAGGAAATTTCTCAACTACTGTACTAGACACCAGAGATCGTTGTTTTCGCGTTTTATTTCATCCGAAGATTTTATAAGCTATTTCACGGTTGCACCAGACATTAAACATTTCTTTCTTAATTTGAATAAAGGTTAATATTTTATGCTTGTTTAAATATGTAGTCAAATTCATGGTCAGAAGCTAGAGATTTTAAATTATTTGAAGTATCTAAATAGCCATTTAATTATATACCGTTTTGCATGTAGATTCATGTGAAATATGTACGAGATTAGTACAACTCTTTGTAGACTATTCAACCTGTCACACACACATGTTATACTAGTGATGCATACAGTGAACAGGGACGTCAACTGAGCCGTGTTGTTTTCTCTTCGGAAACTATCATAACCACGTGACCATTAACGGCGACGTGTGATTGGCTACTTATCCAATGACGACAGTTAGCGATTGACATCTGACATTAAGAGATCAGGGCACTGACGATACAAAAATGTGCGATGAAGCGGTTGGATTTGCTTTAGAATTGAACTCATTGCTTATTTATATCTTTTTATGTTTCAAAACGTGCACTGCGTGAGAATGAATGCATCACTACTAAATACGGTAAGCGACGCGAAGGTACTAAGTTCTAAGTAACCAAGACGTGTCCAACCAAATGGAATCAACAAATCTCAACAATAATTCTCTATATTGCGCCCAGTTTTATTTCGAACTCACAGCGACGTACACAACGCGTGTAAAATGCATTGTTTGTTTATATGAAATTCGAACACGCGCTGCGCGACGACCACCGACCGCCCTTTAAACAAATACCAACATCATTACATTCAAATGAGAAAAATACGGTGGTTACAGAGGTATTAATTTTCTTTAAAAAATGTAATTGTATCATATTGATGCCCGTGTTTGCACATCGCCGATGTTACGTAGTAATCAACTAATCTGCTGCTAAACGTAGACCGGGCCAGTGCCATGACGCAAGGCGGTCCAGTCAAGCGATACTATACTGACAGGCGGAGTTGTACGCGGTGAATGCGTAATCTGAAAATATGGTGTCAAAATATTACAAGAAATAAATTCCGTCTGTCACGTAAAAAAATATCTAGTCAGTTCCCGGTCACGATGGGTAGCCATCTTCATTTTGTGAAAGGTCGGAAGTATAATTGGCACTTAGTACAGTTGAATCAATGTTGATGACATTCGTACCTGGGATCATGGCAACAACAAACGCGACATTGCTGGCAATAGTCAATACCCCTTCCTCCCCTCTTCTATGCAGAAAGGAACCACACAAATTCAAGAGTGGAGTTTGCGTGGTCGAACGTTACGTTGCGTTTGGGGTCGATTGCTTTCTGTTGGGAAATTCCTTTCATGTCACTGTGTTATAAATTTCCCATTTGTTGTATTAACTTCTATTACATTCTCAGGACCGGAATGAAAGTACCCTGGGGGATTAAAATGGTTACATTGAACATAAAGCCTAAGTAAATACAACTACAATACGAAATACAGCTTGAATATCTTAAAAGAAAATAACGACTGATACAATACGGTGAAATACATCATCACAGAAATAAAAACTTACAAATAACAAGCTAAAAATAGAACACCTATAAAAATTCAAATCTTGACGGTGAGGAGTATAATCGTAATCATTATGGGGGTGCATTATTGATTTATTATTATAACTTTGTTTTCTTCCGTCAGATTTGTAAAATTTGTTTATTTTTTCGACGTCTTCACATATTTTATTGCCCTTCAAGTTTATTATTATAGATTTGTTTTCTTTCGTCAGATTTGTAAAATCGTTTATTTTATAGGCGTCTTCCACTGACGGATCCAGAAATTCGGTAAGGGGCGCTCGTATTGACGTGGGCTTGCTGGGCTGAATTTGTCAATTGGTTTGTCATTTTTTTTGCGAGCTGAGGGGCCTAATGCGGCCTAAATCCGCGCGTATCTTCACGAATTGTATTGTCCATTATTAATATAAATTTATTTTCTTCCATAAGATTTGTAAAATCGTTTATTTTTTTCGACGTCTTCACATATTTCATTGCCCATTATTATTATAAATTTGTTTTCTTCCGTTAGATTTGTACAATTTTTCTTCAGCTTCTTCACTTATTTTTTTCTGGTCTCTATATAAAGGCCATATCGTGAAAGAATGATGTTCTTTTTCCATTTCAACATTCCATGGAGCTTATATATCGTATATTCATTTTACGATGTAATGAATTGTGTAGTGAACAATGAATAGTGTAGTGAATAGTGTATTTCTTAATGGGTGTTTATATTCCCCAATTAATAGTTAATTCGTCTAGAGAGTTGAACAATCATATTTGATTTACTTACCAGTACACCCGAGAGCGACTGCAGCAACGGCCGCCAATATAATTATATAGCTTACATCTTGCGTGAAGACGTCAAGCCAGACTTCAAATATAGCAACAAACGTCAGTGACAGAAACGAGACAATATATCCAAATGAAATACGTGTATGTAGAGTGAATGTCTCCACCAGTATGTTATTAAGTAGAACCG
Source organism: Saccoglossus kowalevskii (assembly GCF_978046115.1). Lineage (NCBI taxonomy): Eukaryota > Metazoa > Hemichordata > Enteropneusta > Harrimaniidae > Saccoglossus > Saccoglossus kowalevskii. The sequence continues at coordinate 29,257,067 of NC_140648.1, read as the reverse complement.
CTATAAACGCCACTAATATATATGTTAAACTCATATCGAAAACAATCGTCGTATTCGGGTACTTAGTGTGAAAATAGTCAACGGCAGTGATAAAACTGTTGTAAGGCAGTAGAAATCCAATCCCGGCTAATACCATGGCGACGTATATCATGTTGTATTTATCCTTGGCGTTGTCGGTTGTTCTTTCCATATCATCGTCACCAACGACGACGCCATTTTCTTTTTCTTGGGTATCTGAAGGTGAATCGAGAATGATTCTTCCCATTTCACCGCAGTCCATTGAGTCCTCGGCTACGTCGTCCATGTCGATTCGTTCATACATCCAGTATATTTTAAACTGCGGCACAAACTCTACAAATTGCAAATCGTCGCCGCGTTTCGTTTCTAAGCGGTGATCTAGATTCGGATAGAAGCATGTGTCAATTCATTCAATACTACGGCTTCAGCGAAAACATAAAATACCGGCGAATTATATAATGCTGGTTGTCTACATTGTTGAATAAATACGCGTGACACGTGACATTAATGCACGGCGAAAAATGAACCGCAGATCCAAAATAATATGCGAGTTGCATATATACACTGCGCATGCCTGGTGCGATTTATAAACTACCTTGGCGATTTTACATAACAATAGCAGTCCCGGTCCCGGTTTGAATGATGATTAACAGTTGTTCTGATTGGCCTATAAGGATAATTAATTTTGTCCTATTTATGGGATAAATAAAGGACGACTCACTGCTTATTATTGCGTCACACGTAACTCGGGGGGTATTTTAGCCGTCATCTCATTTTGATCTCTGTTATTACGCCTCAATAGGTTGTTCGGAGAATTGAATTTCGGTTATAATGCCTTCAAGTCAAAATCTGAAAATTGGGCAAATCCGAGAAGCGAAATGCAATCACGTGAATGTACGCGTAGATGTACCCTTGAAACCTCCAACTCGGGGGTTTTGACGTTTTATTTGCAGATGGAAATGACTTGAAATCTTTCAACGAAAGAATGGTTGTTTTGTTGTTGTATACGCACAATGGTACAGAGCGGAGTTATTGTCACATCATTACTGCTCACTTCTCTCTCTCTCTCTCTCTCTTTCATTACCAAGTTCACAGGGTTTACAGAGATTCCACCATGAATAGGCCTATGGCGTCTGCGTTCTACTTTTGGAGATAAATATTTTAAATTAGTTAGCTCTTCTCATGGACGTCCATGCTCTTCTCAACGATTCAGAATGCTTGGTTGCCGAGATTTTGTACACTGAAACGAGGCGTTTCTCAGTCTGATTCGTGCACATGGCAACATCCAGGGGGGTCATATTCTAGGGATTTTACATCACAAGTATTTCGGAATATATTATCCTATGCTCTGATTTATATTATGAATATTTACGGCTTGAGTATTATGCAATGTTTGAGTGTAGCGTCCACCTACTAAAAAGTGTAAGGTAAAGGATCTCGTGTGCGGAGTTTTCTCTCGGAATATAAAGCTCCCACCTCACCAGCTATACATGCCTAAGCCCACGGTATCGACACTTTAATAGCGGTCTATACAAATCCATGTATTGCTTATTCATACTTTATAAGAACATTTGTTTTCGGTTGCTCACTGATTTGTTTTATTGTCGCCTTTTTTTCTTGAATTACTCAACTTGAATTATTTCACTTCATTTTTTAACAATCTATTAAAATTGTAGATATTATTGTCAGTACCGACAGATCGATATGCGCCATTTTGTTGTGTATGCAGATAAATTATATACTAGACAGGTTTTGCATAAAGGACAAATAACACTGATGCTATTTAGTAATTGTGAATCACAGATTTTAGGATAAATATATCTTACAAGTCGTTTATACTCAAGTAGAAGACATCAGTGATTAATTTACATCCTTTTTTAATTACTACTTTTAGTTGAGATAAAATATCAAAATTATGAAAAAAATGCTTTGAAATCATGCTGGTTGGTTTTGTGTGTGATTATAATATTGTGAATATCATTATTTTATAACTTGTCACGGAAGCAACACAGATCGAAACACAGATTAAGTCTGTATCGAAAATATTCTCTGAAATGATGTCAATGTCATTTCTATCAGTTTGGAGTGTGTTCGAGACTCACGGTCAGCAGAGTGTAGTGGTAATTGTAGAAGTCTGTTCAGATAAGACGAAGGATACATGGTTTAGATTACACATTTTCAATCGCCCCCGGCATGGCTGTCGTCTAAGAATTGTTAAAACAAATAGTGGAAGTTTATTTTAGATTATTTAAATATAAAAACACAATAAGTTGGAAATAGGAACGTTCTCCAAAGCCGCGTCACAGTCCTACAACCATGTCTAATTTGTGCAGCAGTGTTCTCCTGGTTACGTCACCAAGGAAATACATGTATGCAAATGAGGGCTAATGAAACCTAGCTGGTAGTAGACAGTAACATTAAAAACTCAATTTTTTTGATTAGAATATTCATTTTATGCTCAGATTTATATACTATGATGATATTCACATACGAATAAGTGATTTTGAACATCAAGACAGCAAGTGTTTCACAGGCATGTTAAGACAATATACTTATTACGAGGAGAAGCTTTCACGTTATTACGTGTCATTAAACGTTCTACCCACAACTTAAATTAATATTTAACTACACCATTACAGGTTATTTTATTTTTGTAAACAATGTGCCAAGCGTCAGTTCGCTTTTACAATGTCAGCTACGTGAGCAATGACGTGCGCAATGACGTAGATAGAAGATCTGTAAAACCACTAGACCGAGGATCACCAGTATTCAGCTAAATTTCTCAAGAGAAAACATGACATTGGAATGAAAGAACTGATACAAATTTTCACGATGAAATCGACCATGAATGTCATGTTTTAGTTTAAATTAAGATTTTTAAGGTTACAAATATTTTTTTAAAAAACAAAAACAAAAAACGGACGCGTGCGTTTCAGAAGAAAACTATGCAAGCTATTTTTAAATTTGAATATACCAGCGAGCTAAGAGAAAATATACCCCAACTAATAATGAAGCATTATCCACGTGTATTTCGTGCTTCTGTGAAAAATAAGCGATGTTTCGATAAAAATGTACAACTTGTTCTATCCTGTTGGAAATTATTGATCTTTGCCTCGTTATTCTTAGTCCGGTTTCTATTTATAATTTGGTTTTCTAAGTAAGTCATAGAAGTCATGACATGATTGAAATGATGATTACGTAACTATATGTAACTATACTTTGCTGTTCGCTGAACTTGTCCTCGGACAATGAACTATCCTCAGACCATGAACTATCCTCGGACCATGTACTATCCTCAGACCATGAACTATCCTCAGACCATGTACTATCCTCAGACCATGTACTATCCTCAGACCATGAACTATCCTCAGACCATGAACTATCCTCGGACCATGAACTATCCTCAGACCATGTACTATCCTCAGACCATGTACTATCCTCAGACCATGAACTATCCTCGGACCATGAACTATCCTCAGACCATGTACTATCCTCAGACCATGTACTATCCTCAGACCATGTACTATCCTCAGACCATGAACTATCCTCAGACCATGAACTATCCTCAGACCATGAACTATCCTCGGACCATGAACTATCCTCAGACCATGAACTATCCTCGGACCATGAACTATCCTCAGACCATGTACTATCCTCAGACCATGTACTATCCTCAGACCATGTACTATCCTCAGACCATGAACTATCCTCAGACCATGAACTATCCTCAGACCATGAACTATCCTCGGACCATGAACTATCCTCAGACCATGAACTATCCTCAGACCATGAACTATCCTCGGACTAGACTTAGCTTGAATTATGTTGAAATAAAATATCAACAAGTCAGAGTGTGAATGTTTGCGTGTTTATAAGTAACAGTTCCTTGATGACATGCATATATTACTGATTGATTTCTAAAACTTTGTTACATGTACATTTTTGCGCGAAATTCCTATTGCGTCAGGGTTTATTTTCGTTATTATTAAAAGGATACAGGCATGGCCAAAAATTGACTTTATACAAATCTTTCATTTCCCAAATTTCAATTTTGAAACCACTATGACTATCAAGTTAAAACACCACGAGTCGACAATAAAGGCGCAAATTTGTCTAAAATGTTGACAGCTCACTCTTCGGGCGGGTACCTATAAACGTAAGTCAGAATTTAGACAGGTTTGTTAGAAAAAGACGCAAATCGAATTGAAGAGGAAACAAACAGAAATTAATTTCAAGTTGATTCGGAATAAGTGCATCAACAAATTTTGTGCTAATAATTAATTTTTTTATAGAAAAAAAATATGTAAAACATTTCGGAATTTTGATAATTTGTTTTATATGTCTTGAAGAGCATGAATAGACCAAAAAAATGTATAAAATGTCGGCGTTCAGGATTATCATGAAAAAATAGTTTGAATAAAATAGCCTATCAACATAGGAGTGACACCCCTACTTCCGGTGCAGTCCAATGTTGGCTTCCGGCGTTTGGAGAGTGTTCCAGAAGTCGTCAGTTTTAATCAAACCTTACACAGGTAATACATCGTGTTTGAAAGATTGTATCTGTAATATTGTGACGAGTTTAGTATATCGGTCACATTATTATGGAATCGTGTGTTTCTCTTATGAGTGTGACATAATCGTTTCAGTCACAAAATGGCAACTTGCAGGCACCCAGATTTGTCTTACAACCGAGCTAAATAAATACACGCACAGGCATGAAGTTACACGCTAAAATCGCAACCATCAGCATGCTAAAGTAAGAACGAAGCACGAAGTACCAAACGACGGTCCATCGCATGCTGTATCGAGCTAAAATCGTTCAGACATTGCATGCTAATAGTGGGCGGGGCACAATAACCTAGTGACTCCGGAGTGGACAGGTTAATCGGTGGTCGTCGCGCCGCATCCTGTTCGATATGAGATTCATAGCGTCGTATATAGCGTGTAAAATGCATTGTTTACATGAAATTCGAACACGTTTTTGGAAGATATAGATAGAAAAAAACTAACATTTTAAACATTTTTTGAATGCCAAGAAAAATGTCTTCACATTTCACAAAAGAAAATGTTTTATATTTTTCACAGATTTTGTTTTTCAAAATTGTTATCTAGAACTGCAGCTAATAGAAGATTATTACTATTTGTTCCAAAATGATAAAAAAAAATATTACAAAAAAATACTTAAGTGTTCAAAGGGTTAAATATAATACAATTTTTTTTCAATGCAAGAAATGCATTCCTTTTTCTTTATAGATACTTATTTCAATGGCAGTTGAATCAATCCAGCCAATCAACAACAAGCATAGCACACAACGTCACTTGAAAACATTACTCAATTGGCCAATAGAAACCCCAAGGTTTAGTGAATTTATAAATATTTGTAAAGATGAAAGGAATGTCTTTGTTGTGTCAAGAGTGTATTTATCATTACTCAAAAATATTTTTACAGAAAAATTTGATAAATTGATGAAATATATCTAGATCTGAGTAGCAGCAAACAACTTATTCTTGACTATTTCTGAAATTTTTTTAAATTTGCTAGGGCCATTATGTTTCCCCGTGGACCTAAATATCATTTATGCCATTAACACTCATGCCAACAAAAAAATGGGTTTATGCCATGCTTTCCCTTCCTTAACCTTCATCCTAAGCCCCCAAATTATATATTCCCCTTTAGATAACTATTAGTGTCTTTAACTGGGGCATATGTAATTGAATTTGGAAGTACTTGAGGGTAGGGTTAGGGTTAGTATTAGATCTCATTCCTAGCAAATTTGGCATCACAAAAAGAAATTTAAAAAAAATGCATTTTGGTGTATATGAATACAAAATGTATGAAACTGCAAAGGATGTTTCTCTGGTTGTCGCATCAGACTCATAATCGGTAGGTCCAAGTTCAAATCCTACCTTAGACTGAACATCAAAAGAGTCGACCCTTACCCTGGGTGAGTGTGCCACAGACTCAATGGAAAGGCCAATTCCACTGCCGAGATTCATTCACTAACGAATGCAACTTTGGGGGAACCTTGGTTAAGGTCCACAGGTGCTTGTGTTCGACGGAGCCTGATTGATGCCAGGATAGCGCATTAAAATTGCCATTTGATGGAGATATGCATGCCACACAGCCCTGTCATGTAGTCCCAAACATGAATATGACTTCTGTGGCAAAAATGCACTAAATGTCAGCACTAGCACTTGCAATTTTCACTTACAAAGAACTTTTGCCTGGCACAAAAACATTATAAAAAAAAAAAAAGGATGGTTCTCCAATATTTGTCTATTTTTACTGAGAAACTTCTTTCTCAATCAAGGCCAATTTACAGGGAGCAATTTCAAATGTTTTCAAAATGCAGTTAAAGGGGCACCTTCCAGTTAAGCCTAATCTCACAACAAATTTACTTTCTGAATTAAAATAACAATGAATTACAAAAGATAGATTAACATTGTAAACAACATAAACAATAGTGTCCCATGATTCTTTGGTGCAATCCATGGGATTGAGCGGTTCCCCTTTAAGTGTTTAAAATACTGTAAAATACTTTATTTTTGTTTGGAATTATTTTTCGTTGAAGGAATGTTTCAGTGTAAATACCTTGTTTCGTATATTTTTCATTCAACTCATCAAAAATCAGTGAAAATAAATTCCATGCAAAATGCCTGAAAAGTGTTTTCAGCGAAAATTAATTCCAGCTAAAATAAAGTTTCATCACTTTACTGTTTGGTTGTGAATCTTCAAATTGTAAAATGAATTCTGTGTCAGGAAGCTGGGATTGAAGCTGCAGTGAGATTCACTGGGTTTGAATTATGAAGGAAAAATAGAGTTCACAGATAAATTTAAATATTTACTTGGATTTAAGTTAGTGAATTCAACTGCCAGTAAAAAAGACAACCCATCGAATAATAAAACTCTATTCTCGAGAGTGAAATCCCGATATTTTCACTGCCTGGCAACCACAACCGGTACAAACAACAGTGAAAAACTCACAAAAAAAAGTACTTTTGGATAGTTGTTGAGACTCTCTATATAAAATTGGTTGTTCAGGATTTGTCTCATAGTTGAGTTTATGCCTTAATCTCGACTTTAGCTGTTTTCACCGGTTGTTCAATCGGCGTTCCGCAAAGCCCGTAGAAATACATTATACAGTGGTGTACATCTTAGCAAAATAGAATGTACTGTGATGTGCTACGGCTATGCAATTGATACAAGTTGTTTTTTAGTCCCCGTTCGGACGAAGTCCAAAAACGGGGACTTATAATGTGTCCGTGCGTCCGTCCGGAGTCATATCTCAGAATCCCTTGGACTGATTACGTTCATTCTTTGCATGTGCCTAGTACTTTATGTGGGACATCTGCACATGCAGTGGTTTAGCGATTCGATTCAAAACGGCCGACTGGCAGCCATCTTGTTTTTTGAAAATGTTGTATTTTGGACATGCTTTGTCAGTTGTCATTCAAACTTGGTACATAGATTATACATGTTAGGATACATGTCCATGACGATTTATTTCGCAATTGGATCAAAGATGGTCGACTGGCAGGCATCTTGTTTTTGTTTTTTTATGCGGTATCTTGGACGTGCTCTGTCAGTTTTCATTCAAATTTGGCACATACATGTACTTTATACATGTTAGGATGCATGTCCATGACAATTTGTTTCAAAATCTGGTCAAGGATGGCCGATTGACAGCCATCTGACTTTTTGGCCTTACTACTATATTTTCACAATTTATGTACCATTTTCATTCGTATTTGGCACATACATCATACATATCAGTGTGTTTCATAATCAGATCAAAGATGGCCGAATAATGGCTGTTTTTATTTTGGTCATATTACTATGACACGAAACACGTGTTTTGATGTAAATAAACAATCTGTTGTATACACCACTTGGAACTCAAGTTTCAAGGACACACCCCTCCGCTTTAATATGACGAGCACAAAGAGAACTTAACGGGGACTGTGTCATTTTCAATGACTTGTCTTTACAGTATTTTATTGGCATTAATAATCAATACAAGTAACCTGTAAAATACTGTGTGGGTAATATTTTTTATATTGATTTTTGTTGCATTTGCAGCAAATAGTTACCAAACAATGAGAAATCTATAGGATTGAATATACCCCACAGCTGGCTTCACATGCATTGTTCATAGTTCATATGGTGCTTACACCAGGATTTAATTACAGCACCTAGGCGGTATGTGGTTACAGCTTAATGTTCCGAGTAATCGCAAGAAATTGACATGACAATAGAAATTCATTAAAGACTGGCACTCCCATGCAATTAACAGCGAGTGAAATTCCTAGGATTGAAACATATATTTTGATGTCACTGATGTAGGCAACGAATAACTGCAAGTTGACATAAAGACGAGGTAGTTTATTTAATCAGTGGTCAACTAGAGGCTGAAATTATAATTAATTTGTTTATTTCAATTTCTCCTGACGTCAAATAGAACTGTGGGTGAAAGGATGTTTTGGGGTGTAGTTTACATTGTATATGGAGTGGTAGGGTCGGGTGTAATGTGTTCATTTCCAACTATTATGAAGTCACGTAGAATTTCACTTAATTTATTTTTGCTGACATGTTTTCAAGCATTACATGTGAATCCAATTTTCACTGCGCTGTGTCTCAATAGAGTATGAGGGAAATGGCATATTCACTGGAATTTATTTCAGGGGAAAATGTTTTCAGTGATAATGAAGTATTATGACAGATACCCTCCCCATGGCTTTCATTGCGTATGGAAGTTATTTTCACAAGTGATGCGGTGTATCCTGCTGCCGTACTTTCACGAGCGAAGCCACGGGGAGGGTGTGGGGTTCTGTCATTATACATATGTCCCATATTTGATTATTTCATATTAAAAAAAGAACGTGCAACAAACCGGGATAGAAATTTAGGTCGGGGAACCCAATTGCCAATTAATATGCTCCAAGACAGTGCTGCGACCTAGCAACGCTTGTCAGTGTAGAACGCGTGTCGCTGTACGTGTGAAAATAAAATAATCAGACGTCTAATTTGAGTCATTGTCCGAATAAATATTAAACTCGTGAATGTTTAAGCGAGGTGGTCGTAGCGCAGCGCGTGTTCGAATTTCATGTAACTACGATACACGGTTTATGTTGAAGTTAAAAGTTCCTCCACAGATCTGTGCATTGGCAAACATGCCGTGCAACTGCGGTACTCCACTGACGGAATGACTTTCGTTGACATCGGTCGTCGCTGACTCGTGAGCTGCACACTACAACTTCGTTTGTGATGTTGCTTGCTGGTCGTGGATAGACTGAGTCTTGGTTACCGGTTAAATGTTGCTAATTTGGCGTTGCTAATCTTTATTTGGAACTGAGTAACGCCGCAACGTCGCCAGCAGAAACCTCGTGGTATATCGATGTTGATGGTTGCGACTCCATATTAATCGGGAGATTTTACTGCGGGTCCAGGCAGCGGGTGGATCTTCCGAGAGTCCTTCAAGATTTATAAAACTCAGTTTCCAGGTGGTCAACAAACAGTAAGTTCTCCCAATCCTATGTGATGTACATCTAACATGCCAATAATGCTGGTGAACGATTTGAACCTCACAAAAATACTTGAAATAGATACCAGGAAGGGGAGGGGGGTAAAAGGAAAGTTATATAACATTTTATTATTCAATAATTTATTAAAATACATAAGTTTGTCCAACTCCCTGTGATACAACACCTCAGACATAGCTCATTGTACTTGGCTTGAGTGTGGGCAAAAAGTTACTATTTGAATTTTTGATATCTTTTTTCATTAATGAGAAAGTTGACCCCGAAGTTAGAGTAACTGTTCAACAGGAATGGCTTTTTAACTCTTCTGTGATTTTTTTTGGCTTGGCTGATTTTGTTCATACTTGACAGGCAGGTCGTACCATCGCTAATTGGAAAAACAATCCTGACCCACCGCTACCATGGCAACAGCCAAAATCTGTTTTTTGAATATTTTCGCCAAATTTATTGCCTCCTACCAGTCTTGTAATAGCAGTGCCCGTTGAGCACTGGTAAGAGATCACCGGCGCCGACGTTGTTACCACTGTCAACGTAATCCCAACGCAACTTTGAACTTTGAATAAAATGTAAATGCTGCCTCCAATCTAGAAAATATTATCGCAAAACGGTTGGAAATAATACATTTAACGGCTGAATACGTCCTAACAACAAAATAAAGTGACTTCTAATGACTGCCATGTTATTTTGCGAACCTCATATAAGGTGCCTGGTTTTAGTTATAAACAGACGTTAGCTTCACGTTCAAACATATTGCTTGTTTTTTACCGGTTTTCATTGGCAACCGAAGTATTTTTATTTTGTCAACAAGGTTTCGTCTGCTATTTTTATTCAGTTCAAATCGTTCAGCAACATTTTTGGCATATTAGGTGTACATCACATGGAATACTACGATTGAGAGAACTTGATGTATGTTGACTGAGTTTTATCATAGTACGAGGTTTCTGCTGGCGACGTTGCGGCGTTACCCAGTTCCATATAAAGATTACCAACGTCAAATGAGCAACATTTGACTGGTAATCAAGATTCATGTAATCCATGGCTAACAAGCAACATCACAAGCGAAGTTGTAGCATGCAGTACTAGTAAGTCATCCCGTCAGTGGAGTACCGCAGTAACACGGCATGTTTGCCATCAGCATTGTATTCAAACGAATCACGTGGTGTGCCGTTCTCGTTCAAACCCGGGATTCGATCAATAGGGGAGTCCCAGTAAAAAAAAACACATTGCAAATCATGCAAGTTCAACATTTTCAAACCAATATACTAAAACAGAAATGCTCAGAGATGCAAAAGAAGGATAGATATTACTTTTCACTATACACATCTCTGTTGATACTATCCCTCACATATTCTACTCCCAATTACTCCTGCGTAAAATGGACTAGCCTCTTTTCATGTTGACATTCAGAGTAAAATCATGTGACAGGCTGTTAAAATTGGCTGTTGCATACTCTTTCGCCGGTCTGGAAAATGTGTTTAATTAGCTCACATTCAAGCAACTATGCAGATTTCCCAGTGGGAGTGAGACTATTCGACTCTGCCACTAAAAAATAGGGGTGTTTTCAGCAAAAAGCGAATAACCCTGGAATACACACAATATACTGAATTTCGGAACAAATCGTGCATTACTTACAGCAGCAGAATACCACAGAAATATCAGACAAAACATGAAAACACTATATATTGTATTTCAGCCTGAACCCTCTATATTGCAATTCAAGGAATTAACCCCATATGTGCATCCATTTCCCACCTTGGTATCACCCACCCCTGAAAACAAACTCTTAATACCACGCTGAAGCGTTTGGTAATGAGTACCGGTAATGATTTTTATTTATGTTTGTTTTCCTCCAGATTTGGGTCACAAAATATTTAACAGTTTTTTTACCAAAAAATTGTTCCATTCCAAACCGCTAACCCTAACGCATTCTGACATGAAGATTCGTCTGTTACCAGCCTTGGAGGACAACTACATGTATCTATTGGTGGATGAAAACACCAAGCAGGCAGCTATCGTTGATCCAGTTGAACCCGATAAGGTACAACAAAACTTAGTTTGGCTTTGGTCACAAAGTACAGACATTAGACATGTCATAGGAAAAAAAATCTATTGTATTTTTAGCTTGGTGTTCAGTTGACTGAATGGAGCTATAATTAATACCTGGTACTTTTTTTTTCATTTTCATTGGCAACAACTTCATATTTTTATATGTTACTGTATTATCAATTGTTTTGTCATTTTTAGTAAAAAAATGCCATTTTAATATTTTTTCTTGAATTCCACTTTGTCTGCATGTTTACATTAATACCTGATATCTAGGTACTTCCATCACATATGAGCATAATATCCTTTAACATTAGTGACTATTTTTGTCAATTTTGGTAAAAAATGCTGTATTTTATATATATTTTTCATCAAAAGAATGATTCATTCAAATGTAATAATTCTGAAGCTGTATCACTCAAAGATCTGTCCAATGAAAAATATAGACATGTCCATTAATGACTGAATGTACTAAACAAGCAGCAATTAATAAACCAATTGTTGTTCATTAAGTTCAACAACTCACAAAAGAAATGACCGAAGCTGGTTTACCCTATGGAAAAAAAAATTTAATTCTTCACAACACAATTTTTCTAACTTGTCCTAAATACTTGAAACAAACATTAAGAACCGTAGAGCATATTTAGTCTTATTCTCTTATATTCTAACTTTCTGATATTGTATACATTACATGTTAAGTTGCCGTATTTAAAAATATTAAATTGAATGTATTGTATTTGCGCACATAAATCAAAAAATTCCTTTTCTCATATTTCACATACCGGTAATTGAGAAATACGAATTATTTTGAACTCAATACTTACATCTGTCATTTATAAAGTAAGTGCATAGTAACTGTATTTTCCCCATATTGCTTTGTAACCTGACCAGGCAGTTGTTAATTGTGCCGTATTTGATATGGGTCCCATGCCATGTATAGTGCACATAAATTACATCGTTTTTGACTCCCATGTGCGAAGCACAAAATGGGAGTCTTTGCAGTTAGTGTGTCTGTATGTGTGTATGTGTGTATGTGTGTATGTGTGTGTGTATGTGTGTCCGACTGTTCCACTGCTATCTCAAGAACCATACATCGGTTTTTGATGAAACTTGGTGCATAGATGCTCTGGGCCAATGCGCAGATTTGATTAGGTTTTGGTAAAAATCCATGCTCGTTAATTACCTAATTTGCATGATAATTAGCTATTTTTTAGCTGTTCTATGACTGTTCCACTGATATCTAAAGAACCACTCATTGGATTTTGATGAAACTTGGTACATAGATGCTCTGAACATATGCGCAGATTTGATTAATTTTTGGTAAAAATCCGTGCATATTAATTACCTAATTTGCATGATAATTAGCTATTTTTTAGTGGTTCCATGACTGTTCCACTGATATCTAAACAACCACTCATTGGATTTTGATGAAACTTGGTACATAGATGCTCTGAACTAATGCTAGGTTTTGATTAGTTTTTGGTAATAATCCGTGGATACTAATTACCTAATTTGCATAATGATTAGTCAATTTTCGGTTTTTCCACTGATATCTCAAGTACTAATCATCACATTTCAATGAAACTTGGTACATAGATGTCATACGACACTGCACAGACCTGATAGTTTTTATGGTAATATCAGTACATATTAATTACCTAATTTGCATAATTAATTAATTTTCAGCATTTGATATAAGTAGTTAGCATTACATTTCAATGAAACTTGGTACTTACATACTCAAGGACTATGCAGAGATTGATTGTTTTCGATAAATATTTGTGCATATTAATCACCTAATTTGCATAATTAGTTAATTTTCAGCTTTTCCACGGGTATCTCAAGTACTAATCATCGCATTTCAATGAAACTTGGTACATAGATCCTTTAGGACTATGCAGAGACCTGATTAGTTTTAGGGTAAATAATTGTGCATATTAATTACCTAATTTGCATAATTAATTTTCAGCTTTTCTACTGATATCTAAAGTACTAATCATCACATTTCAATGAATCTAGAATTATGCAGACCCAATTAGTTTCCGGTAAATATTTGTGCATATTAATCACCTAATTTGCATAATTAACCAACTTTCACACTGATATCTCAGGTACTATACATCACATATCAATGAATGTACATGGATGCTGTAGGACAATAGACAGACCTGAATAATTGTGGGTTAAAATCTGTACATATTAATTACCTAATTTGCATAATTAACCAATTTTAAGCTTTCACACTGATATCTAAAGCACCGTAAAAACTCCAAAATTTCGACCGGTTTTAAATAATTGGTGTTAGAAATGTGACGTGTTTTTAGAGTCAAAATTAATGTGCATTTTCGGACGATCGAATTTTTCAGAATAGAAATCAGCAAATGAAAAAATGGGGATGATAGACAGTGTGCTTCATTAGTTTTTAAAAAATGCAATGTCCGTCAATTGACGTAAACTTCCTCATGTTTCACGGTAAAAGCAAAGGTCGTGGCCGAGTTGTAACTCAAAATCTAAACAAAGTCATCAATCAGTGAGTATTATGACAAGCAAAACAAAACATCAAGACGCGGAGAAGAGGTCAGCACAAAACTAATAGGTCAAAAGACAAAGCTGTCTCGCACTACCTAGGAAAACTTGCGAATGTTCGAAGTACAGGTACCCATTGGACAAAAGATACATGGAAGTTTAGCAAACTATCTCCCCGACCCAGTGCAATGTATCCGGTTAGAATCAAAGCTCACGTGTCCCTTATTTGAGGGACCAAATTCTGCCGTAAATTCGCCCTTGGATTAAAAAATAAAATGGGATTTAAGAAAATAAAATGGGACTATTAAGGTGTATTTTGGCGTCATTTTTTGGACATTTCAATCAATCCTGCCGGCTAAAATAGAGTAAGTTTTACCGTAGTCATTGACGTCTGTCTATTCAAGAGTACACGTGTATGATTTTTATCGTGACTAGCGTGAGCGGGTAAGCTTCCTTTCGAGAATGAGCTGTTATCACTGTGAACAATGTTAAATTATTCTTCAGATGACCAGTTTATTTTTTAAAAACAACTAATTTTTTTATTTAAAAAAAATCATGCCGTTTTCGCATCAAAATCCAAGCCAAAATATCGTACTACAACACCAATCTCTTCCGCATTGCGTTCAATTACATTAACATATTTAAATAAGCTATGGTAATTTGAACACGTTGGCATCATCCAGCTTTTTGATTGGTTAATTAGCGATTTGACCTATTTGACCTAAGAGAACATGGCGGATATCCTACAGCATCAAACGTTTATACGAGACCGGAATCATTCGCTTACGATGAAACTAAGTTGACTTTTATTTGTATTTCATAACCATTCAACAAATTTATTTTGTGTACATTATTATAATCACTACTGAGTACAGTAATAATCAACAATTCAGAAACACAGCATGCCGAGATTTTTGTGTTCGTTTTTATTTGAAACTTCGTTTATTTAGAATATATTTTCGTTAACAATAAAATAAAAATCTCTCAGTCAATCAGAAACCCGGATTCATGCCTTTGAGGAAGGTCCCGTTTGAACGCTCACATCGGTTTTTTTTTCGTTTGGGGGAAAACTAAAACTGGTCGCAATTTTCGAATAAGAATGAGTCGGCAATTCTTAGTGGAGTCGAAAATTTGGAGGTAAATAAAACACCGAACCCCGGCAAATAAATAGGCGGCCGAATTTTTAGAGGGGTCGAAATTTTGGAGTTTTCACGGTACTAATTATTCCATTTCAATGAAACTTAGTACAAAGATGCTCTAGGACAATGTACAAACCTAATTAGTTTGGGGTAAAAATCTGTTCATATTAATTCCCTAATAAGCATAATAATTCATAATTTTTTGGTTCTAATCACATTTCAATTAAACTTGGAGACATATATTTTCTGTTACATTGCGCAGACCTCATTAGTTTTACACTCAAATCTGGTCATATTAATTTTCTGATTTGCATAATTAGTTTTCAGCTAAGTAATTTCGAATTATATTTAATGTGTCTCCAATACTCTCAGCACATGGGAGTTCTTTCTAAGCTTTCTTTGATTTGATATAAAAGTCAAACATATGCTGTGATGACCACCGCACTTTACTGTTTCCATTTGTTATCAATATTTTTTCAATTGTCATTTCTCAGTACCTAGCATGATATTTCTAAAAAATTACAGTATCGATATATCTAACCAGTATTTGCTAACCGAGTCATCAGAATAAAATTTTCTATGAATGAGAAATGAGATAAAATAGTTGTTACTTTATTACCAGAATACACTAATTTGCTAATTTTATTTGTTGTATTTGTAAAAAGGTTGTGAATGCAGTGAAAGAGGAAGGCGTTACCCTGACAACAGTACTAACTACACATCATCATTGGTAAGTGGTCACTTGTTGTTTCTTTTCTCTTTTGTGAGAAAATCTATGTAAAACGCTTCGTGTGTTGTATCTGAATTTTATCTATGTATTTTGAGTATGTGTTACTAAGGATATCTGTGTAGGTGTTTCCCACAGGCTAATAGACCAACTACTCTAGTTCATTATGACATATATCAGTTTTTAGCTCCGCTGTCGACTTTGTCGAGCGGAGCTTATCATATGAGTGATTGTCCGTCGTTGTCGTCCGTCGTCGTCGTCCGCCGTCCGTGTCAATGTTTTACTTTTTTGACTTCTTCTTGAAAACTACAAGCCTGAATGCTTTGATACTTGGTGTATATGTACCTTGGGTAGACCTCTCTCAGATTTGTTCATTTCATGATGATATCTTCAATTCTCTAATTTTGGTGAATATTTTTGTCATTTTTAGTAAAAAGTGATATTTTCGACTTCTTGTTGAAAACCGCAAGTGCAATTGCTTTGATATTACATATATAGGTACTACATGTGGACCTCTCTCAGATTTGTTCATTTTGTAATGATATCTTTAATTCTCTAATTTTGGTGAATATTTTTGTCATTTTTGGTAAAAAGTGATATTTTCGACTTCTTGTTGAAAACCGCAAGTGCAATTGCTTTGATATTACATATATAGGTACTACATGTCGACCTCTCTCAGATTTGTTCATTTTGTAATGATATCTTCAATTCTCTAATTTTGGTGAATATTTTTGTAATTTTTGGTAAAAAGTGATATTTTCGACTTCTTGTTGAAAACCGCAAGTCCAATTGCTTTGATATTACATATATAGGTACTACATGTGGACCTCTCTCAGATTTGTTCATTTTGTAATGATATCTTTAATTCTCTAATTTTGGTGAATATTTTTGTAATTTTTGGTAAAAAGTGATATTTTCGACTTCTTGTTGAAAACCGCATGTCCAATTGCTTTGATATTACATATATAGGTACTACATGTGGACCTCTCTCAGATTTGTTCATTTTGTAATGATATCTTTAATTCTCTAATTTCGGTGAATATTTTTGTAATTTTTGGTAAAAAGTGATATTTTCGACTTCTTGTTGAAAACCGCAAGTCCAATTGCTTTGATATATTATACATATAGGTACTACATGTGGACCTCTCTCAGATTTGTTCATTTTCTAATGATATCTTCTGTTCTTTAATTGAAATGTGCATTGCTAACAGCGGAGCTATCTCAGCCGACAGGCTGCTTGTTCTAAATATAGTGTGTGAAAGCTAGAATATAATTCAATCTATTTATGTGATTGGGCCTTCTAATCTAAATCTTAGTAGGAAAAACCTGTCTGCATTTGGCAAAACATGAAAATACACAACTTATAAAAAATATCAACAAGTAGTATACACCAAAACAGTCAATGTGTTTAAACTAGCAGTGTTGCTGTTTTGGTGTACAACACATTACAAGATGGTGAACAATAATTGAGATGCAGTTGCAGTTTTACAATTTGATCTGATATATATATATATATACAACTGGCAAAAAATTGTTTTTCTCAGAGTGCTAAATCCAATCTATAGTGATGATCTAGTCAAAGTTAATTGGTAAACATTTCTTAAACATCTCAATGTCAAAAAGCTGTTAGATCTGAATGACTGCATGTGTCATTATACAATCTCTCTTCA
Source organism: Saccoglossus kowalevskii (assembly GCF_978046115.1). NCBI lineage: Eukaryota > Metazoa > Hemichordata > Enteropneusta > Harrimaniidae > Saccoglossus > Saccoglossus kowalevskii. The sequence continues at coordinate 29,239,407 of NC_140648.1, read as the reverse complement.
AACAGGGATCATGCCGGCGGGAACAAAAAGATGGTTTCCATGGTGACTGGTTTAAAAGTTTATGGAGGAGATGATCGGATTGAAAAAATGACAAATAAAGTGAAGCATGGCGACGAGTTCAAGGTTAGGCAAAGCAAAATAATAAGTTTAGTGTTTCTGATAATCTTATTTACTTTATTTCTTGGTAAATTGTAGTGTATCTTATTTATTATTTATTCAAATGAAAATTAGCAGTGGTCATTGCACTGACGTTGTTATTTATTTATTTTCATTTCCTGTTTTCTATGCAGCAAATGACTAGCACACAATTTTACAAAAGAAATAAGATGTCATTTTTGACATCTGCAGTTATGACTATGCTCAAGCAATTAAATAAAATAAAATAAAATAAGACGCCCTTCCTACCAAGTTTTGTTTTCTAGCCCTTCATTGTAAACACCAACATTTTTTTCATTTCTTCTAAGTTAGGTGACACTTATGGTGGTATAAAATTCTACAGAAACTTTTCTGCTCTAGTAATAAAAATAAAATTCTCAATATTTTGAAATACTTTGGTGATATTTCATCCCCTCACTAAATCTGAAAAATGAACACAAGACTTGATTGTTACCTACAAGCTGGTGCTGTACCATAAAGCTTGTTGTTTGTCTTATCAGTATTTTATGAATTGAACTTTCACTTTATTTGAACTTATACCCTGGTACAAGAAAGCAATATAGACCTTATAATATTATGGAAACTGTCAAGACATTAGTAGTAGAACTCTTAGGTTTTCATTATTTTTTCAGAAGAATATATATTGCTACAGTGTTTTCTCTTTTATAATATTTTAGTACATCGTAGTTTATGATTAAATAAGTAATATTTTAATGGTTCAACAACAAATATGATTTTTGGTTTAAATACACTTCATAGAGCAAATACAGTATATGTGTAAATTAAATCACTTTTTGTTGTTGTTTGATATGTTTTATGTAGATTAGTATGTTTATATCATGAATATTCTCTTTTAGATCGGTGAATTGAATGTAAAATGCCTGTCAACACCATGTCATACATCTGGACATATTTGTTACTATGTGACTGGGAATGGTGGTCAAGATGGAGCTGTATTTTCAGGTAAAATCTTCATCATGTATAACACTTCGAGAACCATTATTTTCCCACCAAATTATTAGTCCTCGTTCGGACGAAGTCCGAAAACGGGGACTTATAATTTGGTGTGCGTCCGTCCGGAGTCATATCTCAGAATCCCTTGGATCGATTCTGTTCATTCTTTGTCTAGTACTTTATGTGGGACATATGCACATGCAGTGGTTTAGTGATTCGATTCAAAATGGCCGACTGGCAGCCATCTTGTTTTTTGAAAATAGTGTATTTTGGACATGCTTTGGCAGTTTTCTTTCAAACTTGGTACATAGATTATACATGTTAGGATACATGTCCATGACGATTTATTTCACAATTGGATCAAAGATGGCCGACTGGCAGCCATCTTGTTTTTTTGGAAATGACGTATTTCGGACATGCTTTGTCAGTTTTCATTCAAATTTAGTACATAGATCATACATGTTAGGATACATGTCCCCGGCCGTATGTGAGTTCTTGAGTCTGTTTGTTCGTCCGTGTGTCCGTCCGTCAGTCTGTCCAGAGTCATATTTCAGAATCCTGTGGGCCGATTCCGTTCATTCTTTGCATGTGCCTAGTACCTTATGTGGGACATATGCACATGCAGTGGTTTAGCGATTCGATTCAAAATGGCCGACTAGCAGCCAATTTGTTTTTTGAAAATGTTGTATTTTGGACATGCTTTGTCAGTTGTCATTCAAACTTGGTGCATAGATTATACATATTAGGATACATGTTCATGATGATTTATTTCGCAATTGGATCAAAGATGGTCAACTGGCAGGCATCTTGTTTTTTTGTTTTTTTTATGCGGTATCTCTTTATGCATGCTCTGTCAGTTTTCATTCAAATTTTGCACATACATGTACTTTATACATGTTAGGATGCATGTCCATGACAATATGTTTCAAAATCTGGTCAAGGATGGCCGATTGACATCTGACTTTTTGGCTTTACTTCCACAATTTATGTACCATTTTCATTCGTATTGGCACATACATCATACATATCAGTGTGTTCATAATCAGATCAAAGATGGACGAATAACGGCTGTTTTTATTTTTGGCCATATTACTACTACACGGAACACGTGTTTTGATGTAAATAAACAATTTGTTGTATATGCCACTTGGAACTCAAGTTTCAAGGACACACTCGCGACAACCCCTCTGCTTTAATATGACGAGCACAAATAGAACTTTCCAAAACTTAACGGGGACTATGTCATTTTCAATGACTTGTTTTTACTGTTTTTATGTATTTTTCTATAATTTCTTTAATAATTTTGGACCAAAGTTTTGATCAAAATTTTAGAATAATTACAAAACAATTATTACAGGTTTAAAATTTTGGAATGGTAATAAAAGTTGGCTTTGGCACTGGTTGGTGAAAACATGATCGTTTATCTTCCACACGGGATGAACTATTCTCAATGTAACATCATGTTGGGAATAGTTCAGTGGACTTATTTACAGAGAGCTATGGCTATGGCAGTCACACTATGACGTGTTTGATATTCGTCTGAAAACAACATTGATGCATGTAAAATACATTTACATGAAATTGAAATATGAGTTTGCATGGGGAAATTAATGTATATAAATGCATGTCCTCATTCAATGATCAAAAATAACACTGAACATTATATATAGCCAAATAAATCACAAATAATGGAATTGCAGAGATAATATAAACCTTCACATCTATTCTAACAATTGGGTTTATGGTATATATTCATCCAATAACAAAGTGAATGGGGAATTCATTTTGTTGTTGCAACCAATTATTCATTGGTTTTTAATTTTGCTTTGTTTACAGTAAAATTTTCCAAATTTAATCTACGTGAACAATAAAAAATAACAATAGAACTCATTGTTTCCCTGCCAACTTTTAACCCTATGAAATTGCTCAAAACATCAAAATAGTGAAAAAATAAATGGTTTTACCGTATATACAGGCAAAACCATTGCAAAAGTTTTAAAGAACTATAACTTGTGCCAACCAGTAGTGACAATTGGTATTCCTTGAATATTAACACATACAATTAATATCTGCTATTTGTGGAAGCTATTTCATCAGGCAATGTGTTAAATTTCTGTCTCATTACCAACATAGTTCTGTTGTATAATTCATCCCTTCATTTTATTGTTTTCTTAGGTGACACATTGTTTCTAGGTGGATGTGGTAAATTTTTCGAGGGCACAGCACAAGAAATGTACAGGGCATTAGTAGAAGTATTGAGCAAGCTTCCTGCAAACACAGTGAGTAATATCTTTTATTTTTCCTTGTATATTTATTGAAATGGATGAAAAACATTGAAAAAGCAAAAAAAAAACAGAGAAAATCAGTATACTTTCTGCAATTGATATAGTTTTCATCGTTAGGAATTTTCCTAATTTGAAGATTTTATAGCATTATTAAAAACAAAATCTTTGGACCCTAGAGAAATTTTCACTGCTACAAAACAGTATTTTTAAAGCAAGACGCCATTTTAATCATATGATATCATAATCAGGTTATAATAGCAGATTATTAAAATGACATGTTCTCATTGGTCGATTGATACCATATGGGTCCACATATCAGGCAATAACTATTCAGTGCTTGAAATCAATGCACTACCACATAATAAACCCAGAACAGATGGGTATTCAATATTTGTCACATCTGGAGACTTTATCTGAACTGCAAAGCTGCGATTTCTTCTCTATAAGGAATTATTATAAAGGTCATTGAACATATTTGCGCATGTTGTTTCCTTGCGTTCATTACAATACATTGCACATCTCCATTCAAGGCCTGTTATTCCTTGGATCTTAGATGGTTTGATTCCTTCATGCAGTGATACATACAAAGTAGGCAGGGTGGGTGGATGTATGGCAATTATTATACTCTGCTTGGATAATAAGGCAAGACTGTTTTTAGGTCCTTGTTGCTCGGACATTTTTAGATGACAATTCAGGAGAGGAGAACAGGCGGTTTCGAGCCTTAGATGTTAGCAAGTAACATGATGCTAATTTAAGTCTTTAATACAAAATGATGATTTCCCTATGTCTACTTCAGGGTTTTGATCCAACTGTTCGCAATACAAAACAAATTTTAATTTTATTTTTGGTCAGTTGAATGCCAGTTAACACGAGAAAAAAAAAATTATTTCATTTTCAAAAATAGATTATCATGTATAGGAGGATCTGAGCATGAAGGTCTATAAAAAGACTGGCCTACAGCACAACATATAAATAGAAGCAACATGCTTATAGGCTGTTATCAGACTACCACCAACTACAAAATGTATGGGAAATTGCTATGGTAACAGTGACAAACTTAAGCTGCATCATAGAGTTGCCATGGAATTTATTGTCATATTACTGGTAATACCAAATTTCGCTTCAGGAGAATCACAACATCCAAATATATTTTGAGTTGAATTCTTTAGACCATGACATATACTTATGTTTAGGCCCTGCATGAAACTCCAGTATCTACTCATCAAAAGGAGCAACATTTTGTGTTGTTAACAGTGTATTGTTAAATCATTTCTTGCTATTTCACTTTCAGAGAGTTTACTGTGGTCATGAGTATAGCGTCAACAATTTAGCATTTGCCCAGCATGTAGAACCAGCTAATAATGCAATTGAAGAGAAGTTTTCCTGGGCCAAAGTGAGTGTAACCTCAGGCAATTTGTCATGATTAAATTTAATTTGTTGACCACTCTATATAGTCCCTGGCCATATTTAACCTTAATGTTTATAACCCAACATACTGTGGAATACTTTATTTTTGCTGGAATAAATTTTCGCTGAAAAGGCTTTTTGGGCGTTTTGTGTGGAACTTATTTTCACTGATTTTTGATGAGTTTAATGTGAAATATAGGAAAAAAAGTATATTCGCTGGATTTTATTTTCACAGAATCATCCCTTCAGCGAAAATAAAGTATTCTACAGTACATTGTAAAACATGTAAAAAATTTAGCTAACCTGTAATTTTGCTAATTCAAGATGTCGCTAATTTAGAATAAAGTATATTATCACAATGAGATTGTTGACACTTTAGATAAATTAAGATTCTGTTAGTTCATGTAATGAGTCAAATTCGTTAAAATGGCATGTAGCTATTTCCATTTGTTTTACAGTATACAATCCATACTGTCTATGGGTCTCGTAGGAGACGTACACAATGTGTGTAAAATACACTGTCTGCTTTAATATGAAATTCAACACGCTGTCTGATGACTGATAAAATTAGACGATAAAATCCATGCTATATAAATGCACATCATTTTATATGTTATTTTATTTGCAGACACGCAGATCCAAGAATGAGCCAACTATCCCATCCACCATTGGTGAAGAACTAACTTACAATCCATTTATGAGAGTAAAGTAAGTCGACTGTAGTATCTTTTAATAACAGCATCTATAATTTCAATTTCTTGATATATCACGAAAACAACCACATGTACTGTCATACCACAATGATAATGTAATACTTATCCATAGTGTATTACAGTACTATATATTAATTAAATGAATAATTAAATTTCTTATTATATTTCAGTGAAGAATCTCTACAGAAACACACCGGACAGAAGGATGGCATAGCCACAATGGCGGAATTACGCAGAGAAAAAGATAGTTTTAAATCAAAAGTATAATATGTGTGCACCTAATAATATAAATTAATAAACGGGAAAACTTACCTTTTAGTTAATTATTAGTTGTAACTTTTATTTTACTTGCTGATACTTTGTGAATATGGAATCCATTAATCATGGGAGGAATGAGAAATAAAATATGATATAATTGTAATAAACGGAATGTTTCTGTCATTAAGAATGTTTATTCTTGCTGCGATAACTCGCATGATCACTGTTTGAAGCAGTGAGAATCAGGTGAAGACTTACTTGCGCAATAAACACAGCTGATTGAAGGAATTATTTTGAAGCAGTGTGGCATTATTCATTCATACATTATTAGAGAAGGACTGCCTCGATAGGTGAGTTCGAAGTTGTCACCTTGATTCCAGGATTAATTGATGGTCCTGTGTGGGATTGCATAAATTAATTGAGATTTCTTATTGGACGTTTTCTGAAAGTATAGCTGCCTTGTATTGAATTGAAATAAATTTAACATTTGTATTTGTACTCAAATTTTAATTACATTCTCAGAAGATGAAGAAGGCATTTGGAATTTGAAAGGATGTTAAGTCTGTGATTTTACTGTAATGTTTGTTGATGCTTCAAAATTTGGATGGCAGAGAGATGCCTAAAAGCTTGAATAATGATACGTCACTCTTGATAGAACCCGATTCTTGGGGTTACCGGTAGATTTGATGGCTTATATCATGGTACACGTACACTGTAGTTGTATCAATACAGAAACATGTGTGATTGAGTATCCTGCATGAGAAAATAAACAGTGATGTTGACCTAATATAGTCTGATTTAGTCGCAATTTTTCATTTGTTTGTAACGGACGCCTTGCTGGGGGATTGTGATTGGTTGTCTTTAGTGTTACAAAGCTAAAGGTCATACAAATTCAAATCTGTTGTAGGGAGAATGCCAATGGTGTATAACAATGATAACAGTACCCAGCAACATTCCTGGAATGCTGTCTCCTTAAATGTTTTCTTGTTTTTTCGTAATTCTTATGTGAATGCAGGGAAGACTGAACTCCTGATTTGTGGTTCTGGGTAAACAATCAACTCAACCATCTCCCTGGTGTACCGTCACTCATTTGGCAGAATGCACTAGAGTCAATCCAAAAACTCGTCTTTACATATAAATTAAAAACCTAATTTTTTTTCCCATTTGAAATCATTCTTATTCAAATCCAAGCATAGTGATTGGGTTTGATAATAGGATTAGTGGAGCAGATAACACAATAACCTTGTTTGATTGATTGAAGGCAAAATTTTGTATGTTTTTAGATATGGAGCACAATCAACAGCGCTCTCTAGACACCAATGTTGTCAAAGCTTTTTTTTTATTTAACAGTTTGTAAAATTCTGAAATTAAACGCTTTTGGGTTATTCATATTTTGAGTGGCATAATATGCAACAGCGCCACCTGGAGGCCAATTCGAGTAAACTATGCATATTCTTTCAGCACAATATTTTTTTCATCTTCATTGTGTCCATATTTATAAATATCAATGGAATATGATACCAACTAGCCAATCAACAAGTGACGAGCATGTTTATGTCTTTTAATAATATTGTAATGTGATTAAATCGGCCAATATAAACCTTTTGCTTCAGTGTACATTGAATGGTTTTGTTGTGCGGATAGTAACCTGAATGTCGAGTGAATGGTTTTGTTGTGCGGATAGTAACCTGAATGTCGAGTGAATGGTTTTGTTGTGCGGATAGTAACCTGAATGTCGAGTGAATGGTTTTGAGGATAGTAGCAAGAATGACGAGAACAAATTGCATATTATATATAATATATAATAAAAAGATGTCAGATAAAGAAATATTTACTAGTTTAGATTTACAACATTGAATATTTATTCTTGCTAGCATTTCGTGTGAAAACAGGACGATGTGTGGTGAATGCAATAAACAATACAGTGCGATTTTTTTGAACAATATTCAGAATTGTTATTTTAATTCTCAGCCCCAAGTGTACCAAGACACAGAAGACGACGTCGTGCACTCATGCGAAAATCATGTTTTTTTCCCACTAAGTTCATAACTGCGTGCTGGCGCCCTCTGTTTTATTTAACCTGAAAACCATGACTGCTTATTTTGACACTGAATACCGCCAGAGACTGAATTATTTGTCATGCCATTTATTTATATTCTAGTGGAAAATCTCGGTAATTAACCACAGTATGCAGTTTTGTATTTTGTAATTCTGTAATAAATTACCATATACGTGTGCTATACATTAATGGTAGTGTCGTGTATGATAAAATCAACTTTATTACTTTATTACAGCTGAAGAAGATACATTTCTATTTGATCGGAGAATGTGAATAAAGTATTAAAACATAGTCAATGAAGTCTTCAAAAAAAAAGAATCGCTTTACTTATTGTTGTCTCTAACTTATAGAAAATGCTGTTTTGATGAAATGAAAGTTTGTCTACAATTGACATTCGTGCTGTAAATAAGTAAAGTTTGTCTATGTTTTGTAACAATTCAAAATTCTCACAATTTTCTGTAAATATTTTGAGTAAAGCTTCTTTCTTTTTTCTGTGGAAAAAATGCATTGCGACCGGACAATGAATTTGTCGCTTCTCTACTTTTTGTGTTTTATTTATTTGTTTTTTGTGTTTTCTATCATTTTCACTGCAGGATTTTGTTTTGCAAAATTTATTTCTGTGCATTGTTGTATATATTGTTAAGGTCTATGATGTGATATAATTAATGATATTATAATGGTTGGTCACCATGGTCGCTAGACTGGCCACCCAGTTATGGTTAAAAGTTTTATGATAATTGCTTTTATAAACGAAATCTCTGGCCCTGTGAACAGGATTTCGCAACAAGATTCAATAATATAAAACATTTATCATAAAAATAAAATAAAATTGCCACGGCTGGGCCAGTTGCCAGCAAATACTATTAATACTTCTCTTTTGTTATCGGGAGCTATGTTGTCATTATAACGTCACTTCCGGTTGATACACAAAGATTTGCGAACCAAAATGGCGTCTCTCGGCTTGTTGTTGCAGCGAAGCCTTCGCCTGCTTTCAAGAAATTATACAAGGAATGGACCTAAAAGGATAGTGAGTACTGCTGTTTTTGAGGTGTTCGTACAAGCAACCAAACGTTGTTGTCAAATTTTAACTGTGTTAAACTGTTCCTAGGCTACAAAACCGTTTTGTGTAGTGACCTTCCGGCCGGGCCTCTAAGACTGACCTCGATCCGTACATTGAATTTATTTATTTACTTATTGACTCTTACACAATCCCCGGAGGGAAAGAAAATGGTCACAAAGTACAAGGAGAAATATATTTATAAAAAAACAAAACAAAAACACAATATACTAAATAACAAATACAATCACTAAATTACTAAATAATACAAAATCTCTAAAATACAATCTAATAGTAATATAAAATTACAAAATTGACAGCAGGCATTAAGATGTCAAGTAAGACCCTGCTTCCTGACTTCAAAGCTTTTACTTATGAACTGTGCTACTGGTATAATAATGTTTTCATTCTGTAACAATTCCATGAATTTTTTCTCTGCAGGTTCATTTTCAAATGCTGGGATCATATCCTTAGCTTTATTGAACAGTTTGGCACGCAACTCATTATATTTGTTGCATTCCAGCAGAAAATGCATTTCATCCTCAATTAGAATATACACCACCTAACACAGAATATTATATTTGTTGGTAGTGTATGTATGTTTTCCACAGTGATAGGCGATAATAGTGCAATTCATATGTTTGTTTACTTGTACGTTGGAAAATGACGTCATTATTGGGGCGTGTACCACAGGCGCTCGGAACGTTTCTTGGATAATAAAAAATGACCTAAAGTGAGATCGGCATAGTTAGTCAGTCGCCGGTAAATTCCCCTACTACTCATATAATAACACAAGGTAGGAAAGCGAAAACACCATGACATCGAAACTTCCCGAAAATAGCACGATTTTCCAAATTATATTTCGATCCGCTTCACATAACTCAAGCATGATATCGGTAGAAACTATCGATCGACTTGCATTGCATGATAAAATGTATTATTTGCTGTTTTTTTTTTTTTTTTTTTTTTTGGCTGATTTCTAAGTGCGCTGAATTAAACTCATTGAATATTGAAAATTATCAATAGAATGTAAAGTTTCCAGTGAATTTAAAACCTAGTGAATGTCTGTTAAAATTAAACACAGTGAATATTCCTTTTTCTACAGGATTTGTGTAAAGCCACTTTTTCATAACAAATTGCAATACTGGCAGGAAGTGTTGGCTGATATAATTGCAATTATGCAACAAGAACATCCCTCATGAATGTCATTACATACCAGTTCTATATTTATCACTGGAACAATACCTTTGAATAGCTCTCATTTGAATTTTTGAAATCGATTACCATAACACCGATCAGTAACAAAGAGTAGTTCTATGCCTATGTAACAATGTGTAACATCTAATTACCATATTTGAGTTATATTGGTTTAAATAGAATCCATATTAGGAACACAATAACATTTGTTCTTCACAGAGTACGGTAGTACCGTACAATTGTTACCCATAATTACCAGTTGTGATATTTATTTGCAAATATTCTTGAGAAATATTTTTCGGCGTCTTCAAAACATTAAAGTTACTGTAGAATGAGAAATATATTAAATATAATTTAAATTTAGTGTATTAGATGCTACAGGCATACTTTAAATTCATTGGTTTGTGATTGAAACAATACATAATTTTAATTAATTAATTTAGTAAAATAAGAGACAGAAAAGCCAGCTAATAACTAAGCTTCTCCCTATACAGTACATCAACTGATAGACGTACCAGTGGCCTTGTAGTCAAGCACTTGCATGTGTGCATATCAAATGAAACTCAGTTACTAGTAATTCATTTCACTTACATGAAAGATGTATGTATGCATGAGAAGTTTTTCAGTTTCTTGTCTTGAGCACTTTTTCTTCAAAATCTGTGGTTCTATTTTACAAAATCTACAGCAATTAGTCAAAATGAAATAATTTGAAATCGGGGAAATGGAAATATTAACATGAACATTGAAGCAGTGATGAACTGATTCATGGGTATTGATCATTCTTACATGTTGTGGGCTACCCTGTGTTCTGACTTGCATTAGAAAGTCTCATCAGAAGCTTTGCAGTGCTAGAAAGTATGGATTCTCTTACAAAACGGTTAAACCCCTACAACCATGCTGTCTCAGTTTTAAATACCATGACGTCACACAGTTTATTGTGTCAATCATTAATTGGTCCACGACACCTGTTCATTGACATCACCCGGATACTTGTCCAGTGAAGTCCAGGGATGACATCTGTGGCATGTAACATGACACACTTTCTGATATCTGTTACCTTGGTAGTGTAGTGTCATGTGTGCCTAACTCTGGGTTATAAATTCCACCTCTGATTGTGGGCTGTTGTCTCTTGTGAACAAGACAGAATTTATTCTCATAAAACGATCCAGACGCTATGTATACTAGCTAATATGATGGCTGTATTAATTTTCCGAAAAGCAACTTAAAAAAGGACTGTATGTGATCCCATATTTGGTTTATTACATGTTCTAGTTCAAATAGTGCTTACGCTGACAGAGATGTGTTTGGTATAAATATGGCCATATTTTAATGATCCAGTATTACATATACAATAAAAAAATGCAAGTTTTGGTTTCTATAATGCATCTTTATCACAGATGCACTTCAAACATTAGAAGCAGACAGGGATAAAAGCATGAATGTTCCAAAAGCTATTGACATGATCTTTACTTATACAAATAACTGACTTAGATTATTGATAGTTTTGAGCTATGAGTACCCTCAATACTAAATGCTTCCTGAGTTGCTCACAGCTGAGTGCTCCCATGGGAATGATAAAATGAAGGAATTGGCACAAATCCTCCTTGATACAATAAAATACCTGCCGTGTATAGATCCAGCTGTGTCTGCAATGCCACTGATATCCCTCTTTCTGGTTATATATAGAGTATAGGTAAAATGCTTTATGCATGGGCAGATACGTTGAATCTATTGCAATTTAATGCACTGTCTGTCAAATCGGATCTCATACTAATGGTTTGTATTAAGTCTAAATCAATGAAAGTGTGATGGCAAGGCAGAATATGTATAGATGTTGCATGATACCATGAACATTTATTGGCATGTGTGGGTGAGAAAGGACACCATGTGGTTGATATACGATGTATTATATATACCGTATATTAAACATATTATTTATAGGAACGTTCACAAATAAGGTTGAAGTATACATTAGTGTTGAGAGCCTACGTGTACTGACAAGATGTGTTATTGTTGTTTTCAGACCCAGCAAATGATAGTAAGAAATGAAACCACCACACCAACAGGAGCTCTACATGCTAAGCCCATCAAAACTACATTGGGACTAACAAAGGCATTTATTGTGATAGTTCCATTCATGTATGTAGGAGCAACTATGAGTAAAGAAGGCGCAGCTTTTCTTGAAGAAAATGACATTTTTGTACCAGATGACGATGATGATTGATTGCTCATTTTATCTTTTTAAGGTAATCAAATTTTCTAATGAATGTCCTTCATGGTATTACAAAAGTTCAAAAGTACAAAAATAACACGATGTACATCCCTGTCCTCGTGATATCATGTAATATGGGGTTGCATTATAATTTATTCCCTCAACAATGTGCAGTCTTACATCATGTATGTAATTATGTCTTGGCAGGTAATGTGATATTAATTGTAATAATTTTTTTTTTTTTTTTCAGTTTATCTCTTCAAGCCGGAGTCACCTGCATGTTTGAAGAAGAGTTTTATGCTATTTTTTATTTATTTTAACATTGATCAGCTAATAACATCTACACAGTTAAACTAACATACTGTAAAATGACTAATTTTCACTGGGTTTAAATTTCACTGATTTAGTGTTTCAGGCATATTTAGTGGGTTTAAAATTTACGGTTTTATCATTTGGATAATGTGTTCCATGCTCAATTTCACATATTCACTAAGTTTTAATTTAGCGCATTTTTCAGTCAGCGAAATAAGCAAAATTAAAACCCAGTGAATAATTAACCCCTTTACAGTATACCGTACTATGTAGTATTTTTTTTTTTATTATGATATATTACTGTAATGTAAATAATGAGATGTATGCTGTAATTAAAAAGATAAATATGCTCAGTCACTCTTAATCAAAATTGTGTTTTACAATGTGTATTTGTTTATTCCGTCAATATCTGAAAATCAACATGGCTGTTTTTCAACTTCTACTTTTTACTATAAGTATTATTTTGCGAGTTGTTTGTAGTGAAACTATTTTGACCATCACGCTTGTGTGTGTGAGACAGCATGTGGTTATGATATCACAAATGCAATAATAGTTGAAATGAATTTTGGTGCAATTTAGAGTGATGCTTCAGTAATGCTCGTACAAGGATTATAAGAAATAGACCATTGTTGAGTTTCTGTGTCAGATATTTTTTTTTATCAACAATGTCAGAATTATCCACCATTCTTGCCGGTTGTTATAATAGAGTGGTTGCAGGTGAACTTTAATCTATTACTGTAAACTTGTGGAAATGCAGTTACCCCTTGTACTATGCCTGTAACGTTACTGATATAACAAATTATACAAACTTAAAACCTGCAAATATGTGTATTCAAATATGAATTAAGCACTGTTTTGTTGGTAGATCTAATTATTTACCGAAATGTTCAAGGCCATGGTCATGTTTAAAGTTGTTTGTACTGGTCATATTGTTGTTTGAGTTTCAAACATGATTTCAGTGTTTAATCACTGAGGGTGCTGTTCATCCAGAGAGGGATAAGAAATCTTGTTACCGGTATGTGGGGGTCGGCATAAAATTTAATTACAACAGTGTGCACAAATCACGTTCTTGCAAGTACCATTTTGTTGCTGGCGTTCAGTACAGTATTTTACAAATATTCCTAAATGTTTAATCTAGTAAATAAAATCTATAATGTTCAACAGTAATCCTTGCATCTAATATTATACTACAATAACTACAGTGCATCATGAAGTATGCACACTACTGTTCATTGTGGTCCTTTATCTTTTAATTTCCATGCTTGTGGCATGTAGGTACATTGTGCTAAAGCTTTTGCAGCCTACATCTGAGAAAACCTGGTGCATTGTTCAAAGTATTTTTTTTTTTCATATTATGCCATCACAATACCACATACTGGTTGCGAGTAACCTTTAACATGAATTGCCACAGTTATCAGTGTTGGATATTCATCCTATTTGATGTGTAAAAAAAAAATGTGTGTGCGATTAGTGCTTTAATATTTACATTAAGACAGATTGGCATTAATGGAAGAACTGATTTCGCTAGTTCTCTTTAAATTACTAGCAGTTCTTCTAATTTATATCGTCACTGAGAAATTACTACCACCACTGTTTGGATATATTCACATTGTCGGAAAAATTACACTGTTTTCAACAAGATGATAAACATTGGGTGGAAATTTGAGAGAACCTGATCGCATTGTCACATGTTAACAAATAAACTCTGCTGTGAATGGTTACTCTTTGATGGCTGTCACTATCTGACATTCCTGCAATTTGATTGGTACCAACAAGACATCGTCGGGGTTGGGTGAAAAACTACATCATTTTGTCAGGCGTGTGTTGGGTTTGGAGCACCGCAACTCGTGCAACCTTGTCAGGCTAATCTGTTACCCTGACCAGATTCAATTAAAACTTGACAGAATTGCCTGCACACTAACAATCAATTGTGACTGATGTAACTATATTGATGCAAAATAGTAAGTGTGAGAATTCTGATGCTAACATATTTACTAACTACCCGTAGTCATGGACTGAGGCAAAGGTCTGCCCTGCTACAATCAGAACAGCCTGTGGAGCTCCTTTAGCCATTAGAAAATGAAAGTTGTCTGATTCAGAGTACTCTACTGTTAAATCATTTTGTGAAATACAACTCCAGTGGGGTGTCTGCAAATGGTGGCTGTATGCACGCATGCACACGCACACACAAAAAGAACAAATGCACACATTTTCATTTTCTATTAGATTATTTTGATTTTAGATGCCAGCTTGTCAAATTTCCCTCTATTTTGCCATTTCACTTTTGTTTGTACGTACATTATTTCGCCATAGTTCATAACATCCAGGCCGCGTCATTAAAAAAAAAGAACAATTTCCACTTACCCAATACCAGTTCTATTTAAAGGTACATGTTCAGCTTGTACATGTTATACAAAGAAAGGGTCACGCAAAAATGGCCCCTGCATTGTTAAACTCTGTTTTTACTAGCCATGCTCTGAGCTACATACAGCAACATGAAGATGTGAATAGTAGATCAATAGGAACTACCGGGGTACATAATTTGCAGTCACATAATCAACTGTCCAGTTTTCTGTGGGGGCTCTGTTTCATATGATATACATGGACGACAAAGAAAGAACTGTACGCAGTTCACACTTCCAACACACAATCAAGTATCGGCTGATTGACAATATAATCTGCCTTTTCCGTAAAACATTCTACGACTGAGCCTTCGTTGAAATAAGATCTTTGCATCACTAAACTGCATTTCAAACTCTGTTGGGGTGAACATTTGTATAATATCATACTGATATCTGCGCAAATGTGCGTGTTAAACATTGTGGCTAAATTGAATATGTACCAAATTAGACTTTAGTGTAATTTTTTAGATTTCATGCAACAGACAATATCTCCCCATTCGTGCTTTGTACACACTGAATCTAAAAAATTGGACAACTAGTATGCAAATTAGCTAATTCATATAACAGTGCAGCTGCCAAAAAACTATTTTCTAGGAGAGTCGGAATAGTGTTAACTCACCACAAGTAAGAATTCAATAGACAAGCAAGGCTTAAATAATTTCTTTATGTTATTTTTTGTTAACAATTGTCAGCATCGGATTGACTTGGTACTTTATTACAAGCTTTTTTTTTTTTTTACAAATAGAGTACCAAAAATACCCAAACAGATCACAATATTGAAGCAATATGGATAATGTACAACGATCATGCCAGTGTGAATGAGTGATATATAATGTTACATGTACAATAATCCACACTACAGAATGAGCAAGATATAGTAATACAAGTATACAAACTACCTTCATATTATCAATGGGAAAAATCCACCTCTAAAAATCTACTTGTAAAAATCTCAGCAAAAAATTACAATACAATTTGCTTTATATTTAAAAAAAAAAAAAATTTAAGAAATTTCTCCATTCAAAGCTTGATTGCCACTATATTTCATACAACGACCAAAATTTGATAAATAAAGTACTCGCATACATTTTGTACACTTGAATGAACTCTTTAAGTAAAGAATTATAAATTTTTTATTTCGTTGGGGAGACCGTGTGAAAGTGCAGTCTAAAAAGTCTCTAATTTTACAAGCTGTATTAGTGCCAATATCTTGTTTCCATTATGTAATATTTATCTTTTCCAGATTCTTCAGGACTTGGCAAATAAACTCAGATTGCAACCTGAGAATACTTTTTAAACTGCCCATCTTTAAATAATCTGCAACAATTAAATCTCAATACAAACAGTGTTAATCATAATTGATCAAAGTGTTAAAACGCCTTGGAAAGCTGTTATTTTGGAAGCCATTTACAAAATAATGATATATGTGCGATTGCACACAATTTACCAGACAAAGCCTCAAATTACGTATTCTGTATTAAGCAGGCCTGACACAAGATTGGTAATCACTATGAAAATTTCAGATTTGTTGGTTACTTAAAAGTTAAAACATAAAAATGAACAAATAAAAATAACCCTGCTTTTTAACAAAAGTAATATTTGATTATTTTAATGCTGATTTAACCGTGTGCTATACATCATCTAAGTATCCCACATTATTTTAACATCAATACATGGTATATCTCAATCTTGACTGTTTAAAAGTACTATAGTCCAGTGTTTTTTTAATAATTAAATTAAAGTGTTGATTTCTCACTCTAGTTATTCTGAAATATTAAAGGACAGTGGTCGTCATACTGAGCGTGTTAGAATTTTGTGTACACATAATTTATTTTGCACAAGCTGTATATGCTATGAGCCCCATACCGAACAGAACGCTGCCCAACGACCACCGCCCTTCAATTATTTGTTGAAATGCAACTTATTTTGGCTAGGCTAAAAATGAGCAAATATTGTCACCCTGAGCCATAAATAAATTATCTTAATTTTCATAAATGCAAATTTGTCTGGGAAATAGTATGGAACCACACACATACATGTTATTAAAAATGTTAAAAGTCCCTGTAAAAATGTTAGTGCCATTGAACTATGATGTCACTTCAATACAGCTGTAAGTGAAAGCTGTCACACAGTAAAAAAAGGGAAAACTTAAATTGCAGTAAAAACATCTGTATATGCAATTGATTCATCTTGCGCAAGCAGTGGAGGACATGATTTTTTTTTTTTAGAAATGGAATCTCGCAATTACAATCACACAACAGAATTAGGATCACCAGGAATTGATCGAAAGAGAAATGAGGAAAAAAATATTAACGGTCAGCCATCTCAAATCCAATAATGAAACGAAATGATGTGCATCAGTAACCCATAATGTGTGATGTTGACGCCAAGTTCGAATGAAATTAATCCAGGTATGTCTGAGGAATTTTTGACAACCCATTGACATTTCATTGTTCTTGGAAGACAGAGTTTGTTGCCAATTGGTTAAATCATATGTGTAACATTATGTTGTGTCAATATTCCAACTTTGACCAAAATTGGTCCAGGCACATCACAGAAGTGACATTGGATAGATAGATTAACACATACACACATACAACCCAAATCCCAGGGCCCTATTTTCATACAGTACTGCAGAGCAGGGATCAATAAAGAAACCACCTATTTACAAATGTCAGGTTCAATTTAAACCAATGAAAGCCCCCAATGTCACAATAGAAGCCACTCAATGCTCCTGTGTCACACTTCAACAAATGAAACTATTCAATGCCTTCCAGTCCACATTTAAAACAATGAAAGCCAAATGTTCCAAGTTCACATCTGAACCAATGGAAGCTTCTCGGATCAAATTGAAAACAATGAAAGCTGCTAAATGTTCCAAGTTCACATCTGAACCAATGGAAGCCTCTCAGGTCAAATTGAAAACAATGAAAGCTGCTAAATGTTCCAAGTTCACATCTGAACCAATGGAAGCTTCTCGGATCAAATTGAAAACAATGAAAGCTGCTAAATGTTCCAAGTTCACATCTGAACCAATGGAAGCTTCTCGGATCAAATTGAAAACAATGAAAGCTGCTAAATGTTCCAAGTTCACATCTGAACCAATGGAAGCCTCTCAGGTCAAATTGAAAACAATGAAAGCTGCTAAATGTTCCAAGTTCACATCTGAACCAATGGAAGCCTCTCAGGTCAAATTGAAAACAATGAAAGCTGCTAAATGTTCCAAGTTCACATCTGAACCAATGGAAGCCTCTCAGGTCAAATTGAAAACAATGAAAGACACTCAATACCCCAGGCTACATTTTAAAGCGAGAGGGTATTCACCTTCACCTGTACACGCGCGGGAATTGAATTCCGAGCAACGATCTCAACACACGCTAAAAATGCAAAGGCTTATGGGTAAACAATGACACGCTATGGCCAACTGATGCATGCGCAGGTGACGACTCCCCCGCATCTGGATTCACAAGCTAAATCTGAATGTAAACTTGAAATCCATGACACATGCACCATGGTAAACTTATCCCGTACACCAGTGGCACAGACACCCCCCCCACCACCACCACCACCACCACAATGGTAGAAGAAACTCAGTCATATATTAGTAAAATTCATTGAGGTAACTCTGACGAGTTTTAGTGTTATTGGTGAAAAATGTAACTTAATTTTCAGGTTATTTTATGAAAATGTTGTTTGTTCATAATCTATACATATTAAAAATATTGATAAGAAAATTGGATCAACATGTCTAATGGAGTTAGCGCTTATGTAAAACAAAACTCATTTAAAAACTGAAATACTGTGGAATACTTTATTTTCGCTGGAATTAATTTTCGCTGAAAAGGCATTTTGGACGTTTTGCTTAAAATTTATTTTCACTGATTTTTGATGAGTTTAATGTGAAATATAGGAAAAAAAGTATATTCGCTGAATCATTCTATTCACGAAAATAACGAAAATAAAATCCAAGCGAAAATGAAGTATTCTACAGTACATCTCAGCCATGTGATGAAAGTTGTCAATAATTAATGTCCAGTCTAGTCACATTCTTTCGACGCATGGGTTTTACAAATGTGAACATCCAACTTGTTTCACACGATTACAAAGTCTATCAGTGGATAAAAAAAAAACAATCACTGAAGCATAAGCGACTTCAAATTATCTTGCAGAATAGTGTCCTTAACAGCTTGAAATACAAATTTAATATTCTCAGTGTCTATTGCAGTTGTAAAATGATGAAACAACGGCTTAGTGCGCTCTCTTCTCCTTGAGTCAAACATATTTAGAATAAAGTTTTGAACATCGGTGAGACCGTGAGGGTCTCCTTGGAAGGCGGGGAAATAGTCCAATATGCTCACATGCTTCACTTTGCTCTCTAGCAAGTCTGTTTTGTTAAGGAACAAGATGATCGAAACCTCGCAGAATGATTTGTTATTCACGATTGTTTCAAAGATATTACACGATTCCACCAGTCGGTTTGTCACCCTGTCCTCCATCAAGACCTGATCAAACTCACTTGACGAAACCAGAAACAAGATTGAAGTGACTCCTTCAAAACACATGAACCATTTTTGCCTTTGCGATCGCTGACCACCGACGTCTACAAACTTGAACGGTATTCCTCTGATATCCATGTTGTGCTCTACAATTCCTTTCGTGGCCTTGCGAGAGTGTAGGACATCCAACTTGGTTGGCAAGTAATCCTGAAAAAGAGATGTTCACTCAATGATAAATATATAACAGAGATAGGAAAACAGAGACCGAGTATGTTGTCATAAAAATTCAACCATTTTTGTGGGTCACCATTTTATACCGAAAAAAAAAGCATGTCAACTGAAATAGATCCACTGTTTGAGATGCAGTGTGAAAGCAATTTGCATGCAATCGATAGAGATCTACCAAATGCACCAAGACAAAAGTTTTCTAGCTTTTTTTTTTATATTTTTATATATTGACTAAAATTAGAAAATTGGGTTGTCAAAAATGAGCAAATCTGTTTTATCCATATCAAATTCTGTGCTGTTGTCGTTATGTAACTTAGAGTGGCTGCCGACCAATGAGGGGGCTTTGCTGCAAAAATGCTCCCTTGGGCCTACAAATCTGAATATCAAACTTGGTCAAGGTCAATATTTCTATAATAGTGTTTTTCTTAACTAATCATTAACGATTTTCGCTACTTTGCAAAAAGTAGAATGATTGCATTCATGCAACAAATTGAAATATGTTCAGGTAATTTATATTAATGAGTAACATGTATTCTTAAACAGAACAAAAGTTTTGCCTCTAGTTATCACCAGCGTCAGTTTGAATCGCACACATTTTGTCAATTGATGAAGTTTGCCATGCATAAGAAAATGTTTGTTTTCTAATTGACGATCACATGTTTTTAAATGATGAAGGTCTTCTATGAACAATTCATGGTTCAAATAAGTCATAAAAAATATATATAATAAATAAATAAGGATACTGAGGTATAAAGATATTCTTGTTCTACCATGCAGTACATGAGATTTTTTTTTTCATACATCAATTTCATTGGTATTATGCCTGATATTCATCTTACAATGCTCGAAGCGATAAGTTTTTAGTCTAGATTTAAAAAATGTTGACACTGGGACCAGAATTTCCACACGAAAATGGTGAATGGTTAGCGAAACACCAAGCAACAATGGTATTTTTTTCATGCAGTATCGTATTTAACTAAGAAGAAGGAAAAATGACAAAAGACATTAATTTACCTTCTTGCCAACACGATCAGTTTCATCAAGGAAGTATTTGACAGAATCGCCCTGTAAGAAAAATAAGACAAAGTCAGGGCTTGATGATCTACATGTATGTCAACATAGTATATGTAGTTGAGTTTATGAACATTGACAGACTGCCTTATGTATATATAGTGCCCCAAATGTGGACTAAATGTACACAAACTCACACATACACCCATTGATGCATGATGTCCTTAACATTAGAAGTTAAAATTCTGCATGCCCTGGAGTCAACCATTGGGGAAGCAAATATTGTGAATGTGTTTACAAATTTCATTTGCTTACTGTCAATTACATTTGATTGTGTATTATTCATTTCTATATTGGGCAGTAGACTTGACTAGCACAACTTGTGTTAATTTCTACTTTCCTGTTATTTCATATTTACATTTTACACTTACACTTTCTTGTATAAAGTTATATTTATTATATTTACTTTCATTGTATTTTTGATTTTGTTTTGTATTTATAAATTATTAATGTACTTTGGCAAATAAAGAAAGAATTAGCAAAAACAAATGAAAACTCTGATCAGCAAAATGATCTCTGTATAGATTTAGTCACCAAAATAATTCATCCACGATAACCTGAATGCATTCACAGATTCATTGCATGAAAAGAAATTTATGCAAAAATTAAAAATGTGGACACGACAAAAAACAATTAGTCGTTTTTTTACACGTAAATATTGTTTCCAATTAAAAATCAATATTTCAATAATCAACAGTTGTAATTTCATAACAAAATTTGCAAGATTTATACAAACAATACTCAATGTTTATATGACAAATATTGTGGATTCTGGTCCAACTACAAATAATGGGAAAAAATTGGTAACAGTTTTTTTTAATGTTTGTCTATAGGGTTGGTTTGCTGTTTGTATAATTGATGAGAGTCAAGACATCTGATTCATCTCAGTAATGTACAGTACAGTTCTGGTGTAACTCAACTTCCAAGCTGATAATTGACTGGTTTTGACTTTTTTCTATAAAATTAAAAATCTACAGCAAGTATCATAGCCATCAATAATTTCAACTTGTTCTTTGTAGTATTTACCCATGTTACAAAGATGAGACATGTTTAGCCAGATTACCCTGTGCAATTTAATTATGCGTCAGTTTTGAATGCTAGCTTTAAAGTACCAAGAGCTCCTATCTGTTCTAGATTGTTGTCCATTATTTGTATGTAGTCAAAATATTACCTTGTACTAACCCCACTGATTTTATTATATTATTTTTGTTTGGAAAACACACTTTTCATTTTCAGGTCACATTCAGCCAGCCAGCATTGGCCATACTGCACAGCTCAAAATTTGCTTACTAGTATCTCACTAATGCCAAGCATGCCAACTCGTACAAGCATTCGTACAAGCATTCATACAAGCACCTCATTAACGTTAGCTTTGTTTTCATGCAAATGGAAAGAACGATGAATAATAGTTAAAAATTTGTTTTGATCTAATTTAGTATTTATTGTTTATATTGATATACTGGTAGGTAAATTATATTATACCTCTAAAATGTTTCTGGCCTTTTTTTTTTCTAAAATCGCTCAATTTTATATTATTTTTTTTGAAATTGTCATTAAATTGATATGCTGAATTTTTCCTTAAATCCTGATAAAACAACAACAAAAAATATTGCTGGTATACTCACATATGTAAATGACATGAGTGACTTTGGGAAGCCTAACTACTAAGTATTCTCATAACTATTTATTAATTTAGTTTGCAGAGAACACTGGACAGCAAAAGAAATTTCAGAATGTTCTATATGCACTAATAGTAGCACATTCACATACGAAAATGATAACTGTAAGTCTATGGTCAAAATCAGTTATATTTTAATGATCCAGGATAAAATTAATGTGCTTATCTGTTAGATGTGCGAATCTAATAAAGCAAATACGATAATAACAAAGCTTAGGAAGAAATTATTTCAGGATATACTCAATATGCTCTTGATTTCTTGATAGTTTGCACAGAAGGTCCAGCACCAGACAAGTCAAAATATACAAAAGCTGGTGAAATGGAGGACACACTCACCCTGTCAGAACATGAATGACCTTGGAAAGATGCTTTAAAACAATACATACATAATGGAACTAAAAACATTTAAAAATACGTCTTGGTGTTCTCGTTATTTGCAGAACTATATTAATCAATTATTTGATGTCCATTATTTCCTCACACCATAGACTGTACGGAAGGACATTCAAAGAAAATCAATCTGCAAACCTGGTTGCAAAATCTGTCAATTTACAACTAGATGAAGCTTGATCAATTGAGTTTCATTTTTGTTGTTTGCGCAGTTACATTGTACAGTTAATTCAATATTTTCTGTTTTTCCACAATCAAAGTTTAAATTAAATCTGAATTGTTGGAAGATAAATGAACTCCAAAGTTATTGTCTACCCCTGTGATATCATTCACTACAAAACAATAAATGTATGCTGTATATCGCAAAACTGTTGATGATTTCATGGTATTTGTAAAGACTAAACTTTGTGAAAGTCGCTTACACTACGTCGTAGGACCCTAGAAACATTTTCACTGATACAAAATTTCATGGTTTTCATTGACTTGCAAAATTTGCAAAAATGTTTCACTTGCGAAATTAACTTAGTTTACAGTACTGGCAGTGCATACTGTCACAAACTGTCCGAATTAAAAGGTGCACACCAGTTTTAGCAACGTTTTGAGCGATGTACATTGATGGGTTTGAAGCAGACATGCACAAGTTCGCTCATGTTTGCCCCATCCACACAGCAAACTATTCAAATTGACATACTATAATTAGGTTCAATGTCCTTTTGTTTTATTCTTCAAATATGTAGATCCTATATTGTTCCATTAATATTAAAGCGAGAGGGTTGTCACCTGTGCACGTACGGGAATTGAGTCCCAAGCGACGATAACAACACACGCTAAGAACGCAAAGGCTCTTGGGTAGATGCTTGTAAAGAATGACACACTATGGCCATTTGATGCATGTGCAGGTGATTTGAGTTAAAGCAGTGTGGTCATCCTCGGCGCACACATGGGAATGGAGTCCTAACTGACGATAACAACGCATACTAAAAATGCAAAGGTAGAGACTTGTTTGTAATCAAGAACACATTGTGGCTGTCTGTCGCATGTGCAGGTTACAACTCCCTCATTTTAAGTGAGAATTAACTCTGCAATAAACGTAAAATTTAGTCCATTAGCTGTTATATTGCATAAGACTATGTACAGCAACGACCAATTGTACACCAAGGATCAGCAAATTCAAGAATCTTTGATGAAACTGCATTATCATCTTTGATGTCTGATAAAAAAAAAAAAATCCCAGGTCACAGATTTCTAACACGTTGCCTGCTGAATGCTTACCAAAATCAGTGGGCATGTCAGCAGGCAATGCATTAAATTATGAGTGAATGTAACTGTACACAGATCTATAAAAATCTAACAAGTGACAACTCTCCAATCACCCATGACATGGTGGCCTGATCTATGCTCTATTGAAAAATACAAAAGATGAGGGTGTGGAAGAGTTACACGCCTTTTTAAAAATAACATTCGAGTATCTTTCACTTCACATTCTATTGCTTATACATGTACTGGAAAATACTGCTTTCTTCCCAGTATGCAAATAATTATTCAGATTTTTTTTTTATTGATATGCTTAACAAAACAAAGATACAATACACAAATACATTACAGGTTACTACACAAATACAGACTTATGCTTCAAAATAATTAATGAATTCTCCCCATTTTTTATTGTGACTTCCCTGTCTGTTTTCTATAATTGCGACTTTCTTCTCTGTATGATAAATTAATTTGATATATGATCTAAAACCACCAATGTCTGGTTTTGTCCCAACAATTTTACATTTAAATATATAATAGCGTGTCAATAATAACATAGTATTATGTAATGGTCTAGCATTGTATACATCCCCCAAAATACATGTTACTGCCCTTAACGTCAAAGTATCACCTGTAATGAAAAAAAAACATTCATTGACTGATGTCCAAAATACAAATACATATCTACAGTCCCAAAATAAATGAAAATAGTCTTCCTCAACTTCTCCACAAAAAGAACACAGGGGGGAATCAATTAAGCCCCACAAGCACAACAACCTGTTTGAAGGCAATATTTTCATATTAATTTTATATTGAAAATAGCGTAATTTGGCATCGGTAGTAATAGAAAAGGGAGCAAGATAAATATTTTTCCAAGGTAAAGGGGTGTTCAAAATGTCCAGCCAATATTGCTGTATAACTGAGGGGGTTAAATCAGGAAATTCCTCATGGCAATACCAAAGGTAAATATTTTTATTAACCTTAGTTCCTGACAGCCAGATATTGTTATGCATGTTTGGCATACAGACCATTAGTTTTGACATGTTAGATTCAACAATACTGCGCTTCCAAATAGATGGAATTGCTGATAATAACTGTCGATATTCAAATTGAGTACATACATTCCCGTAGTTTGATACCAATTCTTGAAACGTGTAAAAAGTACAGTCTGCATTCAAAAGATCATTAATAAATATTATACCGTGTTGTATAAAACGTTTCCAAGCAACAGTCGTGTTGTCAATCCGAATATTAGAATTATTCCATATTAGTTCTTGAAGTATATTTTCTATGTTACTTGCACTCGTATAATTATACTGCAACCATGCTGAAATTATATCTTTTAAAAAACTTGATCGAAAAAGGTCGAACTTAAATAGGTCTGGTTTACCCAGCTTAGCGAAGTAAACCAGGGCACCACCAAAGTCGGAGAGAAAGTATTTAAATATTTTACTACAAAAGGAAATATCATTATGGTAAATACGCGGAATCCAAGCTGCTTTCAAAGCTTTATTGAATGCTCTTAAATTAGTAAGTTTAACACCACCCTTCTCATATGACTTGTACAGTACATTTCGTTTAACAAAGTCTCTCCTACCACCCCAAATAAACGGGAAAAGAATATTTTCATATTTCTTAAAGAACGCATCACCAGGAGATGGTAGAGACATAAAAAGATGGGTGAACTGAGAAATTATCAAAGATTTTATAATTGTAATTTTTCCAAATACAGTCAGACCCTTTCCGTACCATGGTTGCAGTATCTTCCTCGCCTTTTCAATGCGATAGTTAAAATTTACATAGGTCAATTGAGATAAATCAACAGGAATATGAATACCAAGAACATCGACAGCACCATCAATCCATACTAAGGGATACGGAGTGTCAATATGAAAGTCTGTATTTTTTAAAGAACCAATGCGCAACACCTTACATTTATCATAATTAGGCGATAAACCAGAGATCTTAGAAAATTCTTCAAGGATATTGAATAAAGCAATAAACGAATCATAACTAGCTTCTATTGGAAAATTTGTGTCGTCTGCGTATTGTGACACTTTGTTTTCTATTGGTCCTATGAATAAACCTTTAATATTGACACAACTCCTCACCCGAATATGTGTAGATGCTCTAATAGAAGCCGCATCCCCTCTATTGCATTGTACCATTTTAATAGAAGCCGCGGTTTCTAATACAGATTTTACAGTAGTTCTACGCCAATGACAAATAAATATGGCGATAACGGACACCCTTGCCGAACGCCTTGAAAAAGGTGAAATGTATCTGAAATATTACCAAAATTAATAATACGACTATAAATACTATTATATATAACCTTTACCCAAGAAATGAATGAGGAACCAAAATTGAAAAAAATTAGACTTCGAATTATAAACTCCCAACTTAGCTTATCAAATGCCTTTTCAAAGTCAGCTATAAATATAAACCCAGGTTCATTTTCAGATTTTTATTAATTAGGCCACCCAGATTTTGTATTCGATGTCAACAAACTTGTATATAACAGTTATACGTAGTAATAATACAGATTGATGATATTTCATGTTTTGTCTATGTGCGCCATCATGTCCATGACAAAAATTGATCATCTTTATGACCAATGGTTAAGAAATATGGTGAGCATGTATGTATCATCCTCAATGTCTTGTGGTGTAGGTTTGAATCAAACGCATGACTGAATGAATATTTACTCAATTTAATTTTACTCAAGGTGACAATACTATTATTTGTCTTCATACAATAGACATATACACACACTTTATAGTGCAACACAGGAATGTGTGACCTTTGCACTCGGTTGTGATCACTGACTGAATCATAGAGCACCATCTCAAAACTGAATATTCGTGGTGTATTTTAAGTCTAACCATACCGGAAGTGGGAATTTGGTAGTACTCTAAATATCTAAACATATTTTAGTATAAGGTAGTAATAAATGTGCACAAGACACTTCTGTGAGCAATTGAAATGTACCGTACATGTTTCATTCATTACCTCCCATAACACCTCGTAATTGAGGAGATGGGGGGTTGGGGGGGGGGAAATATAAAATATAAAAAGCCAAATAACGTAATCAACAAATGAGTATTTTGTACTGGGTAAGTTCACACATACATGAACAATATTACCCAAACTATACAGGTAAACTACACAAATATAAGCAAAATGAAAAAAAAATGATATTTTTAATATCAAAAACTAGCACGTTCGGCACACACGTACAGAAGACAACATGTTTAAGATGTGAATCTAGTAAATAACACAGAATACGTGGCAATGTATTACCCTGGTATATACGTTATATACAAGCATATCATTGGCCCTCAATAGTACGTTAAATCAATGTAAAACATGTTCTGTATGCATCATATCTGGCTTGCTGTGCATCTTGGATCGGCATGGATGGATTTCATGGTAATTGCACGTACTCTATTTTGGGGATGCTTGGTGGCCGAGGGAAAGATGTGCAGTGATGTGCAGCTAGGCGGTATGGGTGTGTAATCGTTGGTTCAAGTCACACATACAGCACAATTGTTTACTAAATGAACTTTACACCTTGCCGTGTAAATTGGTGCTATTTACTTAAATTACATATTAGCAGCTACTACGAGTTTTCTTGTTCTAACCAGCATGTAGACTCAATTTTATATGATTTTCCTTACAATAGATGTAATTAGCATAACACTATCTTCAGTTGTGTTCTTGAAAGTTCAAGCACGTTGGTACTGTGTGGGGAGAACACTTGTTTTGAAAGCAAATTACCTTCAGAAAGTAACCTTCAATTGTGAACTATAACCAAAACCCTAAAATCATCGTGGAAACAAACAAAAAAGATGGCTTTATTGACTGGCAGTTATTAGAGCTTATTAGTCAATTAGCTTATAGTAACCCCTTCCCCCTGCGCACACACGCACACATGTGCATGCATACCACCACCGAACACAGCAACCATATGCTACATGCCAAGCTGAAATGAAAATAAAAACAGTACAGTCAAACATCTAGTAGATTGAGGTCAAATGTTAGATTACTTGATTTAGGTACGACTAAAACTATAGTCTCAAGATCTCAAATTTCTTACAAATAATGTGTGAATACTGGTAATCCTTTGCATGCCATAATTTTTCTTGGAAACATTTGGTGCAATATTTTGCATGCTTTATGCATTTTTCTATGTTTATTTTGATAATTTTAGACAAAATGACATAATTTTATATTGGCTATAAGTCTGGATCAAAATTTTGGAAAAATTATCAAAAACTTATGTGGGTTTCAAATTTCTGAATAGTAACAAAAATTGACATTGGCCCTCACAGGGTTAAGTTCTTTTAGTTTCTCTTGAAATTGGTTAAAGTGCAACGTCGATTCAAATATACAATAAAATGGCTGCTCGTTTGAGATTTTTAAAACAAAAACAGAAATTTCCGTTAGTAAGCTGTTCATAAGTTTGAATAAAATTGACCCACCAATGCATTAGCAAATGGCCACCAGGAAATTTAATTTTCATTGAAAGAAAAAAAACGTATCCATTATATAACGTTAGGTTCCGCAGTGTGTCTTAAACTGACATGTTCTATCTGAATCGATCACCTGTGTGTCAGGGCTCAGAATTCACAGTAACATAAGGCCACCAAACCTGTCTTGAGGCTACCATTTTTCAAAATTAGTAGCCTGACTGGACTACTAGAATTTTGTTTAAGGCTGTCCAACACAAACCGAGCAAAATAAAATTTATTTATATTGACACTTTATGACTGGTTGTACACGCCTATTAAGCCTGTATTACTATAGAACTACCAGATTTCAAAATTGGTAGCACTAGCAGACTTATTTTGAGCTGTGTGTGTAATGATAAGCAGATTTTGGCTTAAATACCACACTGCCACCTTATACATGGAACTAGAAACTTATTTCAACAAAATAAGTTCCTTTCAAACACATAAGTCTTTGGAACAGCAGTAACTAACACATAATAAGACTAATAAAATGTGTTTATGGAGTTTGGAATATCATGTGCATTTCCAGGTTTCTATTAGTTTTGAGTAGAACTTCTTTGAATGCAATAGAATCACATGTAAGACATTCGGATCAAGGAACTAGCAGCAGAAACTGTTTGCCGATTACACAATTTTAGAGCCAGTTTATTACCACAATGCTCCCAAGTTTCATTGATAACAGTTTAGTAAAATGCATGTAGATATAAATGAAATGGTTTAATTTGTCTGTAAAATATATAACAATAACAGGAATGTCGTTGCTTCCACCTACTTTCCACAATCCGAACAAACTCCCAACAATTCTAGTGCGATATGCATCAGATCGGTGGACACCAAAATTCAACGTCAATTCCCTGTCTTTGAACCTTGAACAAAATGGTTCCACGCATATCCGAAAATTGATTGACGTTAGATGGACACAACTGAAAACTTAAATCTCTAAATGGGGAATTATTATTAATATGCTCCTGTATTGTTAATCATGCTATGACAACAACTACATTGTATGCAAAGCAAAGCAGAACATGTAACAAGTTCCCTCCCTCCCTCTTAACAAGTCCCTGTTGGCAGCAATCACGGGGTCTAATCACAGTATAGAGTAGCATAATCACATTTAAAAAGAAGAAGATTCAACACAGAATTTTTGAAATCTGTTCGATCAGCTCTTTTACTATTCCTATACCAAAACAGGTGAAGTATGTATGTTTACTAATTTTATAAAGTAATCAAGGATTGTACTCTTTGCTACGAACACAGCTTATTTTGGATTTATGATTATTGATCTCACTGAAGATGTATAGTTAAATCTGACATCACAAAAGCAAACATGGCTAAAATATTCTGACTTTTTATTTGTTTTAGCTTCTACATTTAATAATTAATTTTTACCTGCAGCAGAAAAAAAAAGAATCTGTGATTCCACTGGCTAATCAAATATTGAGTAGGAAGATAGGGGTTTTATGTAATTTACTATATGGGGGCAGCCATCTTGTATATGGCTTGAGACAAGTTGAGAAACAGGTTTTCTCAGTTTTCTTCAAATCAGAGAAAAAATACAAAACTTTCATAGCCAAACGATTCGTTGGGATAACATTAAGCCAATCACTAATCGTCATCCTTTGCATACGAACACCTAAATGTACACAAAGACCTAAAGTACTGCCTCATTATCATTTAATAACAGGGCTGCACATGGCGCTGATCAACCAATGAGAATGTAGGGTTTAAATGATGGGAAGCGAACGGTAATATAAAAATGGATGATAACAGGGCAAGAATGGTGATATGTGCAGTAATGTGCAAGATATGTTCAAGCCCATTATTTAAGTGAACATCACCGTCCTAGCCTGAAAAGAAAGTAATGAACACAGTGGTTAGCTCCTCAATGACGCTTGTATTTCAGTTACGCTTAGAAGTTCACGGGCTAACGACAAGCAAACAACAGCACATAGGTAAATTTTCAGATGAAAATGCCTAAGATATCTTAGTCTAAACAAATAATTGTAGGACAACAATGAATGTTTATATAAGAGTCGCGCAAAATATTTTTCGCATGTTTGTGGAAACATTGACCCAAACATAGCCTGTTTATCATCTGATAACATGGCTGCACGTGGTACCATTCGACCAATGAGAACGCAACATTTCAATAACGAGCAGCGCACAGTATTATAATATGATATCAGAGGTTGCACTAGTCTTAATGTGAAGCATCGCTCATTCTGCACTAAAACTAGAAACAATACCGCTTCATTAGTTTGTGTTTGGTTATATCTTTGGAGATAATGAGGCAAACTTATCGAGAAAATGACTGAAATAACTGTTATGTATGCAGCACGACTCCAAAAATTATAATCTCCTTGACCATAGATAGCACGGGATGAGACATCATATGGGATCATTGGCAGCACAGTGGTTGTACTGATGATGGGTACACACACCCATGTTCAAATGCTACTAGAGTTGAACTATAAAAATGGGTCAACGCCATGCTGGGTAATTCAGTGTGCCACAAAAGTGACAGACAGAGATTCATTCACTCATGGATGTGACTCCGGCAAACCTTCGTTAAGGTCTACAGGTGCTTGTTCCATGACCGCATTTACAAAATGCTGGGATAGCGCATTAATATGCTATGTACATGTGAAATTGTTTTAATAAACATGGAATATGGTTACTGTCGCAAAATTCACAGTAGATGTTCAGTACCGTACTTGCAATTTTAATTAAAAAAAACACACGGCTACATTTAATGTTAGGAACAGACGCCTTGAAAAACAAAATAATTAAAAACAAAACAAAATAGAAAACCTTTTTTAAGCCCGATTATATATGTTTTAAAATTATTCAAATTAATTGTCTTCCCCTTATTTTGGAAATTTAAGTTCTATAAAAAGAACTGCAACTTGCATGAAATCTCGGTGACCCATGACCTTTACGTAAAAATGTATATCTTGTACTTCCTCGTCGTTTCTACATATTAAATCCGGGAAATATACAGTCTCCAACGTCTTTAATAGTTATTTATTTATAAATACTCTGCATTTATGCTAATGATGTACGTAAACAAAGTCTTGTGTACGGTAAAGATATGACAATCACCCCTCTTAGCCTTAGAGACAGCTAGGACATGTTTAGTTGAAAATGTTCACGTTGTTATCGGGTTGTTGACGTGTGGCATCGCCAAGGACACGTCTCAACCAAATACCGAGTGCTGTCTGTGATATTTTTAGGAGTGTCGTGAACGACAGCCATTATTTATACTTACCAACTGAAACTC
This sequence comes from Saccoglossus kowalevskii, assembly GCF_978046115.1. NCBI lineage: Eukaryota > Metazoa > Hemichordata > Enteropneusta > Harrimaniidae > Saccoglossus > Saccoglossus kowalevskii. The sequence goes on along the minus strand of NC_140648.1, from coordinate 29,207,484 downwards.
GTTCCTTCGATCAAAAGCGTCCTGGATTCCTTTATCTGCCCACAGCGCTTTCACGCTCTCCACATAATCGGCGAATAAGACGGTATTCAGTTTAATACTACTTTCGTACGACATTATTTTATCGCCATGTTTCTCGTTTTCTGCCTCACCCCACGGTATACGCAGTTTGTCTCGGGCATCTACAAGTACTTTTGAGCCTTTCACAATGTTGCTGTAAATTACACTCCGATATTCTTCGAGATCCTCCTTGGTGAAGTCTAGCCCATGTATTATTCGCATCTGTTTAAGGAATGTACTCTTTCCACTTTCGCCAGCGCCCAGGAGTAATATTTTCACTAGTCTACGGTGGTGCGCTTTTTCCTTGGCAAGGGCACGGTCAATACGTTGGCTCTGTTGTCGTTTTTCTATTTCTTGAGGTGACATACAACATGTGAACACTTGGTCCGCCATGATGGAACTGTATCGATACCACGCCCATGACGTCACCAACCGGAAGTGGGCCTCATCAAGAGTTTCGCAGTGTCATCAGCGCAGATATCCGTTTTAAATAATATTTTGCGAAATCCAAGAGTTTATGAGTTTGTTATTTTCAATTTTTTTAATTCTCAGAATCACAGGCAAAATACAAAACATCGAAGTGTAATAATAATTTATAGACATGACTATTATTAAACTCGTAAAAATTCAAATAAATGAAAAAGAGCAAATACGGCACCTACACTTGTTTCCATGGAAACTGACTTTTTCATAGCGTTAAGAGCCGCCTGTAAAGTACATTAAACAAATAAAATACAAATTATTAAACTCCACACTTGCGACCTCTGCCACTTCAAAACAAACACAAAATTGCGATTCAAATGACAACCCAAAAAAAAATAACTAATTCAGTCACCAACAGTTTTTTTGGGGCACATTCAAACAACAACTTGGAAACAATTCAGTTAACTAAATCATAAGTGTAGTATATCCATGCCGACATATACAGGTGACATATTGTGTTAAGAGATTTATCTTTCCAAATGGCGACATCAAGATGAAATAAGTATGTGAGGCAATATTTAAAGTTGGTCATCAATCGAATGACAATGTTTATTGGTTTGTTATGTATTATCCAGGGCCTATTGTATTCTTTTAGTTTTATGTTTACGCGAAAACTAAAACGAAAACAAAACCAAAACAAAAGTCGATAATTGAATTAAATCTATGGCTATCTAGGTTAAGGGGTCAACGATTTGAATCTAGGTCGGGGATTTTTTTTCACACATTCATACATTTTATCTTCACCCACAACAATTCCAAAGTTGCCACTTTGTACGAAATATAAAAAAAAAAAACATTTGCTGACCCCTGATAGCATCATGAGGACTTTCGATTTTGCACAATTCTCGAGAAATTCCCATTAAACCAAATTCTAAAAACTAATTTAAATGTACCTAAAATAAAGTGGCCTTGAACGCCACGACCTTTGGGAAGGATATCTCCAGTGCTCCAATATTTCAGAATTTGTTGCCGAAGCATTAGATTTGCAACCAGTTTCTTGCTTGTCTTTTTATTTTATTTTAATTTTCAACGTAATAAAATATATTATTAAAGCCAGGCGGAATAACCGGATTTCGCGGTAACCCGGCTATCACAATTTACTACACTCATAATTTTATTGAAAAAATCGCCCAAAAAACGGAAACAAAAGACAAACAAACAAGAGACTGTATACAAGTCAAATCAAACATCTGATAATAGTAATAATATACTCAAATAAGAGTGTTTTTGACGTTCGTACGTCTCCTTCCTGTTATGGAATATTGCAATTTGCTCTTTACCGTGTTGAATTACAGCTAATAATAACAAAGGACTGGATGATTGGTTATGTCGTTACGGTTATACAAAGCTCTGGGTTATAATAAAATGACACTTTTTTCGGTGCTTAAATCAAACATAACTATATGGAAATAAGATCCTACTTTGTTTGTTTTTTCATTTATTTTAAGTATTTAGAAGCCTGCCCATATTTTTTGAAAACTTGGTCATGATAAATGGAATGAGAATGTTCATTGGTTTATTGTGTACGATTCATTACCTATTGCTGTGTCCTATTATACCATGACACTGCATTATTTTATTGCGTGTCACAGTGACGTTTTTTGAAAAACTTGTCCTAATATTTCTCATAAATCGATATTTTTAGAACAATTCCTTAGACTGAACACAATATACTTTTGAAGAAAAATTGCATTTTTTGACACTTCCAGATTTTTGAAATAATTCAGGACAACAAAAAAATATCCCACCATTAACAATTTATGATTTATGATCAGCCTATATCACCAGTTTACAATTTGAGATAAGGCATAAGATTCTGCCATAGGAACCTTTGGTAAAAACTAGCCACTAAAATACAACTATTTAGGCTGTTGGGCGTGACTCTCTTTGTATTGCCTTGGAGTGCAATTTATTGCAAAATAATAATTGTTGGGTATTTTGATTTATGAGTAGGCTTCTACCTTAATGCAGTTTGTATCAAATTTTGCTCAACTGCCATGAGTGAGCATGTTACTCCATGTATGTGCAATGCATTGTGGGAGATAACATCCCATTGTACATAATGGAAACTACTTGGAAACTCACTAAATCATGTAATTTTTTAAAATATGTCTTCACAATATTAATATTCATATCAATAATATATGGCTTTTCATCCTATGTCACTTTCGGTATTATTATGGCATGATCTCATAATAATGAAAGCATGGGGCGAACATGACATATAATGTCGGCTCAACCTCCTTAATTATTAAAAAATATATATATATAATTTTTTATAACATTGATACTATTACTTGTATATGCAAATTCAATGATACCCGAAAAACAAACTTTGATGCGCAATAATAACCCTTTCTTTCACCATCTCTGAGGGCGCTGTTCATAAGGGAAACCGACAGAAGCGGCAGTACGAAACTTGGCATATGGAGGGTCTGCATCTGGGCTTACATAAATTCTATGGTAATAGATGTATTACAATCAACACCAGAAAATGTTGAACATGTAATAATAAAAAAAAAGTATTAAACGAAGTAAATGTACAGCTAATTAATGAAGAGTTCAAGTGCAGTCGGTGTCAACAATTCATGAATATAATGGAATATTTACCGACTCCGGGGTAATTATATATTTCGTTATACTTAATAAATAAACACATTATACGTTAGAATTATTAGAACTAGACATTTATTTGTTTCTATTTTGAGTTTTGATAAACAATACAGCTCCCCAATAAAGAAATCCCTTGATTTTTGTAGATTCAAGGTGTCGACAGTGCCTTTGGCCCAAAGATTTTTTAAAACTTCTATGATTTATTCAAATGCTACAGTACCGCAACTATATTTTCGTTATAGATCGACAGTAAGGAGTTTTATTCACCGCCACGTGATCGCGTTCTTACCAATCGGTGTAACAATCTATATTATAATGCATGTTAAATAACAAAGTTAGGAAATCAATAAAAATTCTCAGAATTCCCCTTAAGCTTTAAGCCAAGAACTTGTTGTATTGCGTCCAAGTTGTACACGCCTTTTGTGTTGTCTGAGAGCAGATTCAAAGAAGTGAATTTCTTTTCTGGTTTTGTAATAATAGCTTTATAGAAAGCTCCAGAGCAATCTATTTGACTTAAATATACCACGCGAATATAATCACTCTGGGGCATATCCCGCAGTGTCGATGGATCGTCATCAAAACGAACCCAACCAATACGGAAGCAGATCACTTCAAGACCATAACGAGCTGCGAAGTGTTTGCAAAGCTCTTCTCCAGTAATCTTGCTAACACCGTATAAGGAATCCGCCAGTGTCATGTCTGTTTCTGTAAATTTCTTTTCTGCTGCGTTTGAGTTAATGCTCTCCGGAATACTGTAATCACCAATAACGTGCCCGTTCATGACATGGTTACTGCTGGCAAATATTATTTTTTTCACGTTGCTATGGACACACTCTTGTAACACATTGTAGGTTGCATGTACGTTATGTTTCACTACATCTTCCCATGATGCACTTGCATTGCTGACAGCAGCCAGATGTACCACGCAGTCCAATCCTTTGAATTTCTCCTTTACTTGATCGGGTTGGCTAAGGTCAACGCCGATAGATCCATCAATATCGTTATCTGTCATGGTGAAGTGTACGTACTCTAAGCGGCCGTCGTAATTTGGTAACATCTCTCGTAAAACCGTCCCAATGCAGCCAGCACTACCGGTTATACCAACCCGACGTATGTCATGATCGTGTTGGGGGACGTGGCGTAGTCTGTATTTCTTCATCATTGCAGACAGACTTCTGGGGACACCCCAACCGATTAGTACACCAAGACCCACTGCACCGACTAAGTAGCACAGTTGAGTGGTTTCTTTGCAGGGATGAACTTGAATAAACTTGGACATGTTGTTCTGCTCGCACTGCCACGCCCTTATCAAAATACTATCCCATCCATCATCACAGGTCAAGACATCAAGAGTCATAATGCACACAGGGACTATATATTCGGGACTATTTTATTTTCACTTATTTTTTGAGGGCTAAATGTGCCAAATTAATCGTCAGTTATTATTCAAAATTATGCAATAGAATGTTGTTTACTTCAAAAACCATATGAATATCCCAGCAACCGCGTGTGACCGAGGGCGCTGTTTACCGGAAATGAGATATAATATACGAACCTCGCTTTCAATATAGTAAATTTATCAGGTAAGATGGAGGACATGTTTTCATGAATCGTCTGAAGAAATCCATCACCATCCATTGTAGTTTTCTATTTGCGTCTTTTTTTAGGTCGATTATTTCAAGAATATAACTCCTTTCAATCGTGTAGGTTGGTTTGTTGCCTTAAAACCCCTAACATTTGGTAAAATAACCAACTGCATAAACGAGTAGTCAATCTGATTGATTTGTATTCACGTGTTCAGGATTATGTTGTACGAATTATATTACACTAATTCCAATTTCAGCAATGGCGGACGAAGCTCCAGCCAGCTCTGACCGTGGTAGAGGTGGATTTCGTGGCGGATTTGGAGGACGCGGTAGAGGTCGTGGTCGCGGAAGAGGCCGTGGCCGGGGTCGTGGTCGTGGAAAGCCAGAAGATAAGGAATGGGTTCCTGTTACAAAGTTGGGAAGACTTGTAAAAGATCTTAAGATCAAATCTTTGGAAGAGATTTACCTGTTTTCATTGCCAATCAAGGTACCCATTTATCCACAGTAAAATTGTAGCTACTTTGAAAAGTCGGCATTTGTGTTGCCATTCGAATGTGTCATGATAAAGAGATTATGAATGGATACATTTATTTATCACATGACTATTAACCTCACTTGTAATTCGAAATATCGATCATAACGCTTGTGTGTGTCCAAACCTAAACACTAACTTTAGGTGTTCTGAAGAATTTAAAATAAAAATATAATGGGAGGGACAAGGTTGGGGTTGTGGGTATGGGGGCCCTAAGGAACTCTTTTCAACAAAATTATACAACTGGAATACAAAGTACTACTGTTTTGCATGGTTTGAGGGTATAAAACATTTAAATAATTGCCCACTGTAATGTTCAAAATGGTGATGTAGAACAACTAACCACTTCATCAGTTGTTACCAAGACAATGAGAAATTCGGACCAGATAACAATTAAGATGGTGCAATGATAACTGGGGAAAGCTTGTTAGGAGTCTGCCGATTAAAGATGTTACAAATGCGAGTGTCCACTGATGTGCTTTAACATTGTGCCTAATTAGCATATCATTTGTAAAATTTCAAGTTTTGATGGGTGATGAAGCAGTTATCCCCTGATATCATTTATTCATGGCTGTATTATTTTAAGGATATTACTAGTATATGCCTATGACATCACTCTTATCAACCGCTATATGTATAAGTGATATCAGGTGTCAACCTCAGTTATTCTCTGGTCTCCTATACAATGGAGGTATACTTATTTCCAGAGTGTCTGGCTAGTTGTTCAATTTTGTTTTTATTCTTTGATTCTAGGAACATGAAATCATTGACTTTTTCCTTGGGACTGCTCTGAAAGATGAAGTCTTAAAAATTATGCCAGTACAGAAACAAACCCGTGCTGGACAACGTACCAGATTCAAGGTAAGGCTGCATTTTAAAGTACATTTTATTTCCTATTTCTAACTCGAAAAATACTTCAGTGGTACTTGGATCTTTCTGTTTGCTGAAAGACTTCAGAACTCAACGATAACTTTCAAAACTTGCTTGTTCGAACTGTATGTTGCCTTTATATTTATTATACTAATTTTTACTTAGAAAAATTCACAATCTAGTCAGATAGTATGCTATTATGGTATTACTTGTGAAAATGTTTTCACATGTCTGTCTGTTCATATAAACCTGACTGATGAAAATTACTGTTGTGCTAAATATCCAAGGTACTTGTTAGTCATGATTAATGCAGTTTATTGGAAAGTAAAATTAATGATTATTCTCTGAATTGTAGGCTTTTGTTGCTATTGGTGATTTCAATGGTCACATTGGATTGGGTGTGAAATGCTCCAAAGAAGTAGCAACTGCTATTCGTGGTGCCATCATCATTGCCAAGTTGTCTGTTATTCCAGTACGTCGTGGTTATTGGGGTAATAAGATCGGTAAACCACATACTGTACCTTGCAAGGTGAGTTCCGAATTACTCTTTAATTAATCAAAACATTTTTTTTCTGCTGAAATCATTCTGCCAGTGGCTGGTACAGTGATAGCATGCAAAAATCATGCTCACTCGATGTTTGGGCAATTTATTTAGTTCTACAGTCTAAACCGATAACATTGATGCAAACTTCAAATCCTAAAAATATAATTGTCATTCACAATTATATTTACCGGTTATGAAGGGAGCGGAGCGAACCCACTCTTTCTACACAAATGCTAGTGGTCTCCAACGTCAAAGCTTTATCTTCACATTTACCACCTTGGGAATCAATGTTAAACATTTTGTAATCACAATCGGTGCATCTCATTCAGGTTACAGGTAAATGTGGTAGTGTATTGGTTCGTCTGATTCCTGCACCAAGAGGAACTGGTATTGTCAGTGCTCCTGTTCCAAAGAAATTACTTACCATGGCTGGTATCGATGATTGTTATACACAAGCAACTGGACAAACCGCTACCCTTGGTAACTTTGGTAAGTATTTATCAAGAAGAATGTTATTTGTTAGATAGTCGATCGATCGTACTGGCGAGTAATTAATCTGAGTAATGGACTTACATTGTTACAAACTAAGTACAAACTCACTTTGAGGTTTTGAACTAATTTTTGAAGTTACAACATTTTAATACAAACTGTGGTTAATGGGAATTTAGCATTAAACTGTATCTTATTTTTTCCATTAAAAATGTGTCTTGATAGAAACACACACAAATTGCAATCATTATATACTTTTACATCAAAATAGAACAAAAATAGATAAACATCATTAAACCATTATCTGGTCAAGTATACGAAAGTGCATGTGATACTTGTAGAGCTTATATGCTGAATTGTGATCAACTCCTTTTTTTTTCTCAGCCAAAGCAACATTCGAGGCAATCTCAAGAACCTATAGCTACTTGACACCTGATATGTGGAAAGAAACAGTCTTCAGCAAGTCACCCTACCAGGAATATACCGACTATCTGGCCAAGGCGCACACTGCGCATCCAGTAGCACCTCGACCTGAACAGAAATCATTCTAAGCCTTTAATGTCAAGTTATCATTACTGAATACACCACCATGGTGTTTGGCTTCTTGAATAAATACTAAAAACTATTTGTTTTGGCTTGTTTGTGAGAAATGTTTTTGAATGTGTACCTTGTGCAATTGTGGGGTACCGGTATGTTTGGTATGATAGTAAACTGCCTTTTATAAAATGAGATTAGTATAAATCCTAGTGTACCTAGATCTGGAGATTACTGGTATAGGATAATACACAAGTGGAGTGGAGCCATGCTTAACACAAGTTCATTATTTGACTTGAGTGTCAAAGGCACCTGGAGATAGTACTGACCAATTGTAGTTAACTGCCTTGGTATAAATGTGAACACTATTTTTAGGCTTTAGTTGCATAACATATTAAAGTATCGCAAATGGAGGACATCTGCACTGCATCAAATGGATGGTACTCTAAGAGTGCTGTAACTTCTAAATTAGAAGACGTGCTTTATCCAACTTGTATTCTGGTATTCCAAACCACCTATAATATAATCTTGTCAAATTCAGAGTATTGTCAACAATCCTGCCTCCCTGTCAATTTACTTGCCATTCATGCAGCCTGCATTGATTGACTGACATTGGGCTCCAACTATTCAACGATTTGTGCCAAGCACATTCAGATAAGAATCTAGCTATCGTACAAAGTAGTTTACTTCTGCCGCTAATCCATAAAGTGATCTAGTCTATGAAGCTTGTGATTGCCTGCCTGCGCAGTGTTCCATTCGGACATTCCTCCCGCGTCAACTGTGTGTGGTAACTCAGTTCATAACCATGTATGTCACATGGCTGCACAATAGAAAGTTTATTGACCAATAGAAAGTGTTGCAATGCATTTCTGAAGTCTTGATCTTTGGCTTCATTTTTGCCGATATGTGTTGCTGCAACATGAGCTCTGAGGTATAACACCTGCTCCATAATACTCAACACGCTTGGTCACAAGGCCGGTGGAGTATTACATGATTACCACTAACAGTGCGACTAACAGCGAACCCATCAGACTTTGAATTAAGTATAGCTTGAAAAGTATTGTCTGACTCAGAGTTGTATGATGTCCCGATATCTTCACTGTATTGCCTTGACATCTAAGTCAGCACAGCTTTGTGTTGATAGCACGCACGTTGATGAAAGAAGCAATCTCATTGGCTGTTGATTAACTGATTCTGAACTGTGAGGGCACATAGTCCTAACAAAATACTCCAAAGTGATAGTGGGGTGCTTTGCTGGAACATTCACATTCAAAATTCAAGATGGAAGCCTGTATGATGTAAACCTTTCTGGAACTTAATATACTACGAACACGAGTTTGATTATAAAACTGTATAAAAAGCCTGACAATGAATCTTGATTGGTTAAGAAGCTCCACTTTGATTTTAAGTTGCCATTTTGCTCGGTTAATTTGGACTGATACAAAGACTCTTAAAATGAGGGTTTTCCCGCAGTAATAAACGTATGGGATTGCACTTGAATATGAATACAGGTGTGTGGTTAATAATTTCCATATGAATACAAGTGTGTGGTTTACAATCTCCATATGAATGCAAGTGTGGTTTACAATCTCCATATGAATACAAGTGTGTGGTTTGCAATCTCCATATGAATACAAGTGTGTGGTTTATAATCTCCATATGAATACAAGTGTGTAGTTTACAATCTCCATATGAATGCAAGTGTGGTTTACAATCTCCATATGAATACAAGTGTGTGGTTTACAATCTCCATATGAATACAAGTGTGTGGTTTACAATCGACATATGAATACAAGTGTGGTTTACAATCTACATATGAATACAAGTGTACAGTTTACAGTCTACTTATGAGACCAGACTTTTTTTATTCCTTGTTTCTCAAGTTTTTATAAGGCAATTTTTTTGAGGAGGGCGGAAAAAAATAAAATTAATTCTTTTTTTTTTTCGGTACTTTGATCATGATACTCCCACGAAAATGGAACTTGGGTTTGTTATGCGGAAAAAAATGAAGATAAAAATAAGTTTTTTTTTAGCAATTCTTTGCACTTACAAGTCGCACTTTGCACTTACAGGTCGACGGGCGCGAGAAATTACGCTGCAATAAAATTTTATTTTTATCTCATTTTCGCCTAAATACAAGTGTGCAGACGCCCGTTGAAATTGCATGTACCGGGGTATTATAACTATAAAAACGAAAGCAAGTACATATACTACCAGTGATGGCCCTCTCACTAATATTTCCAAGATGGCTGCCTCCATGGGAAGTAAGTGCGAATGAAACTAAAACTGTCTATGGTTGGCCAAACTAAGCACAGTAGGACATTTGCGGGATTTGTAGTGATTATTTTCGGTTTTTGATTACATTCGGTCGTTACAACCATTTGTATGTTAACAACTCAATTTTAGTTCATTAGGGGAGATGTAAATGGTTTGTGATTTTACTTGATATTCCACCCAAAATTAGGGGTGAAACATTAACAACTCTGGGAGGGACGGTAGCAGAAAAAAAAAAAACAGTGCAAAACATGTTTAGTTTAGTTTTGTGATTACTTTTTGATTCCATGATGAATTTGCTGACTTTTGTTATTCTAATGATCCCTGCAGTAATTGTTTTAGAATTGTTTGTTGTGTAAACTATTTTTCTAATTACGCCCCTCTCAGATTTGTTAACTTAGAATGGTACGCCCCTGAAACAATTCCTTTTGCACCCTCACGCCTAACCCCTACCCTCCAGCGCTTCCAAATTTAATTGTACGTGTCGCTCCTAAGGATGTCTATATCTATCTAGAGGGGACATGTACATTTTTAGGGCTTGGGGGAGGGTATAGTTAAGGTTAGCGGTTGGGGTGAACTCACATCTTCCCCAGTTCCGTAACATTTTGCAAAAAAAAAATGAAACAAAAAAAGTTGTAAAAGATAAAATTAAAACAAAAATAACTTAAAGGTTGGACCATTAACAACTTTAATGGGAAGGATGGTAAAAGTGAAAATGTTTATTTGTCATGTTTTTTTTTTTTAACTCCTATTACTTGCAGATAACAGTGATAACTTACGAGGTGTAAAACATATTATTTTGGTGCTATCAGGAAAAGGTGGTGTTGGCAAAAGCACTGTCACAACACAGATATCACTGTCTCTGGTATCACTTGGATATAAAGTTGGTATATTGGATGTAGATCTTTGTGGACCTAGCATACCGAAAATGTTGAATGTAGATGGAAAAGATATACATCAGTGTCCGCAAGGGTGAGTGCCATCTGTACATCAATATTACATGGTATATTATAAATAATAACTCATGATCTTGGCTTGATGACTTTGCTACAATAGTTATTTTTTTTAATAAGTGGTTCAGTATTCATTTATATATTTTATTTATTTCTTAATAAATAAAAACACATCTTCGGCACTTCAACAAATTTATATTGCCAGTACGAAGGTGTCAATATAATTGTGTTTATAGAAGATTTGCATACCATATTTAGATGTTAGTGGAACATGTGCTTATATCAATGTACCTATGGTCATAATAAGGTGTATTTCAATGATTCAATACAATCACTCCAATAACTTTAATTTTTGATTAATGTGTGTTTTTTATTAAAGATACAGTATTAATAGAACAAATGCAGTAAGTTTTTCGCATTCTGTTTGTGACCAGAAACACTCAAGAACTTGCTACTACTAGTATATTCCACTGCCCTTTACTGACTGGATTATGAATATTTTATTGTAGATGGCTACCAGTATATGCAGATAATAATCAGAGATTATCCATTATGTCAATTGGTTTTTTATTGCATAATAAAGATGACGCTGTGGTATGGAGAGGACCCAAGAAAAATGGTAATACCTTAACTTCATTATCATAAATTGTTCCATTTATATGGGGAGAAGAATTTCATGAAGCATATTGTAGACTATGTCATCACACATTTCTATATTCCTTGGTGAAACTTAGACGGCTGATTAACTTTGGTCATTTGAATTTCAGCATATGAAAACAGACATATGTTTACAATGCTGGAATGACGTGGTCTGAAATGAAGATGATTTACACATGAATGGATCATTACTAACATATCAATGTTTAGTTGATTGTTGTATGATACTTGGATGTCCTGTATTCATGTATACAAATTATACTATTTATCCTACTACTTTGGTGTGCTTGAATACAAACATGCTTTTCTCTCATTTCACAAAAGTAAAATAAATCTGCATACGTATGTCTGAAACGCTATGATGCAATAAATGTCATAGCCTACATGCTTACATGTATGGAAAGAGTAATCTGACTTGTCTATTCAGCAGGCTTTCCCTTCGAGGCTCCCAACAATTCTACTTGACACATGATCAGCACTGATTTTGTGAATAGAGTTTCAGGCTGACTCACTGCCTATCAATTCAAGACATCCTCTGGGTTAAGTCTGCGCTAGCAGCCACATCTGAAGGCTGTTTAGAAATTATTTTCCTTCAGGTTATTCTGTGCCATACTGGGTTGGCAAGTTAGTCTGTACCTTGATATATAGATTCATTTACCGTGGTCAGACTCACCCTCATTCCCATGATTCATGCCCTTTACCGATAATGTCTTGATTATCAGTTTTTTTCTTTGGTCGACTGAATGCCCTCTACATTTCCTGCAAGGCAGTACCCATGCGAAAGTTTCTTGGTTTTAACTGTTCATGCTGGTCTCTCTAAAAAGGCCTTATAAAGCATACATACATTTACATGCTAATTACTGCATTCATGTTTTATTTTGTCAGCAATGATAAAACAGTTTTTATGTGATGTACATTGGGATGAGTTGGATTATCTTGTGATAGACACACCTCCTGGTACTTCAGATGAACATATAAGTATAGTAGAAAATATCAGACAGTATAATCCAGATGGTGCTGTATTGGTGACAACTCCACAGGTGGGTCCACAGTAATTAAACTAAGTTACTGGTACACTTGAATATGGACAATGGAACATAATGTCACCTTCTATAAAAAGAGGATATCCAAGAATGTACGTTATGCCATGAAGATCTCATGTAAATTGAAGAAATTAAAATGCAATGCAATATGTTTACAAAATCGCAAGGGAAACCTACTGTACATTTCTAATAATTCTAATCTGTGTCACACGCAACGTAATATTACCGTAATTGGTATAGTACAGGTGTGATGGTTCAAATACCAAAATGGCAACAGTAACAGAAAGACTTCCCTGGCGGCGATGATAACATACGAACACGGAGCCAACAGATGAGGTTTCAACTGGTACTGGTATTATTATACTCTGCAAACATCAAGTACAATAACGCGGTAAAACTCCACTACTCCAATAACTAGATACTTAAACTCCAATACAATTCAACGAGATCTCCAATCTGAACTCAGTGCTGAACAACTCTATATATCCCTATATATACCCCCACTGTCTATAAATAGACCATTACATCAGCATACATAATGAGTCTGGAACTTACTACAAATTTCTAGAATGTTCCATTACCTTCTATTGCCTCCTACAGTGTTCTATTACCTATTCAACCATTTCCTAAAAAATATAGAATATTCCACCCAGACACAGTATGGTTCTAGAACATTCTCAGTGACACGGAAGTGGTAAATAAGTCGTATGCGACAATCTGCAAGAACAATTTTTTCATCTTGGACAATTTTCGCTATTGGACATCCACTGCATCCTGTGATGCTATTGGTCAACATTTTTGTATGTTACATTTTGTATATGAGTTAAAGATACTTCATGAATTGACCCTTGCCAATAATTGTAATATTTCGGTCATCTTGGGATTAAATGTACATGATTCTAATTTAAATTCAGACTACATTCTTTGTTTAAATTACCTTTTACTGCTGTTGAAAAAATATATTCTCAATTGTAGGTACAAGAATGTAAAGCCATCTTTTGTAAATTTATGTAATTATTTAGCATACCAAAAGAAAATAGATATGTACAAAATAAGGATATACAATGTAAAATCAAAGTCTTTCAGATTATTTTGGAGTTTATTAGATCAGCTATTGTGAACATATTTTTTTGTTTTTTTCCCCATTATTTGTGTGTCTCTTGTATTTTATTATTTTGTGAAATAACAATAAATAAATAAATAAAAAAAAAAATAAAAAAAGAAGTTACTTTCATGTTATATTTGCACTTTCCCTCCAATTCTATTTACATGTTATCAGATATCAATTTAGCCAAATATAACACAGAAACTATCAGTATTGTGATTACAATGACTTGTTATCTTTGATTCATTTTTGTTTTTAATATTGATTTCTTTTTCAGGGTGTCTCTGTTAATGATGTGAGAAGAGAAGTCACGTTTTGTAAGAAAACAAAAATACCAGTAATAGGTATTGTGGAAAACATGAGTGGATTTGTTTGTCCTACTTGCCAGGTAACATGTCATCTTATGTCATCTGTTCATTTTTTAGCTCCGCTGTCGACTTTGTCAAGCGGAGCTTATCATATGAGTGATTGTCCAGCGTCGTCCGTCGTCGTCCGCCGTGCGGTGTCCGTCGTCCGTGTCAATGTTTTACTTTTTCGACTTCTTCTTGAAAACTACAAGCCTGAATGCTTTGATACTTGGTGTATATGTACCTTGGGTAGACCTCTCTCAGATTTGTTCATTTCATGATGATATCTTCAATTCTCTAATTTTGATGAATATTTTTGTGATTTTTGGTAAAAAGTGATATTTTCTTCTTGTTAAAAACCACAATCATTTATGGTTAAAAATTATATTTTTGAATTCTTGTTGAAAACAGCAAGTCCCATTGCATTGATACTATGCATATTGTTCATTTTCTAATGATATCTTCTGTTCTTTAATTGAAATGTGCATTGCTAACAGCGGAGCTATCTCAGCCGAGAGGCTGCTTGTTGTCTTTTTTTCATGCAAACTACCTACTACCGGTACTATAAAGCCAATTGATTTGATATGCCTTGGGTACAGTTTTTATTTTATGAAAATAACTTTAATGAAATTATTCTTTCTATGTGAATGACAATTCTTTAATTTAAATGAGTATTTTGAAAAAAAAACTTGATTACAACCTGCTGGGTGTGCATACTTAGTGGGGATGGTTCATGTGACCTTATTAATATGCATAAATATTATTCTAAACAAACTAATATTAATATAGTTATCTGCTACACATTTGATATGGCCAACATTGTTTGGGAAGTCAGGGTGTCCTTAGCAACAAGCACCATATCCATAGCAACAGTATACAGTAGAATCACCAGGCAGTATCTCTTGGTTATTTCAACCACAACTGTTTACTAGCACATGCTGTGTTTTATTTTGTCAGTTATTGACTCCCAAGACAGCAGAGATATTTCAAACATAAGATTTCTTGTTCTGTTTGACACAAAACATGAACTTTACATAATAATTATTTGTTGTATTCTTAGGAATGTACCAATATATTTTCCAAAGGAGGTGGGGAAGCTCTAGCAAAACAAATGGAGGTACCATATTTAGGTAGGTATTCATGTGGTCTTGCATGACAGTATGGTATGTTCATGCATTCAGTTTATCCTTGGGGGCACCCGTAAGAGTTGAATGGAACATTATATCTTATACAGAATACCTATGGGCTTCAGTAAAATCTAAGCAGTTATTATTCTTCGTCTTCAGGTTCGATTCCATTGGATCCATTATTAACAAAGTCTATGGAGGATGGTGCTACTGATGTAAGACCACAAGCAGTAGATGTTATTGTTCAAAAAATAACTTCATATTGTAATAGTTCTTTAGAATCTACCATGGACACCACATAACTGTGTTTTTCACATTAAAGTATAATATATATGTACTGTACATGTCTGTGCTCTGTTTAAACCACGCACTGAGCTGATTGGTGTTGGACATCACATTTAGGACATGTTGTGTTACTGGTATTGCGTTATTTATATTCATAAAGCTGGATTTCGTTTTTTTTTGCCATCGTCCAATTCTCAGTGCTTCGTCGTTTCTACGGAAATTCTGTAATATTTGAAATATTTGATTGGGCACATCAAGGAGTTGAATCCATCAATAAGTGTTTTTGTACGACAGCTTGCATCAATTTTTAATTTAAACCAATAGACCTTGTGTCTTATATCTTGTCATATAGCTCAACTGACATAAACATGCAACTTGGCATTTGATTCCCCATGGAAATGTGTCACAACACTTGACTTTGTTTCCCAATTACCATGGAAACATACCAGAACATGCACTGTTGTGTTTGATTTCATTGCGAGTAAATACAGGTTTATAGTGGGAATAAAAGGTGAGGCAACGGCCAAATAAATGTCCCCTGTCTGGCAAAGACGCATTTCTGCTGGTAGAAATTTTCTCAATTTCATGATTTGATGGCATTTAGAAATCCTAAAACAGCAGAGAAATTGACTGCTTCAAAATTCTGTGATTTTCACAAACTCACAAAAATGTTTTTTCTCAAAAAAATTAAATGGTTCACAGTATTTCAGCCTATCATATTTTATTTTTGTTTTAGTGAAAAATATCAAGAAATAAAATGGAGTAAACATTTTTTTTTCGATCTTATACTAACTGGTCATTTTCACCGAGATAAGAATTTGGTTATGGCAGCTTTTATTTTATAACCATCGGAATTGGATATTTTGCAAAATATCTGATACTGATGTTATTTTTAGGAGAAACACTGTGTTATGATAGACAGTGAATGTTGAAGCTATCTAAAATGGATCTAATATTTGCACGCCAATAAAGAAGCACACTTGTGCCAGAGTTGTTGTATTGTTAAAATATGTGAATGTAAATAAATGTATGAAAATTTATTGAAAACTGTACGGAGAAAATTGATCATACAAATATACTTGTTTGTAAAGCATAGTTATGTTCGTATTATGTTAGGTTTACATTTACAGGGTTTAATTTTTTTTTAAAATATTTTTGTGCCAGGTGACAGTTCTGGACATTGAATGTCACCGTTGTCTCTTCTGATTTTTTTTTTTGTATGTACATAGTGCATTTTGCCACAGAAGTCATATTCATGTTTGGGGCTACATGACAGGGCTGTGTGGCCATCTCTCTGTCAAATGGCAATTTTAATGTGCTATCCTGGCGTCAACCAGGCTCGGTCGAACACAAGCACCTGCGGACCTTAACAAAGGTTCCCCCAAAGTCGCATTCGTTAGTGAATGAATCTCGGCTAGTGGAATTGGCCTTCCCATTGAGTCTGTGGCACACTCACCCAGGGTAGGGGTTGACCCTTTGATGTTCAGCCTAAGGTAGGATTTGAACTTGGGTCTACCGATTATGAGTCTGGAGCGACAACCACTATGCTACCAGTGACCGGACATTTACAGGGTTAAAATAGGCACCAGTAGCAAAACAAGTTTGAATGGGTTACTCTTATTGACTTACATCATGTCGAAAATCATAAATTAAAAGGATTCAGTAATCAGCTGCTTTGCCCATACACTGAAAAGAGGTAAATTTATATAACTACAAGCAGTATTCTTTTCATTAATAATTCAATGCAGCCATGTGACATTAAAAATACCCTTCTAATGATTATATTTGGTAGGAACCTCCATTGAAATCCGCAATAACTCATTGGATTCAAACAACTCTATCTTCTCATCAACTTCAGATATTACTAGTTATTTATGCTTAAGTGGCTAAGACAGTGTTGGTTACACTCTGCATACAAGTACATCTCAGTACAAGACAAAAAAAACATGTGGAATAATAGCAATAAACGTACAACTAGAGCAATGGATCCTACCATGGAGCTATTAAGATAACTGTATGACACTGCATGGACGCTTCCCAGTAACTGCTATTATGTTAACTCCAATAATAAATTTTGCTATATCGTTAAGAATACATGCATGTTTCTAAAACAATTGAATAATGAGGCAATGAACATGGACTACTGGTATATTATATATCACGTACAGTACAACAATTGACCAAGATGTCAAGTCTCTGTCAAGTATCGCGAGTGCGGATGAGAAGTCTGTAATTTATAACTAAAAAAAAATAATAAGATTAGCAAACAGGGTTAGTAGCGGTACAGTCCTGGAATATACTGAATAGTCCTTGAATGTGTTCAGACAAAATGGTATTCATGGTAAAAATTAAAAATAAAATCAGAAAAAAATAAACTGAGAACATAGAGGTTTCAAAAATATTCAGACTGGAATAATAACTAGTTGATATCAAAAGTATAAAACTGAGGGACCTGTTGAGTAAATTCTGACTCTACAATCACTGTGTCAAAATTAAAAAATGGTAGACACACAACCTAGAAATTCTTCCTATTTGTGACCAATTAATGTGAAACAATACAGCTGATAAATGGTCTAGGCCAACTCGCAGATGGACACTAGTTTCATTCACGTCATTTGTCAATATAATTATATACCCAGTATTATTGATTGTAACACCACCCAGATAAGAATGAATCAATATCATCAGGAAAATTAGAACAATTGTTGGATGGAAAATCAATAGATGTACTGCGAAATAAAAACTAACGTTTCAAATAACCAGTTGTAATGTAATTTTAGTTGTAATGTAATTTTACATCTGGAGATTTGGGGATGTTATTACATCATAATTCCCCCATCAGCTGGAAAATCCCAGAAAAATCCGAATAATAGATGTCAACCTAAGTTTTGCAGTAAATTGATGCAGTTGCCCCTCCCCTCGAAACGTACCAGTGCTGTAACTGTTTTAATGGTGTCTCGTCTATTCATTTTTAATTTTTTTTTTTCTCATATATTTTAAATTTTTGTGTTTGTATATATGTAGTTACACATCCTCTTATTGTTATTTGTGTATTATAAACCAATAAAAAATAACTCAAACGATATATAATATTAATTTCCACCTGAAATACAATCCCTCCCGTGTAATCGTCCTAGGTGTAATACTTGTCCTTTTATTACAGACACTAATCGTATATTTGGTCCCAAGGGAGATGTTGAGGTCAAATATCCGTTCAGTTGTATCACTATGAATGTTGTATATTGCATTTCATGTATTAGATGCGGGAAACTTTATATTGGTTCTACAGTTCGTCGACTGGGTGATCGGTTTGCTGAGCATCTACGGCAAACTAGACAGAAAAATCGTTATTATCCGGTTTCACTTCATTTTAATTCTAGTGGACATAATATTACAGATATGTCTATTTCTGGTGTATGTGTTGTCAATGGCAACGAAAATCAGCTCAGGCGTGTCGAGGAGGAAACTATATTCCGCCTTGGAACTAAAGAACCCCATGGTATTAACAAACAATTCAACTCATTTGTTGAGCTCACTACCTAAGGCGCGTTATTTGTTCTATTGTGGAATTTTTTGTGATTCTAACTTATAGTTCATGCGCGTTCTTACGTTCCTATGTTCTACCTGTACGTTATCACACTTGCTTCTATGCTATCGATAAAGAGCCATTGCTCGAAACGTCTAGCTATTTTTAATAGTTATTTAGGACTACGATTACCAAATATTATCTTCAATATATCATACTTATCAGTCCGAGCAGCGTTTATTTATTTATTCCTAAACAAACAAGTTTGCTTGGAATTTGAACGAAATGCCTCTAGAGGGCGCACTCCACCGAAATTGAAATGGATATTTACGGAAGTGGCTGAGTATATACAGTTATCTGTAATTTTGTGTTTGGACGCGGGTGGAATAGAGACACTCTTCAGACTAATACGCTTTACTACTTCGTGGTATTTTAATTCACAGTGTTTGAAGTGGCCTCTCAAGCTCTAATCTAACATTCTGGACACTAGAAATCCGTAATATCTTTTCCCCCTTTACAAGATGGCGGCCACTGGAGTCTTGCCGTTTGTCCGTGGAATTGATTTCAGCAGAAACGATTTCCAGGTAAAGTACACCCTTTGTATTTGATACAACTTTGTATAAATACTTTTTTATTGTCGAGATGAATCGTTATAGATGGATATAATTGACCGCGAGCGTTACGTGGAGACTGGTTTGATATGGCTGCGGATCGGCCGCGGCCCTCATTCGTTTGAGGTCCAAAGGAGACGTCAAAGTTCTGTGTATTAATTAAAGGGGAACCGCTCAATACCATGGATTGCATCAAAGAATCATGGGACACTATTGTTTATGTTGTTTACAATGTTAATCTATCTTTTGTTATCCATTGTTATTTTAATCCAGAAAGTAAATTTGTTGTGAGATTAGGCGTAACTGGAAGGTGCCCCTTTAAGACAATTTTAGTTCGGGTGTGAGTAGTTTGGGGGTTGCCCCTCAAAAAAGTTGACATTTGCAACCTACAAATTTGTTACTAAACTGTAGAGCACGAGAAAATCGAAACAAATTTGCTGCAAACCTGTCTTCTTTCTTTGAATATTACCTTCAATAGAATAATTAAGAGTTTGAGTTTGCACCTGCAGGATGTTGACAATCAGTACGTCACTTATTTATTGTGATATTACGCTAGACATTTGCACCCCCCCCCCGAGACATGTCGCTTTGTTACTCAAATAGCAAGGAACAAGGTCTTAATATTACATCTAAAGGCCAACATGGTCGGGAAAAATTGTTCAAGACAAGGTAAAGCGCTGTGGTCGTTGTATTCTGAGTGCATTTGAATGCTTTGAAATATTCTTTTCTAATCACTCATGTTACTGTTGGAGACTTTTATCGAAAAACAAATGATAAAATATTTTAATCGTATAAAGAACTCGTCAAATCCATTACTAAAACTAGCTTTCCAAGAAAATAAAGAAATTAACAGTAAATGGTACACCAATATAGATTCCCTTTTAAATAACATCAACCATTCTTACCTGATCGACAGCGATGAAACTCTAACTGCAAAGGAATTAGGACAAATCAACAAAAATATACAAACATCATTCATATCAACTTGGAAAAGTGAATTACATAATGACAATCGATCAAAACAAAATGAAAAAAATAAATTAAGAACATACAGAGAATTAAAAAACAATTTTGTTTTCAAAACATACCTTGTTACCCTGAAAAACATTGATATGCGTGAAAATTTAACTAAATACGCCTCAGTGACCATAACTTGAAAATTGAGACTGGCAGACACAAAGGAATACCCCTTGCTAATAGATTATGCAACCTTTGTGATAAAAATGAAGTAGAAGATGAGTATCACCTCATGATGTCATGTAAAAGATATATCCCCGAAAGAAATAGCAAAAACCAAAATCCAAAACTTTAAAAATTTGCCGCTAAAGACTCAATTCATAGCCTTGCTAAACAACAGTGGCCTAACACTCCCCGTAGCAAGGTACCTAAAGAAGTGTTTTGAAATAAGACAGCAACCCCAGTGACAACCTTCTCTCACTATTTGAGTTTTGCATTTTGTTTTCTATCTATCGTAGTATCATAATTTTATACTAGCTATTATCTGTAATGTATTAGCTTAGATTGTTTTTTTGTTTTTTTTTCTTATCTATTTTCTGTTTTGTAACCTTTTATTCCTTTTTAAACTTTTGTAACCATTGCCGGGGAATGTGTAAGTGTTAATAAAATTATTATACTGTGTCCACAAGAGCCATTTTTAGCTCCCAGGTCATTTTCAAAAAGAACGACCTGGTAGTTTGCATTTGAGTAATCTCATCAGTGCAGGAACACAATGTCACTGGTGCTGTCATGCTAACCATAATGGCATAGCAGTTTTATAAGTGAAATACATATACCCGGTAGTACAAACTAAGACAAAAACTGTTATGAATCTATTGTAGGAAATCTTTCCTGCGCATGTTGCTGATATGAGTAGTTTAAGGTGGTTGAAATTAAATAAAGCTGGAATACAGTTACTGCCAGAAGAACTGTCAAGCCTTTCTAAACTGGTAAAGTAGCAATCATATGTTTTATTTCCTTTATTAGAATTACTGTGAAATACTTTATTTAGGCTGGAATTAATTCTCGCTGAAAAGGCTTTTTGGGAGTATTGTATGGAATTTATTTTTACTGATTTTTGATGAGTTTAATGTGAAATATAGGAAAAAAAGTATATTCACTGGATTTTATTTTCACGGAATCATCCCTTCAGCGAAAATAGCGAAAATAAATTCCAAGCGAAAATAAAGTATTCTACAGTATGTAAATTACAGAGGTGTTTCCATGGTCAAATCACAGTCCAGTTGTTCAAGGACTGGCCTAATTAAGCAATATTTACACAATTTAAAGTACTGTTATGATTCATTGAAAATAAAATCCAGTGAATATAACTTTTTCCCTGTATTTTGCATTCAACTTGTCACAAATCAGGTAAAAATGAATTCCATACAAAACACCAAAAAAGTCTTTTCAGCGAAGATGTGCTTCTAATATAGCAAATAGTAATGTGTTTTGAGTAATATTGAAAACAAGAATAGGGTTTGTAGGTATACAAGGGTTCTTCCAGACGGGCACAGCGCCCTCATACCCCAGGCTGGCGGCCTAATACCAAACTTGGAACAGTCAGTAGATTATGATCAGTTATATCAAATAATACAATGTTACCAAGGGTAACAAAAATGTGCTCCCTCTTAAATTTAAAAACAAAACAAAACCTGGTATAACAATTTATTTTGCAATTGTTGTGTTACCGGTACAGGGTGCTCCTGTACTTACTGGAGGTTGGGTTACTGGAAACACAATTTTGGTGTATGTGCATTTCTGTTGGAGATATATTTCATGAATAGATGAGTGAAATAGTTTGTATGTACCTCAGACTACTTGACTGTGAGTAGAGTTATAGTGTGTCTTAATTTTCTGACATATATATTTTTATTTTTTCAGGAACATTTATCCCTGGTCAGAAATAATTTGAATCAAATTCATGGTGATTTGTCTACTCTAAGTTGTCTGAGAACAATAAATTGCCGACATAATAGGCTAACCAATGGCGGCATACCAAATGATATATTTGAATTACAAGACTTAACAACTGTGGTATGTTGACTATTATACTTACATGTGCTATGGGCAGGACAACTATCGCAACCCATGTAGATATAGGTGTTCACCTCAGTATTACTGAGAGCCAGAGATACCCATGTAGATATAGGTGTTCACCTCAGTATTACTGAGAGCCAGAGATACCCATGTAGATATATGTTTTTATGTTGATAATACTGAGAACCTGAGATACTCCTGGAGATGTAGGTGTACTTACCATGTGTATTATATTTCAAAACACTTCTTTAGGTACCTTGCTACGGGGAGTGTTAGGCCACTGTTGTTTAGCAAGGCTATGAATTGAGTCTTTAGCGGCAAATTTTTAAAGTTTTGGATTTTGGTTTTTGCTATTTCTTTCGGGGATATATCTTTTACATGACATCATGAGGTGATACTCATCTTCTACTTCATTTTTCATAGGACTTCAGTCATAATAATCTGTATGCTGTCCCTGATAATTTGGAAAAGGCCAAGTCATTGCTGGTACTGAATCTCAGTCATAATAGGTGAGTCCATTGAATTAACTTGATTCACTACTTTCTAAACGATGGCTTGTGATAGTTGGACATCAAAACTTGGACATCTCAATATGGACCATATTTACCGAATTCTGTTATTGGACTGTACAAAAAACTGAGATGTTTGAAAATACGTATTGCTATTAAAAGTTTGTATTAACACTTTGATTTGAAAAAAAAAAGTTATTGTCAGTCATTTTGAAGACACACATCTAAATTGTATTTATAAATATCTTTGATTGTAAACAACAGAACAATAAACTACTAAGTACATTTGGATTATCGAAAAGAGCCGTTTAGCAGAGCATTTCGACCAGATACACTGTATGGAGTGGGATTTGCATACTGAAATATTGTCTGTTCACTCAGAGCCGTGGTTTATGTCTTTGTATTTTACAGGATTGAAAACATTTCTAATCAGCTGTTTATCAATGTAAATGATTTGATGCACCTTGATCTAAGTGATAATCATATAGGTAATGTATTTAACTTGCCAACGATTGTTAAATTGATAGCTGTACTAAGGGCACATGGAAATGGTACATTAAAAAATTTTCCGATTTTAGTTTCTACACTAGTGAGCATTGTTCCAATACTGTTATGTGCATTCTTTCAATGCTGTTGTGTACATTGTTCAACTGTAGATTACCATATTTGTTGTATTCAAAACTGTATTTTGAAATTGTGTTTGCCTTTATACAGTGCAGCTTTAATGTAATTTGGTAATACTTTCACATTCATGTTGCACATTTTTCAGTGTATTTTTCTCATTTGGGCTACGTTACCGGGTATTTATTGTTTTTCGTTGATTTCTTGGGGTTGGACAATAAGATTTATAGCAGTATATTTGTTTAACTAAGAATTTTTATTCGCCATTATAGGGTTACTGCCGCCCCAGATGAGAAGATTATCGAACTTGCAAGTTTTAATCTTGAATAATAACCCACTCGAACACGCTCAATTGAGGTATTTGAAACTTTCATTTGTGTCTATCTTGATCTATATGCTCGATCTATACACTAGTAATTTTTTAATCACTGTACAGTCTAATGACAGCTTGTACATTCATTTGTTTTGATTCTTTCACAGACAATTGACATCTTTAGTCCAGCTAACAACATTACATTTACGAAATACTCAGCGAAATTTCAACAACATACCGCCGCAACTGGACATGCTAGTAAATTTATCAGACGTGGATCTGTCTTATAATGAGCTTTCCAGGGTTCCAGAAGCTTTTTATCAAATTAAGTCTTTGAAACGAATCAACCTGAGTAATAACAGTATAACAGAAATCTCAACTCTGTGTGGTAAGTTGTCTATAATAAATCATAAAGTTGTCTTCAAAATTACTCTGTAATCATTGAGGCTATCCATGTGTTTGTTGCAGAAATGTTGCAACTTGCTTCTGTCTGTCAACAAGTTGTCGCTCAAAAACATTATGAATTTGAATGACCAATGAATATATATAGTCATCAGTACTCCAAAGGTAGATTTTAGTTTGGTACCAGATTATAATTTCCATTGGATCAGTAGTAAAAATTAATCTATTAGAGTCCAGAATTACTGCTAAGCACTCATTCCTACGATCAACAGCGAGGGACTGTGATTGGCTGATAAATAGCATACTGCTAACTATGCTCATTTTCTGAACATTGTTTTTAATAGTTGCCATAGCATCTGAAGTATGACCACTTCATTCTTTAAGACAATGCAATAAATTCACTAGCTGATGAGTGAGTAATCAATGAAATCATAATTTAGTATGTCACTGCTAGGTTGGTGAATCTTGTTGACAAAATCACTAACAGGGACTATGTCATCAATAATGAAGCAGGCATCCAATGGATTTGAATGATACATCTTGATGGTGGGTGAATCATGTTGACATAATCACTAACAGGGACTGTGTCATCAATAATGAAGCACACATCCAATTGAATTGGATAATACATCTTGATGGTGGGTGCATCATGTTGACAAAATCACTAACAGGGACTGTGTCATCAATAATGAAGCACACATCCAATTGATTTTAATGGATGATACATTATTATAGGAAGGTTCATACATGATGAATTTTTTCATTTTCCGCAATGATCAACACTATTCTATTTGCCTACAGATAACTGGACAAACTTGGAAACTTTGAACTTATCACGGAACAAGCTGGCGTCATTGCCCAATGCCATCTGCAAATGTACTTCATTGAAAAGATTGTTTTTAAATTGTAATATGTTGGATTTTGATGGTATACCCTCTGGTATTGGTAAACTCTATGATTTAGAACACTTCATGGCAGCTAACAATAAATTAGAAATGATCCCAGAAAGCCTATGTAGGTAAGTCTACAATGCTATATTTTCAAAGGTAATTGGTAAGAATAATGTTAATTCTTGCTGAACAGTTAGAAAGGGTCAGTCTCTGTTCTAGTTTTGTGCGTTTTTACCAATACTGATATAAATATACATTATTTTGTTTCATGGTTAGATCAAATATGGCTGACTGGCAGCCATTTTAAATAAGTTTGTCTATTCTTCAATATTTCTAGAAATGAACCCTAATTTTGGAGCCAGCAGACAAAATTTGAGTCAATTTTCAGTTTTTACTCAAAAGATTTGGCTATTTATGATCCAATCTTCTGAAGGAAACAGGACTGTTTTGTGAACTTGTGATCAAAAGAAGAAACTGGTGGTGCAATCACTTTGAGCGGTTCACTCCCAGATTGTTCATCTCTATGCTATATTGTTATTACAGGTGTGGTAAATTAAAGAAGTTGGTGTTAAATGGTAACAGATTGGTGACCTTACCAGAGTCTATTCACTTTGCACAGTTAGATGTAAGTGAACAATGATACTTTTAAATGTGTTATTTTTGTATATTATTGGATAAGTACTAATCCTATTTCAATAAAACTTGGTACATGTTGAAAAACATGCATATTGATTATCTTATTATTATTAGCACATTTCTGATAATTAGATTTAAATTAGAGGTGCTCTTGAATAAATTAGACAGAAAACCACAGATGTAAAACCTAATACACACCTAATTAGTTTTCGGTTGCATAATATGCATACTAATTGTCCAATTTTCCACCTATATCTGAAAAATCAAAAGCCTTGGAACAATGCTAAAGACCTGAATATTCTTTAATTGAAATTCAAGCATACTAATTGCATAATTTGCATAATATGCATAATCATCACATTTGGAAATTTGGTTCATAAATGCTCTGGGCTAATCTACAGACATGATAAGTTCAATGTTGAAAAACAAGTATATTGATTATTTAATTATTATTAGCCAGTATCTCAAACAATCAGATTTAAATTAAACTTACTATTAGACTACAAACCACAGATCTACACATTTATTTTCTGTTAGTATTTTAAACTTCAATAATGTGAATCGCATTGTTTTCACATTGTGCATCTCGAATAGCAGACAACTATTAGTTGCCAAGCTTCTTGTTTAAAAGGCTTATCTTATTTTTTTTATTTTTAATATGCCTCCAATACGCTCAGCACGAGGAGTGTCAATGTCAGTGTTTGTTTTGGAAAGTAAAATTGTGTCAAAATAGATATGAACAGTCTGAACATGGATTTGTGTTTCCTCAATCAAGGAGAAAATTTGCTTCTGCACTCAGGCCTGAATCCCCATATTTAGTTAGTCTTATGAATATTTAAAACATCATTTTCATGAGATGGGTCCCATGCTACGTATACAATGCATGTTTGTTTACGCTACTGTGGCACTTTAATCTCAAGAGCTCTACAAATATATATCTGCTGAGATTAATCATTGCCATTACAGTTAATTAATTACATTAATTAATATTAATTAATTACAGTTACTTGATGTTCGAGACAATAATGGTATGGTGATGCCACCTAAACCAGTAGAACAAGCCAAAGGCAGCGGTCCTGAGTATTATAACATTGATTTCTCTTTGAACACCCAATTAAGGCTGGCTGGGGCAACTCCTGTAGCATCAGCACAAGCACCTGGTAAGTAATCTTTTTTTTTTTTAAACAATAGCCAATTCAGATATTCAGTTTAATGTAATGTGGCAAATATTAAGACTGTTATCAAAACCAATAAATAACAATTGCACCTTTTTGAGGAGCTTGTTTTGTACAAGACCTTGAACAGCTTGGGCTGCCTCAGTGTCTCCCAGTGAAAATTCATTATCTGATTGCAGATGGCCGAATGGTTGCCATTTTAATGTTAAAATTGGTTATACATGTACATGAACAGGTATTGTGTCCTTCTAGTTACACACATTGAACATGTACTATATATCGTGACCATAATGTCATTTTCAAAATAGCCGAATACAAATGCTGTTCTAGAGCCATGTCTCTGACATACATTGACTGATTACATTATACATCATGTCATTTGTGTCGTATCCTGATTTCAAAATCAGTTTTGTTTACCAATGGAACCAATGCGTACTTCGTCATGTCATGACTTGTTAGGCTTTCGATGCATTTCAGCATCGAAAGACTTTTGTTATTGTGATGTTTATTATTCTTATTCTGCCGTTTTTTAAAACTCTTCTTCTCGAAGACGGGTTACCCACTTGACCTGATGCTTTACAGAGATAATCTATAGGCAATTCTCTAAAACGTCAAAGTTTCCGATTTTCGATATGTGACGTCATTCGGCCGCCATCTTGGATTAAAGGCGAAATTTTCAATGCCATATTGCGCACCTTTCTAAGGGTCTGAGTGCTCCCAATTTTTTATGATAGCAGCAGTGGGACAAGGGCTACAAATTCCATAAATAAAAACTTTAGCGGTCACGTGACTTTTTTTACTAGAATTTTCAGAAATTTTGTTTTGCATCTCATTTGCACATTTTTTTACTAATTCACTAACCCTGCATATATTTTGAAAGATTAAGTGCCATAGTATTTATTTTTCCAAACGGCTTCTCGAGGCAACGAGCCGTTTTTTAGAAAATGATTTTAGAATGTTTTTTCACATTTTTTTATTTTATCATGCAAAGCATCAAGGGAAAGGGGGAGGGCCCTGTACATTCTGTTTTAAATATCTTAAGCACTGTCACAGATAGGCCCATGCAACCAGTGCAATATTGAAGCTATGGGATAAGAGATGTGACTAACACATTAAATGACCATATATGGTCATGTGACCTCATTAAATATGCAAGTCTCTAATATCTCAAGTACTATTCCTTGTACAAAACGTGGAACTAACGTTATATTGAAGACAATGGACAAGAGAATTGACCAAACTATTTGTTGACCATATATGGTCATATAACTCATTAAATATGCATATCCCTAATATCTTAGGCACTATCTCAAGTACAAACATGGAACCAATGCTATATTGAAGGCATTGGAAATAAGAAATGGCTAAAATGTTCAATGACTATATATGGTCATAGAACTCATTAAATATGCATATCTATAATATCTTGATCACTATTGAAGTTAGAGATATGAAAATAACGCCATATTGAAGGCATTTCAAAAAAGAAATGGCTATAATGTTCAATGACCATATATGGTCATAGAACTCATTAAATGTGCATATTACTAATATCTCAGGCACTATTGCAAGTACAAACGTGGAGACAATGCTTTATTAAAGGCATTGAACAAGATAAATTGCTAACATGTTCAATGACCATTTATGGTCATATAATTTATATAGTGTAATCAGTTCACCATGCTGTGACTAGATCAACATACATTGTGATCAATTTGCCTACAGTATATAGTAAACGGATCACAGTACATGTCTCCATTACCCTAGATATTACAGAAGTGTAATGTCATAACTCTGTTGCATGAACGCAATTCAGCGCTAACTCAGGCATAGCATCGAAAGCCAGTAATCGCTGCTTGCAGCTATATTTGAACTTGAATTTGTAGTTGGTAAAATTTTTGTAATTGCCCCATTCATGTAGGAATGTGCTGTACTGATGTGTAATTTCTAATGTAACATGTACATACCATACTCGACCGTGTTAGCGCCCAGGGTCCTCAACTCAGAAAATCATGATTTTTTTAGGGAGGGGGGGGGGTATTACGTATTCTCAACGGTACTTAATTCAGGAACTGACTGTCTGCCTCTACCACTGATATCACTGATGTCTACAATATCTCTTGTCAGGGATACATTGTATAATTAAATTCACATCAATGTTTCCATCTACAGTTAAAGATCATATAGCCCGTAAATTACGCCTGAGGCGCAGACGTGAATATAGTGAGAGTGCTGATCAGGAACAGGCTAAAGTTCTTAAGGTAAAATAATAAAACAAATTGAAATACCCAGACCAGATCACACAAGTTATCCTCATAAGGGCCCAAGTCAGATCACATGTACTGATATGACAGAACCCCATGGTCTGGCAGTTCTCTTCGTAAGTGAGGCATGTATTCAACCATATTTTCAGCAGAAAATACAGAATGGATAAAAACATTATTATACATTTGTCATCGTAATGCCATAAGTTACAGCGTGCTGTAACTCAGACAGTACGCCGCACATTGACCTCCGCTGTGCGTCGGTCGATACTACAGCTGTACTGTCTTCAAGCATACTTTGAGGTATTCTTGTAATAATCTTATATTATTTATTAATATATACTCTGAGTAGCACATGCACAATGAAAGTGTGTCAAAATAAGTTGTATACACCAGCATACTGTAAAACAATTTATTTTCACTGACAATTAATTTCACTATTTTGTTTTTTTGAGCTTATTCACTGTGTTTTAATTTCGTCAAAGAAAAAATGAGTTTTATTGTTATTTTACATGTTTATGTAGATTTAATTTAGCAGATTTTACTAATCAGTGAAAATAGCAAAATTGAAACCCAGTGAATAATTAAAGCATTTACAGTATTAATGATCCATTGTACAATTTCTGTTGAAGATGTGATTGTAATAATAGTATACATGTGGTTCATGTTTTTACATCAAAGTGAGTCATTTATGTTTCCACAATCAAATCTTTCCATAGTTAGCACATAGAAAAATGGTATATCATGGTTATGAGAGAGAGTTACATACTCTTATATTATAAATTCTTGTTTACTCTTATATAGGGAATGCATGATTTGGCGGAAGGTAAGAATAAAGAGGGATTTGATATGGATCAAGATGAAGAGCAGAAAGCTATTAAGTAAGTATCCAACTTTAATTTTATTTTCCATGGAACCATTGCCATACACTACTTGATCTATTGTGCAATTTCTATGGACAGCATTGCATTTTAGTTTTCTTAGGTCTCGTCTGTTTGTCCATACATTCAACCCTTAGTTCATCATCATTGATGTATGTGCCAATTTCAATCAAACTTGATCTCTCTTGAACTTGTCATCTCGCAAACTTGAGCAAGTCATCAACAGTTTATTTAAACATGCTTGAACCAATTTCAATAAATGATTGCATTGCCATCTCTCTTGGTGGGTTACTGATGAATGTCAGTTTGTTTTGTGATTTTATTTAAATGAACATGCTGTGAACATTGAAAGTATGTACAAAGACAAAAAATAATGGATATATTGCCTTGTTGATTGGTTTTTGCTTCAATGACCTTTGACGGACTGGTGGCCATTTTTTTTCCACCAAACACACAAAAAAATGTCATAAACTATTTCCCAGACATGTATTGCCCAATTTCATTCAAACAAGGTCTATGTCATTGTCAATGACTTGTTTACTATATTTTACAACAGGGACTATGCCATTTATGTGTCTTGTAATGTAATCTTTCTCAAATTTGGCCAACAGCAAGTAGCAGTTATTTTACTTATGAAACATTGAAGACCTGATATCAGCAACCATTTCTCAGATATGTTACATGGTTTCTGAGGACTTCACATGTTTTCAAGCTATAGCAATGTAGTTCACAAATTACATCTATATATAACCATAATGTGATTAAAGGTCCATGGTCGTCACACTGCACATGTGCAACATTTGTTTTGATAAACATTGATTTTCCCACAATCCATTGCACTCTTCTAATGGAAATCACAAGTATGAGGTTTGATCTGGGAACGACTTGCACTGATTATTGCCGTTGAGTCCTTCGATACCTTCCAATCGTCTAAAAAAATATCTAATTAAAGCTTGGTAACATCTCAGTTTGTACTCATTTATCTGCAGTCAAAAATCGCCATCTCTGTTTATATAAGACCCATATATCTTGTGCATTTGTGGCACGACGAATACCACCCTTTATTTATTCTCTAACATATTCTATTTAAATTAACAAGTAAGTTATAACTGTATAGCTTAAAAATAAAAAAGCCACAAGCTTTCTTGGGATCTAGTACAAGTCAATAGAACGCCTCAGCAAAGTTATAGTTGAGATTAAAATGTCCTTTGGGCATTGTATGGTTTCATTAGTTCTATGTTAAGTAACCATGACAACCACTTTTTTTTGTAGACCCAAGAGTTGGTTGGCATCTTTGGCAAAACCACAGTTGGATTACAGTGATTTCTTTACTGATGACACGGGTACATTACCGGGTATAACAGTCTGGCAGATTGAAAACTTTCTTCCTATCCAAGTTGATGAAGGTAAGATACTGGCAAGATGGTCGTACATTGTATTACTTATCTCGATAATTTATTTTTTCATGTCCATGTCCACTTTTTTCACTGGAATATTTGGGTCCAGTCATGCACTCTAAGGATGTATATTAAGCATTATCTGCCAACTATTGTTCTACTCAATTGACTGTAGTTACTTGATTATTTCTTGTCACAGTCGCCTTACCACACCACAATTTAAATTGACCTAGGCCTATCAATATAAGGTAGTACAGTTGGTACTATCGATATATGTTTAATTTTGGCTGCTAGACATTTTCACGCTTTGATGATTTCATGGTATTCATGAAGACAAAATTTGTTAAAGTCACTGACACTCTGTGGGAATTCTCTCTGCTGCAAAATTTTGAGATTTCCACTGAAATTTGTAAGATCGTTGTCTCTCGCGAAATAAAAGTTGTTTACAGTTATGTATTTCCCTTGAACGACTGAAGACATTCAAGTTTGCTTTCCAAGTTGGTACTACGAAGCCTATTGGTGTTTTGTAATTAATTAATTAATTAATGTGTAAAATGTTTATTAGCATGGATATGCAGGAATCTTCATAACTAGTATGATGTTTATAATAACTACCGCATGTTACTGAGGTTAAATCTGAGTAACAGCGTAACCTTTCTTTGATACATGCTAACAGCATGCTGTTGTCATCTTTGTATCTGTCTTTAATTATGTTGTTATTTCTGTCTTGTTAGCATGCTACATTCCTTGATGTTATTGTGTGTTTTTTTCTAACCCCTTGTTTGTGCTAAAATCTTTGTGCCAAATATTGTACGTTTTCATGCATTTTTCTGTGTGTTCAAAATACTGCAGATGTAAATGTCTAACTTGTCAATCTTTTTTTCCACTTCTGCTTGTCATCCTGGAAACCCATATAGATCCTGACTGTGGTAATTACATAACTTATATTCTATAACATTCATCTTCTATTGCATCATGTTATATGTGTTTGTTTGTTCAATTTTCTGCTTGTACATGTAGTATCATTTTCTAATTTAGTATGGAGTAACAAGTTAATCTTTAATTTCTTTTTTATCCTACACAGCTTTGTATGGCAAGTTTTATGAGGCTGACTGCTACATTGTACTAAATGTGAGTATTGTTTATAGTACATTGTACCGGATTCTGCCTTAAATTCGCCCAGGGCCGTTAAACGGCAGTTCGGGTTTAAAATGGGACCAAGAAACCGCCCAGGGCGATTTTTCGGCAGTTTTTTAAGGTGTTATTTTAATCTTTTATGATGCCTAAAAGTTTCGCTGTAGTCATTGATGCTTATTCAAGAGTATTGATGTTTATTATGACTAGCGTGAATGAGTTAGCTTCGTTTCGACAATGAGCTGTTATCACTGTAAACAATGTTAAATTATTCTTCAAATGCTCAGTTTATCTTTTTGAAAACAACTATTTTTTTTATTTAAAAACAAATCATGCCGTTTCCAATCGAAATCCAAGCCAAAAGATCGTACAACAACATCGGCAAATCTCTTTCGCGCTGAGTTCAATAACATTAACATATTTAAATGTTCTATGGTAATTTGAACACGTTGGCATCATCCATCGTTTTCATTGGTTAATTATTGATTTGACCTGCCAGGTCAAAGAACACCATTTCAGGTCAAACATGGCGGATATTCATTTCTACAGCATTGAGTGTTGAAAATGCGATCAAAATCATTCGCTTACGATGAAATAAGTTGAAATTTATTTGCATTTTATAACGATTCAACCAATTTATTTTTTGCACGTTATTATAATTATTACTAGGTAATAATCAACAATTGTAAAACGCAGCATGACCGGATTGCAATACCACGATCATTTGCTACTAAGCAATGCAGTTGCGTTCGTTGTTATTTGAAACTTCTTTTATTTAGAATATACTTTTGTTACTAATAAAATGTAAAAAACAAACAATTGTATTTGGCACACGAGGTTCGTTAATGTGATTTTTTTAGAGAAAGATGCGCGGTCTACTTTTTAATCCAGCTAGAAAAAAATGTATACAATTTTAGATTAGCTTCTGCAATAGTTTCTTTCGTTTTGGGTGGTCCAACTGCCGGTGTTGAATATCGGCATAGGTGGATTTTTCAATGAAAATATAAGCCTCCCTAAAAATATTTGATGAAAATTTTTTGAAATTTGAACCCCAAATAAGGGCCCACCAGCCGTGAAACCGCCCAGGGCGATTTTTCGGATGGGCGAATTTACGGCAGAATCCGGTAATACATTGTAGTCATTTGCTTGTTGCTATATGGGGCTTCTCTCAAAAAAAATCACGGCCATGGCAACAACCAAATAAACTACCACGGTAAATGATATTGGTAAAAATATTTTGGAACACTAATAACCATGGTAAATAGTTGATATCTCATCTAACAGACACTCAGACCTACATGTAGTTTATCATTTTTCAACAGCATAAGCAAATCATACCAAAGAACATTGAACATGATTAGTTCTGATACGAGTAAATTTATCATTGAAAGTCAAATTGTGCTTGTGAGCTTACTTGCCTTGCACCATGAATTGATGTGCTTCAGATTAGAGTCAGCAGTGTGTAATGATGATTTATTAAATATTGGAGAAGGTGGATAAAGCTTGAATATTTTTCCTACTACACTGTTTTGCTCTGTTGCAGTCATTTATTGATGAAGCTGGTTGTTTAGACTATCATATTTATTTCTGGATTGGAGAAACATCCACTGTAAGTACATTTTTATCTCCACTATGTGTGCGTCTATTCTTATATGTAATTGCAATGTGTGGTTTGTGAAATATGTTATGGATGGTATTAGATCATTTTTTTGTGTGTGTATTGAACAATAGTTTGAAGTTCTGTGGCTGCTATATGTACAAGTTGAGTGCACACTCACAACAGAAAGTGGGTTAATTGTGTTGATGATATTATTTGTCTCATTTTTTCAATATTTGAGTACACATCTTTGTTGTTCCTCTGAGATATCTCCATATGATGTATATACAAATACCCAGATGCCTTAAAAAAACTTTTTATTCCGCTTCACAGTTGAATTTACTATAATATAATAATTGTCTTATTTCATGCATTTTGAAAACTTTAAGACTTGGGCACCTGCTGTACAAAATCAACCAAGTTATTTGAAAAAGTGAAGCTGGTGTAGTAAAACATCTAATTAAAACTATGCTATATATTCCTGGTTATCAATGTCATCTTATGCACACTTACTTTAATTGCATTCATTTAAATTTCGCTATTTATGTTGATAATTGGAATCCACATTATCATGTAAATTAATAAAATAAGAGCTTTTATTTTTAATAGTTTCCCTGGCAATTTTGTAAACTTGAAACCCAATATAAAAAAATACCAAAATAATAAAAATATAAATGGTTTTGAAGTATGTCATGAGCTGTATTGTTTTGCGCATGGTATCCTAGCAACCACCTAAGCTCTGCTTCTGTGAATTTCATGGTCTTTATATTCACTCACAGCTTGACAAGAAAGCCTGTGCCGCAATCCACGCTGTTAATCTGCGTAACATGCTTGGAGCCGAAAGTCGCACAGTACGTGAAGAGATGGGAGACGAAAGCGAAGAGTTTTTAGATTTATTTGATAATGGTATAGCGTATATCGAAGGTGGAACCTCCAGTGGATTCTATACTGTAGAGGACATAGAGTACCCTACGAGATTATACAGAGTATCTGGTACACAGAATTTACATCTTGAACCAGTAAGTACATGTATTTACATTGTATTACCTCATTTGCACTTTCAGTAGCATATGGGCCAACGGTCATTAAGGCTGACCCCCCCCCCCCCCCTCTACACAAGCAAAAGTTTCTGAATGCGAAATTTTAAAAAGTACAAAAATCTTTACTAGTTCTGTTCACATTGTAATGTACTCGCGTGTACATTCTCACTTTTTATTTTGCTTGAAAATGAAAATGTTTTTGATCATTGTGCTCATCATTTAAAATGTGTGTGTCAAAGCTTTCATTATCTGAATTCTAGAAACACAATTGGAGAACAGTTCAGTTTTCAGGAACAATTGAAATAATAGGATAAATTTGTGACAGTTTTAAAATTAAAATAAAAGTCTGTGCCTAAGAACAAATATGCTATTATGATTTCTTCAAGTCTGAACACAATCTTTTTTCCATGTTGAGGACAGGCAGATAACAATTTCATAACAGTGGTTGACAAACCTAAGTGTGCAGCCATGTTTAATGTATTTGTGTTTAATTCAGGTACCTGTTGAGGTTTTCTCACTGGATCCTAAGTTTGTGTATATACTGGACTGTGGAATGAAAATGTACCTGTGGTATGGAAGCCAATGTAAATCACTAACAAAGTCAAAAGCAAGGTATGTGCCACCAAAATGGTGTTGCAATATTTTGCTCTTCTTATTAATTATTTTTTCTAATAGTGGACCAAATGTTCGCAATTTCTTATTGATTACATACAGGTCTTGATTTTGGAAAGAATAAAACAAAAAATGTGTGGGTTTTATTTTGTTAAAGTTGCACTCAGAGTTGTTTCTTGAAGCTTTATTAAGGTTGTGGCACTGTTATGTGAATTTGGTGGTCTTAATTTATGCAAATTGCAAAACAAAACAATCCCATAATTTCAACATTTAAGAACTAGTTTATTGGTTGTGTCCTGTTTAAAATGTTCTTCAAGTATAATTTTTGGGTACATGTAGTTAAGACAATTATATTTTATCCAATGTTGTGGTAAGTGGCAGGCAGATTTTTATCAGTTAATTTGTGAAAACTTTACTTTACTAAAGTTTTTATCTCAGTGCCATAATATCCAACATTTTTATGAATCGCTTTTTTTGTTGTATTTTTGGATGATTTGTTAATCTTGTACCAAATGGATGCAAGCCTCAATTGACTACAGTTCTTGTTTAATATTCTTGCAAAAATGTATGGAAAGAAAGATGTGAGTTTATTTTGTGAGAAGTTACATAAATTGACTTTGGCGTTCAAGGAATAAATTGATGAATATTAATGACTTGTTTATTCAGGTTAATGTCTGAAAAGATCAACAAGAATGAAAGAAAGAATCAGTCTGAGATCATTGCAATGTTACAAAATGATGAAATTGAACGGTTTTGGGAACTCCTGAGTGGTAAACCGGAGTGGTTTGAAGTTAAGGTATGTCAGATAAAAGTAGACAGAGAAAAAATGAAATTTTGACTATGTTCCATTTTGATTTCTCTTATCTGAATTAGGTTTGTAACCAGTCTCAGTGTTTTGTATGGAATTTATTCTCACTGATTTTTGACGAGTTGACTGGAAAATATAAGAAAAAAAGTGTATTCGCTGGATTTTATTTTCACTGAATCATTCCTTCAGCAAAAATAATTCCAAGCGAATATAAAGTATTTTACAGTATAGGACCCCCTGTACAGTTACAATCTGCTTTTACAAAATGGCTGCCAGTGCGGGGAGGCACATCAGCTAAGTACACACATAACAGTCCCTTCCCTACCTGGTTATCATTTGGTAGAGAGGAGCACAGGAGTAAAGTGCTTTGCCTAAGAATAGAACATTATGAACCAACAAGATTTGAACTAACATTGTATTGATTGTAAGTCCAAAGTCTTAAAATGCCTAGTAATAGAAGCATCCATCCACTAGGTTTATTCAATTCAGACCATTAGACATACCTTTACGAAAACACATAGAGCACATGCAGTTTTATAACTTTAAAGAGTTTGAGATTCATTGTAACTAACACATAACTTTCTGTTCAGCCATGGGTTGAAGATTTTGTACCTGCACGTCCCAAGTTGTACAAAGTTGGCTTAGGTATGGGATATTTGGAACTTCCACAAGGTAATTCTAACTTCCATTATAGATGTTATATATGCAAGCCTACAATCAATCATGAGTATATACATATTGTACATCTGTTATTAGGAACACAACATGAAAGTTTTTTTAACATTATGGAATATTGTTATTTTAGTTGATTTACCAAGACAGAGGTTAACTCAAGATTTATTGAATACCAAGAATGTTTACATACTAGATTGTCACTCTGATGTATTTGTCTGGTAAGAATTATATTTTAAGCAGGGGTTTTTCTAGAAAAAAACTGCAAGAGGGAGCACTGCAATTCAGCAGAGCCACCAAGTAGGGGAGATAGGGTTCTCCCTAAGTTAAAATGGAGTATTCTATGACTTCCTTGGGGCCAAAATTACTATCAGACAGGTCACAGTTGACAACTGTGGCCACATATGATCCCTGGTCAATCATAATTTTATGGTTGCCAGAGGATCTGCTTCCCAGGGTAAGGTGGTGCATGGCATGATGAAAGCGCTGTGCCCTGGTTTAAGTGTTGCACAAGTCACAAATGGTGACTTTACAATTACTGTAATCATCTATAGTTGAATTTATTTTCCTGAAAAAAATAAACAACTTAATTGTTGTGTGTAGGTTTTTCATTTCGTGCTCCCCTTACCTCTTACCATCTAGAACTTTTGAACCCTCCAAATTTCGTATAAGCAGCAGTACAGAAACCACCATAAACTATGCAGCTATTTCATATATATATATGTTTCATATATACATATGTTTTAATTTTACAATTGAGAAATGTTTGCGAATTTTGTGGTTTTGAGAAACCTTGAAATTTTGTAGTAGTCCATTTTGGTATTTAAAGTTGCATATATATTTGACCTGTCACTACCAGAACAAGGTAAAAACATATAATGTTATTTTTGCTAAAAAAATATGATATTGTGTTATAACCTTTCCACATGTTTCATTTTGAGTGCAGTGTAGGTTTTCACAAACCTACCTACCATTTTCAGTTCAGCATGTTGTGCGTGAAATCATCATCGCATACGATACAATGAACACAGAAGTATTTTAGGTTTACACATTTAATGATGTATGGATACCTCAACACAATATTCCCCTATATAAAAAAAAAGAAAATTTAAAATCAAATCATTTGAGTTTTGCTGCAGACGTTCATTCAGTCTACACCTTTCACATAATACGCAAGATTTTGCATTGAATGGACAATTACCTATTGCCCTTCATGGACTGACAAAGCCTCTTGGGATGCGGTACAGTTATCATGCTCCAAAAAGTAAAAACAAATTATATATTTTCTTGAAGCCTTTGTTCCTGGCTTTTTGAAAAAAATGATCTGCAACATGTACCACTTATTTGTTGTTTCAATCTCTAGGATTGGTCGTAAATCAAGTCGACTGGTTAGAGCAGCAGCTTTAAAACTGTCACAAGAAATATGCAATGTTATTCCAAGACCAGATGTTGCCATGGTTACACGTAATCTTGAAGGGTATGTTTCAGTTGACTTCTTTCAATGTTTGTTTTCAAATGTTAGAATAAATGTGTTTTTTTGGGATCATCACATTTTAATTTAAAGTCTCATCTTTTTTGAAGGGAGTTGGAATACCAGGTTAATTTCTTTGAAATGTATTTACATTTTATAGTTTTTGAGTGCCATTGTCAGGTACTGATAAAAATTGTCAAACCTTTTGATCAAAAAGTAAGAGCAATATCTTAAACTGTCTGTATGGTCCAATATTTTACAAAATGTGAATGTTTGCTCTAAATTTTGCACAAGTAAAATATCTGAGTTTTAACATAAAATACTGAACAAAAAAAAAAAAACATACACAATTGTAATTACAATTTTTGATCAGGATATTATGTTGGTGACAACCTCTCCTTGTTCAATAGATAATAGCATGTTCAAACAAAATAGGTTTTACCATATGATGCCTTCGTCAGCAGCACCATCAACAATATGTCATCTTCTATCAGGATGGCGACATCATAATTAAACATCAACATTTTTTAGCTGGATGTTGATGGCTTTATTTTTGAAAAATCACTATTGACATCATTGGGAAAGAGCTTGGTCTTTGAGCACCATCATTGGTTTCTTGTTTTCAGGAACATGTCGTAGTCTAAAATTGTATTTGACCTCTTGAAACTATGATGCCGATGCTACAGACCAGGATGGTTACTTTTGAATCATACTTATTAAACGTTACAAATTATTGCATGACTCAAATTTATCAGTGTTGCTGTCCAAATTTGTATTGCTCTTCAAAGGAAATCAAAAAAAAGGCCTTCATTTCACCTATATAAACCTTGGTACCATTGCACAACAGTTCAATTTTCTAGAAATGTGTGATCATTGTATTGTGTAACTGTTATCTACAATCTGTCACATGCGTGGAGCGATGACCACCATCCTTAAACATTGTAGTCCATTTTTATTTCAACATTGGGGAGAGACTGAACATTAAACTGTTCCTTACTGCAAGTAAATGCTCACAACTCGAAAATGAAACTGTATATTGATCATCTTTAATAAGCATGTATGAAGGAGGTGCTGTGTGTTTTCTTTGCTGCGGGAAAATATACCATGCTAATTTTGATAATGAAAAAAACAAATTATTACACTCTCCATTTTGCATATTAACATTATGCAGCAGAGCTAAATTGAAATAACAAAACTTTCTTCTCTTTCTTGCTTCTGAGTACTTCCTTCTCCATGCCTTTTATTAGTTCCTGATTTCAGACTTTATGTGTATTGTGCCCTGTTTATCAATCTATCTAGTCTTTATTTCCCAAACGTGCATAGACTGATTTCAATAAAACTTTGAATATAGAATGTGATATTTGGTTG
Source organism: Saccoglossus kowalevskii (assembly GCF_978046115.1). NCBI lineage: Eukaryota > Metazoa > Hemichordata > Enteropneusta > Harrimaniidae > Saccoglossus > Saccoglossus kowalevskii. The sequence continues at coordinate 29,167,022 of NC_140648.1, read as the reverse complement.
GAACAAACATTTATACTGTTCTGTAGTTGGTTCATTGTTATACATACATGTAGATAGATTTCTTAAAACTAAGCACATCATTGGATATTGACGAACATAATTCTGTCATACTGAACTGACTAAAAAAAGAACCACACATTTTTGTTTTTCAAAAATATTGATCTGGACTGATTGTGTTCAGCACGAGTACATATCCATTCCTATCATGGGTTATTTTTAAGTCAGTGGTAACTTGTGAAAATTCACAAAGTCAGTCAGTCCATTCTGGAACTAGATCTTTAGGCTTTTTTTTTTAACTATAGGTGAAGTGAGATTGAATGAGAAACCTACACTTTTGTGCAGTTTGGCAAGACTTTATATTATTCTCAACAATATCGTTGAGAATTCTTCTATTCTCTCCATTCAATGGTGAGAATCCAAAGTCCTATTGCTTCATAAGTGTAAATTGAAATTTTTTACCATTTTATTGGCCAAATATAAATTTTCGTCATTTCATTGGTGACTGACCAAAGACTTTGCAGTCCAACAATTTTTTAAAACAAATTCTGATCCCGATGAATTTGTGTGAATTTGTATTCTCGCTAATGAAGTGTTGAGAATAATACCAATTCTTGCCAAACTTTGAGAAAGTCTCAGTTTCTGGCCTTAATTTCACACTTTTTTACCAAGAGTGTTTGTTGATACATGGTATCTAGAAATCCTCAACTGATTTTATTCACTATCAGTAGATACAGTACAAGTATAGCCTCAACTGCACACATGATTTTAGACATATACCGGTATCCCTATATAAATTTATAATGAAAGCATACAGGGACTATGTCATAAGTTTTTCTTTTCTGTTGTCTTATTTTCTTGCGTGTGTACCTTATTACTTCCAAGACATGAAAGTCAGCTTTTCAAATCCAAGTTTGAAAACTGGGATGATGTTCTGTATGTGGATTACACACGTACAGCAGAGCAAGTGATCAAGATGGTGATTAAGGGAATGGGGTAAGACAGTTGAGAATGACCTAATTTTTGTGATTTAATACAGTGGCCTGTTCAATCTGTGCATGGCATAGAAAACTAACAATCATAATTAAAATAGGACAACAAAAGGCATGGAGATGGAGAAATACTAACCACTATAGGTCATGATGTAAAATAGGTAACTAGAAAAGTGCTTTGGATGCTTGCTATCTCGTCATTTGTTTTGTCAGATTAACCCCTTTTAATGTAATAGATCAATTCATACTAAAAATCATGCAAACTTGACTTGAATGCACAAGACATTTCTTGTGATTGTATAAAACAAACCTGTAGAAGTCATGACAAGGAACAACACTTATTGTTATTGACTCTGTGCATGTAATGACAACAAAATAAATTGATCATGATGCAGAACAAATTCTATAGCCTGGTTTGAAATATGAATTTAAAATAATGTAAATAAGAAAATATTCACTGATCATTGGTTTTAAATTCACTGGTTTGTGAAGGAATTAATATATATTCTATTGTTATAAATTTGAATTTTAACTGGATTTTAATTTAGCATATTCAGGTGTCATTGAAAATTAAAAAGAGCCCAATATAGTAAAACATGCATCTCCAGTAAACAGATATGGCAGTGAGAAACAGCAGAAAGACGATCCAAACCCTGTCACCATATTACCATATTTGTTGCTGATTTAAAATGGTGGCATACATATGCCTTGATCATCTGATAATGTGTTAATTAAAATGTTATAACCTGTTGTTTATCAGACATTCTTCTTAAGGATGGTCACAGCTAATACCATTTGAGAAATTTTGTTAAATTATACTTTATGATTGGCTGTTTCTGACAAAAAAATTTGGGGTAGCCAAGCTAATTTTACCGGTAGTTATGTTCTTCAATTGCATGCATATTCCCATTTTTCCAGTCTGAACTGGGCACAGAGTTGAAATTAACCTTTTCACCACCAGTTGCTTCTTTTCATCACAAAATAGTCCTGTTTATAGTCTGCACTTTGTTTCAGAAGATTGCCAATTTTTTTTAGTACAAACTGAAAATTGAATCAAATTTTGTCTGTTGGCTCCAAAATTAGGGTTCATTTCCAGAAATATTGAAGAATGTAAAAAAAATGTGCAGACAAATTTAGGCAAGAAAGTCTGGTGGTGAAAAGGTAAATGCTGTAGGATACGAGTAATTGTCATTGTTTAAATGTAAACAAGTTGAGTGCTTTTAAGTTTTTCTAATTTTTCACTAGTATTGTCAACAAAACTTTTTCGAATCCATTTCAATTTTTCGTAACCTTGTCATTTGCATTATTATTATTTTCTTCACTACAATAAATCATGTCACAAACTGTTGTTTGAATACTGCTCTCAAAAGTGACTCTGGAAGCATGTAATTTGCTCAATGTTAGATGTTCACTTGGGAGCAGTAACACAAATGAAATAAAGAGACATCTTATTAGTTGTGTAAGAAGACTGCTAAAATCTATATATCTTCAATTGACAAACTGAAAATCCTATGTAGGACTCATTGACTTTATGGCATTCTAAAACTCAAATACAAGTCTATAGAAGTGGCGGGTAATTTTTTGATTGCTCGTAAAAAATTCTGATGCAGAGGAATTTCAAGCAAGGGCTGCAAGCCCAGATGTAGTAAAATTTGCATACATCTGGATGATGTAATAAAATTTGCATATACGTAGAACTTGTCTGCAGGGAAAGATCAATTTAATGGGTGGGTTTTTAAATAATTATTGTGCTGCGTCGCTTTCTATTCACACTTGTTAGACCGCACACTGTATTACTTGCGATTGGTTAGCAATTTCATGACGTCATTCTACCTTTTTCTACAGTGATGAGTGCTGGCGTAGCGGCAGTCTTTCGGGCCTTATGACCTTCGCTTGAAATGCCTTTACCATTTATTAACACATTACAACATTTGATAAAATTCATTTCATTTATTAGTGATTTACTTGCGTTTACTGTCTAGGTAGTTTGTGACGAAGTCAACAAATGTAATGTGGGTAGTACAATCTGACTAAAATCTTGTGTTTTATACAGTACGGTAGTGATAAATTAACAAACTTTGTGCTAAATGTTTGAATAATAAGTGTATCATTAATAGCATTAGATCAATAATTATTAATTAAAATTCATCACTTGGGATGACAACACAGTTACACCAACACATGGGATGACTACACAGTCACACCACCACATGGGATGACTACACAGTTACACCAACACATGGGATGACTACACAGTTACACCAACACATGGGATGACCACACAGTCACACCACCACATGGGATGACTACACAGTTACACCACCACATGGGATGACTACACAGTCACACCACCACATGGGATGACTACACAGTTACACCACCACATGGGATGACTACACAGTTACACCACCACATGGGATGACTACACAGCTACACCAACACATGGGATGACTACACAGTTACACCAACACATGTGATGACTACACAGTTACACCAACACATGGGATGACTACACAGTCACACCACCACATGGGATGACTACACAGCTACACCACCACATGGGATGACTACACAGTCACACCACCACATGGGATGACTACACAGTTACACCAACACATGGGATGACTACACAGTCACACCACCACATGGGATGACTACACAGTTACACCAACACATGGGATGACTACACAGTTACACCAACACATGGGATGACTACACAGTCACACCACCACATGGGATGACTACACAGCTACACCACCACATGGGATGACTACACAGCTACACCAACACATGGGATGACTACACAGTTACACCAACACATGGGATGACTACACAGTTACACCAACACATGGGATGACTACACAGTTACACCAACACATGGGATGACTACACAGTTACACCAACAAATGGGATGACTACACAGTTACACCAACACGTGGGATGACTACACAGTTACACCAACACATGGGATGACTACACAGTTACACCAACACATGTGATGACTACACAGTTACACCAACACATGAGATGACTACACAGCTACACCAACACATGGGATGACTACATAGTTACACCAACACATGTGATGATTACACAGCTACACCAACACATGGGATGACTACACAGTTACACCAACACATGGGATGACTACACAGTTACACCAACACATGGGATGACTACACAGTTACACCAACACATGTGATGACTATACAGCTACACCAACACATGGGATGACTACACAGTTACACCAACACATGGGATGACTACACACCTACACCAACACATGGGATGACTACACAGTTACACCAACACATGGGATGACTACACAGTTACACCAACACATGGGATGACTACACACCTACACCAACACATGGGATGACTACACAGTTACACCAACACATGGGATGACTACATAGTTACACCAACACATGTGATGATTACACAGCTACACCAACACATGGGATGACTACACAGTTACACCAACACATGGGATGACTACACAGTTACACCAACACATGGGATGACTACACAGTTACACCAACACATGGGATGACTACACAGTTACACCAACACATGGGATGACTACACAGCTACACCAACACATGGGATGACTACACAGTTACACCAACACATGTGATGACTACACAGTTACACCAACACATGGGATGACTACACAGTTACACCAACACATGGGATGACTACACAGCTACACCAACACATGGGATGACTACACAGCTACACCAACACATGGGATGACTACACAGTTACACCAACACATGGGATGACTACATAGTTACACCAACACATGGGATGACTACACAGCTACACCAACACATGGGATGACTACATAGTTACACCAACACATGTGATGACTACACAGCTACACCAACACATGGGATGACTACACAGTTACACCAACACATGAGATGACTACATAGTTACACCAACACATGGGATGACTACACAGTTACACCAACAAATGGGATGACTACACAGTTACACCAACACATGGGATGACTACACAGCTACACCAACACATGGGATGACTACACAGTTACACCAACACATGGGATGACTACACAGTTACACCAACACATGGGATGACTACACAGCTACACCAACACATGGGATGACTACACAGTTACACCAACACATGTGATGACTATACAGCTACACCAACACATGGGATGACTACACAGTTACACCAACACATGGGATGACTACACACCTACACCAACACATGTGATGACTACACAGTTACACCAACACATGGGATGACTACACAGTTACACCAACACATGGGATGACTACACAGTTACACCAACACATGGGATGACTACACAGTTACACCAACACATGGGATGACTACACAGTTACACCAACACATGTGATGACTACACAGTTACACCAACACATGGGATGACTACACAGTTACACCAACACATGGGATGACTACACAGCTACACCAACACATGGGATGACTACACAGTTACACCAACACATGTGATGACTACACAGTTACACCAACACATGGGATGACTACACAGTTACACCAACACATGGGATGACTACACAGCTACACCAACACATGGGATGACTACACAGCTACACCAACACATGGGATGACTACACAGTTACACCAACACATGGGATGACTACACAGTTACACCAACACATGGGATGACTACACAGTTACACCAACACATGGGATGACTACACAGTTACACCAACACATGGGATGACTACATAGTTACACCAACACATGGGATGACTACACAGCTACACCAACACATGGGATGACTACATAGTTACACCAACACATGTGATGACTACACAGCTACACCAACACATGGGATGACTACACAGTTACACCAACACATGGGATGACTACACAGTTACACCAACACATGGGATGACTACACAGTTACACCAACACATGGGATGACTACACAGTTACACCAACAAATGGGATGACTACACAGTTACACCAACACATGGGATGACTACACAGCTACACCAACACATGGGATGACTACACAGTTACACCAACACATGGGATGACTACACAGTTACACCAACACATGGGATGACTACACAGTTACACCAACACATGGGATGACTACACAGCTACACCAACACATGGGATGACTACACAGTTACACCAACACATGGGATGACTACACAGTTACACCAACACATGGGATGACTACACAGTTACACCAACACATGGGATGACTACACAGCTACACCAACACATGGGATGACTACACAGTTACACCAACACATGGGATGACTACAGTTACACCAACACATGTGATGACTACACAGCTACACCAACACATGGGATGACTACACAGTTACACCAACAAATGGGATGACTACACAGTTACACCAACACATGGGATGACTACACAGTTACACCAACACATGTGATGACTACACAGCTACACCAACACATGTGATGACTACACAGCTACACCAACACATGGGATGACTACACAGTTACACCAACACATGGGATGCCTACACAGTTACACCAACACATGGGATGACTACATAGTTACACCAACACATGTGATGACTACACAGCTACACCAACACATGGGATGACTACACAGTTACACCAACACATGGGATGACTACACAGTTACACCAACACATGGGATGACTACACAGTTACACCAACAAATGGGATGACTACACAGTTACACCAACACATGGGATGACTACACAGCTACACCAACACATGGGATGACTACACAGTTACACCAACACATGTGATGACTACACAGTTACACCAACACATGGGATGACTACACAGTTACACCAACACATGGGATGACTACACAGCTACACCAACACATGGGATGACTACACAGTTACACCAACACATGGGATGACTACACAGTTACACCAACACATGGGATGACTACACAGTTACACCAACACATGGGATGACTACACAGCTACACCAACACATGGGATGACTACACAGTTACACCAACACATGGGATGACTACACAGTTACACCAACACATGGGATGACTACACAGTTACACCAACACATGGGATGACTACACAGCTACACCAACACATGGGATGACTACACAGTTACACCAACACATGGGATGACTACAGTTACACCAACACATGTGATGACTACACAGCTACACCAACACATGGGATGACTACACAGTTACACCAACAAATGGGATGACTACACAGTTACACCAACACATGGGATGACTACACAGTTACACCAACACATGGGATGACTACACAGTTACACCAACACATGGGATGACTACACAGTTACACCAACACATGGGATGACTACACAGCTACACCAACACATGGGATGACTACACAGTTACACCAACACATGGGATGACTACAGTTACACCAACACATGTGATGACTACACAGCTACACCAACACATGGGATGACTACACAGTTACACCAACAAATGGGATGACTACACAGTTACACCAACACATGGGATGACTACACAGTTACACCAACACATGAGATGACTACACAGTTACACCAACACATGAGATGACTACTCAGTTACACCAACACATGGGATGACTACACAGTTACACCAACACATGGGATGACTACATAGCTACACCAACAATGTTTCTGCTATGACTTATTTACTTCTTACAGAACTGAATCACAAGTATTCAAGTCTAAATTTGCTAACTGGGATGATGTTATTGCTGTTGACTTCACCCGCACTGCCCAATCTGTAATCAACAAACAACAAACTAAGATCAAAGGTCTGGTAAGTACAATCTGACTGCCTTTTTTGAGTTTGATATTGCAGTCACCTTATCCTTCTAGAGATGAGGGCGAGCAGCATGGGTACACACAGTCGAAGCTAATGTACAGTTGTGCTTTCATTTCATTTGTTGCTTGGCATATAATTCATGTCACATCTTTGTTGTATTGGCATCATATCAATCATGTTAGCATAACATCATACGAATGAGCAACTACTGATATATAAAAGTTGTTCACACTCAGAGCTGATGCTGAATGGTAAGTTTACTACCGGTACATACATAGAGTTTATTCAAGTTTCAAGTATTAATGCATCTGACCTTGAACATGCTTGGATGGATACCTAGGATATTTCGTAAACTATTGCCTCTGCATTCCTTGACAAATGATGTAAATGTCATAGCACACAATTCAGTGTTCCTATATAATATTGCAATGGATATGTACAGGAACTTATCGCGTCATAATTAATTACACATGTACTACTTAATTATATGTTTGGTGTATGTACACTTTGAACCAACACATAGTTGCTATTATAGAAAAACTATATTGTGTGTCATCAAGTTATTTGTAATACATTTATAATAACTTTGTATTGTGTTATAGGAAAGCAAACCTGAAGTCAAGACTGATTTGTCTGCACTATTCATGCCAAGACAGCCAGCAATGTCCAATGCTGAAGCTGTGAGTAGCCAAATCTCTTATGTTATTAAGCATTTTAACATTAGTCAATCTTAGTTAGTACCGGTAGTTGTACAAAAGATTGGTTCATTTCCAGTGTATTGATCGAATTTGTTTCCAACGTGTATCAAAGATTGCTGATGAGTAGCCATTTTGTTTTTAGGTGAATACCCCCCGGTACATGTCATCATTGATTAAAAAAATAAACAACAACGCTTTAGCTTATGTCCCTTTAAAATCATTAAATTTTTCCCCACTGTGTTTTTTTGTGATTTGCTAATTTAAGTTATTCATGAGGATGAAATTCGTGAAAGTCACTGTGATTGTCTTGTATGTCTGAATAAAATGTTCATTGTTACAAGCGTTTTTATTTAACTGACTCACTAACAATCACCTCTCAGAAATTAAAAAAGTTTACAATAAGTCCTACTACATACCTAAGTTAAGTATTTTTAATATTACTATGATACATGCTCTTGCTGATCTTTTCAGGAGCAATTGATGGATGAATGGAATGATGACTTAGATGGTATGGAATCATTTGTTTTAGAAGGAAAGAAATTTGTAAGATTACCAGAGGAAGAAAATGGTGAGTTTACTAGCAGTACACAATGTGTTCAAACATGATGTAAAAAAATAAAATATTCATGTTCATCTTAGACTGTGCTCTTATACATTCACAGTATACGTGATGCAAACTGCTTAATCTTCACTGTTAGAATTTTTCACTTTTGGATGACATTCGTAAAAGTATAAATTCCACGAAAGGTGCTGCCATTGCATGTCAGAGATTTTTTTAACAATGTTTGTAACGAAATTCGTAAAAATTAGTATCTCACAAAATCAAAGTGATAACTTGGCTCATTTCAAATGATCCTATTTTACTAACAAACATCCAAAAAGATATGTGATTCTCTTTGTTGTACAGAATGAAATCTTCACTCCCTGTCACCACACATTGTTATGAATCTTGCATACCTTACGTATTTTTTGATGTTGGTTTTAGGGTTTTTCTACAGTGCCGATTGCTACGTATTCCTGTGTCGTTACTGGGTACCCAAGGAGCTGGAAGATGGTCAAGAAGATATTATTGATGAGGAAGAAGATGACACTTCAGAAGATGAATTTCAGTATACCGTGTATTTCTGGCAAGGAAGAGACGCCAGTAAAATGGGATGGCTGACGTTTACATTCAGTTTACAGAAGAAGTTTGAAAATCTCTTCGGTGATAAATTAGAAGTTGTGAGACTGTGTCAGGTATCGTCAAAATGTTTTCCCCTGTGCGTGCTAGTCTAAACAGAGTAGAAGTTACTTATTTTGTTTGTTTATTTATATTTAATCTGTTTATTAGGTATACTGTCATCAAAAATGACAGGTGGAGCTTGTAGTATAGATGATTGTCCGGTTTTCGATGACCTTGTGTACCTTAGTTGGACCTCTATTAGATTAGTTCAGTTCAGTTCAGTTCATTTCAATTCATTAAAGAAACAGTCTAATTCACAGACTTATCGTATAACTGGAGTTGATGAGTCCACTACTCAGTAAAAAGATCTAAACATAGTTATTTGTTTCCCTCCACAATGCATCATCCGAATGGCACGGTCCTTTGTCGACCTATAGGCCTCTACACGATACCGTGCGGGATCGCATAGGCTAATTGCGTATCTTAAGCAGTGAGATCTGATTGGGAGTGCCTCAAAACAAGGTGCCCAATCAGCTTGGACGTACCAAATTATAAAACAAAATTCCACTCCCTGTTTTTGTCGCTATGAAGACATCCTTCCCGCACAAAACTGCGTCGATTGCCTGTACCTGATGAGGCTTGAGGGCACCAACACCGAAAACTTTCGCAATTTTATCATCAGAAATATCACGATTCATGGGCGCCGCCAAAGAGGGATTTGTAATACGCAAACTGATTGGACAATGATTAGCCGCAACTTACTACTGTTAGAATACGCATATTTGATGGGCGTTCTGCCAAGGTCTGTTTAGAGGCTTGGCCGAATAAACTTAGACTTTGGCTAGCGAAGATGTCTACAATGATGTTTATGTAACTATGCACTGATTTAAAACGTGAAAGTCACACCTCCATATTGCTTTCATCAGTTGAATTGTTTTTCAATTAGAAACATTATTTCTATTACAGCAACAAGAGAATTTGAAATTTATGTCTCATTTCAAGAGGAAGTTTACAATCTGTCTTGGTAAACGTAATGCTCCTAAACCACCTGGTATGGAATTGATGCCTGAATTGTACCACATCAGATCCAATGGTACCGCTATATGTACAAGATGTATTCAAATCAATCCATCGGCTAAATTACTAAACTCTGAATTCTGGTATGTTGTAATATTACTACCTTTTGCAATTTAAGATTTTTTAAAAAAAGTTTGATGTGCTGTAAATTAAATTAAATTTTTATCATTTTTTGTAAAAAGTTAGTAAGATATTTTCATGGAAACTACATGCTTTGATATGGAGAGATCTGAATCAGATTTGCCTGCTTAATGAAAGTATCTAAAATGTTTTTGGTCAGTGTGTGTATCATCAAAAAAATTACTCAAGCCGTATTTTTTCCAATTACTGTGAAATAATTTATTTTCACTGAAATTCATTTTTGCTGAAAAGGCGTTTTGGGTGTTTTGTATGGAATTTATTTTCACTGATTTTTGATGAGTTGAATGTAAAATATAGAATAAAAGGTATATTCGCTTGATTTTTTTTCCCACTGAATCAATTTATTCCAAGCAAAAATATTTTACGGTATTTCGCCATTGCACAGCGCCCTCTGTTGATGAATTGATGAAACCTGCAAAATGTGTGCAAGTATAAACTGCCAGACCGAATGCTTTCATACTTCTTACTTATATATTGGCTAGGCCTCTCTTTTCAGATTTGTTCATTATTTTCTGTTTTTGACTCCCATGTGCGAAGCACAAAATGGGAGTCTTTGCAGTTAGTGTGTCTGTATGTGTGTATGTGTGTATGTGTGTATGTGTGTATGTGTGTATGTGTGTATGTGTGTATGTGTGTATGTGTGTATGTGTGTGTGTATGTGTGTATGTGTGTCCGACTGTTCCACTGCTATCTCAAGAACCATACATCGGTTTTTGATGAAACTTGGTGCATAGATGCTCTGGGCCAATGCGCAGATTTGATTAGGTTTTGGTAAAAATCCATGCTCGTTAATTACCTAATTTGCATGATAATTAGCTAATTTTTAGCTGTTCTATGACTGTTCCACTGATATCTAAAGAACCACTCATTGGATTTTGATGAAACTTGGTACATAGATGCTCTGAACATATGCGCAGATTTGATTAATTTTTGGTAAAAATCCGTGCATATTAATTACCTAATTTGCATGATAATTAGCTATTTTTTAGTGGTTCCATGACTGTTCCACTGATATCTAAACAACCACTCATTGGATTTTGATGAAACTTTGTACATAGATGCTCTGAACTAATGCTAGGTTTTGATTAGTTTTTGGTAATAATCCGTGGATACTAATTACCTAATTTGCATAATGATTAGTCAATTTTCGGTTTTTCCACTGATATCTCAAGTACTAATCATCACATTTCAATGAAACTTGGTACATAGATGTCATACGACACTGCACAGACCTGATAGTTTTTATGGTAATATCAGTACGTATTAATTACCTAATTTGCATAATTAATTAATTTTCAGCATTTGATATAAGTAGTTAGCATTACATTTCAATGAAACTTGGTACTTACATACTCAAGGACTATGCAGAGATTGATTGTTTTCGATAAATATTTGTGCATATTAATCACCTAATTTGCATAATTAGTTAATTTTCAGCTTTTCCACGGGTATCTCAAGTACTAATCATCGCATTTCAATGAAACTTGGTACATAGATCCTTTAGGACTATGCAGAGACCTGATTAGTTTTAGGGTAAATAATTGTGCATATTAATTACCTAATTTGCATAATTAATTTTCAGCTTTTCTACTGATATCTAAAGTACTAATCATCATATTTCAATGAATCTAGAATTATGCAGACCCAATTAGTTTCCGGTAAATATTTGTGCATATTAATCACCTAATTTGCATAATTAACCAACTTTCACACTGATATCTCAGGTACTATACATCACATATCAATGAATGTACATGGATGCTGTAGGACAATAGACAGACCTGAATAATTGTGGGTTAAAATCTGTACATATTAATTACCTAATTTGCATAATTAACCAATTTTAATCTTTCACACTGATATCTAAAGTACCGTAAAAACTCCAAAATTTCGACTGGTTTTAAATAATTTGTGTTAGAAATGTGACGTGTTTTTAGAGTCAAAATTAAGGTGCATTTTCGGACAGTCGAATTTTTCAGAATAGAAATCAGCAAAAAAAAATGGGGATGATAGACAGTGTGCTTCATTAGTTTTTAAAAAATGCAATGTCCGTCAATTGACGTAAACTTCCTCATGTTTCACGGTAAAAGCAAAGGTCGTGGCCAAGTTGTAACTCAAAATCTAAACAAAGTCATCAATCAGTGAGTATTATGACAAGCAAAACAAAACATCAAGACGCGGAGAAGAGGTCAGCACAAAACTAATAGGTCAAAAGACAAAGCTGTCTCGCACTACCTAGGAAAACTTGCGAATGTTCGAAGTACAGGTACCCATTGGACAAAAGATACATGGAAGTTTAGCAAACGATCTCCCCGACCCAGTGCAATGTATCCGGTTAGAATCAAAGCTCACGTGTCCCTTATTTGAGCACCGTACCGGTGATTTGAGGGACCAAATTCTGCCGTAAATTCGCCCTTGGATTAAAAAATATAATGGGATTTAAGAAAATAAAATGGGACTTTTAAGGTGTATTTTGGCGTCATTTTTCGGACATTTCAATCAATCCTGCCGGCTAAAATAGAGTCTAAGTTTTACCGTAGTCATTGACGTCTGTCTATTCAAGAGTACACGAGTATGATTTTTATCGTGACTAGCGTGAGCGGGTAAGCTTCCTTTCGAGAATGAGCTGTTATCACTGTGAACAATGTTAAATTATTCTTCAGATGACCAGTTTATTTTTTAAAAACAACTAATTTTTTTATTTAAAAAAAATCATGCCGTTTTCGCAACATCCAGCTTTTTGATTGGTTAATTAGCGATTTGACCTATTTGACCTAAGAGAACATGGCGGATATCCTACAGCATCAAACGTTTATACGAGACCGGAATCATTCACTTACGATGAAACTAAGTTGACTTTTATTTGTATTTCATAACCATTCAACAAATTTATTTTGTGTACATTATTATAATCACTACTGAGTACAGTAATAATCAACAATTCAGAAACGCAGCATGCCGAGATTTTTGTGTTCGTTTTTATTTGAAACTTCGTTTATTTAGAATATATTTTCGTTACCAATAAAATAAAAATCTCTCAGTCAATCAGAAACCCGGATTCATGCCTTTGAGAAAGGTCCCGTTTGAACGCTCACATCGGTTTTTTTTTTCGTTTGGGGGAAAACTAAAACTGGTCGCAATTTTCGAATAAGAATGAGTCGGCAATTTTTAGTGGAGTCGAAAATTTGGAGGTAAATAAAACACCGAAACCCGGCAAATAAATAGGCGGTCAAATTTTTAGAGGGGTCGAAATTTTGGAGTTTTCACGGTGCTAATTATTCCATTTCAATGAAACTTAGTACAAAGATGCTCTAGGACAATGTACAAACCTAATTAGTTTGGGGTAAAAATCTGTTCATATTAATTCCCTAATAAGCATAATAATTCATAATTTTTTGGTTCTAATCACATTTCAATTAAACTTGGAGACATAGATTTTCTGTTACATTGCGCAGACCTCATTAGTTTTACACTCAAATCTGGTCATATTAATTTTCTGATTTGCATAATTAGTTTTCAGCTAAGTAATTTCGAATTATATTTAATGTGTCTCCAATACTCTCAGCACATGGGAGTTCTTTCTAAGCTTTCTTTGATTAATGAATAATTATCGTCATTTACGGTGGAAACTGAAAATATAATTCCCCAAAATATTGTTAAAAACCTATATTGGAGTCTGTGTTATATTCTTACACTTTTTGTGCCTGCTTTGCAGAAAGCAGATATTAGCCAAAGTATGATACACCTCGTAATAACTGGACATTTGATTGATTTCAGTTACATGCTGAAAGTACCGTTTGATAACCAAGAAAATGGCATAGTGTATGTATGGATCGGTAGCAAGGCTGACCCTGAGGAAGCAAAATTAGCAGAAGAAATTTCCAGAGACTTGTTTGGGGTAACTGTGCTTGTATTATCTAATTTATTAGTCTCTGAGCAAATATAGTGGCTGACTGGCGGCCATCGTGTTGGTAAATTATACATTTATACCAACCAGTCTGTAACAGCTTGTTGTACTTAAAATGTATTTTCACTGTGATCATTTTGCATGATTGGCAAACACTATATTCAAAAATCTAGTATTGACTCAAATTTTCCATCATGAGTGCTGGTTATGTGGCTGCTACCTTACCCCCTTCCTGGGGGGGGGGGTACTTGGAAAAAATACTGACAGGAGTGTGTAGCTAGTTGTTTGAAACCCCTACCCCTTATCAGACAGACATAAACTCAAAATGCCCACCCCTTTTCAGACAAATTGTGGATATTTGACACCCCTTTCCAGACAGTAAGCATATATGGTACCAAGGGAAAAGCAGGTGGACTCCCGGGGATAGACATTGACAATCAAAATGAAGTTACAGAAAGAAGAAATCAGCTTCATTCTCCTGATTGTTGGATCACTCAAGCTCTTTGGGAAATATGGACCCCTTTTCAGACAGAAGTGGTGAATTTGGGACAACCCCCACCCTCGGACCTTACCCCATTGAATGCTAAAGTCAACTTTTGCCACCTGTCACGGAATAAACCATAACTTTTTCTTTCTTGAAAGTTGTGTCAATTTACATTATGGAAAATACACAAAAATTTTCAAAAGATTGCACTAAAATTTTTGTGGGGAAAAAAAACAAGGAATTGACTGAATACTTTTTTTTTTTTTTAGACATTCAGTGTTCAGATGATTGAGGAAGGTGAAGAACCTGAGAATTTTTTCTGGGTTGGCATCGGCGGTAAGAAATCATACGATACTGAAGCTGATTATATGAGATGTGCGAGACTATTCAGATGCTCCAATGAAAAAGGATTCTTTACAGTGTCTGAAAAATGTGCTGATTTCTGTCAGGTACAAGTTTAAGTACTTTTTTTTTATTATCCATGAACTAAATTATATGATAATTATCATATTTGCTCTATGAGAAGTGCACCTCCAATAGAAACACGTATAACCCCAAAACTACATTTATTGTTGTATACTGGATCATCAAAATATTATTTATGTTGAAAACATCTCTAGAATTTACGCAAGTGCATGCTAATTGAGCAAATAGGGTATTATCTCTCCCAAACTATACCTAATCACGATCAACACAGACAAGCTTTCCATAATTCAATGGTGCTAGAAATAATAAGTTTTCTGGCAGATGAAATTATTTTAAAAACTGGCCTAGCCATGGCAATTTTATTAGTCCCCTTTCGGATGAAGTCCGAAAACGGGGACTTATAATTCGGTTTTCCTCCGTCCGTGCGTCTATGCGTCCGTCCGGAGTCATATCTCAGAATCCCTTGGACCGATTCCGTTCATTCTTTGCATGTGCCTAGTACTTTATGTGGAACATATGCACATGCAGTGGTTTAGCGATTCCATTCAAAATGGCCGACTGGCAGCCATCTTGTTTTTTGAAAATGTTGTATTTTGGACATGCTTTATCAGTTTTCATTCAAACTTGGTACATAGATTAAACATGTTAGGATACATGTCCATTACGATTTATTTTACAATTGGATCAAAGATGGCCAACTGGCAGCCATCTTGTTTTTTGAAAATGTTGTATTTTGAACATGCATTGTCAGTTTTCATTCAAATTTAGTACATAGATCATACATGTTAGAATACATGTCCCCGACCGTCCGTGAGTTCCTGAGTCTGTCAGTCCCTCAATTCCTGAGTCTGTCAGTCCGTCCGTCCCTCAATCTGTGCAAGAGTCATATTTCAGAATCCTGTGGACCGATTCCGTTCATTCTTTGCATGTGCCTAGTACCTTATGTGGGACATATGCACATGCAGTGGTTTAGCAATTTGATTCAAAATGGCAGACTGACAGCCATCTTGTTTTTTGAAAATGTTGTATTTTGGACATGCTTTGTCAGTTGTCATTCAAACTTGGTACATAGATTATACATGTTAGGATACATGTTCATGACGATCATTATCGCAATTGGATCAAAGATGGTCGACTGGCAGGCATTTTTTTTTTTACCTTGCCCGTAACATCAAAGATGGAAGGGAAAGGTATATTAAGGGAAAAATTTCTGTCGTCGTTAATAATGTTATTGTGTGCACAATAACTTTACTAATTCTATTCCAAACTTTATCAAACTTGGTCACCTTATTCATGAGTATAAAGTCTTCCCTGGGTATGAAGAACAGATGTCCTGTATGAAAATATCACGCAAAAATTGAGAAAATCTGATAAAATATTTTCTACTTGACTGATCACTCGTGATACACATTCAAAGGTCACTGATCCCAGTGTGAATGTGCATTGCTGTATGTGTTCAATGAAGCAAATCATTTATCTTGTAATAATATCCTTGGTAATGTATACATATGCTAGACTGGATTTCAATGCAAACTCATGGAGAGAGTTGTTGCACAGTCTGATACAGATTTGCAAACCTACCAATAAAATCTTAACAGAAAACAAGATGTCAGATAATCAATATAAGCACTCCTATGAAGTGGGTGCCAAACTTTTGGTCAAGATCTGAAGCCGATAGAAAATTATGTCTGTTTAGTCTCATCCACATTTTGAGAGGAAAATTATACTCAAAAATATGTATTCTGTATTTGACATACAGTTCATTTGAAAAAAAACAAAAAAACGTTTCTTTGTTGAATTATATAAATTTTGAGAATCAAAATTCGCAGCAATTTGCCTCAGCTATTAGGATGTAATTTTACATTTGTATAATACTAAGTTGAAAACACACTTCAAAGAAATAAAATGTTAAGGGATATCCCCACTTTGTACTTAATTAGAATACAAAAGACAGAAAATAAAATAAAAGTATTTATAGTAGTGATTTCCATCTCAATACATCAAATCAGTAATAATTAAACATCAATTGTACTTCTGTATTAATATTATTTCAGATAATTAATTCAGATATTTTAGAATAAAAACAAATGCCTCAACTCAGAAAAAAAGTGCTGCATTTAGACATGTATTGAATTGTACAACATGCAAGATAACAGAAAATCTTAGTTGGATTTTGTACAGGTATCTCTGTTAAAAACTAATGATTTACTGAGACAAATATGAACTGTCTCATTATATTCATTGTACCATGACAATATTATTTGAAAAGTAAAAAGCGCCCTCTCAGGGTAACTATCATGTTGCAAGCTCTGCTTTGTATGCAAATCAACTTCAGCCTTGAAGTATGTTTTTAAAAATCGTTTGTTAAAGCTAGAATGCCATTCTGGAATGGATCTTACTTTGTTCATGGTCAGTATGTCCTGCCAGTGTCGGGCAGATTTGTTGGCCAGTAAAATTTTACAATCTCAAGTTGTTTTGTTCCCTTGCCCGTACCATCAAAGATGGAAGGGAAAGATATATTAAGGGAAAAATTTTGTCCGGCGTTGTTGTTGTCGTTGTCATCGTTGTTGTTGTTAATAATTGTTATTGTGTGCATAATAACTTTACTAATTCTATTCCAAACTTCATCAAACTTGGTCACCTTATTCATCAGTATAAAGTCTTCCCTGAGTTTGAACAACAGATGTCCTGTATGAAAATATCATGCAAAAATTGAGAAAATCTGATAAAATATTTTGACTGTTTCTACTTGACTGATCACTGGTGATACACATCAAAGGTCACTGATCTCAGTGGAAATATGCATTGTTGTATGTGTTCAATGAAGCAAATGATTTATCTTGTAATAATATCCTTGGTAATGTATCTCAGAATCCCATACTGGGTTTCAAAACCAACTCATGGAGAGATTGCACAGTCTGATACACATTTGCAAACCTACCAATAAAATCTTTATAGAAACAAAGATGTCAGAAAATCAATATAAGCACTCCTATGAACTGGGTGCCAAACTTTGATCAAGATCTGAAGCTAATAGAAAATCTGTTTAGTTCAAAGTTATCAAATCAAAAACAATACATAAAAAATACATAAAAAGCAAAACATTTCATCCACATTTTAAAAAGAAAATTGTTCTAAAATATATGTATTCTGTAATTGACAAACAGTTCATTCGACAAATGAAAACTCACAGGAATATGTTTCAGCTATTAGAACAGAATGATAGAGTTTTTATAATACTGGTTTAAAAACGCACTTCAAAGATTGCAGTGTTTGAAGATATAGATTTTCAGGAGACAACAGTACTGTTGACTTCTCCCTCCACTGGACACCAACTAACTATTTAAGGTAGAGATGCAGTTTATTTGTGAAGTTCAATCAAAAATAGTTTTTTTCGTTTTTTATATAGATTTTTATCTAAAGAACATTCTGTGAAAATTTGACCAATGAATTCTTATTGGAACACCATTAAAATTGCTGTTTATTTTCTGGTTAAAAATAAAAAAACACTCGCACGTGGCAATGTTTATGTCCAATTGCCTAATTTGCATGAGTAAGCAAATAACAGGACCTTTGATTGACAATATGCATATCGAGATTGTACGGGTCATAGTTCATTCAATTCACGCGCATGTGCAATTATTCTCGAATCAGTTATCGCTCGCTAGCAAACCAAACATTATATTTCCTCAGCGTTTTTTCCTAATTTTTATCATTACATTATGCGTGGTGTGAAAAGAAAGAGAGGTAGAAAGAAGATTCAGATGATTTCTATGTCGGAAGAGGCAAAAGCTACACTGAAGGCATCAGCCCGCCGAACGAAAAACAAAATCGATGTGAGCGTCCAAACGTGACTTTTCCTGAAGGCGTGAATCCGAGTTTCTGATTGACTGAGAGTTTTTATTTTTAAATAATTGTTCTCAAAAAATAAACTGAGCATGTGAAGAATAATTTAACATTGTTTACAGTGATAACAGCTCATTGTCAAAACGAAGCTTACTCATTCACGCTAGTCCCAATAAACATTATACTCTTGAATAGGCGTCAATGACTACGGTAAAACTTAGACTCTATAATGATTGAAATGTCCGAACATGACGCCAAAATACACCTTAAAAGTCCTATTTTATTTTTTTCAAAATCCCATTCCGAATTTACGTCAGAATCTGGTCTCTCGAATAAGGGATACGTGAGCTTTGATTCTAACCGGATATATTGCACTGGGTCGGGGAGATACAAACTTTCGTGTATCTTTTGTCCAATGCTAGGTGCTAGGTGGTGCAAGACAGCTTTGTTTGCAACCGGACGAACTCCGTTTAATTCAATGAAGCAAACAACTGACAATGCTAAAATAAATTGCAGAGGTACGCTAAAATTAATTGAAAACAAGCAAATAATTTCAATGAAAAATAAATCACAGAGATAGGTAACTTGATACATTAACAACTCTTTTGACACGCTGACCGCTTCTCCGCGTCTGATGTTTTGTTTTCCTTGTCATAATACTTACTGATTGATGATTTTGTTTTGATTTTTGAGTTTTTTAGCTTGCAACTCGGCCACGACCTTTGCTTTTTCCGTGAAAAATAGGGAAGTTTACGTCAATTTGACGGACATTCCATTTTTTTTAACTAACGTGCACACTGTTTAGCACTCCTATTTTTTCATTTGCTGATTTCTATTCAGAGAAAATCGACCGCTCGAAAATGCACCTTAATTTTGCACTCTTAAAACATGTCAGATTTCCAACACTTAATTATTTAAAACCGGTCAAAATTTTAAAACTTTTACGTTAGGAGCTGGAGCTGGAGCTCTCTCCTTGCAGCGACCGTCGCCGGTAGTACAACAGCATGTTTTGTACTAGTACGTACATCCGTGCGCTGATTGTCTGCGACTGTCTTAGAAAATCCCTGAATAAGGCGTTACCAAAATCGGAAAAAATAAAAAATTGCCTCCTTAAAAAACGAACAGAATTCAAATATTTTTTTTAACAAATATGTTGCAGTGGGAAAATGGGATTGGAAACGCTGAACAAAACTTCTGTGCCTCGCGTTTCGATTCTAGGATTACGCGATTATTCATTATTGTGCGTTCGCTTCCTGGAGTTGGTTCTAAATACTACATAAAAATCATCAAGGATAATTAATTTAATATCCCACTTTGTACTCTTCACGGTAAACCATAGGCTCTGAAATACTCGTAGATTTTTTATTGAAAATACATCGAAGAGAAGCCATGATGTTTTGATTGTGATAAAAAGTCACCTTCCTAGGACCGCCCCCTGTTTAATAATTCATGAGATGACGTTATGTTTACTGGGCATTGACACGTGTTTTTACCGACCCCATCAAAACACTGGTATGAATGACGTGTTTCTGATTTATATATTCAAGAGCAGTTGTTCTGGTCCAACAATTTTACATAAAATGTCTATGTCTATACGTTAACTTTCGATTTCAATAGTCTAGAAAGTATGACAAAGTATGACAAAGCAGTAATTCCAGGTTTAACGCGCAAATATGCAAATTAGCCTTTTTCTCGTCTTCTATTTTTGGTGAATTCTTGGGTTTTAAATTAAAATAGCTGATAGACGCTTTGGCCATTTGCCTCGAAATTTTCACACATTATTGACAAGGTGTTCCCTCTTCAAAATGCGTCCGGACAGTTTATTACGGCGAGTGGAACAAAAATAACAAGTCCGCAATTAACAAGGATATATAAATTATGCAAAAATAGAAAAGAGTGAACTTTGAGGTCATGCTGTGCGACTTTGAAAGCCGTTAGAGAGATGAGTGGACGCATTTGAATTAGTAGTATACCAAGGTATCCAGTGATGTAATTTTACCCACAAACGGACTTGAAGTTTTTGAGCTATTTTTTTTTAAACCACTTTTGTCCAAAAAAGCATATTTTTGACCCAAAATCAAAAACGCATTCTGGATATTTAAAATAAAGACAAGTTTTACAAAGTTTGTATAATAAGCTTTCAGAAAATATATAACATGCTGGATATATAATACCATCTTCATTGTCTAATTACTCAATTAAAAAGCAAGCCAAATAAACTGCATCTCTACCTTAAGTTGATTTGCATACAAAGCAGAGCTTGCAACATGATAGCTATTCATAATGGGTGTTTTTTTTTTTTTTTTACTTTTCATATAATACAGTAGTCACACAATGAGGCAGTTCATATTTGTCTCAGTGAATCATTAATTTTTGACAGACACCTGTACAAAATACTTGGATAAAAGCCAGCTAAGATTTTCTGTTATCTTGCATGTTTTATGAATTTATTCACGTCTAAATGCAGCACTTTTTTTGTGTTGCGATGAGGCATTTGTTTTTATACTAAAATATCTGAATTACTTTGAATAAAGCTGAAAATTATGTCCCTTAAAATAATTAAACAAATAAGGCACCAATGTTTTTGTAACATATTTACATCTTTTAAGGACATTTGGTAGACTGATTCCCCACTGTTGGTTCAACCCCAAAACTTGTTTGTATTCAAAATTAATTATGACAATGCATATTTATATTGAAACAAAATATGTTAAAGGGAATTATATTATATAACAAAGGGCAAGGTCACCAGAGTTCAACTATGTTTTTTTATGCGGTATCTTTGACGTGCTCTGTCAGTTTTCATTAAAATTTGGCACATACATGTACTTTATACATGACAATTTGTTTTAAAATCTGGTCAAGGATGGCCGATTGACAGCCATCTGACATTTTGGCCCTACTACTATATTTCCACAATTTGTGTACCATTTTCATTTGTATTTGGCACATACATCATACATATCAGTGTGTTTCATAATCAGATCAAAGATGGCCGAATAACGGCTGTTTTTATTTTTGGCCATATTACTACTACACGGAACATGTGTTTTGATGTAAATAAACAATCTGTTTTATATGCCACTTGGAACTCAAGTTTCAAGGACACGCTCGTGACAACCCCTCCGCTTTAATATGATGAGCACAAAGAGAACTTAATTTAACGGGGACTGTGTCATTTTCAATGACTTGTTTTTTATAGGATAATTCTTTTAAGAATTTGTTGTATTTTGAGAATGAATATCTGGCATTGACACCATATTTCCATAACTGCTCTATCCTGCCACATCCTCTATAGTTACAATCTTGTTTTTGAAGTGGTAATTACTGGTATGCTGATGAGTAGTGTTAATTGTAAGTTGCCAACCAATGAGACCTGGCAGCTTTTTGATCTGACCTGTTCACAGAATAGAACAGTCATTATTATTTTGCATCTGATCAAGCTTTAGAAGAAAAATGAATTATCATAAGGACAATAAAATTCCCCCCAGCTTGACTAGTTTATTTATTCGGCAGTGGTGGAAGTTTGATTTTCCACATGGTAATGAAAGATTACACCAATTACTTTTTTGAACAATTTTTAGTCCCCGTTCGGACGTAGTCCGAAAACGGGGACTTATGTTTTGCCCTGTGTGCGTCCGTGCGTCCGTGATCACCTGTATCTCGAACATGCATGGACCGATTAAGTTCAAACTTCACTCATACATCACACATTATATGGGAAATATGCACATGCATTTTTTTCATGATCCGATTAACGATAGCCGAATAGCGGCCATTTTAAGGCCGAAAATGCATCAAAATCACACATTTTCACCATTCCGGACCCGGATCTCAGTTATGCATGGACGGATTTCGTTCAAATTTGGTACATACATTAAACATAATAGGACCTTGATGCACGTCATTTTTTTTTTTTGGATCGGGTTTGAAATGGCCGACTGGCGGCCATTTTGTTTTAAAAAATTCAATTCTGGATCCGTATCTGAGACATGCTTGGATTGATCGAGTTCAAACTTCACACACACAAGGTACATCATGTCACAAGTATGTATGTGCATTTGTTTCATGAACTCATTAACGATAGCCAAATGGCGGCCGCTTTAAGGCCGAAAATGCATTGAAATCGCACATTTTCACCATTCCGGACCCGGATCTCAGTTATACATGGACGGATTTCAGTCAAATTTGGTACATACATTAAACATAATAGGACCTTGATGCACGTTATTTTTTTTTTCGGATCAAGTTCGAAATGGCCGACTGGCGGCCATTTTCTTTTAAAGAATTCGGTTCTGGATCCGTATCCGAGACATGTCTGGATTGATCAAGTTCAAACTTCACACACACAAGGTACATCATGTCACAAATATGTATGTGCATTTGTTTCATGATTTCATTAACGATAGCCAAATGGCGGCCTCTTTAAGGTCGAAAATGCATTGAAATCGCACATTTTCACCATTCCGAACCCGGATCTCAGTTATGCATGGACGGATTTTGTTCAAATTTGGTACATACATTAAACATAATAGAACCTTGATGCACGTCTTTTTTTTTTTTTCGAATCAAGTTCGAAATGGCCGACTGGCGGCCATTTTGTTTTAATAAATTCAGTTCTGGATCCGTATCCAAGACATGTCTGGATTGATCAAGTTCAAACTTCACACACACATGGTACATCGTGTCACAAATAGATATGTGCATTTGTTTCATGATCCGCTTAACAATAGCTGAATGATGGCCATTTTAAGGCTGAAAATGCATCAAAATCACATATTTTCACAATTCCGGAACCTGATCTCAGTCATGCATGGATGGATTTTGTTCAGATTTAGAACAATGTGTTGTACATATGCAGGTGCATTTCGGTCATGATCTGCTTTGAATGTATATGTCACTCAAATATGAACGGAACGGGGACGTGTCATTGACAATGACTTGTAATATTTATTTTTGTGAAGTAAATTGCGATACTCGGATTTCTATTGCAGGACGATTTAGCTGATGATGATATCATGATACTGGACACTGGTAAAGAAGTATTTCTGTGGGTGGGACCTACTGGTAGTGATATTGAAATTAAGTTAGCTTTCAAGAGTGCTCAGGTTAGTCTCTTTATACTTATAGATTTGCAGCTGCTGTGTAACAGACTGACTGAATGTCAACTCCAAAATGGTTGCTTCAAACAAATTTACCGAACAAAGTAGGAAGTTATGTTCACGTTTCCAGGCACTATGAAGTGTGAAAATACATAAATTGCAATATTTTGCCTACCACATGCAAATTTTGATTTGATGGAAATGCTAAAATTTACAAGTATGAAACCTGTCTAGTTTTTTGACAAACTGAGTAAAATTTGATTATAATTATTTCGAAATTGCACATGCATGTCATATCAACCTTCTAAATGACTGCTGTTCAGTCTGTGCAATTGTCAATTTCCAACCATTAGTCTGCAAGCTACTGATAGTTCTTGTTTTACCAGAAACACCTGATTCAGTTTTCTGATGCCCACACATGCGCTAAGTATATCCCAGTCTCTGAGGTCAATACATGATAGCATTCAATAGTTGTGTCTATGTGAGAAGTAAATGTATTTAGAGTCAACTAAATTCTAGTACACTATTTTGAGATCGCTCTATCAATGTGCATTTTTTTTTTCAAATATTCCATATTTATCACGCATTGTGACTGTCAATATATTTGGCATTAGTGTGCTAGTAGTACAAGTGTGTGTTATAGGAATTCCATTTTAATTGCACTAGACACAAGTGCACTAGACACAGTACTTTAGGATTGTACAGTGTTGGGGGTTAGGGTTTGTATAGTGTACAAGTTTTGGTTAAGTTTATAGGAATGGTTTGGAGTTTGGAAAATTTTTAAAATAATTATTTACCAGCATAAGATTCAAAATAACTGGGTACACCATCTTTGATCTACACCAATTCCATATCTTGTTTTCACTTACTATCAAGGCTGAATAATTTATCTATCTTCCAGGTTTATATCCAGCATTTGAGGAACAAAGATCCTGATCATCCACGCAAGTTATTTATGGTCCGGAAAAGTAAGGAATCCTGGAAATTTGTTCGATGCTTCCATGGATGGGGACTTTATCGTCAAGCACCAAAATAAATAAAAGTTTGTAGTGTTCACCATGCATTAGACGGGGAAAAAAAGATCAGCGTGCACTTAAGTTTGAAAGTTGCTTTTCATACCTTTATTAGATGGATGGGGATGACAATGGAATATTATAAAAATGAAGGAAAAAATGCACTGCACTGTTTCAGGCTGATCTGTATTTTTCGGAAGAGGGGGGGGGGGGGTTACTTATTGGTTCCATATACTTCCCCAATTATATTTTAGTGTTACAGTAGTATTTTATTTTGGTTTTCCATTCAAAAATAATATTAAATATTAACTAGTCAATGGCCGAGTCTACTTATTAATATCAATATTTACGTATCTTTCACATTGTCAGCTAACAATTGTCCATCTTTCACATGGTATGTTGCCAATTTATGTACACTGAATTATTTATTGTTAGCAGAAACTTATAATACTGATGATTATTAATAATTTATTCATTATCATATCCAAGCATATGTTCTGTATGTACTCTGATAGAAATACTCTAACAAAAAAATGCAGTTATTACATGACTTGCGTGTCGTCTTTGTCATTTAAAGCACATGCATTATGAATATAGTACACTATTAGACCATTTTCTGTTCACTGTGAGGATGCATTATGGTGAAAATGAAGGTAAAACAGGACAAAGCGTCACTTAAATACACATTTGATGTTGAGCAATTTTGATGTCGTAAAGAAATCTCAAAGGCGTATTTCTCTTTGTTTGACATTGAACTATAGAAAAAGGGAAATTCAAGTTCAAAAGACAATCATTTGATTTTTGTAGCAAAAGTTTGAACAATGTCTTTCACACATTATGCAAGATCACATGGTAAATAGTAAATCAACTACAAACACATGTATTACATCATGAAAGCAAGGACAATATCTTGTAACTAGATTTGTCTCGTTTACATTATTGAAATTTGATATTTACATGTACATATATGTAAAGACTTGAGTAAAGATAGTTTGTCTATGGCTAAAAGAAAAGGTCTTGCTTCTCGTCTTATGCATGTCAGTTTCAAACTTACAACTCAAATAGATAGAACAAAAGAAATAAATGATGAATTTTGAACATACATCTTGTGGTATTAAATAGTCTTAATACAAACAAAAAAATTAAAACTGATCATTTTTCTCCAAGACGAGAAGCAAAACTTTTTTTTAATTGAGGCGATTTTTGAATGTTGTTTATATACAGCAAGTATTTAACCGAAGAATAAGCCATTGATAACTAACTGACCAGATAAACCTAATCTGTAATACAATGTGGTGAATTGAAAGTACAGGTTTTTAAGTCTGAATATTGGAGTTGTGTGTTAGAAGTAACATAACCTGACGATTTATATTCTTTTTAAGTTTATTCAAAAATTAGATCAGTTACCCCAAGATATTTCAATCCTCCCTACACTTTCAAATAACCTGTCACAGGGAATATGTTCCAACATTTTTAGAAATTACTGCGTTTTTGCCACAACTATTAATAATGTACAAGTACAGCAGTAATGTCCACATGCAATATTTATAGATTTAATAGTGCTTGAAATGTATACATTATGTAATATGGAATGTTATATTTCTACTATAATTATACTTTTTAAAGTTATTCTGTTTTATGGCTATATTTTAATTTTTTTTTATACACTGAAATAAAAAAATGATAGAGAAATAAGACTGTTGCTCTAAGTCTGTAGTATGATCTTGAAGTCCTTAGAAATTGCATTGTATATCCAGGTTGAAGTACTTTTCACATAAAACAGAATTTGATTACTTCATTCATAAATGCTGCTGGGATCTGAGTCTTTACTAACATTTGCACAGTTTCCCCACTAATGGGGGGGGGGTCATAAAATTAGCATACCCGGTAACACAGGAGTGTGAATAGAAATTCATGGTGTTAGTAAACTATAGACAAGTTAGGTGTGTTCAATTGCCACCTGAGACCCAACTATTGCAAGTATCTCTAAACCAATGTTATGTACAGCCTTGTGCCCAGGCAGGTTTTTTCATTTTTTTGAATCAACACATTTGATGGAAGAAAGTGAATCAATATAACGGTACATCTGTTCCTTACATCACCCAGAATGCACGGTCCTCAAAGTTTTTTTCTTATAGCTATCTCAAGTGAGATGATCTGAACAACAGTGGTTAGCCGCAAGGCTGTTCCAAGAAAACGTGGCCAGCATACAAATGGTGATATTCAAATCAAAATATCTCTTGTATACACATTCGTTGTTTTAATTCCATCCCCATACTTGGAGTGAATGATCATAAAATGAGCAAGATGATACAATATTATTGGGATACGATGATGAGCCGACTTTTTGATACCAGTCAACGCCATATGCTAATGAGTTGTGACCATGGTAGGACTTCATTATTGATACGTTGGAATCTGGCAAAAAAATAAACCTAGAGTCACAATCAATCTGCACATGTATAGGGCATTATAATCAACAGAAAAAGATTGCCTAATCTTGGTTTTTGTCATATGAGAACTGTCACTCATGTCTCAGAGTTCAGCTTGCCAAAACCTACAACTGGATGTAGCGCCCTCTATAGTCAAAGTATGCAAGTGAGTCAAGCCATAGCGGGTGTATTTCTGTATTTTTCTTCTGTGCACATAAACCAAAAATTGCATTTGTTGTACACTGAATCATGAAAATATTACAACTGTGTAGAAAATTTGACATTTCTAATTTAGCGTTTAAAATGTAATAAAGTTAATAATGAATAACTAAAAAGTAAGTAAGCAAAAGTTGAGTAAAATAAGTGTGCTTGTTTATTCTTTTTTCTTGTTCATTTACAGTTACTCAAGTATAATAAACCAGATGGGACGTACATATAAATGCTTAATTAATCATTAAACGTTGTCATAAAATGATAATCCATAGTTTCAAACACTGTTTGAGGTTTGTAATGAAACTTAAGCATATTTTGAATTGAATTGAACTACCATGCCATAACTATAGGTTTACAACCATCAAGCATAACAATTTAAAAATGGATGATTCAAGACAGCGTTGATCCGAAATATGTGAAGAGGAAGTAGAAGTGCAAGTACTTTTTAATTAAATAAGTAGGGGTCACCAGGAAATCTCTAACAATGAAGGTTAATATTTAGTATAAACATTTCAATACATGACT
This sequence comes from Saccoglossus kowalevskii, assembly GCF_978046115.1. Lineage (NCBI taxonomy): Eukaryota > Metazoa > Hemichordata > Enteropneusta > Harrimaniidae > Saccoglossus > Saccoglossus kowalevskii. The sequence continues at coordinate 29,138,210 of NC_140648.1, read as the reverse complement.
TACCATCATTACAATCCAGTATGTGATAACCATTATGCATACATGCAGCCAATAACCAGACTCCATTCACTGGGTGCCATTTTAATCTCCATACACCACCCCCAATAAGTGTACTTGACATTGGATGTCTCATTTGACGGGTATCCCATAACAGTATGTGTTCATCATAGCTGAAAAAAGTAGCGATTCCAGGTGTCATCTTTAAAGGTTGGTACAGTAGTTGTTGCGCTGCTCATGCGCGACATCTGTGTTGATAAACATTGCATTTCACACAATCCAAAGCACTTTTCTAATGAGTTTTGCCCTCGGTACCACTTGCACTAATTACTGCTAGCGATACCATTATTACTTAATAATAATTTGTATACTGCTATATTTCACACACGCACACACATATCAAAAACGCAACACAAGTGTGTGGAATGCATGTACCAGTGCGATACAAGCAGGGACTAACATGAACTCATTGTATATTAGCCTGGTATAGAGGAAGTGATGCACAACACTGTCTACAACATGGTTTCTATTTCTAACTAGTTTGGTTGCTAGCAATGAATCCTTTGAATAGAAAGAATTTGCATTCCTATGGTAACATACATGGTAACCCGTCTAACTACAAACATAGATAGCTCAGACCTACTTAGCTATAGAATGTGGCAGTATACGAAATAGCATGCATTAAATCAAGAAAAAGTGTATTGCACAGAGATAACGATTGCCGGTTGTAAATAATAGATCTCACTCGTAAATCTGAGCTGATCTAAGAACACTGTTCTGTACCAATTACACTCATGGAAGTTCTCAAGTATCAAGATTGTCACTTAGCTGTAGATGCAATGAAATCAAACCTCCAACAAAGCTTGACACAATTGTATCAATGTCACTAGATATGGTGCATTCACCAGGGTTTGCTTTATCTTCTTTATCTGTAAATCTTTATACTTTTTTATTTGATGTATTTTACCTTCCTGTTGATAAGATATTCTCCCTGCATCTGTTGCTATGGATACTGCATACTCCCATTTCATGCCTAGAAGGGACCACAAGTTTGAAATGAACATAGCAAAAAATAGCATAGATAAATTATTGAAACGACAACTGAACAGGAAGACATTCAACATTCAATTTTTGTTGGGAGGTCAACACCTGACAAAAGAAAACAACATTTGCTAGTGAAAAGTTTGCTATTGCTATAGTTCTAATCACTAAGGACATACCTATTTAACTTCTCTAACTATTGATGGCTGTATTCAATTGGTGGTAGCACAGCCATCTTTATACGAGTTTGACTGTAGTCATATTAATGTATATTAATGAGGTCAGATGTGCATAAATTAAATAGAAATGAAGACAACTTTCATCAATATGTCTAACAAACTGACAGAGGACCACTAAAGGTCACATGACCTAATTAATTATGCATACATGATATAACTCAGGCATAAAAATAAGATCACAAATATTGGTTGTGATTTTATCGAAACATGATCTGTTATGTGACCTCATTAGTTATGCAAAAACAACTATTCTGAACATGATGCAGTATTCATGAAATACTGAACACAAAGTGTACAATGAGTACCTTTTACTGACTAGAACAGCTGCATCACATGCTGTTCTTGTATCCCAACATTTTAGTTTACAATCGTCACCACCTAGAAGATGAAACACACAGATGTATGAGAAACAAGCCATGCATGGCACAGTCCCCGTTAGTTATCATATTTAAGATATATAGTTTTGTTTTAGTTTTAGATTTATAGTAATATAGCTGGAATATAACTATGTCAGGAATATGATTTTTTAACATTAAAATGATTGACATTTGTATCTGATCGTCAAAAAAGTACTGGAACAACATTCAAAATCAACCATTTTGAATACATGTATATATATAACATGATGTATAACGAATTTATAAAATTTGAATATAATCAGTCAAAGCATTTAAGAGATATGGCTCTAGAAGCCCAATCATTACAACAAAATGGCCGCCAGACAGCCATTTCGAATCCGATCTGAAAAATAAATGATGTGCATCAGGAACCTGTAATATCTAACATATGTACCAAGTTTGAACGAAATCCATCCATAAATGCTTGATATTTGATGATTTTTTAGCACAAAAATGGCCACCATTTGGCCATTTTGAATAGGATCGTCAAACCAATATATCTGTCTATCTATGACGTGATGTATAATGAATATTTAAAATTTGAACATAATCAGTGAAAGCAAGTCAAAATGACCGCCAGTTGGCCATTTTGAATCTTATCCGAAAAACAAAATTATTTGCATCAAGGTCCCATAATGTCTAATGTATATACCAAGTGTGAACAAAATCCATCTGTAAACAGCAGAGAAATGCTTGTTTTTGATGATTTTAGCACAAAAATGGTCACCATTCGGCCATCTTGAATCAGATCATGAAACAAATTGACGTGCATATGTATACTATCATGTATGATGTATGTGTGAAGTTTGATTGTGATTGGTCCAGGCATTTCTAAGATACAGGTCCGGATGGACGCACAGACGGACGCACAGAGGTCAAAACATAAGTCCCCGTTTTCTGACTGTGTCCGAACGGGGACTAAAAACCAAAACAGCATAAAATTGCAAATCATTCTCCAGCCAAAATATGTTTGTAATTTTATAATTTTTGTGTATTATTATTAGCTTTCATAGTTAAAATTAACAATAACTGTTACATCATACACGGAGCGAACCATGGCATTATGGAACATGACAATCTCACTATATCTGTTATATATACCTGAATACACTACGCATGGCTGCCAATAATCAAATGCCGCTATCCATGCTTCATATTGATGAGCTGACCATTGCAATATAGATGTAACACCTGAGTCAGTGTAGTTACATAGTGTCACTTCACCAGCTGAATCACTTACTACTATGTTAGGATTGCCACTGTGAATAGGAAAACATGGCGAATGTAAATTATAGAAATATACCATAACTAACACTTATAACATTTTTACTACTAGACTTTGTTGCCCAAATTTGTCTGCACTTTTTACTTATATTCTTCAATATGGAAATGAACCCTATTATCATGAGAGCCAACAGACAAAATTTGAGTCAATTTTCAGTTTTTACTTAAAAAAATGTAGCTATTTTTGTTCCAATCTTTTGAAGGAAAGAATATAAATAGGACTATTCTGTGAATTATCGAAATACACCATATTAAAATTAACACTTTTAATGTTGCCAATGCTAAGGCATTGAATAATGAATAAGGATAACTGAATAAGCACCGAACAAATAATTAAATAAATACAAACAAAATGAGAAATGCATACTGTCTATAATTGGGACTTTGTATCATGATCACGGTTCTTCCATAAAAGTAGTGTACAGCAATAACCGAATATAGGACATAACAAACTTATTTTAATTAATATAATACCCACATTTAAATATGATCAGATTATAATTGTGTTAGTGTAATCACAAGGGAAACAAATTAGTATGGAGAAAACAACAAAGAGGACGAAAATATTTCCTTCCTATATAATACAGGTAACACATCTACCGGGTATATTTTATTAAATGCAACATATCATCATGATTTAGTATAATGGACAGTGCGCTCTCAACTGTTGAACTGCTTCAGTGATTTTGTTACCTGCTGTATTTACCAGTTGACCAATCCAAGGATAAGGCAAGTCTGTTTTCTCCTATTTTAAATCTATCACTTTGTTCTATCTCATCCTGTTTTTTGGGAGTAAATAAAAACATTTCATTATATATAGGAATTAAATATGGTAATGAACTGCTGCGTTATTCAAATTAAAATCAGACAGGATTTGCGGCACCAATTAAAACTGAAACATCCCAAAGATATGCTCTATAAATTATTTACTGTACATACCATGTTCCATTGGCAATTTATATATCAGACACGTACACTCAGAATGAATTCAGACTGTCTCTAACTGTCTTCAGCACACATTGGGAGAGTACAAACTACATGTGCACAGATTAATCACATTAGGAAATTGAAAACTCTACCTTAAGTTTATAAAGGACAATGTCAGCACTTGCAGTCACCACAGCGAGAACTGGTGTACCATCCAGAACATTATGACACCTAAATCATAAAAATTGACACAGTAAATGAAAGTGTTCCAACAGCTACAGTATTTGTTCTATTAGAAGTGCACCTCCAATATAGATACAATTGCATAAATGGTCTAAAGGGGTGGCAGATTTTATGTCAGATGATGCACTTCATTTGCAGGTACTTATCCACCATTTAAAGTCCTCTCTGCATAACAAGTTTTGACTCAAAATCTTCATTGTGGGTTGGACTTTATATCCCAGAAGATCTAGCCACAAAATATCCTGGGGTTTTATTCTATGAAAAAGTTGAAGGTTACAAACATAATTCTTATTACTAGCACAGTCCTGTGATAGAGGGAGTGTGTTACAAGTATCAAAGCTCACAGTCTGCACTTTGTACCATTTTCCATGTAATAGAATGTGAGACTCACAGACAAAACAAGACAAACAAATCCTTGTTACCATTTCAAATCCAAAATGGCATCACACTCTTCTCTGTAGACTTCATTCAAAATACTGTCATCTTGGTGTTGAGCTGAATCAGCAGCGTCATTATCCTCAGTCAACCTATAACCCAATAACCTTCCCTTTCTTGTTTTTGCAGCTTTCTGAAATTCAAGATTTTCTTCCGGCGTATCAATCTGTGTGTGGAAAAACGCATATTACAATGAATCCATATAAATGCCATAGTCCCTGTTATATACTGTATGGTTACTGAGATTACACTTTAAATACAGGTGTCATAATTTTGAACAAAAGTGAAAATGCATTATTAAATTACAGAATAAATAATGTGAAAACAGTGTAAAGCAGAAACTTGGGGACATTATAAAAGTTTTTATAAATATAATTGGCTTCAAAATGGCTTCAAATTGACCAATCCAGAAATACTATTGTAACATCATTGTGAATTCTAACATATACAATGCATGTAAAATAAATTGTTTGATTTGAAATTTGAACACACACTGCGCGACGACTACCAGTCTTTAATGAGGTAGTTCAACATAATATCATCTAATCAGCACATGCTTGGAATAAGGTGGCAGCCAGATTCGCCAAGATACAGGAATGCATGTTTTTTTCTTTTGTGCATACATTATGGGCATAGACAATTTTGAGCTCTTGAACCAAACATTATTAAATATTTGAATCTGAATGGAAATTAAGATGCTGAATTGTTCGAGTTACAGACATCGAGTTTCAAATTTTGTAACTGTTTCCTAAACTACTTGTATACAAATTACAATAATTAATTTTAATTAATTTGACATGCACATTGCACAGCAATAAATCAACTAATAGCAATATCTTTAGTGATTATTGCATCTTTAGAAATACAACTTTTTTGTTTTGGTTTATACATAAATTTACATAAATAAATATTATAATTGCAGATAAAAAAGTCAAGATTACAAATCAAGAGAATGTTCATTTCTTAAAATGAAAGAATTATGTCTAAAATCACCTGCGCACATGCGGAAATTATTTATAAACAATGACATGCTATGGCCATCTGACGCATGCGCTGGTGATAACTCCCACTTTAAATAAATTAAATTTTTTCTATTTTATTTTTCTTTTTCAATTGCTAAATTATGTTTAATTAAAGGTTCTGAATCTAATTACTCACAAATTTTCCAGTTATCTTGAAAACTGTAATTTACATTAAATTATATAGTGTATGGGGCAGGAGTATTTTTTTTTTCATTTATCACTGTTCTTATGACAACGTCTGATTATTTATTGATTTATCAATGTTGTTTAATTATTTGTTGCATATTTGTCACCTGGGATCAAACTTTATTATATTTATTTTTAAATATCTACATTCAAAGGGAATTCCCATATTTTTCTTTAACCAGAGATGTGTTATTTTCTGTGTAACATGATCACTAGAAAAACACAGGGAATCATGGGTAATGGGCATTACCTATGGACTTAGCCAATAGACATTTGGGGGGGGGGGGTTGGATGATTTGGCAGTGTATATGCGAACGGTATTAGTATATATAAATATAGAGGTACAGATACATTATGTTGTGAAGAATTTTCTTTTATACTGCAGCCATTTGAGCTCATTTTTTTTTTCAAGTTGAATTTTTCTTAAAGCGTAATTACCTCTTCTTCTTTATTAACTTTATTTTCAGGATCTTGTAACTGGTACGTACCGCAAACCAGAGTATTTGTAAAACCATCGATTGGACACCATTCCACGGCGTCTGCGCTGTACTCACTGTCTATTTTGCACAATACATTTACGTCACTTTCGGTTTCGATCTTGTCATCGAACTCCGCCGACGCGTTTTTTCCAGGCGTAGACATTAACCACTTTACAAACAGATTTTACAAACTTAAAGTGCTTAAAATAGAAATAAATTGGTCCAAAAAATTATATTAGAAAAATAAAACACAGTAGAATCGAGAAACACGTGTAATCTACTTCCGGAAGCTGAGGTCACGGATATGACCTCAACCATATTTTTCTACATGCTTAAATTCTGTTAATAATCGTCATAAATTATACACATACAATACACGCAATTTTAATAATTATATTTAATTAAATATAACCATGAAATATATGTATATCAATATACATTTACTCGAATATTTGCAGGCGTATGTGCAGTCTAGCAATGCACCAATTACTTCCAAGATGGCGGCTAATCGCAACAGAGGCGGCGTTGAGAGAGTTCTAAAGAAACTGAAAGCAAGTGTCGAAGCAGGAAGTTATTATGAAGCTCATCAAATGTACAGAACGCTATATTTCAGGTAGATTACACTGCATGTTGTTAAATAATTTAATTACGCAGGAAACTGTTTTTCCCCGCCTCTGGCGATCATGATATAATTTACGACCTATATTTTACAACCTACGGCGAGTTCATCATCGTCAATCTGTGCCCAACACGATATCCATTGTACCAATTGTATTTTATTTTTTTGTCACAAAAACATAATTAAAAAGCAAGAAACTGTGTTAATGCACGTGTTTACGTTTTTTTTTTTGTAAATTAAATATAGTGGAGCTCGAATATCAACGGCTACGACATCATACATGTATATGGCAGCCGGAATTGATTGTTCCCAGGCTGTGGACTTCTACCCCCGCACACTGTAAAACTCGCAATAGTGTTATATTGGTTTCGGGATTAGAATCTATGAACGATAGTTTGCTTAACTGTGGCTCCTTTACTATGTCGAAAAGATTCGTCTTCTCCAATATGGCTATATGGGTCATTCACAAACAATTTGGCAATTGGCCAGAACTATTGATTTATTATGTTATATATATTCTGTAGAATCACAGAATATATTGTTATCATGGACCTTTGGCTAGGGTCTATGATATCATCAAAGAGTTATGAAATAAGGGCATACAACTTTCTTGAATTTGGTATTTCTTCCAGGTAGCAGGTCAACTCGACCCCAAGTCAACTCGACCCCCATATAAGTGTAGGTATTTTCCATATGTCGGTGTCGGTGAAATTTCACCGACTCCTGTGCACTGTCCCACAAAAACATTTGAAGGTTTTCCAGAATAGATATGAAGCAGATCTATTGTCAATGGATCTCTATTCAGCGATGAAATAACATACATAAGATACTACACTGCTCGCAAAATTAGGACTAAAAAAAGCCGCCCACGACCAAATAGATATTAGAAACAAAGTAACAAATCTCTGGCGCCACCATTGTTTAGTCAAGTAAAGTAAGTGGCATGAAACTACTTATTGATACACTTATCCACCCAATGTTGGTTTGCTTGCTTTAGTGTACATAAGTTAGTGAAATCAACAATGTACTAGCCATTAACCATAGCGCATAGAGGATATCTTAAGGTATAGATGCAGGTTCGTGGGCACTAAGAGTGAATTTTTTTTTTTTGCTTTTTCTTACTCAGTCTTGGCTGGATCGATAATGTTAATTAAAATTTCACAGCATTGTGAGTAGTGGAACATACTGCCAATATCTACATTAATATAGGGGTCGAGTTGACTGAGGTTGAGTTGACCAGAAGCCTTTCTTTCATATACCCAGGTAGCAATCAATAATTTTTTCCCCCTGCAGTCTAATCAACTCCCTCACAGTCATCATTGTTACAATTGTGTAAAGATTTTTAGGCTGCACAACAAAGGCCCTGAAACTAATTTGCATATTTAGTCGAGGAGAGTGGTGATTACCTAATTTTCCGCTTGTTCATACTGTAGTTAGCCAAGCCTAACTTGGAGATTAAAATTAGGGCACCCATGCGTGACTTATTTATTTTAGTCTTAAATATTTAGCTATGTGTTCACACACAAAATCATGTAGTGAAGCCGAAAATTTGGGCAAGCCAAGCGAAACCACCTACCTGAAATGAATTTTTTCACAGAAGAATTTTTACAAATGTCGGTTTGTTTTATAATTTAGTGATTATTTGCAATTAGTGCGATGTCTTTAATAGACAAAATTTGAGTTCCCAGTGTGTTCTATGGTTGGCCTTGTTACGGAACATGCTGACAATAAAAGGGGGATTGATTCGTTTTACAACCTGTAGTCAGTGAGCCTGTTTGCATCAGCTTTTTGTGTGTTGAATATACCGGTACATGCTTGTATGTTCATGCCAGAGTAGCTAAGCAACCAGGGGACTTTAGGAACCAAACAAGTCTATTTGCATAACAAATCACACACTTGCATAGCATCAACTTATGAATCTTATGAATATACGGTACATGTAGTTTATATTGAAACTACTTTTGGTACTAATGACTTATCCTTGTACATGTATCTTGTGCAAGTGATTACATTTTCCAAACGTTTTGAACAGCCATCTCAGATACATATATCCTTACCTGGAATATCTTGGTTGGTTGTCTCTTGAACTACATGTAACTAAAATAATAATTGAAATTTCATGATTTATATTGTTCATATACTTTAAAAAAAAGGTTTTTGCTTCCAATCATTGCCTGCATAAATAAAAATGAGGACCGCCATGTGTGTATGTTTATACCTGTATCCCAGACGTGTCTACATTGATCACATTAAAACTTGCAATCGAATTCAAGATGGCCACACATAGCCATTCAAGTATTTTTGCAATTCATGTATAAGATAAGATAAGATAAGATAATTCTTTATTACAACCTTATAGAATGAATTACATATCTATTTTGGTTTATGAAATGTAATAAAGGTGTTAAAATAAACATAACAAGTTAGATATCTAAAATCTACTACAATACAGTTACATGAAATAATGTAAAAAAAAAAAAAATATCAATGACCCATTAGGTGGTTTTCTCTAATGGTATTTGCTGTTTTTATAAATTTGATAAGCTCTGTTAGTAAATATTTGTTGTTTGTATTCAATATATGAATGAATTTTTCTTTGTTTGTACAGTGTTGAAAATTGTTAATTTTCTTTGAAAAATGTGAATATAACAACTCTCTTTCATCTGTGTAAAGTTCACATTTTGTGATGTAATGAATTTCATCCTCAAGTAGGTTGCATTTAGTACATTTTCTGTCTTCTGTTTTTATTTTTGGTCTTTTGTGCCTTCCCATCTCGATGTTTAGTTTATGGGCACTTAGTCTCAATTTTGCTAATAGACCAATGTTTTCTTTATTATCAAGGGTTTTAATGTATGATTCAGTATTTATATTTTTCTTCAGTAATGTATAAGTTCTTAGTTTTGAATCTGGTCTTTGATTATCTTGGTTCCATTTATAATTGTAATATTCATTCACTTTTTGTTTAAACTGGTCTTTTTTAATTGTTTTTAAATTCTTAATATCATACAGCTGTTGTATTTTATGCAGATTCATTAACCATGTGTCATTATATTTGTTTTGTTGTTGATCTTTTATTGCATCATATACTAGACTGATTGGGTCATTCTTAATAATATTTTGGTAGTATATAATTGCATTCAGTTGTATTTTTGCTAGTAATGGTAGTCGTCCAATTTCCATTCTACTACCAATGTTACTTGTTCTGTTATTAACATTTAATAATCGTCTACAGAACATTAAATGGTGTTTTTCTTTACACGTTTTGTCCCAGTACTCTGGTCTGCTATTGATTCCCCAAATTTCTGCAGCATAAGTTAAAATTGGTGTCTGGATGCCCTCAAATAATTTCAATTGTAAAAGCATGTTTAACTTGTTTGATGTTAATACTGGTTTGATTGCTGCATCAGCTTTTTTTGCTTTATCTACCAATCTTTCAATGGTCATGTTCATTGCCCCATTTGTATTAAATGTTACCCCTAGATATGTGAATTGGTTTGTTTTTTCAATCGTGTTTAGCCCATATGAGAATTCTGTATTTTTTGATTTATGACCATATTTTGTGTCTTTGTATAGACATATTTTGTGTCTTTGTATAGACATATTTTGTTCAGACATATCGTAGTGGGACCTTGATGTCTGACACATCTCTGACATGACATGACATGCCTTGACTGATCATGTTCAAAGTTGAGTTATTTCTTAAACTTGATAACTTACACAAGTTACATGTAATGTAGTGAGTTTTTGCAATTCATGTACCGGTACCGGTCGGGTGAGTGCGTCATACACTTTACGTTTGTTTTGTCGATCCAATACAACCTCTATCCCTTATCTGGTCAAGTCAATGCAAAAATACATGGGGCCGACAATATGTGTTCGAAAGCATATATCTTTTTGTGGTATTGAATAATCTCAATACAAAAATAAAATAAAATTAAAAATTAAACCCCAAAATCATCCCAAACCCGTTTTTTTTGTCTAACTTTTTTTTTCAATACACAACAGATGTTATTGTTTGATGTAATCCAACTCTTAGTTACCTATTTTCAGTGAATGATATTTTGCTTTATTTTAGATACATGGCACAAAAAAAACATGCTGAAGCAATAGAACTGATTTATTCAGGTGCAAATGTGTTGTTAACACATAACCAGGTAAACAACAATAATTTATTATTACGAATCCATCAAACAAGTGCATAATTGTGATTTGTGTGATACAAAAATAATACTTGCTGGTTCAATATTTTATCTGTTGATGGGGAATGATTGACATTGCATTGTGTGAATTACACTGTAAGAAAACTGGTCCTAGATCTAGTGAAATTTGTTATCCATGTTTATGTATGTTCACACGGTTCACATTGAATTTCTGCTGGATCTGTATTTGTAACTAATGATGGTTTGGTTCTTTTAAATGCTGTCATGTGAAACGAGATTGTAAAAAATTGCTGATTTTATAATTAACATAAATGCAATGCCACATCCAAGCAAGGCCAGCTGGGCACATGTACTTTATTTTAGCTGGAATTAATTTTCACCAAAAATACTTTTTAGGTGTTTTGTATGGAATTTATTTTCACTGATTTTTGACTGGTTGAATGTAAAATATAAGAATAAAAGGTATATTCGCTGAATTTTATTTTCACTGAATCATTCCTTCATTGAAAATAGCGAAAATTAATTCCCAAGCAAAAATAAAGAAATTTACAGTATAGTGCAATAAAGCATCCAGACTGTGCATTATGTATATGTGTTTTAATATCTCTTATAGCATGGCAGTGGTACTGATTTATGTATGTTATTGATAGAAGTCCTCAATACTAGTAATACAGCACCTGCTGCAGATAACTTAGGTAAATAATAATAATTAACAATAAATCTCATGCTAGAATATTGTCATTTTGTCTGACATTACCAAATATAAGCAAATATGTTCTATGTTTTGCATTGAAAATAATTTGTGTTTTTTTGTGTGTGTCTTGTTCAGATAAAGTTTCCAGTCTGTTCACACAACTAGGTCCGGACTCAACAGAAAGACCACTTTATAAAAATGCAGCATTGAAGTGGTCTTGTAAAAATGACCCTTCGCATAAATCAGGTCATCCCGAGCTTCATACACTGTTAGCGTTAATTCTCTGGAAAGGTAAGAGAGACACAATCTGATTAAAATTAAAAGCCTGCAATATTGCCCATTGTCTTTGTCCCCCTCCCCTTCCCTCTTCCCTTCCCCCTCCAATTACCCACCTCCAAAATGGAACTCTCCAAGAAAACTCAAGAGCTTCACATGAGGCTTCAAGACAAAGTTTTTCCCCATATCTGAGATGCATCTCCTTTAAAGTAGAACGCTACACAAGAGTAAAAATATTGTTATTGTTTTATTTTTACATATTGATATATGTTGCAAGGATGAAGAAAATTAATTAAAAATATGGGGTATACATGTGAAAATACATGAAATACAGTGAAAATAACAGTCCACTCTTTTTTAGGGCATTTAACCATCGTCAAAATCTCACAATATTTCTCTGTGCCATGTGGGTGGGAAAAGATATACATGTATATATAGTGTCTTACAAACTACTTTTTGATGTCTAGAAGTATTACAAATTTTTGTGGGTTTTTATCATGGTTTTTGTAAACTGTTGATAAAATGTCAATTTATATTATCAACTGTTATATGCTTTAAAATGCGTGTACATGTAAAAAAAAAAACTCACAAGTAGCATTCTATCTTAACTCACTTGTTCAAATCAAAAAATTTAACTGTGTAATAAAAGTGGACCGATAGTTTGGCTTTTTTGTTTAATTTAATAATTACTCTAAATTGCTTTTACAGTATACTGGATCACTAAAACAGAGGAGTCGTCAACTGCAAAAATGTGCAAAAAAAAATGATTTCTTTCGTTTTCACGACTATATCGTTTCTAAAATTCTTTTCTATTGAGTCAAAGAGGAGCCTGGGAATGTGCATAACTAGTTGGATCAGCACAGAGGGCTCACTGATTTTGACCATGAACACATTTCTGTCATTTACGTAAGTGCTACTAATAGAGCAAATACGATAATTGTGTTTATTATCTATGTTTATGATAGTAGACTACACGTAACACCAGATTTCTATGCTGTTAAGTGTTCTCTGGTGATAAATCCTTTTTTAATTTGCTTTATTATGTTTCATTTTAGAGAAATCATACTACGAAGCCAGATATCATTTTCTCCATTCATTCGATGGTCAATCCTGTGCAACCATGTTAATTGAATACTCTTTAAGACAAGGTTTACGCAGTGAATATGATATGTTTGTTGCACAGATAGTATTACAGTGAGTAGAAGTTACCTTTTATGACGTTGTATACCGTTCTATTCCTACCTTGCCTTGTTATGGATTGAGGGAAACATATTTCATATTAACTTAAACAACTTATTATCGACTAGTTTTGAATCTCAGTCCTTGTAACTAGAATGTAAACTATTCTTGACAGGTGAATATTTCGCTAAATGAAATCTTTTTCTTTATTAAATAATAATAAAATAATAATATTGAACCTGCCCAATAATATAGTAGTACACAACAATTCAACAATGCTCTAATTGAGCAATTGCAAATGAAATCTTTGGTCGAACATAGGTATTATTGTAATGACACGGGATGTTTACACAACCAAGACCTGATGTTAGTTGTTCTGGTAGACGGTAAAATAATTGGCTCAATATTGACCAATATATTAGTCAATTTTTGGTTTTAAAAATGAAAATAATGTTTAAAGAATATCAAGAATATGTTAATAATATATGTAGCTAAGATCAATGTTTAAAGTTAGCAAACATTTGTGAAAACTTCCCACAAAATTGATTGGTGCCATTCCCACAGCAACATTATATTTTACCAAAAAAGGACCATTGCGGAAACGTTTAACTATTTTGAATAGTTATTTCAGACAAAGATTACCAACTAAGCACTGTGTATGTTATTTTCAAAATTATAAATAAAAACCCATTTATTTTCACTGACATTTAATTTCACTATTTTGATGTATTGAGCAATTTCATTGGGTTTTAAGTTTGAGAACTTGGCAGGGAAACAATGAGGTCTATTGTTATTTTACATGTTCACATTGATTTATTTTAGTGAATTTTACTTATCAGTGAAAATAACAAATTCAAAACCAGTGAATAATTAATGGGTTTACAGTATTTTTGTTACAACAGCATTGTGTTTACAAAATGTCCAATCTCTTGTAGGTATCTATGTTTGAAAAATGAGGAGACAGCTTCAGTTGTATTTTATACATACACAGAAAAACATCCTGATATACAAGAGAGTCCGCCATTCATGCAACCATTGTTGAACTTCATTTGGTTTTTACTTTTAGCACTTCCAGGGTAAGTTAATGATCCTGATGTCTAACAGTCTTAATGATTTGCAAATAATTTTATCAGGGAACCAGGCCTATTCAAGTCTCTCTGTTTTGTTTTTTAGTGGAAAAACAACTATATTTTCAGTATTATGTGACAAATACGAACCAGCAATCAAAAGAGATCCAAGTTATGTTGATTATCTGAGTCGCATTGGGCATTTGTTTTTTGGAATGCCCCCATTGGCCGAAGAGTCTATGCAGCCAGGAGGTGTATTTGGTATGTTAAATATACACAAACTCTTCTTATATATCACCACTATCAAAATTAGAGGTTTTCATAATGTCATAGCTTTAGCACTAATATAAACCTCTATTAGCAAGTAAATTCATTGAAATGGTGGCGATTTATAGAAACAATGAGTACTACACAGCATCATATTGGTTTCGAAGAAGGGTCTAGATGTACTGTAAAAGGCTTAATTATTCACTGGGTTTTGATTTTGCTTATTTCCTTGACTGGAAAATGCAGAAAATTAAAACCCAGTGAGTATGTAAAATTTAGCATAGGACACATTATATAAATGATAAAACCGTGAATTTAAAACCCACTGAATATGCCTGAAATGGTTAAACAGCGAAATTTAAACCCAGTGAAAATTTGTCATTTTACAGTATTAATGTGTGTTTAGTGTTTCCTTGCACATGATCTTGAACATTTGCGACTTTTCGATATTAGTCCGGAACTCACTCTTTCAATTTGTGACTTATTCTTTTACAGGTAATATTCTCCAAAGTCTATTTACAGAAGATGAAGACGTGGAAGTGAATCAACCACTTGATTTGGATTAAAATACTTTAACATTGCAATTTTAATATCAATCTCATCTCAGAATCTACCACTTGAATTGGATTATTAAAAGTACTTTCACATTGCAATGTCGATAGCACTATCATCTCGAAATCTACCACTTGAATTGGATTATTAAAAGTACTTTCACATTGCAATGTCGATAGCACTATCATCTCGGAATCTACCACTTGAATTGGATTAAAGTACTTTCACATTGCAATGTTGATAGCACTATCATCTCGGAATCTACCACTTGAATTGGATTAAAGTACTTTCACATTGCAATGTCGATAGCACTATCATCTCGGAATCTACCACTTGAATTGGATTAAAGTACTTTCACATTGCAATGTCGATAGCACTCTCATCTCGGAATCTACCACTTGAATTGGATTAAAGTACTTTCACATTGCAATGTCGATAGCACTCTCATCTCGGAATCTACCACTTGAATTGGATTAAAGTACTTTCACATTGCAATGTCGATAGCACTCTCATCTCGGAATCTACCACTTGAATTGGATTAAAGTATTTTCACATTGCAATGTCGATAGCACTCTCATCTTGGAATCTACCACTTGAATTGGATTAAAGTATTTTCACATTGCAATGTCAATAGCACTCTCATCTCGGAATTTTGTTACCATATAGAATTCATAATTTATTATTATTTTGCATATTCATAATCAGAGTTGGTTCAACTATATTACTGACCTAAGAATGCAGATTGATGACCTCGGTGTATTTGGGTGACAAGGTTAGAATCAACCATAATCCCCTACATGGGCCTTATTGTGACTGGATGACAACCAAGTTATCACTCCTTGGTAATTTGTTAGCTTTTGCAGTTTAGTGTGATTTTAGTTTGTTTTTTAGCTTTGCAGACTTGCCATACATATATATGTATATCAGATTAAATTAATGATATGGTTGATGACATTGTATAATTAAACATTTTTCATCTTAACGTTTATTGGTGTGTTATTTGTGTGTGTGTGTGGGTGGAATCAGCATTGTGACGGCTTTCATTCAATAACAGACCTATCAAGTGACAAGCCTCACATTTTTTTCTTTTTTATTTAACTGAACTCCAATTAAAATGCAGAATTGCATTTTTAATCAAACTATATCTAAATTTAATCAAATATAATTTAACATGTTAATGGTATGTCATCACTATGTAGACATGTGTATGCATGCGTGTGTGTATATTCTCACAGGTAGGGTACCAGGTACATTTTGTTCAGATTTACAACATTTCTGCTTCAGAGCTTATAAAACTGCAAAATGTTATTCCTAACTATTCCTATCATGTTGGCCTGAGGATAAATGAAAATCGTGTGATTCAAAAAACTGATGAATTCTCTTCCGAAAATGAGAAATTGTGGTTCAAATAAAAAGAGGGTATCAGTCGAGAGACCCATTAAATCAGATTTATCAAACATGATTTTCATACATTCTGAGTTGATGGTTGTACAAGTTTAATATATAATATAATAATAAATCTGATATACTGTGGAATACTGAGAAGGCTAGTATGAAATTTATTTTCACTGATTATTGATGAGTTTAATGTGACATATAGAAAAAAAAAGTATATTCACTGGATTTTATTAGTCCCCATTCGGACTTGTAATTCGGTCTCTGTGCGTCCGTCCGTCATTCAAACTTGGTACATAGATTATACATGTGCATGACGATTTATTTCACAATTGGATCAAAGATGGCCGACTGGCAGCCATCTTGTTTTTTGAAAATGTTGTATTTTGGACATGCTTTGTCAGTTTTCATTCAAATTTAGTACATAGATTATACATGTTAGGATACATGTCCCGACCGTCCGTGAGTTCCTGTGTCTGTCCGTCCGTCCGTCCCTGCGTCAATCTGTCCGGAGTCGCATCTCAGAATCCCTTGGACCGATTCTGTTCATTCTTTGCATGTGCCTAGTACATTATGTGGGACATATGCACATGCAGTGGTTTAGCGATTCGATTCAAAATGGCCGACTGGCAGCCATCTTGTTTTTTGAAAATGTTGTATTTTGCACATGCTTTGTCAGTTGTCATTCAAACTTGGTACATAGAATATACCGGTACATGTTACCGTAGGATACATGTTCATGACGATTCATTTTGCAATTGGATCAAAAATAGTAGACTGGCAGGCATCTTGTTTTTTATGCAGTATCTTGGACGTGCTTTGTCAGTTTTCATTCAAATTTGGCACATACATGTACTTTATACATGTTAGGATGCATGTCCATGACAATTTGTTTCAAAATTTGGTCAAGGATGGCCGATTGACAGCCTTCTGACTTTTTGGCCTTACTTCTATATTTCCACAATTTATGTACCATTTTCATTGGTATTGGCACATACATCATACATATCAGTGTGTTTCATAATCAGATCAAAGATGGCCGAATAACGGCTGTTTTATTTTTGGCCATATTACTACTACACGGAACATGTGTTTTGATGTAAATAAACAATCTGTTGTATACGCCACTTGGAACTCAAGTTTCAAGGACACGCTCGCAACAACCCCTCCGCTTTAATATGACAAAGAGAACTTTCAAAAATTTAACGAGAACTGTGTCATTTTCAATGACTTGTTTTCACGGAATCACCCATTCAGTGAAAATAGCGAAAATAAAGTATTCTACAGTAAGTTACAAATTGTAATATTCTACTATCGCATGTATCTGTTCTGCAGCTAAAACCTCAAGAGAAATCACAATCTTAGTGTGTGCACTAATCTAGAATGTCCTGTGTCACTTGCATACAGGAATGCTTTTCCTTGGACACCGATTTATCACGATTATCGTCTGTGATTACAAAATAATTCATGATACGTTTACATTTAGAGTTATACCAACACACATATAGGCCAATTACAAGACACAGTAAGGCAAAGCTAATCCCATATGTTGCCAACATTTTTTTTACATGCAAACAAGCTGGTTGGCTGAAAAGGCTATGTACTGAAGCTGACAATACTTGCCTTAGAATCAACTTCAGGAATGTACTTTATTTGTTGGAGTTTAACACTTAATGGACTAGAACATTTGCTGAACTAAATTTTGAAATATTGTGCAATGATACCGGTAATGTCCACAAGAGGCCAGGTGTACTCTGGTACCCCAGTAGTATGGTTATCTGGTTATTAAAACTCAATGAATGATGACATCAGTAGTGGTTAAGTAATGCATGGTTTTATGATCGGAATAGAAATTTGTGAACGGGTGATCTATGTACATAGCTGGTAAATAAAACTGATCAATACAATTTCATGATCTGTTGTGATCTTCGCAGAAATTTACCAATCATTGACAAAAAGCCATGTCATCTAGTCAGCAGTTGATTTATTTATACCTGCTGTTTTAACCAATTAAAGTCAAGTGTAAATAACAATTTAGACTAGCACTGAAAAGTTGAAAAAGCCATTCCCATTCAAATTTCTTGGCAATGAAAAAACAGTAATTGTGGGCCACGAATTTATTCAGATTTTACCACCTGAATAAAGTGAAGGTGTGACCTGCCTGCCAAGTTTGAATGAAACATGTAGACAACACAGACATATACACACACAGATTATAAGGACAATCCTAGCTGAGTAAATTGCAGATAAAAAAGATGGTAACCAGGCTGAGAATGAGTTGGTGTAGTCCCAGTCTCATCTGAACGAGTATTATTAATTAAAACAATATACATGAGGTATTGAAATATATTTTATTACATCTGTGACAGAATAAGTTCCATTTTGAATTAATTACAATGCTAATTTCACATGTGGCATGAACACTACTTCCAGTTGCAGCAAACTTTACATCTCTTGCAATTTGCACATACGAAAAAAAAGTCAGGAGAGACAACGGTGACATTCAATGTCTAGAACTGTCGCCTGGCACAAAAATATTTAAAAAAAAAAAAAATTTACATCTCGATTTTTAAGGAGCATTACATGCATACCCTTTCAACTAGCTCATCTTAAAATTAGGAACTGATGGATTAACAAAGTTTACACATAATTGTAAGGTTGACATGTTTATTTCTAATAAATACTTGATTTTATATTTAAACTTGGCCATAATAAAACTTGGTTAGTCAGTTGTCAAACCAGGAAATGTACAAAAATATTTTTAAAAACTTAAAAAAAAAAAGGATTATAAAAATGTGTTATGACTTGTACTACACTGAGTTTCACTTAGGCATAGGAACATTTTCAAACCTTCGCTAAAATTTCAAATGATTCTTAAAATTTAAATAATTTTACTAATCACAAAGCTATTTAGACTTCCGCAATGGTCAGTGTGTCCTTTAACTCATTGCGACAATTTCTCTGCTATCGGAAAATGAATGTGTTTTACAATTCATATGTGGTGTGGTTCGCAACTGTAGTGGTAATGCTACTTGTTATTTTTAAAATGGATATCTACAAACAATCTGTTTGAAGCATTGAATACAATTTGGTTGGGTCTATCTATGGTTCATGTATGATTGAGGGAAAGATGCGGAGACTTATGGGTGACAGGTTTCACCAAAATGCTAGCCAATGAAAATTCTTCTGCTGATTTGAATGTAATTCAAGGATACCGGTAAATGTTTAACACCATATTTGATCTATTATATGCAAATCTAAATACAAGTCCAAAAAACAAACAAAAATAACATGTATTCTGGATTGCTAAAACATCACATAAGTTGACCATTGACATGCCTCTGTCAATTAACTAAGTGCAAAGTGACCACCTACTTTTAATAAAATAACAGTTTTTTTGCTTTGTAACAAAAATCAGTTTACATGTAGATAAACATTAGCTTTTCATTGTTTTTTTCTTACTTATTGCTACTAACGGAGCAAATGTTTTAAAATTTCCGTGAAAACCATTCATGTCTAAGTGAAACTTAGTGTATGAGAACATGTCATCGTAAGTATAAATAAAACGTTTATTTCGCAGCAACATAACAGGCATTCCTTCATCAATATGCAAATCAGTTCATACTCATTGAAACTATTGTTGTGTGTTCAATCAATTGACCAAAAATTAGACTACAATTATGATGCTTTTTATATGATGGAAAGCAATCATTTTAATTTGTATGATATATATATATATATTGCTCTCTGGAAATATTACTAATTTCATACATTTGTACCTTCCTTGTTCGTGGCTGACTTGGATGAAGCTGAAGATTTATTATCGTTAGGCGGCAGTGCTGGATCTTGACTACGAGGAACCCATTTATAAGGATTCAGCCAACTTTCCGAGAAGAATTTACCAACTCGGCTTGGTTCTCTTTCTGTACAAATTACCTCAATTTCATCTTTACCATCCAGATGTACCAAGAATTTGTTCTGACCTTCTCCAGCTTTCATGATGAAACAGTTGGCGTACTTGTCGTAAAACGTTAATTCCGCATTCTTCCAAACATGCTCTTTTTCTTTATCCAAGTGCGTAATAGCCCCTTGTAGAAGGGGTCTCAATCTATTGTCCTGTTCATCCACTATTCCTTCATGTCCACAGCATTTGATGATAAATTTACCAATGGATCTTTTGTTGATTTCATCACATGTATGCTACAAACAAGGTCAGAGAAAGCTTTAGAGAAGCTGTGTATTGAAAATGATTTGAAGCAAATATTGAAAGCATGGTATATTGATATAATCTCAGATTAAAAAAAAAATTATAACTAGCCTTAGGACCGGAAAAGAAAAAATAGATATATAAGAATATAATTGTTATGACTGTAAAATCTGCATTAATTGAGGAGATGTGGCTTCTATGAGAGCATCTGCGCATATAAAAAATAATGAATTTTTTGTTCTCAATTGTTCAAAAAGAATGGGTGTCACTTCTATTAGGGGTGTGCCTTTTACAGTATATCGTTTTGACATTATTTAATCATATCTTGCCACATAATTGAGGAGATGCTGCTCAATAAATGTAATTAGATGTGCATGTATGAGTAAAATCAACTTTAACATTATTGGGTATACATTGTATGTATATTGCATTGTGGGTAAAAATTACCATTCATTACAATGGACAAATTTCTCATTGGAAACTCTGTAAATGTTTTCAGAAATTGCAACGATATTAGAACTCGTATCAAAACCAATCTACAACTGAGACAAAGTTTTCGATACAAGGAACTAATTTTATCACAGATAAAATGAATATTTTGTGATTTTCGACTAAATTTGATATTCTGATTTTCAGAAATACATGTACTGTACTTTATTTCAGCTGGAATTAATTTTTGCTGAAAAGAAATTTTGGGTGTTTTGTATAGAATTTATTTTCACTGATTTTTGACAAGTAAAATGTAATGTAAAATATAGAAAAAAGGTATATTCGCTGGATTTTATTTTCACTGAATCATCCCTTCAGCGAAAATTAATTCCAAGCGAAAATAAAGTATTTTACAGTATAGTCCTGACCAGTGAACAGTTACTGCATCATAATGGGCATATATTACTTCATATAATAATGTATATTGCATGAAACAAACATATACTGTATTCGCTGGATGAAATATTTTATTACCGGTAATCAAGTATACAATACATGCAACTATTAGTTCACATGCACTTCTAATGACGCTTCTGCACTTACACATACAGCAAATATGGTAATGTTCAACAAAAAACTTATGGGGTCAGGAGGGTCCAAGCTTTAGCAGGACAAAGAGCTCTTGAAGACTGACATATGCATACCCCACACAATCAAGTGCATTGACCCCAAAAAGACTAGTACATGTAGATGCCAACATAACAACGTATTTCTGCATTGCTTCAAAATAGTTTAAAAGATGGTCGCTGTGAAATGTGATCAATTTTTTTATCAACAACATATTTTGCACATGTTGTATACAGCGCTATTGAACACATATCGAATATGACACGGCGCAATGCAATGACCACCACCCTTTAAAGCGAACCTAAATGCGGCCTTAATTTATAGTTGTGTATATTCTAAACTGTATTCGAAATACTATTGCAGTGGTTTAATTTTGTTTTAATTATAACTGTAGCTTGGATAGGCATTTGAAGTGCTTGCAATTAAACACCATGGAGGCCATTCATGGAGGGGAATAAATAACGAACGAACATATTTAACATCCGGGTACTTTTCAAAGCTATGACGTTTTAGTATCTGATCGCATTCGTATACGCCACTGTACATAGCCGTTCATGCTGCCAAACATTGTGTACTATTAGTATAAACTCAACTTTTATATGCACAATGTGCTTTTTAAAATTTGGGTTAGAGCCTCATGCGTTTGAACCACAGTATGCTGAGAGTGAAAGCCCAATTGCGTTAAAGTACCGTACTTCCCCGATCGTAAGTCCCTCTCAAGTATGAAGCCCATCCCTATATTTTTACTTGATATTTATCGAGTTGAGAGCATTCACGATTATAATATGCGTGTAAAAGGTGTGTTTCATTTCAAAATAATCGTGATTGGCATGGTAGTTTGGTTCATGATTTTAGTTTTATGAGAAAACTGGCATTAATTTCAGAGTGCATGGCGAACGTACACAACGTGGTTCGCACCCTTTCTATTCTGTCATTTACTCAGGATGAACCCCGATGTTGCAATTCTGGAGTAATCCCTATTTCTTTGAGTAGTAGCTTTCGAAAAGCCAAAAATGTGATCGTTAAGTCGTGTACCTGGTTATTGAGCATGGTTTACTTTGAGACTATCATGAAAGGCCTAGGGTTTGAACGATGAGACATGTTGGCGACCGAGAAAGGTGTTAAAATTCTTACTCCACACTCAGTTTACCCACGGTTACTATTAACCGTCATTTATATTTCGGAAATTGCGAATCGCCAGTTTTTAAGGAAAAAATCATCGTTTTTCGTTGCAATCAGTGCTACAGATCGCATTTTAACATTGCGGCAATTCACTTCCGCATTGCGTTAAAAAATCATCGTCAATAATCGGAAAATTTCATCATTACGACACATCATTTTGATTGGTTAATAAATGACATGACCTGTTATGTCAAAGGAAGTTGTTCCAGGTCAAATTGTGCTGAAAAACCTCATGGTGGAAAATTCAGATCAGTCCAGTGTGAGTGATGAGAGTATATCGTCGACGATGCCCCTTGTTGGGATGATAGTTTTATTTCAAATTACAATCTGCTTGGTGTTCCTGTGACGCTTGTCCCATGATTTGCCAGTGCAGCCCCGTGAATACATGGACGAAAATGTTTCCACCACCACCCTACGAACTCAAGATTGCATACTCCAGCATCTATACTTTGAATAATTTGCACGCCGCACAATGCAGTACTGGAAACAGCATTTATTAGACAGTTAGACAAAAAACAAAACATAATGCCTGTCTCGATCAATCGCACATCCATAATGTTTGTATGTTGATATGCTTGTAAATAACATTAACGTAAAAGTCGAAACAACCTAAACTAGAAGTCAATTCACCAGTCCAGCCAACTATGGCTCCCTAAGTTGCTTATATTTAATCAGATACTATTTCGTCATCATGCTTTGTTACCTTACCTGTTTATACCTCATGAGGGCGTTTTTTATGGCAAGATGGCACAATTGGAAGTCCTTCGCAGGTTTATGGTTTCTCATATTTAAATCATCATAACTCTGAAGATAATCATTTTTTTTAATTTTTTTTTCAAATTTATAATCAATATACATAACTTGATAAATACAAACACCAAAATAGACTCTATTTAGTTCCCCTTTAAGTTGAAGGGAGTAGCATCATCACAGGATCAACTACACGCAGTATGTATTTGAACAAATTTGCCACAACAGAGGTGTCAGAAATCAAATTAAAAAACCATTAATCAATGTGATATTGGCAATTGAAACAAGCCAACATTACCCACAGTTTTCAGCATACCCAAAATGTTCTTCAATAAAAAAAAATGAATGGAATTAATAATCCACATAAATAACAATTCTGATGATCAAATTCCTGACCCATATGATATCAAATATATTCAACATGTAATAAATTTAATATCACGGTTAACTCATTAAAGGGCAGCAGTCGTTGCCCTGCGCATGTGCAACATTTGTGTTGATGAGCATTGATTTTTCCCACAGTCCAATGCGCTCTTCTAATGGAAATCACAAGTATGAGGTTTGACCTGGATGTGACGTACTCTGTACGACTCCTTCAACACCTTTTAATCACCTAAAAATACCTAATTAAAGCTTGGTAACGTCTCAGTTTGTACTCATTGATCTGTGCAACAATCAAAGTAGCCATCTTTGTTTATGTGAGACCCATATATCTTGCGCATGCATGCGTGGTGCGACAACTACCGCCCTTTAAATATTCTCTGTATATTTCATTTAGCTATATATGTACTGCTCACCTCATGCTCTATGGGATAATCTGATTCACCTGTACTGCCTTTGCTTTGTTCGGCTCCCATGATTCTACAGAGGAAAGAACAACACGTTTAGCGACAAAGATTAGTTTTGCTACCGTTAAAATACACCTGCATTAATACAATGAAAGGCACAAAGCTAGAGCTTCACTTATGAATGTATTTATAAAAATTTGTAAAAGCAGATCATCAGATTTCATTCAAATATATCGAGGTTAAACATTTTTTTCACCCATACCCATAATGCACGCACATGCCTTCACGTGACATAGCAACTGTGACCGCCCACATATTCAAAATGAGGCACTTGTTGATTTGAAAATGTTGAACTAACTCATTAATATTAAGTAGAAATATTAAGTAGATGTCGGGATATTACTTTCAAATTGGTCAATTTGAATTCTAACATCTACTTTGAATTATTTATTTATAACGCACAGTTTTGTGCCATTTACTGTATTAGCAAAGAAACTATAAAACATGAAATACACAAAATGTGCAAATTACACAATGTTGGTGAGAATACTCGTGATATTCAACTCTATTAACGTGTTAAGAGGCAGCTCAACACTTAATTTTCAGTGCATAGGTGGAAGTTCGTGGTAAAGAGACTACATTCACAGAATAGTCAGCTGGGATGTGACGTTTCTTTCTACACCCTAGCCCTGAGTACAGTCCTGTAGGTTGGCCTTCTTCCGCTGATCACTCGGCCCCACTCATGGAGGGGACTGTACTCGGGGCTATCTACACCCGGACGCACACGCCAGCTGACTCTGGGGTTTGTAGTTCCATGGGCTACCCCATCTTTCGGTATAATTGAGAGTGACTCGTCTGTCGTGAAATGACTGTTTCGCAACGACGACAGACGAAGCAAACCTACCGGCGATTTAAATAAAAAAACGAACTCCAGCAAAACCTAGGATAAAATTGCTAAAATTGCAAGCTAACACAGTACATACACACAAACACTTAATACAAATAGCATTACCTTATCCCGAGACGTAACCGAGTTTTCACAGTGTGTTCAGTTCAACTTCGGCTGAAAGTGAAATCGCTGAAATAAACGATTACGTGGTATTTCCGCGAAATGCATCGCTCTGGAAATCCCCACTGTCGTCGAAATCTATAAATAGATTGTTGCATTGCGCCCTCTACGACGAAACAACGCATAACGCCCCATGAAAACGCCCTCTTTGTGACACTTGAACCATAACATCTACGTTTTTCTTTCATTCAATATAGCATTATAAAAATAGTCTCCAATCATACCAGTCACAGGTCAAAGGGTGATCAGGACTATAGCACTCTCAAGTCATCATTTTCTTTTGGGCGGACGGGCATTTTCTACCGCCTGGCAACCCTCGCGGTGAAAACAAAGACCAAAAACTCGCAGAAAACGGTACTTTGAGATGGTTGTTGAGAGTCCCCTGAACAGTGTAACAAGATTAGCCCTACGTATGTAACATATGAGAATTTGGTTGTTCAGGATTGCTTCAAAGTTGAGTTTGTGTTGTTTTCTCGAATTTTCACCGGCTCCACGTGGTACAGTGGTGCGCGTCTTAGCAACGTGGAACGTCTGTGACGTAGCTCCGCCCCCGAAGATACTTGAACCTTGACCTATTCTGAACCCGTAACATGAGAAGACATTTTAACTGTGTTGTGTATGGAATTTATTTTCACTAATTTTTGACAAGTTCAATGTAAAATATAGGAAAAAAAGTATATTTGCTGGATTTTATTTTCACTGAATTATTCCTTCAGCGAAAATAGCGAAAATGAATTTCAAGCGAAAAAAAAGTATTCTACAGTGTACTAGTTCAGTATGTGAAAGGGAACAAATTGAGGGTATTCGTACTTGTATTGATAACACCCAGAACACTCAAAAACGTAAAGGGTGTGTTATTTGATATGTATAAACTGGAGGAACATTTTCTGCAAAAAGTCAAGCAAAACTAGCTTTTACCGCTTGTACAGTAAATGTAATCATCTCAGACGTTATAGTATGGTTTAACCGTAAAATTATGTGGAGAATTATGAAGTTGACTTCCTGATCACATATACTAGTAACACTAATTCCATGGTAACACATAATGACTACGTAACAGTGTAACAGGTGAGATGCATTATGGGAATCTAGTTATGCATGTTTCATTAAAAAGGTAGTTTCAAGTATCCCGAACGCACTTGAGCCAGTACTATTGCAGCAATATCCCCTTAAATGTGTAATCACTATATTAGACGACCCGGAACACTCGGCAACGTACACTTCAATATGGTATATAAAGCGCCCTCATTCAAGTACGTCGTGCAGCGGAAATTCGAATTTTGAATCAAAGATACTTCACATATTAGTCGCAGTATAGGATAGGTTTATACAAGCACGGCATATTTATATTATTTGTATTGTATATGGATGACAATTTTGTAACACGTATCACTGTATGTCGAGTTTTATAACACATTTTTAATTATTTCTCAATTCTCTGGATAAAAATAATGCCCATGACGGTATTGTGCATACCGAAATGAAGCGCGAATTAAAAAATACAATTTTAAATCTTTTTGACGCAACGTGAGTTAAAAGAGCCGTTCATGTTAAATCTGGCTTCACCGTGACAGTTTTGTTGAACACGCTCAAGAATATATTATTCGTGAAAATCAATCTAAACACCCAAGCACCCAAGGCCGAATCGTTCGCCTTTAAATCGTCCGTCGAATACTGAGCGTTGCTCTGAAATGGCCGCAAGAAAACAACCGCACGTGTAGTTAGCACCTACAGTGTACTTATGACAGAAGTAAAACTTCAGAAGCTGACTTTCATTTGTAGCAGTATCGAATGCCTTGAGGGCGCTATTCTCCAACTAGCCTTATTGCTTTTAAAGACACATTCCAACACGCAGCGGCCTTCGGAAATTGCACATGTCACGGTCGCATGAGAACCATGTCGTATACGATTGTGACCGGCCGCCCTCTATATGAGATGAGATCGTTGATACTGGTTGTTCAGTTCAACAGGGCCTAAAATGATGCTTTCTGCATGGTTATTTATTTAATGACATATTAATAGAACAGAAATACGTACATACAGACACTGGCAGACATATTGTTCATTTGTTTATTTTTAGCCTTATATCTCTATTCTATTCTATTCTATTCTATTCTATTCTATTCTATTCTATTCTATTCTATTCTATTCTATTCTATTCTATTCTAAAATACGCACATACATGTTCATGTTCTCCTCGCGATTCAATATGCAAATGTTGTAATGATATAATCGTCGTTATATTTAGGTGGATACTATATCGGGTAGACATCGTTTGCTAGGGGTGACATTCTGTCAACAAAGGACCCAATATAGATGATACAAGTAAGGCCCTGAACGCATTCACATGTAAAACAAATACCATAGCACACTGTTTGTCTAAATAGCCTCCACAACTATGAACAAACACCTCTTACAAGGACTAAGGAATAAGCCCAGCACGTACTTTCGTACTATCTTATGCACTCGCTAGTGACGTCATCAATTCAAGAGCTCCGTGTTTTTCTTTGAGTTCTCTGTAATGTTTTCTATAGTTTCCCGGTTGCTTAGCAACATTGCAGTCCGACAGTGGTCTAGTTTGGCGTACATAAACGTATATTTACGACAGTTGCTTACGATTCCCCTTCCATTTACTAACTGTACGCTGTCTGTTGGGTGATTTCAAGTAACGTCTAGTTCAAGCCCGACATAACGCAACGGCTGACAGTACAGTGACGAGCCGTAATCACTTCGGCAAATGCAGTACCCACTCTGTCTGTTCCACTGACTCGGTCAAAAGGGGCGTTAGAAATTGGTCACCGCATAATTTAACGTTTGAGTATGCAAATGATAGCCTCGCCAAGGAGATTGGACAAAGCAGTTTAAAGAGCTGTGGATTTCAATGGGAGAAAAGGGTCATCCGCTCTCGGCAGATATTGACATCACATAGGAGATGGCTTTGTTCAATAGTCCGCTTTCGTTTGTAGCAACGGCGACTCGTTGAGTGCAACAGAGGCATTCTAGTGTACATAACTGTTTACTGGGCGACTCCGCGCTTCCTTTCTTACAGTTTATCCACCAAAATGTCGCATCTATTCGACGAAGACGATTCAAAACCAGATAATCTGGCATGTACGAAAAAACTGACAAAAAATACCCAGTCGCTTGCTAACGAAAGCAGTAAAATCACCGATGCCGAGGATATACTCGACGACTACAGCGATGATCAGCTACACCAAACTGTGGGAGAGTCACGCGCTGCCTTGGAAACCGTAAGTCAAATGTGTGCGGTCATGGCTCCGGGAATTCGAGAATTAATGGAAGGAATGTTGAAAACAACGAGTACAATACGGGAAAAATTGAAGTCCGTAGACTATTCCGATCTTCCTGGTAAGTATATAGTACTAGTATACATGACTGTCATTCACTCGTATACATCGCCACATTCACACGACCATAACATTGATTTACCACTAACAATACCTCATCAAGGGGGATAATAAATAGCCCTTCAACAACATAGCGACAGCGACAGTTTATACACACCCTAAAACAATGTACACGTCACACGGTATGGGTCTGTTAAAACAATCGTATATGGTTGCGCCTCTCAAATCGCGAGATATGCTCACGAGGTTCCATTCATTATAACGGACCGATTAAACTATAATCTTCGATTTTTTTTATAAGTAGAATTCCTACCGATAAAAGACCACTCCTTGGATACGGGGGTTAATCACTTTACCCGCGCATATCGTTACTAAGTAATTTGTTTCTGTGCCACATGGAGTTACGGTGTTTGTGTACAGCGGATGAGAATTAATGAGGCCGACAATAAAGACCGTCTGTGGCAATGTAAATAAGCTACTTTATAAAATGTTAATTGCAGCAACAATGAAATTGCCAATAACCTGTAGGGCCATTTTATTATATGTTGAATTGAAATGAGTGGAAAACACTCTGTACAATGGCAATATTGAATAGTTTGTTTTTTTTAAATATAAGATACAAATTCCGCCATGACACCGCCATGTTCCCGTCATGCTGTTTCTGTGACATCAACTGCAGAGGTCATTCCGCCCTTGGCAACGTAGACATATTACGTCGCTCGGTATTTATCATGGCTTGCGGATACGAGATAGGATAAACAGACATTCTGCCAGTGTGCGTTCAATTTAGCCGTTGGTGTGAAGCATACACAGCAATGTCAGGGTAATACATCTACAGTTTGGATGAATGGTAGACACCGTTTGAAGTGTAATTGCATCACCAGATGGCACATTGGCTCATCTTACACACATAACACATAGTGTAAACAAATTCTGTATTTTATGCAAGTATGCGATCATAAACGTAACATTATAATAACAGTCTTATAACCCCATATCCAGCACATCACAGACACACACACATAGTATAATGCTCTAGCAACACAAAACAATGCATTAATGGTTCTAATATAACCTCAAATTCATCAACACAAACTATTACACCGATTATCCAAAAATAACTCCCGGTTTCAGCAACACAAGCAACTGAACCAATTGTCCTAGTATAACCCCCATCTTCAGCAACACAAACTAATGCAATAAATGTCCGAGTATAACCCCCCATCTTTAACAAAACAAAGTACTGCACTACGTGTTCCAGTATAGCCTCATTTTCAACAACACAAAGTACTGCACTATGTGTTCTAGTATAACCCCATTTTCAACAACACAAAGTACTTCACTATGTGTCCCAGTATAACCCCATCTTCAACAAAACAAAGTATTGCACTATGTGTCCCAGTATAACCCCACCTTCAACAAAACAAAGTATTGCACTATGTGTCCCAGTATAACCCCATTTTCAACAACACAAAGTACTGCACTAGGCGTCCCAGTATAACCCCATTTTCAACAACACAAAGTACTTCACTATGTGTCCCAGTATAACCCCATCTTCAACAAAACATATTGCACTATGTGTCCCAGTATAACCCCATCTTCAACAACACAAAGTACTGCACTACGTGTCCCAGTATAACCCCATTTTCAACAACACAAAGTACTGCACCATGTGTCCCAGTATAACCCTCATCATCAACAAAACAGGGTACTGCACTATGTGTCCCAGTATAACCTCATTTTCAACAACACAAAGTACTGCACTATGTGTTCTAGTATAACCCCATCTTCAACAAAACAAAGTACTGCACTATGTGTCCCAGTATAACCCCATCTTCAACAACACAAAGTACTGCACTATGTGTCCCAGTATAACCCCATCTTCAACAACACAAAGTACTGCGATATGTGTCCCATTATAACCCAATCTTCAACAACACAAAGTGCTGCACTATGTGTCCCAGTATAACCCCATCTTCAACAACACAAAGTACTGCACTATGTGTCCCAGTATAACCTCATTTTCAACAGCACAAAGTACTGCACTACGTTTCCCAGTACAACCTCATCTTCAACTAAACAAAGTACTGCACTATGTGTCCCAGTATAACCCCATCTTCAACAACACAAAGTACTGCACTATGTGTCCCAGTATAACCCCATTTTCAAAAACACAACGTACTGCACTATGTGTAACAGTATAACCTCATTTTCAACAACACAAAGTACTGCACCAAGTGTCCCAGTATAACCCCAGCTTCAACAAAACAAAGTACTGCACTATGTGTCCCAGTATAACCCCATCTTCCACAACACAAAGTACTGCACTATGTGTCCCAGTATAACCCCATCTTCAACAACACAACATACTGCACTATGTGTTCCAGTATAACCTCATTTTCAACAACACAAAGTACTGCACCAAGTGTCCCAGTATAACCCCATCTTCAACAAAACAAAGTACTGCACTATGTGTCCCAGTATAACCCCATCTTCAACAACACAAAATACTGCACTATGTGTCCCAGTATAACCTCAATTTCAACAACACAAAGTACTGCACCAAGTGTCCCAGTATAACCCCATCTTCAACAAAACAAAGTACTGCACTATGTGTCTCAGTATAACCCCATCTTCAACAACACAAAGTACTGCACTATGTGTCCCAGTATAACCTCATCTTCAACAACACAATGTACTACACCATGTATCCCATTATAACCCATTCTTCAACAAAACAAAGTACTGCACTATGTGTCCCAGTATAACTACATCTTCAACAACACAAAGTACTGCACTACGTGTCCCAATATAACCCCATCTTCAACAACACAAAATACTGCAGAATGTTTTCCAGTATAACCCCATCTTCAACAACCCAAAATACTAAACTATATGTCCGAGTATAACCCCCTTCTTTAACAAAACAAAGGACTGCACTATGTGTCCCAGTATAACCCCATCTTCAACAACACAAAGTACTGCACCAAGTGTCCCAGTATAACCCCATCTTCAACAACACAAAGTACTGCACCAAGTGTCCCAGTATAACCCCATCTTCAACAACACAAAGTACTGCACTATGTGTCCCGGTATAACCCCATCTTCAACAACACAAAGTACTGCACTATGTGTCCCAGTATAACCCCATCTTCAACAACACAAAGTACTGCACAATGTGTCCCAGTATAACCTCATTTTCAACAACACAAAGTACTGCACTATGTGTCCCAGTATAACCCCATCTTCAACAACACAAAGTACTGCACTATGTGTTCTAGTATAACCCCATTTTCAACAACACAAAGTACTTCACTATGTGTCCCAGTATAACCCCATCTTCAACAAAACAAAGTATTGCACTATGTGTCCCAGTATAACCCCACCTTCAACAAAACAAAGTATTGCACTATGTGTCCCAGTATAACCCCATTTTCAACAACACAAAATACTGCACTTGGCGTCCCAGTATAACCCCATTTTCAACAACACAAAGTACTTCACTATGTGTCCCAGTATAACCCCATCTTCAACAAAACATATTGCACTATGTGTCCCAGTATAACCCCATCTTCAACAACACAAAGTACTGCACTACGTGTCCCAGTATAACCCCATTTTCAACAACAACAAGTACTGCACCATGTGTCCCAGTATAACCCTCATCATCAACAAAACAGGGTACTGCACTATGTGTCCCAGTATAACCTCATTTTCAACAACACAAAGTACTGCACTATGTGTTCTAGTATAACCCCATTTTCAACAACACAAAATACTGCACTTGGCGTCCCAGTATAACCCCATTTTCAACAACACAAAGTACTTCACTATGTGTCCCAGTATAACCCCATCTTCAACAAAACATATTGCACTATGTGTCCCAGTATAACCCCATCTTCAACAACACAAAGTACTGCACTACGTGTCCCAGTATAACCCCATTTTCAACAACAACAAGTACTGCACCATGTGTCCCAGTATAACCCTCATCATCAACAAAACAGGGTACTGCACTATGTGTCCCAGTATAACCTCATTTTCAACAACACAAAGTACTGCACTATGTGTCCCAGTATAACCCCACCTTCAACAAAACAAAGTATTGCACTATGTGTCCCAGTATAACCCCATTTTCAACAACACAAAATACTGCACTTGGCGTCCCAGTATAACCCCATTTTCAACAACACAAAGTACTTCACTATGTGTCCCAGTATAACCCCATCTTCAACAAAACATATTGCACTATGTGTCCCAGTATAACCCCATCTTCAACAACACAAAGTACTGCACTACGTGTCCCAGTATAACCCCATTTTCAACAACAACAAGTACTGCACCATGTGTCCCAGTATAACCCTCATCATCAACAAAACAGGGTACTGCACTATGTGTCCCAGTATAACCTCATTTTCAACAACACAAAGTACTGCACTATGTGTCCCAGTATAACCCCATCTTCAACAAAACAAAGTACTGCACTATGTGTCCCAGTATAACCTCATTTTCAACAACACAAAGTACTGCACTATGTGTCCCAGTATAACCCCATCTTCAACAAAACAAAGTACTGCACTATGTGTCCCAGTATAACCCCATCTTCAACAACACAAAGTACTGCACAATGTGTCCCAGTATAACCTCATCTTCAACAACACAAAGTACTGCACTATGTGTCCCAGTATAACCCCAACTTCAACAACACAAAGTACTGCACTATGTGTCCTAGTATAACCCCATTTTCAACAACACAACATACTGCACAATGTGTACCAGTATAACCTCATTTTCAACAACACAAAGTACTGCACTATGATTCTCAGTACAACCCCATCTTCAACAAAACAAAGTACTGCACTATGTGTCCCAGTATAACCTCATCTTCAACAACACAAAGTACTGCACTATGTGTCCCAGTATAACCCCATCTTCAACAACACAAAGTACTGCAATATGTGTCCCATTATAACCCAATCTTCAACAACACAAAGTGCTGCACTATGTGTCCCAGTATAACCCCATCTTCAACAACACAAAGTACTGCACTATGTGTCCCAGTATAACCTCATTTTCACAGCACAAAGTACTGCACCACGTTTCCCAGTACAACCTCATCTTCAACTAAACAAAGTACTGCACTATGTGTCCCAGTATAACCCCATCTTCAACAACACAAAGTACTGCACTATGTGTCCCAGTATAACCCCATTTTCAACAACACAAAGTACTGCACTATGTGTAACAGTATAACCTCATTTTCAACAACACAAAGTACTGCACCAAGTGTCCCAGTATAACCCCAGCTTCAACAAAACAAAGTACTGCACTATGTGTCCCAGTATAACCCCATCTTCCACAACACAAAGTACTGCACTATGTGTCCCAGTATAACCCCATCTTCAACAACACAACATACTGCACTATGTGTTCCAGTATAACCTCATTTTCAACAACACAAAGTACTGCACCAAGTGTCCCAGTATAACCCCATCTTCAACAACACAAAGTACTGCACAATGTGTCCCAGTATAACCTCATTTTCAACAAAACAAAGTACTGCACTATGTGTCCCAGTATAACCCCATCTTCAACAACACAAAATACTGCACTATGTGTCCCAGTATAACCTCATTTTCAACAACACAAAGTACTGCACCAAGTGTCCCAGTATAACCCCATCTTCAACAAAACAAAGTACTGCACTATGTGTCTCAGTATAACCCCATCTTCAACAACACAAAGTACTGCACTATGTGTCCCAGTATAACCTCATCTTCAACAACACAATGTACTGCACTATGTGTCCCAGTATAACCCCATCTTCAACAACACAAAGTACTGCAATATGTGTCCCATTATAACCCAATCTTCAACAACACAAAGTGCTGCACTATGTGTCCCAGTATAACCCCATCTTCAACAACACAAAGTACTGCACTATGTGTCCCAGTATAACCTCATTTTCAACAGCACAAAGTACTGCACTACGTTTCCCAGTACAACCTCATCTTCAACTAAACAAAGTACTGCACTATGTGTCCCAGTATAACCCCATCTTCAACAACACAAAGTACTGCACTATGTGTCCCAGTATAACCCCATTTTCAACAACACAAAGTACTGCACTATGTGTAACAGTATAACCTCATTTTCAACAACACAAAGTACTGCACCAAGTGTCCCAGTATAACCCCAGCTTCAACAAAACAAAGTACTGCACTATGTGTCCCAGTATAACCCCATCTTCCACAACACAAAGTACTGCACTATGTGTCCCAGTATAACCCCATCTTCAACAACACAACGTACTGCACTATGTGTTCCAGTATAACCTCATTTTCAACAACACAAAGTACTGCACCAAGTGTCCCAGTATAACCCCATCTTCAACAAAACAAAGTACTGCACTATGTGTCCCAGTATAACCCCATCTTTCGCAACACAAAGTACTGCACTATGTGTCCCAGTATAACCCCATCTTCAACAACACAAAATACTGCACTATGTGTCCCAGTATAACCTCATTTTCAACAACACAAAGTACTGCACCAAGTGTCCCAGTATAACCCCATCTTCAACAAAACAAAGTACTGCACTATGTGTCTCAGTATAACCCCATCTTCAACAACACAAAGTACTGCACTATGTGTCCCAGTATAACCTCATCTTCAACAACACAATGTACTACACCATGTGTCCCATTATAACCCATTCTTCAACAAAACAAAGTACTGCACTATGTGTCCCAGTATAACTACATCTTCAACAACACAAAGTACTGCACTACGTGTCCCAATATAACCCCATCTTCAACAACACAATTTAAGTATTGTACTACGTGTCCCAGTATAACCTTATCTTCAACAACACAAAGTACTGCACTATCTGTCCCAGTATAACCTCATCTTCAACAACACAAAGTACTGCACTATGTGTCTCAGTATAACCCCATCTTCAACAACACAAAGTACTACACTATGTGTCCCAGTATAACCCCATCTTCAACAACACAAAGTACTACACTATGTGTCCCAGTATAACCCCATCTTCAACAACACAAAGTACTACACTATGTGTCCCAGTATAACCCCATCTTCAACAACACAAAGTACTGCACTATGTGTCCCAGTATAACCCCATCTTCAACAACACTAAATGGTGCAGTACTTGTCCTCTTATAACTCTCCCATTTTCAGGAATGCAAAATACAGTACATATATCATATATGTATATAACCTTCTCTAGCAACACAAAATATTGTACATTTACTGGATAGTATAACTCCCTCTCCAGAAACTGAAGGGGGTGTTCCACTGCTAACATACTTAATTAAGGGTTATATTAGGACATGGCATTGTTCGCATGTGTTATATTTTAGTCCATAGAATACACATATTACGTCTTATTTCTCACGTTTGTTGAATAGAACACAACCTGACAGATCACATCTCTCACTATGCATTCGAGGCTGTTTATCAGACGATTCACTAGCAAATATAATTGCCGTTGCCTAGTTACATTATAACAAAGCCTCATTGCGTGCTAAAAATAGTATCAGCCACAGGTTGAACGTATTCAATGAATTGTAAACTGAGTGAATATATATATATATATATATATATATATATATATATATATATATATATATATATATATATATATATATATATATATATATATATATATATATATATATATATATATATATATATATATATATATATTTATAAACCAAGGTTATAAACTATGTTTATTGCTCAGTATTATATTCGTTAGCTGAATGCATATATTGTCCTTGACTGTCATGTTTACTACCCAGTATTATAAAGGTAAATTGAGTGTCCTTAGCTGCTATGTTTATTATCCTATATAATATTCATAAACTGAGAGCCAATATTTCCCTTAGCAACTACGTTTATTGCTCAATATTATAATTGTAAACAGAAACAGAGTGCATATATTTTCGTGTCTCAGCAATGTGTATAGTCAGTATTCCAATCACTAACTATATATATATATTATTTGTTCATGTTAGCAACATCTTTTGAGTATTACAATTTATAGTGAAGTGGACATCACACAACCAATTTAGTATTTGAGACACTGGAAATAATACTTACAAGCTTGTCGTATATCAGTTTAATAAACAAACTCTATACATAACATACTAGTATTTCACATGGTGATAAATGATATTATCAATCAATGGCTCCCAGTGTCTTCGGGAAATGGTTATTGAAAAAAATTCTGACATTATCAGTGACTCACACACTGCGTCATCATTGACTGATCTCATAAGATTAATGATTATTCATTAGCTTAATATTTGTTTCATAAAAATCAAGACCTATGTTTCTGGTAAATTGTATAAAATAAATATAATTGTGTAATTTTACTTCACCTTGATTGGAAAGCTTAATTGTCAGAAATATATTGAGTATATTGACATTTTTAGTAAGCATTGCCCACTGTTTTATGGCTTTGTCTGTCCAACACATTGTATGTTTTTGATAAGGCTCTGTACTACATTATGCTAATGCATGTGCTAGGTAGGAAGTATTGTCATGCACATTTGTTTGACATTTTATTAACCTTATTTTTTGTATGCTCATTCATTCAGTGTTGATGACTGATTGTTTTACATTGTGAAAAAACGCCTAAATGATTTATTTCCTTTTTGGTTTTGTTTTGATACACAGATCAGAAAAAGGTCCAAGATTCATTGTTGATGCGATTGCTGAACCAATCAAAAGCGCTGGATGAACTTGTTTTACTTGCTAAAGAAGCCGAGAAACTTGCCACTCAGACATCAGAAGTAGCACAGAAAGCATCTTCACGGTCCAAGATGACTGAATCAGAATTGGAAAAAGCAATTAGTGAAATCAAAACTGCAGAAAACATTAGAAAATCAGTTGAAAGAGAGAAGGAAGCAAAAGAAAGCAAACAGGAAAAAGAAAAAATCGGGATGGAAACTAAAAGCATTGCAGAAAAAGCTAAACGGCTTGGGACTGAGGTTAGTGAAGCACTAGAGGAAGCCAAAAAAGCCCTCGAAGAAGCAATAAAATACTCAGAGGAAGATCAAGCTTTTGAAGAAGAACTAAAACTTAAGTTAGAAGAAGCAAGAAAAGATATTGAAAGTACTGAAGAACCAATTGATGAGACAAACAAGTCAATCAGTACTACTGAAACAACTGCAGAAGAAACAGAAAGAATATCAAAAGACATGGAATCAACACTGGAAGACGTGAAACAAAAAGCACAAGAGACGGAAGAAAATGCGGAAGATGCACAAAAACATGCAGAGGTGGCAAATGCTTTGATTCAAAAGAGTAGAACTGCATCAAAATATGTTACAAGTAAATTGAAAGAAAAAAGAGCCATGGATGAAGCATTAAAAGTTGTGGATGAAGCAAGAGAGTATGCAAAAGAGGTGAAAAGACAAGCTAAACTAGCAGCGGAAATAGCAACAGATGCTGGAAAAGTAGCTGAGGAATTAGGTGATGAGGAGTCTGATGAAATAAAGGCCCAAGTTGAGGCTTTGAATGAGGCTGGACAAAAAGCACAGTTGTCTGCTGAGGAGGCCCAAAAGGCTGGGGAAGATGTTGAGGAAGCAGCAGAAATACTGAAAGACAAGAGATTGCAAGATAAACCAAAAGAAGCAGAGAAACCTGATGGAGAAGAAGCTGAACCAGAAAAAGAAGAGGAAGCTGGTGAAGAGGAAAAGCAAGCTGATGATGAAAAACCAGAGGAAGACAAGAAAAGTGAAGATGAAGAAAAATCCACAGAAGAGGAGGAGCCAAAGGATGAAGGGGAGAAGGAGCCAAAAGATGAAGAAGAGAAGCCAAAAGAAGAGGAAGACAATGCAGATGTTGAGAAACCAGAAGATAAAGATGCTGATGCACCTGTGGTGGATGAAGGTGCAAGCAAGGTTGATGATGGAATGGCTGAAGAAGTCAGTATTGCCATGGATGACGTTAAAGCAAAAATGGATATTGCCAAAGAAAAACTAGAACAAGCAATGAAGGATTCAGAAAAGACAACAGAAATTGCTGATGATGCCAAGAAAGTGCTGGAAAAAATAAAAATTCTTAAAGCTGCAGAATTAACTGCAAGTGAAGGTAAAGATGTTGCCGAAGAAGCAAAACAGGTTGCCGAGGAGACAGACGCCACAGCAGAATCAACAAGCAAAATAGTAGAGGAAAGTGGCAAAGACACTGAAGAATCTAGATTTGCAACCAATATGGCAAGTAATAGCATTCAAAAAGCAGTGAAATTTTCAACTGATTTGAAACAATCAATTGAATCTTTGGAAAAAGCAGCCACCAAATTATTAGATTATGCAAAGAGAGGAGATATGCCAATGGACAGAATACGTGGAATGCAGAAGCAGCTGAACAAAGATATAACTGAAATTAAAAGAGACATGCAAAAATGTAAAGCAGCTGCCAGAGAAGCTGAGGATTCACTTGAAGATGTGCAAAGGAATGATCCAAAAAGCTGGGATATCAATCCGTGAGTACACACAAATCATTAATTTATTTATAATGTCGATTGTTATTTGATTATGTCTTAACTGGTCTTGCTTCTACTGGTCATGATATGCATGCTGTCTGATAATGCAATGATTTTTCCCGAATCAAAACTTAGCGTGACGGAATATGAAAGCACGACCAAATCTACTTCAAAACTTTTTTATCAGCATATGCCCTCAGAGACGTGTTGGCATTGCACATGGCGTAGTTCTAAATAGTAAACTGGAACTAGATGTTAAATCAAAATTTATAGATTAATTTTTGAGACAGATCATGTTCATTTACTATACATCTATTTGATTATTCCACTCACGTATTAGGTTTCCATTGGATGATGAAGAAGATAGCAAACTTAATTGTCTGGTCCGTGGACCGCCTGGAACATTTGATGGTATAAGTGTCAGCTACAAACCAATGAATGTATGGGCACATAAAGCTATGGGAGAGAATGAGGATGTACTGAGTGCTGTTGTCTGTGTTGAACCCCAGGATATCAAACTCAGCAAACCAGCTCTGGTTTCTATACCTTACGCTGGCCGGGCACGCTCTATACATGGCAGAGAGGTCGTTGTCAAATCAACCAAGAATGGCAGGGATTGGAAAGTAATTTCAACGACTTCAATTGAGAGAGTTTTTGAAAATTATAAGGTAATACAAATCTTGCTTCAATATCCTTTGACATTTATTTAATAAATCTATGTTAGGGCTGTAATATTATAGCCAAGGGATTGGAAGTGTGAATAACAGTATCAGTAATAATGGGGCAAGAGTTGATTACGTGATTGGACAATTAGTTAGAGTCCGGGAGAGATTTAAATCCCATTGCAATTTTCCAATGATTATTCATTGCCAAACAACTGATAAGGTTAATGATGAATTTTGATGATATTTATGGTGGGGCTTTTCAAAAAGAAAAAGTTATATTTTGATATTATATATATAAGTACTATAGGTGGACTTCTCACACAAGTGTTCAATTTCGTGATGATAACTTCAATTCCCTAATTTTAATGAGTATTTTTTGTAATTTTTGGTAAAAAGTAATATTTCGGACTTCTTGCTGAAAACCGCAAGTCCGATTGCTTTGAGATCATACATATGGGTACATCTGGTAGACCTCTCTCAGATTTGTTGATTTTGTGATGACAATTCTCTAATTGAAATTACGGAGCTATCTCAGCCGAGAGCTACTTGTTTGTACTATATATTACGTGTTTAGCAGCATTTTTATATAAAACCTGATTACCTAAGACATGCATATGTGTCGTACATTGAATCTATGGTTGAAAATAGCAAGGAATTCATTGGGTCTAAAAGGAGCTTGTTATATTAGTAGTTAATAGTAGTTGTGCTTGGCTATATTAGTATGTATTAATACAGCTTACAATTATCACTTATTATATGAATTATTTATGGATCTATGCAACACTGCTACTCACGCGTTTTTTCATGTGCACATATTTTAGCGAATTCAGCAGCAGTAGTAATATTTGTTGTCAAAATCTGTCTACAATTATTCGTTTTAGTTTTAGTCAATTGTATGTGAATTTGTTGGTTCACTGTCAATCTGATTGTTGAGAAAAACGGTAAAATAATAAGAATTAAATGCCATTCTAGCAGCGGTTTCCATAGACTACAATGAAAACACATTTCCTCTTTAAAAACCTACTAAACATATTTGTTTAAACTTCTGAACATCAACAATCAACTTGTAAGAAAATATATATCTTTTCCCCACTATATATCGCCGAGCAAAAAAAAATTGCGAAATTGAAATATATCCTCACCACAGGAAACAATGGTAGAAATGCCCTAGACAAAACATGTTATATTCACTGTATTTTAAATATCGATTTCTTTGAACTGAGTACGGGGTGACCTACCTTTTCATTTATTTCTTATCCTTGTAACATGATATATCAAACCCATAAAACTATAGAAAAATGACAATATTTTTACCTTTGTGTAGAGCTCTACCGTCAATCAATTATATCCAGCTACAGTAAACTCAACTAATAATCATTATTTCATTCTACAGGGACAAATGTTTGCTGAAATGAAAGTGAAAGAATTTGCAACATATGTTGTTATATCTCGTTTACTTCGTGACAGACATACGGTCGACAAAAAGGGTGGCACATTGGCGTCATCAGGTGACAGAAGAGTGTTCGTTACCTATCCACACGGATGTATAAGTAGACCAAACGATATATCTTTGGAGGTCAGTTTTAAGTTTATATTAGGTAGAACAATTCTTCTTGACTTTTTGTAATTATTTCATTATACAATACTGGAGTTATAACTAGTACAACCATGCTCTAGCTTACTGCCTTCACGTATGAATTTCTGATTTCCGTGTTTGGCCCACGAATGAAAACATTTTGTTTCATGGTTGTGTGTGACAAATGCTTTACTATGATATAGTGTACATGGTATGCTCAACAAAGTTTTTCTCTATTCATTCAAGGTCCATGCATTTGACAACAACACCGTGAATTTGTTGAAAAAGAGACGTGAGAAATGCGAGTTATTGGCCGCATCAAGCCCAATAGTACGCATAACCCATTCCCCAACACCAAAGGAATTCAAGAAACCAATCACAATCAATCTACCATTACCACCAAACCCGGCCAAGAGAGACAACAAAGATCTTCGACCATCGGCGTTCACTTTATCGGCGTTGAAAAGCAAAGGTGTTTCGGCTGCACAGGCTGTCAGTCATCACCATGAAGCTGAGATAGCAGAAGAGTTGGAGACACTCCATGTCTTAGTCAGAAATAATAATACAGCCTGGCATGAGATGAAGAGTGTACGTTTATCATACTGTAAAAATGATGTTGTATCATTCGAATTGAACAGTCCTGTGCATAGGTGAGTAAAAGTATAAAATGGATTTCAAACATAGATAATATTTGTTACGTGTGTTTTATTTACAGTGCCCGTACTGATCCGTGTGTCTGCTTTCTCCATACGTTTACTATGCGTCTGTTATACATGATATGTAGATTTTCTCCACACTGCACGCCAGATATCTCAAACTTCTATGTACCTGTTTTTCCCTCCACATAACTGCAATGTGTTGCGAGTTTGCTTTCACTATATACTGTGACGTGATTGTGTTTTCCTTTTAAAACAAAATTATTGTGCTGTGCATGTGCCAGAAAATTTGTCGAAACGAATGACAACTATCACGCAATGTTTTATTTTACACAACAACAATATCGGACAATTTGAAAGCAACACGAGATCAGAAGGAATAACAAGTGATTATAACTACTTTCGTAATACTGCTTACTGCATGTATTGCTTGTCAGATTTCTACATTCTGTGTATCGCGTGCCTCTTCCTCCACTATGCCTGGGTCTAATGTTCTTATTACGCTCTTCGTAAATATATTTGTTTTCTTTGTCAAAATACTATGGTATTTTTCTCCATACTATGTAATGTGTGGTTGTTGAGGTTGTGGGATATGTGATTATTTTCTCCTTAAGTGCTTGTTGTGTTTCTTTCCCAACACAGTGTAATTTGTGTTTGTTTGCTCCACACAGTGTGATTATGGTTTTTATTCCCCTTCCCCCACAGTGTGATTTGTGCCCGTTGTCTCCCACACAGTGTGATGTGTCGATTTTTTGCTCCACACAGTGTGATTATGGTTTTTACCCCCCCCCAGTGTGATTTGTGGCTGTTTCCCCCCACACAGTGTGATGTGTTGATTTTTTGGCTCCACACAGTGTGATTTGTGGCTGTTTGCTCCACACAGTGTGTTGTGTGGTTGTGTTTCCCTGCACAGTGTGATTTGTGGCTGCTTGTTCCACGCAGTGCTATGTGTGGTTGTTTGCTCTTCACAGCGTGATTTGTCGTTGTTTTGCCCACACAGTGTTATGTGTGTGTGTGGGGGGGGGGCGGTCTTTTGCCTCACCCAGTGCGATGTGTATTCGGGTAAATTGTGTCGACAGTGTGTACATCAGGGATATGTATATAACGTGAGTAGAGCACAGTAACAAAGTGAACAAAACAGGCAAACAAGTACAGTATTTTACATATCTAACATCTTTCTCAATAGGGTTGTGTTGATACGCACCTCTGCCAAACCGGATTCAAATAGTGCAATGGTTCATTTGGCTAATATGGTAGAGGACTGGATCAAAGTCAAGATAGTCAGCATTATTGTACACCAGCATGTGGAAGACAGAAGCCACGTCATGGTACAGCTATCGCCGTACAGTAAAATAGATGATATTGAAGACAAGATGATTAACGAAGGCTTTGAAGGTCCACCTGACCCAAGCCCTGAAATTGAAATGGT
This sequence comes from Saccoglossus kowalevskii, assembly GCF_978046115.1. Classification (NCBI taxonomy): domain Eukaryota; kingdom Metazoa; phylum Hemichordata; class Enteropneusta; family Harrimaniidae; genus Saccoglossus; species Saccoglossus kowalevskii. The sequence continues at coordinate 29,094,489 of NC_140648.1, read as the reverse complement.
TGAGGGCGAACAGGTCATGGTAGTGTTTGATGGAAACCTCCGTCCAACGGAAGACAAAGAGTTGAAACTGATATATAATTCGGAAAAAGTGAACCGATTAGAGCTCTACCTGGAGGCCATTGATCAATTCCGAAACTTTGCCTCAGATCACGATAAAGGTCACGCTAGGTTTTACGGACGTGCGCACCCTCCCGACGAACCGGAAACAGTAGAGAACGGAGAGATTGGAGAAGAGGAGGAAGATCAACAACAGAACGTTAAAGGACACAAGAAGAAGGACCCCTATGAAGGGTGGACGTTTCTTGCTGAACTACCTGTATCTGTTCCAAAGGTAAAATTGCGTTTTTTGGTGCGACGAATTGGGCTGTGCAAAATTTGCAAATTATATTCATAACTTTTGGGCGGCCAGCCATCTGTAAACTATTTAAACCCGCAGACAATGGTATGTGCATAGGTGTGTGAACTGTCCGCCATCGCTCTTACATTTAGAGTCTAAATATACACTCACAGGACAGGACGCACATAGTCTTTGTTCCAAGGTTCTTTATTGTTCATCGTAAGTAACAGTGGTATAATTTTTCGTAGCGAAAACATGGCAATAATCCCGACAAACGTGATTTAATTAGCTTTTCTCACGATGCAGCAAAACCATTGCCCTCATATTTATAAATATTTATAACTTTCAATGGCGGGTGAAATCAACCAGTCAATCGAGAGCGCAGTGCGTAAAAACATCAATTGAAAAAGTTCCAATGGTATCCCATCAGCCAACAGAAACCTGAAAAATTTACGAAAATTAAGAGAATAGGTTTGTTGTGTCTATAGTTACTGAATACTAAAAATGTACACATAAACAAAGTTAGATAACCATACATTTATGGTCATGACACGCCAGATGTGTGTTTGTTGTTGTTATTTTTATTATTATTTTATTTTGTAGGTTGAACGTCCGCCGCCTCAACCGAAGCAGGTATACAAGCAGGCTGTCAAAGTACAAGGTAAAGTTCACTCTTATTTCTCAGCCTTTGTATTTCCTGACACACGGTGAAACTTCTATCTTAGTTTATAAAAGCTTTTATAAATATTTGTAAATACAGGCCCTCAGTTATTATTCAAATAAAGAAATATACTTGACTCCAGTTCTCAACATTGTCTACACGCATGTCGCGCTCACATGCCTTCAATCAATTTATTCAAATTGGCGTTTACTGATTAAATGACGTAACGGTTGTACTAACTCGTTAATGTTAAATCGGGAGAGCCATCACCTGCGCACGCGAGGGAATTGAGTCCCAAGCTATGATAACAACACACGCTAAGGCGCGTGTTTGTAAACAATGACACGCTATCATCATATGGCGCATGCGCAGGTGAAGACTCCCCATACTCGTTATGCTGCTGAATTGCTCGACTTGTCATTTTAAATTTAAGAAATAGTACATTTGTAAAACTTTATAACGTTCACAGTATCTATCATGCATTGTAATGTTAGTCTTTCTAGCATAGTATAGGGTTTGTTCAAGTACTTGTATATATCACAACCGCGGCTACTCCTCGATACTCAATATTTTAAATATCTTGACGTTGAGGGCGGCAATGTAGACAGAGATTAACTTTTGGCAATCTGTGTATTTGTATTTTTCTGTAGGTCCACTTAGCGAAGAAGGTATTCGTGATTTGTCAAGAGAACTAACCAATGAATGGGAGTCACTAGCTCGTTACCTTGGATACTCACAACCGCAGATACAAAGAATAAAACGTGACAACCCAAATAGTATGGAGGATCAGATATTTGACATGTTGATATCGTGGAGAAACAACTTGCCGCGTTCAATGTATAAAATCGATATTCTCTGTGAAAATTTAGTTCGATGTGGCAGATATGATCTAAGCGAGGACGTTAAAGCAAAAGAAAATCCAGCGGAAATAGACGCCGAGGCAGAATGATTCTTGTAGCAATGGTAGTTCAGATCTGGGTCGGGGTTGTAGCGAGCAGGGCTTGGGGTGCTTTGAATAAACTACCTGCGAAATGTACACACGCTGGCCGTACTTTTTTTTTTCTTATGCAATCTTTTATCGATAAATCCTCGCTAGCAATCAATCTAGTTTTCCCCATACACTTTGTGTATCTCATCAAAACTATGTTATGTAAGTGAATCAGCTGTTACCTAAATACAGACAGGGCAGAGTATTTTAAAATAGTGCAATTTGCTAACTGTGACCTAGTTTACGTCAGCTAGTTCGTGGACTAAATCGACACTAACCAATATGTATGTATTTAACAGCATAATGTGTCTGTGTCATCATATTATATATTTTCAGCTGATTGCTAGGATGTACAGTGATCCATTTTTACAGGTTGGCACATGTAATTAGTCTATGTGCAACCACTAAGCTCTATATTTTTATAGTGTGTTTATTTGTTGAAAGAAGACAGAAATCCTAACACGACCGGCATTTATTCTGTTTAAAACTATGTAAAAATGTAATTACTAATCTGTATATTGTTACGTAATGCTAAACCAATAAACAACTTACATATATCATTATGTGGCCCCGTCACTTTGTTGCCATAGTGATCTTGCAAACAGGTATATGCTGTTTATTATCACCCATCATGTACTTTAATTAATGTAATTAATCACACCACATTGCTCATATGTATGCAAATAAAAATTATGTAAATTAACATTTCATTTTAAGACGTCAACAGGATGAAGCGTGCATATTTAAATGCTAATAAACACGCCACCATGTCGGCTAACAAATAGAAGCGATGCTGCTTGACTGTTGAGGGCGTGTTTCTGTGCAAAATGGAAAATGTTTGAGATACCATTCCCAGGAGTCCTTCACATTACTTCCACGGTTAATTGACCACATACTGAGTCAATCAGATATACGCCATCTCAACTACACGGGAAGCATACAATCACAACCGTTATATGTACACAAATGTATTATTCGCAAAACATATAAGATTTTCAATTTCCTCTGGGCAGCTAGAGAGGAGCTGGAGGATCAGTTAGATCAGTTCTTTAATTAGGACAATGTCTGGCAGTATGTCGCCAAATCTCGTCATTTGCATCTTACAAAACATCTAATTCAGAATCTCTGGTTTGTGAATAAGTATTAAATTGTGGGTTTGAACATGTTAAATCCAGGGAAATCGACGTTAATATCGATTGTTTAACCGACTCTTTTTCCTTATATGGTAGTCTGCTAGGGACTCTTTCTCTGATATAACGTTCAGATTTATTCAGACTTAGACCCCAATAGGCAACAACGATCACTTCATCATATTGGCCCTGAGCTACTAGAGCATAACATATACAGATGCGGAAAACAATCTGCTATCATATCTTCGATGTGCCAGGACTGGAGAAGGGCGGGAATTATCCAGTTCATTTTTATGCTTCAATGCGAAATATGACAGTCCGAGACAAGTGTCCTTAGACGTCAATGCCCACTGGGTCTAAACAAAGACACTAGTCAGTGATTCGCTCTTGTCCTTATAATAATGTCCAATTCTACCCAATTTCAGTAGACTCTGCGTCATAAAACGAGGGGACGAAGCTCCGATGACTGACACATACATAATCTACCAAACTCGGTCATTGTTTAACTTATCACACAACGTGATTATTTTGCAAACAATTACATGTAACTATCTTTTGCAGCGTGTTCAAGTTTGCGTTCGTGTATATCTGACATTGGAGAAATGTTCATCTGATTGTAAACATGGCCGAAAAACAGGGTAGACAAATCGAAGAATGCGGTTATGACCGTGTTATTTGGTTTAGGGCGGCCTCACGTTAATAATCTCGATGAAATACCCTTTATTTATTTACACAACACGAGGACACTGCAAAAACAGAAGACAAATAAATAAATATCAGTTGCCTATAGCTACAAGATCACTGTCTTTTAAATCAGAGACAAATCTATCAGTGTCACTGTCACTATAATTATAGACATCAGAAATATCAAATTGTAATCAGTCCCATGACAAAAACAGTTTTGAATTTGTCAATTGAGTAGATTTCCCGTTCCTTTTTTATTATTCATTTACTTTTATGTATATAACAGACATGGACAAACAAAATATACATTACATTACAGAAGGCTTAATCTCAAGATATGATTTCAAGATATGAGTCTGTCCTGTATGATAGTCCACTTTTTGTTATGTATCTTAAGTTTACTATTCTTCGTTGCAATATATTCCTCAATCTCTTTTATATATTTTACCATGGTTATGTAAATATTAAAATTTGGAATGATTAGTTTGCATTTATACAAGTGTATTTTACCAAGAATGAGAAGATGATTTGTGAGTTGGGACAATTCCGTTGAACCAAGTATTATATTCAGAACACAGGGGAGACCATCTGTTGGAATGCATTCTGGGAACCACCTCGAGAATTTTGTTCAGAAATTACGGGAGAAGATACAATGATAAAATGAATGATACATTGTTTCATTTTCAGCTTTACAAAAAGCATACAACCAGTGGAGAATTAAATTAAAAGAGATCTGAATTAAAGTACAATATATTGTGTATAATTTTAAATTAAAACTCTCGTGATTTAGTGTCAATCGTGACATAAAATGGTAAAATATACAACTTTCTCAAACTTGAAAATGGAATATCAAAATCATTCATAAATTTGTTAGTGCTTGTCGGCCTTTGGTATTTCGATTTTCCAAATTGTTGTTTACTGTAATTGTATATTTAGAAACAACACTGATTAGAACAAACTTTTTGTCAATATAAATACATGGTGAATGTTTCCTATTGGCTGTACGTGTATGACTGTACTTCAGCCAGGGCGGTGGGGGTGGTAGAATGAATAATACCCAGGACTTGAACGTAATCAACACTTGATAAATTATAAGCTTCCCAAAATACAGCTGCTGTTTTTATCGTACCGTTGGTAAAAAGATCGTTGATATATGCCATGCCACCGTTGGTTATTTCCAGTCAGGTGTAGAAGTTTGCTCCATGCCGTAAGAGCTTCTTTGTGATAAATTTATAGGAAGAGATTCGATGCTGGAGTCACAGTTAAATAGAAATGAGCTGCCTACAGGTTGTAGTATATGTGTGAAGAAATATTTCCATGGGTGATGGAATGTCGGGTCCAAATATTTCTTAATTGTTTGGATTCGAAATGAATTCCTCAAGACAAATACGTCTGAGATATTAAGACCTCCATTCTTTATATCCGACAACATCGTGTTCCTTGCGATTTTATCTGTTCCGCCCCATAAAAAAATAAAACAAAGTGTGTTCACTTGAGAAAAAATTGTATCAGGTGTATTGGTCATGCGCATAAGATAAATTATTTTGGAGATTGCTAGCGATTTAATAATTTGAGATTTTCCAATGAGAGTAAGATTTCTTTGTTTCCAGAATTTAAAAGTGCATGCTAAATTTCACATCTATATCTTTATCTAACCGTATTCCTTCAACATCTGGATCTGACCTTATCGACAAAAGAAATATTTCCAGTGCAAGTATAAATAGTGCCGGTGAAAGGGGATCCCCCTTTCTGACGCCTCGTTCGACTGTAATATATCCTGTTGTAAGTCCATTGTTTATAACTGTACATTGAATGTTAAGCTAAGCTTTCCCCCTTTACTGCATTCAAAGTATAGTGTATACAATATCTATCTTTGGGGTCACATAACAAGCACTCTCAATTCTGAGAGAATGTGCACTATGGCATAATTTTGTAAATTATTTACATTCTACAAATATTTGTAGAACCTTAATTTATCATTTAGACTCATGCAGTGTTGCCATCGCGATGCACGTTTTGAAATGCGTTCGCAAAACGAACATTTAATTTTTTAAGATGATACATTATATCGGCAATGTTACGTGCTGTGCAATGAGTTCTACGCGACCACCGTACGCCAGTTACAGCGTGTGCCTTTTTCAACTCAGTGATCTCCAACCAAGGTCTTCAGTCCAGTCTTCCAAACCAAATGAAGAGTCTAAACGGGGTGCTACTTAAACGACGGAGAGCGAAAGAGTGAAGGAACGTGTTTTTAAATAGGACGCGTGACTATAAAATGCGGAAGTATATTAATACTTCGGTGAAAAATGTATGTACAATTATTGGGGAAGGAAATAGATTTATTGAGCATATATTCACTATAATATATAAGGAGAGTTTTTACGATACAATTATAGGCGAATTAGAGAATACTGTAAAACATGTTGAAAAAGCGACTTACTATTTTAGAGAATTGTGGTAAAATGACGTAATAGCGAAATGTTGATTTAGCGAATATCTATTGTCTTTGTTGATTTCCTGTTTTCACAATACTTGTCTGTCGCCTGCCAAAACAAATGCGCAGTTATCATCTCCATAGAAACAAAGAAAAACTGTCAAGTTTGTTCTGTGTTGTTTACCAAATGTGTATGTGGAGAAAAAGACGTTGTTTGGCCGCCATTTTGAATTTATAATGAAGTCATTAGCAAAAAAATATGCTCGCGAAAAAGACAGTATTCAGTAAAATTTTGGGCAAAGGAAGGAGAGTATATTCAGTACAATTATGGGCGACGTATAGAGTACAATTTTTGACGAAGGAGAATATGTTCAACACCAGTATGGGCGAAAGAGAGTATTTTCAATTCGAAGTTGAGTGCGAAACCTAATAGGATGTGTTGCCTTAAATTGTCTACCGCGTAAGCAAGAAGAATACGGTCGGGATTGTATTTTTTACAGAAATGATGAGCATTCCTTTCCTTCGTTTTGATAGTGGAGCACAATTTGTTTCATTGGCGCGCTTTGTTTACACTAGCTACGTCCGCATCGCTTTTGAAGAGTCAAAACCCGTAGGAATCCGTGACCGAATGTTTACAGTCAGCACATGTGAAACTGGGACAAGTCACCTCGTAAAACTATTTACTGATTAGCCAAGTTGATTTGCAGCTTAGACCTTTTTTAAGGTCTTGTTTTTTTAAGGTCTATGTTTGCAGCAACAAGTTCACTAAAGATACGTACAATAAAGACAAAATGTCTGGTGACTCTATTAACGATAGGGTTGTGTCACCTTAGCTCACTTGTAAACTTTCATTTCAAATTGTTAATCTCTTTTCAATTCAGGTCTAAAATTGTAATTTTCGAATAAAAATATTAAACCGATTTCCATGTGTTAAGAACACTTAATATTTTGAACCTACCACTGATATACGGTGTCCAGCTGATTGACCCTGGGATTGACCATTGTCCACTGGGATTGACCATTGTCCACTGGGGTTGACCATTGTCCACTCGCTCCAAAGTTAAAGCGACTAACACCTAATGAATGACAATTCAACTCCTAATCAAATAGAATTAAGCTTTCGATAATGAGCAAGAACCGTTTCATATTATTTTCTGTACAGGTTAACAAATTATCCAAAGAGTAACTTACGAAACTTTCCGGTATCTCGCATAAAGTTCAAACTTGTTAAACCTGCGGCATCTCCTGAGTCTTCGGCGCACAGACAAGTATCGAGACGTGGAAAGTGTCGGAACTATCGACTGTGGGCGAATCCGTGGAACGTGTTTTCGGTTTACTGAACACTGCTTTGAAAATGATCGTGTCGCAAGTGATTCGAGTCGGGCGCGTTAGATTGGAAATCAACTTAGCTAATCAGTAAGCAGTTTTGCAAGTGTAATTTGCAGTAATTGGGCAATTTGATGATACATCTCCTTCGCCCATATTTATACTGCAAATACTCCCATTTTCTCATAATCGTATTGAAAATATAAGCATATTTATATTGACAATACTCCCCTTTGCCCATATTTGTAATTAAAATATTCTCGCTCGCCCATATATACTGAAAACACCCTCCTTCACCCATATCCATGTTGAAAATATATGCATTTATAGTCACGCGTCACATTTAGGATCTCGTTCATCCACTCCTTCTGCGTTTTAGTAGCACCCGTCTAAATTTATAATTAATTAACTATAATTGCATATTATGACTGTTTTGATGATAACAAACTAATTCGTAAATTGTTGCATGCTAATTATACGATTCTCACTTTCTCCCAAATGAGTGAATACGGCTTATAACGCACTGCAAATCCTCGAGTCTGATTGGACAACAAGTTTAGCCAACAATTAAAAGCAGGTGAACAGTGGTCACGTGATAACGGAGGAGAATTGAATGTGATCAAATCGAGATCTCGGCGGTAATCTTAATCCGCTAGGTTAGTAATAAACAAACTTACAGTAATTGTTGTGTAACAGTTAGCCAGCCCTAGGTATGACGTTTATTCTGCGAAACTGGAAATTTTTTGACTGCCATGCAGTCTTGTGACTCAAATATTTCAGCTGTTTATAACTACATTTTAGGAATATATTGTAAAGATGCTTCGATCAAAACCACTTAAAACCAACTACATGCGTCATTGGTGTCTATGAGGGCGCAATTGTAAGGCCAAATGACAATTTAAAAAAATGATAGACGCCCGGATAATTTATTTTTTTACAATACAAACTGTAAATCAATACAACCCACATAAAAAAGTTATATAATGAGGGTAACCGTCCGCTCACGGGTTGGGAAAGGCATTTTTTTATTGCCAGGATTTGTTTTTTTTTAAAAACAAACAATCGACGTAGGCTCTGAAAACGAACGGGAACTCAAATAGTACGTTGAGGGCGATATGGTTGATGTGCTCGAACTTATACAATCCAGCCTGTGTTTGACGGTTTACTAGGTAAAACTTGTACTTGCACGAATTCATGATACTAGATATTAGAAATCGCAACTTCTATTTTAGATTTCTTGACTTTTCATTTATCTATAGACTAATTTCGAGTGCTGGAACTTCTATTCTATATAGAGGGCATCCTTTTTCAACAAAATCTGTATAACTAATGTTACTGCCGATCAACCAATACAATATGTTGAACGGTGCTCATGTTGAACTCTGGAGTTGAAGCAATTCCGTTGTGTTCGTGTCTTATGACTTAAATTTCACGTGATAGCTCATTCTGTATATAAATATTTATGTAGAAAGTTACGTGTGCATTGTAGTATTTCATGTTACCCTATTTATTGCAAACTTTTTTTTAACATTCTTCTTTTATCTAACAGGAGAACTATTCTTGATCTTCTCTTTTTAAATAAAAATTATTAATTCTTCTTATGACTGCTCTGTTATTCTTGTCAATATTTACTTTTATGTTCCAAATATGTGTCCGAGACGCAAACCATTTTTTAAACCTGACTGTGGATCAGTCAACTGCAGGAAGCATTCATCACTTTTAAGGTGTATGACATTAATTAATGACATTTCATTTAAATGTAATATTGATATTTTTTCATCTTTACATAGTTTTAAATCTGTACTGTATAATTATCTTTAATTTTATTTTGTTGCCTTGTCATTTTGATGTATATTTGCTTATAGCTTGTTTTTGTATGCGTTTTATTTATGTATTGTTTATTTTGTAGTCCTGTTTACTTTTATTGTTTGGAATGGCCGTTGGAATGTGTATTGAATAAGTAAATAAATAAATAAATATATATATTTTATGCATTAATGAGAACGGGCACAAATACAATTTATATATAATTTAAATTATATTTTTGAGCAACTATAAATATTGAATTATTTTTATACACTGTATTGTGTAATGTGCAAACATCACGTACATTTATTATTTATAAAATTTCACCTCAATAATACTATCGGGTTATCACGAGAATACCTTAAAGTATGCACGTAGACTGCACAATGAGAGCATCGACTGACGCGCAGCTGAAAGCTGAATCACAATACAACATGTATATAAACTTTTTTGTGTAGCTATGCAAATATTAGCAATAGTGCAATATGTTTTTAATATATTCATATGTGTATACAATACGTGTATTGGCAAGTTGAGTTCAACAAACTATTATAGGCAGGTTTATCTGATTGGAGTAATTGGTTAGCAATCCTTGTACATTCTAGTTCAAACAGCGTGACTATAAATTACTCATGTGAGAGGGAGAGGCAATAAAACCTTCCCCTTGAAGTTGATGAACTAACGGAAAAGAAGGAGACCGTAATAGTATAATATCAGATTAATTTTTGAATTGATACGCAATTTTTGTACGTAATTTGTGGTCGTAAAGTTTTAATGTTGTTGTCTAAATAATAACAAAATCGTAAAATGTTATAATTTTGAACTGTTAAAATATTGCCTTTCATTGCAATTTTCCTGTAAAAATGTAAAATGCTGTTTTTTTTTGTAACATGTATCAGTTATCACCCCCATATATATGTGAATCATGATCTTAAAAATGATCAATCATTGTTAAGGAGGTTCGAACATAATTGAAAATCGTTTGTCAAGTTCATCATACTTTCATTTTTATGGGTTCATTCCATCAGGGATACCTAAAATGAAAAACGAGTTCACCGGACAAAATGTCACAATGAAAAAGGTCAAAACTGGCATTTGTACACCGGTTTCTATGGTGAGATTGTTTCTTCATATCTAAAAATTTGACATGGGGTTTAAAGGTTATTATTATATTATTATTGATATGAATCATAATATTGTGAAAACATTTGAAAAAAATGTGCATATAATTTAATGAGTTTTCAGGGTGATAATAGTTCATTATATGCAATGGGTATTCATATTTATATGAACTGATACTTGACATACACTTTATGTTGTGAGTGGGCTCGATGGCTGTCAGATCAATCACAGTGGAAGACGCTCATGCTAAATTGAAGATTATATACTTTCATGTGTATGGGTTCATGTCATCAGGATACAGAAAATGAAAAAACTGGGGCACCCGACAAAATGTCATGAAAATAATCAAAACTGGCATTTTTGCACTGGTTTCCATGGTCAGATTATTTCCTATTATTTTGCTTGGTGATATGGGATGACAACGTTATTATTAACATAAATCCTAATTTTTAGGAAAATTAAAAAAAATTACATAATTTAGTGAGTTTTCAGGGTGATAATAGATTTTAATTTATATGCATATGCAATGGGAAGTTATCTCCAATAATGCAATACGTATATGCGCAGTAACATGCTCAGTAGTGCGAAATTTGAATATGAATTGAGTATTCATATTTATATGAGCTGGTACTCGACATACATTGAACACGTTATACGTGAAAAGTCACCCTTGCATGACATTACGCCTCTGAATGACTTATCGTACTTATAAGCGAATACTAAACGTCTGGGACAATACCTCTGATATACGATGCCCCAGATGTCAATAGCGGAATTTTGAGAATAACTCTGTATTGTACGTTGGTTTGATCTATGAAATAGGTCATGAAATCTAGAGCATGCTTTACAACTGCATTTCAATTGTTCATTCTTTATTCTGTATTGATTGGATTTTTAAGAAGCCTCTCGTTTTATTTCTTTAATCGAAATTGAAACAATTGTAGCGTATGATATCTAAATAATTAAAAACTTACTATGCGTACTTTGTGACAGCCATTCAATGAATTTCACCACAACTACAATGTTCAGTTGTATTGCTGGATGATGTTTACTTGTTTAATGTAATAATAATGTCACCACTAGAGTGCCCAGAAATAATAATTATGCAGAATAATTAACCAAACAGTCTAAAGTTGCTATTTTTATTCTTTTTAGGAATCACACTCGATTAGGAATATTAGGAAAACACCGTCCAACAATCATCACTCGTTGAAACAATATATTTACTTTGAGTGAGTAAGAAAAGTAAGACGAGAATTGGCGTTAAATTCGTTATAGCAAACACACATTTGCCGATTTTCAGGAAAACTGAAATTTACAAGTAGAGCTATAGCTAGCTAATAACATATCCAAACGAAACTAGTGTCAGTGTTAACACGTCGTTTGAGATGAATGTCTTGTATTATCAAGTTTACATCTGCCAATGATGATAGACGATGTGAGTAATGTATTTGTCCGAAAGCTTGTCATTTCCAGAGTCGTGATATATTGAAAAATCTGTCGTGAATAAAGCCCACAGAATCAATCATCCTTCATACACGACTGAAAGTACATGTACTCACAAAGTGGTACACACACAAATCACAAAGCCCAAACTGTATTAGCAGCATTAATTGCAGTAAAACACACGAGGTGGATGCACTGTGCGATTTAATTATTTAGTGAAGTAGTCAATCTAAAAATAACGTCATTGTCATATGAAATATATTAGCAATTATCATTTTGGGATGTTAATATATATCCATTAAATATAGCAATTAACTCGAACTATATTGTAACACGCGTACATTTTAACGTTGATTGCATTTATTACGAACTTTATATAAACCTTACCCGAACACCCCTAACGCCAAGCAATGTTTTATCACGGCATGGCGTCAGTATTGCGGGTTTTCGAAACCTGGTCTTAAGAATTATCGAACGGATCATCATATTGATATCAATAGAAGTTCGCAGTTTGAGACCACTAATAACAGCACGTCTAATCAAGGACATTTTCCATCAACTCAAATTGCTTTTTTGCTATTTTATACTCGGCGGGGTTCAAGCTTTGACAGTTGTTGTAATGAAGAATACGTATGGTAGGTTAACATTCGTTTTTTTGGTTAATCTTAGCAATATAACGCATATTCACATTAAATTATTATGAAAGTTACTATACATTAAGTTTTGGTTTCAAAATAAATTATAGACTGTGGACGTGGGGTTATTTTTCACACACCATATAATCCACAGAAAATGCGATATTTTTGCTCAATATTTTTGCTTACCAAATGTGTGTCATTTCCGCCCTTCTCTGAGCTACACACCGATTAGTGCCTACGATTACGACACCACTTGACTAGGCTTAATAATTATTTTCTCTCTTTTACAATCACCACAAATGGCTCAAATAGTTCTAAAGACCAAAATGTTAATTTAATTAACTTTCAAGTTTCATGATTTTTGTCGATCGTCATAACCACATAACCAGCTCGTGTTAGTAAAGTTCCCGGTGTCCGAGTTACTAAAGTTTCCCGTCCCCACAAAACAACGATCGTATAAATAAAACACGCAAAGATTGTTTTTATTATAACACAACTTACTTACCATCAAATCTCTCTCGAAGCAATCATCTTCAAAATGTTCTGAACATAGCCTGGTAAGCGAATTTACGACGAGATTCTTTCCTCTGCCAATTTTTCGTAGCCAATGGCCCCTCAGTCTTTTTTCGCTTGGAATTGGGTAAAATTTAACACTGTTGAAATTTTCCCTTGAATCATTGTCGCAGCCAACGGCTGAACACCTCGGCATATTCAGACTAGATAAAATCACGTCAAGTTCGTAAAATAAACCCTAAATTCCACAGTTCAGTGCCCCTTCAAGATATATAATTATAGTCTTGTTCTCATGAAAGAAGTCATTAAGTAAGTATATTAAGTTGAGTGTTATTGCTATTATAATCTGTGCCATGTATCAAGAAATATATGCATGGAACTTCATAACTTGTCACTTGAAGATGTGCTCAATATGTTTTATTTGTTATTGACTTTATAAAATAAACAAACAAATAAATAAATAAACAAATAAATAAATACTATAAAATAAGTACTATAAAAAACAGACTGATAACGTTTGACGTCAAATATAAAGATAAAGATCAGGGAACAGATCAACAAAGCAAACACAACAAGGCAAAAAATGCTATTCTGACATATTATAAAAGTAATAACGACAAACAACTTCACAAGCCTTTAGGCCAATTGGCGATCCATTTTATTTGGGGGGGGCAATGTTGGTCAAACTTTACAGGCAGGTCATACCTGCGCTCTAGAAAAGTGGACAAATTTGAAAAAAATAGTTCTGTACTACCGTCACGACAACGACCAAAAATGTATCCTTGTATAAATTCGCTTGAGTCTGTGCCTAAAGTTATTATTTTGTTTTCGAGTTGACGCAAGTGCATTTACTGGATTGGCACGCACAAGACGCGCATTGGTTAAAACATCAGTGTCTGTGTGTCTGTTCAAACTTAATACGCTGGTCACCCGTTCACTCTAGTTAGATGTAAAAATGAAACACCCGAAAAATTGTATTTTTCCTTCTTTTTTTTTGAGCGGAGCGGAGCGACAATCAGTCTATGGACTTGTTTTCTTTGTTTCCTTTCATTTAACGGGAAACTTGATAACACAGAGTTTCTCAAATTTGCAGATTTAAATACCACGATTTTCTTTTTGAATTTCCCAGTTATACAATGTTTGAACCAGATAGTCCTTTGCTGTCTTAATTTGTCTAGTGTTATCTGTCACCCTGCTCCATATGTTCGTTATTTCCCGCCAAAATTCATGACTAACCTGATTGCATATTGTACGTAGCCCATTGGCGTTATATTTCCAAACACATCCCCCCAGAGAGCAAAAATTATGTTAAACATTTGTTTCCAAGGACTAGAACTATGTGTTTAGAGAGACCTTTTTATCCAGGATATCTTCTGACTTTTAATTACGCTCGTTATGTGTGGCATTTTCACTCCTCCAGAATATATATTATTTACCAGAATTTTTGAAACTTTCTGTACTACTGATTCTCTGCAAAAACAAAATCTAATTTCATAATAAAGGTATGTTTTTTCTTGCAGATTTTTAGATATGTAATAACATCTTTTTTCTTTTAGTCACTATCGCATTTTATGTATAAAGTACCTTATTCAGCCATGAATAAAACATACGAACGATAGTGATCGAATCAATGCGCCTGAAGTAATAGTTAAACACTACTGTATTCAGAATCATTCGTATGAGACTACCTAATAGCTTTTATACATTAATACCTTTATATGTTAACTCTCAATGTACGACTTTCATCCCGTTAGCGTGTTAACTGTTGTACACTGTCACCTTTATAAGATAAACTCGATCAATGACCGACTTCCATTTGAGAGTGCAATCAACCCTGGGTGGTCTCAAAACAAACCTCTATGCCTTGCAGAGAGTACATTGTGATATGATTACTAAAAGCCACAAAAATAGGTTTGGCACCATTGGCTTTGAAATAAGTGAATGATGCTGAAGTGTTTGCGTATGAAAGACAAACATATGTGTATTATTCGGAAATCGCCCGGCAATTATGCATATTATCAGTAGTTAAATTAATTTTATACATTCTTTCCGTACGCCACGGGCATGCAATATTCTTCATTACATCGTGTTAGGCGCATTCACGGTATGTGCGTATTGCGGTTAAAAACTACACTTGGAAGATGGATATATAAAAACAATTTCAAGTACAAGGACAAAGATTTTTGGTAATATTGATATATTAAAACAGTAATACTGATATTTATTAATAATAATGTGCACAGTTAATTAGATAGTTAATTACCTCTCTATTGACGCAAGACAAAGATATTGGCGTTGGCGGAAATACTTTTAGTTTTATTTATTTGTTAATCAAGAGAATCCTACAATCCACGCGAGTCATCAAACGGATCCTGTAATCCACGCGAGTCATCAAACGAACCCAGCAATCCACGCGAGTCATCAAACAAATCCTGCAATCTACGCGAGTCATCAAACGGATCCAGCAATCTACGCGAGTCATCAAAACACAGTCACTCTCCTAGTAGAGTGACTGTGATCAAACGAATCTTGCAGTCCACGCGAGTCGTCAACATATGAAAATATCTGCTTACAACTGGTTTTAATCCGTTTTCGACACGGCTTACCAGTTACCTCAAGTGCCAAATCACAGTCCCTCTATCCCTCCTCCTTCTCTGGCAAAGGTGCATTGCGGGATTGGGCAAAGCATTGTCACGTGATCAGTACGCAGCCGGCCACTATTTTTGACATCGTCAGTGTTATGTACTTTTTTACAACTTAGTTGTTTATTCAGGATATCTGTATAAGGTCATATTTTAGCCGGCGAGTAGTTCTTTAATTCATTTATTTTACCAGCAGCGACACATTTTCGCAACAAATGTTCATTACCCAGATATTTGTCGTTTTTGATTTTAGGGTGATTGAAATGGACGCTATTTTATTTGCCATACTTCTCGACGCGAAACCAATATTTGTCTTCGATTTTGACATTTTATGATTGAAACATGTCATTAAAAATTGGTGGGCTGATTTGTTATTTGTCAGACCGCTTTTTATTAATGTTAAATTGAGCGACTTTTATGGATGCTTTTATAGATCGTAAATGCAAATGGCGACGTTTTGAAATGACAATGTACTCAATTCTGTGCTAAAAAAATCATTTATATACAAACATTGAAGCATTGTTATATACTTTTGCATGACGGTAAATTTTCCGATTTTAATGAATATTTTGACGGTATTGTAATCTGTCTGACTTCCTGACTCCCTCGGCCCGGTCGTGAACGGTTTGTTTACCCGCACCGCGGTTCGAGACAAGAGAACGCCAGTCGTTTCCAGGCCGGGGATAGAGAGACTGTGGCCAAATCCATGAAATAAACAGCCAATGTCAATAAAGTAGCCTGGGTGTTAAAATGGATTAAACCGCGGTAGTTGGAGGTGGTTGGAAGGTATCGAAGGAGTCGCCGGCGGTAACTAGTACAAGTCGCGCCCAGGTAAAACCTCATACTTGTGATTTCCATTAGAAAAGCGCATTGGATTGGGAGAAAATCAATGTTTATCAACACAAATGTCACACATGCGCAGCGCGTCGACTGCAGTGCTTCAAGTACTGGCAAACCAAATCCGTTGAGATATCACGTTTTACCCGTAAAAGGGATGCTGGCTGTTCCTCTCTCTGGACTCCCTCCTTGCGTATACTTGTACTACCAAATCCCACCATGTTCTCATTTGTTGGCGCATGTCAAGCTATCAATGTGCATCAGTACTCATTTCGCTCAATCTCTCGCTTTTATCGCATTTTAATCAACCGCATATCGCTTAATTTCCAACCGGAAAACAACCATATTTTTATCCCTTTCTTTTCTCGTTTATTTAAAACATTGACCGGCGTCCAAACACTGATCACTGGCACACGAGTTGTTTTCGTTCTAAAGTTTGAGGATTCAACGAGTATTAACTATTACTAGTATTTAATTTCGAACGACAATCCATCATACTTTGTATCGTTCGCGAACTCGACTTGAACTATGACCTCTTGTTATGTGAACGTTCCACAACAAGCTGATGGAGCGAGACTGTGTTCCGTTTGAATCCAGGGTTTCTACCTCGTTTCAACAATATGATTATCGGAACATTTACGGGATACAGATAATGCTAACTCCTTAGGACAGAGAGCAGAGAAACCAGGAACATATTAATGTGTTTTCCAAAAAAAAGATGCTACGACCATGTATTTAAAATGCGAGCAAGCAGACGGGCGATATTTCTGGGTTCGCGCGGTCGAAAAATAAAGCGGAAATTATTCAACAAGCGGTTGCAAAAGCGAGTGAAAAAAGTGATCTAAAATCAGAAGCGAGCAGGAGTGTGGTGTAAGCCCTATAGTTTTCCCATAAGGCATTGCTTTGAGCATGCTCGGTTGGGTTACTTGTAATATGGCGCCCGATTTGTAATAAATATTGTTCGTCCAGTTATCTGTCTAGTATTGACTCGGGTTTCAGCCATCCTAACACGACATGGTGTCAGAAGTGAACCTGAATATTTGAAGTAACACTACAGTACTCCATACGCTCGCTACCTCTAGTGGATCACGAAAAAAAATGGCATCTTGCTCTCACGTTCCGTTTCCCGACAAGTTGGACCTCTCTGATGATAGAAGTCGCGCTGCTGACTGGGAACTTTTTGAACAGATATGGACAAACTATGAAATATCTTCAGGTCTTCTCGAGAAAGACAAGAAACTACGTACTGCCACTCTACTCACATGTTTCTCTAAGTCGGCACTCCAAGCATTCAACTCGCTCAGTTTTGACAGTGAAGGTGACAAACAAGATATCGAAATCGTTATGGACAAAATGCGTGTATTGTGCGTCGGTCAGACAAATGAGACTTACGAACGTTATCTATTTAATATGCGTGTCCAGAAACCTGATGAGAATTTCGACCATTTCTATGCAGCAGTGTTGAAAATTGCCTCAAATTGCAATTTTGGAAATCTACATGATTCTCTGATTAGAGACCGTCTAATAGTTGGTGTTACTGATCAAGCTACTCGGAAAAAACTACTGTATGAACGGGAGCTAACTCTCAAGAAGACACTTGAAATTTGTCGCACGTATGAAATCACTACTGCTCGTTTACAGTCTATGGATAAAGATATATCACATGGTACAGATGCAGTTGTTGGTTCTGTTAATAAAAGTAATAACCCTGCTAAGAAAAAGTACCAGAAACGTAATTTCACTGCACAGTCTACTTTTCAGAGCACTCAGAACAGGGTCAAAGGTCACACATCCAGTGACAGTTCTTGCTCCTATTGTGGTAGAGGGACTCATGACCGTAAAAGGTGCCCAGCTCGAAATGCAGACTGTAGAAAGTGTGGAACACGTGGTCATTATGCTGCTGTGTGTAGATCATCGCAGACTAGCAAATCAAAAGTTACCAATGTACATGGTATAACACAAGATGACAAACCTGAAGCATTTCTAGGGTTTATTGGTCAAGGTGGACAGTCAGGTGATGGGTATGTGAATCTCAGTGTAGACGGTACCACTCTCAGATTTCGTGTTGACACAGGTGCAGACGTTAATGTTATTTCTAGCGATGTTTATGAAAAACATTTCAGAGACAAAATCCTCACACCCCTACAACGTGTACTTAGAGGGCCTGATAGGAAACTACTATCTACACTAGGGTCATTTCAAGCAAACATTGAAAGTCAAAATAATCATACACAGGCCGAAGTATGCGTCATCGCTGGCAATGGGTTATCACTACTGGGACGAGACACCAGTTGCAATCTCGAACTTGTATCCTTCAATGTGGGTAGTATCGAGGATTACCCCCAACTGTTTAAAGGTTTAGGTGAAATGCCCCATCCATATAAGCTCCAGTTAAAGGACAATGCGAAACCGTACTCAGTTCCAATACCTCGCCGTATTGCTATACCACTCTTGCCAAGAGTCAAGGATGAACTTGAGAGACTAGAATCGCTCAACGTCATACGTAAAGTCACCGAACCGACTGACTGGTGCGCTCCAATCGTCGTTGTTCCAAAGAAAGATGGAAGTGTTCGGATTTGTTGTGATTTCACTAAATTAAATGAATCAGTGAAACGCGAACGACATCAACTTCCTACCGTAGATCACGTTCTGGGTCAGATGGCTGGTGCGAAAGTATTTTCAAAGCTTGACGCTAATCGAGGGTTCCACCAGATTCGACTCGCAGATGAACACTCTCAATTAGCCACATGTTTCATTACACCATTTGGTCGTTACTGCTATCAGCGTCTACCCTTCGGTATTAACTCCGCTCCCGAACACTATCAACGACAAATTCACAGTATGTTAAGTGGTCTTGAAGGAGTAGCAGACCTGATGGATGACATCGTTGTCTTCGGCGCAAATGAAGCAGAACATGATGCGAGACTAGATAAAGTACTTAATCGTCTTGTTGAACATAGTGTGACACTAAATCGTAGCAAATGTGAATTCAGAGTACCAGAAATCATTTTTGCTGGTCACGTGATTGGAGAAGATGGTATCAAGGCTGATCCTTCGAAAGTGGAAGCGATCTCTCGTATGCCTAAACCCGAAAATATATCCGATCTTCGTAGGTTCATGGGGATGGTTAATCATCTTGGTAAATTTCTCCCAGATTTGGCAACTCACTCCGAGCCACTCAGACAGTTACTATCAACCAAACAACCATGGTATTGGGGGAGATGTTCAAGATAAAGCGTTCGAAACAATCAGGAATTTGATTTGTACAACTCCAACACTAATGATGTTTGATCCATCTCGCGAAACCCGTGTATCAGCGGATAGCTCTTCATATGGGCTTGGTGCAGTTTTGAGACAACTGGATAATGATAATATTTGGAAGCCAGTTGCGTACGCATCAAGATCTTTACTTCCAGCCGAAACTCGCTATGCGCAAATTGAGAAAGAATCTCTAGCTGCAACCTGGGGATGTAATCGTTTCGAACAGTATCTGATAGGACTAAAGTTCACCCTAGAGACAGATCATAAACCCTTGATCGCACTATTGGGATCTAAGGCACTTGATGAACTGCCACCGCGCATCCAACGAATGCGAATGCGTCTCATGCGATTTGACTTTCAAATTAACTACGTCCCTGGTAAGGAACTGTATATCGCAGACACTCTATCACGAGCTCCGATGTCTAATGTGACTTTGATTACAAGCGATCCATTTGATGATGATGAAATGGATGCTTACGTAAATCTAGTAGTGGAGGGATTCCCTGCAACAGATGTACGATTGAAACAAATTCTCGATCACCAACGTGAAGACGAACTCACTCAACAATTATGTGTGTATATCAACAAGAGCTGGCCTGACAGAAGTCAGCTGAAAGATGGACTTTTGAAACAATATTGGCAATATAATGCTGATCTCACTATAGTGAATGGTCTCCTACTATACCGCTCACGCATATTCATTCCTTTGTCATTGCGTATAGACATGTTAGATCGTATACACGAAGGTCACCAAGGAATCGTGAAATGTCGACAGCGTGTCTCACAGTCTATTTGGTGGCCAGGGATATCTCGTCAAATTGAAGACCTCGTGAGGGGATGTCGTATTTGCAGTAAGATCTCCAGAAACCCGCTAGAACCGCTGAAACCTATATTACCGATTCGCCCATGGCAAAAAGTAGCAACAGACCTTTTCTACTACAAGAAAAATTGGTATCTACTAGTTGTTGACTATTTCTCTCGATTTATAGAAATGGCAAAACTCTCTGATTTGACAAGTGACACAATAATCAATCACTTGAAATCAATCTTTGCAAGACATGGTGTCCCTGAGACCGTCGTTAGTGACAATGGCACACAATACATGTCTACAGAATTTAGTACCTTTGCACAGGACTATGGGTTCATTCATATAACCATGAGCCCCGGACATTCCTCAGGCAACGGTGAAGTGGAAAGAGCTGTAGCAACTCTCAAAAAAATGCTAATACCAGCGAAAGATCCATATGCCGCTCTCTTGTGCTACCGAAGTACTCCTCTCGCTTGCGGATTCAGTCCAGCAGAATTACTTATGAATCGCAAACTCAGAACCAAACTCCCAGTCGTGCCAGAAAATCTAGAGCCGGTTGTTCCTGATCGCAATTTGCTAAGATCTAAGGAAGAACATATTCGTCTTCGTACAAAGACAAACTTTGACAGTCGTCATCGAGTCAAAGAACTTTCACTACTACCACCGGGAGGTGAAGTATGGATTCCAGACCGAAAGGATAGTGGAATAGTAGAATCACAAGTACATGACAGATCATACTTGGTGAAAACTTCTACTGGTAGTTTTCGCAGAAATCGTGTTCAACTGAATAAACTTCCAGCTGACAGTGTGAAGACTCCACGAGACTCTGCAACAGACAATACTGAACTTAGAAACCCTAAAATACACTCTCCAGTAAAATCACATAGTGTAACAGAGCCCATTAAATTTGATACTAGTGTTATGAAACACCCCTATATAACCCGTTCGGGCAGAGTATGCAAACCCAATTCTAAGTATACTGACACTTAACATGCATGTATTCATATTGCAGAAACTATAGTTGGATTGTTATTCCCTATATGTTATTTTGGCATGAGCCAATGTGTTAAACAGTTATCTAGTTCGAAATATTTCCTGTGTTACAGTTCCACATTCGATGTAATTTTATATTTTCTAGTTTGGCAGAATCGTTTATGCTTGTTTTAGGACACTTGAAAGCCATATACATATGCAAACAGTGGACTAAACATAAAGAAAGGGAGATGTGGTGTAAGCCCTATAGTTTTCCCATAAGGCATTGCTTTGAGCATGCTCGGTTGGGTTACTTGTAATATGGCGCCCGATTTGTAATAAATATTGTTCGTCCAGTTATCTGTCTAGTATTGACTCGGGTTTCAGCCATCCTAACACGACAAGGAGGTTGGGTGAAATTAGTGCTATACATCAAGGCCTTTATAAAAATACGATCGGCCAAGATCTATCATTCTGAAGCACGCCAGAGACAGACAAAATGCTGTTTTAAATATTGACACCGTTCGTATTTTTTAAATGAGTTAAACAATAAATAAATTGTATGCTGCTTAAGATGTGATCGATCGAAACAGACTCGTTTTGCAAATTTTAACGGCTACGTTCTGTTGAAGATATGAAACTTCACTTTTGGAATTATTACCGAAGATAATGTGCGACAGCAATAAAACAACAACAACATTTGGTTATGTGAAATAGAGTAGCATTCATGACCAATCAGTAGTGTTGTATCGTCTTCTTCGTCAACTGAACGTTACAACCCGGACCTGCTCGTCGATAATTGTTGCAAATGTCATTTCTTTCTCTCTGGTCAACGAATCCAGAATCAATTGGTTATAAGTACGTTATTACCAAACGCTTCAGCGTGGTATTAAGAGTTTGTTTTCAGGGGTGGGTGATACCAAGGTGGGAAATGGATGCACATATGGGGTTAATTCCTTGAATTGCAATGTAGAGGGTTCAGGCTGAAATACAATATATAGTGTTTTCATGTTTCGTCTGATATTTCTGTGGTATTCTGCTGCTGTAAGTAATGCACGATTTGTTCCGAAATTCAGTATATTGTGTGTATTCCAGGGTTATTCGTTTTTTGCTGAAAAAACCCCTATTTTTTAGTGGCAGAGTCGAATAGTCTCACTCCCACTGGGAAATCTGCATTGTTGCTTGAATGTGAGCTAATTAAACACATTTTCCAGACCGGCGAAAGAGTATGCAACAGCCAATTTTAACAGCCTGTCACATGATTTTACTCTGAATGTCAACATGAAAAGAGGCTAGTCCATTTTACGCAGGAGTAATTGGGAGTAGAATATGTGAGGGATAGTATCAACAGAGATGTGTATAGTGAAAAGTAATATCTATCCTTCATTTGCATCTCTGAGCATTTCTGTTTTAGTATATTGGTTTGAAAATGTTGAACTTGTATGATTTGCAATGTGTTTTTTTACTGGGACTCCCCTATTGATCGAATCCCGGGTTTGAACGAGAACGGCACACCACGTGATTCGTTTGAATACAATGTTGATGGCAAACATGCCGTGTTACTGCGGTACTCCACTGACGGGATGACTTACTAGTACTGCATGCTACAACTTCGCTTGTGATGTTGCTTGTTAGCCATGGATTAAATGAATCTTGATTACCAGTCAAATGTTGCTCATTTGACGTTGGTAATCTTTATTTGGAACTGAGTAACTTCCTGGTACTTCGTACTATGATAGAAATCAGTCAACATACATCAAGTTCTCTCAATCGTAGTATTCCATGTGATGTACACCTAATATGCCAAAAATGGTGCTGAACGATTTGAACTGAATAAAAATAGCAAACGAAAATTTGTTTACAAAATAAAAATACTTCGGTTGCCAATGAAAACCGGTAAAAAACAAGCAATATGTTTTCGGCTGTTATCATGGTAGGACATGAACGTGAAGCTAACGTTTGTTTATAACTAAAACCGGGCACCTTATACGAGGTTCGCAAAATAACATGGCAGTCATTAGAAGTCACTTTCTTTTATTGTTAGGACGTATTCAGCCGTTAAATGTATTATTTCCAACCGTTTTGCGATAGTATTTTCTAGATTGGAGGCAGCATTTACATTTTATTCAAAGTTCAAAGCTGCGTTGGGATTACGTTGACAGTGGTAACAATGTCGGCGCCGGTGATCTCTTACCAGTGCGCAACGTAGCCAAAATAAAAGGCATGATCATTTGGGCACTGCTATTACAAGACTGGTAGGAGGCAATACATTTGGCGAAAGTATTCAAAAAACAGATTTTGGCTGTTGCCATGGTAGCGGTGGGTCAGGATTGTTTTTCCAATTAGTGATGGTACGACCTGCCTGTCAAGTATGAACAAAATCAGCCAAGCCAAAAAAAATCACAGAAGAGTTAAAAACCATTCCTGCTGAACAGTTACTCTAACTTCGGGGTCAACTTTCTCATTAATGAAAAAAGATATCAAAAATTCAAATAGTAACTTTTTGCCCACACTCAAGCCGAGTACAATGAGCTATGTCTGAGGTGTTGTATCACAGGGAGTTGAACAAACTTATGTATTTTAATAAATTATTGAATAATAAAATGTTATATAACTTTTCTTTTACCCCCTCCCCTTCCTGGTATCTATTTCAAGTATTTTTGTCAGGTTCAAATCGTTCATCAGCATTTTTGGCATGTTAGACAGGCCCGTAGTTTGGGGGGTTCGGGAGGTTCGGACGAACCCCCTAAATTTTGTAAGAGAATAGAATTATGATCGTAGATTAGAACATAATGAACAGTATTAAAGGGGAACTAAATAGAGCCTATTTTGGCGTTTGTATTTATCAAGTTATGTATATTGATTATAAATTTGAAAAAAAAAATTAAAAAAATGATTATCTTCAGAGTTATGATGATTTAAATATGAGAAACCATAAACCTGCGAAGGACTTCCGTTTGCGCCATCTTGCCATAAAAAAACGCCCTCATATGGTATAAACAGGTAAGGTAACAAAGCATGATGACGAAATAGTATCTGATTAAATATAAGCAACTTAGGGAGCCATAGCTGGCTGGACTGGTGAATTGACTTCTAGTCTAGGTTGTTTCGACTTTTACGTTAATGTTATTTACAAGCATATCAACATACAAACATTATGGATGTGCGATTGATCGAGACAGGCATTTTGTTTTGTTTTTTGTCTAACTGTCTAATAAATGCTGTTTCCAGTACTGCACTGTGCGGCGTGCAAATTATTCAAAGTATGGATGCTGGAGTATGCAATCTTGAGTTCGTAGGGTGGTGGTGGAAACATTTTCGTCCATGTATTCACGGGGCTGCACTGGCAAATCATGGGACAAGCGTCACAGGAACACCAAGCAGATTGTTTACAGACTTCCGTGTAATTTGAAATAAAACTTTCATCCGAACAAGGGGCATCGTCAACGATATACTCTCATCACTCACACTGGACTGATCTGAATCTTCACAGTATACCGTACTTCCCTGATCATAAGCCCGGGGGCATGAACACGTAAAGGAAAAGTAAGGGATGAGCTTATACTCGATTTTGTTTCGGGTTAAACACTGTAACCATCTTGCAAACAACGAAAAATCATCCAAAAAAAAAAATATTCGTTCACCACGCCGGGCTCGGGAAAATAATACTTATTTTTGAAAAAAAAAATGCGTCATTGATTTGAACGATACTTACAATGAAGAAACAAACATGTTCATAAAAAACACACACATTATATTACAATACGATTTACATACCGTCTGAATTTACGGTGAAATAATGGGTAGGGTCTGTGAGGAAACAGTGGACGAAGGCATTTATCATTATCTTCGTTTTGGTATGTTTTCGATCGTACGCAAACTCTCGACGCAAAACAATTTTCCACCATGAGGTTTTTCAGCACGATTTGAGCTGGAACAACTTCCTTTGACATAACAGGTCATGTCTTTCATTAACCAATCAAAATGATGTGTCGTAATGATGAAATTTTCCGATTATTGACGATGATTTTTTAGCGCAATGCGGAAGTGAATTACCGCAATGTTAAAATGCGATCTGTAGCACTGATTGCAACGAAAAAAAGATGATTTTTTCCCCTAAAAACTGGCGATTCGCAATTTCCGAGATATAAACGACGGTTAATAGTAACCGTGGGTAAACTGAGTGTGGAGGAAGAATTTAAATACCTTTCTCGGTCGCCAACATGTCTCATCGTTCACCCTAGGCCTTTCATGATAGTCTCAAAGTAAACCATGCCCAATAACCAGATACACGCCTTGACGATCACATTTTTGGCTTTTCGAAGGCTACTACTCAAAGAAATATGGATTACTCCAGAATTGCAACATCGATGTTTATCCTGAGTAAATGACAGAATAGAAACGATGCGAATCACGTTGTGTACGTTCGCCATGTACTCTGAACTTGAAATTAATGCGAGTTTTCTCATAAAACTAAAAGCATGAACCAAACTAACATGCCAATCACGATTATTATGAAATGAAACACACCTTTTACACGCATATTTTAAAGAATATCGTCGACGCCCAGTAAAAACCAATAAATAAATACCAAGTAAAAACATAGGGATGGGCTTCATACTCGGGAGGGGCTTACGATCGGGGAAGTACGGTACTTTAACGCAATTGGGCTTTCACTCTCAGAATACTGTGTTTCAAACGCATAAGGCTCTATCTAACCCAAGTTTTAAAAAGCACATTGTACATATAAAAGTTGAGTTTATACTAATAGTACAAAATGCTTAGCAGCATGAACGGCTATGTACAATGGCGTATACGAATGCGATCAGATACTAAAACGTCATAGCTTTGAAAAGTACCCGGATGTTAAATATGTTCGTTCGTTAATTATTCCCCTCCATGAATGGCCTCCATGGCAAGCACTTCAAATGCCTATCCAAGCTACAGTTATAATTAAAACAAAATTAAACCACTGCAATATTATTTCGAATACAGTTTAGAATATACACAACTATAAATTAAGGCCGCATTTAGGTTCGCTTTAATTAAAATATTTTTCATCGTTTAAATCACTTGACTCAGTGAGGTAACTATCAGACTCAGCCGAAATTGTATAGTAATTACGGATTTTAAATGTCAATGGTGAAGTTACGCCGTGTCAGCTCAACAACAGCAAATAAAAAAAAGTTGTTTTAAATGGGCAAGCTTTTATTCGGTGATTCCGCGATGGTGTAATGAAGATCGCGTTCAAGCAGCTGATGTTAAATATTAAATAATAATGTAATGGTATTCACTCATTGAAGGATGTGGTGCCGTTTGTTTTATGCTAGTGTTCGCTCAATTACTAAAGTGTGGGGATCGAACGGGATTGACACGACAACACGACACAGTACTTTCCTAATTTGGTTCATTAGTTTTGTTTTCTTCAAGTTAATGATGGCATATATACTGTTTTGTTATGTGTATTAGCCAAACGTAGTCAAATTATTGTATTAGTATGTGTAGCCTGTGTTATTGGACAATAGTGTACAGCTACGGGTTAAACAGATCATTAAAACAATGATTTAAGAAAGATTTATCATCACGAGTTGTATAGATCGTAGAGCATCTTGCAGCCAACAATTTACCCCCACAGTGTTGCTTCAGCACTGAAACTGTGCGATGAATCATATTTTTCAAACATATTTTTTTACACGTTTTTTGTTGTTGTGATGTCTTAAAAAAATTACTATATTTTTAGTGGGTTCATACAAAACAGATGTAGTCATTGAAGTCTATTGAGACCGCTGCTAAACTGCCACTATATGCATATTATTTTACCGCCCTCTAAAAACAGATTTACAGTGAACCAACAAATTTACATACATTTGTACCTTGGTGGTATGCCATTGGTTAGTGCATTTAATTTGTTTGATGCAATCATTGTGCCAGCTATTTCTTATGGTAGCGATATGGGTGTACGAAAATTCGGAAATCGAGAGGGTACAGACAACATTTTGCAGATATCTACCTAGCGTTAATAGTTGAGCAAACAATGTATCGATGTTGGACGAATGTGGAAGGCTGCCATTATGCTGTGGATATTTCAAGCGTTGTATCTCATATTGGTTAAAATTAAATAATAAATAGCTGGAACCCCAAAACATGTTATATCATGCTTAAACGGTTAGACAAGACCAGCAGACTTACTTGGAAAACCCATATAAAAATCTCCTGTTCAAATATGGTTTCGACATTGTCTGGTTTGAAAAACAAGTTGGAGATACTGCAAAGTTTTTGCTGTTTTGGCCATAAACATAATGTTGAATTAGGCAGACATACAAAAATACAGTTTGATCAATAAATTTGTTGTTTTTGCAGTGATACGTTTGAATTGAGCATGGTAGAGAATGAAATTCAATTTGTTTTTATATGTCCATTATATAATGATCTAAGGGCTGATCTTTTGTCAATACCCCTATGCAATTATGCAAATACTGACAGTCTGGGCTTACTTCGTCGCTACACAAACTGCCACACTATATATCAACCAGCTCTGTATCTTTTAAAAGTTTTCAAGCGACGAGATAAATATGAATCCAGCTTAACTTAGTACCATATGTTTACATGGATGTTGTATTGTTTTTAAAACGTGCTATGCACTTTTCTACCCATTACATTTTGTACGATGGGCTGAGGCCCTGTACAGAAATAAAATTACATAATACAAAATTTACTAATATTAAAATGAATAATTGTAGACAGATTTCGACATGAAATCGTGTCACTTTTATGTGCGCTAACATCTGCGAAGAACGAAAAACCTCTTGAGTAGCATTCTACCTTAAAATACTTGGACAATAATGCTAAGATACGTACAGTCTTGACTTTTTTGTGTACAACATTTTGCCGTGGTGGATCAAGGGTGTGGATGTGTTTGTCTGTGGGTGGGGAATGGCTCAGGGCCCCTTCTCAAAATGGTAAAATAGTTCAAAGATGTTATGTGAAATAACTTACCAACGTAACACAAAGTAAACCAATTGAATTTAAAACCGAGAATATAAAAATGTCTGTAACAGAGCTCAATTTTTGAATATTCACACGTTTCACATCAAATATATTATTGTTGTTTCGAACCCCCTATTCAAAAGTTCTGGCTACGGGCCTGTATTAGATGTACATCACATAGAATACTAGGATTGGGAGAACTTACTGTTTGTTGACCACCTGGAAACTGAGTTTTATAAATCTTGAAGGACTCTCGGAAGATCCACCCGCTGCCTGGACCCGCAGTAAAATCTCCGATTAATATGGAGCCGCAACCATCAACATCGATATACCATGAGGTTTCTGCTGGCGACGTTGCGGCGTTACTCAGTTCCAAATAAAGATTACCAACGCCAAATTAGCAACATTTAACCGGTAACCAAGACTCAGTCTATCCACGACCAGCAAGCAACATCACAAACGAAGTTGTAGTGTGCAGCCCACGAGTCAGCGACGACCGATGTCAACGAAAGTCATTCCGTCAGTGGAGTACCGCAGTTGCACGGCATGTTTGCCAATGCACAGATCTGTGGAGGAACTTTTAACTTCAACATAAACCGTGTATCGTAGTCGCCCAGTTTAAGTTCTGGTTCTGTCGTGGTCCCAACTAAAGGGCGACAGTCGTCGTGTCGCGTCCTGTTCGATATGGGACTCATAGCGACGTATATAACGCGTGTAAAATACATTGTTTATTTACATGAAATTCGAACACGCGCTGCGCTACGACCACCGCGCTTAAACATCCACGAGTTATTTATTCGGACAATGACTCAAATTAGACGTCTGATTATTTTATTTTCACACGTACAGCGACACGCGTTCTACACTGACAAGCGTTGCTAGGTCGCAGCACTGTCTTGGAGCATATTAATGGGCAATTGGGTTCCCCGACCTAAATTTCTATCCCGGTTTGTTGCACGTTCTTTTTTTAATATGAAATAATCAAATATGGGACATATGTATAATAACAGAACCCCACACCCTCCCCGTGGCTTCGCTCGTGAAAGTACGGCAGCAGGATACACCGCATCACTCGTGAAAATAACTTCCATACGCAATGAAAGCCACGGGGAGGGTATCTGTCATAATACTTCATTATCACTGAAAACATTTTCCCCCTGAAATAAATTCCAGTGAATATGCCATTTCCCTCATACTCTATTGAGACACAGCGCAGTGAAAATTGGATTCACATGTAATGCTTGAAAACATGTCAGCAAAAATAAATTACAGTAAGTGAAATTCTACGTGACTTCATAATAGTTGGAAATGAACACATTACACCCGACCCTACCACTCCATATACAATGTAAACTACACCCCAAAACATTCTTTCACCCACAGTTACTACCGTGTTTCACCAGTGTATTCTATTTGACGTCAGGAGAAATTGAAATAAACAAATTAATTATAATTTCAGCCTCTAGTTGACCACTGATTAAATAAACTACCTCGTCTTTATGTCAACTTGCAGTTATTCGTTGCCTACATCAGTGACTTCAAAATATATGTTTCAATCCCAGGAATTTCACTCGCTGTTAATTGCATGGGAGTGCCAGTCTTTAATGAATTTCTATTGTCATGTCAATTTCTTATTCAATCCTATAGATTTCTCATTGTTTGGTAACTATTTGCTGCAAATGCAACAAAAATCAATATAAAAAATATTACCCACACAGTATTCTACAGGTTACTTGTTTTAGAATGATTTTGATTTGGTTTCACGTGATAGTTAGTCTGATTGTAACACGATCTAAATCTAACGTTAAGCCTATAAATACTAGTATACAGAGAATCGGCAGTTCTGAGTTACCTATTCTGCATAACTGTTACAAATGAATTTTCACGCTCAAACCACATTGGAAACTAGGCAACTCGGTGATTGAACCTTTCAGCACAGCACTCTCCGATATACACCCGTATACCCATCGTCAGATTCTAACAGTTCAACGAACCAATGCGTGACCGTGTTAGGAAAAGCTGTCCGTGACCTCAGTTATATTGAATGATTTCACAACAACTTGCACCAATTCAAACTAATAGATTTAAACTAATAGATTTTGTCGTAGCAGAGTAGCAGATATTAAGTTTACTCGAGAAGCCACTAGTTTGTAGTCTCGTTCACGACCCCCGGAAACAAAACTTATGACGTCTAATTAAATTTAGACCCCAAGTGAGTCCCCATAATCGGCAAAGCAGTAGAGCAGTCACTCTATAATGGATTATGAAACACGTGGCTGTACCTCATTTGGAATGTTTTTTGTTTATATATATAATGTTGTCCATGTCTAGCCATTTACTATTTAAACACTTTGAAAGAAATTAGTATTTGCACAAAAGTAATTTTAGAGTTACCCTGTCACTGTCTTCATTGTTAAAAAGGCGAAAGCACAACAAAGGATGACATTTAGAAGTATATGAAATCATCTTATTGTAATCTGAATATAATTCTTAAAAGCGCCTCAAGATACATTCAAAGTGTCTGGCAGTATATTGTTAAAGCGAAATGCAATTTGATCGCCAGTCACATTTTACTAATAGCTTATGACCCACAGTTGATTGATAGATCTAAAAATCGTCGAATAATCTAGTCACAGAGACCATTACCCAATCGAAGCAAATCTAAATGTAAATTAAAATATCTAATAATTCCATGATTATTTTGCCGCATTTAGATGAAAACATATCAAAGAAAATTCTACTGAATCATGATGTAGTCAATTTTAAAATGTTGACCATTTTATATAATAATATCTGCAGAGACTCACATGACACTAAATCGTGACAATTTCAAGAGACAGTGAATGGTGAGGCTGGTCATCATGTTTTCCAAGCATACTCTCATTGGAATATGTCTTTATTGTCATGCGATCTAATCGTATGTCATGGGATCTGATGTGCGTGCAGGCAAGCGACAGAGAAATAGAAGCATTTCGATTGTTTTATGGTGAAGTACGTTATAACTTTAGGTACCCCCGGGTCATGTCTCGTGTAGAATGTATGTAGCTTGTCATATATCCTCGCAGAGATACAATGATCACGAATTCGATAAAAGCGATGTAGCAAAAAGTATGCACGTTCTCACAGTGACACAATATTGACAGAACTGACGCTAGTTCGTGGAAGAACAAAGTTTTATTTATGTTTTTCCATTTTAATCCGGGCGTTCTATTGGTATCATTTAAATGTTTCCATATGAGAGTGAATCATGACCGAACATGACAGTTTTCCAGCTATATGTACGATATGTGATAGTTTATTCCTCAACTACCTGCCAAACTCTGCACAATTGTGATGAGCGTGATGACAATCTTGTGATGCTCTTGATAAAAACCGTTATTTATGTGTGATGAATATTTCTGGAGAGCAGACATAGATACTACAACGAACCCAATTTAATATAAACAGCTAGAAACACAAATTATCATAACAATAATTAGGGAAAACTCAGAATCTCATATGTGTATATATGATATCTACTACCCTATGAAAAACATCACGATAAGAATGGGCTCTATACAGCTGACTGTTCACATTCAACCATGGGGTCGGTCGGCCAACATTCTCAGCCGCAAGGACGAATATCTATTTTACCACGTGCCGCGTACACTGTAAAAGTCTTCTATACGGTTTCTTGTAATTCTACTCCGTGTAGACGATGCAAATACCAGTTTTATTGAAAACCGCTATAACCCACAACACGTCGACATGAATACATTCAATCACAGGAGCGAATAAAGCTTCACGCATTCACAATTATTGTATGTCACATTGTATATTGCCTTGTTTTGATACACGAGTTAGATTCATAGTAATATTTGATATACGTCTGTTGCTACAAAGTCAAAAAAGGTTGCAGGGGAACATTCAATATAATCAACAATTTGCAAGAAATTAATGTAAGGACTCTTTGCGTTAAAAAAAATGTTACGATTTATATACACAGTGTATACCGACTGTAAGTTGATTAAAACTATTTTTATTACCTTCATTCAAAATTGACACTACTTGAGAAACAAATAAGATTAAAAAACTCATACACTTTTTCAGTACTATATAATTTATCATATATGTGATACCACATCCATTATTCAAGGACAGTTTTCTTAGGCCATATAGATTATGCGGCTTGTAGGTAATCCTGCGACCATTATAAAGGTCTCCATATTCAAATATCCCTTCTAATATCAGCTTATTAACTGCAGTACAGTGCATTGCATCACTTAATAATGTGATATGGGATGAGATGTATTTTAATCATGATATGTACTATTAGTGATTTCAATTCTTTGAAAAATAGTAGGTGCCTCTCATTTTGTGTATTTGTAGTGAATTCAAACATAACTGTGAGCTTGGTTGAATTATGTAATTGTTGTTTCCGTAGAACGTCTGATATCATATAACAACTAGAAAGCACTCAAAGAGCGCAGACCTCCGCCAAGCAGGTTATTTCCTTATATAGTGTCACTTACACATTTTATCTGCATTCTTTAATTCCTTAAGATATGCGTTCATCATTTAAACCTATATAACTGTTACTTCAATTGTTGTTTCCATGGCAACCAGATCTACATCTCTGTCATCATTTTTCAACTTGGAACCAACTCATTTTCTTATATGAATTCATTCAAATTTGGTTAATATAAATACAACTTCTGAAAATATCATGAGAATTCATCCAATAGAGAATTGTCCATAACCTGTGTTTTAAAAGTAAAATCATTCCCTAAAAAGTTTCCATGGTAATCGTACCTATATATAATGGGTTCGTGCTTGTATCAAGAACAGTCACTCTCGAAAATTGTATAAGAATTCATCTATAATCCTTTGATTCCCGAATCTGCTGCTGCCATGGCAACTATTTCCAAATCTCTACTTAATTATAATCATTTTAAAAATGAAAAATCATTACTGTTTCCGGGGTAACCGTACCCATATCTGTATCAAAACATGGATTAGTTTGTGCTTGTATCAAGGCAAGCTCCCTAGAAATGTTATGAAAATCCATTTGTAACTTTTTTAATTTTTCTACTGACAGACAAATCAATGCTACCGGAAACATAAACTTCTTGGCGGAGGTAACATGAAAAAATAACCGAGAGCATTGACTTATTAAATTTTATCGTACTAATGCAAAATTTTATAGATATACTCGCCACATATGACATATATATCTTTCTTCAAGTCTGTAAGGCATCGTTTCTTAAAAATTCGAGGTTTATTAAGATAATTCATGATATTAAATATTAATCAGAAAGCCCCCATTTCAGTCACCATTGGTTGACGTGCTCTAGCGTGACTTGTTGATGTGTTACCAGCATTTGCTTGAATAACGCTTACTGGTGACACCTTTCTGCTACAGCATTTAAATGCCTTTTTCACGTTCTTTCTGAAATTTTCACTCAGAAAGGTGTAGAGCACAGGATTTAAACAGCTATTTACATACGTTAAAGAAATGAACAACACTGCTATGACCTTTCCCGTGTTTTGTTCAATAGGAACACTATAATATGATAGCATGATGAAAATCCAAAATGGCAGCCAGCAAAGAAAAAAACAAATAACAATAATGAGGACCATTCTAGCGACTCGTCGTTTCGATTTTTTAGAGTCAGTACTCTGTGGTAAAGGGTTGTTATTGTCCGTATGTAATAAAGTAGATGTTATCGATAAATAGCAGAATGTAATTAACACAAATGGTATAGGAAAGGCTAGAATGAAAACTGTTGTTGTATAGGCTGTCTGTGCTTTGAATGACATTTTATTCTGACAGAAACGTATGACAAAATCGCCGAAGGCAACCTCAGATTCATGGGTAAATATGAATAACGGCAATGCAACTGTCAAGCTAACAGCCCATATTACAATTATAATCGACTTGGCACACATATCTGAACGATATCCTAGCGACTTTACGGGAAAGACCACAGCAAAGAACCTGTCAATACTCATAACAGAGAGCGTGAATATAGAGGCTAACATAGTACAAATATCCAGAGTATCTCTGAGTCGACAGCCTACTTCGCCGAACTTATTACCTATGACGAGAAATTCTACTGCGTACAACGGACTACACAGTACAAATACGAGGTCTGCACAAGACAGGCTAAGAATATACACGTTGGTAGTTGTCTGCACTTGACCTTTCCTGGCAATGACATATATCGTTAATAGATTACCAGGAACCCCAGTGACAAATATCAAAGTGAACGCAATAGTCACAATGGTATCAAGCACAGGTGTCTCAGGTATCGTTGGAAAAGCAAGGGTCATATTCGTTGCATGAGCCATTCTGACGAGGTTCTTGTTGTTGATGGTGTTGTTGTAATGGTATTGCAAGAAACTTCACAATATCGTATCTACATGGAAGAACACATGTTACAACATTAGGCATTGACCGTTCACGTTTAGTAAATTATATCGAAGTAGTTTGTTGAATTAACGTGTTTGGTATTAATAAAACAAAAGAAATATACTTACGTGTCAATAGTCGTTATTGTCCACAAACTAATCACAGTTCAGTAATGATGTAACGTAGTGCACCAATTGAATTATCTATAACTTCCTGTAATAAAACAAACAGATGACTCATATTCCAATGATCTGCGTCTTTAGGGGATACAGTTAAGTTCATTCTAGATCGAATTATTAACAATGTGCTCACGGGAGTGAATTCAATCATATCTATACAATTACTACACATATCATTGCAACCCAAAACCGTTAGAGGCAGGACACGACACGACACTTAGGGGAAATGTCAGTTTATAATAAAATGCTATAGAATTCTTTCTTGAGTAAAATTTTCGTTTAATGTGACAGTTTTGATGATGTATACTAACAGCCATATATAAATGATGTCCGACAAACAACTTCAATTGTTACCTTTCTATTGAGACACCGTTCCCAAATGAAAGTGTTCATAGTGTACAAGTAATATATTGATTATAAAAATGACAACAACCTAGGCCAAAAGTTTTAAATATACCCGAATTATTGTTATTACTAACATCGTACAGAACAATTAGACAATTTAGTCGGTCAGTGTCGGCGGCTGTGCGCTGGGCTTTCATTTGCAATGGTTGTATCCATTTAATTGTGAACGGTTGGTTCATAATTTGTCGAATCGACCTAATGTTTACATTATCTGTGTAACCAAGAAAATGTTAATATATTTAAAAATACTAGAACCTGAAACTGAAAACGGCGACGCCTAAACAAAAATAAACTGCTGGATCTTATTTGTTTCAGATTGAAAAGGGAAATTAAATGAATTAGAGTGGACGGCTTTGTTACTATAAGAAGTAATTTCGCTCCGGTAATGCAAAATATTGATAGGTTTTCCTTGTCTTAACTAGGGCACTACTCAGAATAGACGAGGTGGACACATAGACGTGTGGCAGTGAAATGAATGAGATATTTGAATAACCTGGGAATGGGATGGATTAACAGAATAGATAACGGTGAGAATTGAATGGCATGGGGATTAATGATTCGTAGTCAGAATATTTCGCTGTAAATAATGCATTTTATGTGATTATATTGATATACATCAAAATGAGTACCACGATATATATAAGCTTTTTTGGAACCATATATAAATCACTCGCACCACTATAAATAACTCTTAGAAAAATTAAAGCATAAAAAATTAAATAAAAAAGGTTAGAATTGAAAAAAAGAGCCTAAAGGAACGCAGCTCATTTTCAAGTGTTTTATTTACCATTATATACACTTCAACATCTTCACTCAGCTGTTCTGTTTATAAATTCTGCTCACGTGTGTTTCAGTGTTTGGTTTGATCAAGCTTGAACAACTGTTTCTCAATACGTAACAGAAGAACAGTGTGAGACAGAGGAAAACTTCCAAAAAAAACCAATGCGCTAGTTGTTATAATATATCGAATGTAAACTAGTATGTATCAACTTTCTTTACATATCATCAACTGTGTTTCATCGCGCAATGGCACTAAAACGGGAGTCATTATGCAAGACAGAAACGTATAACCCGTTCGTAAACACTATTCCATTTTACACAGCCCTCTAGATAAAACAGAGGTCGTGATTTCGAATCCGAAAAAAAAATTCAACACGGCTTCAAAGATACTCACGACTGTGTAATAATATTGCGTCTAGTATTGCTTGCATTCGAGATCTAACTGATTTGCCCCGAGGATAAACACAAAAAAACATTATTATAGGTAACATACAGAGCCAGTATTTCCTGGGTCAGTGAATGAATCATAATGCGTAGAAACACATAACTGATACACACAGAGGTACACTGATTGATTAGTTTCGTTAGGCTTAACATTACAGTGAACATTATTATGCCCCTTAGTTTGGCAATAAGGTTATAACGTTATGCACGATAAGGGCTAGGGAGGAGTGAGGATGAAGTGCTTCAGTTTGTTTTTGTCAGTACTGTGCATGCAAATCTGCGTATTGCATCATAACTATTATAACAACATTATTGGAGCCCACGAATGGAAACATGGTAGTAGCCACCGTTCATCTGAAATCATTGCCACATCCACAAAGTACTTATGCTGAAAATGGTCTTATTTGACAATAAGAAATAATACCTCTCTACCGGATCAAAATATTTGTTTGTCAATCAAATCGATTCATCATTGTCTAACGGTTGCCATGGAAATTCGTACATAACTGTTTGATTAGTCTGGCAACGACAACATTCATGACAATCGGATTTAGTTTGCTTCGATAATGGCAATAATTGGTTCTTGTCTCAACAGCAATCCCTCCAAAAGACCTCATGAAAATTCGTACGCAACTTTTTGAGTTAATCAATAAACCAATATAATGCAATGGCGATAAATTTTCTCCCAAATATCCAACCGGATTCTTTTCTATACAGGTCATTGATTGATCCTTGTGTTATAGACAACCTCTCCCAGAAAAATCATGGATATTCGTCTACAATTTGATTAAAAAAAATCTCATTGGCGGGGGGGGAGGTAATAGCATTCTTTCTAATATCATCAATTGATTCTTGTGTTATGGGCAACCCTTCCTAGAATTTTTTTTTTTTTTTTAGATATCTTACTGACAGTCATACGATTTAACAGACGCATGCAAAAACAAGACCTTATTGGCGGAGCTAAATGATATTATTCTACCCCACAACACCTATGCTAATTCTATGTACATTAACAATATATATAATTTTGCAAATGCTATATCGGCAATCACGGTATACAATATATAAATGTGAGACAAAAAGAACAATATATCAGTTTTGTGACAAGTTAGACAGCTTTAACACTGTTTCGCACTCCATACGATCTATAAAAATGTGAATATGGCATAATTATGATTGATTCTTGAACTTATGTAGTCTATACATTACTATTGCTATGGGACAGTCTAACCAACCAACCTCACGCTAATTTTACGAGACCCTAATCACTACAAAAGCGTAATATAATACGAAATGGTCGAAGGACTTGTCCAGGTATCCTTGTATATTTCCAAAACACTACCCTGCATGTCTATCTTGGAATTTTGCTTGACTGAATTCGTTCATATATATATATATATATATATATGTGTGTGTTTCTTCAGTCACTCTTAACGGCGCAGTATGCGTCGTGACCGGAGATTTCACTAATCATATACATAAAAAGTGGTAACAAACAAGATAATTCTCTGACAGTATAGGACGGCGTATACCGTAAGCCATACAATGTAATGCATTTTTTTAAAAATATAACTATAATACCCATAAGGAACTGCGCAGCCGTAGTGGAAACTAAACCTACCAGGTTTCAGCTTACGTCTATTTTGTAAACCAATACTAGTATATAATTTCCTGACATGTTAACCATTCTGTAAAATCGCACATATTATATTCGAACAACAAATATGGTGGAAATCATTCAATATATTTGATGTATTGCGATGTTACTGGTTTTGCGTTTTTTTTTTTTTTTATAGTATTATGTTACTTAATGACGCATATATTGTAAAGTAGTACTCTTATAACTTAACCTTTACAAAGATACACTGCACATGTACAGTCATTTAGGAGAAGTGTATCAACTTCTCATGACATCCGTTTCCTCATAGGATTTACCGATTTAATACCCGGAGATTCAACTATGTTTCTAATACATATAATACAACGAGAGTAAAAAGTAGTTTGATCAATTTCAAGGCGCCTGATTGTCGTAAGATTATCATCGTACCCCGGGGTCAGTAATCCTATGTAATGGAAGATTTATGTAATGTAATATACATTATATGTTCTTTACCCGGAGCATAGCTTAAACAAAACGCAGTAAAGCATGTGTAGCATTAGTCAATTATTCACTTTTGTGCATGGTTCAGTGAAATGTCTACTCCATTTGAAATGTATTAATTGCCCCGGAAAATAGTTTTATTTTCAACTCTCTCAACTGATATCGATAGAACTATTAAATGTAGATGGGTTCTTTGAATGTATGTGACGTCCGTGCCCGACTCGATGATATATATTCACGTAAATTTCTGTTCAGGGCCTAAGCTCAAATGTGTGTCAAATTATCTATAAAGGATACCACTCCGCACACTAATAGGTTTCAGTTAAAGTGACATCGGGTCAAGGATCATTTCAAATTTACGACCTCTTAATTCATGAACAAAATCGATGTATTAAGTATTTCCAGTCCAAACTGTTGTTTATGGTCATGTTTTCAATGATCATGGTGCCAATGCACACGTTACATTACAAGTAAATAAGCAAGAAAAATGATGCTGACCTGATCCGTGTGTTTCAATGGGAAATTGCATTAGCTGTCTTTCAAATCCGAAAGGTCATTGAGTATAAAGTGTCGCGGGCTCTGGCAATACAACTAGTATTGCATTCTTCTAATTATTAAGTATAAATTGATTTATGCAAAAAACATAATATAATATATATATCAAAACTAAATACAGACACATACCTCATATACATATTCGTGGCTATGTAAGTAAGTACATGTGCAGATTTCATCTGACTTTAAAAGCAAAGGTCTATGACTGTTCCAGCTACCAAGAATTTTAACACATCGGAAACGTCTTTATGAGAAGTAAACACATGTTTGATTCACATAGAGAGACCGACAAAAATCTGGGCATTGGATTCACGTCGTCGAACAATATATACGGTTTGTTATTGTAAATGTATCCGTTAATATATCATCATTAACATCACTAGTTGTGATTCCAAGTAGTATATCGAGTTACAAAGAAAAAGAGCGAAGATGGTTTGGTCATTACCTGAAGAACCATATCCAATTACTAATCATCTGGAAAGTATGCAGGTGTAAGACTTCGCAGAATTGTAATTAATTATATCCTAAAGTGCTTTTTAGTGGGATATATGTAATATGTAGGTCACGTATTCAAGACTGAATAACGTCTTTGTGTTTGAAAAGCCTTTTACAAGACCGTATCTGATTGTTCATCTAACCGTGATACCTAACAGTTAGACCAATAAGAGAGCAGATTGTTTTGACTCAAACTACGGATCTGTATAATGTATAACATAGACACGTTTTTCTTGCTTTGTTTTGAAAATGTGTTTTCCAAAAAACCCATAATATTTTTTTTTACTTAAGATTATCTTTATGTGGAAAATTACATCACGCATCGTGTGATTGTTTGTCTGTCCTTGTGTATATGTTGTGAAACTGGTCAACTGGGGATGGATTAATACAGGGAATAATTACTACCTGTAACGCCGT
The DNA here is from genome assembly GCF_978046115.1 of Saccoglossus kowalevskii. NCBI lineage: Eukaryota > Metazoa > Hemichordata > Enteropneusta > Harrimaniidae > Saccoglossus > Saccoglossus kowalevskii. The sequence continues at coordinate 29,054,130 of NC_140648.1, read as the reverse complement.
CACTTGTTGTCTACTTGTATAATACTGTATATGACTTTCCGCAGGAGTAGTAAACACTGCGGCTAATTTGGCAATTTCCGCCAAATGTTAGTAAGTACAACCCTGCAAATTGACTGTGGAGTTACGCTATTTAGTTTTTTAAAGTGCACATTAACATATACAGGGTATCTCATGACTGACCCTACAATACCAGACCGATTAAACGAGTGTAGTAATGTTGTTGTTGCGATTGGGAAATATAAGTAGTTTTGGAGAATTCACTATATTTACGATTCCGGGGTTGCATTGGTAACAAAATTATCTTATCAATTTTGGAGTTCATCCAAATCCCAAAAAGATGGTTACAATAGGACCAGTTGGTATCGCTCATTACCAATAAGACATTGCAGGATTTACTGCCATGATCCCATCAAATTTGTTTTAAACGCTTGAAATTACAATGATTCGTTCGCTGAAATAAAAAGAATGCAAGTTCCATTAGTACCATTAATGTTTAGCACAGAACGTAGTATTACCGAGCATATATAGCCGTTCCTGCGAACCCGTGCTTGGTCGTCTTAGAAAAAGCTGTATTTAACTCTAAGTTAAATTGAATGATTTGATTGGACGTGCCAGGGAGCTGACTCCACCAATCAGCGTTCCTGTAACAACAACTCTCGTCAATTTTCACATTTAAACCAATAGATGTTACCATCTAATATCACGTCATAGCCTTTCCAACAAAAACACTGGACTCGCGTTCAATTTCCCATGGAAACACGTAACAACATTTAAATTCGTGTTTCATTTACCATGGAAACGAACCCGAGACCGCGCCGTTGTGTTTTATTTCGTCGGCAGAAAATACAGGTTTATAGTTGGAATTATGCCAAGGTATAATGGTAAGGCGACGACCAAAAAAATGGACCTTGGCTGGCGAAAATGTGTATGACCACGGGAAAGTAAATGAGAAAACTCAATGTTGGTCTGTAGTCTATAATCAAAAAATAACGCTCGTTTTGTTTGATGATTCATTTATTAGAACAGGGTTTCAATGAAATTTCTCAAAATAAAAAAAACAAGCCTGTTGTAAAATAGTTACCTATATCTTTTCAGAGGTTCAAGTTGTTGGATGGAATGTCTCTTCCAATACAAAATATAACCATGTATAAAATAAAGCATATTACACACAAATTAGTAATATACTAATTACAAAATCGCCATAACTATCGACGTGACATTCATCTTTTCTATAAATAGCGCCATCTGGAGACGAAACACTTCAATGAAGTAAATGGGTTACAAGGAGATCGTTCAAATCGTCGATAAACATTGCACAAGAGGAACGAAACGACTACATAATCACCGATTAGTGCACTAAAGATGTATAAAAGAGCTACACATGGATACCTCTGATTCCTGTATTTGAAACGTTATCAGTCAAAAACTGGCGTTACCCCAGAAACCACACTCTATTACCGTGAATGAAATCAATATTTTATACAATTTTACATTTATATGTAAATTAAATATAAATCATTCAAATTAGATGTCATATTTTATTAAATGTAAATTAAAAGCAAACTTGGTAATCTGACATATATGGTTTAGAAAATGTCAGGGTACAGGTGTATGAACTGGAAACAAATTTATAACTACCAAAGACCTTTGTTTAACGCTTACCAGCGTAAATACAGTATCACCAACAATGACATGGGAGCACAAACTAACTTCTTACCCTTCCATTGAACTCAACTGTTATTTAGTTTCGATGTAAATTATGTAAAAGAGAGTCGTGAATCGGCATTGTATGTGGGCGTCTTGACATTATATCAGCTATTTGCCTAGCGGAGTAGAGTGATTTAAAAAATTATCGGATCACTGAGACAAGTAGAGCCAAGAGCGCTATAATGAAAATAAAAAAACAAAACAAAAAAAAAACATTGCGCCAGAAATAATGCTTTTAGCAAATAGGAAACAACTACCCATTTTTATCTGGGATCAACTATTTAGGTAACAAGAACAGAATAAGGGTAAGAATACTCACGGAAAAGCATAAATAAATAATTAAAAGTTATTGATGTAAAACGCGATCTTTTGCCTAGTAGAATTATGTAATTTTCGTTCATTATAAAAATAAATTTTATTTTCTCGTCTTGATTCATAAAGTCGGGGATGACTTTTAAAGGTTTTTCATATAACTATTGTCTGATTTTAATTGGGAAAAAACTACAATAAAGTATAATCATCTTTCATTTCCCTTGTATCACAGAAATCACAAATCAGGTTTTCAGGTGGCTAAATCTGCTAAAGGTGTTTTTGGCACATGTTAAGATTAATCAAATAAGCAATACTCGGCATGCACTCGTCAGGCTTCTTTATTGTTTTCATTGTTTGTAGATGTATTATAATGAACACAATAACAGTCACAGCGACTTTTGTTAAATCTAAGCATTCTGGAGATTTAGCTACCTGAATGTAAAATTAAACAACATATTTTGGGGAAAACCTAAAAATTAGACATTTTAAAAGAAATTAAGCTAACATGCTGTGATTGATTTATATTTCTGTATATAACATTTATATATTTATATTAGTTTTGTTCTACATTTTTAGTGAAAACCAATTGGATTTCTCCTCAATACTCATTTGAATCTCTACTAAAAGATTTATTTGAATAATAGTCACGTGAGCACGTGACATTGATTTCGAGCATTTCATAAAATATATAGTTTGAGTTATGAAAAATAATTATTGTGAATCATAACTCCTGGAAACCATTTACTACATCTTTACCTGTTCACGCTGTTCAATATTTTATAATCTGATCAGGTAGTTTACTAGTTTATTTCATTTTAAAATTTCAATTGGTTCTTAATATATTCACGCCATCTGAATATATATGTGCCTTATATATTCACTTCAGGTATAGTTTTGGATACTCTCGACAATAGGTGAGTTCCACCTCTTTTACATCTGTTTACAACAACATTTCACAACTTTAGATAATCAGACCAACGAGTTTGTCAATATGAGAGAGTAATGTTGTAATACCTATGTTTTATTTATAAGCAATTTCTCTTTTAGTAGGTTTAATGCTTATTAACCTTTTTCAAGTGTTGTTTTGAAACGTACATTAACAATCTCTGCATATGCGTATTAGTGGTTTTATATATTGTTGCGTGTCCTGCAAACACAACATTTTTAGTTCATGATAATTCATAATACGATTTATATATATATATATATATATATGTTTACTTTCATCCAAATCCTTCCCCGTGAAAGTGAAATGAAGATATAAAATTACCTCGACACATATTTAATAATGTCTTGAAAAAATTCCTATACCTCACAGAATATGCAATAATTATTACATATACAATAGTGAGATCCCATGATTCTTATGTAATACTATTAAGAAACAAATGTGTATAAAATACATTTAATAATCATGCGACTGTGGTATGCATAGATGCGTTATTGGTTTCCGCTTCAAATTACGTGGCCCTTAGAAAATGTAATGTCGAATTTGATGAGTGTCTGGTTATACCAAATATAGTAGACATCCTATCGTTGTCCAGTGCTTTATACTGATTCCAAGTCAGTTTGTCGTGATTTACCTTTTTGATATACATTTTGAAAAGCAGAAAAATAATTATCTTGGTATAGTAAACATTACAGCGAAACATAACTAGAATACACTTTCATATCGCAAACAAAACATCATAGATGGAAAAAAAAACATATCATCCCTAGTATCGCTACCCGATAGTATACACTACCATACCCACGTAAGCTTTTTTTTTTGAAAATAAAAAACAACAAATTGAGTCATGAATAAGTTCATTCACTCAATGATTCACATAAATATATATATATATATATCCATAGCAACTGGGTCCAGATCATTTCTAAAATCTAATCGTTGGGTTTATGTCTGAAGAACAGCCCCAACGACATGATTTTTGCCATTCACATTTTCAGTTATCTGGCAACAAATAGCTATTAAAACATTTTTTGTTTCCCGGGCAGGAAAATTCTCCTAAAAGGCTGTGTAACTTTTTTTAATGGGAACCCGCTCATAGACAAACAATCATGTGTAAAACCATAGCAATGATTTCAATTAATCTCATCGGAAATGGAATACCATTTTTTTTAGAAAGCTTTGTTATCCTATCTCTTTCAATTTTATTCTGCTGCTTCAATAATAATAATAATAATAATAATAATAATAATAATAAAATTCATCATGAATGTAATACAGCCAGACGCGCGTTAGTGACCACTTTTGTGTAAAAACCTCACGTGCGGAATGACCCGCATAAAATAAAAACAACAACCTGGCTAATGACGCACGTACACAATCTCCGAATACTTATCGACGTTATCAGGGGATTACCGCGGGATAAACGGAAGATGATTGTTGGCGTGTAGTTGGTTTGAGTAGTATCAATTATAATTCATTGGTGAAAGGTTGATCCGTCAAATATTAAGCAAATTAGATTCTCTGACGCAATTTGTTCTGCAGTGGTAATATATTTTGTCAGACGATAACTTGACAGTGTTTTAAGTCAATGTACGAACATAAAAAGAAGAATATGTCTGACTCAGCCAATGTTTCCATTTTGTATGGATCTTGTAGACAGCAAACCCTCCATGTTTATTTGCGTTAGGAAATATTGGATATTTTCATCCGGAAACTGATATCAGTGTCAACATTATTTTTATTTGCTTTATTTGAGTGTTTTTTTTCTGTATATTATCATTAAGTTGACATTTTTATATTGACTTTGCATTAGATTGGCATTGTCTTGACATATTTATATTGTATTTGTATTAGGTTGACATTGTCTTCACATAGTTATATTGTCTTTGCATTAGATTGGCACTTTGCAGTTTGACATTTTTTTGAACTTTTATTATTATGTCTTAACACCCTAGCACAGGTATTGTGATACTCCAAACAGTGACAGTGAATTGATGGGTGGCTGTATCTGTCTTTGCGTGACGCATCAACGGTGTTGAGAGAATGCATGTCGATGCCTTAGACAAGTGTTGCTTGAACTGATAACGGAACATCACAAAAAGAACTTTCTTTGTTAATTCCTTTTATGCTTGATACATTTAGTTTAAATTTTCATTTTATATCAACAATTTGAAAACATATATAACTGTATATAACTTGGGTTTTTGGTATCCGTCGCCATATATGGATATGCTTTTTATTATTTCATTTTTGAATGATCTCACTGCAACCATCGTGATTCAGTGCTTATTAATATATTTTGACAAATTAGCCAACAGAAAATAAGAATATGGTCGGTGAGTTTGGTCAGTATTTTTATAGAGGATTGAATGTTTAAAGATGAATTGATAATTTTATATTGTTAACAAACATCATAAATTGTTATATAGTGATCTTGTCATTTTCCATTTTAGAAATTGTATGGAATCACAATGCCTGGTTATGCAATAATTTCCATGATTATTAGTCCTTGTTTACATCAGACATTATATCAAACATTTACACATGTTTTTTCTTCATGATCCTATTTAAGATGGCTGAATGGCGGTCATTTTAAGACCCAAAATGTGGTTTAGACTTGGTATACATATATATATAACACAATGGAACCCTGAATGAATATCAACAACATTAATGATGGGCACACGTTTGGGCGTGTTCATAGCAACCGTAACGGAAAGAAGATATTTGCATTTGCATGTGTAGCTCATACTTGGTATCATATTTGGCCTTCCATTTTATTTGTCCAAGACGTTAATATGGGGGTTTCTTGTAATCAGTCCATATCCATAGCTAAATCCCATCGAATAGCTTTTGTGCAGAATATCAGATATGTATAAGATATGTATGAAATAGTGTCCTACTATTATAAAAATGAATCCAATTTTGAGATTTACTTTTGATATCTCAGTGTTTTGTGAGTCTTTTGTACTACACTCAGTCATGCTTTAATACACCAGGCATCATTAAATATTTTAGTATCGAATACATCTCAGTGGAATTTTCCTTCCAAACGCCCTGGGTTCTGAAATTAAGCAACCTCCCAGATGCCAGAATATCTGCCTTGCGTACGGACCAAAGTCTAAATTTTCATTTATGCCATCCATACATCTCTTGTCAATGAAAACATTTGGCTAGAAGTTCTGTTGACTAGATGTTTGTACCTCCTAAGCATTTGATTACTTCTATATCGCCGGTGGTGGAAAGACTTCTACGTTTTGTCTCAAAATAATGCATTTTCTTTCTCTGTTTCCCTGCATGTTTTCCGTGCAATTCATGGAATATGCACCATTTGCACAGTCTATGAGGGTTTACAGTAGATTTTTGACATGCGTCGCGCCAGGTGGCATTGACTCGCATCGGTGAATGAAGTTTGTATGCCAATGAGCAAGGAAGTTATGAGTAATGCACATTTTTTCTTGTATAATGCTTTAATTTTGTACTATTTGTATTACGCAATCCTAATAAAAACGTTTTTATAGCAACGTAATACACATTTCCTGTGGTTTTTGTTCTTAATAGTCAACATATGTTTATTTTGACTTAATCCAGTCTCTAGCAACATATAGTTCATCATGTATTAGAGATTTCATAACATGTTCTATGATCTACACTTGTTTCTGTGGCGCCGCGCATGTGCGGCATTTGTGTACTAGTTGGTATGTGCTACAGTCAAAATCGCCATCTTTGTTTACTAGTATATGAGACCCATATCTCGCGCATGCGCGGCGCGACGACTACCGCGCATTAATCCTACACACTGGTTATGGTTTGCATTTAAAATGGTAAAACAAATTCGAAAATAATTGTTTCTTTCATGAAAACTGAGGTGCTTTTTATTGAATATTATTGAGTTTAATTTGAAATCGGCATTCGAAGTGAGCCACTCCTTTGCTGAAAATACTCCTGCTTGTGAACGACAAAGCGACCCAAAAATGGGACTATGTGAGCGGAACGGTACGACAACTTTGATTGACTGCACGATTTCACCACGATTAATAACTGTAATTTTGTTAACTTGAATCCTGTAACGTTCTCCTACATAGTAGATGAGGACAAACTTGGCGTATTATAATATAGCCACCCATATATATTCGGGGTATCATAATATATGGGCTAGGGTTTTGATTCCGCATAAATTATGATATTACGACATAAGACATAATAATGAAAGGTCAAAAAAATGTAAAAATGTCAACCTAATACAATAACAATGCCAACCCATTAATGCAAAGACAATACAAAAATGTCAAGAAAATGCCAATCTAATGTAAAGCCAATATAAAAATATCAACTTAATGATAATATACACAGAAAAACACTCAAATAAAGCAAATAAAAATAATGTTGACACTGATTTCACCCGATAAGAAACTTACCTACAAGCATTTTATTCTTACGCGTCCCTTTGCTCATGAACGCTGCACGCATAACTGAAATACAAGCGCATAAAACGCATTTGCCACTTGCCACTTGCCATTTCTTTTCCCCGGATGTCTTCCTCAAACTACACTACCACTGCACGTGTATTCAACCTTTGGGGCTACTGCTCATTATTGCGTGGCGACAGAGATCGGACGCTGATGCTACCCTAAATAATAGACTAGACTGCGTCTCACAAAGCTCGCCGTTTTGTTGTTGTTTTTTACAGAGGGAAGGATCTATGGCAAGATAATGTGTAAAGTGAATCTGAACACATTATCGCGTCTAAATGATGATAGTTTATAACACGTAGTAACGGGCATCGTAATTTTTTATCCACTAAATGAGAAGGTTGCAGAATGTTAGCAGTGTTGCTGGGAATACAATTTGCACGTAATGTATACGGTACCCGTAAAATGAATTGATATTGATACCATATTTCAATTTCAGTTTTCTGAACCCGTAGTATAGAGTTGTAACCCTATTTTATAGGAATATACAAGCTGGGACTTTCCACACAAGTCATACATTATAATAAGTCGTTAATCATTAAAGAAAAATCTCTGAACATATCTAACTCACTGCCTAAAATTAGCGACCATGAAGTTACATTTAGAACACTCCAGAATAAAAAAGGTCATCAAAGAACAAATAATGATTTCTGTTTTTCAGGTTATATAATATATATTTTTTTTCGGGTTTTGGATCTTTATGTTGAATGTATCCACGGCGGCACGACTTTTTTTCTTTGGGGGGGGGGGCGATTTCCCTTCTTCCCGGTGTCGCCACTATGTATGTACAATTATTGTAAACACATGAAAATAATCGAATTTGCAAGTGTTCATAAAATCAGTTTAATTACGTCATGATATAATATGCTATGGATTGTATTTGATAAGTCAACAAATTGACCCCAAATGATGTTGGACTTAAAAAGGTGATTGGACAAATCAATATAAAAAAAATCAATATTTTCGCAAAAGTCACCGGTCGTGAAAAACGCTCAACATATAGTACCATGATAAGTTAATTGAAAACTCAACAAGACACCTCGTTTGTATCCATGTTACATCCCAATCGGATTACTAATAGCACACTGCAGCTGGTTTAAATACACAAGTTGGGAAATATGATCACAACACTGATATATGTTACCTGTGAAACAACGAATCAATTACATGTTATTATTTGAAACGTCTTTGCTTTCAATGGCTCCGCACCGCCGTGTGCAATTTGAACACACACTGAAGCTTACGTTCAGAGAAACACACGAATTTTGACTAAACTGCCTCGAAGTTGTGGAACATTCTGTCACTCAAGACAGTACGGTTGTCAATTGTAAAATTAAAAAGGCCTATAGCCTATAGTAATATGTGTCGTGTTCACCTCTGTCTGCGACTGTTAATTAGGTTTTCGTCCAACATGTATCAGTTAGAAATCCACCAAGTATTTTTTTCAGTTTTGAACGTGTCAGGTATTAACCACATTTTTGGGATCACTTTCACATAAAATACCATACAGTCTATTTAGATATAAGGCTGGCACCCCTTCCTTTATTCCGTCTTTGCCACTCAGTGAACTTTGCCATAAGGCATTTTAGAAGGCATGCAAAATGATTTTGACTTTTACCACATATCACCGGTTGGCGGTCATTTTGCACGCAACATTTCCCAGTTTCCTAATACGTGTTCGAGACAAAGTTTCAGTATAATATCAATAAATATTGCACCGCAGATGAACGTTATTTGTTTCTCCCGATTCAATTCAATACGAACAACTGGAAGCCGTGTTTTTTTCAATGGTTTCTCCAGTACTTGGCAGTGTGATACTCATCGATATAGACGACTTGTGGAAAGTTTGGTGACAGCATTCCTAATATACGCTAGCAAACGTTTCTTGGGCTGCGGGTATATTTCGCGTGTGTGGTGCGATTCAATATGGCCGACTGGCAGCCATTTTATTCTTGTTTCTTTTGGAAGGTTTTGGATTTGATTTGATTTTAGAACCCGGCGGCTATTGTGGTAATAACAATTATTACATTCTACTTCCCGTACGTGTCAACAATCGTTTCTGGGAAATGTCTCGCACGATTGCAATAAGACTTAGGGCGATGACAATACGTAACTATTCCTTCTGTGATTCGATAAATCATGTACATTTGTTTCCTTTTAACACATAAAAGAACATGCGATTAAGCGTTATAGTCGTCACACTCATCGAAAACCTCCGACTTTATATATCGATTCGTCAAAGTTACATGCAATGTGTTTTATTTCTGACAGACGTATTGAGACGACTGTGCATTAATGACTCATTGATCGTAGGGAGATAATTTTGAAATATTTGAGTTTGATTTGTTCGTCTAATTACAGTGTTTTTTAACATTTTAACTATGCCATTAGGGACCAAACTGCCAAGCCTGATAATCCAAATGACAACAATACGATTGAATGACGGAGCACGAATAAATAGTTATCTTTTGCAGAAGAAGTTAATTTACATAAATGTTCTGTAATGTTATAATCTCGCACGATTAAAATAGTAAACGCAATCGATAATTTAACACGTTCCGCCGAGTCGCGCTTTACACATTAAAAAAATAAATAAATAGGAATTCGGACGTAATTAATTAATTGGCAAACAATCAAACAGTTTGAATAAATTGATCATTAAGTAAATTAACAAATAAATAAGTAAAATCGGCATCCCTTGTGTAACGGACAAGAATCATATTAATGTAACGGATGCATATCCGTGACTGCAACAGCAGCATACAAAATGTATTAATGAGATAAGATAAATGCAACAACAAAGAACACCAAACAGTAGACAACGTTTAGTTCGGAATCGAGATGTATCTTGTATGTACAATGTATTAACCAATACAGCAGAATATACGGTACGGCAGAAGGCATCGTGGTTCACAAAGCGCCAGGATTTATTTCGATATTGTAAACAAATAGTAATCGTCACCATCTAGTTTGACAGCATGTAAACTTGGTTTATTATTCTAATGGAACATAAATAACCGAAATATCAGTGAAGTATCGATATATCGATTTTTTCCTGCATAACCAGGCAATGAAGTATATGGAAGCAAGATTCAGGTTTTCAGGTTATTTCAAAATATGAACGTTTCTAGATGTTAGTGTATCTGTATTAAGACACACGTATCACTTTATGCCGTTATTGTTATGTACCACACTCCAGCATATACTTTGTTAGCATTGTGATTTGAAGGTTGAAGTTTTATCGGCGGCGCGTGCTACATATATGTCAACTTCAAGGTTATCGTGTAATAATTAAGTTTTAGGTGGAGGGATTATACATTTGGTTGCATCAGTTCTGTTTTGACCGGGAAGGGGAGTGGGCGGGGATAAGGATGGTATCGGTAATTTAACTTGTATGAAGCAATATCTACTAAAAACGACATTGAGTTATCTTTCATACACATATGAAATATACAGATAGAAACTAAAATGATTACACCTGAGATGGTTTCGCAATACCAGAACACGTGCCATGCATGCATAAGAACACAGGAAGTCTACTTGCCTTTTGATATTCTGAAAGCTGCAAGATACTGACGATGCAAGCGATTCTGTTTTGCTATTAAAATGATTCAGATACGTGCATGCACATGCGCAATACAAAGAACCGCCAATGTCATTCTATAGCCATGGCAACGTGTGGATCCCCGCATGTCTACAAATAGACAAGCGTTTCAGCCACAATGACATAAACGATAACCATGGTAATGACAGTGCCCAATGGCATCCATACAATCTATTTGGGCGTATACACGTATAGTATAATACGCTGAAGTACTTGTATGCCTGTCCGACAGTGTAGTATCTATTGTACACCTACATTAATACGTACTTGTTTCTGCTATTGATAAATGTGATTGCAATTTCGCATTTGCAAGTTTAAAATTTACCTCCTTATTGTTGCCAGGTTACCGTGCCCGTGATAGTATTAATTCACATGCCCGAAAAAAATTACAAGTCTTCAAATCACTTTTATGGTAATTGTTATGTTTAGTAATCGCAATAGTGGTTTGGCGTATAAGTTTAGTTTTATAACCTCTGGCCCAAGATCATGAAATGTACAGTTCAACAGTTTAATCATTAGAATCAGGGTTACTAGTACATTGATTTATTGAACAGCTGAAAATGGATCACCATTAATTTTTTATAGAGGTAAAAAACAAGTTTCTTAGTTCACTCTAAGATTACTAAGATTTCAGTGTTTTTTAAATTACGTCTATTTTGCAGTTTACAGTTTTTTAAGTGTGTAAAAAAACATTGTGTAACGTGTTAACGTTTTCAGCGCGGATATACAAAGTTCGAAATGCTTATAGGCGCCATCAAATTCATAGGATTTCACGACTATGACTTTTCAAGTTAAAACTATATGCATGTTTTTTACACAATTAACAAATACTATTTAAAAGCAAATTTAACGAAATGTAAACGAGGTATCACATTTAAAAGCATATGCATCTATTAAATAAAAGGTTTTATCACGTACCAATCGTGCATTGATAATGATTCAAAATAGTGATAATACTAGTAGTCAGTCATTATCTCATTATATACTAGGTTACTCAATTGTTCGAACGGATAAACTACTATATCTAAAACATTAACATTACAGCAGGTCAATTGCACAGATGGCACCGATGTCAAGAGTTGCTAAAAGTACGTGTTTCATTCAACGAATATCACATCACAACAAGTAAAAAAAAAAAAGAAACCTTAGGAAGAATTTCCGTGTGTTGAGGGTACTAGAGGCACAAAATACAAATAAGGAATACTCTATTTAAATATTACAAATTAATCTCGAACACATAAAAATACATAAAAATACTTCAATTACAAGCACAGTCAATGAAAAACGTTTTATTGTGACCTTAGATTCACTTATGCCGCTTACATTTGGGCACATGTCATAACTCTTGACAGTGATTGCGGTATTACAGTTATGTAATGCTTTAATATTGAGACCATATGCTAGTCATATTTCTTGTCCGACGCCTTCATAACACAGGCTGAATATCACGATATGCAGGAGTGTATAATATATACCAGTTGCATCACATCAATTTTGCAAATTAGGCAATTAGCATGCATGGAATTCCAACCTTGAATTTAATCAAATCAGTGGATTATTCAAAAGCGCCTACCGGTATGTACGAAATTTAATTAAAATATATAAATTGTGTGATTGTTATGCAAATTAGGCAATTAAATAAACGCACGAACTCCTAGCGAAAATTAATCAGGTCTGTGCATTCTCCAAGAACAATTATTCGCCATTGTTTATTGAAAACCATATGGTAGTTCCTGACAATGCAAGAGCTGGTAATTGGCTAATTAATATACAAATTAAAAATATTAATATGCAGAATTTCGACTAAAACTAATCAGGTTTGTGCTTTGTCTCAGAACATCTATGAAACTAGTTTTATTGGAAAGCAATAATTGCCTTTTGAGATAACGGTGACAATAATTATTGTTCACCAATTTAAATATTGCATTGTTCCCGGGACCAATGCAATAAGTTTCATGGAAATGCTATTATTAGATTTGGAGATGTGAAAGCTGGAAAATTATGATGCAAAATACGAGCTAATGAATATTTACTTATTTTATCCAAAAAAAAATATGTCATTGCATTTTGAAGTTTTATTGATATCAATGTGATGGCTCTTGACATAATGGGAAAGAAACAGACATACATACAGGAAGAGCCAGGTGACCAGTTTCGCTGAAACCAACCATTCAAACCGTGCGCGATCGTGCTAGAAAAAACTGTAATCGACCTCAGTTAAATTGAATGTTTTTGTTCCATCAATCATCGTATCATTTCTGTAACTACAACTCGCATCAATTTGATATTAAAACGAATAAATGTGTCCACGTCTTATATCACGTCATAACTGACATAATCATACACTCGTTTACCATGGAAACGAACGGAGCATGCGCCATTGTGTTTGATTTTGTCGACAGAGTATAGGTTTATAGTAGGGAATGTGCCATGGTATAATGGGGTGGGGGACGACGGCCGAATAAATAAAATACACTGGCTACAAAGTCTTGTAATTCTCTGAAAACAGGAAGAGATAAATATTACCTGAATAAAATGCAAAATGTGAGATAGGGAGAAAACATTTATTTGCACAACTGTGTGAACAATGTGCATTTGTTGACTCTCAGAGAGTAAACGAATCTGATACACCGTGTGACGTGCAACAAAAATCTCTCACTCATGGTTTGTGTTTAACATAGATGTCTCACTCATGGTTTGATGTGTAACATAGATGTCTCACTCATGGTTTAGTGTGTAACATAAATGTCTCACTAAGTGTTGGATGTGTAACAGATATCTCACTCAGGGTTGGGTGTGTAACAGATGTTTCACTCATGGTTTGGTGTGTAACATGGATGTCTCACTCATGGTTTAGTGTGTAACATAGATGTCTCACCAAGTGTTGGATGTGTAACATAGATATCTCACTCAGGGTTGGGTGTGTAACAGATGTTTCACTCAGGGTTGGGTGTGTAACATAGATGTCTCACTCATGGTTTAGTGTGTAACATAAATGTCTCACTAAGTGTTGGATGTGTAACATAGATATCTCACTCAGGGTTGGGTGTGTAACAGATGTTTCACTCATGGTTTGGTGTGTAACATAGATGTCTCACTCATGGTTTAGTATGTAACATAAATGTCTCACTAAGTGTTGGATGTGTAACATAGATATCTCACTCAGGATTGGGTGTGTAACAGATGTTTCACTCAGGGTTTGGTGTGTAACATAGATGTCTCACTCATGGTTTGGTGTGTAACAGATGTTTCACTCATGGTTTGGTGTGTAACATAGATGTCTCACTAAGTGTTGGATGTGTAACATAGATATCTCACTCAGGGTTGGGTGTGTAACAGATGTTTCACTCAGGGTTTGGTGTGTAACATAGATGTCTCACTCATGGTTTGGTGTGTAACAGATGTTTCACTCATGGGTTGGTGTGTAACATAGATGTCTCACTACGTGTTGGATGTGTAACATAGATATCTCACTCAGGGTTGGGTGTGTAACAGATGTTTCACTCAGGGTTTGGTGTGTAACATAGATGTCTCACTCATGGTTTGGTGTGTAACAGATGTTTCACTCATGGTTTGGTGTGTAACATAGATGTCTCACTAAGTGTTGGATGTGTAACATAGATATCTCACTCAGGGTTGGGTGTGTAACAGATGTCTCACTCAGGGTTTGGTGTGTAACATAGATGTCTCACTCATGGTTTGGTGTGTAGCATAGATGTCTCACTCAGAGTTGGGTGTGTAACATAGATGTTTCACTCAGGGTTGGGTGTGTAACAGATGTTTCACACATGGTTTGGTGTGTAACATAGATGTCTCACTCATGGTTTGGTGTGTAACATAGATGTCTCACTCAGGGTTGGGTGTGTAACATAGATGTTTCACTCAGGGTTGGGTGTGTAACATAGATGTTTCACTGAGGGTTTGGTGTGTAACATAGACGTCTCACTTTGGGTTGGGTGTGTAACATAGATGTCTCACTCATGGTTTGGTGTGTAACATAGATGTGTCACTCATGGTTTGGTGTGTAACATAGATGTCTCACTCAGGGTTGGGTGTGTAACATAGATGTCTCACTCATGGTTTGGTGTGTAACATAGATGTCTCACTCAGGGTTGGGTGTGTAACATAGATGTTTCACTCAGGGTTGGGTGTGTAACATAGATGTTTCACTCAGGGTTTGGTGTGTAATATAGACGTCTCACTTTGGGTTGGGTGTGTAACATAGATGTCTCACCCATGGTTGGTATGTAACATGGATGTCTCAGTCAGGGTTTGGTGTGTAACATAGATGTCTCACTCAGGGTTGGGTGTTTAACATAGATGTCTCACTCGGGGTTGGGTGTGTAACATAGATGTCTCACTCAGGGTTGGGTGTGTAACAGATGTTTCACACATGGTTTGGTGTGTAACATAGATGTCTCACTCATGGTTTGGTGTGTAACATAGATGTCTCACTCAGGGTTGGGTGTGTAACATAGATGTTTCACTCAGGGTTGGGTGTGTAACATAGATGTTTCACTGAGGGTTTGGTGTGTAACATAGACGTCTCACTTTGGGTTGGGTGTGTAACATAGATGTCTCACTCATGGTTTGGTGTGTAACATAGATGTGTCACTCATGGTTTGGTGTGTAACATAGATGTCTCACTCAGGGTTGGGTGTGTAACATAGATGTCTCACTCATGGTTTGGTGTGTAACATAGATGTCTCACTCAGGGTTGGGTGTGTAACATAAATGTTTCACTCAGGGTTGGGTGTGTAACATAGATGTTTCACTCAGTGTTTGGTGTGTAATATAGACGTCTCACTTTGGGTTGGGCGTGTAACATAGATGTCTCACTCATGGTTGGTATGTAACATGGATGTCTCAGTCAGGGTTTGGTGTGTAACATAGATGTCTCACTCAGGGTTGGGTGTTTAACATAGATGTCTCACTCGGGGTTGGGTGTGTAACATAGATGTCTCACTCAGGGTTGGGTGTGTAACATAGATGTCTCACTCAGGGTTTGGTGTGTAACATAGATGTCTCACTCAGGGTTGGGTGTGTGACATAGATGTCTCACTCAGGGTTGGGTGTGTAACATAGATGTCTCACTCAGGGTTTGGTGAGTAACATAGATGTTTCACTCAAGGTTTGGTGTGTAACATAGATGTCTCACTCAGGGTTTGGTGTGTAATATAGATGTTTCACTCTGGGTTGGATGTGTAACATAGATATCTCACTCAGGGTTCGGTGTGTAACATAGATGTCTCAGTCAGGGTTGGATGTGTAACATAGATATCTCCCTCAGAGTTTAATGTGTAACATAGATGTGTCATTCAGAGTTGGGTGTTTAACATTGATGTCCCACTCAGGGTTTGGTGAGTAACATAGATGTTTCACTCAAGGTTTGGTGTGTAACATAGATGTCTCACTCAGGGTTTGGTGTGTAACATAGATGTTTCACTCTGGGTTGGATGTGTAACATAGATATCTCACCCAGGGTTGGGTGTGTGGCATAGATGTCTCACTCAGGGTTGGGTATGTAACATATATGTCTCACTCAGGGTTGGGTATGTCATATAGATGTCTCATTCAGGGTTGGGTATGTCACATAAATGTCTTATTAAGGGTTTGGTGTGTAACATATAAGTCTCACTCAGGGTTTGGTGTGTATCATAGATATTTGTGTGTGTGACATAAATGTCTCAGTCATGGTATGGTAGTGAACGTAGAGTACCTTAAGTTTCGTTTTACAGCAAAGAAGGCTCACCTATTCAAAATGGATGCATCATTATGTACATATAATCATATGTTATTTAAAATTATATGCCTCACCTAGCATGTAGTTATTCATAAGAATGGGTCACCAAGGCTTTGTTATTCGAAATCGATAGCTCACCTAGGATGTGTTATTCAAATTGTATGGCTTACCTATCATATATTATTTAAAATGAATGGCTCACCTATCACATGTTGTTCAAAATGTATGGCTCACCTATCATATGTTATTCAAAATGAATGGCTCACTTATCATATGTTATTCAAAATGAATGGCTCACCCACATATGTTATTCCACATGTATGGCTCACCTATTATTTTGTATTAAAAATGTATGGCTTACCTATCGTATATTATTCAAAATGAATGGCTCACCTATAATATGTTATTCAAAAAGAATGGATCACTTATCATATGTTATTCAAAATGAATGTCTCACCCACATATGTTATTCAAAATGTATGGCTCACCTATTATATTGTATTAAAAATGTATGGCATACCTATCGTATATTATTCAAAATGAATGGCTCACCTATCATATGTTATTCAAAAAGAATGGGTCACTTATCATATGTTATTCAAAATGCATGGCTTACCTATCGTATATTATTCAAAATGAATGGCTCACCTATCACATGTTATTCAAAAAGAATGGCTCACCTATCATATGTTATTAAAAATGAATGACTCACCTATCATATGTTATTCAAAATGAATGGCCCACCTATCACATGTTATTCAAAATGAACAGTTCTACGTAGCATATTTTATTTAAAAGGTATGGTTCATCACCTAGTGCATGTTATTCGAAATGGATGGCTCACTTAGGCTTTGTTATTCAAAATGAATGGCCCACGTAGCATATATTATTCCTAATGGATGGCACAGCGAGAATATGGTTATTCAAAATGAATGGCTTACTTTGTGTATGTTTTGCAAAATGATTGATGCTCCTATCATGTGGTATTTAAAAGGGATGGCTCACCTAGCATCTGCTTTTCGAAATGAATGGCTGACCTAGGCTTGTCTGGCAATAGATGGCTCACCGAGACTTTGTTATTCGAAATGCATGTCTCACCTATTAGGCTTTGTTATTGAAAATGAATAACTCACATAGACTTTTTAAAAAATGTTTATATAAATATATACTGACGTCAACCACGCTCGTTCTAACACAAGCACCTGCAGACCTTAACTAAGGTTCCCCCAAAGTAGTATTCGTTACCTAGACTTTGCTAAACAGGCTTTGTTATGGGAAATAGATAGCTCACTTCGGTTTTGTTGTTCAAAATGTATGGCTCATCTATCATATGTTGTTCAAAATGCATGGCTCACCTATCATATGTTTTTCAAAATGCATGGCTTACCTATCATATATTATTCAAAATGAATGGCTCACCTATCATATGTTATTCAAAATGAATGGCTCATCTCTAATATGTTATTCAAAAAGAATGGGTCACCTATCATATGTTATTCAAAATGAATGGCTCACCCACATATGTTATTCAAAATGTATGGCTCACCTATTATATGTCATTCAAAATGAATGGCTCACCTATCATATATTATTGAAAATGCATGGCTCACCTATCATATATTATTAAAAATGAATGGCTCACCTATCATATATTATTCAAAATGCATGGCTCACCTATCATATGTTATTCAAAATGTATGGCTCACCTATCGTATATTATTCAAAATGAATGGCTCACCTATCATATATTATTCAAAATGAATGGCTCACCTATCATATGTTATTCAAAATGAATGGCCAACCTATCATATATTATTCAAAATGAATGGCTCACCTATCGTATATTATTCAAAATGAATGGCTCACCTATCGTATATTATTCAAAATGCATGGCTCACCTATCATATGTTATTAAAAATGAATGGCTCACCTATCATATGTTATTCAAAATGCATGGCTCACCTATCGTATGTTATTCAAAATGAATGGCTCACCTATCATATGTTATTCAAAATGCATGGCTCACCTATCGTATGTTATTCAAAATGAATGGCTCACCTATCATATGTTATTCAAAAAGAATGGGTCACCCACATATATTATTCAAAATGAATGGCTCACCTATCATATATTATTAAAAATGAATGGCTCACCTATCATATGTTATTCAAAATGAATGGCTCACCTATCGTATATTATTCAAAATGCATGGCTCATCTATCATATGTTATTCAAAATGAATGGCTCACCTATCATATGTTATTCAAAATGAATGGCTCACCTATCATATGTTATTCAAAATGAATGGCTCACCTATCATATGTTATTCAAAATGAATGGCTCACCTATCATATGTTATTCAAAATGAATGGCTCACCTATCATATGTTATTCAAAATGTATGGCTCACCTATCATATATTATTAAAAATGAATGGCTCACCTATCATATATTATTAAAAATGAATGGCTCACCTATCATATATTATTAAAAATGAATGGCTCACCTATCATATGTTATTCAAAATGAATGGCTCACCTATCATATGTTAATCAAAATGAATGGCTCACCTATCATATGTTATTCAAAATGAATGGCTCACCTATCGTATATTATTCAAAATGCATGGCTCACCTATCATGTATTATTTAATAATGGTTGGCTCACCTAGTGTATGTTCTTCAAAATGAATGGATCATCTGCTAGCATATATTATTCGTAATGAATGGCACAGTTAGAAATTGATTATTCAAAATGGATGGCTCAGCTAGCATTTGGTTATTCAAAATAGATGGCTTACCTCGGCTTTGTTATTCGAAATGCATGGTTCATCTAGCATATGGTTTTCAAAATGAATGTCTCACCTGGGATTTGTTATTCTAAATGAATGTCTCACCTGGGATTTGTTATTCTAAACGAATGGCTCACGGAGCATGTGGTTATTCAAAAACGATGGCTTACCTAAGGTATGTTATTCAAAATAAATGGATCTCCTATGCTTTGTTATTTGAAATGCATGGTTCACCTGTCATATGTTATTCAAAATGACTGGCTCACCTGGTGTATGTTATTCAAAATGACTGGCTCATTTGGTGTATGTTGTTCAAAATGGATGGCTCATCGAGGCTTTATTATTCAAAGTGAAGTCTTGCCAAGTGTTTATGCACTATTATAGCTGTCCCACTTGGGAATTGATATTCAAAATATAGTTCTCGCATTTTTGTTTGTACAAAAAAGATGTCTCAGTAAGAATAGATGTTAAAGCGGGGGAGTCGTAATCTACGCATGCGTCAGGTTGTCATAGCATATCATTGTTTACAAATAAGCGTCTACCCATGAGCCTTTGCGTGTTTAGCGTGTATTGTTAGCGTGGGTTGGGTCTCAATTGCCGCGCGTGTGCAGGTGACGACCCTCCTCCTTTAAATATAGTAGTCTATGAGTTTGATATGCAACAAGAGTACGTTGCTATGGGACTTATATTCAACCGCGTCTTAGCAAAATTAGGATTCACAGAAAATTGACTGTAACTTTAGGGGTTGCTATTCAAAGGAGAAACTCGCTTACGGTTTGTAGACAATGTACATAAATCAATGTGGTTCTTTATGCCGTCTCTGCTCGAACCAATTCTAGGAATGACTGTCACAAATTACAAAAATCGTTCTGTCTGGTAAATGTCGGTTGTTATGCCAATTGGTATAATATACCACATACAATGTGCATCATTTCTTCACCGTTAACAACTGTCATATGTGAAAAAGAATGACACGACCTAGAAAAATCAACAATGTTACATCTAGATGATGGGGTGTAAGTCGGAAAGTTAATTGCATGTGTGTAGTGTAATAGTGCATAAGAGACACGAATGCGCTGTTTTCGCCTGAATGCTTTGGCAGCATTTATCGTCTGCCTTACTTCACAAAAGACACGTTTCGGCAATTATTTTATCAGGCTGTGCGTCACTAGAAATGCCCTTATGCTGCATCGTTGTAATGATCATATGAAAATGCCAGATCAGAGAGAATTCGCCCTCGAATATTATATATGGATGTTATCGTTGCTAACTTCATTTCAACGGTCTAAAGCATGGAATAAGTTCGACGGTCATTAATCCCGGATTTTACTCGACATTTTTGAAGATGCCAGCTTACCTATTAGTGAACGCTGTGAGTCATGTGACTAGTGTAGTACTCGCTGTTGGTTACCCTGTCTAATTGTATCTATTTAATGACCAATGTGATTCAAAACGCACCACACGCGTGCATCGGTTCAAATCAAGCACGCAGAATATAGCATTCACCTTGCCGATATTGGATGTTATTTTCGTGCTACGAATTGAAAATTAGGTATATAAAAAGTTGTTTCCAATTTCCACAATTGCCTAGATCAGATCAAACAAAAATCAGAGCATGGTTGATTAAATTCAGAAGTACATCTCACGGTTAATTAATTACCGATAGGAGAACCTGTTACTAGGTCATTGGTACGCAAATTAACTCGTTGTAGTATAGCTAGTGACTTTTATATCAGTGATTAATACTTAATATCTCTGTAAGTACATAACATTTGTCACAATGCCTGTTATGTAAATTTTGCATTACTGTTATTATAAAGTGAGGCAGACATACCCGGGAGGTAGTCGAGGCAGACGTAACTGGATACCTGGGAGCCTAGGACGAAGTATTTTCGTGTTCGCTCATTTGGTTGATTATATTGAATGCCTGGAGCCAGTGGTTTTATACGACTGTTATTGATATTGAATAGTGTTTCTGAATTATTACGCATGTAAATTGCTTAAGTTCTGACATACAGAACATACTCCAAAGTCTTGTACATGTACTTGCATGCATTAAACCACTATTGTACTGTTCAATTGATTTAATTACAAACCAGTCCCTAAGAATCCAACCTTCCAGAGACTTTGTTTAATTACTTGCAGGCACACCGCGAAAAAAAGTATACTGCTATCAGGAATCAGAATGTATAATTGGCTAAAAATAGTTAACAAGCTGTATGAGCCCGTACGCGTGGGTGTAGATCTTGTGTGTATGTTTTGGGCGGGGTGATGGTGTCAGCGTTTTCAGTCGACTAATATTTCTGATCAATTGCTTTACTTGAACAATGAACAATTTGTAATACTGTAACAGCAAGTTGTCGAGTGGGTCCCTCTATCACGCCTCTACGATTTTAATGGTGTGGTTCGTTTTTTACAAATTATTTAACGAGCTTAAGGAGGCTTATTTTGCGATCTATTACCCAATATTCAATACAATAATGCTTGGGAACGCTGAACGAACTAAAACAGTTACTCGATTTGCAAACATTGTCACATAGTCAATATTTCAGTTAAGTTGCAGCTCCTCTGAAAACGACAAAAAAAATGTGCGCGCTACATTGTGAAATTCCATCGTTCTAAGCAACTGGTGTTTCAGCCAATCCCTTCTATCAAATACCATACTACATTAAAAATGGTCGTTCAATCAATAAGTTTATCTTGTCATAACTAAATGCACTAAATAACTAACTAATTGCACTAAAAATTAAATAAAAATAAATAAATAAATAAATAAATAAATAAATAAATAAATAAATAAATAAATAAATAAATAAATAAATAAATAAATAAATGACAAATAAACAAGCTAACTAACAAGTAAATACATAAGTACTAGTTAAAATAAAACAATCTGTACAACTCTAACATGTTCAGCAAAGAGACATATGTAAAGGGCACTATATCCCTATAATCTATCAATTAAAGAGACCTTTAGGGTCTAATATGACATGATCTAAAAATGTCAAAATTATAATCTCGTGCAGTAATTTATGCGAATAAAACTCATAATGGTTCGAAGAATATGTCACAGCCGTTTTATTTTATATTCGGTATCAGAGAATATAATGGTTTCAATCTGTCTAATCCTTCGGCTAATAACAGTGATGCATAATAAGGAAACTATTTTGTTATCTCTTTTATGAACGTTGTTAATCACATTATATGTATTAGTGTACTATATTGAATGCTAAAGTATAAAGTCAGGCACTGCACATAACACGTACTAGATCCGAGACTGACTGTATATGGTGCATGCCAGGGGGTTAGTTTCGAGTATCACAGTGCATACAACATACGAATGTCGCATTAGACGGCGTTTTGCGCATGTCTGATTCAAATTAGGAATATAATATCAGCATATTGTTTGAACGTTGAACTGTTTGGTAACGAGGGTACTAATAATTAACGTAACACCAAAATAATGTTTGTTCTATTTATGTTTCATTTTATGAAGAGAAAATTTAAAGATAAGAGTTAAAGAAATTGTGAATAACAATATTGCTGAACCCCACTGTAGCAGTGAGTTCGATATACAAAGAACCAAATGGTATTTAGCGTACGTAGTCACAGTGATCGACGTTAATGTGCGATTTAAAAAAAAATCATTATTTTCAATGAGTTAAATTCCGTATACGTAGTATGTTGTGTACTTGTTAGCATACAGTGTTGCGGAGATCGATTACAGGACGATCGATTCTATGATCAGGAGCGGGAAATAGTCAGACATGCCAATGAACACGTAGGCAAGCAACTTATATATTCGAGTGACTATATCCCCAAACTGGTGATTTATTGATATGTTGTAGTTAAGTTGAAAACCATGAGAGCCCGGAAGCTACGCTGCTGCTCACGAATTAAAAGGAAGGGGGTCACGAAGTCTTCTTGCCCATAATTGTTTTCCATACGACAAAGGATTCAGTTTCTGGAAAATCACTTTTACAATATTTTAAAATAAAATCTGTGATATTTGTGTAATTTATCCAAACTAATACTAGCTTATTATAACAATCAAAACAGGCAGTTCGTTTTACAACTTAATCTCGGAGCCTGTATGAATACAAACAAAAACGGAAATTGCTGAGATAATTTCATCTTCTGTATTCATTGGGTACAATGCGAGTTAATACGTGCAAAATGTTTTTCTGAATAAATTATTGTAGAACGGATTCCCATCTTGTTAATACTAGGTACCTACCCGTGAATATAGTTTGTTCATTTCAATAACTACACACAACTAAACAGATTCAATCTAATGTCGTACCAGCCAGCCCAACCAACCCAAACTCTAACCCCTTATTCAACTACCAGCGAACGTATTTGAAAAACTCTAACATAAACCCTGCCTTCTAATGTTGCACTAGTTAGTCACATCCAGTAAACCACCGCTGAGATTCACGCGTAATGACACGTGATAAATTAGAACGGTCAGAATTAGATGTTTTTCAGACATCAGACAACGCAAACCTCTTTACAACAACAATAATACCCCCCCCTCCTCCAACAGCGTCATTTGATTCGGAGAAGGGTCAGAACGCGATAATGTGTTCGGCTTTACCTAACATAATTTATTGGCGTAGACACAACTTCTCATCTAATATGCGCTGTTGGGATTAATTATTCTTTAAAACGAGAGTGTAATCGACGCCTGGCAAACGGAGTGCGTACAAGTACATTTCGTGTCTGTTTATTTTATTAATCTGTGACATAATTTCCGGATAATTACGAATTTTCACTAAACCGCATCACGACCGCGAACCGTCCCACCTGATTACGGGCGCGTGCGCAGTAAATGATCAGTGAGCGACATTCGTTATCGGTCATGCGCTTTCTGGTTGCCATGCGTGTAAACATAGGACATCACAGTGCGACAGTCTATAGTTACAATACCTCGTGTTCTTAGATTGGAGTTGACCACTTACATTCTAGAGTTGGTGGAAATTTGTTTGTTCCCTATTCTTAGTATTTAGGTGTTTGTCCAAGTAAGCTTTTTTAATATTTGGTAGCCAGAGCTCACTCACGCACCGCCATGGGGATAGATGCGTAAGTAAGAATACACGCAATTAGGCGTGTGTGCACCAGTTTCGATTCCCTGTACACGATATGTCAACCACTGAACCAAATTACAGGTTCAGCAGAGATGTGCACAGATAAATCAAGGTCATAGTCATGAATACATTTACATTTGATTCACCTTTGAATAAAAACAATTGCGCATCATTTTTCTGCCTGTCTGGCACACGGTCGGTCTAGA
Organism: Saccoglossus kowalevskii; assembly: GCF_978046115.1. Taxonomy (NCBI): domain Eukaryota; kingdom Metazoa; phylum Hemichordata; class Enteropneusta; family Harrimaniidae; genus Saccoglossus; species Saccoglossus kowalevskii. The sequence goes on along the minus strand of NC_140648.1, from coordinate 29,029,260 downwards.
AATATCACAGGATAATGCTACCGTAAAACATGTTTTCCTTTTGGTTCGAAAGACGAGTAAGCACGTAGTGAAAGCGACATAGAATTAACCCATTTAATTCGAGACGTTCACGAACATTGCTATCAGCTACGCGATGTCGACAACTAGTGCAAAAGAAAATTGTATTTGCGTTTCAACGACTCTGCGAAAAAGACCCAGCTAGTTTTAACTAGTAATAATACAGTCAAGGTCGATAGTCTAGAAGACTAGCCCTCCTCCTGGCTGCTTTACCACCGATTTACGAATCTTGATTCCTTGTATGTACGTATAGCGTTTATCAATCAATCAATCAATCGATCGATCAATCAATCAACGAATCAATCGAAAAATGTATTTGACATTACTGAAAAAATACGAGGCCACGGGAATATAAGTATATGCTAATTAGCTTAGTTATATTGCAATATACATACCACAACAATGATTCCCTAAGTCATCGACAATGTCACAGTGTCCTAATTAGACTCGTACGTGTCTTTGGTATACCTCGCGTACAAAGATTTTATCCACACATATTACTCGGGAAAACAATTCCAGGAATTCCTGAAGATAGAATTAGAATTAGATCAAGTATTATTTTTTGAACAATAAAACAGGTCATTTTTGATGCATTTCGCCTACCTGATAGTATATCTCTAATATTCTGCTATTGGAATTGATAGATTTTAGAAATGTATTGTTATTTTGCGCGGTGCAGTTAATTGTCACACCCATCAAGCACGCACGACACGCACTGACGTTTATGTGTGAAGGTAATGTCGTTCAAGTCCATAACTATGTTTAGTTGTGTATTCCGCCGTCGAATAAAATATAGTAACATATATCTCAAAACTTAATCTGCATTGATGGACGACTAAGGATAAAAATGATATCGACGTTTCCAACGGCCTCTGTGTCATCAATCTGCGTCATAGAAGCGCTTCGACATTAAAGGTAACAAAGGTCAATTAAAGAGGCAATACTGATATATTTATATATCCTGTTGGATATTTCATCTTGAAAAAAATAAATGAGTATGAATCATCGTGAAATAAAATTGTCATGTTTTCACTAAATATACAAGTATTTGTTCGAAAGTGCGTCTGCGCGTTGAATCACCAGTACATAGTAGAATTCTGGGGTTATGCGTAATTGCCATTTTCATCATTTCACCGACGATTACTGTATGTTTGTTGCCAAAACGACGTGATAAATTATTCTCAAACATCGTTTGGACATATATAATGTACGAACGCTTGACCGAGGGGACTAACCGGATGCTACGTGCCAATGTAGAGGGTTCGCTTAGAAAATAATCTGCAGGAGTGGGGAAATGTCTGGGATTACGTTAACTCGAATTCAATATTTATTGTCTTTATGATATTCAGAAAACATATATTATGAATAAATGTACCGAGAAACGCCCCCTTCAAAACAACCCTACAAGACGTCTGCAATTTGAATCTACTACACATGCTAAGAAAATATATTTTGTGACTTTTCCGATACTGTCTATTTTTAGATTCCCAACGAACGCAATCAGTTGATCAGTTGATGGCATTGGAAATTGCTGGTGAGCTGTACTATGAGTACTCCGTACTCTGTGTATAAATCATTAGCGGCGAAGCCATCATTTGTACAACCAGGTCGTCAGCCAGTAACTATGAAATCCAACGTAGTGTGGTTTCCAACAAATGAACATCCACTGAGACCGAGACTTCCATTGTAGACTTGATCCACCATACGCACTCTATGTCAGTCCTGAGACTACCTGACCCAATTAAAACTAATAACATAATCGCACGTTAATATTAAGCCTCAATTACTGAAAGTCAAACCAGATATATAGATATTGTATGCTGTGGTTCATACAAAGGTTTGTACGCGGTCGGGGATGTCGGTAAAATCACGACAAAGTCAGTTCCATGATACAATCTATTTGCACTTGTGTGAACATTTTATGTGGCTTCATCAACGGACTAAAAGCAAATCAAAACAACCTGTTATGGTTTCCCTATAGTGATTTTGGCTGATATTAAACATACACTCCTAATTCAAGGCAGTAAAACGCTGAATCTAAAAAAAAGATTACCGATCCTGTAAATGGACATTGCAAATATAAAACAATGAGCTACGTCACTATTTCGCGAGGAAACATGCCTTTTGTCTGTTTAAGGTGACACGGGAAGATGTTACACAGAAGTGCACGCGTTGCGTTGCGCTGCGTTGCATTGTGATGCGCTGCGTTGCACATTGTGTCCCTTGTAAGGGTTCTATATTCGGTAACTGATATTTCAGCAATAAGAACACTAGTGATACACAATCACAAAAATTGGAATATTAAACATTTTATCAAACTACTAGTGAGCTATCGCAACATATTTGCGCTCATATATATCAACAGAGAAACGGGCGGTTAGAACTTGACAGTTTTAGTATTTGAGGTTAGTTAAGTGATTTGCAACCTTTCTTGTCGGGTACAACATAATGTTGTATCAAAACAAGTTTTCACTTACAATGTACTCCGTTCAATTTTATAATGCATAGCGTTAAATTAAAATAGTCGGCTAAATCCAAGCCCAACTTAGGAAAAATTATCATGTTTTTGAAATGAATGTCACACCGCATTGTTAAGTTTGTAAGTTAAGAGACATATTTCTATTATAAATACAATACTAGTTGAACAACTGTTCATATAATGTTCATTTCCTCTATAATGAAAAAAAAGTACTTATTTTATCCCATATTTAATACCACTGTGTGTTTTATGTTGGGAGGCGCGCCAGTCCACCCCCCTTCAGCCCGCAAAAAAATTGACAAATCAATTGACAAACCCAGCCCACGTCAATAGGAGCGCGTCCCTTACCAAATTTCTGGATCGGCCAGTTGGGGGCGAATACTAGTGGTGAACGTCGCAGAACATACAGCAAATCATTTGTGACGTACGGGAAATCCACGGAGGAAAATCAAATCTCGAAATGCGTGCAAGACCAAGAATCCAACACAATCAATTTGTTGACGAGCCTATCATGGAACTGATAGCGGCAGTTTTTAGACGTACTACTGTTTTCACAATCACATAACAACGGACAAAATAACTTAGCTATGGAGTATACATAGCTACCGATCTAGAATTGTAGCTACATTTAATTTGGGTTATATACATAAATCATGTTTAAAGTCAACCAGTGTTAACGAATGACTTTCTGAATAACGTTTTCCAATTAGTCAATTCTTTTCTTGAAATTTCCTTCCAATAGTGGCTACCCACATCACTCGCTCGCATTGTGTTGTTATATATTTCAATTTAGAGCGTCAACGTTTTCAATTGTTGCTTGACCTGAAACATGTTCCATGGTCTCTACGAGTGTACCTAACCTTGTTTATTATGCATTATTATTTTGAAACAGACATCGTTCGACTGAGTCCGGATTTCTCAGTTTTACATTTGTAGTCACGGATAGTCATAAGTCGGAGTTACAAACTGCAGTACGCCCTCAGCGCCGACCGTACACGATTGAATCGTGTAAATTTGTTGCTAATCACCTCGCAGTTCCGTCGATTGTTGGCGCTGCTCACAAATAGAGCAGTGTTGGACATCAGAATAAATTATTCAATGTACATAAGTTAAGTACTAGTATGCATTAGGCAAGCATTAGTCAAGTCAGGGAAGGACAACGCCAATTACAGATAAATTGTCATGCCCCAATTATAAATTATTTGCATTTTAATTAACTAGACGAGAAGGAAAGTACAGATACAGCTGAACTCTTATTAATATCTTCATTTGTTTTTCCTAACCAGGTTATCTGATAAAAGGGATGACTTAAATCACCAGTCATTCGTGCTTATCAAGTAACATGTCTCTCTACTCTAGCATACATGTCACCACGTTGAGCACTCAGGGTTCATACACTCTACTGCATGACTATTAAATATAGCTACAAGCAGCACTGAACGGCTAGCGACCAATTTTTAATTCAGGTTACTATGGATGTGCCAATGATTGCTAAAGTCACCACACATGGCTGTTCCAAGTATCTGAGGCACTTCCCCTTCCTCTGTGTAACACAGTTTCGTAGCACGAGAAGTTTACTAGTTTGGTTATCTTATTTTTGAGCACATCACATAGGCGCCTGTTTTCCCTGCATCACTCCCTTGTCTGGTTAAGTTGCGTCATCCATACGGACAATTTATTTCCGTTCAGTCATTTTGCTATTGGCATTTCATTCGGCTCCACTAGTAAGTTACGTCCTGTCATTTGGAATTTAGATTTTATGCTGACCCTCATTTTGATCCAAAAATCCATTGCTCATGGGGTATACGTTGGCCTCTTCCCCGATTATTTTGTAATTGTATTAGTAGTGTAGTATTTGGGTGTCCCTGTAATTCACTAGCGTCTTTCAATCAACTTTGATGTGCCACCTGATTACTGTGTAAAATCTTACAAATGTTCAGTTAGGTTCAGTACTACTTGATGAAAATACAATCAAATTTGATAATTATAACTGCATGTGCTGATTCTATGATGATTTTGTGTTTATCTTGATTTAGAACTGATATATCATTGCTAACAATTACCTAGAGTCATCCGTACATTTGAATTGGCTAGATTTAATACATTGTTACCATGAAATGGATTTGTTCACGATTTTGTGTTGTGTCATACTATTGCTTGTGTTAGTAATCAACATGTCTTTCTAACCTAACTTGTCATTCTGAGGTGCAAATATGCACTGACCTTACCATTGAGTCCTGTGCGACCAATGTCTCTAAAAGCATCAGGGACAAAGGTTAATAACTTTGCAGAATATACTTACTATTAATATTACTTAGAGGTTGTACATTGTGTGTATTATTGCAGAGGAACAACACATAAAAACTTAATACACATTTTAATGTCCAAGATGCTTATCAATAAATGACATTAATCATCTTTTTAACAAATTGTAGAGCACCTTTAGCTAATTAGTTTATTTTATTTTAACATGATAACATTTTGGTTTGAGATGAGTATAGATGTTCTTATTTTCTTCATACGCTTTTTAATTGAAACCACTTTTGCAAAATACGTGAGAAAAACTAAATGTTTTTGTATCTATTTATAGATTCAAAATCATTCATATATGGCTGCACTCCACCAAGTGAGTTAATGTCCCCCAAAAACAAACATTTCTCAGGCTGTCATCCTAGCATGCATTGACTAATTTAATTACATCATCCATATGTGTTTGCTGATTTTGTTTGTATTTGAAACAGTCAATGGTTTCAATATAATGAAATATATTTACTACTCATTTATATCGTTGAAATAACTGCACACAATTCAACATGTAATCGACTATTTGTTTTTCAAGATTAGATTTAAAATGTCCGACTGGTGGTCGATGTTTTATAAAAAAAAATTATCCACATGTTTTATTTAACTATATTAGGCATGAAGTGCTCTTTGGAAAACAGCAATATAAAACGACTTTTTACTTTTTTATGAACATTTGATGCTATAAAGTTGTATACGCATTAATTGTGTATTGGTCAATGATACCAATATTTCCTTTGATTGTTGGTCATGTGATATCATAAAATGTTCATCATACCTAACGTTATCTTATGCTAAATTAAAATTCAATTTGCATATCCTTCAAATACAAGCATGTCATGCCATGTAATTTTGACATTCCTTGTCACGGCAACAAGAACAATTCTGACCTCAATTGGAAAACTTAAATGTCTGACGTAGATACTCACCAGAGTTTTACGTACAACATTCTTCAGTCTGCATAAATCACCTACAGACAGCAGCAATATTGAGTGTTGTGCATTAGTTGAGCCACAGAGTATAACTTGAATGTCTTGTAAAATATTCCTTCGTTTACCTTATCATATCAGACAAATGTAGCGATGCATAGCATCAAGAAAACATGCACGGCATACAATATAATGCTTTTACTTTTACTGATGCCATCGATATGATACACTCTGTGTTCCATAAATACTCCCATGCTATTTCGTACATTCAAGATGTTGATCATGACACTCACTCATTCATTCTCCTCATGACCTTTTTGCCGGCTTTGTATTACGTCATGATTGACTTCTTGTGTCATTACTGTTAGTGCTTACTGTTTATTTTTAAAGGAAACATTCATTGGAGCGATAATAATGTACACGTCTTTCCTACTTTACCAAGATTCTATTGTAAGAATATTCTGCGACTTGTCTAGTTCGCAAGCAATGCCGACTTTACTGTACATTTTTAGAATCAGGACTGAAGGACTGAATAACAAAAGCACATGTTATGCAGGGAGTAGAACTACTGTATATCGCAACTGGAAGGATTTGAAAACATTATTCAATGATGACAGACTGATGAGCACATCTAGAATTAGGAACTTTTTTCTCAGATCGTTTGTTTGAATTGCTTCACATTTTGTTTTAAATCAAGAGTTAAATGATATATGGACACGTCATATACAATTAATTGTGTAGCTTTTAGCACGGGTATATCTGGAGCCACGGTTCATCAATATAACATGTTCCATGGACGTATGATTAATAGTTTCACAGTAGGATGGTTCAAAAGTCCGACAATGAGTTCTTCAACCTTGCTTTGAGATAAACACGCATTTGTATTCATCACCCTGTAGGGTCTGTACATGCAACACTAATAATACAAATGTCTAAGTCTTACACCCGAGAGGCAAGAAGAAACGTGCGGAAGCTGGGTAAGTGTCTATTGCATCGGTATGTTGCGATCCAGGTACCAAACAATTATGAATTCAAAAATAGTTATACCGCGAGTCATGTTTGGGACGGAGGCGTGATAAACACACTCACCTACAAACGCCATAAAACAGTAATTAAATTACATTACAGATGAACGCTCTATATGATGTCACAGTGTTATCTGTCACAGAAAACAGACGTATATGAAAGGTGTATGAACAAGCAGCAGACATGAGGTCTGAATTTGCTGATACTTGATGACGAAAATATTAATTATATAAATATATGCAATTGATGCGGAGATTCGTGCACAGAAAACAAACATAACATATCAATTGGACCTAATTTTGTAAGCCGATTCTAGAAAATATTTAGTGCCTTCTAGGTTTTGCGTTCTATGGCATTTTCAATCTGATGTGAGGCACAGACTTTCGAATAATTAAATACAAATGTTTTACATTTGTTTATGAATGTTAAAGCAATTGCTTAATTATTTGATTCATCCTTATCATTTGAGTAACTTCGATATCATCATTTCGTGTAATGTTGCGTGGAACTTTCAACATTTTCATTATTTAGTCGCATTTGATAACACTCACAGGCGCTGATTGATAATCGCGTGTTGTTGCGTTGATAATTTCCGGAAAGAAAATATCATTGCAGATTATCAATTTGATAGGCCTATTTATTACTTGTTATAAGATTATTCAATCAGTAAATCCAGGTATCAATGATCGAATGCATTATGGCTGTCGTTGTGATGTTAGATCGTCGGAGTTGTTGAGCAAACCGTTATTTCTCCATGGATTGTGTAGCTCATATGTCCATGGCAACACCATCCAATCACTCACAGCCTTCGATTCATGAGAAATAAAACATAAATAATATATTTTGATCTATATGTAAAGATTACACAGATCAATCACTCCTGACATTATATTTATTGCAAAGTGGTAGTTGAAAACGAGTATAAACACCAATACAATTTGAGATGATATTAAGACAATTATTTGGAACAATATTCTTCCATATTCAACGACATAGTAAAAAAAAACATATAAAAACATGCCTAAATATTGTGTTTAAGTTCGAATGTTGGGTAACAGAGCAGAATAGGGAACTGTGTGGCATGAAATGCACGTAAGCCAAGACGAATGTCATTAACAAATCAACACATAACAATGACACATAATTCGGTTCCGGTTCACAAATCAAACATACACATTTTTATAGCCTATAAAATAAACAGACTTTTTAAAATGTATGTGTCGAATAGAATAACCCACTGCGGTAATGTTAAGCACTGCAATGTAATCGCAACATTAAATATATATGCACCAGGCGAAATATTCTGTTATCAGTTTTTGGCCTAAATGACAATGCAACACAGATGCGCCATCACACGACGGGGCTATATATTGATAACGTACATTAAATTGTTTAATTGGCTGAGATTGAAAGGTCTAATCATGTAGAACTCATACCAGTATTACATGTAAACATCGTTGTGTACCCGTGAATTTGTATTGCTGAACATACACGACTGTATACATAATTACATGCTTACACATAATTACGTACATAATCTCGGCTACAATCCATACAGGTGTCCCAGACCTAGATGGCAATTGTGACGTGCCCTCTACAGTCGGCGTATGACTGAGAAATCTTACCAAAATGTATTAATTATCGAATATTGCCACTGTGCTTTACATTGTTATAGGCATACATCACATGTTGAGCTAATTCCAGGCCGTGTTTGCATAGACAATTACGTAACACCGACCATTGTGATATTCATCATGTGTGCTACTAAATCACAGTGCAATGCGCGTACGAATAACAACCAAGCCGTCTTCTGATGTATATTCTGCATCGTATTATGTGGAACTGAATAAAGGTACTCATATTTTGCTTATGATGTGCATTCGGCACCGCACTCTCATTGTAGAGCACATCTGTCTTTTCTTCCATCATCCTCGTCTTGTTCCATATCTCTACTTTGCCTTAATTTAGCATTGACGGCCATTAGATCACTACGCAAACTAGGACGTCGTGCGTGGGGCGCTATCACGCCGCACGCATCGCTTATTTTGCGCCTTAGAGTGACGCCACGGCTGTTGGTTGATAAATTTGGACTTGTGGTGGCGCTTATTTTTCGATGTAAGGCTGGGCTCATCTCGTTGGGCATTTTAGCGTGTTCAAACAAGGCTTGGAATAGCATATCTATATTAATGTTTTTCTTAGCCGACGTCTCATAAAAACTGCATTTTCTTGCACTACCCAGAGTCCTTCGCACATCTTCCAGTCTCACCTCTCTACGTGATTCTTTATCGCATTTGTTGCCAGCTATTACCATGGGAACTGCACTTATGCTTCGCTTGCTGCCTTTGGTCTGCAGAATTTGTTCTCGGATTCGCAACACTTCTTCGTAAGATGCTCTGTTATCGACGCTGTACACTAGAATGAATATGTCACCTGTGGGAATGACAAATAACAATAAGTCAATAATTCATGTTCCGGGGTGAAATAGCACGGGTGCTGATAACAAGCCGTAGGGGTATGACCTGGTACACATGAAACTAGAATAAAGGATATAACCCGAAGGTAAACCGATGATATAAACGATGCCACTACAGCTGAAAACCAGGTTAACAAACATTGGATGGGTTCTGTTTTCGAGATGATTTTATTTACCGTATTGAAATTTCTGAAGATATTATAAATATTAACATATACCGGAAGTTATCCCCATTCATACTGTGGCATCTTGGCATGCTCGAGTTGGCTCATTAAATATCTTCTGCCATCCACCTCACATATATGACATGATTAGGTACCACTCCCGGTGGTTAAAACTCTTTTAAGCGAATCGGCATTGATATTCTGGATCATTGCCAAGAAATATAGTAGGAAATCGACACATTGCAGTCATGCGCAACTACTTAACACATCGTCCCGGTGGCTGATCAGTAAACTAGTCCCAGCTCCGTGTAATGAACGTCACGATTTTTGACGGGAAACGTGATATTGAATAAAGCTTGCTTATGCCCTCAGCGGCAGGTTTTTATTAAATGTCGTATACGATTCAATACAATAAAATAAATCTCTTTAAAATGTTTGAATAAAATATTCCGGATATTACGTTCATGGGAGCTGAAAATCCGTAAGCATGACATCATTAATTACATCACTACGCAAGTTGTGTACGCTGAATTCTGAACTGTAGCATACATCTGAGTTTTTTTCAAAGAAACAAGTAATTCAGTTAGATGCATAAATACTAATGTTTACGTATGTAAAATAACAATCCAGTAACATGCGTTTTAGTGGTTTTAGATTTTTTCATTCAACGAATATTGTTTCGTGTCTTGTCGTCCATATTGCATCTTTAAAGTCCTGATTGTTTGCTTCAAGGAATGCAACCGAGCATGCGCGACATGAATTGCCGAACTTTTTTTTGAACGACACGGCGAATGAGCGTTGCCGTGACGATTGCAACCAATTATTTTAAAATTTAGGACTTTTTTAAGAGTTTTATAATAAAGTACCTAAAACATGACGTCATTATGCGTTACGTGGTGTGATTAATGAGTCGTTTGATACGAGTTAAACCAACAGTCTATCGGCTATCGTGGAATACATGTTGTTGTTGAATGGTTCGAGTTACGGACACCGAGTTACGAACATCGAGTTATGAAAACATAACAGAACTTCGAGTTAAGGGCAATATACATTTTTATTATTGTTGAACGTCCACATCTAGTAACTCGATCTTTAATTAAAAATTAATCGAACTTCGAGTTACGGCGGGCAACATAGATTTCTCGTTTTGTTAACGTTTAAATATAGTAACTCAAATTTTAATTAACTTCGAGTTACGGGAAACATAAAACAAAATAAACAATCTATGTTGCCAGTAACTCGAATTCGGTTAACTGAACAGTTAATTAAAGTTCGAATTACTAAACGTTACTAGACGTTTGACAAAAACAAAAATGCAAGTTGCCCGTAACTCGAAGTTCTGTTAACTGTTATTTGATCATCGAGTTACAATTTGGGCGTGGTTATGCAAAAGTGAGCGTGGTTTTCAACATATGGGCGTGGTCATTTTTGTAACTCGATGTTTTCGTAACTCGATGCCCGTAGCTCGATATCCTCAACTCGAACAAATCAACATCTCTTGAACTAGGGCTTTCATCAATTCAGTGAAACGCGGACGCTTAGTAACTCAGTTCGGGCTGATAATGTCTCTATCGTATGCAGCCGGTATCTTAATTTGAAGTGTTTCACGCGTGCAGCACGTTTCGCGCACGGTTATACGTCAGTTTTATTTTAGTAATATTTCGTAATAGTAATAAACTCTGTAGTACAACACTATACTCCTTGACTATACATACATCATGTCAACCAGTCAGCAATGTACATACTACTATAGCTATATTTAGCTATGGCGGCACCGCCAATCATGGTGCTCCGCTGGCGCATTATATGTAGCGGTAATGCATACTTATACGAGATATTAAGTGGCGGGTTTTCCACAAGGCGCACGCGTACACGATCACGCGTGACTTGAAAAATCAAAATTCTGTATTGATAAATGTTTTGCGTTGTTATTTCATTAAATATTAGATAGTTAGACACCATGTCACGTTACAATCAATTAACAGGTCTCTGATAATTGCAGCAAATAGCAATGTATGTTTCACACCCGCAACATATCCTGGCCGGACTGCCTAATATGTATTCAAGTATAATTACTGACGGTGTTTCATTATCAAACAATAGGTCGGTTGTCATAGAAACAAAGCTGAATCGTTAACTTCTCGTAAAACGTCGACGTCACTGCATTCCAACAGACTACGTGACTCCCATGTTCTATAAATATGCCAGTCAGGACGCCTGACACATTTACATTAATTAGGAAATCTGTTTTTTTCATTCCCATGAGGCAATTGATTTTATCGAATTAGGCCGTGGTTGTGAATGCGATCAATACCGCTACACGTGCATTCAATTATTGCCTTTTTTTGTTGCAGTATTTAGTTCTATACCTGTAATGTTCTCATCTTTATCTACAACACAATATGCTTTTTTAATGAGTCTTATTTTATTTTTTTTCCCTCCTTGTGATAATAAAAGAAAACCAATGATTAAAAACAGTTTAGTAACGACTTTCATTCTCAGAAATAATCACATTATTTTTCATAAGATGGACTGTTTTAATTAGTGACTTTGCAGCACGCTATAATTATATAAATAATGAAGGGAATTATTGATTAGCAAATGATATGACAAGTCTTGTATCGTTTGACTGACTGTAGATATACAGTCTTTATACGTATTTTAATCAATATGTTACCGATTGATACATTATTAACCTGTGACCATCCATCCAACTAAATATACAGCATAATGAAAATAAATTCCTTAAAATAAAAATACTCCAACCCAGTATTTCCTCATTTCAAATATAGGTGAATACATTTTCATGTTTATGAGTTTATGGGACAACTACCTTGTGCTTCAATTAGCAGTAACTAAGGAGTGATTTAAAAAATATTTATAAAAAAAACTAGTCTAATTTCATCATTATGCAGACCTGGGTAAGATTTATTGTTTTTGAAATCATTCATTTATTAGTATGTCTTTAACTTTTAAAAAGTTTAAAGTTAGAAACCTTCACATAATCAAAAAAAACTAATCTAGTCAGTTCTTCGCAATAGTGTACACTAAGGGGAGAGTTGGTGCCTTTTTACATACTATTCAAATAAATTCACATTTCAAGTTTTCGGGTATGACCTCCTCTCGCCATGTTTTATCCGTTCATGAGGTTCCTATCATGTCCATCATGTCGGTATATTCATTACTCATTTGCTTACATGAATGACGACTTTGCAATGAGAAATCATAGGAGCGCAAAGAACGTCGATGACCAATGGGTATCTCTGATAAATGCTAAATATGCACTTTACAGAGGAGCAGGTTTTTACACTATTCTAATAAATCACGCCATCTAACGATATCACGCTTCCGTGTCGTCAAAATTACGTTTAAATATGGAAGCAATGTCGTTATAATCGACCGTGATGGTTGTGTAGTCGTTTTGCATTTGAAATATAGAAAATCTCCCCAAAACACAATAAGCGTTGACGCACAACTATAGATCAACACTATTTGAACTACCATTGTGGTAGCTATTTACGTTTAGAAGCGCGTTGTGATCGCTTTCACTTTCCGAAAGGATAATGCCAGAGTGTTTTTAACGAGTTTGTATACTCCGAAGAGCAACTACAACTTTTAAACTATATTGGAATCTGTTGATTGCTGCTTAGTAGCTATATTTTATAATATAAAAACAAAGGAATCATGAAAGTAAAGCTGATATCTGGAATTATGATATCACAGACAAGTTATCCATATATTATATATAGTGGACATTTTAGACATCAACCACATATCAGAGTCGACAACAGAAATCAGCATAATGTACAGTTGGATATATGGCAAACTGCTGATAACCTCTTACCTCAACCAATCATCGAATCTAATAGGTTTTTATACGTAGTAATAAAATCTAAAACATGCATAGCCCTGAGCTGTCAGCCATTCAATTACCGATTTGAGAATGTTATATGAAGTTAAGGCACACACGAGGATATAGCCACCGATTCTTACTCAATCAAACACCCAAATATAACAAATTTCCTTATCTCACTACATTTAAACAACGCACCGTTTGTAATC